>NW_027362769.1:222527963-223911354 GCF_046119375.1 Phyllobates terribilis | reverse complement strand
TTAGTCACGCCCCTCCAGGCACTCCTCGGTTCATGGTCCAGTGGGATCACTAACCATGCTCACGCCAGTCTGTCCGGGCGCGAGCGTAACAGCTTGCTCAGGCAATGGTCCCCGTTGAGCCCCACGGCCCTTCGCTCTCGGAGACATGTGAATCCTTGTCTGGCGAATACATGAACCAAGGAAAAAATTTTTCTCAAGCTGAAGTCCAGGCGATTTACGCACCAGCCCAAATGGAACTATCAGCACTCGTCCCTGTGGATCCACCACAGTACTATGGGGATCCAAAACAAAGCCGTGCATTTGTGGAGTAATGCATGCTGCATTACAAATTCTATGCTCACTATTTTCCCACTGATCCGGTTAAAGTAGCATTTCTGATGTCCTACCTAGCGGGTGATGCCTTGAATTGGATCACCCCCCTATGGGAAGCATGGGATCCTATCGTCTCTGACCTGCCGGCCTTTCTGGTGGCCTTTCTAATGGTCTTGGATGACTCTAACCTTGAAGCTTCTGCAAAATTTTCCCTTCCCAACATCCTGGAGCAGTCCCGATGGGTGATGCGTGTAGGTAGCCCACCAGTTCCCCAGCCAGAAGAGGCTGCAGCCCACACAGAATCCACATAGGATGACAATGCTCCCCAGAATACTTCTCTTCCTATCCTCAAGAGGCAGTCCAGACGTGCAAGGCGTAGAGGTAAACAGTCACGCCAGGTTCTGTCCTCCCAAAGACCTCCTGTTCCCCAGCCTGTGGAGGCAGCTACCTGCACAGAATCCTTGAAGGATGACCATGTTCATCAGGCAAAGCAGAGGCCGGAACTCAGTCACAAAATCGGATTGCGGTCCCGCTGCGGTTGTTTGGGACACCCTGATGGTCTTTGTCCAGCAAAGGTTGGAGAATCCCAATACATTAGGCCTATAGGAGAGGCTGCCCTTGGCGTTAATGTTTCCTCTCCACAGATGACCGTGACTGTCTCCGTGGCAAGTGAAGGCCTCGGATTAACCGGAAGTTTCGGGCATAAAGCCTTGAAGAGTTGGTGTCTGATTCCCGTCTGACAACTCCAGAATCCGGTTTGGGCATTGTCAGCGGAAGGACGAGCCCTACTCAGAAACAGTCAAAATATGTCTGTACAAATTAAGCTCCAGATTGGAGCATTACACATGAAGAAGTTCACATTCCAGGTGCTGTCTGGTTTACCCACAGGTCGTCCAGAGCCGAGAGATCTAGTGCCCGCTCAGGTCTGGAGATCCTGCATGGCGTTTCCTGGGGGACTGCTGTGGTACAAGGGGTGTCCAGTCCCCATATCTTCAGGACAGTCAGCAGTATCTTCTTCTTCCCCAGATCTGCTAGTCGCTGACTCACTGTGCGCTGAAGTCTCCGAAGGAAGGGAAGCGGAGGCATTGTCCCCACTAAGTCTCGACGATTGTACCAATGATCTGGCTTCAGGTACCACCCCGTCTCGCAGACATGTTATCTTAGAAACCAGACTGAGGTTGGTCCCTAAGCAAGGATCCTCCATCTCTAATAAATCTGGCAATAAGTCCATCAAGGCAGCACCTACCTCCAAGTCTCTGCACCCCTCCAACCAGGCGGAGGACTTCCAGTTCTCTCCTGAATCCTCCAGGGTGCTACCTGATAACAAATGGAGACAGACTTTTCTGCACCCTGTACCTGGTACTTCGCCCACTTCATCCAGTAAGCTTGGCAAAGTGTACATCAAGGTGGTGGTTACCCCCGAGTCTCTTACCCCCGAGTCTCTGCACCTGCGGTTTCTCTCTGTGTAGCATCGGCGTCCCTGCCTCCTGCTAGGCAGAGACGCCGTTCCCCTCACCTCCCTGCTCCGTCCTCGGCGTCCTCCTCCCGCGCTGCTGGCAGCGCTCGCTGCTTCCTGGGCACTGTGCTTAGGGCGCGCGCTCCCTCTCTCTTAAAGGAGCCGCGCGCGCCATCCTAAGGAGTCCCCGGCCAATTGCCGGTTGAGCTCCCATATATAAGGCACCTCATCCACAATGGTTCCAGGAGCGTACCAAAGAGGTCACCCGTGAGAGGAGGTTTCCTCACCTTGCTCCTACCTTCCAGAATCCCGTCACTTCCTCTGTTACTCCCCAGGCGCACTCACCCGAGCCTATGCAGGTCGACCAGACCAAAATGGTCAAAACCCGTCAAGAATCACGCCGAGACAAGGGGAGCTGCTTCTACTGTGGCAGTAAGGAGCACCGGATCCGTTCCTGCCCGGAGAGGTCGGGAAACGCCTGTGTCTAGGATCGCTCAGAGAGGTTGTCCTAGACAAGAATAAACCCTCTCCATCTCTGATGCTGTCGGTCTCTATCATCTGCGGGGAGAACCGTTACTTCAAACTAGCTCAACTTGATTCTGGAGCTGCTGGAAATCTCATTTCTCAGTCCCTGGTAGAGAAATACCGCATTCCCACCAAACCTCTGGCTGAACCCTTATCTGTTACCTCCGTGGATGGGGGTCTCTTACAGCATCCCTTCCAACTTATCACCGAACCCATAACTCTGCAGGTGGGAATTCTGCACTCTGAGAGGATCTTCTTCCAAGTTCTACCTGGACTCTCTCACGCCCTTTTGTTAGGCCTTCCTTGGCTCCAGAGACATGCACCCATGCTTGATTGGCAGACTGGAGAAGTCCTTCGCTGGGGACAGGACTGCCATAAGACTTGTTTAGTTCCCGTTCGTCCTGCCCGTCCTTCTCCTCCCTCAGCCAATCTACCCGGCCTGCCGGTACCCTATTGTTCTTATGTTGATGTCTTTAATAAAAAGGAAGCAGAGACATTACCTCCTCATAGACCATACGATTGCCCTATCGACTTGGTACCTGGAGCTACTCCGCCCCGAGGGCGTATCTACCCTTTGTCCGCTGCTGAGACCTGGTCCATGTCTGAATATATCGAGGAGAACCTGGCCCGGGGATTTATCCGGAAATCTACCTCCCCGGCGGGAGCAGGCTTCTTCTTCGTTAAAAAGAAGGACGGCTCACTCCGTCCCTGCATAGACTATAGAGGCCTTAAAAAGGTCACGGTGAAGAATAAATACCCCCTTCCGCTCATTCCTGAATTATTTGATCATCTGAGGGGTGCTAGAATCTTCACCAAGCTGGATCTCCATGGGGCCTATAACCTGGTTCGTATCCGTCAGGGGGATGAATGTAAGACGGCATTCAACACCCGGGACGGCCACTATGAATACCTCGTAATGCCCTTCGGTCTCTGTAATGCTCTCGCCGTCTTTCAAGAGTTGGTCAATGATATCTTCCGTGACCTTCTCTACTCCTGCGTGGTGGTATACCTGGCAACATCTTGGTCTTCTCTCCGGATCTCCACACACACCAGAGGGACGTTCGTCAGGTCCTGCTCAGGCTCAGGCAAAACCACCTCTACGCAAAATTTGAGAAGTGCCTCTTTGAACAGACCTCGCTTCCATTTCTGGGCTACATCAGCTCTCAGACCGGTCTACGAATGGATCCTGAGAAACTTTCTGCCATCCAGAAGTGGCCCCGACTGGAGGGGTTGAAGGCTATCCAGCGGTTCCTGGGCTTCGCCAACTACTACCGCCTCTTCATTCCGCACTTCTCTTCCCGGACTGCCCCTATCTCTGCGCTCACCCGTAAGGGCGCTAATCCCAAAGGATGGCCGCCCGAGGCAGAGGAGGCCTTCCTGTCTTTGAAACAAGCTTTCTCTTCCGCTTCTGTGCTGCACCGTCCGGACAGCAACAAACAATTCTTCTTAGAAGTAGACGCTTCCTCCTCTGGAGCCGGAGTGGTGCTCACCCAAAAGTCATCTTCTGGAAGAATGGAAACCTGCGGCTTCTTCTCCAAACTCTTCTCCTCATCTGAGCGCAATTATTCTATAGGAGACCGAGAATTGTTAGCCATTAAGTTGGCACTGGAGGAGTGGCGTTACCTGCTCGAGGGGACTCTTCACCCGGTAATAATCTACACGGATCACAAAAACTTGGCTTATCTCCAGAGTGCCCAAAGACTTAACCCGCGCCAAGCCCGGTGGTCCTTGTTCTTCGCCCGCTTTGATTTCATTCTTCATTTTCGCCCGGCAGACAAAAATATCAAAGCTGATGCCTTGTCCCGATCCTTTTTGTTCTCCGATCTAGAGGAGGAGCCAAAGCACATCATCGACCCCGCCAAGGTAATGCAGGTGGCTCCCGTGGATCTAAATCATCTTCCACCCGGTAAGACGTTCGTAGCAGTACCTGATCGTGAGAAGGTTCTACACTGGGGACATTCGTCTAAGCTAGCTGGACTGCTGGCCAGAAAAAGATCCTCCTGCTTATTACCCGGCATTACAGGTGGCCTACCCTGCACAAGGACGTAATAAACTTTGTCTCAGCCTGTGCGTCCTGCGCTCGCAACAAGGTTCCTAGACATCTGCCAGCCGGCCGCCTTTTGCCTCTTCCCATACCTGCTGCCCCGTGGCAGCATATAGCCATGGACTTTATAACGGATCTCTCTGTTTCTGCCGGTTGTACGGTCATTTGGGTGGTCGCTGACCGCTTCTCTAAGATGGCTCACTTCATTCCCCTGTCGGGTCTTCCGTCTGCATTTGAGTTGGCTAAAGACTTTATCCATCATATTTTCCGTCTCCATGGTCTCCCTCTCCACATCGTATCCGACCGAGGAGTTCAGTTCACCTCTCGCTTCTGGAGAGCCATGTGTAAACTGCTGGGGGTCACCTTGGACTTCTCCTCTGCTTATCACCCACAGTCCAATGGTCAAGTAGAGCGGATTAACCAAATCTTAACCAGTTACCTCCGGCACTTTGTTAATGCCCACCATTCCGACTGGGTGGATCTTTTACCGTGGGCCGAATTTTCCTATAATAATCACGAGAGCGAGTCTTCCTCCAAATCCCCGTTTTTTATTGTCTACGGTCAACGTCCTCGGATCCCATTTCCCGTCTCCGCCTCGGTGGATAATCCGTCCGCGGAATCTCTTGTTAGCGAATTCTCCTCCATTTGGGAAAGTACCAGGTCCGCACTTCTTCAGTCCTCCGAGTGGATGAAGAAACAGGCTGACAAAAGACGTCTGGATCCGCCCCAATTCCGTCCTGGAGATAAAGTCTGGCTCTCGTCCAAATATGTCCGGCTCAAGATTCCTTCCTACAAGTTAGGGCCTCGGTTCATCGGCCCACTGGAAGTTATCAAACAAATCAACCCGGTGGCCTATAAATTGAAACTCCCGGCCAACTTGCGGATCCCTAACTCCTTCCATGTGTCTCTCCTCAAACCTGTGGTACTTAACTCTTTTTCGAAGTCTACAGGTACGCCTCCTGCTCCGGTTTCAGCTGAGGACGAGTTTGAGGTAGAGAGCATTCTGGCCACCAAAAGGGTAAGAGGAAAGACCTTTTTCTAGCGGATTGGAAGGGGTTTGGTCCTGAGGACAGAACGTGGGAGCCCCGGGATAATATCCATGCCCCGCTCATCCTTGATAAATTTCTCTCTGGCCTAAAAAAGGGGGGGCCTAAAGGGGGGGGGGAAATTAGCATCGGCGTCCCTGCCTCCTGCTAGGCAGAGACGCCGTTCCCCTCACCTCCCTGCTCCGTCCTCGGCGTCCTCCTCCCGCGCTGCTGGCAGCGCTCGCTGCTTCCCGGGCACTGTGCTTAGGGCGCGCGTGCGCGCGCTCCCTTTCTCTTAAAGGGGCCGCGCGCGCCATCCTAAGGAGTCCACGGCCAATTGCCGGTGGAGCTCCCATATATAAGGCACCTCCTCCAAAATGGAGGTGCCCGAGCAAAGTTGTTGCAAGCCTTTCACCTCTGCTTCAGCCCTCAGGTCCCGTTGCCAGTCTGTTTTCCAGCTCTGTCTACCTGCTTGCATTCCCTGCGGTCGGACAGTCTGTCTACCAGCATCTGCCAGTCTGTCTATGGACCAGTCCGCCTGTGGATCAGGAGGCACCTGCCTGATACCTGTCTGAGACCTCCTGCCAGCCAGCCAAGAGACTCTTACCTGCTCACCTGGGAGCGCTCACCTGCTATCCGCCTGCTAGCCTACCTGGAGGCTCTGCCGTCACTTGCCGTGACCACCTGCCAGCCAGCCGAGAGACTCTTACCTGCTCACCTGGGAGCGCTCACCAGCTATCCGCCTGCTAGCCTACCTGGAGGCTCTGCTGTCACTTGCCGTGACCACCTGCCAGCCAGCCGAGAGACTCTTACCGGCTCACCTGGGAGCGCTCACCTGCTATCCGCCTGCTAGCCTACCTGGAGGCTCTGCCGTCACTTGCCGTGATCACCTGCCAGCCAGCCGAGAGACTCTTACCCGCTCACCTGGGAGCGCTCACCTGCTACCCGCCTGCTAGCCTACCTGGAAGCTTTGCCGTCACTTGCCGTGACCACCTGCCTGTCTAGAGACTCTTACCCTGCTGTCACTTGCCATGACCACCCGCCTGTCAAGAGACTTTCCCCGTCACTTGCCGTGACCACCTGCCCTTCTACCCAGAGACTGTTCCTGTCACTTGCCGTGTCTACCTGCCCGCCTTCCCTGGGAGCCACCCGCTTCCTTACAAGGACTGCCCCTTTGTATATTAGCTCAGAGGTTCCACCTCCCAGACCCGTTACACTCTGCTCTCCTTGTCCACCGCACCTGCGGTTTCGCTCCGCTCTGCTTGTCCACTGCATCTGCGGTTTCACTCTGCTCTGCCCCGCTTGTCCTCTGCGCTTGCGGTTCTGCTCTGCTAGCCCACCACACCTGCGGCTCTGTTCCTGTATCCCAGTCTGTACTGGTCCCTATCCAGCCTGCGTTCATACCTGCCAGTGTCTGCCTGTCTGCATACCAGTCATGCCTGATAGTACCCGCCTGTCTGCATACCAGCCGTGCCTGCCAGTGCCCAACTGTCTGCATACCAGCAGTGCCTGCAAATACCAACCTGTCTGCATACCAGCCGTGCCTGCCAGTACCTACCTGTCTATATGCCAGTCTAACCTGCCTGTTCCTGCATTCCCTGGTGTGGGTCAACAGCTGTGACCGGGGTCTGACCTGGAGTAGCACCTGGTCCCTCTGCTCGGCTCCTTCCTGGTTGACGGAGTCGACTGAGCCGCCGTGCGACCTTGGTCGGACGGAGTTGATACTTAGTCACGCCCCTCCAGGCACTCCTCGGTTCATGGTTCAGTGGGATCACTAACCATGCTCACGCCAGTCAGTCCGGGCGCGAGCGAAACACAGTATACCCACAGAATACAGTATTCAGACATTATTCCGACTATAAGACGCACCCCCCCACTTTCCTCCAAAATTTTGGAGGAAAAGAGTGCGTCTTATAGTCCGAAAAATACGATTCATTTATATTTAGTTAGGTTGCAGATTGGCAATTGAGTGGGCCTCCTCACCTTTACCTGGTGTAAAAACTACATCTTTCATTTTTTCTTTTATGTTGCATGAGTAAGATAAGGGTTAAAGCTTTTGACTTGAAGGCCATAGTACTCATCTTTTCACAGGACTGTGCAAAAGTGACATGGAGGATACTGGCAGTACTGAGAAGTGTAGCTGTGAATTGAGAACTAGGGTAAGATAAACACTTACTAGAAAGCTGCAGCGTGATCTGTCTGTGTTTATGCCTCTCATTGCTAGTCCCTCCTCCTCCACTCCCCATAAATTTCAATATGGATCAGTAACATAATATTTCAGAGAACTTGCAGTCCATCTTATTTAGACCAAGATGGAGTTTAGCTGTATTTTAAACTGAAAGAAGAAGCATATAAGAGGAGAAAGAAGCATTTTTATCTGGCAAGATATATCACACAGTTTCTTTTATGTTATCGTACTATTAATTTATGCAAAGTTTGCAAAAAGAACAATTTAACCACTTAACAATCGCCGATATGCATTAAAACGGCGGCCATTAAGGGGCCTTATTCCCTCATTGCCGTTTTAAAACGACGATCAGAAATAAACCTATAGCTCCCACCCCAGAGTATGAAAGACCCTGGCGAACACGAACAGTGCCGGATTTTTCCATCCCCGATCACGTGATCGCAGTTATTCAATGAATAGAGGTGATCACGTTAAAAAAAGAGTGCGCTCAATTAAAAACATTTTTCTCTCTTCTGATATGATATACATTTGATAAGAGAGAGAAATAATGTCTACCAAGCCCCCCCTCCTGTTACCTCCGCCATCCTTGGGTCCCTCCTGCTCCGTACTCTGGCCCTCCACCTCCTCTTTATGAAAAAAAACGGAGTGCACATGTGCAGTACACCCTCCAAAATCTACCGGCAGGCACCCAGCAACAGCAGGGAATTTTCCTATTGGTTCCTTTCGATCACTGTGATAGACACTATCACAGTGATCAAAAGCCAATAATTATTATGTCACAGCCACCTCTCTTCCCCCCGTGTCATCCCTTTAGTCAGATATTTTTTTTTTTACTTAAGAATTTTTATTCTTTGCAGTTAGGGTTAGGCTTGGGGGTTAGGGATAGGGTTGGGCTTAGGATTAGGGTTGGGCTTAGGATTAGGGCTGGGCTTAGGGTCAGCTTTTTTTCAAAAGTTAGAGAAAAAATTGATGACGATGTGATGACTAGTGATGAGTGCAAGTTCTCGTTACTCGAGTTTGCATCGGGTGCTCGGGTATGCACCGAGTATCATGGGTGCTTGAGTGACATTCTCAAGTTTCTGCCCCACATGTTTCACAGCCAAAAAACATGCGGGGATTGCCTGCCATACATGAGCAATCACCGTATGTTTTTTGGGTGTCTAACAGCCACGAACCTTAGGGCGGAGACTTGAGCATATCGCTCAAGCACCCACGATACTCGGTGCATACAAGGGCACCTGATGCAAACTTGAGTAGCAAGCACTTGCACTCAACACTAATGACGGCAAATTCAATATAACAACCTAATGTTATCAAATTCTGTGTCACACCTGTGGGTTCAAAATTCTCGTTATACCCTCACTGGTCTCACTTCAAACGATTTGTGGTTACAAAGGGACTTGAGTACATCATAGATTATGAATGCCTTCAGCTTTCATCTCATGTCAGTCAGTGTGGGAGGTGGGGGATATAGCAGAGTTGACAGCACTATGAGAGGAAAGCTGCAGCTGCAAACATGTTTGTAATGACACAAAGCTCAGCTCTGCTGCCTCTCCCCATCACACTGAAGGCTGTGAGATGAAAGCTGAAGATGATTTTAGTAGTGTTGAGCCACCCCCGTAGTGTTCGAGTTCGGTTCGGTTCGTCGAACACCCGAATGTTCGACAAACTGTTCGTCGAACTGATCGTCGAACACCTTCGAACACCGTTAAAACCAATGGCAGGCAAAAGATTAATGGAACTGTAGCACCAAGAGGGCTCGGTTGCTACAGAGGTATTGCACCTCACCCAGAGGTGTGATATCTCACTCTCAGGTAAGGATGGAGTGTGGATCAGGACCCCGACACCTGCATGCATTACACCACATTGCCGTCGGGCAGGGCGACCAATATGCCCCTGAGATGGGCATGACAGTCCCTGTCCCTGGCTGGAGTGGGGGGAGGGAACACCGAGGAAGGGGAACCATGTAGTGCAGGAGCAGGGAGGAAGCAGTTCCTGGGTGCATTGAGAAGGGAGTATAAAAGGTGGGCACCATCTTAGTTCAGTGCAGAGAAGTCTGAGCAGAAGTGACAGGGAGCAGGGGCTCTGCATGATCTCTGCTCCGGAGGCGGGCCTAGTAACAGAGGCCCAGGCCTGGAAGAGGGAGAAGGAAGGAAGAGGAGCGGAGAAGGCTCCAGGAATGAGGAACGAAGGGATCCCAGGGGTGCGGACGGGCGAGTTGCCACAGCACGCCCGAATTCACCTGTGTGGAGAGGTCAGGCCAAAGGGGGAGACCGGTCCCCGAAACTAGTGGAGGCGGGAAACGACCCTCAGCTAGAAACCGGAGGCTGTGACATTTTATGTGGCGCAGCCCCTAGTTACACCCGCTAGGAAGGCACCACATATGGTCAGGGAAACTGGTGCCAAGTTTACAAAGAGGAGGCCCGAGGCAGCCGGACAGAAGCGTGGTCACTGGTGGGGTAAGAAAGGCCAGGGAAAGTACACACAAAGGGGGTCCTGTGAAGCGCTCCAAAGTTATCTGGGAGTTGGCCGAGCCCCTCACCTGGTGAGTACAGTACGACGTGGGCAGCCGTTACCTGCAGAAGTGGTCTGGATAATAAGAACTGTGAGTAAAGGCCCTGGACTTCATCACTGACTCCGTGTCGTTACTGCTGCTGCCCTGCACCATCACCCCCATCCTCCGCATACACTGCCCTGAGGCTATACTCCTCCCATGGGGAGTTATATTACGCTCTGATGCACCCACAGCACCAGCCTCAGCGGTCTGCCCTGTAGCGGCGGTTCACTCTGACCGCAATCCACGGGTGGCGCAGTCGGACATTTAAACATCAAAACCACATAAATAGTTCCGCCACTGGTTTGACCACCCTGAGCCACGGAACCGGGTCGCCGCCACGGAGACTACAACCACCAGCATCCACCAAAAAGGGTCCGGCTCCGGGAGTCACAAGGCCCAGGGGGCGCGTCAGAACATTTTCATCACCTTTCATAATCACCAATGGGACAAGGCAGGGATGTCCTCTGTCCCCTCTCTTATACATCCTAGTGACCGAGTACCTGCTCTCATCAATTCGCCATAACCCCAATATTAGGTGGATTGAGGTGGGAGACACAGAGTACAAGTGCTCTGCATTTGCTGATGATGTCCTAGTATATATCACTCAATCACATATATCCATCCCTGCTATTATGGCTGAAATAGATCAATTTGTTACATGGTCAATTTTAAAATCAATGCAGCGAAGTCTGAGGCCCTCGATGTTTCTCTCCCCAAATCCATACAGGATTCCATCCAGTCCAACTTTCCCTTTGCCTAGCCCTCACAGGGTATCAAATACTTAGGAATTCGTATTCATAGAGACCTCTCCCATCTATGTTATCTTAATTTTGGGCCCTTTATTGAACAACTCCATACAGACCACGGTTGGCAAGTTAGAACTGTAAGATTCACTACGTGAACCACTGGTGTTTTGAGGAAAAGCACATGTACACTGTGTTCCTAATTATTATGCAAAAAGTGTTTAGGAGTGATAAGGTAAGAATTTTTTTGTTTGTCAGTTAAACTCATTGATGGTGATGTGTGTCAGGGCTCTTTATATCACTGTAAGCAATTGCAGACACCTGTGCTAATTAGTTTGGCAGGTGTGTCCAATGAAAGGCAAGACTACTTAAGAAGGCTGTTCCACATTATTAAGCAGCCTACATTTTCTGCCAAAATGGGAAAGAAAAAGGATGTGTCGGCTGCTGAGAAGCAACAAATTGTGGAGTGTTTAGGTCAAGGCATGACTACAATCAATATTGTCAAGACACTTCATTATGATCATCGCACAAGAAGTATGTAGCCTACAGGCAATTACGTCAGGTTAAAAGAGCAGCGGCAAAAAAGCCTTGTCATAGCAGCAGACAAGTTTTTGAAGCTGCTGGTGCCTCCAACGTTCCCCGAACAACAAGATGCAGGGTCTTTCAGAGATTTGCAGCTGTGCGTAAGCCATCCTGTCGACCTCCTCAATCCACTGTACACAAGCAGAAACGGCTCCAGTGGGCCAAACAATACATGAAGACCGACTTCAAAACTGTTTTGTTCACCGATGAGTGCCGTGCAACGCTCGATGGTCCAAATGGATGGAGTGGAGGATGGCTGGTTGATGGGCACCCAATGCAAACATGGCTACGGCGCCAACAAGGAGGAGGTGGAGTAATGTTTTGGGCTGGAATCATGGGGAGAGAGATTGTCGGCCCCTTTAGGATCCCTGAAGGGGTAAAGATGAACTCCATAATGTATGTGGAGTTTCTCAAACAGCACTTCCTTCCATGGTTCAAGAAGAAGAACCGTGTATTCCGCAGCAAGATCATTTTCATGCATGATAATGCACCATCTCATGCTGCACATAACACATCTGCATCTCTGGCTGATATGGGCATAAAAGGGGACAAACTTATGGTGTGACCCCCATGCTCCCCTGACCTCTACCCCATTCAGAACCTCTGGAGCATCATCAAAAGGAGAGTCTATGATGGCGGGAGGCAGTTCACATCTAAGCAACAGCTCTGGGAGGGTATTCTGTCCTCATGCAAAACAATTGAAGCAGAAACCATCCAATACATGACATTCAATGGACGAGAGAGTTCAGAAGCTCCTTTCAAACAAGGGGTCCTATATGCAAATGTAACATCACCTAGAATAAAGTTTTGAGTTGAAAACTGTTTGATTTCAGTTCCTAATAACCTGCTAATGCTTTTAATTTCAAAAATTACCATTTTTTTGTTCTTCATTAAAATGAAAAGGTTGATCGAAGAGTGTGGGGGATCTAAAAGTGTGGCAACCCAGTAGACAGGATTATTTTGAATTCTGACAATCTGAGGGTCATGTTGCAGGTAGTGCAGCAGGAAAGCACTCATTTGTCTTGCGCATCTAGGAGCCCCAAAATTATTTTCCGAGCTAGATGCAGCAAAAAAATTATTATTAATTTGAAAGCTGGTGGAGCTTAGTATAGATGGCCTAATAGAATCAGTACTGCAAACTGCTACAAGGCCCAAATTATTTTACTGCCAAGATACAGATAAACATAATTAGTAATTTTAAATCTGGTGGAGTTTAGTATAGATGGCCTAATAGAATCAGTACTGCACACTGCTACAAGGCCCAAATTATTTTCCAGCCAAGATAGAGATAAACATGATTAGTAATTTTAAATATGGTGGAGTTTAGCTTAGATGGCCAAATAGAATCAGTACTGCACACTGCTACAAGGCCCAAATTATTTTCCAGCCAAGATACAGATAAACATGATTAGTAATTTGAAAGCTTAAAATGGTTGGTGAGGTGATTTTAACCAATCATCAAGCTTTTCCTCTCCCCAGGATGACACAGGGGTAGAAAAGTCATTTCGGATCCATGATTTGTTCATCTTTATGAACGTGAGTCTGTCTACATTATCAGTGGAGAGCCGCGTGCGCTTATCTGTCAGCACACCACCAGCAGCGCTGAACACTCGTTCAGACAGAACGCTGGCTGCGGGGCATGACAAGATCTCCAAGGCCTAAATGGCAAGCTCCGGCCATTTATCCAGATTGGAAGCCCAAAAAGAGCAAGGGTCCAGTGACACAGTCATGGCTTCAGTGTTTACTTGGAGATACTCCTGTACCATTGTCTCTAGGCGTTGACTATATGTCAGACTTCTTGTTTCCTGTGGCCTTGCAAAGGATGGGCTAAAAAAGTGGTGAAATGATTCCGCAAAATTGATGTTACCAGCAGATACTGTGTTTCTGTTACGTTTTGAGTGCTGAACACTCGACGTTCCCACGGTTGGCAAGATGGAACTGTGAGATTCACTATGTACACCACTAGTGTTTTGGGGAAAAGCACATGTAAGATTCTGCAACAGTCTCTGCTGATACTCCTGCATGCGTGCATCTCTTTCTATGGCAGGAATAATTTCTGCAAATTTACTTTTGTACCGGGGATCTAACAGTGTGGCAACCCAGTAGTCAGGATTATTTCTAATTCTCACAATTCGAGGGTCATGTTGCACTTAGTGCAGCAAGAAGGCACTCATGTGTCTTGCGCATCCAGGAGCACCAAGTCCGTGTTGTGTTGGTGGCGAGGTAACAATCATGCTTCCTTCCTCTGCCCTCTCCCCCCAACCTCGCACAACAGAAATGTGATCAAGGTCTCCCTCATCTGATGAGTCTTCCATCAGTTCGTCCACGGCTCCTGCACCTTCCTCACTAGTTTGGCTGCTACTATGTGCCCTGGTAAAACCATCTCCCCCACCCTCACATGCCTGCCGCCTTGGTGCTGTCGACCGTCTGGACCTTGCAGATGTTAGCCCTTCCGCATACAACTCCTCCTCCTCTACTTCCTCCACCTCCTCTTGTGCCACCACCTGACTCCGAATTCTGTTTAACATGTGCTCCAGCATGTAAATCACCGGAATAGTCATGCTGATAATGGCATCATCAGCACTAAACATCTTCGTCGCCATTTCAAAACTGTGCAGAAGGGTGCATAGGTCCCTGATCTGAGACCACTCCTCCAGCGTGATTTTCCCCACCTCTGGATCTCGTTGGCCCAGGCTATACGTCAGAACGTATTGCACCAGGGCTTTTCGGTGCTGCCACAGTCACTGCAACATGTGCAGAGCTGTATTCCACCGGGTAGGCACATCGCATTTTAGCCGGTGAAGTGGCAGGCCCAACGACTTCTGTAAAGATGAAAGTCGCTGAGCTGCGGGATGTGAACGGTGGAAGAGAGCACACAGCGACCGTGCCCTCTGCAGAAGGCCATCTAGTCCGGGATAGTGGGCTAAAAATTGCTGGACAACCAGGTTCAACACGTGAGCCATACAAGGCACGTGTGTGACATTGCCCCGGCGAAGGTCCGCACCCAGGTTTGCAACATTGTCGCACACGGCCTTCCCTGGTTTCAGGTCCAGTGGAGACAACCATTCATGAAACTGGTTCTCCAGAGCTGACCACAACTCCTCAGCTGTGTGACTCACATTTCCCAGACATTTCAAAGTAAAAACCGCCTGATGACATTGAGCCCTGCTGCCAGCATAGTAAGGAGGTGTGCAGGATCACTTCTGCGCAGTTAGAAAGCTTGTGGCATGACCAGACAGGCTTTGGGTGCAGGTGGAGGACCGAGAGGAGGTTGAGGAGGCAGAAGCAGTGGAGGAACTTTGAGATAAAGAGGATTGACGCACAACTCGTGGGGACGGCACGACTTGGACAGCAGCCCCTTGTCCTGCTGTCACCATAGTTACCCAGTGCCCAGTCAGCGACATGTAACGCCCCTGTCCATGCCTACTTGTCCAAGTGTCTGTGGTGAAATGCACCCTGTCACACACAGAGTTTCTCAAAGAAGCGGTGATGTTGTGTGCGACATGCTGGTGGAGTGCAGGCACACCTTTCTTTGAGAAGTAGTGCCGACTGGGCATCTGGTACTGGGGCACTGCGACGGACATAAGGTCTCAAAAATCCTCTGTGTCCACCAGGCGGAAAGGCAGCATTTCTGTAGCCAAGAGCTTGCAGATGGTGAAATTCAACCTCTTAGCTTTCTCATGGCTAGGAGGAAATGGTCTTTTACTTGTCCACATCTGAGGGACCGAGGGCTGGCTGTTGTGCTTAGACGGGGTTGAGAAGGGTGTCCCCAGAAAACTGCCTGTCTGTGAGGAAGATGCAGTCGGACATGTTAGGTTGCCTTGATCCAAAGGTGGTGCTATTGATGTCCGACAGCGCTGAACATCAGCTGGTGTTTCCACCTCCAAAGAAAATGATGTCCTGCCAATAACGCTGGCTGTTGCGGGTTTAGAGGTGGCAGATCTGCGTCCCAAAACAGGTGGGACTGCTGTCCCCCCAGTCACAGAGGATGAAGAGGCCGCGGATGCACAAGATGTGGTAGACGATGGTTGGCCCGGCCGGCTAGGCCGCATTGTAGCACAGTGAGCTTCCCTCTGCAACTTATGCTTCATATCCATGTGCCTGTTCATGCATGAAGTACTCAAACTATGTATTTTTTGGCCTCTGCTTAGCTTTTGCTGACAAATGTTACTGATAACACAAGTTGGGTCATCTTTATCGATCTGAAAAAATGCCCAGGCTATGCAAGGCTTAGCACCCATGCGACCTGAAGAGCCACCACGACTTGTGGTCAGAGGCAGAGTTGTGTTTGAGGATGCAGTTGTTGACGTGCTTCCAGTACTACGTCTCTGTCCAGGAAGGCGCAACCTGACCTCGTCGTCACTAGCATCCTCCTCCACCTCCTCTGCTGACCTCATCGACTGGCTGACTGTGGGTTGACAGTAAGTGGGATCTCCAACCTCGTCATCATCCCCCTGTGTGTTATCAAACCCGTCGTCCTCAGAGCCAACATCTTCCTGCCCTGACAAAAAACTAAAGTTGTCGCTCCAATCAGGTATTTGAGTCTCATCATCGTCTTCCTGATTGTCTCCACCAACAGGAGTTACAGTTTGGGAACGAGGGTCGACATTATGGTCAGAACCTTCTGCGTCTGGTCCTGGATCCGACTCATAAAGATTCTGGGCATCAGTGCAGATCATTTCCTCGTCTGGATTCACAGAAGCTCTGGAGCCGACCTCTGATTCCTGTAACATACCTGGCGGTGTCCTTGCATAGTGGTCCATCTCCCACTGTGCATGAGTGTGCACTTGATCTCCAGTCCAGACTGCCACTCTGGCTTCTTTCCATGTTGTCTGCTTTGCTTTGCTCTTGCTGTTTAGGGGGATGCCCGCTGAACTTCCTGTTTTTTGTAGCTGCTGCTGACACTCCCCTGATGTGTCCTCAGCCTATTGCTGTCTGTCACCTGGTATTTAACCCAGCTCCTCCTTGGAATCCTTGCCTGAGCATCTTGTTCTGTCAGTTGGCTTCTTGTCACTGATGTGCCAGGTGCTGTCTATGTTTTCTGCCTTGCGGTATCAGTTCCCGTGTCTGAACTGTGTCCTGTCTGTGTACTGTAGCCAGCTGTCTGTCTGTCATCCTGGAGGCTGTATTTCCAGGCCTGTCTGAACACACTCCTTGCCTGTTCATCTCGCCCTCTGGGGGCCGCATACCCAGACTCGCTCCTGTATTTGTTGCAGTACAGTTCCTGTCTGAACTGTCTCCTAGCTTCCTACCTGTTTTGTCTTTATGTTCGTTTGTTCCCTTTTTCTGCAGTGTCTGAACCAGCACTTGGCTTTACCTAGGCTCGTTCCTGAATTTTGTTGCAGTAACTGTTCTTGTCTGAACTGTCTCCTAGCTTCTTACCTGTTTTGTCTTTATGTCCGTTTGTTCCCTTTTTCTGCAGTGTCTGAACCAGCACTTGGCTTTACCTAGGCTCGTTCTTGCATTTTGTTGCAGTAACTGTTTTGGTCTGAACTGTCTCCTAGATTCTTACCTGTATTGTCTTTATGTCCATTTGCTCCCTTTTTCTGTAGAGTCTGAACCTGCACCTAACTTCTACTCGTTGTCATTGTACTTCCGTTTGTGAGTTGGAGTCCTTTCGCTACTTCTTTGCAATTACCTTGTGTGTATCTGGTTCTACCTTTCTTTTCCAGTCTGTTCCATGTGAACAGAGCTCTGTCCCCTTTGCTTTGTCTTTGTTTACCTCTTCGGCGATTTATCTCAGTCCTGTCCACCGCGTCTGCAGTTTCGCTCTGCTCAGCCCTGCCCACAGCGTCTGCGGTTTCGCTCTGCTCAGCCATGTCCACCACGTCTGCGGTTTCGCTCTGCTCAGCCTTGTCCACCGCGTCTGCGGTTTCGCTCTGCTCAGCCTTGTCCACCGCGTCTGCAGTTTCGCTCTGCTCAGCCCAATCCACCGCGTCTGCGGTTTTGCTCTGCTCAGCCTTGTCCACCGCGTCTGCGGTTTCGCTCTGCTCAGCCTTGTCCACCGCGTCTGCGGTTTCTCTTTGCTCAGCCCTGTCCACCGCGTCAGCGGTTTCGCTTTGCTCAGCCTTGTCCACCGCATCTGCGGTTTTGCTCTGCTCAGCCTTGTCTATCGCTTCTTCAGTTTTGCTCTGCTCAGCCTTGTCCACCGCGTCTGTGATTTTGCTTTGCTCAGCCTTGTCCACCACGTCTGCGGTTTTGTTCTGCTCAGCCTTGTCCACCGAGTCTGAACCTGCACCTAACTTCTACTCGTTGTCATTGTACTTCCGTTTGTGAGTTGGAGTCCTTTCGCTACTTCTTTGCAAGTACCTTGTGTGTATCTGGTACTGCCTTTCTTTTCCAGTCTGTTCCGTGTGAACAGAGGTCTGTCCCCTTTGCTTTGTCCTTTTTTACCTCTTCGGCGATTTATCTCAGTCCTGTCCACCGCGTCTGCAGTTTCGCTCTGCTCAGCCCTGCCCACCGCGTCTGCGGTTTCGCTCTGATCAGCCCTGTCCACCGCGTCTGCGGTTTTGCTCTGCTCAGCCTTGTCCACCGCGTCTGCAGTTTCGCTCTGCTCAGCCCTGTCCACCGCGTCTGCGGTTTCGCTCTGCTCAGCCTTGTCCACCGCGTCTGCGATTTCGCTCTGCTCAGCCTTGTCCACCGCATCTGCGGTTTCGCTTTGCTCAGACTTGTCCACCGCGTCTGCGGTTTTGCTCTGCTCAGCCTTGTCTATTGCATCTGCGGTTTTGCTCTGCTCAGCCTTTTCTATCACGTCTGCGGTTTTGCTCTGCTCAGCCTTGTCCACCGCGTCTGCGGTTTTGCTTTGCTCTGCCTTGTCCACCGCGTCTGCGGTTTTGCTCTGCTCAGCCTTGTCCACCGAGTCTGCGGATTTGCTCTGCTCAGCTTTGTCCACCGCATCTGCGGTTTTGCTCTGCTCAGCCCTGACTACCGCATCCGCGGTTTCGCTCTGCTCAGCCTTGTCTACCGCACCTGCGGTTTCGCTTTCCTCTGTTTGATTACCGCATCTGCGGCTCTGAACTCGTCTCCCAGTCTGTACTGGACCCTACCGAGCCTGCGCTCTAGCCTGCCTGTTCCTGTATTCCCCGGTGTGGTTCAGCAGTCGTGTCCGGAGTCTGACCTGGAGTAGACCCTGGTCCCTCTGCTCGGTTCCTCCCTGGTGCACTGGCGTTTTATGCCGTCGTGCGACCTTGGTCGGATGGAACAGATACTTAGTTACGCTCCTCCATGCACTCTCCGGTTCATGGCACATTGGAACCACTAAACACGCACACGCCAGTCAGACCGGGAGTGTGCATTACAATTCCCAGGCTATAGTATGAGTAAACAGCTCTGCAGACTCAACCATCTGTTCTACCCCATACTCAGACGGGCAGCTGGAGACTTGGGAGCTGTGAGGAAGCAAGTGCGATTGGGGTGACACCTCTGAGGACTGGAGTGTTTGTGATGTTGAAGTTGAGGTGGAGGAGAGCCCACTTAAAGGAGCACTTGATATCCGTTGAAGCACCTGCTGTTTTTGAGCCTTATCTGGAATTTGTAGCGATTGGCGTGGCCGTAAGAAAGGGATCTTATCACATTGTCCGCTAAAAGAAGTAGACATCTTAGTTTGGCTGGAAGATGGTCTTTCTTCTGCAGATGTTACTGTTGCTTTAACACCTACCCCACGGACACAACCTTTTTTTCCCTTCCCAACACGCCTATTCCCCTTTCCAACAGCAGTAGGCCTTTTTCCACTCATTTTGGTGGTTAACTAATTGACAACTCTGGAGTTGTTTGCACAAAAAACAATGGATGGTAACCGAGCAGAGCTGAGTGGCCAAACTGTGGTATTAGCCCAAAAGTATTGGATGGGTTAGATGCAGATAAAAATTATTTTAAATTTGCAACCTGGTGGAGGTTAGTATAGATGGACTAATAGAACAAGTCCCACACACTGCTACAAGCCAAAATATTTTTTCAGAGCTAGATGCAGAAAAAAATTATATTAAATTTACAACCTGGTGGAGGTTAGCATATATGGACTAATAGAACAAGTCCCACACTCTGCTACAAGCCAAAATATTTTTTCAGAGCTAGATGCAGATAAAAATTATTTTGAATTTGCAACCTGGTGGAGGTTAGTATAGATGGACTAATAGAACAAGTCCCACACACTGCTAAAAGCTGAAGACAAAATATTTTTTCAGAGCTAGATGCAGATAAAAATTATTTTGAAATTGCAACCTGATGGAGGTTAGTATAGATGGACTAATACAACAAGTCCCACACACTGCTACAAGCCGAAGCCAAAATATATTTTCAGAGCTAGATGCAGATAAAAATTATATTGAATTTGCAACCTGCTGGAGGTTAGTATAGATGGACTAATAGAACAAGTCCCACACACTGCTACAAGCCGAAATATTTTTTCAGAGCTAGATGCAGATAAAAATTATTTTGAATTGGCAACCTGGTGGAGGTTAGTATAGATGGACTAATAGAACAAGTCCCACACACTGCTACAAGCCGAAATATTTTTTCAGAGTTAGATGCAGAAAAAAATTATATTAAACTTGCAACCTGGTGGAGGTTAGTATAAATGGACTAATAGAACAAGTCCCACACACTGCTACGAGCCGAAGCAGAAATATTTTTTCAGAGCTAAATGCAGTAACAAATTATATTGAATTTACAACCTGGTGGAGGTTAGTATAGATGGACTAATGGAACAAGTCGCACACACTGCTAGAAGCCAAAATATTTTTTCAGAGCTAGATGCAGAAAAAAATTATATTGAATTTGCAATCTGGTGGACGTTAGTATAGATGGACTCATAGAACAAGTCCCAAACACTGCTACAAGCCAAAATATTTTTTCAGAGCTAGATGCAGATAAAAATTATTTTGAATTTGCAACCTGGTGGAGGTTAGTATAGATGGACTAATAGAACAAGTCCCACACACTGTTACAAGCCGAAATATTTTTTCAGAGCTAGATGCCGAAAAAAATTATATTGAATTTGCAACCTGGTGGAGGTTAGTATAGATGGACTAATAGAACAAGTACCACACACTGCTACAAGCCGAAGCCAAAATATTTTTTCAGAGCTAGATGCAGATAAAAATTATAATGAATTTGCAACCTGGAGGAGGTTAGTATAGATGGACTAATAGAACAAGTCCCACACAATGCTACAAGCCAAAATATTTTTTCAGAGCTAGATTCAGATAAAAATTATTTTGAATTGGCAACCTGGTGGAGGTTAGTATAGATGGACTAATAGAACAAGTCCCACACACTGCTACAAGCCGAAATATTTTTTCAGAGTTAGATGCAGAAAAATTTTTTATTAAATTTGCAACCTGGTGGAGGTTAGTATAGATGGACTAATAGAACAAGTCCCACACACTGCTACGAGCCGAAGCAGAAATATTTTTTCAGAGCTAGATGCAGATAAAAATTATATTGAATTTGCAACCTGGTGGAGGTTAGTATAGATGGACTAATAGAACAAGTACCACACACTGCTACAACCCGAAACATTTTTTCAAAGCTAGATGCAAAAAAAAATTATATTGAATTTACAACCTGATGGAGGTTAGTATAGATGGACTAATGGAACAAGTCGCACACACTGCTAGAAGCCGAAATATTTTTTCAGAGCTAGATGCAGAAAAAAATTATATTGAATTTGCAACCTGGTGGAGGTTAGTATAGATAGACTAATAGAACAATTCCCACACACTGCTACAAGCCGAAATATTTTTTCAGAGCTAGATGCAGAAAAAAATTATATTGAATTTGCAACCTGATGGAGGTTAGTATAGATGGACTAATAGAACAAGTCCCACACACTGCTGCAAGCTGAAGCCAAAATATTATTTCAGAGCTAGATGCAGATAAAAATTATATTGAATTTGCAACCTGGTGGAGGTTAGTATAGATGGACTAATAGAACAAGTCCCACACACTGTTACAAGCCGAAATATTTTTTCAGAGCTAGATGCAGATAAAAATTATTTTGAATTTGCAAGCTGGTGAAGGTTAGTATAGATGGACTAATAGAACAAGTCCCACACACTGTTACAAGCCGAAATATTTTTTCAGAGCTAGATACCGAAAAAAATTATATTGAAATTGCAACCTGGTGGAGGTTAGTATAGAGGGACTAATAGAACAAGTCCCACACACTGCTACAAGCCGAAGCCAAAATATTTTTTCAGAGCTAGATGCAGATAAAAATTCTATTGAATTTGCAACCTGGTGGAGGTTAGTATAGATGGACTAATAGAAGAAGTCCCACACACTGCTACAAGCCGAAATATTTTTTCAGAGCTAGATGCCGAAAAAAATTATATTGAATTTGCAACCTGGTGGAGGTTAGTATAGCTGGACTAATAGAACAACTCCCACACACTGCTACAAGCCGAAATATTTTTTCAGAGCTAGATGCAGATAAAAATTATTTTCAATTTGCAACCTGGTGGAGGTTAGTATGGATGGACTAATAGAACAAGTCCCACACAATGCTTCAAGCCAAAATATTTTTGCAGAGCTAGATGCAGAAAAAAATTATAGTGAATTTGCAACCTGGTGGAGGTTAGTATAGATGGACTAATAGAACTAGTCCCACACAATGCTACGAGCCAAAGCTGAAATATTTTTTCAGAGCTAGATACAGATAAAAATTATATTGAATTTGCAACCTGGTGGAGGTTAGTATAGATGGAATAAAAGAACAAGTCCCACACACTGCTACAAGCCGAAATATTTTTTCAGAGCTAGATGAAGAAAAAAATTATATTGAATTTGCAACCTGGTGGAGGTTAGCATAGATGGACTAATGGAACAAGTCCCACACACTGCTACAAGCCGAAATATTTTTTCAGAGTTAGATGCAGAAAAAAATTATATTGAATTTGCAACCTGCTGGAGGTTAGCATGGATGGACTAATAGAACAAGTCCCACACACTGCTACAAGCCAAAATATTTTTTCAGAGCTAGATGCAGATAAAAATTATTTTGTATTTGAAACCTGGTGGAAGTTAGTATAGATGGACTAATAGAACAAGTCCCACGAAATGCTACTAGCTGAAGCCAAAACATTTTTTCAGAGCTAGATGCAGATAAAAATTATTTTGAATTTGCAACCTGGTGGAGGTTAGTATAGATGGGCTAATAGAACAAGTCCAACACACTGCTACAAGCAGTGCCAAAATATTTTTTCAGAGCTAGATGCAGATAAAAATTGTATTGAATTTGCAACCTGGTGGAGGTTAGTATAGATGGACTAATAGAACAAGTCCCACACACTGCTACAATCCAAAATATTTTTTCAGAGCTAGATGTAGATAAAAATTATATTGAATTTTCAATCTGGTGGAGGTTAGTATAGATGGACTAATAGAACAAGTCCCACACACTGCTAAGAGCCGAAGCTGAAATATTTTTTCAGAGCTAGATGCAGATAAAAATGATATTGAATTTGCAACCTGGTAGAGGTTAGTATAGATGGACTAATAGAACAAGTCCCACACACTGCTACAAGCCGAAATATTTTTTCAGAGCTAGATGCAGAAAAAATTATATTGAATTTGCAACCTGGTGGAGGTTAGCATAGATGGACTAATGGAACAACTCCCACACAATGCTACAAGCCGAAATATTTTTTCAGAGCTAGATGCAGAAAAAAATTATATTGAATTTGCAACCTGGTGGAGGTTAGTATAGATGGACTAATAGAACAAGTCCCACACACTGCTACAAGCCGAAATATTTTTTCAGAGCTAGATGCAGATAAAAATTATTTCGAATTTGCAACCTGGTGGAAGTTAGTATAGATGGACTAATAGAACAAGTCCCACACACTGCTACATGCTGAAGCCAAAATATTTTTTCAGAGCTAGATGCAGATAAAAATTATTTTGAATTTGCAACCTGGTGGAGGTTAGTATAGATGGACTAATAGAACAAGTCCCACACACTGCTACAAGCCGAAGCCAAAATATTTTTTCAGAGCTAGATGCAGATAAAAATTCTATTGAATTTGCAACCTTGTGGAGGTTAGTATAGATGGACTAATAGAACAAGTCTCACACACTGCTACAAGCTGAAATATTTTTTCAGAGCTAGATGCTTATAAAAATTATTTTGAATTTGCAACCTGGTGGAGGTTAGCATAGATGGACCCAAGGAACAAGTCCCAAACACTGCTACAAGCCAAAATATTTTTTCAGAGCTAGATGCAGAAAAAAATTATATTGAATTTACAACCTGGTGGAGGTTAGCATAGATGGACTAATAGAACAAGACCCACACACTGCTGCAAGCCGAAATATTTTTTCAGAGCTAGATGCAGATAAAAATTATTTTGAATTTGCAACCTGGTGGAAGTTAGTATAGATGGACTAATAGAACAAGTCCCACACACTGCTACAAGCTGAAGCCAAAATATTTTTTCAGAGCTAGATGCAGAAAAAAATTATTTTGAATTTGCAACCTGGTGGAGGTTAGTATAGATGGGCTAATAGAAAAAGTCCCACACACTGCTTCAAGCCGAAATATTTTTTCAGAGCTAGATGCATATAAAGATTATTTTGAATTTTCTTCCTGGTGGAGGTTAGTATAGATGGACTAATAGAACAAGTCCCACACACTGCTACAAGCCGAAATATTTTTTCAGAGCTAGATGCAGAAAAAAAGTATATTGAATTTGCAACCGGGTGGAGGTTAGTATAGATGGACTAATAGAACAAGTCCCACACACTGCTACGAGCCGAAGCTGAAATATTTTTTCAGAGCTAGATGCAGATAAAAATTATATTGAATTTGCAACCTGGTGGAGGTTATTATATATGGACTAATAGAACAAGTCCCACACACTGCTACAAGCCGAAATATTTTTTCAGAGCTAGATGCAGAAAAAAATTATATTGAATTTGCAACCTGATGGAGGTTAGTATAGATGGATTAATAGAACAAGTCCCACACACTGCTGCAAGCTCAAGACAAAATATTATTTCAGAGCTAGATGCAGATAAAAATTATATTGAATTTGCAACCTGGTGGAGGTTAGTATAGATGGACTAATAGAACAAGTCCCACACACTGTTACAAGCCGAAATATTTTTTCAGAGCTAGATGCCGAAAAAAATTATATTGAATTTGCAACCTGGTGGAGGTTAGTATAGATGGACTAATAGAACAAGTCCCACACACTGCTACAAGCCGAAGCCAAAATATTTTCTCAGAGCTAGATGCAGATAAAAATTATATTGAATTTGCAACCTGGTGGAGGTTAGTATAGATGGACTAATAGAACAAGTCCCACACACTGCTACAAGCTGAAGCCAAAATATTTTTTCAGAGCTAGATGAAGATAAAAATTCTATTGAATTTGCAACCTGGTGGAGGTTAGTATAGATGGACTAATAGAAGAAGTCCCACACACTGCTACAAGCCGAAATATTTTTTCAGAGCTAGATGCCGAAAAAAATTATATTGAAATTGCAACCTGGTGGAGGTTAGTATCGATGGACTAATAGAACAAGTTCCACACACTGCTACAAGCCGAAATATTTTTTCAGAGCTAGATGCAGATAAAAATTATTTTGAATTTGCAACCTGGTGGAGGTTAGTATGGATGGACTAATAGAACAAGTCCCACACAATGCTTCAAGCCAAAATATTTTTGCAGAGCTAGATGCAGAAAAAAATTATAGTGAATTTACAAACTGGTGGAGGTTAGTATAGATGGACTAATAGAACTAGTCCCACACACTGCTACGAGCCAAAGCTGAAATATTTTTTCAGAGCTAGATGCAGATAAAAATTATATTGAATTTGCAACCTGGTGGAGGTTAGTATAGATGGACTAAAAGAACAAGTCCCACACACTGCTACAAGCCGAAATATTTTTTCAGAGCTAGATGCAGAAAAAAATTATATTGACTTTGCAACCTGGTGGAGGTTAGCATAGATGGACTAATGGAACAAGTCCCACACACTGCTACAAGCCGAAATATTTTTTCAGAGTTAGATTCAGAAAAAAATTATATTGAATTTGCAACCTGGTGGAGGTTAGCATGGATGGACTAGTAGAAGAAGTCCCACACACTGCTACAAGCCGAAATATTTTTTCAGAGCTAGATGCAGATAAAAATTATTTTGTATTTGCAACCTGGTGGAAGTTAGTATAGATGGACTAATAGAACAAGTCCCACACACTGCTACTAGCTGAAGCCAAAATATTTTTTCAGAGCTAGATGCAGATAAAAATTATATTGAATTTGCAACCTGGTGGAGGTTAGTATACATGGGCTAATAGAACAAGTCCCACACACTGCTACAAGCCGAAATATTTTTTCAGAGCTAGATGCAGATAAAAATTATTTTGAATTTGCAACCTGGTGGAAGTTAGTATAGATGGACTAATAGAACAAGTCCCACACACTGCTACAAGCCGAAATATTTTTTCAGAGGTAGATGCAGATAAAAATTATATTGAATTTGCAACCTGGTGGAGGTTAGTATAGATGGACTAATAGAACAAGTCCCACACACTGCTACAAGCAGAAATATTTTTTCAGAGCTAGATGCAGATAAAAATTATTTTGAATATGCAACCTGGTGGAGGTTAGTATAGATGGACTAATAGAACAAGTCCCACACACTGCTACAAGCCGAAGCCAAAATATTTTTTCAGAGCTAGATGCAGATAAAAATTCTATTGAATTTGCAACCTTGTGGAGGTTAGTATAGATGGACTAACAGAACAAGTCTCACACACTGCTACAAGCCGAAATATTTTTTCAGAGCTAGATGCATATAAAAATTATTTTGAATTTGCAACCTGGTGGAGGTTAGCATAGATGGACCCAAGGAACAAGTCCCAAACACTGCTACAAGCCAAAATATTTTTTCAGAGCTAGATGCAGAAAAAAATTATATTGAATTTGCAACCTGATGGAGGTTAGTATAGATGGACTAATAGAACAAGTCCCACACACTGCTGCAAGCCGAAATATTTTTTCAGAGCTAGATGCAGATAAAAATTATTTTGAATTTGCAACCTGGTGGAAGTTAGTATAGATGGACTAATAGAACAAGTCCCACACACTGCTACAAGCTGAAGCCAAAATATATTTTCAGAGCTAGATGCAGATAAAAATTATTTTGAATTTGCAACCTGGTGGAGGTTAGTATAGATGGGCTAATAGAACAAGTCCCACACACTGTTACAAGCCGAAGCCAAAATATTTTTCAGAGCTAGATGCAGATAAAAATTATATTGAATTTGCAACCTGGTGGAGGTTAGTATAGATGGGCTAATAGAACAAGTCCCACACACTGCTACAAGCCGAAATATTTTTTCAGAGCTAGATGCATATAAAAATTATTTTGAATTTTCTTCCTGGTGAAGGTTAGTATAGATGGACTAATAGAACAAGTCCCACACATTGCTACAAGCCGAAATATTTTTTCAGAGCTAGATGCAGAAAAAAAATATATTGAATTTGCAACCGGGTGGAGGTTAGTATAGATGGACTAATAGAACAAGTCCCACACACTGCTACGAGCCGAAGCTGAAATATTTTTTCAGAGCTAGATGCAGATAAAAATTATATTGAATTTGCAACCTGGTGGAGGTTAGTATAGATGGACTAATAGAACAAGTCCCACACACTGCTACGAGCCGAAGCTGAAATATTTTTTCAGAGCTAGATGCAGATAAAATTTATTTTGAATTTGCAACCTGGTGGAGGTTAGTATATATGGACTAATAGAACAAGTCCCACACACTGCTAAAAGCCGAAATATTTTTTCAGAGCTAGATGCAGATAAAAATTGTTTTGAATTTGCAACCTGGTGGAGGTTAGTATAGATGGACAAATAGAACTAGTCCCACACACTACTACAAGCAGAAATATTTTTTCAGAGCTAGATGCAGATAAAAATTATATTGAATTTGCAACCTGTTGGAGGTTAGTATAGATGGGCTAATAGGACAAGTCCCACACACTGCTACAAGCCGAAATATTTTTTCAGAGCTAGATGCAGATAAAAATTATTTTGAATTTGCAACCTGGTGGAAGTTAGTATAGATGGACTAATAGAACAAGTCCCACACACTGCTACAAGCCGAAATATTTTTTCAGAGCTAGATGCAGATAAAAATTATATTAAATTTGCAACCTGGTGGAGGTTAGCATAGATGGACTAATAGAACAAGTCCCACACACTGCTACAAGCCGAAGCCAAAATATTTTTTCAGAGCTAGATGCAGATAAAAATTATATTGAATTTGCAACCTGGTGGAGGTTAGTATAGATGGACTAATAGAACAAGTCCCACACACTGCTACAAGCAGAAATATTTTTTCAGAGCTAGATGCAGATAAAAATTATTTTGAGTTTGCAACCTGGTGGAAGTTAGTATAGATGGACTAATAGAACAAGTCCCACACACTGCTACATGCTGAAGCCAAAATATTTTTTCAGAGCTAGATGCAGATATAAATTATTTTGAATTTGCAACCTGGTGGAGGTTAGTATAGATGGACTAATAGAACAAGTCCCACACACTGCTACAAGCCTAAGCCAAAATATTTTTTCAGAGCTAGATGCAGATAAAAATTCTAATGAATTTGCAACCTTGTGGAGGTTAGTATAGATGTACTAATAGAACAAGTTTCACACACTGCTACAAGCCGAAATATTTTTTCAGAGCTAGATACATATAAAAATTATTTTGAATTTGCAACCTGGTGGAGATTAGCATAGATGGACCCAAGGAACAAGTCCCAAACACTGCTACAAGCCAAAATGTTTTTTCAGAGCTAGATGCAGAAAAAAATTATATTGAATTTGGAACCTGGTGGAGGTTAGTAAAGAAGGACTAATAGAACAAGTCCCACACACTGCTACAAGCAGAAATATTTTTTCAGAGCTAGATGCAGATAAAAATTATTTTGAGTTTGCAACCTGGTGGAAGTTAGTATAGATGGACTAATAGAACAAGTCCCACACACTGCTACATGCTGAAGCCAAAATATTTTTTCAGAGCTAGATGCAGATATAAATTATTTTGAATTTGCAACCTGGTGGAGGTTAGTATAGATGGACTAATAGAACAAGTCCCACACACTGCTACAAGCCTAAGCCAACATATTTTTTCAGAGCTAGATGCAGATAAAAATTCTATTGAATTTGCAACCTTGTGGAGGTTAGTATAGATGGACTAATAGAACAAGTCTCACACACTGCTACAAGCCGAAATATTTTTTCAGAGCTAGATACATATAAAAATTATTTTGAATTTGCAACCTGGTGGAGGTTAGCATAGATGGACCCAAGGAACAAGTCCCAAACACTGCTACAAGCCAAAATGTTTTTTCAGAGCTAGATGCAGAAAAAAATTATATTGAATTTGCAACCTGGTGGAGGTTAGTAAAATGGACTAATAGAACAAGTCCCACACACTGCTGCAAGCCGAAATATTTTTTCAGAGCTAGATGCAGATAAAAATTATTTTGAATTTGCAACCTGGTGGAGGTTAGTATAGATGGACTAATAGAACAAGTCCAATACACTGCTACAAGCCGAAATATTTTTTCAGAGCTAGATGCAGAAACAAATTATATTGAATTTGCAACCTGGTGGAGGTTAGTATAGATGGATTAATAGAACAAGTCCCACACACTGCTACAAGCCGAAGCCGAAATATTTTTTCAGAGCTAGATGCAGATAAAAATTATATTGAATTTGCAACCTGGTGGAGGTTAGTATATATGGACTAATAGAACAAGTCCCACACACTGCTACAAGCCGAAATATTTTTTCAGAGCTAGATGCAGATAAAAATTATTTTGAATTTGCAACCTGGTGGAAGTTAGTACAGATGGACTAATAGAACAAGTCCCACACACTGCTACAAGCCGAAATATTTTTTCAGAGCTAGATGCATATAAAAATTATTTCGAATTTGCAACCTGGTGGAGGTTAGTATAGATGGACTAATAGAACAAGTTCCACACACTGCTACAAGCCGAAGCCAAAATATTTTTTCAGAGCTAGATGCAGATAAAAATTATATTGAATTTGCAACCTGGTGGAGGTTAGTATAGATGGACTAATAGAACAAGTCCCACACACTGCTACAAGCAGAAATATTTTTTTAGAGCTAGATGCAGATAAAAATTATTTTGAGTTTGCAACCTGGTGGAAGTTAGTATAGATGGACTAATAGAACAAGTCCCACACACTGCTACATGCTGAAGCCAAAATATTTTTTCAGAGCTAGATGCAGATAAAAATTATTTTGAATTTGCAACCTGGTGGAGGTTAGTATAGATGGACTAATAGTACAAGTCCCACACACTGCTACAAGCCGAAGCCAAAATATTTTTTCAGAGCTAGATGCAGATAAAAATTCTATTGAATTTGCAACCTTGTGGAGGTTAGTATAGATGGACAAATAAAAGAAGTCTCACACACTGCTACAAGCCGAAATACTTTTTCAGAGCTAGATGCATATAAAAATTATTTTGAATTTGCAACCTGGTGGAGGTTAGCATAGATGGACCCAAGGAACAAGTCCCAAAGACTGCTACAAGCCAAAATGTTTTTTCAGAGCTAGATGCAGAAAAAAATTATACTGAATTTGCAACCTGGTAGAGGTTAGCATAGATGGATTAATGGAACAAGTCCCACATATTGCTACAAGCCGAAATACTTTTTCAGTGCTAGATGCAGAAAAAAATTATATTGAATTTGCAACCTGGTGGAGGTTAGTGTAGATGGACTAATAGAACAAGTCCCATACACTGCTACAAGCCGAAATATTTTTTCAGAGCTAGATGCAGATAAAAATTATTTTGAATTTGCAACCTGGTGGAAGTTAGTGTAGATGGAATAATAGAACAAGTCCCACACACTGCTACAAGCCGAAATATTTTTTTCAGAGCTAGATGCAGAAAAAAATTATATTAAATTTGTAACCTGGTGGAGGTTAGCATAGATGGATTAATGGAACAAGTCCCACATACTGCTACAAGCCGAAATATTTTTTCAGAGCTAGATGCAGAAAAAAATATATTAAATTTGCAACCTGGTGGAGGTTAGCATAGATGGATTAATGGAACAAGTCCCACATACTGCTACAAGCCGAAATACTTTTTCAGAGTTAGATACAGAAAAAAATTATATTGAATTTGCAACCTGGTGGAGGTTAGCGTAGATGGACTAATAGAACATGTCCCACACACTGCTACAAGCTGAAGCCAAAATATTTTTTCAGAGCTAGATGCAGATAAAAATTATTTTGAATTTGCAATCTGGTGGAGGTTAGTATAGATGGACTAATAGAACAAGTCCCACACACTGCTACAAGCCAAAGCCAAAATATTTTTTCAGAGCTAGGTGCAGATAAAAATTCTATTGAATTTGCAACCTGGTGGAGGTTAGTATAGATGGACTAATAGAACAAGTCCCAAACACTGCTACAAGCCGAAATATTTTTTCAGAGCTAGATGCAGATAAAAATTATTTTGAATTTGCAACCTGGTGGAGGTTAGTATAGATGGATTAATAGAACAAGTCCCACACACTGCTACAAGCCGAAATACTTTTTCAGAGCTAGATGCATATAAAAATTATTTTGAATTTGTAACCTGGTGGAGGTTAGCACAGATGGACCCAAGGAACAAGTCCCAAACACTGCTACAAGCCAAAATGTTTTTTTAGAGCTAGATGCAGAAAAAAATTATATTGAATTTGCAACCTGGTGGAGGTTAGTATAGATGGACTAATAGAACAAGTCCCACACACTGATGCAAGCAGAAATATTTTTTCAGAGCTAGATGCAGATAAAAATTATTTTTAATTTGCAACCTGGTGGAAGTTAGTATAGATGGACTAATAGAACAAGTCCCAAACACTGCTACAAGCTGAAGCCAAAATATTTTTTCAGAGCTAGATGCAGATAAAAATTATTTTGAATTTGCAACCTGGTGAAGGTTAGTATAGATGGGCTAATAGAACAAGTCCCACACACTGTTACAAGACGAAGCCAAAATATTTTTTCAGAGCTAGATGCAGATAAAAATTATATTGAATTTGCAACCTGGTGAAGGTTAGTATAGATGGGCTAATAGAACAAGTCCCACACACTGCTACAAGCCGAAATATTTTTTCAGAGCTAGATGCATATAAAAATTATTTTGAATTTTCTTCCTGGTGGAGGTTAGTATAGATGGACTAATAGAACAAGTCCCACACACTGCTACAAGCCGAAATATTTTTTCAGAGCTAGATGCAGAAAAAAAATATATTGAATTTGCAACCGGGTGGAGGTTAGCATAGATGGACTAATAGAACAAGTCCCCCACACTGCTACAAGCAGAAATATTTTTTCAGAGCTAGATGCAGATAAAATTTATTTTGAATTTGCAACCTGGTGGAGGTTAGTATAGATGGACTAATAGAACAAGTCCAATACACTGCTACAAGCCGAAATATTTTTTCAGAGCTAGATGCAGAATCAAATTATATTGAATTTGCAACCTGGTGGCGGTTAGTATAGATGGATTAATAGAACAAGTCCCACACACTGCTACAAGCCGAAGCCGAAATATTTTTTCAGAGCTAGATGCAGATAAAAATTATATTGAATTTGCAACCTGGTGGAGGTTAGTATAGATGGACTAATAGAACTAGTCCCACACACTACTACAAGCAGAAATATTTTTTCAGAGCTAGATGCCGAAAAAAATTATATTGAATTTGCAAACTGGTGGAGGTTAGTATAGATGGACTAATAGAACAAGTCCCACACACTGCTTCAAGCTAAAGCCAAACTATTTTTTCAGAGCTAGATGCAGATAAAAATTATTTAGAATTTGCAACCTGGTGGAGGCTAGTATAGATGGACTAATAGAACAAGTCCCACACACTGCTATAAGCCGAAGCCAAAATATTTTTTCAGAGCTAGATGCAGATAAAAATTATTTTGAAATTGCAACCTGGTGGAGGCTAGTATAGATGGACTAATAGAACAAGTCCGACACACTGATACGACCCGAAGTTGAAATATTTTTTCAGAGCTAGATGCAGAAAAAAATTATATTGAATTTGCAACCTGGTGGAGGTTAGTATAGATGGACTAATAGAACAAGTCCCACACACTGCTACAAGCTGAAATATTTTTTCAGAGCTAGATTCAGAAAAAAATTATATTAAATTTGCAAACTGGTGGAGGTTAGCATAGATGGATTAATGGAACAAGTCCCACATACTGCTACAAGCCGAAATGCTTTTTCAGTGCTAGATGCAGAAAAAAATTATATTGAATTTGCAACCTGGTGGAGGTTAGTGTAGATGGACTAATAGAACAAGTCCCATACACTGCTACAAGCCGAAATATTTTTTCAGAGCTAGATGCAGATAAAAATTATTTTGAATTTGCAACCTGGTGGAAGTTAGTGTAGATGGAATAATAGAACAAGTCCCACACACTGCTACAAGCCGAAATATTTTTTTCAGAGCTAGATGCAGAAAAAAATTATATTAAATTTGCAACCTGGTGGAGGTTAGCATAGATGGATTAATGGAACAAGTCCCACATACTGCTACAAGCCGAAATATTTTTTCAGAGCTAGATGCAGAAAAAAATATATTAAATTTGCAACCTGGTGGAGGTTAGCATAGATGGATTAATGGAACAAGTCCCACATACTGCTACAAGCCGAAATACTTTTTCAGAGTTAGATACAGAAAAAAATTATATTGAATTTGCAACCTGGTGGAGGTTAGCGTAGATGGACTAATAGAACATGTCCCACACACTGCTACAAGCTGAAGCCAAAATATTTTTTCAGAGCTAGATGCAGATAAAAATTATTTTGAATTTGCAATCTGGTGGAGGTTAGTATAGATGGACTAATAGAACAAGTCCCACACACTGCTACAAGCCAAAGCCAAAATATTTTTTCAGAGCTAGGTGCAGATAAAAATTCTATTGAACTTGCAACCTGGTGGAGGTTAGTATAGATGGACTAATAGAACAAGTCCCACACACTGCTACAAGCCGAAATATTTTTTCAGAGCTAGATGCAGATAAAAATTATTTTGAATTTGCAACCTGGTGGAGGTTAGTATAGATGGACTAATAGAACAAGTCCCACACACTGCTACAAGCCGAAATATTTTTTCAGAGCTAGATGCGGAAAAAAATTATATTGAATTTGCAACCTGGTGGAGGTTAGTATAGATGGACTAATAGAACAAGTCCGACATACGGCTACTAGCCAAAGCTGAAATATTTTTTCAGAGCTAGATGCAGATAAAAATTATATTGAATTTGCAACGGGGTGGAGGTTAGTATAGATGGACTAATAGAACAAGTCCCACACACTGCTAGAAGCCGAAATATTTTTTCAGAGCTAGATGCAGAAAAAAATTATATTGAATTTGCAACCTGGTGGAGGTTAGCATAGATGGACTAATGGAACAAGTCCCACACACTGCTACAAGCCGAAATATTTTTTCAGAGCTAGATGCAGAAAGAAATTATATTGAATTTGCAACCTGGTGGAAGTTAGTATAGATGGACTGATAGAACAAGCCCCTCACACTGCTACAAGCTGAAGCCAAAATATTTTTTCAGAGCTAGATGCAGATAAAAATTATTTTGAATTTGCAACCTGGTGGAGGTTAGTATAGATGGACTAATAGAACAAGTCCCACACACTGCTACAAGCCGAAATATTTTTTCAGAGCTAGATGCAGATAAATATTATATTGAATTTGCAACCTGGTGGCGGTTAGTATAGATGGACTAATAGAACAAGTCCCACACGCTGCTACAAGCCGAAATATTTTTTCAGAGCTAGATGCAGATAAATATTATATTGAATTTGCAACCTGGTGGCGGTTAGTATAGATGGACTAATAGAACAAGTCCCACACGCTGCTACAAGCCGAAATATTTTTTCAGAGCTAGATGCAGGAAAAAATTATATTGAATTTGCAACCTGGTGGAGGTTAGCATAGATGAACTAATAGAACAAGTCCCACACACTGCTACAAGCCGAAATATTTTTTCAGAGCTAAATGCAGAAAAAAATTATTTTGAATTTGCAAACTGGTGGAGGTTAGTATAGATGGACTAATAGAACAAGTCCCACACACTGCTACAAGCTGAAATATTTTTTCAGAGCTAGATACAGCTAAAAATTACTTTTAATTTGCAACCTGGTGGAGGTTAGTATAGATGGACTAATAGAACAAGTCCGACATACTGCTACGAGCCGAATCTGAAATATTTTTTCAGAGCTAGATGCAGATAAAATTATATTGAATTTGCAACCTGGTTGAGGTTAGTATAGATGGACTAATAGAACAAGTCCCACACACTGCTACAAACCGAAATATTTTTTCAGAGCTAGATGCAGAAAAAAAATATATTGAATTTGCAACCGGGTGGAGGTTAGTATAGATGGACTAATAGAACAAGTCCCACACACTGCTACGAGCCGAAGCTGAAATATTTTTTCAGAGCTAGATGCAGATAAAAATTATATTCAATTTGCAACCTGGTGGAGGTTAGCATATATGGACTAATAGAACAAGTCCCACACACTGCTACTAGCCGAAATATTTTTTCAGAGCTAGATGCAGAAAAAAATTATACTGAATTTGCAACCTGGTGGAGGTTAGTATAGATGGACTAATAGAACTAGTCCCACACACTACTACAAGCAGAAATATTTTTTCAGAGCTAGAAACAGATAAAAATTATTTTTAATTTGCAACCTGGTGGAGGTTAGTATAGATGGACTAATAGAACAAGTCCCACACACTGCTACAAGCAGAAATATTTTTTCAGAGCTAGATGCAGAAAAAAATTATATTGAATTTGCAACCTGCTGGAGGTTAGTATAATTGGACTAATAGAACATGTCCGACATACTGCTACGAGCCGAAGCCGAAATATTTTTTCAGAGCTAGATGCAGAAAAAAATTATATTGAATTTGCAACCTGGTGGAGGTTAGCATAGATGGACTAATGGAACAAGTCCCACACACTGCTACAAGCCGAAATATTTTTTCAGAGCTAGATGCAGAAAAAAATTATATTGAATTTGCAACCTGGTAGAGGTTAGCATAGATGGACTAATAGAACCAGTCCCACACACTGCTACAAGCTGAAGCCAAAATATTTTTTCAGAGCTAGATGCAGATAAAAATTATTTTGAATTTGCAACCTGGTAGAGGTTAGTATAGATGGACTAATAGAACAAGTCCCACACTCTACTTCAAGCCGAAGCCAAAATATTTTTTCAGAGCTAGATGCAGATAAAAATTATATTGAATTTGCAACCTGGTGAAGGTTAGTATAGATCGACTAATAGAACAAGTCCCACACACTGCTACAAGCCGAAATATTTTTTCAGAGCTAGATGCAGATAAAAATTATTTTGATTTTGCAATCTGGTGGAGGTTAGTATAGATGGACTAATAGATCAAGTCCCACACACTGCTACAAGACGAAATATTTTTTCAGAGCTAGATGCAGAAAAAAATTATATTGAATTTGCAACCTGGTGGAGGTTAGTATAGATGGACTAATAGAACTAGTCCGACACACTGCTACGAGCCGAAGCTGAAATATTTTTTCAGAGCTAGATGCAGATAAAAATTATATTGAATTTGCAACCTGGTGGACGTTAGTATAGATGGACTATTAGAACAAGTCCCACACACTGCTACAAGCCGACATATTTTTTCAGAGCTAGATGCAGAAAAAAATTATATTGAATTTGCAACCTGGTGGAGGTTAGCATAGATGGACTAATGGAACCAGTCCCACACACTGCTACAAGCTGAAATATTTTTTCAGAGCTAGATGCAGATAAAAATTATTTTGAATTTGCAACCTGGTGGAAGTTAGTATAGATGGACTAATAGAACAAGTCCCACACACTGCTACAAGCTGAAGCCAAAATATTTTTTCAGAGCTAGATGCAGATAAAAATTATTTTGAATTTGCAACCTGGTGGAGGTTAGTATAGATGGACTAATAGAACAAGTCCCACACACTGCTACAAGCTGAAATATTTTTTCAGAGCTAGATGCAGCTAAAAATTAGATTCAATTTGCAACCTGGTGGAGGTTAGCATAGATGAACTAATAGAACAAGTCCCACACGCTGCTACAAGCCGAAATATTTTTTCAGAGCTAGATGCCGATAAAAATTATATTGAATTTGCAACCGGGTGGAGGTTAGCATAGATGGACTAATGGAACAAGTCCCACACGCTGCTACCAGCCGAAATATTTTTTCAGAGCTAGATGCAGAAAAAAATTATATTGAATTTGCAACCTGGTGGAGGTTAGCATAGATGAACTAATAGAACAAGTCCGACACGCTGCTACAAGCCGAAATATTTTTTCAGAGCTAGATGCAGATAAAAATTATTTTGAATTTGCAACCTGGTGGAAGTTAGTATAGAAGGACTAATAGAACAAGTCCCACACACTGCTACAAGCTGAAGCCAAAATATTTTTTCAGAGCTAGATGCAGATAAAAATTATTTTGAATTTGCAACCTGGTGGAGGTTAGTATAGATGGACTAATAGAACAAGTCCCACACACTGCTACAAGCCGAAGCCAAAATATTTTTTCAGAGCTAAATGCAGATAAAAATTATTTTGAATTTTCAACCTGGTGGAGGTTAGTATAGATGGACTAATAGAACAAGTCCCACACACTACTACAAGCAGAAATATTTTTTCAGAGCTAGATGCCGAAAAAAAAATTATATTGAATTTCCAACCTGGTGGAGGTTAGTATAGATGGACTAATAGAACAAGTCCCACACACAGCTACAAGCCGAAGCCGAAATATTTTTTCAGAGCTAGATGCAGATAAAAATTATATTGAATTTGCAACCTGTTGGAGGTTAGTATAGATGGACAAATAGAACAAGTCCCACTCACTGCTACATGCCGATATATTTTTTCAGAGCTAGATGCAGATAAAAATTATTTTGAATTTGCAACCTGGTGGAGGTTAGTATAGATGGACTAATAGAACAAGTCTCACACACTGCTACAATCCGAAATATTTTTTCAGAGCTTGATGCCGAAAAAAATTATATTGAATTTACAACCTGGTGGAGGTTAGTATAGATGGACTAAAAGAACAAGTCCCACACACTGCTACAAGCCGTAGTCAAAACATTTTTTCAGAGCTAGATGAAGATAAAAATTATATTGAATTTGCAACCTGGTGGATGTTAGTATAGATGGACTAACAGAACAAGTCCCACACACTGCTACAAGCTGAAATATTTTTTCAGAGCTAGATACAGATAAAAATTATTTTTAATTTGCAACCTGGTGGAGGTTAGTATAGATGGACTAATAGAACAAGTCCCACACACTGCTACAAGCCGAAATATTTTTTCAGAGCTAGATGCAGAAAAAAATTATATTGAATTTGCAACCTGGTGGAGGTTAGTATAGATGGACTAATAGAACAAGTCCGACATACTGCTACGAGCCGAAGCTGAAATATTTTTTCAGAGCTAGATGCAGATAAAAATTATATTGAATTTGCAACCTGGTGGAGGTTAGTATAGATGGACTAATAGAACAAGTCCCACACACTGCTACAAGCCGAAATATTTTTTCAGAGCTAGATGCAGAAAAAAATTATATTGAATTTGCAACCTGGTGGAGGTTAGCATAGATGGACTAATGGAACAAGTCCCACACACTGCTACAAGCCAAAATATTTTTTCAGAGCTAGATGCAGAAAAAAATTATATTGAATTTGCAACCTGGTAGAGGTTAGCATAGGTGAACAAATAGAACAAGTCCCACACACTGCTACAAGCCGAAATATTTTTTCAGAGCTAGATGCAGAAAAAAATTATATTGAATTTGCAAACTGTTGGAGGCTAGCATAGATGGACTAATGGAACAAGTCCCACACACTGGTACAAGCCAAAATATTTTTTTAAGAGCTAGATGCAGTAAAAAATTATATTGAATTTGCAACCTGGTAGAGGTTAGCATAGATGAACTAATAGAACAAGTCCCACACACTGCTGCAAGCCGAAATATTTTTTCAGAGCTAGATGCAGATAAAAATTATTTTGAATTTGCAACCTGGTGGAAGTTAGTAGATGGACTAGTAGAACAAGTCCCACACCCTGCTACTAGCTGAAGCCAAAATATTTTTTCAGAGCTAGATGCAGATAAAAATTATTTTGAATTTGCAAACTGGTGGAGGTTAGTATAGATGGACTAATAGAACAAGTCCCACACACTGCTGCAAGCTTAAATATTTTTTCAGAGCTAGATACAGATAAAAATTATTTTAATTTGCAACCTGGTGGAAGTTAGTATAGATGGACTAATAGAACAAGTCCCACACACTGCTACAAGCCGAAATATTTTTTCAGAGCTAGATGCAGAAAAAAATTATATTGAATTTGCAACCTGGTGGAGGTTAGTATAGATGGACTGATAGAACAAGTCCGACATACTGCTACGAGCTGAAGCTGAAATATTTTTTCAGAGCTAGATGCAGATACAAATTATATTGAATTTGCAACCTGGTGGAGGTTAGTATAGATCGACTAATAGAGCAAGTCCCACACACTGCTACAAGCCGAAATATTTTTTCAGAGCTAGATGCAGAAAAAAGTTATATTGAATTTGCAACCTGGTGGAGGTTAGCATAGATGGACTAATGGAACAAGTCCCACACACTGCTACAAGCTGAAATATTTTTTCAGAGCTAGATGCAGATAAAAATTATTTTGAATTTGCAACCTGGTGGAGGTTAGTATAGATGGACTAATAGAACAAGTCCCACACACTGCTACAAGCCGAAGCCAAAATGTTTTTTCAGAGGTAGATGCAGATGAAAATTATATTGAATTTGCAACCTGGTGGAGGTTAGTATAGATGGACTAATAGAAAAAGTCCCACACACTGCTACAAGCCGAAATATTTTTTCAGAGCTAGATGCAGATAAAAATTACTTTGATTTTGCAATCTGGTGGAGGTTAGTATAGATGGACTAATAGAACAAGTCCCACACACTGCTACAAGCCAAAATATTTTTTCAGAGCTAGATGCAGATAAAAATTATTTTGAATTTTCAACCTGGTGAAGGTTAGTATAGATGGACTAATAGAACAAGTCCCACACTCTGCTTCAAGCCGAAGCCAAAATATTTTTTCAGAGCTAGATGCAGATAAAAATTATATTGAATTTGCAACCTGGTGGAGGTTAGTATAGATGGACTAATAGAACAAGTCACACACACTGCTACAAGCTGAAATATTTTTTCAGAGCTAGATGCAGATAAAAATTATTTTCAATTTGCAACCTGGTGGAGGTTAGTATAGATGGACTAATAGAACAAGTCCCACACACTGCTACAAGCCGAAATATTTTTTCAGAGCTAGATGCAGCAGATAAAAATTATTTTGATTTTGCAATCTGGTGGAGGTTAGTATAGATGAACTAATAGAACAAGTCTCACACACTGCTACAAGACGAAATATTTTTTCAGAGCTAGATGCAGAAAAAAATTATATTGAATTTGCAACCGGGTGGAGGTTAGCATAGATGGACTAATGGAACAAGTCCCACACGCTGCTACAAGCCGAAATATTTTTTCAGAGCTAGATGCAGAAAAAAATTATATTGAATTTGCAACCTGGTGGAGGTTAGCATAGATGAACTAATAGAACAAGTCCCACACGCTGCTACAAGCCGAAATATTTTTTCAGAGCTAGATGCAGATAAAAATTTTTTGAATTTGCAACCTGGTGGAAGTTAGTATAGAAGGACTAATAGAACAAGTCCCACACACTGCTACAAGCTGAAGCCAAAATATTTTTTCAGAGCTAGATGCAGATAAAAATTATTTTGAATTTGCAACCTGGTGGAGGTTAGTATAGATGGACTAATAGAACAAGTCCCACACACTGCTACAAGCCGAAGCCAAAATATTTTTTCAGAGCTAAATGCAGATAAAAATTATTTTGAATTTGCAACCTGGTGGAGGTTAGTATAGATGGACTAATAGAACAAGTCCCACACACTACTACAAGTAGAAATATTTTTTCAGAGCTAGATGCCGAAAAAAAAATTATATTGAATTTCCAACCTGGTGGAGGTTAGTATAGATGGACTAATAGAACAAGTCCCACACACAGCTACAAGCCGAAGCCGAAATATTTTTTCAGAGCTAGATGCAGATAAAAATTATATTGAATTTGCAACCTGTTGGAGGTTAGTATAGATGGACAAATAGAACAAGTCCCACTCACTGCTACATGCCGATATATTTTTTCAGAGCTAGATGCAGATAAAAATTATTTTGAATTTGCAACCTGGTGGAGGTTAGTCTACATGGACTAATAGAACAAGTCTCACACACTGCTACAATCCGAAATATTTTTTCAGAGCTTGATGCCGAAAAAAATTATATTGAATTTACAACCTGGTGGAGGTTAGTATAGATGGACTAAAAGAACAAGTCCCACACACTGCTACAAGCCGAAGCCAAAACATTTTTTCAGAGCTAGATGAAGATAAAAATTATATTGAATTTGCAACCTGGTGGATGTTAGTATAGATGGACTAATAGAACAAGTCCCACACACTGCTACAAGCTGAAATATTTTTTCAGAGCTAGATACAGATAAAAATTATTTTTAATTTGCAACCTGGTGGAGGTTAGTATAGATGGACTAATAGAACAAGTCCCACACACTGCTACAAGCCGAAATATTTTTTCAGAGCTAGATGCAGAAAAAAATTATATTGAATTTGCAACCTGGTGGAGGTTAGTATAGATGGACTAATAGAACAAGTCCGACATACTGCTACGAGCCGAAGCTGAAATATTTTTTCAGAGCTAGATGCAGATAAAAATTATATTGAATTTGCAACCTGGTGAAGGTTAGTATAGATGGACTAATAGAACAAGTCCCACACACTGCTACAAGCCGAAATATTTTTTCAGAGCTAGATGCAGAAAAAAATTATATTGAATTTGCAACCTGGTGGAGGTTAGCATAGATGGACTAATGGAACAAGTCCCACACACTGCTACAAGCCAAAATATTTTTTCAGAGCTAGATGCAGATAAAAATTATTTTGAATTTGCAACCTGGTGGAAGTTAGTAGATGGACTAATAGAACAAGTCCCACACCCTGCTACTAGCTGAAGCCAAAATATTTTTTCAGAGCTAGATGCAGATAAAAATTATTTTGAATTTGCAAACTGGTGGAGGTTAGTATAGATGGACTAATAGAACAAGTCCCACACACTGCTGCAGGCTTAAATATTTTTTCAGAGCTAGATGCAGATAAAAATTATTTTAATTTGCAACCTGGTGGAAGTTAGTATAGATGGACTAATAGAACAAGTCCCACACACTGCTACAAGCCGAAATATTTTTTCAGAGCTAGATGCAGAAAAAAATTATATTGAATTTGCAACCTGGTGGAGGTTAGTATAGATGGACTGATAGAACAAGTCCGACATACTGCTACGAGCTGAAGCTGAAATATTTTTTCAGAGCTAGATGCAGATAAAAATTATATTGAATTTGCAACCTGGCGGAGTTAGTATAGATCGACTAATAGAGCAAGTCCCACACACTGATACAAGCCGAAATATTTTTTCAGAGCTAGATGCAGAAAAAAGTTATATTGAATTTGCAACCTGGTGGAGGTTAGCATAGATGGACTAATGGAACAAGTCCCACACACTGCTACAAGCCGAAATATTTTTTCAGAGCTAGATGCAGAAAAAAATTATATTGAATTTGCAACCTGGTAGAGGTTAGCATAGATGAACTAATAGAACAAGTCCCACACACTGCTACAAGCCTAAATATTTTTTCAGAGCTAGATGCAGATAAAAATTATTTTGAATTTGCAACCTGGTGGAGGTTAGTATACATGGACTAATAGAACAAGTCCCACACACTGCTACAAGCCGAAGCCAAAATGTTTTTTCAGAGGTAGATGCATATAAAAATTATATTGAATTTGCAACCTGGTGGAGGTTAGTATAGATGGACTAATAGAAAAAGTCCCACACACTGCTACAAGCCGAAATATTTTTTCAGAGCTAGATGCAGATAAAAATTATTTTGATTTTGCAATCTGGTGGAGGTTAGTATAGATGGACTAATAGAACAAGTCCCACCCACTGCTACAAGCCGAAATATTTTTCAGAGCTAGATGCAGATAAAAATTATTTTGAATTTTCAACCTGGTGGAGGTTAGTATAGATGGACTAATAGAACAAGTCCCACACTCTGCTTCAAGCCGAAGCCAAAATATTTTTTCAGAGCTAGATGCAGATAAAAATTATATTGAATTTGCAACCTGGTGGAGGTTAGTATAGATGGACTAATGGATCAAGTCCCACACGCTGCTACAAGGCGAAATATTTTTACAGAGCTAGATGCAGAAAAAAATTATATTGAATTTGCAACCTGGTGGAGGTTAGCATAGATGAACTAATAGAACAAGTCCCACATGCTGCTACAAGCTGAAGCCAAAATATTTTTTCAGAGCTAGATGCAGATAAAAATTATTTTGAATTTGCAACCTGGTGGAGGTTAGTATAGATGGAATAATAGAACAAGTCCCACACACTGCTACAAGCCGAAGCCAAAATATTTTTTCAGAGCTAAATGCAGATAAAAATTATTTTGAATTTGCAACCTGGTGGAGGTTAGTATAGATGGACTAATAGAACAAGTCCCACACACTACTACAAGCAGAAATATTTTTTCAGAGCTAGATGCCGAAAAAAAAATTATATTGAATTTCCAACCTGGTGGAGGTTAGTATAGATGGACAAATAGAACAAGTTCCACTCACTGCTACATGCCGATATATTTTTTCAGAGCTAGATGCAGATAAAAATTATTTTGATTTTGCAACCTGGTGGAGGTTAGTATAGATGGACTAATAGAACAAGTCTCACACACTGCTACAATCCGAAATATTTTTTCAGAGCTTGATGCCGAAAAAAATTATATTGAATTTACAACCTGGTGGAGGTTAGTATAGATGGACTAAAAGAAGAAGTCCCACACACTGCTACAAGCCGAAGCCAAAACATTTTTTCAGAGCTAGATGAAGATAAAAATTATATTGAATTTGCATCCTGGTGGATGTTAGTATAGATGGACTAATAGAACAAGTCCCACACTGCTAGAAGCCAAAATATTTTTTCTGAGCTAGATGCAGATAAAAGTTATTTGAATTTGCAACCTGGTGGAGGTTAGTATAGATGGACTAATAGAACAAGTCCCACACACTGCTACAAGCCGAAATATTTTTTCAGAGCTAGATGCCGAAAAAAATTATATTGAATTTGCAACCTGGTGGAGGTTAGTATAGATAAACAAATTGAACAAGTCCCACACACTGCTACAAGCCGAAATATTTTTTCAGAGCTAGACGCAGAAAAAAATTATATTGAATTTGCAACCTGGTGGAGGTTAGTATAGATGGACTAATAGAACAAGTCCCACACACAGCTACAAGCCAAAATATTTTTTCAGAGCTAGATGCGAAAAAAATTATATTGAATTTTCAACCTGGTGGAGGTTTGTATACATGGACTAATAGAACAAGTACCACACTGCTACAAGCCGAAGCCAAACATTTTTTCAGAGCTAGATGAAGATAAAAATTATATTGAATTTGCAACCTGGTGGAGGTTAGTATAGATGGACTAATAGAACAAGTCCCACACACTGCTAGAAGCCGAAATATTTTTTCTGAGCTAGATGCAGATAAAAGTTATTTGAATTTGCAACCTGGTGGAGGTTAGTATAGATGGACTAATAGAACAAGTCCCACACACTGCTACAAGCCGAAATATTTTTTCAGAGCTAGATGCCCAAAAAAATTATATTGAATTTGCAACCTGGTGGAGGTTAGTATAGATGGACAAATTGAACAAGTCCCACACACTGCTACAAGCCGAAATATTTTTTTCAAAGCTAGATGCAGAAAAAAATTATATTGAATTTGCAACCTGGTGGAGGTTAGTATAGATGGACTAATAGAACAAGTCCCACACACTGCAACAAGCCGAAATATTTTTTCAGAGCTAGATGCAGAAAAAAATTATATTGAATTTGCAACCTGGTGGAGGTTAGTATAGATGGACTAATAGAACAAGTCCCACACACTGCTACAAGCTGAAGCCAAAATATTTTTTCAGAGCTAGATGAAGATAAAAATTATATTGAATTTGCAACCTGGTGGAGGTTAGTATAGATGGACTAATAGAACAAGTCCCACACACTGCTACAATTCGAAATATTTTTTCAGAGCTAGATGCAGAAAATTTTTTTATTGAATTTGCAACCTGGTGGAGCTTAGTATAGATGGACTAATAGAACAAGTCCCACACACTGCTACAAGCCGAAATATTTTTTCAGAGCTAGATGCAGAAAAAAAATATATTGAATTTGCAACCTGGTGGAGGTTAGTATAGATGGACTAAAATAACAAGTCCCACACACTGCTACAAGCCGAAATATTTTTTCAGAGCTAGATGGCGAAAAAAATTATATTGAATTTTCAACCTGGTGGAGGTTAGTATAGATAGACTAATAGAAGCAGTCCCACACACTGCTACAAGCCGAAACCAACACATTTTTTCAGAGCTAGATGAAGATAAAAATTATATTGAATTTGCAACCTGGTGGAGGTTAAATATAGATGGACTAATAGAACAAGTCCCACACACTGCTAGAAGCCGAAATATTTTTTCTGAGCTAGATGCAGATAAAAGTTATTTGAATTTGCAACCTGGTGGAGGTTAGTAAAGATGGACTAATAGAACAAGTCCCAGACACTGCTACAAGCCGAAATATTTTTTCAGAGCTAGATACCGAAAAAAATTATATTGAATTTGCAATCTGGTGGAGGTTAGTATAGAAGGACAAATTGAACAAGTCCCACACACTGATACAAGCCGAAATATTTTTTTCAGAGCTAGATGCAGAAAAAAATTATATTGAATTTGCAACCTGGTGGAGGTTAGTATAGATGGATTAATAGAACAAGTCCCACACACTGCTACAAGCCGAAATATTTTTTCAGAGCTAGATGCAGAAAATAATTATATTGAATTTGCATCCTGGTGGAGGTTAGCATAGATGGACTAATAGAACAAGTCCCACACACTGCTACAAGCCGAAATATTTTTACAGAGCTAGATGCAGAAAAAAATTATATTGAAATTGCAACCTGGTGGAGGTTAGCATAGATGAACTAATAGAACAAGTCCCACACACTGCTACAAGCCGAAATATTTTTTCAGAGCTAGATGCAGATAAAAATTATTTTGAATTTGCAACCTGGTGGAAGTTAGTATAGATGGCTAATAGAACAAGTCCCACACACTGCTACAAGCTGAAGTCAAAATATTTTTTCAGAGCTAGAAGCAGATCAAAATGATTTTGAATTTGCAACCTGGTGGAGGTTAGTATAGATGGACTAATAGAACAAGTCCCACACACTGCTACAAGCCGAAGCCAAAACATTTTTTCAGAGCTAGATGAAGATAAAAATTATATTGAATTTGCAACCTGGTGGAGGTTAGTATAGATGGACTAATAGAACAAGTCCCACAGACTGCTAGAAGCCGAAATATTTTTTCTGAGCTAGATGCAGATAAAAGTTATTTGAATTTGCAACCTGGTGGAGGTTAGTATAGATGGACTAATAGAACAAGTCCCACACACTGCTACAAGCTGAAATATTTTTTCAGAGCTAGATGCCGAAAAAAATTATAGTGAATTTGCAACCTGGTGGAGGTTAGTATAGATGGACAAATTGAACAAGTCCCACACACTGCTACAAGCCGAAATATTTTTTTCAGAGCTAGATGCAGAAAAAAATTATATTGAATTTGCATCCTGGTGGAGGTTAGTATAGATGGACTAATAGAACAATTCCCACACACTGCTACAAGCCGAAGCCAAAACATTTTTTCAGAGCTGGATGAAGATAAAAATTATATTGAATTTGCAACCTGGTGGAGGTTAGTATAGATGGACTAATAGAACAAGTCCCACAGATTGCTAGAAGCCGAAATATTTTTTCTGAGCTAGATGCAGATAAAAGTTATTTGAATTTGCAACCTGGTGGAGGTTAGTATAGATGGACTAATAGAACAAGTCCCACACACTGCTACAAGCTGAAATATTTTTTCAGAGCTAGATGCCGAAAAAAATTATAGTGAATTTGCAACCTGGTGGAGGTTAGTATAGATGGACAAATTGAACAAGTCTCACACACTGCTACAAGCTGAAATATTTTTTTCAGAGCTAGATGCAGAAAAAAATTATATTGAATTTGCATCCTGGTGGAGGTTAGTATAGATGGACTAATAGAACAAGTCCCACACACTGCTACAAGCGGAAATATTTTTTCAGAGCTAGATGCAGAAAAAAATTATATTGAATTTGCATCCTGGTGGAGGTTAGCATAGATGGACTAATGGAACAAGTCCCACACAGTGCTACAAGCCGAAATATTTTTTCAGAGCTAGATGCAGAAAAAAATTATATTGAAATTGCAACCTGGTGGAGGTTAGCATAGATGAACTAATAGAACAAGTCCCACACACTGCTACAAGCCGAAATATTTTTTCAGAGCTAGATGCAGATAAAAATTATTTTGAATTTGCAACCTGGTGGAAGTTAGTATAGATGGACTAATAGAACAAGTCCCACACACTGCTACAAGCTGAAGCCAAAATATTTTTTCAGAGCTAGATGCAGATAAAAATTATTTTGAATTTGCAAAATGGTGGAGGTTAGTATAGATGGACTAATAGAACAAGTCCCACACACTGCTACCAGCCGAAGCCAAAATATTTTTGAGAGCTAGATGCAGATAAAAATTATATTGAATTTGCAACCTGGTGGAGGTTAGTATAGATGGACTAATAGAACAAGTCCCACACACTGCTACAAGCCGAAATATTTTTTCAGAACTAGATGCAGATAAAAATTATTTTGAATTTGCAAACTGGTGGAGGTTAGTATAGATGGACTAATAGAACAAGTCCTACACACTGCTACAAGCCGAAATATTTTTTCAGAGCTGGATGCAGAAAAAAGTTATATTGAATTTGCCACCTGGTGGAGGTTAGCATAGATGGACTAATGGAACAAGTCCCACACACTGCTACATGCTGAAATATTTTTTCAGAGCTAGATGCAGATAAAATTTATTTTGAATTTGCAACCTGGTGGAAGTTAGTATAGATGGACTAATAGAACAAGTCCCATACACTGCTACAAGCTGAAGACAAAATATTTTTTCAGAGCTATATGCAGATAAAAATTATTTTGAATTTGCAACCTGGTGGAGGTTAGTATAGATGGACTAATAGAACAAGTCCCACACACTGCTTCAAACCGAAGCCAAAATATTTTTTCAGAGCTAGATGCAGATAAAAATTATATTGAATTAGCAACCTGGTGGAGGTTAGTATATATGGACTAATAGAACAAGACCCACACACTGCTACAAGCCGAAATATTTTTTTAGAGCTAGATGAAAAAAAAATGATAATGAATTTGCAACCTTGTGGAGGTTAGTATAGATGGATTAATAGAACAAGTCCCACACACGGCGCCAAGCCGACGCCGAAATATTTTTTCAGAGCTAGATGAAGATAAAAATTATATTGAATTTTCAACCTGGTGGAGGTTAGTATAGTTGGACTAATAGAACATGTCCCACACACTGCTACAAACCGAAATCTTTTTTCAGAGCTAGATGCAGATAAAAATTACTTTGAATTTGCAACCTGGTGGAGGTTAGTATAGAAGGACTAATAGAACAAGTCCCACACACTACTAGAAGCAGAAATATTTTTTCAGAGCTAGATGCTGAAAAAAATTATATTGAATTTCCAACCTGGTGGAGGTTAGTATAGATGGACTAATAGAACAAGTCCCACACACAGCTACAAGCCGAAAACGAAATATTTTTTCAGAGCTAGATGCAGATAAAAATTATATTGAATTTGCAACCTGGTGGAGGTTAGTATAGATGGACAAATAGAACAAGTCCCACTCACTGCTACATGCCGATATATTTTCTCAGAGCTAGATGCAGATAAAAATTATTTTGAATTTGCAACCTGGTGGAGGTTAGTATAGATGGACTAATAGAACAAGTCTCACACACTGCTACAAGCCGAAATATTTTTTCAGAGCTAGATGCTGAAAAAAATCATATTGAATTTACAACCTGGTGGAGGTTAGTATAGATGGACTAAAAGAACAAGTCCCACACACTGCTACAAGCCGAAGTCAAAATATTTTTTCAGAGCTAGATGAAGATAAAAATTATATTGAATTTACAACCTGGTGGAGGTTAGTATAGATGGACTAATAGAACAAGTCTCACACACTGCTACAAGCCAAAATATTTTTTCAGAGCTAGATGCTGAAAAAAATCATATTGAATTTACAACCTGGTGGAGGTTAGTATAGATGGACTAAAAGAACAAGTCCCACACACTGCTACAAGCCGAAGCCAAAATATTTTTTCAGAGCTAGATGAAGATAAAAATTATATTGAATTTGCAACCTGGTGGAGGTTACCATAGATGGACTAATAGAACAAGTCCCACACACTGCTATAAGCCGAAATATTTTTTCTGAGCTAGATGCAGAAAAAAATTATATTGAATTTGCAACCAGGTGGAGATTAGTATAGATGGACAAATGGAACAAGTCCCACACACTGCTACAAGCCAAAATATTTTTTCAGAGCTAGATGCAGATAAAAATTATTTTGAATTTGCAACCTGGTGGAAGTTAGTAGATGGACTAATAGAACAAGTCCCACACCCTGCTACTAGAAGAAGCCAAAATATTTTTTCAGAGCTAGATGCAGATAAAAATTATTTTGAATTTGCAAACTGGTGGAGGTTAGTATAGATGGACTAATAGAACAAGTCCCACACACTGCTGCAGGCTTAAATATTTTTTCAGAGCTAGATGCAGATAAAAATTATTTTAATTTGCAACCTGGTGGAAGTTAGTATAGATGGACTAATAGAACAAGTCCCACACACTGCTACAAGCCGAAATATTTTTTCAGAGCTAGATGCAGAAAAAAATTATATTGAATTTGCAACCTGGTGGAGGTTAGTATAGATGGACTGATAGAACAAGTCCGACATACTGCTACGAGCTGAAGCTGAAATATTTTTTCAGAGCTAGATGCAGATAAAAATTATATTGAATTTGCAACCTGGCGGAGTTAGTATAGATCGACTAATAGAGCAAGTCCCACACACTGATACAAGCCGAAATATTTTTTCAGAGCTAGATGCAGAAAAAAGTTATATTGAATTTGCAACCTGGTGGAGGTTAGCATAGATGGACTAATGGAACAAGTCCCACACACTGCTACAAGCCGAAATATTTTTTCAGAGCTAGATGCAGAAAAAAATTATATTGAATTTGCAACCTGGTAGAGGTTAGCATAGATGAACTAATAGAACAAGTCCCACACACTGCTACAAGCCTAAATATTTTTTCAGAGCTAGATGCAGATAAAAATTATTTTGAATTTGCAACCTGGTGGAGGTTAGTATACATGGACTAATAGAACAAGTCCCACACACTGCTACAAGCCGAAGCCAAAATGTTTTTTCAGAGGTAGATGCATATAAAAATTATATTGAATTTGCAACCTGGTGGAGGTTAGTATAGATGGACTAATAGAAAAAGTCCCACACACTGCTACAAGCCGAAATATTTTTTCAGAGCTAGATGCAGATAAAAATTATTTTGATTTTGCAATCTGGTGGAGGTTAGTATAGATGGAGTAATAGAACAAGTCCCACCCACTGCTACAAGCCGAAATATTTTTCAGAGCTAGATGCAGATAAAAATTATTTTGAATTTTCAACCTGGTGGAGGTTAGTATAGATGGACTAATAGAACAAGTCCCACACTCTGCTTCAAGCCGAAGCCAAAATATTTTTTCAGAGCTAGATGCAGATAAAAATTATATTGAATTTGCAACCTGGTGGAGGTTAGTATAGATGGACTAATGGATCAAGTCCCACACGCTGCTACAAGGCGAAATATTTTTACAGAGCTAGATGCAGAAAAAAATTATATTGAATTTGCAACCTGGTGGAGGTTAGCATAGATGAACTAATAGAACAAGTCCCACATGCTGCTACAAGCTGAAGCCAAAATATTTTTTCAGAGCTAGATGCAGATAAAAATTATTTTGAATTTGCAACCTGGTGGAGGTTAGTATAGATGGAATAATAGAACAAGTCCCACACACTGCTACAAGCCGAAGCCAAAATATTTTTTCAGAGCTAAATGCAGATAAAAATTATTTTGAATTTGCAACCTGGTGGAGGTTAGTATAGATGGACTAATAGAACAAGTCCCACACACTACTACAAGCAGAAATATTTTTTCAGAGCTAGATGCCGAAAAAAAAATTATATTGAATTTCCAACCTGGTGGAGGTTAGTATAGATGGACAAATAGAACAAGTTCCACTCACTGCTACATGCCGATATATTTTTTCAGAGCTAGATGCAGATAAAAATTATTTTGATTTTGCAACCTGGTGGAGGTTAGTATAGATGGACTAATAGAACAAGTCTCACACACTGCTACAATCCGAAATATTTTTTCAGAGCTTGATGCCGAAAAAAATTATATTGAATTTACAACCTGGTGGAGGTTAGTATAGATGGACTAAAAGAAGAAGTCCCACACACTGCTACAAGCCGAAGCCAAAACATTTTTTCAGAGCTAGATGAAGATAAAAATTATATTGAATTTGCATCCTGGTGGATGTTAGTATAGATGGACTAATAGAACAAGTCCCACACTGCTAGAAGCCAAAATATTTTTTCTGAGCTAGATGCAGATAAAAGTTATTTGAATTTGCAACCTGGTGGAGGTTAGTATAGATGGACTAATAGAACAAGTCCCACACACTGCTACAAGCCGAAATATTTTTTCAGAGCTAGATGCCGAAAAAAATTATATTGAATTTGCAACCTGGTGGAGGTTAGTATAGATAAACAAATTGAACAAGTCCCACACACTGCTACAAGCCGAAATATTTTTTCAGAGCTAGACGCAGAAAAAAATTATATTGAATTTGCAACCTGGTGGAGGTTAGTATAGATGGACTAATAGAACAAGTCCCACACACAGCTACAAGCCAAAATATTTTTTCAGAGCTAGATGGCGAAAAAAATTATATTGAATTTTCAACCTGGTGGAGGTTTGTATACATGGACTAATAGAACAAGTACCACACTGCTACAAGCCGAAGCCAAACATTTTTTCAGAGCTAGATGAAGATAAAAATTATATTGAATTTGCAACCTGGTGGAGGTTAGTATAGATGGACTAATAGAACAAGTCCCACACACTGCTAGAAGCCGAAATATTTTTTCTGAGCTAGATGCAGATAAAAGTTATTTGAATTTGCAACCTGGTGGAGGTTAGTATAGATGGACTAATAGAACAAGTCCCACACACTGCTACAAGCCGAAATATTTTTTCAGAGCTAGATGCCCAAAAAAATTATATTGAATTTGCAACCTGGTGGAGGTTAGTATAGATGGACAAATTGAACAAGTCCCACACACTGCTACAAGCCGAAATATTTTTTTCAAAGCTAGATGCAGAAAAAAATTATATTGAATTTGCAACCTGGTGGAGGTTAGTATAGCTGGACTAATAGAACAAGTCCCACACACTGCAACAAGCCGAAATATTTTTTCAGAGCTAGATGCAGAAAAAAATTATATTGAATTTGCAACCTGGTGGAGGTTAGTATAGATGGACTAATAGAACAAGTCCCACACACTGCTACAAGCTGAAGCCAAAATATTTTTTCAGAGCTAGATGAAGATAAAAATTATATTGAATTTGCAACCTGGTGGAGGTTAGTATAGATGGACTAATAGAACAAGTCCCACACACTGCTACAATTCGAAATATTTTTTCAGAGCTAGATGCAGAAATTTTTTTTATTGAATTTGCAACCTGGTGGAGCTTAGTATAGATGGACTAATAGAACAAGTCCCACACACTGCTACAAGCCGAAATATTTTTTCAGAGCTAGATGCAGAAAAAAAATATATTGAATTTGCAACCTGGTGGAGGTTAGTATAGATGGACTAAAATAACAAGTCCCACACACTGCTACAAGCCGAAATATTTTTTCAGAGCTAGATGGCGAAAAAAATTATATTGAATTTTCAACCTGGTGGAGGTTAGTATAGATAGACTAATAGAAGCAGTCCCACACACTGCTACAAGCCGAAACCAACACATTTTTTCAGAGCTAGATGAAGATAAAAATTATATTGAATTTGCAACCTGGTGGAGGTTAAATATAGATGGACTAATAGAACAAGTCCCACACACTGCTAGAAGCCGAAATATTTTTTCTGAGCTAGATGCAGATAAAAGTTATTTGAATTTGCAACCTGGTGGAGGTTAGTAAAGATGGACTAATAGAACAAGTCCCAGACACTGCTACAAGCCGAAATATTTTTTCAGAGCTAGATACCGAAAAAAATTATATTGAATTTGCAATCTGGTGGAGGTTAGTATAGAAGGACAAATTGAACAAGTCCCACACACTGATACAAGCCGAAATATTTTTTTCAGAGCTAGATGCAGAAAAAAATTATATTGAATTTGCAACCTGGTGGAGGTTAGTATAGATGGATTAATAGAACAAGTCCCACACACTGCTACAAGCCGAAATATTTTTTCAGAGCTAGATGCAGAAAATAATTATATTGAATTTGCATCCTGGTGGAGGTTAGCATAGATGGACTAATAGAACAAGTCCCACACACTGCTACAAGCCGAAATATTTTTACAGAGCTAGATGCAGAAAAAAATTATATTGAAATTGCAACCTGGTGGAGGTTAGCATAGATGAACTAATAGAACAAGTCCCACACACTGCTACAAGCCGAAATATTTTTTCAGAGCTAGATGCAGATAAAAATTATTTTGAATTTGCAACCTGGTGGAAGTTAGTATAGATGGCTAATAGAACAAGTCCCACACACTGCTACAAGCTGAAGTCAAAATATTTTTTCAGAGCTAGAAGCAGATCAAAATGATTTTGAATTTGCAACCTGGTGGAGGTTAGTATAGATGGACTAATAGAACAAGTCCCACACACTGCTACAAGCCGAAGCCAAAACATTTTTTCAGAGCTAGATGAAGATAAAAATTATATTGAATTTGCAACCTGGTGGAGGTTAGTATAGATGGACTAATAGAACAAGTCCCACAGACTGCTAGAAGCCGAAATATTTTTTCTGAGCTAGATGCAGATAAAAGTTATTTGAATTTGCAACCTGGTGGAGGTTAGTATAGATGGACTAATAGAACAAGTCCCACACACTGCTACAAGCTGAAATATTTTTTCAGAGCTAGATGCCGAAAAAAATTATAGTGAATTTGCAACCTGGTGGAGGTTAGTATAGATGGACAAATTGAACAAGTCCCACACACTGCTACAAGCCGAAATATTTTTTTCAGAGCTAGATGCAGAAAAAAATTATATTGAATTTGCATCCTGGTGGAGGTTAGTATAGATGGACTAATAGAACAAGTCCCACACACTGCTACAAGCCGAAGCCAAAACATTTTTTCAGAGCTGGATGAAGATAAAAATTATATTGAATTTGCAACCTGGTGGAGGTTAGTATAGATGGACTAATAGAACAAGTCCCACAGATTGCTAGAAGCCGAAATATTTTTTCTGAGCTAGATGCAGATAAAAGTTATTTGAATTTGCAACCTGGTGGAGGTTAGTATAGATGGACTAATAGAACAAGTCCCACACACTGCTACAAGCTGAAATATTTTTTCAGAGCTAGATGCCGAAAAAAATTATAGTGAATTTGCAACCTGGTGGAGGTTAGTATAGATGGACAAATTGAACAAGTCCCACACACTGCTACAAGCTGAAATATTTTTTTCAGAGCTAGATGCAGAAAAAAATTATATTGAATTTGCATCCTGGTGGAGGTTAGTATAGATGGACTAATAGAACAAGTCCCACACACTGCTACAAGCGGAAATATTTTTTCAGAGCTAGATGCAGAAAAAAATTATATTGAATTTGCATCCTGGTGGAGGTTAGCATAGATGGACTAATGGAACAAGTCCCACACAGTGCTACAAGCCGAAATATTTTTTCAGAGCTAGATGCAGAAAAAAATTATATTGAAATTGCAACCTGGTGGAGGTTAGCATAGATGAACTAATAGAACAAGTCCCACACACTGCTACAAGCCGAAATATTTTTTCAGAGCTAGATGCAGATAAAAATTATTTTGAATTTGCAACCTGGTGGAAGTTAGTATAGATGGACTAATAGAACAAGTCCCACACACTGCTACAAGCTGAAGCCAAAATATTTTTTCAGAGCTAGATGCAGATAAAAATTATTTTGAATTTGCAAAATGGTGGAGGTTAGTATAGATGGACTAATAGAACAAGTCCCACACACTGCTACCAGCCGAAGCCAAAATATTTTTGAGAGCTAGATGCAGATAAAAATTATATTGAATTTGCAACCTGGTGGAGGTTAGTATAGATGGACTAATAGAACAAGTCCCACACACTGCTACAAGCCGAAATATTTTTTCAGAACTAGATGCAGATAAAAATTATTTTGAATTTGCAAACTGGTGGAGGTTAGTATAGATGGACTAATAGAACAAGTCCTACACACTGCTACAAGCCGAAATATTTTTTCAGAGCTGGATGCAGAAAAAAGTTATATTGAATTTGCCACCTGGTGGAGGTTAGCATAGATGGACTAATGGAACAAGTCCCACACACTGCTACAAGCTGAAATATTTTTTCAGAGCTAGATGCAGATAAAATTTATTTTGAATTTGCAACCTGGTGGAAGTTAGTATAGATGGACTAATAGAACAAGTCCCATACACTGCTACAAGCTGAAGACAAAATATTTTTTCAGAGCTATATGCAGATAAAAATTATTTTGAATTTGCAACCTGGTGGAGGTTAGTATAGATGGACTAATAGAACAAGTCCCACACACTGCTTCAAACCGAAGCCAAAATATTTTTTCAGAGCTAGATGCAGATAAAAATTATATTGAATTAGCAACCTGGTGGAGGTTAGTATATATGGACTAATAGAACAAGACCCACACACTGCTACAAGCCGAAATATTTTTTTAGAGCTAGATGAAAAAAAAATGATAATGAATTTGCAACCTTGTGGAGGTTAGTATAGATGGATTAATAGAACAAGTCCCACACACGGCGCCAAGCCGACGCCGAAATATTTTTTCAGAGCTAGATGAAGATAAAAATTATATTGAATTTTCAACCTGGTGGAGGTTAGTATAGTTGGACTAATAGAACATGTCCCACACACTGCTACAAACCGAAATCTTTTTTCAGAGCTAGATGCAGATAAAAATTACTTTGAATTTGCAACCTGGTGGAGGTTAGTATAGAAGGACTAATAGAACAAGTCCCACACACTACTAGAAGCAGAAATATTTTTTCAGAGCTAGATGCTGAAAAAAATTATATTGAATTTCCAACCTGGTGGAGGTTAGTATAGATGGACTAATAGAACAAGTCCCACACACAGCTACAAGCCGAAAACGAAATATTTTTTCAGAGCTAGATGCAGATAAAAATTATATTGAATTTGCAACCTGGTGGAGGTTAGTATAGATGGACAAATAGAACAAGTCCCACTCACTGCTACATGCCGATATATTTTCTCAGAGCTAGATGCAGATAAAAATTATTTTGAATTTGCAACCTGGTGGAGGTTAGTATAGATGGACTAATAGAACAAGTCTCACACACTGCTACAAGCCGAAATATTTTTTCAGAGCTAGATGCTGAAAAAAATCATATTGAATTTACAACCTGGTGGAGGTTAGTATAGATGGACTAAAAGAACAAGTCCCACACACTGCTACAAGCCGAAGTCAAAATATTTTTTCAGAGCTAGATGAAGATAAAAATTATATTGAATTTACAACCTGGTGGAGGTTAGTATAGATGGACTAATAGAACAAGTCTCACACACTGCTACAAGCCAAAATATTTTTTCAGAGCTAGATGCTGAAAAAAATCATATTGAATTTACAACCTGGTGGAGGTTAGTATAGATGGACTAAAAGAACAAGTCCCACACACTGCTACAAGCCGAAGCCAAAATATTTTTTCAGAGCTAGATGAAGATAAAAATTATATTGAATTTGCAACCTGGTGGAGGTTACCATAGATGGACTAATAGAACAAGTCCCACACACTGCTATAAGCCGAAATATTTTTTCTGAGCTAGATGCAGAAAAAAATTATATTGAATTTGCAACCAGGTGGAGATTAGTATAGATGGACAAATGGAACAAGTCCCACACACTGCTACAAGCCGAAATACTTTTTCAGAGCTAGATGACGAAAAAAATTATATTGAATTTGCAACCTGGTGGAGGTTAGTATAGATGGACTAATAGAACAAGTCGCACACACTGCTACAAGCCGAAGCCAAAATATTTTTTCAGAGCTAGATGAAGATAAAAATTATATTGAATTTGCAATATGGTGTAGGTTAGTATAGATGGACTAATAGAACAAGTCCCACACACTGCTAGAAGCCAAAATATTTTTTCTGAGCTAGATGCAGATAAAAGTTATTTTGAATTTGCAACCTGGTGGAGGTTAGTATAGATGGACTAATAGAACAAGTCCCACATACTGCTACAAGTCGAAATATTTTTTCAGAGCTAGATGCAGAAAAAAATTATATTGAATTTGCAACCTGGTGGAGGTTAGTATAGATGGACAAATGAAACAAGTCCCACACACTGCTACAAGCCGAAATATTTTTTTCAGAGCTAGATGCAGAAAAAAATTATACTGAATTTGCAACCTGGTGGAGGTTAGTAAAGATGGACAAATAGAACAAGTCCCACACACTGCTACAAGCCAAAATATTTTTTCAGAGAAAGATGTAGATAAAAATTATTTTGAATTTGCAACCTGGTGGAGAATAGTATAGATGGACTAATAGAACAAGTCCCACACACTGCTTCAAGTCGAAGCCAAAATATTTTTTCAGAGCTAGATGAAGATAAAAATTATATTGAATTTGCAACCTGGTGGAGGTTAGTATAGATGGACTTCCAGAACAAGTTCCACACACTGCTACAAGCCGAAATATTTTTTAAGAGCTAGATGCAGATAAAAATTATTTTCAATTTGCAACCTGGTGGAGGTTAGTATAGATGGACTAATAGAACAAGCCACACACACTGCTACAAGCCGAAATATTTTTTCAGAGCTAGATGCAGAAAAAAATTATATTGAATTTGCAACCTGGTGAAGGTTAGTATAGATGGATTAATAGAACAAGCCCCACACACTGCTACAAGCCGAAGGCGAAATATTTTTTCAGAGCTAGATGCAGATAAAAATTATATTGAATTTGCAACCTGGTGGAGGTTAGTATAGATGGACTAATAGAACAAGTCCCACACACTGCTACAAGCCGAAGCCAAAATATTTTTTCAGAGCTAGATGAAGATAAAAATTATATTGAATTTGCAACCTAGTGGAGGTTAGTGTAGATGGACTAATAGAACAAGCCCCACACACTGCTACAAGCTGAAGGCGAACTATTTTTTCAGAGCTAGATGCAGATAAAAATTATATTGAATTTGCAACCTGGTGGAGGTTAGTATAGATGGACTAATAGAACAAGTCCCACACACTGCTACAAGCCGAAGTCAAAATATTTTTTCAGAGCTAGATGAAGATAAAAATTATATTGAATTTGCAACCTAGTGGAGGTTAGTGTAGATGGACTAATAGAACAAGTCCCACACACTGCTACAAGCCGAAATATTTTTTCAGAGCTAGATGGCAAAAAAAATTATATTGAATTTGCAACCTGGTGGAGGTTAGTATAGATGGACTAATAGACCAAGTCCCACACACTGCTACAAGCCGAAGCCAAAATATTTTTTCAGAACTAGATGAAGATAAAAATTATATTCAATTTGCAACCTGGTGGAGGTTAGTATAGATGGACTAACAGAACATGTCCCACACACTGCTACAAGCAGTAGCCAAAATATTTTTTCAGAGCTAGATGCAGATAAAAATTATATTGAATTTGCAACCTGGTGGAGGTTAGTATAGATTCACTAATAGAACAAGTCCCACACACTGTTAAAAGCCGAAGCCGAAATATTTTTTCAGAGCTAAATGCAGATAAAAATTATATTGAATTTGCAACCTGGTGGAGGTTAGTATAGATGGACTAATAGAACAAGTCCCACAAACTGCTTCAAGCCGAAATATTTTTTCAGAGCTAGATGCAGATAAAAATGATTTTGAATATGTAACCTGGTGGAGGTTAGTATAGATGGACTAATAGAACAAGTCCCACACACTGCTTCAAGCCGAAATATTTTTTCAGAGCTAGATGCTGAAAAAAATTATATTGAATTTGCAACCTGGTGGAGGTTAGTATAGATGGACTAATAGAACATGTCCAACACACTGCTACAAGCCAAAGCCAAAATAATTTTTCAGAGCTAGATGAAGATAAAAATTATATTGAATTTGCAACCTGGTGGAGGTTAGTATAGATGGACTAATAGAACAAGTCCCACACACTGCTGCAAGACGAAATATTTTTTCAGAGCTAGATGCTGAAAAAAATTATATTGAATTTGCAACCTGGTGGAGGTTAGTATAGATGGACTAATAGAATATGTCCCACACACTTCTACAAGCCGAAGCCAAAATATTTATTCTGAGCTAGATGCAGATAAAAGTTATTTTGAATTTGCAACCTGGTGGAGGTTAGTATAGATGGACAATTGGAACAAGTCCCACACACTGCTACAAGCCGAAATATTTTTTTCAGAGCTAGATGCAGAAAAAAATAATATTGAATTTGCTACCTGTTGGAGGTTAGTTTAGATGGACAAATAGAACAAGTCCCACACACTGCTACAAGCCGAAATATTTTTTCAGTGATAGATGCAGATAAAAATTATTTTGAATTTGCAACCTGGTGGAGATTAGTATAGATGGACTAATAGAACAAGTCCCACACACTGCTTCAAGCCGAAGCCAAAATATTTTTTCAGAGCTAGATGCAGATAAAAATTATATTAAATTTGCAACCTGGTGGAGGTTAGTATAGATGGACAAATAGAACAAGTCCCACTCACTGCTACATGCCGATATGTTTTTTCAGAGCTAGATGCAGATAAAAATTATTTTGAATTTGCAACCTGGTGGAGGTTAGTATAGATTTACTAATAGAACAAGTCCCACACACTGCTACAAGGCGAAATATTTTTTCAGAGATAGATGCAGAAAAAAATTATATTGAATTTGCAACCTGGTGGAGGTTAGTATAGATGGACTAACAGAACAAGTCCCACACACTGCTACAAGCAGTAGCCAAAATATTTTTTCAGAGCTAGATGCAGATAAAAATTATATTGAATTTGCAACCTGGTGGAGGTTAGTATAGATTCACTAATAGAAGAAGTCCCACACACTGTTAAAAGCCGAAGGCGAAATATTTTTTCAGAGCTAAATGCAGATAAAAATGATATTGAATTTGCAACCTGGTGTAGGTTAGTATAGATGGACTAATAGAACAAGTCCCACACACTGCTTCAAGCCGAAATATTTTTTCAGAGCTAGATGCAGATAAAAATGATTTTGAATTTGCAACCTGGTGGAGGTTAGTATAGATGGACTAATAGAACAAGTCTCACTCACTGCTACAAGCCGAAATATTTTTTCAGAGCTAGATGCCGAAAAAAATAATATTGAATTTACATCCTGGTGGAGGTTAGTATAGATGGACTAAAAGAACAAGTCCCACACACTGATACAAGCCGAAGCCAAAATATTTTTTCAGAGCTAGATGAAGATAAAAATTATTTTGAATTTGCAACCTGGTGGAGGTTAGTATAGATGGACTAATAGAACAAGTCCCACACACTGCTAGAAGCCGAAATAGTTTTTCTGTGCTAGATGCAGATAAAAATTATTTTGAATTTGCAACCTGGAGGATGTTAGTATAGATGGACTAATAGAACAAGTCCCACACACTGCTAGAAGCCGAAATATTTTTTCAGAGCTAGATGCAGAAAAAAATTATATTGAATTTGCAACCACGTGGAGGTTAGTATAGATGGACTAATGGAACAAGTCCCACACACTGCTACAATCCGAAATACTTTTTCAGAGCTAGATGCAGAAAAAAATTATATTGAATTTGCAACCTGGTGGAGGTTAGTATAGATGGACTAATAGAACAAGTCCCACACACTGCTACAAGCCGAAATATTTTTTCAGAGCTAGATGCAGAAAAAAATTATATTGAATTTGCAACCTGGTGGAGGTTAGTATAGACGGACTAATGGAACAAGTCCCACACACTGCTACAAGCTGAAGCCGAAAAATTTTTTCAGAGCTAGATGCAGAAAAAAATTATATTGAATTTGCAACCACGTGGAGGTTAGTATAGATGGACTAATGGAACAAGTCCTACACACTGCTACAATCCGAAATACTTTTTCAGAGCTAGATGCAGAAAAAAATTATATTGAATTTGCAACCTAGTGGAGGTTAGTATAGATGGACTAATAGAACAAGTCCCACACACTGCTACAAGCCGAAATATTTTTTCAGAGCTAGATGCAGAAAAAAATTATATTGAATTTGCAACCTGGTGGAGGTTAGTATAGATGGACTAATGGAACATGTCCCAAACACTGCTACAAGCCGAAATATTTTTTCAGAGCTAGATGCAGAAAAAAATTATATTGAATTTGCAACCTGGTGGAGCTTAGTATAGATGGACTAATAGAACAAGTCCCACACACTGCTACAAGCCGAAATATTTTTTCAGAGCTAGATGCAGAAAAAAATTATATTGAATTTTCAACCTGGTGGAGGTTAGTATAGATGGACTAATAGAACAAGTCCCACACACTGCTACAAGGCGAAATATTTTTTCAGAGATAGATGCAGAAAAAAATTATATTGAATTTGCAACCTGGTGGAGGTTAGTATAGATGGACTAACAGAACAAGTCCCAAACACTGCTACAAGCAGTAGTTAAAATATTTTTTCAGAGATAGATGCAGAAAAAAATTATATTGAATCTGCAACCTGGTGGAGGTTAGTATAGATGGACTAATAGAACAAGTCCCATACACTGCTTCAAGCCGAAATATTTTTTCAGAGCTAGATGCAGATAAAAATGATTTTGAATTTGCAACCTATTGGAGGTTAGCATAGATGGACTAATAGAACAAGTCTCACAAACTGCTGCAAGCCGAAATATTTTTTAGAGCTAGATGCCGAAAAAAATTATATTGAATTTGCAACCTGGTGGAGGTTAGTATAGATGGACTAATAGAACATGTCCCACACACTGCTACAAGCCGAAGCCAAAATATTTTTTCAGAGCTAGATGCAGATAATAATTATATTGAATTTGCAACCTGGTGGAGGTTAGTATAGATTCACTAATAGAACAAGTCCCACACACTGTTAAAAGCCGAAGCCGAAATATTTTTTCAGAGCTAAATGCAGAGAAAAATTATATTGAATTTGCAACCTGGTGGAGGTTAGTATAGAATGACTAATAGAACAAGTCCCACACACTGCTAAAAGGTCAAATATTTTTTTTGAGCTAGATGCAGATAAAAATTATTTTGAAATTGCAACCTGGTGGAGGTTAGTATAGATGGACTAATAGAACAAGTCCCACACACTGCTACACGCCGAAATATTTTTTCAGAGCTAGATGCAGAAAAAAAATTATATTGAATTTGCAACCTGGTTGAGGTTAGTATAGATGGACTAATAGAACAAGTCACACACGCTGCTATGAGCCCAAGCTGAAATATTTTTTCAGAGCTAGATGCAGATAAAAATTATATTGAATTTGCAACCTGGTGGAGGTTAGTATAGATGGATTAATAGAACAAGTCCCACACACTGCTACAAGCCGAAATATTTTTTAGGAGCTAGATGCAGATAAAAATTATTTTGAATTTGCAACCTGGTGGAGGTTAGCATAGATGGACTAATGGAACAAGTCCCATACACTGCTACAAGCCGAAATATCTTTTCAGAGCTAGATGCAGAAAAAAATTATATTGAATTTGCAACCTGGTGGAGGTTAGTATAGATGGACTAATAGAACAAGTCCCACACACTGCTACAGGCCGAAATATTTTTTCAGAGCTAGATGCAGATAAAAATTATTTTGAATTTGCAAACTCGTGGAAGTTAGTATAGATGGACTAACAGAACAAGTCCCACACACTGCTACAAGCTGAAGCCAAAATATTTTTTCAGAGCTAGATGCAGATAAAAATTATTTTGAATTTTCAACCTGGTGGAAGTTAGTATAGATGGATTAATAGAACAAGTCCCACACACTGCTACAAGCCGAAATATTTTTTCTGAGCTAGATGCAGATAAAAATTATTTTGAATTTGCAACCTGGTGGAGGTTAGTATAGATGGACAAATAGAACAAGTCCCACACACTGCTACAAGCCGAAATATTTTTTCAGAGCTAGATGCAGATAAAAATGATTTTGAATTTGCATCCTGGTGGAAGTTAGTATAGATGGACTAATAGAACAAGTCCCACACACTGCTGCAAGCCGAAATATTTTTTCAGAGCTAGATGCCGAAATTTTTATTATTGAATTTGCAACCTGGTGGAGGTTAGTATAGATGGACTAATAGAACATGTCCCACACACTGCTACAAGCCGAAGCCAAAATATTTTTTCAGAGCTAGATGCAGATAAAAATTATATTGAATTTGCAACTTGGTGGAGGTTAGTATAGATTGACTAATAGAACAAGTCCCACACACTGCAATGAGCCGAAGCTGAAATATTTTTTCAGAGCTAGATGCAGATAAAAATTATATTGAATTTGCAACCTGGTGGAGGTTAGTATAGATGGACTAATGGAACAAGTCCCACACACTGCTACAAGCCGAAATATTTTTTCAGAGCTAGATGCAGAAAAAAATTATATTGAATTTGCAACCTGGTGGAGGTTAGTATAGATGGACTAATAGAACAAGTCCCACACACTGCTACAAGCCGAAATATTTTTTCAGAGCTAGATGAAGATAAAAATTATTTTGAATTTGCAAACTGGTGGAAGTTAGTATAGATGGACTAACAGAACAAGTCCCACACACTGCTACAAGCTGAAGCCAAAATATTTTTTCAGAGCTAGATGCAGATAAAAATTATTTTGAATTTGCAACCTGGTGGTAGTTAGTATAGATGGACTAATAGAACAAGTCCCACACACTGCTACAAGCCGAAGCTGAAATATTTTTTCAGAGCTAAATGGAGATAAAAATTCTATTGAATTTGCAACCTGGTGGAGGTTAGTATAGATGGACCAAAAGAACAAGTAACCACACACTGCTACAAGCTGAAATTTTTTTTCAGAGCTAGATGCAGATTAAAATTATTTTGAATTTGCAACCTGGTGGAGGTTAGTATAAATGGACTAATAGAACAAGTCCCACACACTGCTACATGCCGAAATATTTTTTCAGAGCTAGATGCAGATAAAAATGATTTTGAATTTGCATCCTGGTGGAGGTTAGGATAGATGGACTAATAGATCAAGTTCCACACACTGCTGCAAGCCGAAATATTTTTTTAGAGCTAGATGCCGAAAAAAATTATATTGAATTTACAACCTGGTGGAGGTTAGTATAGATGGACTGATAGAACATGTCCCACACACTGCTACAAGCCGAAGCCAAAATATTTTTTCAGAGCTAGATGCAGATAAAAATTATATTGAATTTGCAACTTGGTGGAGGTTAGTATAGATTGACTAATAGAACAAGTCCCACACACTGTTAAAAGCCGAAGCCAAAATATTTTTTCAGAGCTAGATGCAGATATAAATTATATTGAATTTGCAACCTGGTGGAGGTTAGTATAGATGGACTAATAGAACAAGTCCCACACACTGCTACAAGCCGAAATATTTTTTCAGAGCTAGATGCAGATAAAAATTATATTGAATTTGCAACCTGGTGGAGGTTAGCATAGATGGTCTAATGGAACAAGTCCCACACACTGCTACAAGCAGAAATATTTTTTCAGAGCTAGATGCAGATAAAAATTATATTGAATTTGCAACCTGGTGGAGGTTAGCATAGATGGACTAATGGAACAAGTCCCACACACTGCTACAAGCCGAAATATTTTTTCAGAGCTAGATGCAGATAAAAATTATTTTGAATTTGCAACCTGGTGGAACTTAGTATAGATGGACTAATAGAACAAGTCCCACACACTGCTAAAAGCCGAAGCCAAAATATTTTTTCAGAGCTAGATGCAGATAAAAATTCTATAGAATTTGCAACCTGGTGGAGGTTAGTATAGATGGACTAAAAGAACAAGTCCCACACACTGCTACAAGCCGAAATATTTTTTCAGAGCAAGACGCAGAAAAAAATTATATTGAATTTGCAACCTGGTGGAGGTTAGCATAGATGGACTAAAAGAACAAGTCCTCCACACTGCTACAAGCAGAAGCCGAAATATTTTTTCAGAGCTAAATGCAGATAAAAATGATATTGAATTTGCAACCTGGTGGAGGTTAGTATAGATGGACTAATAGAACAAGTCCCACACACTGCTTCAAGCCGAAATATTTTTTCAGAGCTAGATGCAGATAAAAATGATTTTGAATTTGCAACCTGGTGGAGGTTAGTATAGATGGACTAATAGAACAAGTCTCACACACTGCTACAAGCCGAAATATTTTTTCAGAGCTAGATGCCGAAAAAAATAATATTGAATTTACATCCTGGTGGAGGTTAGTATAGATGGACTAAAAGAACAAGTCCCACACACTGCTACAAGCCGAAGCCAAAATATTTTTTCAGAGCTAGATGAAGATAAAAATTATTTTGAATTTGCAACCTGGTGGAGGTTAGTATAGATGGACTAATAGAACAAGTCCCACACACTGCTAGAAGCCGAAATATTTTTTCAGAGCTAGATGCAGAAAAAAATTATATTGAATTTGCAACCACGTGGAGGTTAGTATAGATGGACTAATGGAACAAGTCCCACACACTGCTACAATCCGAAATACTTTTTCAGAGCTAGATGCAGAAAAAAATTATATTGAATTTGCAACCTGGTGGAGGTTAGTATAGATGGACTAATAGAACAAGTCCCACTCACTGCTACAAGCCGAAATATTTTTTCAGAGCTAGATGCAGAAAAAAATTATATTGAATTTGCAACCTGGTGGAGGTTAGTATAGATGGACTAATGGAACAAGTCCCACACACTGCTACAAGCTGAAGCCGAAATATTTTTTCAGAGCTAGATGCAGAAAAAAATTATATTGAATTTGCAACCTGGTGGAGGTTAGTATAGATGGACTAATAGAACAAGTCCCACACACTGCTACAAGCCGAAATATTTTTTCAGAGCTAGATGCAGAAAAAAATTATATTGAATTTGCAACCTGGTGGAGGTTAGTATAGATGGACTAATAGAACAATTCCCACACACTGCTACAAGCCGAAGCCAAAATATTTTTTCAGAGCTAGATGAGGATAAAAATTATATTGAATCTGCAACCTGGTGGAGGTTAGTATAGATGGACTAATAGAACAAGTCCCACACACTGCTAGAAGCCGAAATATTTTTTTCTGAGCTAGATGCAGATAAAAATTATTTTGAATTTGCAACCTGATGGAGGTTAGTATAGATGGACTAATAGAACAAGTCCCACACACAGCAACCATCCGAAATATCTTATTCAGAGCTAGATGCAGATAAAAATTATATTGAATTTGCAACCTGGTGGAGGTTAGTATAGATGGACTAATAGAACAAGTCCCACACACTGCTACAAGGCGAAATATTTTTTCAGAGATAGATGCAGAAAAAAATTATATTGAATTTGCAACCTGGTGGAGGTTAGTATAGATGGACAAATAGAACAGGTCCCACACACTGCTACAAGCCGAAGCCAAAATATTTTTTCAGAGCTAGATGCAGATAAAAATTATACTGAATTTGCAACCTGGTGGAGGTTAGTATAGATGGACCAATAGAACAAGTCCCACACACTGCTTCAAGCCGAAATATTTTTTCAGAGCTAGATGCAGATAAAAATGATTTTGAATTTGCAACCTGGTGGAGGTTAGTATAGATGGACTAATAGAACAAGTCCCACACACTGCTGCAAGCCGAAATATTTTTTCAGAGCTAGATGCCGAAAAAAATTATATTGAGTTTGCAACCTGGTGGAGGTTAGTATAGATGGACTAATAGAACATGTCCCACACACTGCTACAAGCCGAAGCCAAAATATTTTTTCAGAGCTAGATGCAGATAAAAATTATATTGAATTTGCAACCTGGTGGAGGTTAACATAGATTCACTAATAGAACAAGTCCCACACACTGTTAATAGCCGAAGCCGAAATATTTTTTCAGAGCTAAATGCAGATAAAAATTATATTGAATTTGCAACCTGGTGGAGGTTAGTATAGATTGACTAATAGAACAAGTCCCACACACTGCTACAAGCTCAAATTTTTTTTCAGAGCTAGATGCAGATAAAAATTATTTCGAAATTCCAACCTGTTGGAGGTTAGTATAGATGGACTAATAGAACAAGTCCCACACACTGCTACAAGCCGAAATATTTTTTCAGAGCTAGATGCCGAAAAAAATTATATTGAATTTGCAACCTGGTGGAGGTTAGTATAGATGGACTAATAGAACAAGTCACGCACGCTGCTATGAGCCCAAGCTGAAATATTTTTTCAGAGCTAGATGCAGATAAAAATTATATTGAATTTGCAAACTGGTGGAGGTTAGTATAGATGGATTAATAGAACAAGTCCCACACACTGCTACAAGCCGAAATATTTTTTCAGAGCTAGATGCAGATAAAAATTATTTTGAATTTGCAACCTGGTGGAGGTTAGCATAGATGGACTAATAGAACAATTCCCACACACTGCTACAAGCCGAAGCCAAAATATTTTTTCAGAGCTAGATGAGGATAAAAATTATATTGAATCTGCAACCTGGTGGAGGTTAGTATAGATGGACTAATAGAACAAGTCCCACACACTGCTAGAAGCCGAAATATTTTTTTCTGAGCTAGATGCAGATAAAAATTATTTTGAATTTGCAACCTGATGGAGGTTAGTATAGATGGACTAATAGAACAAGTCCCACACACAGCAACCATCCGAAATATCTTATTCAGAGCTAGATGCAGATAAAAATTATATTGAATTTGCAACCTGGTGGAGGTTAGTATAGATGGACTAATAGAACAAGTCCCACACACTGCTACAAGGCGAAATATTTTTTCAGAGATAGATGCAGAAAAAAATTATATTGAATTTGCAACCTGGTGGAGGTTAGTATAGATGGACAAATAGAACAGGTCCCACACACTGCTACAAGCCGAAGCCAAAATATTTTTTCAGAGCTAGATGCAGATAAAAATTATACTGAATTTGCAACCTGGTGGAGGTTAGTATAGATGGACCAATAGAACAAGTCCCACACACTGCTTCAAGCCGAAATATTTTTTCAGAGCTAGATGCAGATAAAAATGATTTTGAATTTGCAACCTGGTGGAGGTTAGTATAGATGGACTAATAGAACAAGTCCCACACACTGCTGCAAGCCGAAATATTTTTTCAGAGCTAGATGCCGAAAAAAATTATATTGAGTTTGCAACCTGGTGGAGGTTAGTATAGATGGACTAATAGAACATGTCCCACACACTGCTACAAGCCGAAGCCAAAATATTTTTTCAGAGCTAGATGCAGATAAAAATTATATTGAATTTGCAACCTGGTGGAGGTTAACATAGATTCACTAATAGAACAAGTCCCACACACTGTTAATAGCCGAAGCCGAAATATTTTTTCAGAGCTAAATGCAGATAAAAATTATATTGAATTTGCAACCTGGTGGAGGTTAGTATAGATTGACTAATAGAACAAGTCCCACACACTGCTACAAGCTCAATTTTTTTTTCAGAGCTAGATGCAGATAAAAATTATTTCGAAATTCCAACCTGTTGGAGGTTAGTATAGATGGACTAATAGAACAAGTCCCACACACTGCTACAAGCCGAAATATTTTTTCAGAGCTAGATGCCGAAAAAAATTATATTGAATTTGCAACCTGGTGGAGGTTAGTATAGATGGACTAATAGAACAAGTCACGCACGCTGCTATGAGCCCAAGCTGAAATATTTTTTCAGAGCTAGATGCAGATAAAAATTATATTGAATTTGCAAACTGGTGGAGGTTAGTATAGATGGATTAATAGAACAAGTCCCACACACTGCTACAAGCCGAAATATTTTTTCAGAGCTAGATGCAGATAAAAATTATTTTGAATTTGCAACCTGGTGGAGGTTAGCATAGATGGACTAATGGAACAAGTCCCACACACTGCTACAAGCCGAAATATCTTTTCAGAGCTAGATGCAGAAAAAAATTATATTGCATTTGCAACCTGGTGGAGGTTAGTATAGATGGACTAATAGAACAAGTCCCACACACTGCTACAAGCCGAAATATTTTTTCAGAGCTAGATGCAGATAAAAATTATTTTGAATTTCAAACTGGTGGAAGTTAGTATAGATGGACTAACAGAACAATTCCCACACACTGCTACAAGCTGAAGCCAAAATATTTTTTCAGAGCTAGATGCAGATAAAAATTATTTTGAATTTTCAACCTGGTGGAAGTTAGTATAGATGGACTAATAGAACAAGTCCCACACACTGCTACAAGCCGAAATATTTTTTCAGAGCTAGATGCAGATAAAAATTATTTTGAATTTGCAACCTGGTGGAGGTTAGTATAGATGGACAAATAGAAAAAGTCCCACACACTGCTACAAGCCAAAATATTTTTTCAGAGCTAGATGCAGATAAAAATGATTTTGAATTTGCATCCTGGTGGAAGTTAGTATAGATGGACTAATAGAACAAGTCCCACACACTGCTGCAAGCCGAAATATTTTTTCAGAGCTAGATGCCGAAATTTTTTTTATTGAATTTGCAACCTGGTGGAGGTTAGTATAGATGGACTAATAGAACATGTCCCACACACTGCTACAAGCCGAAGCCAAAATATTTTTTCAGAGCTAGATGCAGATAAAAATTATATTGAATTTGCAACTTGGTGGAGGTTATTATAGATTGACTAATAGAACAAGTCCCACACTCTGTTAAAAGCCGAAGCCGAAATATTTTTTCAGAGCTAAATGCAGATAAAAATTATATTGAATTTGCAACCTGGTGGAGGTTAGTATAGATGGACTAATAGAACAAGTCCCACACACTGCTACAAGCCGAAATATTTTTTCAGAGCTAGATGCAGATAAAAATTATTTTTAATTTGCAACCTGGTGGAGGTTAGTAAAGATGGACTAATAGAACAAGTCCCACACACTGCAACAAGCCGAAATATTTTTTCAAAGCTAGATGCAGAAAAAAATTATATTGAATTTGCAACCTGGTGGAGGTTAGTATAGATGGACTAATGGAACAAGTCCCACACACTGCTACAAGCCGAAATATTTTTTCAGAGCTAGATGCAGAAAAAAATTATATTGAATTTGCAACCTGGTGGAGGTTAGTATAGATGGACTAATAGGAGAAGTCCCACACACTGCTACAAGCCGAAATATTTTTTCAGAGCTAGATGAAGATAAAAATTATTTTGAATTTGCAAACTGGTGGAAGTTAGTATAGATGGACTAACAGAACAAGTCCCACACACTGCTACAAGCTGAAGCCAAAATATTTTTTCAGAGCTAGATGCAGATAAAAATTATTTTGAATTTGCAACCTGGTGGAAGTTAGTATAGATGGACTAATAGAACAAGTCCCACACACTGCTACAAGCCGAAGCTAAAATATTTTTTCAGAGCTGAATGCAGATAAAAATTCTATTGAATTTGCAACCTGGTGGAGGTTAGTATAGATGGACTAATAGAACATGTCCCACACACTGCTACAAGCCGAAGCCAAAATATTTTTTCAGAGCTAAATGCAGATAATAATTATATTGAATTTGCAACCTGGTGGAGGTTAGTATAGATGGACTAATAGAACAAGTAACCACACACTGCTACAAGCTGAAATTTTTTTTCAGAGCTAGATGCAGATTAAAATTATTTTGATTTTGCAACCTGGTGGAGGTTAGTATAGATGGACTAATAGAACAAGTCCCACACACTGCTACAAGCCGAAATATTTTTTCAGAGCTAGATGCAGATAAAAATTAGATTGAATTTGCAACCTGGTGGAGGTTAGTATAGATGGACTAATAGAACAAGTCACACACGCTGCTATGAGCCGAAGCTGAAATATTTTTTCAGAGCTAGATGCAGATAAAAATTATATTGAATTTGCAACCTGGTGGAGGTTAGTATAGATGGACTAATAGAACAAGTCCCACACACTGCTACAAGCCGAAATATTTTTTCAGAGCTGGATGCAGATAAAAATTATTTTGAATTTGCAACCTGGTGGAGGTTAGCATAGATGGACTAATGGAACAAGTCCCACACACTGCTACAAGCCGAAATATTTTTTCAGAGCTAGATGCAGATAAGAATTATTTTGAATTTGCAAACTGGTGGAAGTTAGTATAGATGGACTAACAGAGCAAGTCCCACACACTGCTACAAGCTGAAGCCAAAATATTTTTTCAGAGCTAGATGCAGATAAAAATTATTTTGAATTTTCAACCTGGTGGAAGTTAGTATAGATGGACTAATAGAGCAAGGCCCACACACTGCTACAAGCCGAAATATTTTTTCAGAGCTAGATGCAGATAAAAATTATTTTGAATTTGCAACCTGGTGGAGGTTAGTGTAGATGGACAAATAGAACAAGTCCCACACACTGCTACAAGCCGAAATATTTTTTCAGAGCTAGATACAGATAAAAATGATTTTGAATTTGCATCCTGGTGGAAGTTAGTATAGATGGACTAATAGAACAAGTGCCACACACTGCTGCAAGCCGAAATATTTTTTCAGAGCTAGATGCCGAAATTTTTTTTATTGAATTTGCAACCTGGTGGAGGTTAGTATAGATGGACTAATAGAACATGTCCCACACACTGCTACAAGCCGAAGCCAAAATATTTTTTCAGAGCTAAATGCAGATAAAAATTATATTGAATTTGGAACTTGGTGGAGGTTAGTATAGATTGACTAATAGAACAAGTCCCACACTCTGTTAAAAGCCGAAGCCGAAATATTTTTTCAGAGCTAAATGCAGATAAAAATTTTATTGAATTTGCAACCTGGTGGAGGTTAGTATAGATGGACTAATAGAACAAGTCCCACACACTGCTAGAAGCCGAAATATTTTTTCAGAGCTAGATGCAGAAAAAAATTATATTGAATTTGCAACCTGGTGGAGGTTAGTATAGATAAACTAATAGAACAGTCCCACACACTGCTATGAGCCGAAGCTGAAATATTTTTTCAGAGCTAGATGCAGATAAAAATTATATTGAATTTGCAACCTGGTGGAGGTTAGTATAGATGGACTAATGGAAGAAGTCCCACACACTGCTACAAGCCGAAATATTTTTTCAGAGCTAGATGCAGAAAAAAATTATATTGAATTTGCAACCTGGTGGAGGTTAGTATAGATGGACTAATAGAACAAGTCCCACACACTGCTACAAGCCGAAGCCAAAATATTTTTTCAGAGCTAAATGCAGATAAAAATTCTATTGAATTTGCAACCTGGTGGAGGTTAGTATAGATGTACCAAAAGAACAAGTAAACACACACTGCTACAAGCTGAAATTTTTTTTCAGAGCTAGATGCAGATTAAAATTATTTTGAATTTGCAACCTGGTGGAGGTTAGTATAGATGGACTAATAGAACAAGTCCCACACACTGCTACATGCCGAAATATTTTTTCAGAGCTAGATGCAGATAAAAATGATTTTGAATTTGCATCCTGGTGGAGGTTAGGATAGATGGACTAATAGATCAAGTTCCACACACTACTGCAAGCCGAAATACTTTTTTAGAGCTAGATGCCGAAAAAAATTATATTGAATTTACAACCTGGTGGAGGTTAGTATATATGGACTGATAGAACATGTCCCACACACTGCTACTAGCCGAAGCCAAAATATTTTTTCAGAGCTAGATGCAGAAAAAAATTATATTGAATTTGCAACTTGGTGGAGGTTAGTATAGATTGACTAATAGAACAAGTCCCACACACTGTTAAAAGCCGAAGCCAAAATATTTTATCAGAGCTAAATGCAGATATAAATTATATTGAATTTGCAACCTGGTGGAGGTTAGTATAGATGGACTAATAGAACAAGTCCCACACACTGCTACAAGCCGAAATATTTTTTCAGAGCTAGATGCAGATAAAAATTATATTGAATTTGCAACCTGGTGGAGGTTAGCATAGATGGACTAATGGAACAAGTCCCACACACTGCTACAAGCAGAAATATTTTTTCAGAGCTAGATGCAGATAAAAATTATATTGAATTTGCAACCTGGTGGAGGTTAGCATAGATGGACTAATGGAACAAGTCCCACACACTGCTACAAGCCGAAATATTTTTTCAGAGCTAGATGCAGATAAAAATTATTTTGAATTTGCAACCTGGTGGAACTTAGTATAGATGGACTAATAGAACAAGTCCCACACACTGCTAAAAGCCGAAGCCAAAATATTTTTTCAGAGCTAGATGCAGATAAAAATTCCATAGAATTTGCAACCTGGTGGAGGTTAGTATAGATGGACTAAAAGAACAAGTCCCACACACTGCTACAAGCAGAAAAAAAATATTTTGAATTTGCAACCTGGTGGAGGTTAGCATAGATGGACTAAAAGAACAAGTCCCCACAATGCTACAAGCAGAAGCCGAAATATTTTTTCAGAGCTGGATGCAGATAAAAATTCTATTGAATTTGCAACCTGGTGGAGGTTAGTATAGATGGACTAATAGAACAAGTCCCACACACTGCTACAAGCCGAAATATTTTTTCAGAGCTAGATGCAGAAAAAAATTATATTGAATTTGCAACCTGGTGGAGGTTAGCATAGATGGACTAATAGAACAAGTCCCACACACTGCTATGAGCCGAAGCTGAAATATTTTTTCAGAGCTAGATGCAGATAAAAATAATATTGAATTTGCAACCTGATGGAGGTTAGTATAGATGGACTAAAAGAACAAGTCCCACACACTGCTACAAGCCAAAATATATTTTCAGAGCTAGATGCAGATAAAAATTATTTTGAATTTGCAACCTGGTAGTGGTTAGTATAGATGAACTAATAGAACAAGTCCCACACACTGCTACAAGCCGAAATATTATTTCACAGCTAGATGCCGAAAAAAATTATATTGAATTTGCAACCTGGTGGAGGTTAGTATAGATAGACTTATAGAACAAGTCCCACACACTGCTACAAGCCGAAGCCAAAATATTTTTTCAGAGCTAGATGAAGATAAAAATTATATTGAATTTGCAACCTGGTGGAGGTTAGTATAGATGGACTAATAGAACAAGTCCCACACACTGCTACAAGCCGAAATATTTTTTCAGAGCTAGATGCAGAAAATAATTAGATTGAATTTGCAACCTGGTGGAGATTAGTATAGATGGACTAATAGAACAAGTCCAACACACTGTTAAAAGCCGAAGCCGAAATATTTTTTCAGTGCTAGATGCAGATAAAAATGATATTGAATTTGCAACCTGATGGAGGTTAGTATAGATGGACTAATAGAACAAGTCCCACACACTGCTACAAGCCGAAATATTTTTTCAGAGCTAGATGCAGATAAAAATTATATTGAATTTGAAACCTGGTGGAGGTTAGTATAGATGGACAAATAGAACAAGTCCCACACACTGCTACAAGCCGAAATATTTTTTCAGAGCTAGATGCAGAGAAAAATTATTTTGAATTTGCAACCTGGTGGAGGTTAGTATAGATGGACTAATAGAACAAGTACCACACACTGCTACAAGCCGAAATATTTTTTCAGAGCTAGATGCAGAAAAAAATTATATTGAATTTGCAACCTGGTGGAGGTTAGTATAGATGGACTAATAGAACAAGTCCCACACACTGCTATGAGCCGAAGCTGAAATATTTTTTCAGAGCTAGATGCAGATAAAAATAATATTGAATTTGCAACCTGATGGAGGTTAGTATAGATGGACTAAAAGAACAAGTCCCACACACTGCTACAAGCCGAAATATTTTTTCAGAGCTAGATGCAGATAAAAATTATATTGAATTTGCAACCTGGAGGAGGTTAGCATAGATGGACTAATAGAACAAGTCCCACACACTGCTACAAGCCGAAATATTTTTTCAGAGCTAGATGCAGAAAAAAATTATATTGAATTTGCAACCTGGTGGAGGTTATTTTAGATGGACTAATAGAACAAGTCCCACACACTGCTACAAGCCGAAATATTTTTTCAGAGCTAGATGCAGATAAAAATTATTTTGAATTTGCAACCTGGTGGAAGTTAGTATAGATGGACTAACAGAACAAGTCCCACACACGGCTACAAGGTGAAGCCAAAAAATTTTTTCAGAGCTAGATGCAGAAAAAAATTATTTTGAATTTGCAACCTGGTGGAGGTTAGTATAGATGGACTAATAGAACAAGTCCCACACACTGCTACAAGCCGAAGCCAAGATATTTTTTCAGAGCTAGATGCAGATAAAAATTCTATTGAAATTGCAACCTGGTGGAGGTTAGTATAGATGGACTAATAGATCTAGTCCCACACACTGCTACAAGCCGAAATATTTTTTCAGAGCTAGATGCAGAAAAAAATGATATTGAATTTGCAACCTGGTGGAGGTTAGTATAGATGGACTAATAGAACAAGTCCCACACACTGCTACAAGCCTAAGCCGAAATATTTTTTCAGAGCAAGATGCAGATAAAAATTATATTGAATTTGCAACCTGGTGGAGGTTAGTATAGATAGACTAATAGAACAAGTCCCACACACTGCTACAAGCCGAAATATTATTTCACAGCTAGATGCCGAAAAAATTTATATTCAATTTGCAACATGGTGGAGGTTAGTTTAGATGGAATAATAGAACAAGTCCCACACACTGCTACAAGCCGAAGCCAAGATATTTTTTCAGAGCTAGATGCAGATAAAAATTCTATTGAAATTGCAACCTGGTGGAGGTTAGTATAAATGGACTAATAGAACTAGTCCCACACACTGCTACAAGCCGAAATATTTTTTCAGAGCTAGATGCATATAAAAATTATTTTGAATTTGCAACCTGGTGGAGGTTAGTATAGATGGACAAATAGAACAAGTCCCACACACTGCTACAAGCCGAAATATTTTTTCAGAGCTAGATGCAGAGAAAAATTATTTTGAATTTGCAACCTGGTGGAGGTTAGTATAGATGGACTAATAGAACAAGTCCCACACACTGCTACAAGCCGAAATATTTTTTCAGAGCTAGATGCAGAAAAAAATTATATTGAATTTGCAACCTGGTGGAGGTTAGTATAGATGGACTAATAGAACAAGTCCCTCACACTGCTATGAGCCGAAGCTGATATATTTTTTCAGAGCTAGATGCAGATAAAAATAATATTGAATTTGCAACCTGATGGAGGTTAGTATATATGGACTAAAAGAACAAGTCCCACACACTGCTACAAGCCAAAATATTTTTTCAGAGCTAGATGCAGATAAAAATTATATTTTATATGCAACCTGGAGGAGGTTAGCATAGATTGACTAATAGAACAAGTCCCACACACTGCTACAAGCCGAAATATTTTTTCAGAGCTAGATGCAGAAAAAAATTATATTGAATTTGCAACCTGGTGGAGGTTATTTTAGATGGACTAATAGAACAAGTCCCACACACTGCTACAAGCCAAATATTTTTTCAGACCTAGATGCAGATAAAAATTATTTTGAATTTGCAACCTGGTGGAAGTTAGTATAGATGGACTAACAGAACAAGTCCCACACACGGCTACAAGGTGAAGCCAAAATATTTTTTCAGAGCTAGATGCAGAAAAAAATTATTTTGAATTTGCAACCTGGTGGAGGTTAGTATAGATGGACTAATAGAACAAGTCCCACACACTGCTACAAGCCGAAGCCAAGATATTTTTTCAGAGCTAGATGCAGATAAAAATTCTATTGAAATTGCAACCTGGTGGAGGTTAGTATAGATGGACTAATAGAACTAGTCCCTCACACTGCTACAAGCCAAAATATTTTTTCAGAGCTAGATGCATATAAAAATTATTTTGAATTTGCAACCTGGTGGAGGTTAGTATAGATGGACTAATAGAACAAGTCCCACACACTGCTATAAGCCAAAATATTTTTTCAGAGCTAGATGCAGAAAAAAATTATATTGAATTGCAACCTGGTGGAGGTTAGTATAGATGGACTAATAGAACAAGTCCCACACACTGCTACAAGCCGAAAACGAAATATTTTTTCAGAGCTAGATGCAGATAAAAATTCTATTGAATTTGCAACCTGGTGGAGGTTAGTATAGATGGACTAATAGAACAAGTCCCACACACTGCTACAAGCCGAAATATTTTTTCAGAGCTAGATGCAGAAAAAAATGATATTGAATTTGCAACCTGGTGGAGGTTAGTATAGATGGACTAATAGAACAAGTCCCACACACTGCTACAAGCCTAAGCCGAAATATTTTTTCAGAGCTAGATGCAGATAAAAATTATATTGAATTTGCAACCTGGTGGAGGTTAGTATAGATGGACTAATAGAACAAGTCCCACACACTGCTACAAGCCGAAATATTATTTCACAGCTAGATGCCGAAAAAATTTATATTGAATTTGCAACATGGTGGAGGTTAGTATAGATGTACTAATAGAACAAGTCCCAAAAACTGCTACAAGCCTAAGCCGAAATATTTTTTCAGAGCTAGATGCAGATAAAAAATATATTGAATTTGCAACCTGGTGGAGGTTAGTATAGATCGACTAATAGAACAAGTCCCACACACTGCCACAAGCCGAAATATTTTTTCAGAGTTAGATGCAGATAAAAATTATTTTGAATTTGCAACCTGGTGGAGGTTAGTATAGATGGACTAATAGAACAAGTCCCACACACTGCTATAAGCCGAAATATTATTTCACAGCTAGATGCCGAAAAAAATTATATTGAATTTGCAACCTGGTGGAGGTTAGTATAGATCGACTTATAGAACAAGTCCCACACACTGCTACAAGCCGAAACCAAAATATTTTTTCAGAGCTAGATGAAGATAAAAATTATATTGAATTTGCAACCTGGTGGAGGTTAGTATAGATGGACTAATAGAACAAGTCCCACACACTGCTACAATCAGAAATATTTTTTCAGAGCTAGATGCAGAAAATAATTATATTGAATTTGCAACCTGGTGGAGATTAGTATAGATGGACTAATAGAACAAATCCAACACACTGTTAAAAGCCGAAGCCGAAATATTTTTTCAGAGCTAAATGCAGATAAAAATTATATTGAATTTGCAACCTGTTGGAGGTTAGTATAGATGGACTAATAGAACAAGTCCCACTCACTGCTACAAGCCAAAATATTTTTTCAGAGCTAGATGCAGATAAAAATAATATTGAATTTGAAACCTGGTGGAGGTTAGTATAGATGGACAAATAGAACAAGTCCCACACACTGCTACAAGCCGAAATATTTTTTCAGAGCTAGATGCAGAGAAAAATTATTTTGAATTTGCAACCTGGTGGAGGTTAGTATAGATGGACTAATAGAACAAGTCCCACACACTGCTACAAGCCGAAATAGTTTTTCAGAGCTAGATGCAGAAAAAAATTATATTGAATTTGCAACCTGGTGGAGGTTAGTATAGATGGACTAATAGAACAAGTCCCACACACTGCTATGAGCCGAAGCTGAAATATTTTTTCAGAGCTAGATGCAGATAAAAATAATATTGAATTTGCAACCTGATGGAGGTTAGTATAGATGGACTAAAAGAACAAGTCCCACACACTGCAACAAGCCGAAATATTTTTTCAGAGCTAGATGCAGATGAAAATTCTATTGAATTTGCAACCTGGAGGAGGTTAGCATAGATGGACTAATAGAACAAGTCCCACACACTGTTACAAGCCGAAATATTTTTTCAGAGCTAGATGCAGATAAAAATTATTTTGAATTTGCAACCTGGTGGAAGTTAGTATAGATGGACTAACAGAACAAGTCCCACACACGGCTACAATGTGAAGCCAAAATAGTTTTTCAGAGCTAGATGCAGAAAAAAATTATTTTGAATTTGCAACCTGGTGGAGGTTAGTATAGATGGACTAATAGAACAAGTCCCACACACTGCTACAAGCCGAAGCCAAGATATTTTTTCAGAGCTAGATGCAGATAAAAATTCTATTGAAATTGCAACCTGGTGGAGGTTAGTATAGATGGACTAATAGAACTAGTCCCACACACTGCTACAAGCTGAAATATTTTTTCAGAGCTAGATGCATATAAAAATTATTTTGAATTTGCAACCTGGTGGAGGTTAGTATAGATGGACTAATAGAACAATTCCCACACACTGCTATAATCCGAAATATTTTTTCAGAGCTAGATGCAGAAAAAAATTATATTGAATTGAAACCTGGTGGAGTTTAGCATAGATGGACTAATAGAACAAGTCCCACACACTGCTACAAGCCAAAACCAAAATATTTTTTCAGAGCTAGATGCAGATAAAAATTCTATTGAATTTGCAACCTGGTGGGGGTTAGTATAGATGGACTAATAGAACAAGTCCCACACACTGTTAAAAGCCGAAATATTTTTTCAGAGCTAGATGCAGAAAAAAATTATATTGAATTTGCAACCTGGTGGAGGTTAGTATAGATGGACTAATAGAACAAGTCCCACACACTGCTACAATCCGAAGCCGAAATATTTTTTCAGAGCTAGATGCAGATAAAAATTATATTGAATTTGCAACCTGGTGGAGGTTAGTATAGATGGACTAATAGAACAAGTCCCACACACTGCTACAAGCCGAAATATTTTTTCAGAGCTAGATGCCGAAAAAAATTATATTGAATTTGCAACCTGTTGGAGGTTAGTATAGATGGACTAATAGAACAAGTCCCACACACTGCTACTAGCCGAAGCCAAAATATTTTTTCAGAGCTAGATGCAGATAAAAATTATATTGAATTTGCAACCTGTTGGAGGTTAGTATAGATGGACTAATAGAACAAGTCCCACACACTGCTACTAGCTGAAGCCAAAATATTTTTTCAGAGCTAGATAAAGATAAATATTATATTGAATTTGCAACCTGGTGGAGGTTAGTATAGATGGACTAATGGAACAAGTCCCAAACACTGCTACAAGCCGAAATATTTTTTCAGAGCTAGATGCAGAAAAAAATTATATTGAATTTGCAACCTGGTGGAGATTAGTATAGGTGGACTAATAGAACAAGTCCAACACACTGTTAAAAGCTGAAGCCGAAATATTTTTTCAGAGCTAGATGCAGATAAAAATTATATTGAATTTGCAACCTGGTGGAGGTTAGTATAGATGGAATAATAGAACAAGTCCCACTCACTGCTACAAGCCGAAATATTTTTTCAGAGCTAGATGCAGATAAAAATTATATTGAATTTGAAACCTGGTGGAGGTTATTATAGATGGACAAATAGAACAAGTCCCACACACTGCTACAAGCCGAAATATTTTTTCAGAGCTAGATGCAGAAAAAAATGATATTGAATTTGCAACCTGGTGGAGGTTAGTATAGATGGACTAATAGAACAAGTCCCACACACTGCTACAAGCCGAAATATTTTTTCAGAGCTAGATGCAGAAAAAAATTATATTGAATTTGCAACCTGGTGGAGGTTAGTATAGATGGCCTAATAGAACAAGTCCCACACACTGCTATGAGCCGAAGCTGAAATATTTTTCAGAGCTAGATGCAGATAAAAATAATATTGAATTTTCAACCTGATGGAGGTTAGTATAGATGGACTAAAAGAACAAGTCCCACACACTGCTACAAGCCGAAATATTTTTTCAGAGCTAGATGAAGAAAAAAATTATATTAAATTTGCAACCTGGTGGAGCTTAGTATAGATGGACTAATAGAACAAGTCCCACACACTGCTACAAGCCGAAATATTTTTTCAGAGCTAGATGCAGAAAAAAATTATACTGAATATGCAACCTGGTGGAGGTTAGTATAGATGGACTAATAGAACAAGTCCCACACACTGCTACAAGCCGAAATATATTTTTCTGAGCTAGATGCAGATAAAAATTATTTTGAATTTGCAACCTGGTGGAGGTTAGTATAGATGGACTAATAGAACAAGTCCCACACACTGCTACAAGGCGAAATATTTTTTCAGAGATAGATGCAGAAAAAAATTATATTGAATTTGCAACCTGGTGGAGGTTAGTATAGATGGACTAACAGAACAAGTCCCACACACTGCTACAAGCAGTAGCCAAAATATTTTTTCAGAGCTAGATGTAGAAAAAATTATTTTGAATTTGCAACCTGGTGGAGGTTAGTATAGATGGACAAATAGAACAAGTCCCACACACTGTTAAAAGCCGAAGCCGAAATACTTTTTCAGAGCTAAATGCAGATAAAAATTATATTGAATTTGCAACCTGGTGGAGGTTAGTATAGATGGACTAATAGAACAAGTCACACACACTGCTTCAAGCCAAAATATTTTTTCAGAGCTAGATGCCGAAAAAAATTATATTGAATTTGCAACCTAGTTGAGGTTAGTATAGATCGACTAATAGAACATGTCCGACACACTGCTTCAAGCCGAAGCCAAAATATTTTTTCAGAGCTAGATGCAGCTAAAAATTATATTGAATTTGCAACCTGGTGGAGGTTAGTATAGATTCACTAATAGAACAAGTCCCACACACTGTTAAAAGCCGAAGCCGAAATATTTTTTCAGAGCTAAATGCAGATAAAAATTATATTGAATTTGCAACCTGGTGGAGGTTAGTATAGATGGACTAAAAGAACAAGTCCCACACACTGCTACAAGCCGAAATATTTTTTCAGAGCTAGATGAAGAAAAAAATTATATTAAATTTGCAACCTGGTGGAGCTTAGTATAGATGGACTAATAGAACAAGTCCCACACACTGCTACAAGCCGAAATATTTTTTCAGAGCTAGATGCAGAAAAAAATTATATTGAATATGCAACCTGGTGGAGGTTAGTATAGATGGACTAATAGAACAAGTCCCACACACTGCTACAAGCCGAAATATATTTTTCTGAGCTAGATGCAGATAAAAATTATTTTGAATTTGCAACCTGGTGGAGGTTAGTATAGATGGACTAATAGAACAAGTCCCACACAATGCTACAAGGCGAAATATTTTTTCAGAGATAGATGCAGAAAAAAATTATATTGAATTTGCAACCTGGTGGAGGTTAGTATAGATGGACTAACAGAACAAGTCCCACACACTGCTACAAGCAGTAGCCAAAATATTTTTTCAGAGCTAGATGCAGAAAAAATTATTTTGAATTTGCAACCTGGTGGAGGTTAGTATAGATGGACAAATAGAACAAGTCCCACACACTGTTAAAAGCCGAAGCCGAAATACTTTTTCAGAGCTAAATGCAGATAAAAATTATATTGAATTTGCAACCTGGTGGAGGTTAGTATAGATGGACTAATAGAACAAGTCACACACACTGCTTCAAGCCAAAATATTTTTTCAGAGCTAGATGCCGAAAAAAATTATATTGAATTTGCAACCTAGTTGAGGTTAGTATAGATCGACTAATAGAACATGTCCGACACACTGCTTCAAGCCGAAGCCAAAATATTTTTTCAGACCTAGATGCAGCTAAAAATTATATTGAATTTGCAACCTGGTGGAGGTTAGTATAGATTCACTAATAGAACAAGTCCCACACACTGTTAAAAGCCGAAGCCGAAATATTTTTTCAGAGCTAAATGCAGATAAAAATTATATTGAATTTGCAACCTGGTGGAGGTTAGTATAGATTGACTAATAGAACAAGTCCCACACACTGCTACAAGCCGAAATATTTTTTCAGCGCTAGATGCAGATAAAAATTATTTTGAAATTGCAACCTCGTGGAGGTTAGTATAGATGGACTAATAGAACAAGTCCCACACACTGCTACAAGCCGAAATATTTTTTCAGAGCTAGATGAAGATAAAAATTATATTGAATTTGCAACCTGGTGGAGGTTAGCATAGATGGACTAATGGAACAAGTCCCACACACTGCTACAAGCCGAAATATTTTTTCAGAGCTAGATGCAGAAAAAAATTATATTGAATTTGCAACCTGGTGGAGGTTAGTATAGATGGACTAATAGAACAAGTCCCACACACTGCTACAAGCCGAAATATTTTTTCAGAGCTAGATGCAGATAAAAATTATTTTGAATTTTCAAACTGGTGGAAGTTAGTATAGATGGACTAACAGAACAAGTCCCACACACTGATACAAGCTGAAGCCAAAATATTTTTTCAGAGCTAGATGCAGATAAAAATTATTTTGAATTTGCAACCTGGTGGAAGTTAGTATAGATGGACTAATAGAAGAAGTCCCACACACTGCTCCAAGCCGAAATATTTTTTCAGCGCTAGATGCAGATAAAAATTATTTTGAATTTGCAACCTGGTGGAGGTTAGTATAGATGGACAAATAGAACAAGTCCCACACACTGCTACAAGCCGAAATATTTTTTCGGAGCTAGACGCAGATAAAAATGATTTTGAATTTGCATCCTGGTGGAGGTTAGTATAGATGGACTAATAGAACAAGTCCCACACAGTGCTGCAAGCCGAAATATTTTTTCAGAGCTAGATGCCGAAATTTTTTTTATTGAATTTGCAACCTGTTGGAGGTTAGTATAGATGGACTAATAGAACATGTCCCACACACTGCTACAAGCCGAAGCCAAAATATTTTTTCAGAGCTAGATGCAGATAAAAATTATATTGAATTTGCAACTTGGTGGAGGTTAGTATAGATTGACTAATAGAACAAGTCCCACACACTGCTACAAGCCGAAATATTTTTTCAGAGCTAGATGCAGAAAAAAATTATATTGAATTTGCAACCTGGTGGAGGTTAGTATAGATGGACTAATAGAACAAGTCCCACACACTGCTATGAGCCGAAGCTGAAATATTTTTTCAGAGCTAGATGCAGATAAAAATAATATTGAATTTGCAACCTGGTGGAGGTTAGTATAGATGGACTAATAGAACAAGTCCCACACACTGCTACAAGCCGAAATATTTTTTCAGAGCTAGATACAGATAAAAATGATATTGAATTTGCAACCTGGTTGAGGTTAGTATAGATGGACTAATAGAACAAGTCCCACACACTGCTACTAGCTGAAGCCAAAATATTTTTTCAGAGCTAGATGAAGATAAATATTATATTGAATTTGCAACCTGGTGGAGGTTAGTATAGATGGACTAATGGAACAAGTCCCAAACACTGCTACAAGCCGAAATATTTTTTCAGAGCTAGATGCAGAAAAAAATTATATTGAATTTGCAACCTGGTGGAGATTAGTATAGATGGACTAATAGAACAAGTCCAACACACTGTTAAAAGCTGAAGCCGAAATATTTTTTCAGAGCTAGATGCAGATAAAAATTATATTGAATTTGCAACCTGGTGGAGGTTAGTATAGATGGAATAATAGAACAAGTCCCACTCACTGCTACAAGCCGAAATATTTTTTCAGAGCTAGATGCAGATAAAAATTATATTGAATTTGAAACCTGGTGGAGGTTATTATAGATGGACAAATAGAACAAGTCCCACACACTGCTACAAGCCGAAATATTTTTTCAGAGCTAGATGCAGAGAAAAATTATTTTGAATTTGCAACCTGGTGGAGGTTAGTATAGATGGACTAATAGAACAAGTCCCACACACTGCTACAAGCCGAAATATTTTTTCAGAGCTAGATGCTGAAAAAAATTATATTGAATTTGCAACCTGGTGGAGGTTAGTATAGATGGACTAATAGAACAAGTCCCACACACTGCTATGAGCCGAAGCTGAAATATTTTTTCAGAGCTAGATGCAGATAAAAATAATATTGAATTTGCAACCTGATGGAGGTTAGTATAGATGGACTAAAAGAACAAGTCCCACACACTGCTACAAGCCGAAATATTTTTTCAGAGCTAGATGAAGAAAAAAATTATATTGAATTTGCAACCTGGTGGAGCTTAGTATAGATGGACTAATAGAACAAGTCCCACACACTGCTACAAGCCGAAATATTTTTTCAGAGCTAGATGCAGAAAAAAATTATATTGAATATGCAACCTGGTGGAGGTTAGTATAGATGGACTAAAAGAACAAGTCCCACACACTGCTACAAGCCGAAATATATTTTTCTGAGCTAGATGCAGATAAAAATGATATTGAATTTGCAACCTGGTTGAGGTTAGCATAGATGGACTAATGGAAGAAGTCCCACACACTGCTACAAGCCGAAATATTTTTTTCAGAGCTAGATGCAGAAAAAAATTATATTGAATTTGCAACCTGGTGGAGGTTAGTATAAATGGACTAATAGAGCAAGTCCCACACACTGCTACAAGCCGAAATATTTTTTCAGAGCTAGATGAAGATAAAAATTATTTTGAATTTGCAAACTGGTGGAAGTTAGTATAGATGGACTAATAGAACAAGTCCCACACACTGCTACAAGCCGAAGCCAAAATATTTTTTCAGAGCTAGATGCAGATAAAAATTCTATTGAATTTGCAACCTGGTGGAGGTTAGTATAGATGGACCAAAAGCACAAGTCCCACACACTGCTACAAGCTGAAATATTTTTTCAGAGCTAGATGCAGATTAAAATTATTTTGAATTTGCAACCTGGTGGAGGTTAGTATAGATGGACTAATAGAACAAGTCCCACACACTGCTACATGCCGAAATATTTTTTCAGAGCTAGATGAAGATAAAAATGATTTTGAATTTGCATCCTGGTGGAGGTTAGGATAGATGGACTAATAGAACAAGTTCCACACACTGCTGCAAGCCGAAATATTTTTTAAGAGCTAGATGCCGAAAAAAATTATATTGGATTTACAACCTGGTGGAGGTTAGTATAGATGGACTGATAGAACATGTCCCACACACTGCTACAAGCCGAAGCCAAAATATTTTTTCAGAGCTAGATGCAGATAAAAATTATATTGAATTTGCAACATGGTGGAGGTTAGTATAGATTTACTAATAGAACAAGTCCCACACACTGCTACAAACCAAAGCCAAAATATTTTTTCTTAGCTAGATGCAGATAAAAATTATATTGAATTTGCAACCTGGTGGAGGTTAGTATAGATGGACCAATAGAACAAGTCCCACACACTGCTACAAGCCGAAATATTTTTTCAGAGCTAGATGCAGAAAAAAATTATATTGAATTTGCAACCTGGTGGAGGTTAGCATAGATGGACTAATAGAACAAGTGCCACACACTGCTATGAGCCGAAGCTGAAATATTTTTTCAGAGCTAGATGCAGATAAAAATAATATTGAATTTGCAACCTGATGGAGGTTAGTATAGATGGACTAAAAGAACAACTCCCACACACTGCTACAAGCCGAAATATTTTTTCAGAGCTAGATGCAGATAAAAATAATATTGAATTTGCAACCTGATGGAGGTTAGTATAGATGGACTAAAATAACAATTCCCACACACTGCTAAAAGCCAAAATATTTTTTCAGAGCTAGATGCAGATAAAAATTATTTTGAATTTGCAACCTGGTAGTGGTTAGTATAGATGGACTAATAGAACAAGTCCCACACACTGCTACAAGCCGAAATATTATTTGACAGCTAGATGCCGAAAAAAATTATATTGAATTTGCAACCTGGTGGAGGTTAGTATAGATAGACTTATAGAACAAGTCCCACACACTGCTATAAGCCGAAGCCAAAACATTTTTTCAGAGCTAGATGAAGATAAAAATTATATTGAATTTGCAACCTGGTGGAGGTTAGTATAGATGGACTAATAGAACAAGTCCCACACACTGCTACAAGCCGAAATATTTTTTCAGAGCTAGATGCAGAAAATAATTATATTGAATTTGCAACCTGGTGGAGATTAGTATAGATGGACTAATAGAACAAGTCCAACACACTGTTAAAAGCAGAAGCCGAAATATTTTTTCAGAGCTAGATGCAGATAAAAATTATATTGAATTTGCAACCTGGTGGAGGTTAGTATAGATGGAATAATAGAACAAGTCCCACTCACTGCTACAAGCCAAAATATTTTTTCAGAGCTAGATGCAGATAAAAATTATATTGAATTTGAAACCTGGTGGAGGTTAGTATAGATGGAAAAATAGAACAAGTCCCACACACTGCTACAAGCCAAAATATTTTTTCAGAGCTAGATGCAGAGAAAAATTATTTTGAATTTGCAACCTGGTGGAGGTTAGTATAGATGGACTAGTAGAACAAGTCCCACACACTGCTACAAGCCGAAATATTTTTTCAGAGCTAGATGCAGAAAAAAATTATATTGAATTTGCGACCTGGTGGAGGTTAGTATAGATGGACTAATAGAACAAGTCCCACACACTGCTATGAGCCGAAGCTGAAATATTTTTTCAGAGCTAGATGCAGATAAAAATAATATTGAATTTGCAACCTGATGGAGGTTAGTATAGATGGACTAAAAGAACAAGTCCCACACACTGCTACAAGCCGAAATATTTTTTCAGAGCTAGATGCAGATAAAAATAATATTGAATTTGCAACCTGATGGAGGTTTGTATAGATGGACTAAAAGAACAATTCCCACACACTGCTACAAGCCGAAATATTTTTTCAGAGCTAGATGCAGGAAAAAATTATATTGAATTTGCAACCTGGTGGAGGTTATTTTAGATGGACTAATAGAACAAGTCCCACACACTGCTACAAGCCAAAATATTTTTTCAGAGCTAGATGCAGATAAAAATTATTTTGAATTTGCAACCTGGTGGAAGTTAGTATAGATGGACTAACAGAACAAGTCCAACACACGGCTACAAGGTGAAGCCAATATATTTTTTCAGAGCTAGATGCAGAAAAAAATTATTTTGAATTTGCAACCTGGTGGAGGTTAGTATAGATGGACTAATAGAACAAATCCCACACACTGCTACAAGCCAAAGCCAAGATATTTTTTCAGAGCTAGATGCAGATAAAAATTCTATTGAAATTGCAACCTGGAGGAGGTTAGTATAGATGGACTAATAGAACTAGTCCCACACACTGCTACAAGCCGAAATATTTTTTCAGAGCTAGATGCATATAAAAATTATTTTGAATTTGCAACCTGGTGGAGGTTAGTATAGATGGACTAATAGAACAAGTCCCACACACTGCTGTAAGCCGAAATATTTTTTCAGAGCTAGATGCAGAAAAAAATTATATTGAATTGCAACCTGGTGGAGGTTAGTATAGATAGACTAATAGAACAAGTCCCACACACTGCTACAAGCCGAAACCAAAATATTTCTTCAGAGCTAAATGCAGATAAAAATTCTATTGAATTTGCAACCTGGTGGAGGTTAGTATAGATGGACTAATAGAACAAGTCCCACACACTGCTACAAGCCGAAATATTTTTTCAGAGCTAGATGCAGAGAAAAATTATTTTGAATTTGCAACCTGGTGGAGGTTAGTATAGATGGTCTAATAGAACAAGTCCCACACACTGCTACAAGCCGAAATATTTTTTCAGAGCTAGATGCAGAAAAAAATTATATTGAATTTGCAACCTGGTGGAGGTTAGTATAGATGGACTAATAGAACAAGTCCCACACACTGCTATGAGCCGAAGCTGAAATATTTTTTCAGAGCTAGATGCAGATAAAAATAATATTGAATTTGCAACCTGATGGAGGTTAGTATAGATGGACTAAAAGAACAAGTCCCACACACTGCTACAAGCCGAAATATTTTTTCAGAGCTAGATGAAGACAACAATTATATTGAATTTGCAACCTGGTGGAGCTTAGTATAGATGGACTAATAGAACAAGTCCCACACACTGCTACAAGCCGAAATATTTTTTCAGAGCTAGATGCAGAAAAAAATTATATTGAATATGCAACCTGGTGGAGGTTAATATAGATGGACTAATAGAACAAGTCCCACACACTGCTACAAGCCGAAATATATTTTTCTGAGCTAGATGCAGATAAAAATTATTTTGAATTTGCAACCTGGTGGAGGTTAGTATAGATGGACTAATAGAACAAGTCCTACACACTGCTACAAGGCGAAATATTTTTTCAGAGATAGATGCAGAAAAAAATTATATTGAATTTGCAACCTGGTGAAGGTTAGTATAGATGGACTAACAGAACAAGTCCCACACACTTCTACAAGCAGTAGCCAAAATATTTTTTCAGAGCTAGATGCAGAAAAAATTATTTTGAATTTGCAACCTGGTGGAGGTTAGTATAGATGGACAAATAGAACAAGTCCCACACACTGTTAAAAGCCGAAGCCGAAATACTTTTTCAGAGCTAAATGCAGATAAAAATTATATTGAATTTGCAACCTGGTGGAGGTTAGTATAGATGGACTAATAGAACAAGTCCCACACACTGCTACAAGCCGAAATATTTTTTCACAGCTAGATGCAGATAAAAATAATATTGAATTTGCAACCTGATGGAGGTTTGTATAGATGGACTAAAAGAACAAGTCCCACACACTGCTACAAGCCGAAATATTTTTTCAGAGCTAGATGCAGGAAAAAATTATATTGAATTTGCAACCTGGTGGAGGTTATTTTAGATGGACTAACAGAACAAGTCCCACACACTGCTACAAGCCAAAATATTTTTTCAGAGCTAGATGCAGATAAAAATTATTTTGAATTTGCAACCTGGTGGAAGTTAGTATAGATGGACTAACAGAACAAGTCCCACACACGGCTACAAGGTGAAGCCAATATATTTTTTCAGAGCTAGATGCAGAAAAAAATTATTTTGAATTTGCAACCTGGTGGAGGTTAGTATAGATGGACTAATAGAACAAATCCCACACACTGCTACAAGCCAAAGCCAAGATATTTTTTCAGAGCTAGATGCAGATAAAAATTCTATTGAAATTGCAACCTGGAGGAGGTTAGTATAGATGGACTAATAGAACTAGTCCCACACACTGCTACAAGCCGAAATATTTTTCAGAGCTAGATGCATATAAAAATTATTTTGAATTTGCAACCTGGTGGAGGTTAGTATAGATGGACTAATAGAACAAGTCCCACACACTGCTGTAAGCCGAAATATTTTTTCAGAGCTAGATGCAGAAAAAAAATATATTTAATTGCAACCTGGTGGAGGTTAGTATAGATAGACTAATAGAACAAGTCCCACATACTGCTACAAGCCGAAACCAAAATATTTCTTCAGAGCTAAATGCAGATAAAAATTCTATTGAATTTGCAACCTGGTGGAGGTTAGTATAGATGGACTAATAGAACAAGTCCCACACACTGCTACAAGCCGAAATATTTTTTCAGAGCTAGATGCAGAGAAAAATTATTTTGAATTTGCAACCTGGTGGAGGCTAGTATAGATGGACTAATAGAACAAGTCCCACACACTGCTACAAGCCGAAATATTTTTTCAGAGCTAGATGCAGAAAAAAATTATATTGAATTTGCAACCTGGTGGAGGTTAGTATAGATGGACTAATAGAACAAGTCCCACACACTGCTATGAGCCGAAGCTGAAATATTTTTTCAGAGCTAGATGCAGATAAAAATAATATTGAATTTGCAACCTGATGGAGGTTAGTATAGATGGACTAAAAGAACAAGTCCCACACACTGCTACAAGCCGAAATATTTTTTCAGAGCTAGATGAAGAAAACAATTATATTGAATTTGCAACCTGGTGGAGCTTAGTATAGATGGACTAATAGAACAAGTCCCACACACTGCTACAAGCCGAAATATTTTTTCAGAGCTAGATGCAGAAAAAAATTATATTGAATATGCAACCTGGTGGAGGTTAGTATAGATGGACTAATAGAACAAGTCCCACACACTGCTACAAGCCGAAATATATTTTTCTGAGCTAGATGCAGATAAAAATTATTTTGAATTTGCAACCTGGTGGAGGTTAGTATAGATGGACTAATAGAACAAGTCCTACACACTGCTACAAGGCGAAATATTTTTTCAGAGATAGATGCAGAAAAAAATTATATTGAATTTGCAACCTGGTGGAGGTTAGTATAGATGGACTAACAGAACAAGTCCCACACACTGCTACAAGCAGTAGCCAAAATATTTTTTCAGAGCTAGATGCAGAAAAAATTATTTTGAATTTGCAACCTGGTGGAGGTTAGTATAGATGGACAAATAGAACAAGTCCCACACACTGTTAAAAGCCGAAGCCGAAATACTTTTTCAGAGCTAAATGCAGATAAAAATTATATTGAATTTGCAACCTGGTGGAGGTTAGTATAGATGGACTAATAGAACAAGTCACACACACTGCTTCAAGCCGAAATATTTTTTCAGAGCTAGATGCCGAAAAAAATTACATTGAATTTGCAACCTAGTTGAGGTTAGTATAGATCGAATAATAGAACATGTCCGACACACTGCTTCAAGCCGAAGCCAAAATATTTTTTCAGAGCTAGATGCAGCTAAAAATTATATTGAATTTGCAACCTGGTGGAGGTTAGTATAGATTCACTAATAGAACAAGTCCCACACACTGTTAAAAGCCGAAGCCGAAATATTTTTTCAGAGCTAAATGCAGATAAAAATTATATTGAATTTGCAACCTGGTGGAGGTTAGTATAGATTGACTAATAGAACAAGTCCCACACACTGCTACAAGCCGAAATATTTTTTCAGCGCTAGATGCAGATAAAAATTATTTTGAAATTGCAACCTCGTGGAGGTTAGTATAGATGGACTAATAGAACAAGTCTCACACACTGCTACAAGCCGAAATATTTTTTCAGAGCTAGATGAAGATAAAAATTATATTGAATTTGCAACCTGGTGGAGGTTAGCATAGATGGACTAATGGAACAAGTCCCACACACTGCTACAAGCCGAAATATTTTTTCAGAGCTAGATGCAGAAAAAAATTATATTGAATTTGCAACCTGGTGGAGGTTAGTATAGATGGACTAATAGAACAAGTCCCACACACTGCTACAAGCCGAAATATTTTTTCAGAGCTAGATGCAGATAAAAATTATTTTGAATTTTCAAACTGGTGGAAGTTAGTATAGATGGACTAACAGAACAAGTCCCACACACTGCTACAAGCCGAAGCCAAAATATTTTTTCTTAGCTAGATGCAGATAAAAATTATATTGAATTTGCAACCTGATGGAGGTTAGTATAGATGGACTAAAAGAACAAGTCCCACACACTGCTACAAGCCGAAATATTTTTTCAGAGCTAGATGCAGATAAAAATAATATTGAATTTGCAACCTGATGGAGGTTTGTATAGATGGACTAAAAGAACAATTCCCACACACTGCTACAAGCCGAAATATTTTTTCAGAGCTAGATGCAGGAAAAAATTATATTGAATTTGCAACCTGGTGGAGGTTATTTTAGATGGACTAATAGAACAAGTCCCACACACTGCTACAAGCCAAAATATTTTTTCAGAGCTAGATGCAGATAAAAATTATTTTGAATTTGCAACCTGGTGGAAGTTAGTATAGATGGACTAACAGAACAAGTCCAACACACGGCTACAAGGTGAAGCCAATATATTTTTTCAGAGCTAGATGCAGAAAAAAATTATTTTGAATTTGCAACCTGGTGGAGGTTAGTATAGATGGACTAATAGAACAAATCCCACACACTGCTACAAGCCAAAGCCAAGATATTTTTTCAGAGCTAGATGCAGATAAAAATTCTATTGAAATTGCAACCTGGAGGAGGTTAGTATAGATGGACTAATAGAACTAGTCCCACACACTGCTACAAGCCGAAATATTTTTTCAGAGCTAGATGCATATAAAAATTATTTTGAATTTGCAACCTGGTGGAGGTTAGTATAGATGGACTAATAGAACAAGTCCCACACACTGCTGTAAGCCGAAATATTTTTTCAGAGCTAGATGCAGAAAAAAATTATATTGAATTGCAACCTGGTGGAGGTTAGTATAGATAGACTAATAGAACAAGTCCCACACACTGCTACATGCCGAAACCAAAATATTTCTTCAGAGCTAAATGCAGATAAAAATTCTATTGAATTTGCAACCTGGTGGAGGTTAGTATAGATGGACTAATAGAACAAGTCCCACACACTGCTACAAGCCGAAATATTTTTTCAGAGCTAGATGCAGAGAAAAATTATTTTGAATTTGCAACCTGGTGGAGGTTAGTATAGATGGTCTAATAGAACAAGTCCCACACACTGCTACAAGCCGAAATATTTTTTCAGAGCTAGATGCAGAAAAAAATTATATTGAATTTGCAACCTGGTGGAGGTTAGTATAGATGGACTAATAGAACAAGTCCCACACACTGCTATGAGCCGAAGCTGAAATATTTTTTCAGAGCTAGATGCAGATAAAAATAATATTGAATTTGCAACCTGATGGAGGTTAGTATAGATGGACTAAAAGAACAAGTCCCACACACTGCTACAAGCCGAAATATTTTTTCAGAGCTAGATGAAGACAACAATTATATTGAATTTGCAACCTGGTGGAGCTTAGTATAGATGGACTAATAGAACAAGTCCCACACACTGCTACAAGCCGAAATATTTTTTCAGAGCTAGATGCAGAAAAAAATTATATTGAATATGCAACCTGGTGGAGGTTAATATAGATGGACTAATAGAACAAGTCCCACACACTGCTACAAGCCGAAATATATTTTTCTGAGCTAGATGCAGATAAAAATTATTTTGAATTTGCAACCTGGTGGAGGTTAGTATAGATGGACTAATAGAACAAGTCCTACACACTGCTACAAGGCGAAATATTTTTTCAGAGATAGATGCAGAAAAAAATTATATTGAATTTGCAACCTGGTGGAGGTTAGTATAGATGGACTAACAGAACAAGTCCCACACACTGCTACAAGCAGTAGCCAAAATATTTTTTCAGAGCTAGATGCAGAAAAAATTATTTTGAATTTGCAACCTGGTGGAGGTTAGTATAGATGGACAAATAGAACAAGTCCCACACACTGTTAAAAGCCGAAGCCGAAATACTTTTTCAGAGCTAAATGCAGATAAAAATTATATTGAATTTGCAACCTGGTGGAGGTTAGTATAGATGGACTAATAGAACAAGTCCCACACACTGCTACAAGCCGAAATATTTTTTCACAGCTAGATGCAGATAAAAATAATATTGAATTTGCAACCTGATGGAGGTTTGTATAGATGGACTAAAAGAACAAGTCCCACACACTGCTACAAGCCGAAATATTTTTTCAGAGCTAGATGCAGGAAAAAATTATATTGAATTTGCAACCTGGTGGAGGTTATTTTAGATGGACTAACAGAACAAGTCCCACACACTGCTACAAGCCAAAATATTTTTTCAGAGCTAGATGCAGATAAAAATTATTTTGAATTTGCAACCTGGTGGAAGTTAGTATAGATGGACTAACAGAACAAGTCCCACACACGGCTACAAGGTGAAGCCAATATATTTTTTCAGAGCTAGATGCAGAAAAAAATTATTTTGAATTTGCAACCTGGTGGAGGTTAGTATAGATGGACTAATAGAACAAATCCCACACACTGCTACAAGCCAAAGCAAAGATATTTTTTCAGAGCTAGATGCAGATAAAAATTCTATTGAAATTGCAACCTGGAGGAGGTTAGTATAGATGGACTAATAGAACTAGTCCCACACACTGCTACAAGCCGAAATATTTTTCAGAGCTAGATGCATATAAAAATTATTTTGAATTTGCAACCTGGTGGAGGTTAGTATAGATGGACTAATAGAACAAGTCCCACACACTGCTGTAAGCCGAAATATTTTTTCAGAGCTAGATGCAGAAAAAAAATATATTTAATTGCAACCTGGTGGAGGTTAGTATAGATAGACTAATAGAACAAGTCCCACATACTGCTACAAGCCGAAACCAAAATATTTCTTCAGAGCTAAATGCAGATAAAAATTCTATTGAATTTGCAACCTGGTGGAGGTTAGTATAGATGGACTAATAGAACAAGTCCCACACACTGCTACAAGCCGAAATATTTTTTCAGAGCTAGATGCAGAGAAAAATTATTTTGAATTTGCAACCTGGTGGAGGTTAGTATAGATGGACTAATAGAACAAGTCCCACACACTGCTACAAGCCGAAATATTTTTTCAGAGCTAGATGCAGAAAAAAATTATATTGAATTTGCAACCTGGTGGAGGTTAGTATAGATGGACTAATAGAACAAGTCCCACACACTGCTATGAGCCGAAGCTGAAATATTTTTTCAGAGCTAGATGCAGATAAAAATAATATTGAATTTGCAACCTGATGGAGGTTAGTATAGATGGACTAAAAGAACAAGTCCCACACACTGCTACAAGCCGAAATATTTTTTCAGAGCTAGATGAAGAAAACAATTATATTGAATTTGCAACCTGGTGGAGCTTAGTATAGATGGACTAATAGAACAAGTCCCACACACTGCTACAAGCCGAAATATTTTTTCAGAGCTAGATGCAGAAAAAAATTATATTGAATATGCAACCTGGTGGAGGTTAGTATAGATGGACTAATAGAACAAGTCCCACACACTGCTACAAGCCGAAATATATTTTTCTGAGCTAGATGCAGATAAAAATTATTTTGAATTTGCAACCTGGTGGAGGTTAGTATAGATGGACTAATAGAACAAGTCCTACACACTGCTACAAGGCGAAATATTTTTTCAGAGATAGATGCAGAAAAAAATTATATTGAATTTGCAACCTGGTGGAGGTTAGTATAGATGGACTAACAGAACAAGTCCCACACACTGCTACAAGCAGTAGCCAAAATATTTTTTCAGAGCTAGATGCAGAAAAAATTATTTTGAATTTGCAACCTGGTGGAGGTTAGTATAGATGGACAAATAGAACAAGTCCCACACACTGTTAAAAGCCGAAGCCGAAATACTTTTTCAGAGCTAAATGCAGATAAAAATTATATTGAATTTGCAACCTGGTGGAGGTTAGTATAGATGGACTAATAGAACAAGTCACACACACTGCTTCAAGCCGAAATATTTTTTCAGAGCTAGATGCCGAAAAAAATTACATTGAATTTGCAACCTAGTTGAGGTTAGTATAGATCGAATAATAGAACATGTCCGACACACTGCTTCAAGCCGAAGCCAAAATATTTTTTCAGAGCTAGATGCAGCTAAAAATTATATTGAATTTGCAACCTGGTGGAGGTTAGTATAGATTCACTAATAGAACAAGTCCCACACACTGTTAAAAGCCGAAGCCGAAATATTTTTTCAGAGCTAAATGCAGATAAAAATTATATTGAATTTGCAACCTGGTGGAGGTTAGTATAGATTGACTAATAGAACAAGTCCCACACACTGCTACAAGCCGAAATATTTTTTCAGCGCTAGATGCAGATAAAAATTATTTTGAAATTGCAACCTCGTGGAGGTTAGTATAGATGGACTAATAGAACAAGTCTCACACACTGCTACAAGCCGAAATATTTTTTCAGAGCTAGATGAAGATAAAAATTATATTGAATTTGCAACCTGGTGGAGGTTAGCATAGATGGACTAATGGAACAAGTCCCACACACTGCTACAAGCCGAAATATTTTTTCAGAGCTAGATGCAGAAAAAAATTATATTGAATTTGCAACCTGGTGGAGGTTAGTATAGATGGACTAATAGAACAAGTCCCACACACTGCTACAAGCCGAAATATTTTTTCAGAGCTAGATGCAGATAAAAATTATTTTGAATTTTCAAACTGGTGGAAGTTAGTATAGATGGACTAACAGAACAAGTCCCACACACTGCTACAAGCCGAAGCCAAAATATTTTTTCTTAGCTAGATGCAGATAAAAATTATATTGAATTTGCAACCTGGTGGAGGTTAGTATAGATGGACCAATAGAACAAGTCCCACACACTGCTACAAGCCGAAATATTTTTTCAGAGCTAGATGCAGAAAAAAATTATATTGAATTTGCAACCTGGTGGAGGTTAGCATAGATGGACTAATAGAACAAGTGCCACACACTGCTATGAGCCGAAGCTGAAATATTTTTTCAGAGCTAGATGCAGATAAAAATAATATTGAATTTGCAACCTGATGGAGGTTAGTATAGATGGACTAAAAGAACAAGTCCCACACACTGCTACAAGCTGAAATATTTTTTCAGAGCTAGATGCAGATAAAAATAATATTGAATTTGCAACCTGATGGAGGTTAGTATAGATGGACTAAAAGAACAATTCCCACACACTGCTACAAGCCAAAATATTTTTTCAGAGCTAGATGCAGATAAAAATTATTTTGAATTTGCAACCTGGTAGTGGTTAGTATAGATGGACTAATAGAACAAGTCCCACACACTGCTACAAGCCGAAATATTATTTGACAGCTAGATGCCGAAAAAAATTATATTGAATTTGCAACCTGGTGGAGGTTAGTATAGATAGACTTATAGAACAAGTCCCACACACTGCTATAAGCCGAAGCCAAAACATTTTTTCAGAGCTAGATGAAGATAAAAATTATATTGAATTTGCAACCTGGTGGAGGTTAGCATAGATGGACTAATGGAACAAGTCCCACACACTGCTACAAGCCGAAATATTTTTTCAGAGCTAGATGCAGAAAAAAATTATATTGAATTTGCAACCTGGTGGAGGTTAGTATAGATGGACTAATAGAACAAGTCCCACACACTGCTACAAGCCGAAATATTTTTTCAGAGCTAGATGCAGATAAAAATTATTTTGAATTTTCAAACTGGTGGAAGTTAGTATAGATGGACTAACAGAACAAGTCCCACACACTGCTACAAGCCGAAGCCAAAATATTTTTTCTTAGCTAGATGCAGATAAAAATTATATTGAATTTGCGACCTGGTGGAGGTTAGTATAGATGGACTAATAGAACAAGTCCCACACACTGCTATGAGCCGAAGCTGAAATATTTTTTCAGAGCTAGATGCAGATAAAAATAATATTGAATTTGCAACCTGATGGAGGTTAGTATAGATGGACTAAAAGAACAAGTCCCACACACTGCTACAAGCCGAAATATTTTTTCAGAGCTAGATGCAGGAAAAAATTATATTGAATTTGCAACCTGGTGGAGGTTATTTTAGATGGACTAATAGAACAAGTCCCACACACTGCTACAAGCCAAAATATTTTTTCAGAGCTAGATGCAGATAAAAATTATTTTGAATTTGCAACCTGGTGGAAGTTAGTATAGATGGACTAACAGAACAAGTCCAACACACGGCTACAAGGTGAAGCCAATATATTTTTTCAGAGCTAGATGCAGAAAAAAATTATTTTGAATTTGCAACCTGGTGGAGGTTAGTATAGATGGACTAATAGAACAAATCCCACACACTGCTACAAGCCAAAGCCAAGATATTTTTTCAGAGCTAGATGCAGATAAAAATTCTATTGAAATTGCAACCTGGAGGAGGTTAGTATAGATGGACTAATAGAACTAGTCCCACACACTGCTACAAGCCGAAATATTTTTTCAGAGCTAGATGCATATAAAAATTATTTTGAATTTGCAACCTGGTGGAGGTTAGTATAGATGGACTAATAGAACAAGTCCCACACACTGCTGTAAGCCGAAATATTTTTTCAGAGCTAGATGCAGGAAAAAATTATATTGAATTGCAACCTGGTGGAGGTTAGTATAGATAGACTAATAGAACAAGTCCCACACACTGCTACAAGCCGAAACCAAAATATTTCTTCAGAGCTAAATGCAGATAAAAATTCTATTGAATTTGCAACCTGGTGGAGGTTAGTATAGATGGACTAATAGAACAAGTCCCACACACTGCTACAAGCCGAAATATTTTTTCAGAGCTAGATGCAGAGAAAAATTATTTTGAATTTGCAACCTGGTGGAGGTTAGTATAGATGGTCTAATAGAACAAGTCCCACACACTGCTACAAGCCGAAATATTTTTTCAGAGCTAGATGCAGAAAAAAATTATATTGAATTTGCAACCTGGTGGAGGTTAGTATAGATGGACTAATAGAACAAGTCCCACACACTGCTATGAGCCGAAGCTGAAATATTTTTTCAGAGCTAGATGCAGATAAAAATAATATTGAATTTGCAACCTGATGGAGGTTAGTATAGATGGACTAAAAGAACAAGTCCCACACACTGCTACAAGCCGAAATATTTTTTCAGAGCTAGATGAAGACAACAATTATATTGAATTTGCAACCTGGTGGAGCTTAGTATAGATGGACTAATAGAACAAGTCCCACACACTGCTACAAGCCGAAATATTTTTTCAGAGCTAGATGCAGAAAAAAATTATATTGAATATGCAACCTGGTGGAGGTTAATATAGATGGACTAATAGAACAAGTCCCACACACTGCTACAAGCCGAAATATATTTTTCTGAGCTAGATGCAGATAAAAATTATTTTGAATTTGCAACCTGGTGGAGGTTGTATAGATGGACTAATAGAACAAGTCCTACACACTGCTACAAGGCGAAATATTTTTTCAGAGATAGATGCAGAAAAAAATTATATTGAATTTGCAACCTGGTGGAGGTTAGTATAGATGGACTAACAGAACAAGTCCCACACACTGCTACAAGCAGTAGCCAAAATATTTTTTCAGAGCTAGATGCAGAAAAAATTATTTTGAATTTGCAACCTGGTGGAGGTTAGTATAGATGGACAAATAGAACAAGTCCCACACACTGTTAAAAGCCGAAGCCGAAATACTTTTTCAGAGCTAAATGCAGATAAAAATTATATTGAATTTGCAACCTGGTGGAGGTTAGTATAGATGGACTAATAGAACAATTCCCACACACTGCTACAAGCCGAAATATTTTTTCAGAGCTAGATGCAGATAAAAATAATATTGAATTTGCAACCTGATGGAGGTTTGTATAGATGGACTAAAAGAACAAGTCCCACACACTGCTACAAGCCGAAATAATTTTTCAGAGCTAGATGCAGGAAAAAATTATATTGAATTTGCAACCTGGTGGAGGTTATTTTAGATGGACTAACAGAACAAGTCCCACACACTGCTACAAGCCAAAATATTTTTTCAGAGCTAGATGCAGATAAAAATTATTTTGAATTTGCAACCTGGTGGAAGTTAGTATAGATGGACTAACAGAACAAGTCCCACACACGGCTACAAGGTGAAGCCAATATATTTTTTCAGAGCTAGATGCAGAAAAAAATTATTTTGAATTTGCAACCTGGTGGAGGTTAGTATAGATGGACTAATAGAACAAATCCCACACACTGCTACAAGCCAAAGCCAAGATATTTTTTCAGAGCTAGATGCAGATAAAAATTCTATTGAAATTGCAACCTGGAGGAGGTTAGTATAGATGGACTAATAGAACTAGTCCCACACACTGCTACAAGCCGAAATATTTTTTCAGAGCTAGATGCATATAAAAATTATTTTGAATTTGCAACCTGGTGGAGGTTAGTATAGATGGACTAATAGAACAAGTCCCACACACTGCTGTAAGCCGAAATATTTTTTCAGAGCTAGATGCAGAAAAAAATTATATTTAATTGCAACCTGGTGGAGGTTAGTATAGATAGACTAATAGAACAAGTCCCACATACTGCTACAAGCCGAAACCAAAATATTTCTTCAGAGCTAAATGCAGATAAAAATTCTATTGAATTTGCAACCTGGTGGAGGTTAGTATAGATGGACTAATAGAACAAGTCCCACACACTGCTACAAGCCGAAATATTTTTTCAGAGCTAGATGCAGAGAAAAATTATTTTGAATTTGCAACCTGGTGGAGGTTAGTATAGATGGACTAATAGAACAAGTCCCACACACTGCTACAAGCCGAAATATTTTTTCAGAGCTAGATGCAGAAAAAAATTATATTGAATTTGCAACCTGGTGGAGGTTAGTATAGATGGACTAGTAGAACAAGTCCCACACACTGCTATGAGCCGAAGCTGAAATATTTTTTCAGAGCTAGATGCAGATAAAAATAATATTGAATTTGCAACCTGATGGAGGTTAGTATAGATGGACTAAAAGAACAAGTCCCACACACTGCTACAAGCCGAAATATTTTTTCAGAGCTAGATGAAGAAAACAATTATATTGAATTTGCAACCTGGTGGAGCTTAGTATAGATGGACTAATAGAACAAGTCCCACACACTGCTACAAGCCGAAATATTTTTTCAGAGCTAGATGCAGAAAAAAATTATATTGAATATGCAACCTGGTGGAGGTTAGTATAGATGGACTAATAGAACAAGTCCCACACACTGCTACAAGCCGAAATATATTTTTCTGAGCTAGATGCAGATAAAAATTATTTTGAATTTGCAACCTGGTGGAGGTTAGTATAGATGGACTAATAGAACAAGTCCTACACACTGCTACAAGGCGAAATATTTTTTCAGAGATAGATGCAGAAAAAAATTATATTGAATTTGCAACCTGGTGGAGGTTAGTATAGATGGACTAACAGAACAAGTCCCACACACTGCTACAAGCAGTAGCCAAAATATTTTTTCAGAGCTAGATGCAGAAAAAATTATTTTGAATTTGCAACCTGGTGGAGGTTAGTATAGATGGACAAATAGAACAAGTCCCACACACTGTTAAAAGCCGAAGCCGAAATACTTTTTCAGAGCTAAATGCAGATAAAAATTATATTGAATTTGCAACCTGGTGGAGGTTAGTATAGATGGACTAATAGAACAAGTCACACACACTGCTTCAAGCCGAAATATTTTTTCAGAGCTAGATGCCGAAAAAAATTATATTGAATTTGCAACCTAGTTGAGGTTAGTATAGATCGAATAATAGAACATGTCCGACACACTGCTTCAAGCCGAAGCCAAAATATTTTTTCAGAGCTAGATGCAGCTAAAAATTATATTGAATTTGCAACCTGGTGGAGGTTAGTATAGATTCACTAATAGAACAAGTCCCACACACTGTTAAAAGCCGAAGCCGAAATATTTTTTCAGAGCTAAATGCAGATAAAAATTATATTGAATTTGCAACCTGGTGGAGGTTAGTATAGATTGACTAATAGAACAAGTCCCACACACTGCTACAAGCCGAAATATTTTTTCAGAGCTAGATGAAGATAAAAATTATATTGAATTTGCAACCTGGTGGAGGTTAGCATAGATGGACTAATGGAACAAGTCCCACACACTGCTACAAGCCGAAATATTTTTTCAGAGCTAGATGCAGAAAAAAATTATATTGAATTTGCAACCTGGTGGAGGTTAGTATAGATGGACTAATAGAACAAGTCCCACACACTGCTACAAGCCGAAATATTTTTTCAGAGCTAGATGCAGATAAAAATTATTTTGAATTTTCAAACTGGTGGAAGTTAGTATAGATGGACTAACAGAACAAGTCCCACACACTGCTACAAGCCGAAGCCAAAATATTTTTTCTTAGCTAGATGCAGATAAAAATTATATTGAATTTGCAACCTGGTGGAGGTTAGTATAGATGGACCAATAGAACAAGTCCCACACACTGCTACAAGCCGAAATATTTTTTCAGAGCTAGATGCAGAAAAAAATTATATTGAATTTGCAACCTGGTGGAGGTTAGCATAGATGGACTAATAGAACAAGTGCCACACACTGCTATGAGCCGAAGCTGAAATATTTTTTCAGAGCTAGATGCAGATAAAAATAATATTGAATTTGCAACCTGATGGAGGTTAGTATAGATGGACTAAAAGAACAAGTCCCACACACTGCTACAAGCTGAAATATTTTTTCAGAGCTAGATGCAGATAAAAATAATATTGAATTTGCAACCTGATGGAGGTTAGTATAGATGGACTAAAAGAACAATTCCCACACACTGCTACAAGCCAAAATATTTTTTCAGAGCTAGATGCAGATAAAAATTATTTTGAATTTGCAACCTGGTAGTGGTTAGTATAGATGGACTAATAGAACAAGTCCCACACACTGCTACAAGCCGAAATATTATTTGACAGCTAGATGCCGAAAAAAATTATATTGAATTTGCAACCTGGTGGAGGTTAGTATAGATAGACTTATAGAACAAGTCCCACACAGTGCTATAAGCCGAAGCCAAAACATTTTTTCAGAGCTAGATGAAGATAAAAATTATATTGAATTTGCAACCTGGTGGAGGTTAGCATAGATGGACTAATGGAACAAGTCCCACACACTGCTACAAGCCGAAATATTTTTTCAGAGCTAGATGCAGAAAAAAATTATATTGAATTTGCAACCTGGTGGAGGTTAGTATAGATGGACTAATAGAACAAGTCCCACACACTGCTACAAGCCGAAATATTTTTTCAGAGCTAGATGCAGATAAAAATTATTTTGAATTTTCAAACTGGTGGAAGTTAGTATAGATGGACTAACAGAACAAGTCCCACACACTGCTACAAGCCGAAGCCAAAATATTTTTTCTTAGCTAGATGCAGATAAAAATTATATTGAATTTGCAACCTGGTGGAGGTTAGTATAGATGGACCAATAGAACAAGTCCCACACAGTGCTACAAGCCGAAATATTTTTTCAGAGCTAGATGCAGAAAAAAATTATATTGAATTTGCAACCTGGTGGAGGTTAGCATAGATGGACTAATAGAACAAGTGCCACACACTGCTATGAGCCGAAGCTGAAATATTTTTTCAGAGCTAGATGCAGATAAAAATAATATTGAATTTGCAACCTGATGGAGGTTAGTATAGATGGACTAAAAGAACAAGTCCCACACACTGCTACAAGCTGAAATATTTTTTCAGAGCTAGATGCAGATAAAAATAATATTGAATTTGCAACCTGATGGAGGTTAGTATAGATGGACTAAAAGAACAATTCCCACACACTGCTACAAGCCAAAATATTTTTTCAGAGCTAGATGCAGATAAAAATTATTTTGAATTTGCAACCTGGTAGTGGTTAGTATAGATGGACTAATAGAACAAGTCCCACACACTGCTACAAGCCGAAATATTATTTGACAGCTAGATGCCGAAAAAAATTATATTGAATTTGCAACCTGGTGGAGGTTAGTATAGATAGACTTACAGAACAAGTCCCACACACTGCTATAAGCCGAAGCCAAAACATTTTTTCAGAGCTAGATGAAGATAAAAATTATATTGAATTTGCAACCTGGTGGAGGTTAGCATAGATGGACTAATGGAACAAGTCCCACACACTGCTACAAGCCGAAATATTTTTTCAGAGCTAGATGCAGAAAAAAATTATATTGAATTTGCAACCTGGTGGAGGTTAGTATAGATGGACTAATAGAACAAGTCCCACACACTGCTACAAGCCGAAATATTTTTTCAGAGCTAGATGCAGATAAAAATTATTTTGAATTTGCAACCTGGTGGAAGTTAGTATAGATGGACTAATAGAAGAAGTCCCACACACTGCTCCAAGCCGAAATATTTTTTCAGCGCTAGATGCAGATAAAAATTATTTTGAATTTACAACCTGGTGGAGGTTAGTATAGATGGACAAATAGAACAAGTCCCACACACTGCTACACGCCGAAATATTTTTTCGGAGCTAGACGCAGATAAAAATGATTTTGAATTTGCATCCTGGTGGAGGTTAGTATAGATGGACTAATAGAACAAGTCCCACACAGTGCTGCAAGCCGAAATATTTTTTCAGAGCTAGATGCCGAAATTTTTTTTATTGAATTTGCAACCTGTTGGAGGTTAGTATAGATGGACTAATAGAACATGTCCCACACACTGCTACAAGCCGAAGCCAAAATATTTTTTCAGAGCTAGATGCAGATAAAAATTATATTGAATTTGCAACTTGGTGGAGGTTAGTATAGATTGACTAATAGAACAAGTCCCACACACTGCTACAAGCCGAAATATTTTTTCAGAGCTAGATGCAGATAAAAATTATTTTTAATTTGCAACCTGGTGGAGGTTAGTATAGATGGACTAATAGAACAAGTCCCACACACTGCTACAAGCCGAAATATTTTTTCAGAGCTAGATGCAGAAAAAAATTATATTGAATTTGCAACCTGGTGGAGGTTAGTATAGATGGACTAATAGAACAAGTCCCACACACTGCTATGAGCCGAAGCTGAAATATTTTTTCAGAGCTAGATGCAGATAAAAATAATATTGAATTTGCAACCTGGTGGAGGTTAGTATAGATGGACTAATAGAACAAGTCCCACACACTGCTACAAGCCGAAATATTTTTTCAGAGCTAGATGCAGATAAAAATGATATTGAATTTGCAACCAGGTGGAGGTTAGCATAGATGGACTAATGGAAGAAGTCCCACACACTGCTACAAGCCGAAATATTTTTTTCAGAGCTAGATGCAGAAAAAAATTATATTGAATTTGCAACCTGGTGGAGGTTAGTATAAATGGACTAATAGAGCAAGTCCCACACACTGCTACAAGCCGAAATATTTTTTCAGAGCTAGATGAAGATAAAAATTATTTTGAATTTGCAAACTGGTGGAAGTTAGTATAGATGGACTAATAGAACAAGTCCCACACACTGCTACAAGCCGAAGCCAAAATATTTTTTCAGAGCTAGATGCAGATAAAAATTCTATTGAATTTGCAACCTGGTGGAGGTTAGTATAGATGGACCAAAAGCACAAGTCCCACACACTGCTACAAGCTGAAATATTTTTTCAGAGCTAGATGCAGATTAAAATTATTTTGAATTTGCAACCTGGTGGAGGTTAGTATAGATGGACTAATAGAACAAGTCCCACACACTGCTACATGCCGAAATATTTTTTCAGAGCTAGATGAAGATAAAAATGATTTTGAATTTGCATCCTGGTGGAGGTTAGGATAGATGGAATAATAGAACAAGTTCCACATACTGCTGCAAGCCGAAATATTTTTTAAGAGCTAGATGCCGAAAAAAATTATATTGAATTTACAACCTGGTGGAGGTTAGTATAGATGGACTGATAGAACATGTCCCACACACTGCTACAAGCCGAAGCCAAAATATTTTTTCAGAGCTAAATGCAGATAAAAATTATATTGAATTTGCAACATGGTGGAGGTTAGTATAGATTGACTAATAGAACAAGTCCCACACACTGCTACAAGCCGAAGCCAAAATATTTTTTCTTAGCTAGATGCAGATAAAAATTATATTGAATTTGCAACCTGGTGGAGGTTAGTATAGATGGACCAATAGAACAAGTCCCACACACTGCTACAAGCCGAAATATTTTTTCAGAGCTAGATGCAGAAAAAAATTATATTGAATTTGCAACCTGGTGGAGGTTAGCATAGATGGACTAATAGAACAAGTGCCACACACTGCTATGAGCCGAAGCTGAAATATTTTTTCAGAGCTAGATGCAGATAAAAATAATATTGAATTTGCAACCTGACGGAGGTTAGTATAGATGGACTAAAAGAACAAGTCCCACACACTGCTACAAGCCAAAATATTTTTTCAGAGCTAGATGCAGATAAAAATTATTTTGAATTTGCAACGTGGTAGTGGTTAGTATAGATGGACTAATAGAACAAGTCCCACACACTGCTACAAGCCGAAATATTATTTGACAGCTAGATGCCGAAAAAAATTATATTGAATTTGCAACCTGGTGGAGGTTAGTATAGATAGACTTTTAGAACAAGTCCCACACACTGCTATAAGCCGAAGCCAAAACATTTTTTCAGAGCTAGATGAAGATAAAAATTATATTAAATTTGCAACCTGGTGGAGGTTAGTATAGATGGACTAATAGAACAAGTCCCACACACTGCTACAAGCCGAAATATTTTTTCAGAGCTAGATGCAGAAAATAATTATATTGAATTTGCAACCTGGTGGAGATTAGTATAGATCGACTAATAGAACAAGTCCAACACACTGTTAAAAGCTGAAGCCGAAATATTTTTTCAGAGCTAGATGCAGATAAAAATTATATTGAATTTGCAACCTGGTGGAGGTTAGTATAGATGGAATAATAGAACAAGTCCCACTCACTGCTACAAGCCGAAATATTTTTTCAGAGCTAGATGCAGATAAAAATTATATTGAATTTGAAACCTGGTGGAGGTTAGTATAGATGGACAAATAGAACAAGTCCCACACACTGCTACAAGCCGAAATATTTTTTCAGAGCTAGATGCAGAGAAAAATTATTTTGAATTTGCAACCTGGTGGAGGTTAGTATAGATGGACTAATAGAACAAGTCCCACACACTGCTACAAGCCGAAATATTTTTTCAGAGCTAGATGCAGAAAAAAATTATATTGAATTTGCAACCTGGTGGAGGTTAGTATAGATGGACTAATAGAACAAGTCCCACACACTGCTATGAGCCGAAGCTGAAATATTTTTTCAGAGCTAGATGCAGATAAAAATTATATTGAATTTGCAACCTGGTGGAGGTTAGTATAGATGGAATAATAGAACAAGTCCCACTCACTGCTACAAGCCGAAATATTTTTTCAGAGCTAGATGCAGATAAAAATTATATTGAATTTGAAACCTGGTGGAGGTTAGTATAGATGGACAAATAGAACAAGTCCCACACACTGCTACAAGCCGAAATATTTTTTCAGAGCTAGATGCAGAGAAAAATTATTTTGAATTTCCAACCTGGTGGAGGTTAGTATAGATGGACTAATAGAACAAGTCCCACACACTGCTACAAGCCGAAATATTTTTTCAGAGCTAGATGCAGAAAAAAATTATATTGAATTTGCAACCTGGTGGAGGTTAGTATAGATGGACTAATAGAACAAGTCCCACACACTGCTATGAGCCGAAGCTGAAATATTTTTTCAGAGCTAGATGCAGATAAAAATAATATTGAATTTGCAACCTGATGAAGGTTAGTATAGATGGACTAAAAGAACAAGTCCCACACACTGCTACAAGCCGAAATATTTTTTCAGAGCTAGATGCAGATAAAAATTATATTGAATTTGAAACCTGGTGGAGGTTAGTATAGATGGACAAATAGAACAAGTCCCACACACTGCTACAAGCCGAAGTATTTTTTCAGAGCTAGATGCAGAAAAAAATTATATTGAATATGCAACCTGGTGGAGGTTAGTATAGATGGACTAATAGAACAAGTCCCACACACTGCTACAAACCGAAATATATTTTTCTGAGGTAGATGCAGATAAAAATTATTTTGAATTTGCAACCTGGTGGAGGTTAGTATAGATGGACTAATAGAACAAGTCCCACACACTGCTACAAGGCGAAATATTTTTTCAGAGATAGATGCAGAATAAAATTATATTGAATTTGCAACCTGGTGGAGGTTAGTATAGATGGACTAACAGAACAAGTCCCACACACTGCTACAAGCAGTAGCCAAAATATTTTTTCAGAGCTAGATGCAGAAAAAATTATTTTGAATTTGCAACCTGGTGGAGGTTAGTATAGATGGACAAATAGAACAAGTCCCACACACTGTTAAAAGCTGAAGCCGAAATCCTTTTTCAGAGCTAAATGCAGATAAAAATTATATTGAATTTGCAACCTGGTGGAGGTTAGTATAGATGGACTAATAGAACATGTCACACACACTGCTTCAAGCCGAAATATTTTTTCAGAGCTAGATGCCGAAAAAAATTATATTGAATTTGCAACCTAGTTGAGGTTAGTATAGATGGACTAATAGAACATGTCCGACACACTGCTTCAAGCCGAAGCTAAAATATTTTTTCAGAGCTAGATGCAGCTAAAAATTATATTGAATTTGCAACCTGGTGGAGGTTAGTATAGATTCACTAATAGAACAAGTCCCACACACTGTTAAAAGCCGAAGCTGAAATATTTTTTCAGAGCTAAATGCAGATAAAAATTATATTGAATTTGCAACCTGGTGGAGGTTAGTATAGATTGACTAATAGAACAAGTCCCACACACTGCTACAAGCCGAAATATTTTTTCAGAGCTAGATGCAGATAAAAATTATTTTGAAATTGCAACCTCGTGGATGTTAGTATAGATGGACTAATAGAACAAGTCCCACACACTGCTACAAGCCAAAATATTTTTTCAGAGCTAGATGAAAATAAAAATTATATTGAATTTGCAACCTGGTGAAGGTTAGCATAGATGGACTAATGGAACAAGTCCCACACACTTCTACAAGCCGAAATATTTTTTCAGAGCTAGATGCAGAAAAAAATTATATTGAATTTGCAACCTGGTGGAGGTTAGTATAGATGGACTAATAGAACAAGTCCCACACACTGCTACAAGCCGAAATATTTTTTCAGAGCTAGATGCAGATAAAAATTCTTTTGAATTTTCAAACTGGTGGAAGTTAGTATAGATGGACTAACAGAACAAGTCCCACACACTAATACAAGCTGAAGCCAAAATATTTTTTCAGAGCTAGATGCAGATAAAAATTATTTTGAATTTGCAACCTGGTGGAAGTTAGTATAGATGGACTAATAGAAGAAGTCCCACACACTGCTCCAAGCCGAAATATTTTTTCAGCGCTAGATGCAGATAAAAATTATTTTGAATTTGCAACCTGGTGGAGGTTATTATAGATGGACAAATAAAACAAGTCCCACACACTGCTACAAGCCGAAATATTTTTTAGGAGCTAGACGCAGATAAAAATGATTTTGAATTTGCATCCTGGTGGAGGTTAGTATAGATGGACTAATAGAACAAGTCCCACACACTGCTGCAAGCCGAAATATTTTTTCAGAGCTAGATGCCGAAATTTTTTTTATTGAATTTGCAACCTGTTGGAGGTTAGTATAGATAGACTAATAGAACATGTCCCACACACTGCTACAAGTCGAAGCCAAAACATTTTTTCAGAGCTAGATGAAGATAAAAATTATATTGAATTTGCAACCTGGTGGAGGTTAGTATAGATGGACTAATAGAACAAGTCCCACACACTGCTACAAGCCGAAATATTTTTTCAGAGCTAGATGCAGAAAATAATTATATTGAATTTGCAACCTGGTGGAGATTAGTATAGATGGACTAATAGAACAAGTCCAACACACTGTTAAAAGCTGAAGCCGAAATATTTTTTCAGAGCTAGATGCAGATAAAAATTATATTGAATTTGCAACCTGGTGGAGGTTAGTATAGATGGAATAATAGAACAAGTCCCACTCACTGCTACAAGCCGAAATATTTTTTCAGAGCTAGATGCAGATAAAAATTATATTGAATTTGAAACCTGGTGGAGGTTAGTATAGATGGACAAATAGAACAAGTCCCACACACTGCTACAAGCCGAAATATTTTTTCAGAGCTAGATGCAGAGAAAAATTATTTTGAATTTGCAACCTGGTGGAGGTTAGTATAGATGGACTAATAGAACAAGTCCCACACACTGCTACAAGCTGAAATATTTTTTCAGAGCTAGATGCAGAAAAAAATTATATTGAATTTGCAACCTGGTGGAGGTTAGTATAGATGGACTAATAGAACAAGTCCCACACACTGCTATGAGCCGAAGCTGAAATATTTTTTCAGAGCTAGATGCAGATAAAAATAATATTGAATTTGCAACCTGATGGAGGTTAGTATAGATGGACTAAAAGAACAAGTCCCACACACTGCTACAAGCCGAAATATTTTTTCAGAGCTAGATGCAGATAAAAATTATATTGAATTTGAAACCTGGTGGAGGTTAGTATAGATGGACAAATAGAACAAGTCCCACACACTGCTACAAGCCGAAATATTTTTTCAGAGCTAGATGCAGAAAAAAATTATATTGAATATGCAACCTGGTGGAGGTTAGTATAGGTGGACTAATAGAACAAGTCCCACACACTGCTACAAACCGAAATATATTTTTCTGAGGTAGATGCAGATAAAAATTATTTTGAATTTGCAACCTGGTGGAGGTTAGTATAGATGGACTAATAGAACAAGTCCCACACACTGCTACAAGGCGAAATATTTTTTCAGAGATAGATGCAGAAAAAAATTATATTGAATTTGCAACCTGGTGGAGGTTAGTATAGATGGACTAACAGAACAAGTCCCACACACTGCTACAAGCAGTAGCCAAAATATTTTTTCAGAGCTAGATGCAGAAAAAATTATTTTGAATTTGCAACCTGGTGGAGGTTAGTATAGATGGACAAATAGAACAAGTCCCACACACTGTTAAAAGCTGAAGCCGAAATCCTTTTTCAGAGCTAAATGCAGATAAAAATTATATTGAATTTGCAACCTGGTGGAGGTTAGTATAGATGGACTAATAGAACAAGTCACACACACTGCTTCAAGCCGAAATATTTTTTCAGAGCTAGATGCCGAAAAAAATTATATTGAATTTGCAACCTAGTTGAGGTTAGTATAGATCGACTAATAGAACATGTCCGACACACTGCTTCAAGCCGAAGCCAAAATATTTTTTCAGAGCTAGATGCAGCTAAAAATTATATTGAATTTGCAACCTGGTGGAGGTTAGTATAGATTCACTAATAGAACAAGTCCCACACACTGTTAAAAGCCGAAGCCGAAATATTTTTTCAGAGCTAAATGCAGATAAAAATTATATTGAATTTGCAACCTGGTGGAGGTTAGTATAGATTGACTAATAGAACAAGTCCCACACACTGCTACAAGCCGAAATATTTTTTCAGAGCTAGATGCAGATAAAAATTATTTTGAAATTGCAACCTCGTGGATGTTAGTATAGATGGACTAATAGAACAAGTCCCACACACTGCTACAAGCCAAAATATTTTTTCAGAGCTAGATGAAGATAAAAATTATATTGAATTTGCAACCTGGTGGAGGTTAGCATAGATGGACTAATGGAACAAGTCCCACACACTTCTACAAGCCGAAATATTTTTTCAGAGCTAGATGCAGAAAAAAATTATATTGAATTTGCAACCTGGTGGAGGTTAGTATAAATGGACTAATAGAACAAGTCCCACACACTGCTACAAGCCGAAATATTTTTTCAGAGCTAGATGCAGATAAAAATTATTTTGAATTTTCAAACTGGTGGAAGTTAGTATAGATGGACTAACAGAACAAGTCCCACACACTGATACAAGCTGAAGCCAAAATATTTTTTCAGAGCTAGATGCAGATAAAAATTATTTTGAATTTGCAACCTGGTGGAAGTTAGTATAGATGGACTAATAGAAGAAGTCCCACACACTGCTCCAAGCCGAAATATTTTTTCAGCGCTAGATGCAGATAAAAATTATTTTGAATTTGCAACCTGGTGGAGGTTATTATAGATGGACAAATAAAACAAGTCCCACACACTGCTACAAGCCGAAATATTTTTTCAGAGCTAGATGCAGAAAAAAATTATATTGAATTTGCAACCTGGTGGAGGTTAGTATAGATGGACTAATAGAACAAGTCCCACACACTGCTATGAGCCGAAGCTGAAATATTTTTTCAGAGCTAGATGCAGATAAAAATAATATTGAATTTGCAACCTGATGAAGGTTAGTATAGATGGACTAAAAGAACAAGTCCCACACACTGCTACAAGCCGAAATATTTTTTCAGAGCTAGATGCAGATAAAAATTATATTGAATTTGAAACCTGGTGGAGGTTAGTATAGATGGACAAATAGAACAAGTCCCACACACTGCTACAAGCCGAAATATTTTTTCAGAGCTAGATGCAGAAAAAAATTATATTGAATATGCAACCTGGTGGAGGTTAGTATAGATGGACTAATAGAACAAGTCCCACACACTGCTACAAACCGAAATATATTTTTCTGAGGTAGATGCAGATAAAAATTATTTTGAATTTGCAACCTGGTGGAGGTTAGTATAGATGGACTAATAGAACAAGTCCCACACACTTCTACAAGCCGAAATATTTTTTCAGAGCTAGATGCAGAAAAAAATTATATTGAATTTGCATCCTGGTAGAGGTTAGTATAGATGGACTAACAGAACAAGTCCCACACACTGCTACAAGCCGAAATATTTTTTCAGAGCTAGATGCAGATAAAAATTATTTTGAATTTCAAACTGGTGGAAGTTAGTATAGATGGACTAACAGAACAAGTCCCACACACTGATACAAGCTGAAGCCAAAATATTTTTTCAGAGCTAGATGCAGATAAAAATTATTTTGAATTTGCAACCTGGTGGAAGTTAGTATAGATGGACTAATAGAAGAAGTCCCACACACTGCTCCAAGCCGAAATATTTTTTCAGCGCTAGATGCAGATAAAAATTATTTTGAATTTGCAACCTGGTGGAGGTTATTATAGATGGACAAATAAAACAAGTCCCACACACTGCTACAAGCCGAAATATTTTTTCGGAGCTAGACGCAGATAAAAATGATTTTGAATTTGCATCCTGGTGGAGGTTAGTATAGATGGACTAATAGAACAAGTCCCACACACTGCTGCAAGCCGAAATATTTTTTCAGAGCTAGATGCCGAAATTTTTTTTATTGAATTTGCAACCTGTTGGAGGTTAGTATAGATGGACTAATAGAACATGTCCCACACACTGCTACAAGCCGAAGCCAAAATATTTTTTCAGAGCTAGATGCAGATAAAAATTATATTGAATTTGCAACTTGGTGGAGGTTAGTATAGATTGACTAATAGAACAAGTCCCACACACTGCTACAAGCCGAAATATTTTTTCAGAGCTAGATGCAGAAAAAAAATATATTGAATTTGCAACCTGGTGGAGGTTAGTATAGATGGACTAATAGAACAAGTCCCACACACTGCTATGAGCCGAAGCTGAAATATTTTTTCAGAGCTAGATGCAGATAAAAATGATATTGAATTTGCAACCTGGTGGAGGTTAGCATAGATGGACTAATGGAAGAAGTCCCACACACTGCTACAAGCCGAAATATTTTTTTCAGAGCTAGATGCAGAAAAAAATTATATTGAATTTGCAACCTGGTGGAGGTTAGTATAAAAGGACTAATAGAGCAAGTCCCACACACTGCTACAAGCCGAAATATTTTTTCAGAGCTAGATGAAGATAAAAATTATTTTGAATTTGCAAACTGGTGGAAGTTAGTATAGATGGACTAATAGAACAAGTCCCACACACTGCTACAAGCCGAAGCCAAAATATTTTTTCAGAGCTAGATGCAGATAAAAATTCTATTGAATTTGCAACCTGGTGGAGGTTAGTATAGATGGACCAAAAGCACAAGCCCACACACTGCTACAAGCTGAAATATTTTTTCAGAGCTAGATGCAGATTAAAATTATTTTGAATTTGCAACCTGGTGGAGGTTAGTATAGATGGACTAATAGAACAAGTCCCACACACTGCTACATGCCGAAATATTTTTTCAGAGCTAGATGAAGATAAAAATGATTTTGAATTTGCATCCTGGTGGAGGTTAGGATAGATGGACTAATAGAACAAGTTCCACACACTGCTGCAAGCCGAAATATTTTTTAAGAGCTAGATGCCGAAAAAAATTATATTGAATTTACAACCTGGTGGAGGTTAGTATAGATGGACTGATAGAACATGTCCCACACACTGCTACAAGCCGAAGCCAAAATATTTTTTCAGAGCTAGATGCAGGAAAAAATTATATTGAATTTGCAACCTGGTGGAGGTTATTTTAGATGGACTAATAGAACAAGTCCCACACACTGCTACAAGCCAAAATATTTTTTCAGAGCTAGATGCAGATAAAAATTATTTTGAATTTGCAACCTGGTGGAAGTTAGTATAGATGGACTAACAGAACAAGTCCCACACACGGCTACAAGGTGAAGCCAATATATTTTTTCAGAGCTAGATGCAGAAAAAAATTATTTTGAATTTGCAACCTGGTGGAGGTTAGTATAGATGGACTAATAGAACAAGTCCCACACACTGCTACAAGCCAAAGCCAAGATATTTTTTCAGAGCTAGATGCAGATAAAAATTCTATTGAAATTGCAACCTGGAGGAGGTTAGTATAGATGGACTAATAGAACTAGTCCCACACACTGCTACAAGCCGAAATATTTTTTCAGAGCTAGATGTATATAAAAATTATTTTGAATTTGCAACCTGGTGGAGGTTAGTATAGATGGACTAATAGAAAAAGTCCCACACACTGCTGTAAGCCGAAATATTTTTTCAGAGCTAGATGCAGAAAAAAATTATATTGAATTGCAACCTGGTGGAGGTTAGTATAGATAGACTAATAGAACAAGTCCCACACACTGCTACAAGCCGAAACCAAAATATTTCTTCAGAGCTAAATGCAGATAAAAATTCTATTGAATTTGCAACCTGGTGGAGGTTAGTATAGATGGACTAATAGAACAAGTCCCACACACTGCTACAAGCCGAAATATTTTTTCAGAGCTAGATGCAGATAAAAATTATATTGAATTTGCAACCTGATGGAGGTTAGTATAGATGGACTAAAAGAACAAGTCCCACACACTGCTACAAGCCGAAATATTTTTTCAGAGCTAGATGCAGATAAAAATAATATTGAATTTGCAACCTGATGGAGGTTAGTATAGATGGACTAAAAGAACAATTCCCACACACTGCTACAAGCCAAAATATTTTTTCAGAGCTAGATGCAGATAAAATTATTTTGAATTTGCAACCTGGTAGTGGTTAGTATAGATGGACTAATAGAACAAGTCCCACACACTGCTACAAGCCGAAATATTATTTGACAGCTAGATGCCGAAAAAAATTATATTGAATTTGCAACCTGGTGGAGGTTAGTATAGATAGACTTATAGAACAAGTCCCACACACTGCTATAAGCCGAAGCCAAAACATTTTTTCAGAGCTAGATGAAGATAAAAATTATATTGAATTTGCAACCTGGTGGAGGTTAGTATAGATGGACTAATAGAACAAGTCCCACAAACTGCTACAAGCCGAAATATTTTTTCAGAGCTAGATGCAGAAAATAATTATATTGAATTTGCAACCTGGTGGAGATTAGTATAGATGGACTAATAGAACAAGTCCAACACACTGTTAAAAGCTGAAGCCGAAATATTTTTTCAGAGCTAGATGCAGATAAAAATTATATTGAATTTTCAACCTGGTGGAGGTTAGTATAGATGGAATAATAGAACAAGTCCCACTCACTGCTACAAGCCGAAATATTTTTTCAGAGCTAGATGCAGATAAAAATTATATTGAATTTGAAACCTGGTGGAGGTTAGTATAGATCGACAAATAGAACAAGTCCCACACACTGCTACAAGCCGAAATATTTTTTCAGAGCTAGATGCAGAGAAAAATTATTTTGAATTTGCAACCTGGTGGAGGTTAGTATAGATGGACTAATAGAACAAGTCCCACACACTGCTATGAGCCGAAGCTGAAATATTTTTTCAGAGCTAGATGCAGATGAAAATAATATTGAATTTGCAACCTGATGGAGGTTAGTATAGATGGACTAAAAGAACAAGTCCCACACACTGCTACAAGCCGAAATATTTTTTCAGAGCTAGATGCAGATAAAAATAATATTGAATTTGCAACCTGATGGAGGTTTGTATAGATTGACTAAAAGAACAAGTCCCACACACTGCTACAAGCCAAAATATTTTTTCAGAGCTAGATGCAGGAAAAAATTATATTGAATTTGCAACCTGGTGGAGGTTATTTTAGATGGACTAATAGAACAAGTCCCACACACTGCTACAAGCCAAAATATTTTTTCAGAGCTAGATGCAGATAAAAATTATTTTGAATTTGCAACCTGGTGGAAGTTAGTATAGATGGACTAACAGAACAAGTCCCACACACGGCTACAAGGTGAAGCCAATACATTTTTTCAGAGCTAGATGCAGAAAAAAATTATTTTGAATTTGCAACCTGGTGGAGGTTAGTATAGATGGACTAATAGAACAAGTCCCACACACTGCTACAAGCCAAAGCCAAGATATTTTTTCAGAGCTAGATGCAGATAAAAATTCTATTGAAATTGCAACCTGGAGGAGGTTAGTATAGATGGACTAATAGAACTAGTCCCACACACTGCTACAAGTCGAAATATTTTTTCAGAGCTAGATGCATATAAAAATTATTTTGAATTTGCAACCTGGTGGAGGTTAGTATAGTTGGACTAATAGAAAAAGTCCCACACACTGCTGTAAGCCGAAATATTTTTTCAGAGCTTGATGCAGAAAAAAATTATATTGAATTGCAACCTGGTGGAGGTTAGTATAGATAGACTAATAGAAGAAGTCCCACACACTGCTACAAGCCGAAACCAAAATATTTCTTCAGAGCTAAATGCAGATAAAAATTCTATTGAATTTGCAACCTGGTGGAGGTTAGTATAGATGGACTAATAGAACAAGTCCCACACACTGCTACAAGCCGAAATATTTTTTCAGAGCTAGATGCCACAAAAAATTATATTGAATTTGCAACCTGGTGGAGGTTAGTATAGATGGACTAATAGAACAAGTCCCACACACTGCTACAAGCCGAAGCTGAAATATTTTTTCAGAGCTAGATGCAGATAAAAATTATATTGAATTTGCAACCTGGTGGAGGTTAGTATAGATGGACTAATAGAACAAGTCCCTCACACTGCTACAAGCCGAAATATTTTTTCAGAGTTAGATGCAGATAAAAATTATTTTGAATTTGCAACTTGGTGGAGGTTAGTATAGATGGACTAATAGAACAAGTCTCACACACTGCTACAAGCCGAAATATTTTTTCAGAGCTAGATGCCGAAAAAAATTATATTGAATTTGCAACCTGTTGGAGGTTAGTATAGATGGACTAATAGAACAAGTCCCACACACTGCTACAAGCCGAAGCCAAAATATTTTTTCAGAGCTAAATGCAGATAAAAATTATTTTGAATTTGCAACCTGGTGGAGGTTAGTATAGATGGACTAATAGAACAAGTCCCACACACTGCTACAAGCTGAAATATTTTTTCAGAGCTAGATGCAAAAAAAAATTATATTGAATTTGCAACATGGTGGAGGTTAGTATAGATGGACTAATAGAACAAGTCCCACACACTGCTACAAGCCGAAATATTTTTTCAGAGCTAGATGCAGATAAAAATTATTTTGAATTTGCAACCTGGTGGAGGTTAGTTTAGATGGACTAATAGAATGATGCTATGCCCAAAAGGTTTTACTTCACTAGGTGCAGTAAAAAAATTTGTATTCTATACACAGGTGGTGTAGCTTGCAACACAGATAGGCTACTCCACTGACTAACACACACTGCAAGAGGCCAAAAACGATTTGCTTTGCTAGATTTAGCCAAATGCTGTGAAAAAAACTTGCACGGCACTAAAACAGACCTGCCTGGCATAAAGTGATAGGAAATGATGTAACCTAGCCCTCAAAAGGACTGCAATTACAATTCGTCTTTACTCCCAACCTATCTATTTAAGAGCACAGACCTGCCTGATAAAAGTGATAGGAACTGATGTAACCTAGCCCTGAAAAGGACTGCAATTACAATTAGTCTTTACTCCTAACCTATCTATTTAAGAGCACAGACCTGACTGATAAAAGTCGTATGAAATGATGTAACCTAGTCCTTAAAAGGACTGCAATCACAACTCTTCCCTACTCCCAAGCTATCTGTAGATTTGTGCAAAAATTGACTTGAAATTAACAAGGTATAGTGCACACAGCAACAGCGGTGCCGTCTAACATGCAGCTGCAGCAGTGAGAAAATGGTGGCGATGGGGAAAATGGCTGGGTCTTATAGGGCAAGGACATGTGACATACACTGCCAATGACACATGACCTTGCTTGTGTGAAAAAAAGCAGTTCGCTCCGTGTGTGCGCTGCTGATAAGCTGACAGATTGCACCTCCCAACTGTAAATGCGGGAAAGAGAAAAAAAAATGGAGATCTTCATTATTTCTGCAGAGATCCATCCCCTGCCCCTCTCCCCGCCCCGCTGTATACTCAAACTGCGTATTAACATTAATTTTCTGCATTACTGAGAAAAAATCCAGTTTTGATTTTGGTGCACCAACAGTTATCGAACATAACCTCGAATTTGCACACTCTTGGCAATCTGTTGATGAGCTTCAAGAGGTTGTCACCAGAAATGGTTTTCACTTCACAGGTGTGCCCTGTCAGGTTTAATAAGTGGGATTTCTTGGCATATAAATGGGGTTGGGACCATCAGTTGTCAGTTGTGACTTCTGCACAACACAACTGATGGTCCCAACCCCATTTATAAGGCAAGAAATCCCACTTATTAAACCTGACAAGGGCACACCTGTGAAGAGAAAACCATTTCCGGTGACTACCTCTTGAAACTCATCAAGAGAATGCCAAGAGTGTGCAAAGCAGTCATCAAAGCAAAAGGTGGCTACTTTGAAGAACCTAGAATATAAGACACATTTTCAGTTGTTTCACACTTTTTTGTTAAGTATATAATTCCACATGTGTTAATTCATAGTTTTGATGCCTTCAGTGTGAATGTACAATTTTCATAGTCATGAAAATACAGAAAAATCTTTAAATGAGAAGGTGGTCTGTACTGTACATATATATATATATATATATATGTATATATATGAAAGGGTGAATAGGGGATATAAAATATAGCCCACAATAGGGGAGCAGTAAGGAAGCATACCTAGATAGCAGAAGTTGAATGTGTAGGTAAAGAGTAGAGATGAGCGTTGTTCGACTCGAACTGTTCGCCAATCTCAAATTCGAGCTGTTTTGGGCGGTGTTCGAGCCGTTCGGCAAACACGAACGATTTGAGAAAAATTCGGCTGTTCGAGGTTATGTTTGATAACTGTTCGTGCACCAAAATCATAAGTGGATTTTTTCTCAGTAATGATGAAAATTAATGTTAATACGCAGTTTGAGTGTACAGCGGGGTGGGGGGAGGGGCAGGGGATGGATCTCTGCAGGAATAATGAAGATCTCCAATTTTTTTTCTCTTTCCCGCATTTACAGTGGGGAGGTGCAATCTGTCAGCCTATCAGCAGCACACACACGGAGCAAAGTGCTTTTTTTCACACAAGCAAGGGCATGTGTCATTGGCAGTGTATGTCACATGTCCTTGCCCTATAAGACCAAGCCATTTTCCCCGTCGCCACCATTTTCTCACTGCTGCAGCTGCGTGTTAGACGGCACCGCTGTTGCTGTGTGCGCTATACCTTGTTAATTTCAAGCCACTTTTCGCACAAATCTACAGATAGCTTGGGAGAAGGGAATAGTTGTGATTGCAGTCCTTTTAAGGACTAGGTTACAGCATTTCCTATGACTTTTATCAGGCAGGTCTGTGCTCTTAAATAGATAGATTGTAGGAGTAAAGACTAATTGTAATTGCAGTCCTTTTCAGGACTAGGTCACATCAGTTCCTATCAGTTTTTGCCAGGCAGGTCTGTGCCAGTGCTGTGCAAGTTTTTTTCACAGCATTTGGATGAATCTAGCAAAGCTAATCCTTTTTGGCCTATTGCAGAGTGTGTTAGTCAGTGGAGTAGCCTATCTGTGTTGCAAGATATACCACCTGTGTATAGAATACCAATTTTTTTACTGCACCTAGTGAAGTAAAATCTTTTGGGCATAGCATCATTCTATTAGTCCATCTATACTGACCTCCATCAGGTTGCAAACTGAATATAATTTTTTTCTGCATCTAGCTCTGAAAAAATATTTGGCCTTCTAGCAGTGTGTGGGACTTGCTCTATTAGTCCATCTATACTGACCTCCATCACGCTGCAAATTCAAAATAATTTTTTGTCTGCATCTAGCTCTGAAAAAATATTTGGCCTTCTAGCAGTGTGTGGGACTTTCTCTATTAGTCCATCTATACTGACCTCCATCAGGTTGCAAATTAAAAATAATTTTTATCTGCATCTACCTCTGAAAAAATATTTGGGCTTCTAGCTGTGTGTGGGACTTGTTATATTAGTCCATCTATACTGACCTCCATCAAGTTGCAAACTGAATATAATTTTTTTCTGCATCTAGCTCTGAAAAAATATTTGGCCTTCTATCAGTGTGTGGGACTTTCTCTATTAGTCCATCTATACTGACCTCCATCAGGTTGCAAATTAAAAATAATTTTTATCTGCATCTAGCTCTGAAAAAATATTTGGCCTCCTAGCAGTGTGTGGGACTTTCTCTATTAGTCCATCTATACTGACCTCCATCAGGTTGCAAATGAAAAATAATTTTTTGTCTGCATCTAGCTCTGAAAAAATATTTGGCCTTCTAGCAGTGTGTGGGACTTTCTCTATTAGTCCATCTATACTGACCTCCATCAGGTTGCAAATTCAAAATAATTTTTTGTCTGCATCTAGCTCTGAAAAAATATTTGGCCTTCTAGCAGTGTGTGGGACTTTCTCTATTAGTCCATCTATACTGACCTCCATCAGGCTGCAAATTAAAAATAATTTTTATCTGCATCTACCTCTGAAAAAATATTTGGCCTTCTAGCAGTGTGTGGGACTTTCTCTATTAGTCCATCTATACTGACCACCATCAGGCTGCAAATTAAAAATAATTTTTATCTGCATCTACATCTGAAAAAATATTTGGCCTTCTAGCAGTGTGTGGGACTTTCTCTATTAGTCCATCTATACTGACCTCCATCAGGTTGCAAATTAAAAATAATTTATATCTGCATCTAGCTCTGAAAAAATATTTGGCCTTCTAGCAGTGTGTGGGACTTTCTCTATTAGTCCATCTATACTGACCTCCATCAGGTTGCAAATAAAAAATAATTTATATCTGCATCTAGCTCTGAAAAAATATTTGGCCTTCTAGCAGTGTGGGGGACTTTCTCTATTAGTCCATCTATACTGACCTCCATCAGGTTGCAAATTAAAAATAATTTTTTGTCTGCATCTAGCTCTGAAAAAATATTTGGCCTTCTAGCAGTGTGTGGGACTTTCTCTATTAGTCCATCTATACTGAGCTCCATCAGGTTGCAAATTAAAAATAATTTATATCTGCATCTACCTCTGAAAAAATATTTGGCCTTCTAGCAGTGTGTGGGACTTTCTCTATTAGTCCATCTATACTGACCTCCATCAGGTTGCAAATTAAAAATAATTTATATCTGCATCTAGCTCTGAAAAAATATTTGGCCTTCTAGCAGTGTGTGGGACTTTCTCTATTAGTCCATCTATACTGACCTCCATCAGGTTGCAAATTAAAAATAATTTTTTGTCTGCATCTAGCTCTGAAAAAATATTTGGCCTTCTAGCAGTGTGTGGGACTTTCTCTATTAGTCCATCTATACTGACCTCCATCAGGTTGCAAACTGAATATAATTTTTTTTCTGCATCTACCTCTGAAAAAATATTGGGCTTCTAGCTGTGTGTGGGACTTGCTCTATTAATCCATCTATACAGACCTCCATCCGGTTGCAAACTGAATATATTTTTTTTCTGCATCTACCTCTGAAAAAATATTTGGGCTTCTAGCTGTGTGTGGGACTTGTTCTATTAATCCATCTATACAGACCTCCATCAGGTTGCAAACTGAATATAATTTTTTTCTGCATCTACCTCTGAAAAAATATTTGGGCTTCTAGCTGTGTGTGGGACTTGTTCTATTAGTCCATCTATACTGACCTCCATCAGGTTGCAAACTGAATATAATTTTTTTCTGCATCTAGCTCTGAAAAAATATTTGGCCTTCTAGCAGTGTGTGGGACTTTCTTTATTAGTCCATCTATACTGACCTCCATCAGGTTGCAAATTAAAAATAATTTTTTGTCTTCTTCTAGCTCTGAAAAAATATTTGGGCTTCTAGCTGTGTGTGGGACTTGTTCTATTAGTCCATCTGACCTCCATCAGGTTGCAAATTGAATATAATTTTTTTCTGCATCTAACCCAGCCAATAGTTTTGGCCTAATACCACAGTTTGGCCACTCAGCTCTGCTCGGTTCCCATCCATTGTTTTTTTGTGCAAACAACTCCAGAGTTGTGAATTAGTTAACCACCAAAATGAGTGGAAAAAGGCCTGCTGCTGGTGGAAAGGGGAATAGGCGTGTTGGGAAGGGGAAAAAAGGTTGTGTCCGTGGGGTAGGTGTTAAAGCAACAGTAACATCTGCAGAAGAAAGACCATCTTCCAGCCAAACTAAAATGTCTACTTCTTTTAGCGGACAATGTGATAAGATCCCTTTCTTATGGCCACGCCAATCGCTACAAATTCCAGATGAGGCACAAAAACAGCAGGTGCTTCAACGGATATCAAGTGCTCCTTTAAGTGGGCTCTCCTCCACATCAACTTCAACATCACAAATACTCCAGTCCTCAAAGGTGTCACCCCAATCGCACTTGCTTCCTCACAGCTCCCAAATCTCCAGCTGCCCGTCTGAGTATGAGGTAGAACAGATGGTTGAGTCTGCAGAGCAGTTTACTCATACTATAGCCTGGGAATCAGAGGTCGACTCCAGCGCTTCTGTGAATCTAGACGAGGAAATGATCTGCACTGATGCCCAGAATCTTTATGAGTCGGATCCAGGACCAGACGCAGAAGGTTCTGACCATAATGTAGACCCTCATTCCCAAACTGTAACTCCTGTTGGTGGAGACAATGAGGAAGACGATGATGAGACTCAAATACCTGATTGGAGCGACAACTTTAGTTTTTTGTCAGGGCAGGAACAGGTTGGCTCTGAGGACGACGGGTGTGATAACGCACAGGGTGATGATGATGAGGTTGGAGATCCCACTTACTGTCAACCCACAGTCAGCCAAGAGATGAGGTCAGCAGAGGAGGTGGAGGAAGATGCTAGTGACGACGAGGTCAGGTTGCGCCTTCCTGGACAGAGACGTAGTGCTGGAAGCACGTCAACAACTGCCTCCTCAGACACAACTCTGCCTCTCACCACAAGTCGTGGTGGCTCTTCAGGTCGCATGGGTGCTAAGCCTTGCATAGCCTGGGCATTTTTTCAGATCGATAAAGATGACCCAACTCGTGTTATCTGTAACATTTGTCAGCAAAAGCTAAGTAGAGGCCAAAAAATACATAGTTTGAGTACTTCATGCATGAACCGGCACATGGACATGAAGCATAAGTTGCAGTGGGAAGCTCAGTGTGCTACAATGCGGCCTAGCCGGCCAGGCCAACCACCGTCTGCCATATCTTGTGCATCCGCGTCCTCTTCATCCTCTGTGACTGGGGGGACAGCAGTCACACCTGTTTTGGGGCGCAGACCTGCCACCTCTTTATACGCAACAGCCAGCGTGATTGGCAGGTCATCATTTTCTTTGGAGGTGGTAACACCAGCTGGTGTTGAGCGCTGTCCGACATCGATAGCACCACCTTTGGATCAAGGCAATCTAACATGTCCGCCTGCATCTTCCTCACAGACCGGCAGTTTGCCGGGGACACCCTTATCAACCCCGTCTAAGCACAATAGCCAGCCCTCGGTCCCTCAGATGTGGACAAGTAAAAGACCATTTCCTCCTAGCTATGAGAAAGCTAAGAGGTTGAATTTCACCATCTGCAAGCTCTTGGCTACAGAAATGCTGCCTTTCCGCCTGGTGGACACAGAGGATTTTCGAGACCTTATGTCCGTCGCAGTGCCCCAGTACCAGATGCCCAGTCGGCACTACTTCTCAAAGAAAGGTGTGCCTGCGCTCCACCAGCATGTCGCACACAACATCACCGCTTCTTTGAGAAACTCTGTGTGTGACAGGGTGCATTTCACCACAGACACTTGGACGAGTAGGCATGGACAGGGGCGTTACATGTCGCTGACTGGGCACTGGGTAACTATGGTGACAGCAGGATAAGGGGCTGCTGTCCAAGTCTTGCCGTCCCCACGAGTTGTGCATCAATCCTCTTTATGTCAAAGTTCCTCCACTGCTTCTGCCTCCTCAACCTCCTCTCGGTCTTCTACCTGCACCCAAAGCCTGTCTGGTCATGCCACAAGCTTTCTAACTGCGCAGAAGGGATCCTGCACACCTCCTTACTATGCTGGCAGTAGGGCTCAACGTCATCAGGCGGTTTTTACTTTGAAATGTCTTGGAAATGTGAGTCACACAGCTGAGGAGTTGTGGTCAGCTCTGGAGAACCAATTTCATGAATGGTTGTCTCCACTGGACCTGAAACCAGGGAAGGCCGTGTGCAACAATGCTGCAAACCTGGGTGCGGCCCTTCGCCGGGGCAATGTCACACACGTGCCTTGCATTGCTCACGTGTTGAACCTGGTTATCCAGCAATTTTTAGCCCACTATCCCAGACTAGATGGCCTTCTGCAGAGGGCACGGTCGCTGTGTGCTCACTTCCACCGTTCGCATCCCGCAGCTCAGCGACTTACATCTCTACAGAAGTCGTTGGGCCTGCCACTTCACCGGCTAAAATGCGATGTGCCTACCCGGTGGAATTCAACTCTGCACATGTTGCAGCAACTGTGGCAGCACCGACAAGCCCTGGTGCAATACGTTCTGACGTATAGCCTGGGCCAACGAGATCCAGAGGTGGGGCAAATCACGCTGGAGGAGTGGTCTCAGATCAGGGACCTATGCACCCTTCTGCACAGTTTTGAAATGGTGACGAAGATGTTTAGTGCTGACGATGCCATTATCAGCATGAATATTTCGGTGATTTACATGCTGGAGCACATGTTAAACAGAATTCGGAGTCAGGTTGTGGCACAAGAGGAGGTGGAGGAAGTAGAGGAGGAGGAGTTGTATGCGGAAGGGCTAACATCTGCAAGGTCCAGACGGTCGGCAGCACCAAGGCGGCAGGCATGTGAGGGTGGGGGAGATGGTTTTACCAGGGCGCATGGTAGCAGCCAAACTAGTGAGGAAGGTGCAGGAGCCCAGGAAGAAGTGGAGGACGAACTGATGGAAGACTCATCAGATGAGGGAGACCTTGATCACATTTCTGTTGTGCGAGGTTGGGGGGAGAGGACAGAGGAAGTAAGCATGATTGTTACCTCGCCACCAACACAACAGGGACTTGGTGCTCCTGGATGCGCAACACACATGAGTGCCTTCTTGCTGCACTACCTGCAACATGACCCTCGAATTGTGAGAATTAGAAATAATCCTGACTACTGGGTTGCCACACTGTTAGATCCCCGGTACAAAAGTAAATTTGCAGAAATTATTCCTGCCATAGAAAGAGATGCACGCATGCAGGAGTATCAGCAGAGACTGTTGCAGAATCTTACATGTGCTTTTCCACAAAACACCAGTGGTGCACGTAGTGAATCTCACAGTTCAAACTTGCCAACCGTGGGACCGTCAAGTGTTCAGCACTCAAACCGTAACAGAACCACAGTATCTGCTGGTAACATCAATTTTGCGGAATCATTTCACCACTTTTTTAGCCCATCCTTTGCAAGGCCACAGGAGACAAGAAGTCTGACACATAGTCAACGCCTAGAGACGATGGTACAGGAGTATCTCCAAGTAAACATTGAAGCCACGACTGTGTCACTGGACCCTTGCTCTTTTTGGGCTTCCAATCTGGATAAATGGCCGGAGCTAGCCACTTACGCCTTGGAGATCTTGTCATGCCCGGCAACCAGCGTTCTGTCTGAACGTGTGTTCAGCACTGCTGGTGGTGTGCTGACAGATAAGCGCACGCGGCTCTCCACTGATAATGTAGACAGACTCACGTTCATAAAGATGAACAAATCATGGATCCGAAACGACTTTTCTACCCCTGTGTCATCCTGGGGAGAGTAAAAGCTTGATGATTGGTTAAAATCACCCTACAACCATTTTAAGCTTTCAAATTACTAATCATGTTTATCTGTATCTTGGCTGGAAAATAATTTGGGCTTTGTAGCAGTGTGCAGCACTGATTCTATTAGGCCATCTATAATAAGCTCCACCAGATTTAAAATTACTAATCATGTTTATCTGTATCTTGACTGGAAAATAATTTGGGCTTTGTAGCAGTGTGCAGCACTGATCCTATTAGGCCATCTATACTAAGCTCCACCAGATTTAAAATTAATAATAATTTTTAGCTGCATCTAGCCCGGAAAATAATTTTGGGGCTCCGAGATGCGCAAGACACATAAGTGCCTTCTTGCTGCACTACCTGCAACATGACCCTCATATTGTCAGAATTCGAAGTAATCATGACTACTGAGTTGCCACACTCTTAGATCCCCCAAACTTTTCGATCAACCTTTTCATTTTAATAAAGACCAAAAAAATGGTCATTTTTGAAATTATAAGCATTAGCAGGTTATTAGAAACTGAAATCAAACAGTTTTCAACTCAAAACTTTATTCTAGGTGATGTTACATTTTCACATAGGACCCCTTGTTCGAAAGGAGCTTCTGAACTCTCTCGTCCATTGAATTTGTCAGGTTTTGGATGGTTTCTGCTTCAATTGCTTTGCATGAGGACAGAATACCCTCCCAGAGCTGTTGCTTAGATGTGAACTGCCTCCCGCCATCATAGACACTCCTTTTTATGATGCTCCAGAGGTTCTGAATGGGGTAGAGGTCAGGGGAGCATGGGGGTCACACCATAAGTTTGTCCCCTTTTATGCCCATATCAGCCAGAGATGCAGATGTTTTATGTGCAGCATGAGATGGTGCATTATCATTCAAAAAAATGATCTTGCCGTGAAATACACGCTTCTTCTTCTTGAACCATGGCAGGAAGTGCTGTTTGAGAAAATCCATATATATTATGGAGTTCATCTTTAGCGCCTTCAGGGATCCTAAAGGGGCCGACAATCTCTCTCCTCATGATTCCAGCCCAAAACATTACTCCACCTCCTCCTTGTTGGCGCTGTAGCCGTGTTTGCGAGGGGTGTCCATCAACCAGCCATCCTCCACTCCATCCATCTGGACCATCGAGCACTGCACGGCACTCATCCGTGAACAAAACAGTTTTGAAATCAGTCTTCATGTAATGTTTGGCCCACTGGAGCCATTTCTGCTTGTGTGAAGTGGATAGAGGAGGTCGACAGGATGGCGTATGCACAGCTGCAAACCTCTGAAGGACCCTGCATCTTGTTGTTCGGGGGACATTGGAGGCACCAGCAGCTTCAAAAACTTGTCTGCTGCTATGACAAGGCTTTTTTGCCGCTGCTCTTTTAACCTGACGTAATTGCCTGTAGGAAAGAGTCCTCAATTTGCCCTTATCAGCACGCACACGTGTGTACTGTGAATCAGCTACATACTTCTTGATTGCCAAGACACTTCATCCTGATCATCGCACAATGTTGATTGTAGTCATGTCTTGACCTAAACACTCCACAATTTGTTGCTTCTCAGCAGCCGACACATCCTTTTTCTTTCCCATTTTGGCAGAAAATGTAGGCTGCTTAATAATGTGAGACAGCCTTCTTAAGTAGTCTTGCCTTTCATTGGACACACCTGCCAAACTAATTAGCACAGGTGTCTGCAATTGCTTACAGTGATATAAAGAGCCCTGACACACATCACCATCAATGAGTTTAACTGACAAACAAACAAATTCTTCCCTTATCACTCCTAAACACTTTTTGCATAATAATTTGGAACACAGTGTACATGTGCTTTTCCACAAAACACCAGTGGTTCACGTAGTGAATCTCACAGTTCTAACTTGCCAACCGTGGTCTGTATGGAGTTGTTCAATAAAGGGCCCAAAATTAAGATAACATAGATGGGAGAGGTCTCTATGAATAGGAATTCCTAAGTATTTGATACCCTGTGAGGGCCAGGCAAAGGGAAAGTTGGACTGGATGGAATCCTATATGGATTTGGGGAGGGAGACATAAAGGGCCTCAGACTTCGCTGCATTGATTTTAAAATTTGACCATGTAACAAAGTGATCTATTTCAGCCATAACAGCATGGATGGATATATGTGATTGAGTGATATATACTAGGACATCATCAGCAAATAGAGAGCACTTGTACTCGGTGCCTCCCACCTCAATCCACCTAATATTGGGGTTATGGCGAATTGATGAGAGCAGGTGCTCCGTCACTAGGATGTATAAGAGAGGGGACAGAGGACATCCCTGCCTTGTCCCATTGGTGATTGTGAAAGGTGATGAAAATGTTCTGATGCACCCCCTGGGCCTTGGGACACCCGGAGCCGGACCCTTTTTGGTGGATGCTGGTGGTTGTAGTCTTCGTGGCGGCGACCCGGTTCCGTGGCTCAGGGTGGTGAAACCAGTGGCGGAACTATTTATGTGGTTTTGATGTCCGACTACGCCACCCGTGGATTGCGGTCAGAGTGAACCACCGCTGCAGGGCAGACCGCTGAGGCTGGTGTTGTGGGTGCAGCAGAGCGTAGCATAACTCCCCACAGGAGGAGTATAGCCTCAGGGCAGTGTATGCGGAGGATGGGGGTGATGGTGCAGGGCAGCAGCAGTAACGACACGGAGTCAGTGATGCAGTCCATGGCCTTTACTCACAGTTCTTATTATCCAGACCACGTCTGCAGGTAACGGCTGCCCACGTCGTACTGTGCTCACCAGGTGAGGGGCTCAGACAACTCCCAGATAACTTTGGAGCACTTCACAGGACCCCCTTTGTGTGTCCTTTGTCTGGCCTTTCTTACCAAACCTTCTGTCCGGCTGCCTCGGGCCTCCTCTTGGTAAACTTGGCGCCAGTTTCCCTAACCCTATGTGGTGCCTTCCTAGCGGGTGTAGCGAGGGGCTGCGCCACATAAAATGTCACAGCCTCCGGTTTCTAGCTGAAGGTCGTTTCCTGCCTCCACTAGTTTCAGGGACCGGTCTCCCCCTTTGGCCTGACCCCTCCACGCAGGTGGATTCGGGCGTGCGGTGGCGACTCGCCCGTCCGCACCCCTGGGATCCCTTCATTCCTCGTTCCTGGAGCCTTCTCCGCTCCTCTTCCTTCCTTCTCCCTCTTCCAGGCCTGGGCCTCTGTTACTAGGCCCGCCTCCGGAGCAGAGCTCGTGCAGAGCCCCTGCTCCCTGTCACTTCTGCTCAGACTTCTCTGCACTGAACTAAGATGGTGCCCACCTTTTATACTCCCTTCTCAATGCACCCAGGAACTGCTTCCACCCTGCTCCTGCACTACAGGGTTCCCCTTCCTCAGTGTTCCCTCCCCCCACTCCAGCCAGGAACAGGGACTGTCGTGCTCATCTCAGAGGCATATTGGTCGCCCTGCCCCACGGAAATGTGGTGTAATGCATGCAGGTGTCGGGTCCTGATCCACACTCCATCCTTACCTGAGAGTGAGATATCACACCTCTGGGTGAGGTGCAATACCTCTGTAGCAACCGAGCCCTCAAGATGCTACAGTTCCATTTATCTTCAGCCTAGGTGACGTATTGTGATACAGGGCCGTGATTTTGGCTATAAAAGGGTCCCCTAGACCCCTACCCCAAGCTTTTTAAGAGAATCATATATGGCGTGCCAGGAGACTCTATGGAATGCTTTCTCAGCATCCAACGAGAGTATCTAATTACAAATTTTTAACTGCATCTAGCCCAGGAAATACTTTGTGCCTAGTAGCAGTGTCTGCTAGTCAGCGGATTATCCCAGATGTTAAGCAAGCTACACCACCTTTAGTTTGGACACTTAATTTTTTCAAAGGAAATGCTTCGGGACCACGGGATACTCAGTGAAGAGCATCAGGAGGCACCCCAAGGCATAGGGGCTGGGACTGGCAGTAGGATGCCTTGCGGTGGACAGCCGAGCTCGATCCTTATAAAAGCTTTTTAACTGCAGCAGCTTTAGTGGACGCTACTGGAGCTGGAATTACGCGGCTGCTGGCATGAGACCTGCCCTCCAATAGATCCTTGTAAATGGATTTAAAGTGTATTCATTCAAATTAGAGAGACAATTTAAATTAAAAAGCTTAGAGCTGCCTCCACCACAGGGGGGCTCGCTCGACCCACCAGCGGACAGGCACCAGTATTGGGAGAGGGGGGCTGGCCGTCAGGGTTCACCGCGGCTCTGGCACAAACCCGGCTACACGGAGGTGGCACGGGCAGGAGCGGACTGAATGTGTCGGCTTCTCACTTTTTGGATTTTAGAAGGGCATGACATGCCTATATCTGTGTCTCCCCCTCCTTTTACTCCTCCACCTCTTTTCTTTTCGTATGACTATATGTACTTGTCACTTTTCCATGTGTTAGTTGTGTCTTCTGAGCAGTTTGTCAGCTTTTGGACACCTTTGAAGATGTTTTCTATGTGTTTCTATGTGTTTTTGTTTGCCTGCCATTGGTTTTAACGGTGTTCGAAGGTGTTCGACGAACAGTTCGACGAACAGTTCGGCGAACACACGGGTGTTCGACGAACCAAACCGAACTCGAACACTACGGGGGTGGCTCAACACTAAAAATAAGCCACATACATAGATATCAGCCCACTCCAGGTTTACGGAGTATCGCCATGTCAAGTGTCCAGTTTTTGGTCTTACTTTATTCCTGCTGATCTCTTGAATAGCTAGGTGTTTCTTTGGTCCTGTTTAGTGATATTATTTATGATTATCAAATGGGTGTTGCTCACAAGATTCTCTAGGGCATTTATTTAGGCTGCTCTGCATGTGAGTAATGTCACCTTGGTAAAAACCATAAAAGTTAGCAAAATGGGTGCACAAAATAATAGGACTCTAACTCTGGAACCGTATGGCACATTTAAAAAAAAAACACGAAAAAATGAAATGGAATACTCAGGGAAGCAACCGGAATGAAGTAAGGGCAAAACCTGGCCATTTGGTTCTCTTTAAAAGGCTTACAAGAGAATTTCAAATAAACAGCTTCTTTTCTGCAGTTTTCTCCACTAGATGATCATTCGCATATTTATTTTTTAACCTGGATAACACAAAGTACCATCACCATTAGAATTCATCATGAGCAAATCTCCAAATTTAGGCTGATTCACTCAGTTCAGAGAGATAAAAATCTGCTGGGAAGGGGTTAAAAAAATAAACTCTTACACCCACCTCTCCTTGACACTACTCATGCCTGTTGATGCCCTCAAGTCTTTCTTCTTCCCATAGGCTCCTCTTCTTTGTTCTCCGGAGCAGCCTTTCTTCTGCTCCGGTCTTCATGCGGGCGCCACTGACAAGGCACTAATCGGTTACAAATTTAGGAAATAAAAACATTCTTGGGAATGCTGTTTTAAAAATCCTAATTACTGTATGTATGAAGCGGTCTGGTGCACTGAAACTTTAAATAAGCACAACAGAACTCCAAATATTGATATAATGCATCATACAAAATGGACATAATAAATGGGAGTAGAGATGAGTGAAACTTCCAAAATTCATGTCCAAAACGAAAGTGTCCCAATTGCATTGAAAATATGTTTATTATGCTTTGCATTTTCGCCCGCTTCAAATTATAATAAAAGGAAAGGATGGATTAGGGTTTGGGTTAGGGTTTGACAATAAATGACGATATACCAATGTTCCCAAGGCCCTCTATCATAATGGCTGCTTGTTCCTGGTTCTCCAGGCAGGTCTATGGTTCTTCCGATGAATGAAGCCCAAACAATAATGGAGGGGGATGACATGTCATTGACCTAAATAAGGTGCATTATTTCCAATTTACTGCAGGGGAAACAGAACTGTTGGACTGGGGACAGACTGTGGCAGTGACATGGACGGCATAGCGAGTCAAGTGAGGGCATAGGGGATGTGACTATAATGTTTTATTTTTACTTTAACCCTTCCTGGACCTCAAAAAAAAGTAGCAAGTTGGTGGCCAGCTCCGTGTCATTTTGCTGGATTCCTCCAAGTCCGAAGGAAAAAAATTCGTATTAGATAAACACTGTAGGGAAACAATTCACACCAGACCATAGGGTGATACCTTTATTAAAAGATATATTAGATCCAAGTAATAAGCTCACCTGATCAAGTTGTGTAGGAACAACTCCTGTGAAAGCTCATAAATGGTCGCTGATGCCCTGTGATTGGAGGATGAACTTCACCGGGATGCTTAAAAGAAAAGACAATTCACGGTTTAGACTGCACTAACCGAAATGAAAATCCTCGATCCAATAATATAAAGGAGCGTTTTTTGGTCCACAATGTGTTACCACTGTGGGCTGGCATCTTTCTCAAGTGTAAAAACAATCTATACCGTTGGTTGGGTACAGTTGGTTTATAGACTTAAGAAAGATAACTATCCGGCGTGGAAATGTATTGTAGAATAAAAAACACTTCTTTATATTATTGGATGAAGGATCTTCATTTCGTTTAGTGCAGTCCAAACCGTGAATTGTCTTTTCCTTCAAATATTTCAGATTAGAATCCAAAATTTTTAGGAATGTCGCAGCAAATTTTATTTCTTACGAATTCATTTTCTAAATGGTAGTACACAGCTTTGCAAATTTGTCCTTTATCCATAGCAGAGAGCAATTGCAAAGAATAGTCCCCAGTTAATGGATTATTTCCAACATTAATAGTAATCACCTATCCAACTTTTGAATCCAATTTATCCAATTATAACCCTCTAAGGACTTTAAAAAGATATAACTGAAGCAATTTGACAAATGTGTTCTCTACTACAGTTTCTCCTGGAGATAAACATTGGTCATCAGTGAGTTGGACCTATCAACCTATTACCAAATGTTTTCCATGTAGAAAAGGGATTATTTAACTCTTTTATCAAACTGCAATGTTAATAAGTCCTCCATTGTTAATAAATTGCATTATGGAATGAATAGAAGCAAATTAGCCAATTTGGCTGCATACATCTAAAAAGTGTTACTAGAGGTAAAGTCTAAAAGAAACTAGTCTTACATATGGCAGTTACAATCTGAACTTGTCAGAATACAGTTATTTACCAATAATTACTGATCAATTGGGGTCCAACTGTCTGACCTTCCACAGATATTGATAATTAAGGGGCTGTTACTCTCTAAAGGGTTGTCGCACAAATAACATTTATCACCTATCCAGAGGATAGATAATAAATGTATGATGGCTTGGGGTCCTGTTGCTGAAACCTCCACTGGTTCAGAGGAGTCCAAAGTCCCCTGTGTAAAGTGAGCATGTGCGACCTCTAATTTATCAGAGAATGAATGGTGCACTAGTTGCACATACTCACTACAGCTCAATTCCATCAGGGGACTTTGAGATCCCTGTTCTCATGATTGATCATGTCCAAGAAGTGAGTTCCCCAATCATGATGTGGATATATAGGGATTAGAAAATAGCAAAAAGGCAATGCTAGTTACCAGCCAATGTGTCAAGGAAAATGCACAGAATGCAGCAGTCCCCCTTTTGTTATAAGGAGGTAATACAGGTGCAGAATGCTGATGAACAACCACTTTCAACCTCTCACTCCATGGAGAGGGTGAGTGCCTAGCACTAAAACTGCACATAGATGAAGCTTGCAATAGGGTGCGTTACCTGAAACTGGGTCACTTGCGGTCCAGGCACCTGGGAATCCGGCTTCAGGTATTCGATGAAGGTGATCCCCGGATCCCCCTGTGGAAGAAGAAGGTGCTGATGCCTGAACTAGAAGGGAGGACCTGATATGAGGTGGCTGTGAGGAAAGATGCAGCCCAAAAAGTTCAGTTGTGCCTGTTGCAATAAAGAGGAACCACAAAAAGGAACTGTTCTGCATTCCAGAGGGCCAGAGGCTCAGGAATAACCAGAAACCCTTGGATGTTGGCGAGGGTGGCCAAAGCTTTGTGTCCCCCCCTACTTCCAGTTGTTATTACGCACGGTTCCATACCCCCTTGCTACATTAAGGGACTGTAAACTACTAAGGGTCTCAAAACCTTTCTTTCTTATGGACTGTGTAAGCTGAAGGGACGGTTGTTAACAGAGGGGTAGGGGAGGAAAGGGATGACCCGAAGATTCGAGCCGGGTCAGAATGTGTTGGCCAACTGGCCTGTGATTACAATAAACTTTGACACACTGTGTCAGGGTCTCCAAATTGGTGAGACCAGGGTCATGCAGACCCATGAAGGAACTGGACTATGCCCATGGACTGTCGGGCAACTGTTAATGTGTGGGCCTAAGGGCCATTGTTTTTCTGGGACATGGACTTGGATAGACATTGGTCTGCGGTTCTGACCGAGAGAACCGCCTACTTAAAGTTTTGTGTGCGGAGAAGAACATGGTATGCGCTCAAGGGCTGTTGGGCGGTTGTTATGTTGGCCTACGGTCCCAGGAACTTGTGCTCTTTGATTTCGGGGTCAGTGCACTCACTGCAATGGACACTCTGTACCCCAGAAGAGAGGAGACTAACGGTTTTAGATGTTTTATCTAAGTGCTAAATGCTGTGTATTGTCTTTCCGGCCCCAGAATCGTCAAAGTCGACTATGTTTAAAGAGGGGAGGAATGTAGGGATGTGGACTGTCTTACTCTGTTCCTGCCTCTGAAGACAACAAACGCTTCATGTGAATACTGTGGTGTGGTTTTATATGTAAAAGTGATGTGTGTCTTATGCCATGTGTGATAGTGATGTACAGCATGTGACATTTTAATGCATAATGTGAGTATAGTATAGGATAATCTTGAGATAGCATAAGATATAGAATAAGGATGGTAGGTTTAGCATATGAGATAGGAAATGGTTAAGGATAGAACTAGCCCATTGGGTGGGCACTAGTGTTAATAAAGGAAGGGGGCACTTCCTGGTTAGAGGGAGTTCAGTGAGAGTAAGTGAAGTGCCTAGTGAAGACAAAGTTCAGGTTAGGTGGGTTGGTAGGAGCAGCATGTGTTGCTTGTTCCAGGCAGTGGGAGGCATTACTGGGATCCTGAGTGGTTGCTCCTGTCACATCCGGAGCCTAAGATCTGGCCCGGTGGCTGCCAGACACATCATGTCCTCTGAAACACAGTGGAAGATGGAAAAGGACCTGCATAGACAGAAGGTGAATGCCGGTCCTAGGTGCACTGTCGAGGTGGACAAGAAATCCCTGAGACTGACAGAATCAGTGGATTTGGGGGTAGTCCAGAATGAGCTAGCGACAGGACTGAAGTGGAGCTGTGCTAAGAAGGAGAAAAATGTGAATTGCTGTGCCCTATGCTATATGTACCCACCTGATGAACTTGGACTGTTTAGTAAAAGTTTGACTGTTGCAAAAAACTTGCCATCCCATGCATTATGTGCAGTGGCTCCAGAGGACGGAAGCCTGAAGGCAGTGAAGGCTTGTGGCCTACAAGTGAGTGTGAGGCACCCCACACCCTACAGCATACTAGGACTGGAACACCCCTTGTCTGTAAAGTACCAGAGCAAAACCGGGCAGCAGCTTGGTTGTGACTACCGCTCGGCCATACTTTACAGATAGGTGACATATACAGTACAGACCAAAAGTTTGGACACACCTTCTCATTTAAAGATTTTTTTGTATTTTCATGACTATGAAAATTGTACATTCACACTGAAGGCATCAAAACTATAAATTAACACATGTGGAATTATATACTTAACAAAAAAGTGTGAAACAACTGAAAATATATCTTATATTCTAGGTTCTTCAAAGTAGCCACCTTTTGCTTTGATGACTGCTTTGCACACTCTTGGCATTCTCCTGATGAGCTTCAAGAGGTAGTCACCGGAAATGGTCTTCCAACAATCTTGAAGGAGTTCCCAGAGATGCTTAGCACTCGTTGGCCCTTTGCCTTCACTCTGCGGTCCAGCTCATCCCAAACCATCTCGATTGGGTTCAGGTCTGGTGACTGTGGAGGCATCACTCTCCTTCTTGGTCAAATAGCCCTTACACAGCCTGGAGGTGTGTTTGAGGTCATTGTCCTGTTGAAAAATAAATGATGGTCCAACTAGACGCAAACCGGATGGAATAGCATGCCGCTGCAAGATGCTGTTGTAGCCATGCTGGTTCAGTATGCCTTCAATTTTGAATAAATCCCCAACAGTGTCACCAGCAAAGCACCCCCACACCATCACACCTCCTCCTCCATGCTTCACGGTGGGAACCAGGCATGTAGAGTCCATCCGTTCACCTTTTCTGCGTCGCACAAAGACACGGTGGTTGGAAGCAAAGATCTCAAATTTGGACTCATCAGACCAAAGCACAGATTTCCACTGGTCTAATGTCCATTCCTTGTGTTCTTTAGCCCACACAAGTCTCTTCTGCTTGTTGCCTGTCCTTAGCAGTGGTTTCCTAGCAGCTATTTTAACATGAAGGCCTGCTGCACAAAGTCTCCTCTTAACAGTTGTTGAAGAGATGTGTCTGCTGCTAGAACTCTGTGTGGCATTGACCTGGTCTCTAATCTGAGCTGCTGTTAACCTGTGATTTCTGAGGCTGGTGAATCGGATAAACTTATCCTCAGAAGCAGAGGTGACTCTTGGTCTTCCTTTCCTGGGGCGATCCTTATGTGAGCCAGTTTCTTTGTAGCGCTCGATGGTTTTTGCAACTGCACTTGGGGACACTTTCAAAGTTTTCCCAATTTTTCGCACTGACTGACCTTCATTTCTTAAAGTAATGATGGCCACTCGTTTTTCTTTACTTAGCTGCTTTTTTCTTGCCATAATAGAAATTCTAACAGTCTGTTCAGTAGGACTATCAGCTGTGTATCCACCTGACTTCTGTACAACACAACTGATGGTCCCAACCCCATTTATAAGGCAAGAAATCACTTATTAAACCTGACAGGGCACACCTGTGAAGTGAAAACCATTTCCGGTGACTACCTCTTGAAACTCATCAAGAGAATGCCAAGAGTGTGCAAAGCAGTCATCAAAGCAAAAGGAGGCTACTTTGAAGAACCTAGAATATAAGACATATTTTCAGTTGTTTCACACTTTTTTGTTAAGTATATAATTCCACATGTGTTAATTCATAGTTTTGATGCCTTCAGTGTGAATGTACAATTTTCATAGTCATGAAAATACAGAAAAATCTTTAAATGAGAAGGTGTGTTCAAACTTTTGGTCTGTACTGTATATTTAATGGAACAACCCCTTTAGGCACTGCTGCTTCTTCATTGATGTCTTCACTTCAGTGGAGCTGCCTTGCAGTCTCCTTTACATTGTACTTTGCAAGGAACTACTGCACAGCTCCGTTCAGTAAAGACTAATGGAGAAATGAAAAAGGAACTTTCATCTCTTAGTTTTTTATGTCGGCGATATTTGAATTTGAACCCCACAGATTTGAATATTACATTATATCCCAGCAATACCATAGCTTTCCAATATAAGAATACCCCTTTAAGATGCTTCAGTAGATTTCATTTTGGCATAACATAAAAGCATAGAAAATACATTGCCACATTACCGTAAACTGTGCTACATCACAACTCAGCTCTGATACATGAATTTTATCATTAATTGTATAAAAAATTAATTGTATTTTCAGGGGAATCAGTAAGAAATGTGCAATAACCATTTGGACATAAGACAAATGACTGGTCCAAATCTTTAAATAAACTGTGAGAGGTGCAGAAATAAAAGCACATCAAATCTTCTACATGGACTGCAATTTCCTTCTCTACATGGCGACAGCCTCCTTAAATGAAAGAGGAATGACATACACTACAGGCAGTGAAGTAAAATTGATTATAATTGATCCTGCAGAATGATAAGGAAGTGATACTAAATTGATTTTTCTGACCCTGTGGGCAAGTCCCTGCAAACCATAATCCAATTTGGTCTAGATTTGCTTTTTTTGCAGCCAGAAGCTCCAGGGATTTTCCAGGCCTGATAGGCAAATGCGACTGATGTATCACGCCGAGAATGTCATGCTGCAGCTCAGTCTGTGTTTATTTCCAAAATAATGAGGATTAGTATGTCAAGGCTTGAACAGATTACATACATTTCTATAATTATACAAAGTACATCAGGAGTTCGCTTAATGTGAGCTGAAGATGCAAGGTGCTTACTTCGCTGGTAGATACATGTACTGCAGCAGTGGATCCACGTGACATTCTGGGCAAATAGTGGAGAGAGATAGCATCTGGAAAGCTCTTTTCTAGAATAATGGTTGCTTTTGGAAACTGCTGTTTTTTTTTTTAAATCCTTGCATGAATATTAAAGGAACACTCCAAGGAAATTTAATATACTGGGACAGATTTACTAGCAATTTTATACAGTATAAACGTTAGACTAGACAGTATGACTAATTAATTATTTATCACAATGGCTCATGCTTGATAATGGACATTTTGTCTGCATTTACTTAACCTCTTGGTTGGCTTACTTTGTGTAACCTTTTGGCACCTATGCAGACTGAATAATCTGTTACTGCTCATTATATATAGACATCATATGTACATTTGGCATGTCTAAAGAGGTTATTAGATGACCGCCAAATGGCAAACATTGAGAAAGCGGACAGCCGTGCCGCGAAACGCGCATCGGGCGCATCCTTTTTCCTACCCCCCCCATCCTTGGTAAGCATTCTGGTCATCATACCGCTCTAAGAAGTTTTTCCTTTAGACCTTCCCTGTCTGCTATATTGATGCCTCCTGTGCATTGTGCTCTTGTAATATATGATGGGCCATTGAGCCCTTATGTATTTTTCACTAGCTACCCATGCTTCTGTGAAATGTTTGAGGCCATTGGGGCACAGTGTAATAATGGGAGATTATGATTATATATGTCTGTGATAGGGTATTTTCTAGATCTATTTGTAGCTAGCATATTTAAACCTTTTCTGTTAACCGCCCAGATTTAGGGCTATAAACTGTTATATATATCCGGTTTTGCTTCCACCTTGAATACTGTCATTATAAACTCTTTTTAATAATATAACTTAATAAAATGAATTTGTACATTTCATACCAGGTTGTCTGTCTTGTCCTCCTATCTTCTCCATGTAGCTGATCAGCCTCAGATCATGTATTGTAAATATGAAGAACTCCAGTCCACACCTATACAAAGTAAGCATACACTATTCCATATTTGAGTTAAAAATATCCAGCTAGAATTAAGCACAGTTAGTGCTTAAAGGATTATTCCCAACATTGCAAGTTATCACATGTTCATTGGATAGCTGATACTTGCTAACCAGTTAAAGAGGTTGTCCACTACTCAGACAACCCCTTCTCAACTTTCCAATCCCTGTTTCGCTCTTGTAAAATAATAAAATCTATACTCACTTCCAGAGCCGGGGCTGTTCCAGCAGTGTCAGCACTGGCTCTCCTGCAGATCAGGTGACATTGTTATGTCACGGAATCCCTGAGGCCAATCAGCTCTGGCATCCACATCTTTGGACAAATTGCACACATCCGGAAGTGAAAGCTGTGGTCTTTCACTTCCACCGAACGTCCGACTTGTCCAAAGGTGGGGAGAAGCACCGATTGGCCACATAGATCATGTGACATAATAATGTCACATGATCCCCAGGAAAGCCAGGGCAACATTGCTGGAATGGCGTCAGCACCGGAGGTGAGAATAGGTGTTATTATTTTACATGGGGGAAACATAGAGATTGAGAAGGGATTGTCCGAGTAATGGACAATCCCTTTAAGGTCTTACTGATGGACCCCTCACCATTCCCATAAATGGGACTTTAAAAACACCTCATCAAAATGAAGTTGTCATCATCCACGTACATTACAGCTACATTCTTTGTCTTTGAATTGATGGACATACCCCAGTGTATTCACAGTCATTGCTCCATTGGAACAGGGCACTTCAGAACCCCATGCTCAGGATAGAGTTAGGGTCCCAGCAATTGGACCCACATCCATCAACAAGTTAGATGGATAGGTGATAAGTAGAATTGAGCAAAACGATTCTCAGGAGCATAGTCCAATGGCCATATCGGTACTCCATGGTAGAGTATTCTATCTGCTGACATATTTCTGATTAGTTGGTCCTGCAACAGCGAGATCATAATGTAGGAAGTTTATAGCACTTTGGTTTAGCTGCCATGGACCACAGACCTGGCTGCTGGTCCTTTCGAAACGATTTGCTCAATTCTTATGATATCTTGTAATATTTGGAACAACACTATATAAAATTAAACTTCCTTTAGTGCCAGCAGCAGATAGCCACTATGGACCCTTTCCACTATGGACCCTATAGTGCAATGCCTATTTGATGGGTACCCCACTGGTTGTGTTATGATACAATGGTAGTACAAATTAAGCCAACTGTTTGGGTGCTGTAAATTGCATACATAAAATCCATTTTTTAGCTATACAGTACTATCCACACAGCTGAAGAAGAAAGCTGACCTCATTTAGTATTTTTATTTCCTGTATCAGAAGCAAGAACAATGCTTCCTGCAACGTTTATAGCATTACACTGCGTGTGAAGGCGATAATAATGAGAAGTAATGAATACAGGTGGCATGGTGTAAATGAGGTTACGATATTCTTATACCATTACATAAAGGCAAGTGTTAGGACAGTTTTAAAATCAACAGTAAACTACTTTACTAGAAGTCTTCATCAATGCTAAATGATGACTTCTAATGTCAGAAGAATGCTGATAACAGTGTACATTTAGAAGCTTTCTTTCTTTCATTTGAACAGCGAAGTTGGGCGTTGTGAGGCTGGAAAATTTCACAAGTGGGCAAGGGGAATGAAGTGGACTGTTGAGTTACTGTTAGAAAAACAGGATCCTACTGAAGTACACAGGATAAATTGACACTTTGCTCAAGAGTGCGTGCAGAGAGGTTGCAGTAACACGTGGGACTAGGGGATGTGAAAAACTATAATATTCAAGATGGGATGTATCTCAGTTTGCACAGCTTAATCAGAGATTAATAATGTGAAACCTGAGCAATTTTACCATTAATTCCAAATACCATCAAACCTCTGCAAGTATCAAATACTAAGACTAAATAAAAATAAGTCTCAAGAAAGCATATATTGTGCAATTTCCAGCTGTATTTAAGGTAACTGCGGCTCTTGTACAGTATTTGAAAGTACAATAATGAATTCAGAACTGTATTTTTAGGCTATGATCATTAAAGGCAATGGACATCTTTCACATGTAAAAAATGATTATTACATAAGTTAGTTGTTACTATTAGTTTAATTATAGTGATGAGCGTTGAGCGAGCACTAAAATGCTCGGGTACTCGTTGCTCGGGTCGAGCAAATCATAATGCTTGGGTGCCCGACCCGAGCATCGAGCCCAATGTAAGTCTATGGGAAACTCGAGCATTTTTCAGCCGGCTCCCCCCGGTGCTCTGCAAAGGGCGTAAAAACTGCCCTAATCGATTGGAATAGTGCTCAAATGACAAGGGAACAGCATGGGGAAGACCCTTGGAAGCATTTCTGTCTCCCAGGTCACTGCTGTCAACAATGTTGCCAGAGGTATTACACCACTTTTACGGACTCACAATAAAACATACAAAAACTAAACCAAAATGGATTTTCCTGGAAAAAATGATAAGGGACATCCTTTCCAGGGTAATGACTAAATAATGATATTGCTATAACATATAATAAATGTTTTAATGTATGTTTTATTGTGAGTCCGTAAAAGTGGCGTAATACTCTGACAACGTTGTTGACAGCTGTGACCTGGGAGTCAGAAATGCTTCCAGGGGTCTTCCCCATGCTGTTCCCATGTCATTTGAGCATTGTTCCCATCGATTTGGCCAATTTATATGCCCCCTCCAGACTTCCGGGGGGAGTCGCCAGAAAAATGCTCGAGTTTCCCATAGACTTACATTGGGCTCGTTGCTCGGGTTGAGCACCCGAGCATTACGATTTGCTCGACCAGAGCAACGAGCACCCGAGCATTTTAGTGCTCAATCATCACTATTAATTAGCTAAAATTGCGAATAAGAAGTAAACCCATGAAATAAAAATCATATTTCACAGTATACAAACAAAAGGAGCACAAATAAGCAAAGAATAATGCAAAAATTGTTTAAACCACAAAAACGACATTTTTTCACAGAAGATATACCGGAAATGACCCAGGTTAAACGCAAAAAAGCGTATCAAGTATCACCTGGACATGCATTGACCTGTGCAGCAAGGAGGGGTAGGGGAAGGAAAGGGGGCGTCCCATATTGTCAACACATAAAGCACATATAGAATTCAGGTATTCAAATACATAGGGTTTACAAGTGGGCCTCAATTAGAGAGATATGTTGCATTTTTATTATTATTCGTTAGATATTAATAGTACATAAATAGGGAATCGCCCTATATAAACTTATGAGGAGGATACACTAGTAATGTATATATTAATACATATACATGATATTATTCAAGACATGCAATAGTGTATAACCACATTCTGTTGGTATTTGTCAAAAAAAACCTATGTTAATCTCCCATTTGCAGGAAAACCACTACCGTTTTCAGTCATATTAATTAATTCATACCAATTGTGCCAGCAATATAAAACGGGAGTTTTTTTTTTTTTTTGTTACCCATGAGAAGTGAACATAGCCATTAGTGAAAACTGGTGTACACCCATACATAATTATGCAAAAGAAGAAAACCATCATTTTAATAAAGGTCTTCCGAATTTTCATTCCAAGTAGCATCTGCATAAGTGAAAAAAACAAAAAAAAAAAACTTTGAAACAAAAGTCCAATAACAAATGTGGATATATTTTATTAATCAATTAATACAAGTGACAACATGGGTAACAAACAACGGGATAGAAAATGACAAGAAAAAGAGCACCACAGGAGGAATATAAAAAGGGAAATGATCATCCTAATTATAACATGATCACATGTACTAAAATAGCCATAATAAAATACATGACTATTTAATAAATAGTTCATAAAGCACTTTGTGCTCACTGTATCTATAAATCATGCATAAATGATTATATAAAGTGTCCAGTGCAAAATATATCCGATGAGACATACACTAGGAAATAGTGTATAGGCACAATGGGTACGGAAAGTATTCAGACCCCTTTAAATTTTTCACTCTTTGTTTCTTTGCAGCCATTTGGTAAATTCTAAAAAGTTCATTTTTTTTCTCATTAAAGTACACTCTGCACCCCATCTTGACTGATAAAAAACAGAAATGTGGAAATTTTTGCAAATTTATTAATAAAGAAAAACTCAAATATCACATGGTCATAAGTATTCAGACCCTTTGCTCAGTATTGAGTAGAAGCACCCCTTTGAGCTAGTACAGCCATGAGTCTTCTTGGGAATGATGCAACAAGTTTTTCACACCTGGATTTGGGGATCCTCTGCCATTCTTCCTTGCAGATCCTCTCCAGTTCCATCAGGTTAGATGGTGAACGTTGGTGGACAGCCATTTTCAGGTCTCTCCAGAGATGCTCAATTGGGTTTAGGTCAGGGCTCTGGCTGGGCCAGTCAAGAATGGTCGCAGAGTTGTTCTGAAGCCACTCCTTTGTTATTTTAGCTGTGTGCTTAGGGTCATTGTCTTGTTGGAAGGTGAACTTTCGGCCAGTTCTGAGGTCCAGAGCACTCTGGAAGAGGTTTTCATCCAGGATATCTCTGCACTTGGCCGCATTCATGTTTCCTTCAATTGCAACCAGTCGTCCTGTCCCTGCAGCTGAAAAACACCCCCATAGCATGATGCTGCCACTGCCATGTTTCACTGTTGGGGTTGTATTGGGCAGGTGATGAGCAGTGCCTGGTTTTCTCCACACATACCGCTTAGAATTATCACCAAAAAGTTCTATCTTTGTCTTATCAGACCAGAGAATCTTATTTCTCATAGTCTAGGAGACCTTCATGTGTTTTTGAGCAAACTCTATGCGGCCTTTCATATGTTTTGCACTGAGGAGAGACTTCCATCGGGCCACTCTGCCATAAAGGCCCAACTGGTGGAGGGCTGCAGTGATAGTTGACTTTGTGAAACTTTCTCCCATCTCCATACTGCATTTCAGGAGCTCAGCCACAGTGATCTTGGGGTTCTTCTTTACCTCTATCACCAACGCTCTTCTCCCTCAAATGCTCATTTAGGCTGGACGGCCAGGTCTAGGAAGACTTCTGGTGGTCCCAAACTTCTTCCATTTAAGGATTATGGAGGCCACTGTGCTCTTAGGAACCTTGAGTAATGCAGAAATCCTTTTGTAACCTTGGCACGTCTGTGCCGTGCCACAATTCTGTCTCTGAGCTCCTTGGGCAGTTCCTTTGAGCTCATGATTCTCATTTGGTCTTACATGCACTGTGAACTGTGAGGTCTTTTATAGACAGGTGTTTGCCTTTCCAAATCAAATCCTATCAGTTTAATTAAACAAAGCTGGACTCCAATGAAGGAGTAGAACCATCTCAAGGAGGGTCACAAGGAAATGGACAGCATGTGACTTAAATATGAGTCTCTGAGCAAAGGGTCTGAATACTTATGACCATGTGATATTTCAGTTTTTCTTTTTTAATAAATTTGCAAAAATTTCTACATTCCTGTTTTTTATCAGTCAAGATGGGGTGCAGAGTGTACTTTAATGAGAAAAAAATGAACTTTTTAGAATTTACCAAATGGCTGCAATGAAACAAAGAGTGAAAAATTTAAAGGGGTCTGAATACTTTCCGTACCCACTGTATAATCCTATGACATTACGATGATGCAGAGTGTGATCATGCTTCAATGGAGTGGCATAGTGTATGGTTCTGTGAGTAGGTAGTTTGACAATGTACACAATGTTCAAAGCCTTGATAATGTGACATAGCAGTCAGAGAAGTATACTAAATACTCACAGCCTAATAACTATGGCTCCTGCTCCACAATGGCGCCCAACCCGACGCGTGTTTCAGTGCCCAGCCTTCGTCAGGGGGTCATAAATGAAAATAAGAAAGAAAAAAGAAAGAAGTGTGCATGGGAGGAATAGATTGTAAAGATACAGGTGCATCTCACTAGATTAAAATATCATCAAAAAGTTAATTTATTTCAGCTCTTCAATACAAAAAGTGAAACTCATATATTATATAGAGTCATTACAAATAGAGATGAGTGGTGTTCGACTCGAACTGTTCGCCAATCTCAAATTCGAGCTGGTTTGGGCGGTGTTTGAGCCGTTCGGCGAACACGAACAATTTGAAAAAAATTCGGCTGTTCGAGGTTATGTTCGATAACTGTTCGTGCACCAAAATCATAACTGGATTTTTTCTCAGTAATGCAGAAAATTAATGTTAATACGCAGTTTGAGTGTACAGCGGGGCGGGGGGAGGGGCAGGGGATGGATCTCTGCATAAATAATGAAGATCTCCAATTTTTTTTCTCTTTCCCACATTTACAGTGGGGAGGTGCAATCTGTCAGCCTATCAGCAGCGCACACACGGAGCGAACTACTTTTTTTCACACAAGCAAGGGCATGTGTCATTGGCAGTGTATGTCACATGTCCTTGCCCTATAAGACCCAGCCATTTTCCCCGTCGCCACCATTTTTTCACTGCTGCAGCTGCGTGTTAGACGGCACTGCTATTGCTGTGTGCGCTATACTTTCAGTGTTAATTTCAAGCCAATTTTCGCACAAATCTACAGATAGCTTGGGAGGAGGGAATAGTTGTGATTGCAGTCCTTTTGAGGACTAGGTTACATCATTTCCTACGACTTTTATCAGGCAGGTCTGTGATCTTAAATAGATAGGTTGGGAGTAAAGACTAATTGTAATTGCAGTCCTTTTGAGGGCTAGGTTAAATCAGTTCCTATCACTTTTTGCCAGGCAGGTCTGTGCCAGTGCTGTGCAAGTTTTTTTCACAGCATTTGGCTAAATCTAGCAAAGCAAATCCTTTTTGGCCTCTTGCAGTGAGTGTTAGTCAGTGGAGTAGCCTATCTGTTTTGCAAGCTACACCACCTGTGTATAGAATACAATTTTTTTACTGCACCTAGTGAAGTAAAACCTTTTGGGCATAGCATCATTCTATTAGTCCATCTATACTAACCTCCACCAGGTTGCAAATTCAAAATAATTTTTATCTGCATCTAGCTCTGAAAAAATATTTTGGCTTCGGCTTGTAGCAGTGTGTGGGACTTGTTCTATTAATCCATCTATACTAACCTCCACCAGATTGCAAATTCAAAATAATTTTTATCTGCATCTAGCTCTGAAAAAATATTTTGGCTTCGGCTTGTAGCAGTGTGTGGGACTTGTTCTATTAGCCAATCTATACTAACCTCCACCAGGTTGCAAATTCAAAATAATTTTTATCTGCATTTAGCTCTGAAAAAATATTTTGGCTTCGGCTTGTAGCAGTGTGTGGGACTTGTTCTATTAGTCCATCTATACTAACCTCCACCAGGTTGCAAATTCAAAATAATTTTTATCTGCATCTAGCTCTGAAAAATATTTTGGCTTCGGCTTGTAGCAGTGTGTGGGACTTGTTCTATTAGTCCATCTATACTAACCTCCACCAGGTTGCAAATTCAAAATAATTTTTATCTGCACCTAGCTCTGAAAAAATATTTTGGCTTTGGCTTGTAGCAGTGTGTGGGACTTGTTCTATTAGTCCACCTATACTAACCACCACCAGGTTGCAAATTCAAAATAATTTTTATCTGCATCTAGCTCTGAAAAATTATTTTGACTTCGGCTTGTAGCAGTGTGTGGTACTTGTTCTATTAGTCCATCTATACTAACCTCCACCAGGTTGCAAATTCAAAATAATTTTTATCTGCATCTAGCCCAGCCAATACTTTTGGGCTAATACCACAGTTTGGCCACTCAGCTCTGCTCGGTTCCCATCCATTGTTTTTTGTGCAAACAACTCCAGAGTTGTCAATTAGTTAACCACCAAAATGAGTGGAAAAAGGCCTGCTGCTGGTGGAAAGGAGAATAGGCGTGTTGGTAAGGGAGAAAAAGGTTGTGTCCGTGGGGTAGGTGTTAAAGCAACAGTAACTTCTGCAGAAGAAAGATCATCTACCAGCCAATCTAAGATGTCTACTTCTTTTAGAGGACATTGTGATAAGATCCCTTTCTTACGGCCACGCCAATCGCTACAAATTCCAGATGAGGCACAAAAACTGCAGGTGCTTCAGCGGATATCAAGTGCTCCTTTAAGTGGGCTCTCCTCCACCTCAACTTCAACATCACAAATACTCCAGTCCTCAGAGGTGTCACCCCAATCGCACTTGCTACCTCACAGCTCCCAAGTCTCCAGCTGCCCGTCTGAGTATGGGGTAGAGCAGTTGGTTGAGTCTGCAGAGCTGTTTACTCATACTATAGCCTGGGAATCAAAGGTCGGCTCCAGAGCTTCTGTGAATCCAGACGAGGAAATGATCTGCACTGATGCCCAGAATCTTTATGAGTCGGATCCAGGACCAGACGCAGAAGGTTCTGACCATAATGTAGACCCTCGTTCCCAAACTGTAACTCCTGTTGGTGGAGACAATGAGGAAGACGATGATGAGACTCAAATACCTGATTGGAGAGACAACTTGAGTTTTTTGTCAGGGCAGGAAGAGGTTGGCTCTGAGGACGACGGGTGTGATAACACACAGGGTGATGATGACGAGGTTGGAGATCCCACTTACTGTCAACCAACAGTCTGCCAGTCGATGAGGTCAGCAGAGGAGGTGGAGGAGGATGCTAGTGATGACGAGGTCAGGTTGCGCCTTCCTGGACAGAGACGTAGTACTGGAAGCACGTCAACAACTGCATCCTCAAACACAACTCTGCCTCTGACCACAAGTCGTGGTGGCTCTTCAGGTCGCATGGGTGCTAAGTCTTGCATAGTCAGGGCATTTTTTCAGATCGATAAAGATGACTCAACTCGTGTTATCAGTAACATTTGTCAGCAAAAGCTAAGTAGAGGCCAAAAAATACATAGTTTGAGCACTTCATGCATGAACCGGCACATGGATATGAAGCTTAAGTTGCAGTGGGAAGCTCACTATGCTACAATGCGGCCTAGCCGGCCGCGCCAACCACCGTCTGCCGCATCTTGTGCATCCGCGGCCTCTTCATCCTCTGTGACTGGGGGGACAGCAGTCACACCTGTTTTGGGACGCAGACCTGCCACCTCTTTACCCGCAACAGCCAGCGTGATTGGCAGGTCATCATTTTCTTTGGAGGTGGTAACACCAGCTGGTGTTGAGCGCTGTCCGACATTGATAGCACCACCTTTGGATCAAGGCAACCTAACATGTCCGCCTGCATCTTCCTCACAGACCGGCAGTTTGCCGAGGACACCCTTTTCAACCCCATCTAAGCACAACAGCCAGCCCTCGGTCCCTCAGATGTGGACAAGTAAAAGACCATTTCCTCCTAGCCATGAGAAAGCTAAGAGGTTGAATTTCACCATCTGCAAGCTCTTGGCTACAGAAATGCTGCCTTTCCGTCTGGTGGACACAGAGGATTTTTGAGACCTTATGTCCGTAGCAGTGCCCCAGTACCAGATGCCCAGTCGGCACTACTTCTCAAAGAAATGTGTGCCTGAGCTCCAACAGCATGTCGCACACAACATCACCGCTTCTTTGAGAAACTGTGTGTGTGACAGGGTGCATTTCACCACAGACACTTGGACGAGAAGGCATGGACAGGGGCGTTACATGTCGCTCACTGGGCACTGGGTAACTATGGTGACAGCAGGACAAGGGGCTGCTGTCCAAGTCTTGCCGTCCCCACGAGTTGTGCATCAATCCTCTTTATCTCAAAGTTCCTCCACTGCTTCTGCCTCCTCAACCTCCTCTCGGTCCTCCACCTGCACCCAAAGCCTGTCTGGTCATGCCACAAGCTTTCTAACTGCGCAGAAGGGATCCTGCACACCTCCTTACTATGCTGGCAGCAGGGCTCAACGTCATCAGGCGGTTTTTACTTTGAAATGTCTGGGAAATGTGAGTCACACAGCTGAGGAGTTGTGGTCAGCTCTGGAGAACCAGTTTCATGAATGGTTGTCTCCACTGGACCTGAAACCAGGGAAGGCCGTGTGCGACAATGCTGCAAACCTGGGTGCGGCCCTTCGCCGGGGCAATGTCACACACGTGCCTTGTATGGCTCACGTGTTGAACCTGGTTGTCCAGCAATTTTTAGCCCACTATCCCGGACTAGATAGCCTTCTGCAGAGGGCACGGTCGCTGTGTGTTCACTTCCGCCGTTCGCATCCCGCAGCTCAGTGTCTTACATCTCTACAGAAGTCATTGGGCCGGCCACTTCACCGGCTAAAATGCGATGTGCCTACCCGGTGGAATTCAACTCTGCACATGTTGCAGCGACTGTGGCAGCACCAACAAGCCCTGGTGCAATACATTCTGACGTATAGCCTGGGCCAACGAGATCCAGAGGTGGGGCAAATCATGCTGGAGGAGTGGTCTCAGATCAGGGACCTATGCACCCTTCTGCACAGTTTTGAAATGGCGACGAAGATGTTTAGTGCTGACGATGCCATTATCAGCATGACTATTCTGGTAATTTACATGCTGGAGCACATGTTAAACAGAATTTGGAGTCAGGTGGTGGCACAAGAGGAGGTGGAGGAAGTAGAGGAGGAGGAGTTGTATGCGGAAGGGCTAACATCTGCAAGGTCCAGACGGTCAGCAGCACCAAGGCGGCAGGCATGTGAGGGTGGGGGAGATGGTTTTACCAGGGCGCATGGTAGCAGCCAAACTAGTGAGGAAGGTGCAGGAGCCCAGGAAGAAGTGGAGGATGAACTGATGGAAGACTCATCAGATGAGGGAGACCTTGATCACATTTCTGTTGTGCGAGGTTGGGGGGAGAGGGCAAAGGAAGGAAGCATGATTGTTACCTCGCCACAACACAACAGGGACTTGGTGCTCCTGGATGTGCAAGACACATGAGTGCCTTCTTGCTGCGCTACCTGCAACATGACCCTCGAATTGTGAGAATTAGACTACTGGGTTGCCACACTGTTAGATCCCCGGTACAAAAGTAAATTTGCAGAAATTATTCCTGCCATAGAAAGAGATGCACGCATGCAGGAGTATCAGCAGAGACTGTTGCAGAATCTTACATGTGCTTTTCCACAAAACACTAGTGGTGCACGTAGTGAATCTCACAGTTCCAACTTGCCAACCGTGCGATCGTCAAATGTTCAGCACTCAAAACGTAACAGAAACATAGTATCTGCAGGTAACATCAATTTAGCGGAATCATTTCACCACTTTTTTAGCCCATCCTTTGCAAGGCCACAGGAGACAAGAAGTCTGACACATAGTCAACGCCTAGAGACGATGGTACAGGAGTATCTCCAAGTAAACATTGAAGCCATGACTGTGTCACTGGACCCTTGCTCTTTTTGGGCTTCCAAACTGGATAAATGGCCGGAGCTCGCCACTTACGCCTTGGAAATCTTGTCATGCCCCGCAGCCAGCGTTCTGTCTGAACGTGTGTTCAGCGCTGCTGGTGGTGGGCTGACAGATAAGCGCACGCGGCTCTCCACTGATAATGTAGACAGACTCACGTTCATAAAGATGAACAAATCATGGATCCGAAAGGACTTTTCTACCCCTGTGTCATCCTGGGGAGAGTAAAAGCTTGATGGTTTGTTAAAATCACCTCACCAACCGTTTTAAGCTTTCAAATTACTAATCATGTTTATTTGTGTCTTGGCTGTAAAATAATTTGGGCCTTGTAGCAGTTTGCAGTACTGATTCCATTAGGCCATCTATACTAAGCTCCACCAGCTTTCAAATTAATAATAATTTTTAGCTGCATCTAGCCCGGAAAATAATTTTGGGGCTCCTAGACGCGCAAAACACATGAGTGCCTTCTTGCTGCACTACCTGCAACATGACCCTCAGATTGTCAGAATTCAAAATAATCCTGACTACTGGGTTGCCACACTCTTAGAACCCCCACACTCTTCGATCAACCTTTTCATTTTAATAAAGAACCAAAAAATGGTCATTTTTGAAATTATAAGCATTAGCAGGTTATTAGAAACTGAAATCAAACAGTTTTCAACTCAAAACTTTATTCTAGGTGATATTACACTTGCACATAGGACCCCTTGTTCGAAAGGAGTTTCTGAACTCTCTCGTCCATTGAATTTGTCAGGTTTTGGATGGTTTCTGCTTCAATTGTTTTGCATGAGGACAGAATACCCTCCCAGAGCTGTTGCTTAGATGTGAACTGCCTCCCACCATCATAGACACTCCTTTTGATGATGCTCCAGAGGTTCTCAATGGGGTTGAGGTCAGTAGAGCTGTAACATACCTGGCGGCGTCCTTGCATAGTGGTCCATCTCCCACTGTGCAAGAGCGCGCACTTGATTTCCAGTCTAGACTGCTACTCTGACTTCTTTCCATACTGTCTGCTTTGCTCTGCTCTGGCTGCTTAGGGCGACGCCCGCTGAACTTTCTGTTTCTTGTAGCTGCTGCAAACACACCCCTAATGCGTCCTCAGCCTATTGCTGTCTGTCACCTGGTATTTAAACCAGCTCCTCCTTGGAATCCATGCCTGAGCATCTTGTTCTGTCAGTTGGCTTCTAGTCACTGATGTGCCAGGTCCTGTCTATGTTTCCTGCCTTGCGGTATCAGTTCCCGTGTCTGAACTGTGTCCTGTCTGTGCACTCTAGCCAGCTGTCTTTCTGCCTTTCCTGAAGGCTGTAATTCCAGGCCCGTGTGAACACGCTCTTAGCCTGTTTGTCCCGCCCTCTGGGGGCCGCTTACCCAGACTTGCTCCTGTATCTCGCTTCAGTAACTGTTCTTGTCTGAACTGTCTTCTAGTTTCTTACCTGTTTTGTCCTTATGTCCGTTTGCTCCCTTTTTCTGCAGTCTGAACCAGCACTTGTCTTTACCTAGGCTCGTTCCTGCATTTTGTTGCAGTAACTGTTCTTGTCTGAACAGTCTCCTAGCTTCTTATCTGTTTTGTCTTTATGTCCGTTTGATCCCTTTTTCTGTAGAGTCTGAACCTGCACCTAACTTCTACTCGTTGTCATTGTACTTCCGTTTGTGAGTTGGAGTCCTTTCGCTAATTCTTTGCAAGTATCTTATGTGTATCTGGTTCTGCCTTTCTTTTCCAGTCTGTTCCGTGTGAACAGAGCCCTGTCCCCTTTGCTTTGTCTTTGTTTACCGCTTCGGCAATTTATCTCTGTCCTGTCTTACTTACCGCTTCGGCGGTTCCTGCCCGCTCAGCCTTGTCCACCGCACTTGCGGTTTTTCCTCTGCTCAGCCTTGTCTACCGCGTCTGCGGTTTCGCTCTGCTCAGCCTTGTCTACCGCGTCTGTGGTTTCACTCTACTCGGCCTTGTTTACCGCGTCTGCGGTTTCGCTCTGCTCAGCCTTGTCTACCGCGTCTGAGGTTTTGCTCTGCTCAGCCCTGTCCACCGCGTCTGCGGTTTTGCTCTGCTCAGCCCTGTCCACCGCGTCTGCGGTTTTGCTCTGCTCAGCCTTGTCCACCGCGTCTGCGGTTTCGCTCTGCTCAGCCTTGTTTACCGCATCTGCGGTTTCGCTCTGCTCGGCCTTGTTTACCGCGTGTGCGGTTTCGCTCTGCTCAGCCTTGTCTACCGTGTCTGCGGTTTCGCTCTGCTCAGTCTTGTTTACCGCATCTGCGGCTCTGAACCAGTCGCCCAGTCTGTACTGGACCCTACCCAACCTGTGCTCTAGCCTGCCTGTTCCTGTATTCCCCGGTGTGGGTCAAAAGTCGTGTCCGGGGTCTGACCTGGAGTGGAACCTGGTCCCTCTACTCGGTTCCTCCCTGGTGCACTGGCGTCATATGCCGTTGTGCGACCTTGGTCGGATCGGGCAGATACTTAGTTACGCCTCTCTAGGCACTCTGCGGTTCATGGCACAGTGGAATCACTAATCACGCACACGCCAGTCAGTCCGCGTGTGTGCATTACAGGAGCATGGGGGTCACACCATAAGTTTGTCCCCTTTTATGCCCATATCAGCCAGAGATGCAGATGTGTTATGTGCAGCATGAGACGGTGCATTATCATGCATGAAAATGATCTTGCTGCGGAATACACGGTTCTTCTTCTTGAACCATGGCAGGAAGTGCTGTTTGAGAAACACCATATACATTATGGAGTTCATCTTTACCCCTTCAGGGATATTAAAGGGGCCGACAATCTCTCTCCCCATGATTCCAGCCCAAAACATTACTCCACCTCCTCCTTGTTGGCGCCGTAGTCGTGTTTGCATGGGGTGTCCATCAACCAGCCATCCTCCACTCCATCCATCTGGACCATCGAGCGTTGCACGGCACTTATCGGTGAACAAAACAGTTTTGAAGTCAGTCTTCATGTATTGTTTGGCCCACTGGAGCCGTTTCTGCCTGTGTACAGTGGATAGAGGAGGTCGACAGGATGGCTTACGCACAGCTGCAAACCTCTGAAGGACCCTGCATCTTGTTGTTCGGGGGACGATGGAGGCACCAGCAGCTTCAAAAACTTGTCTGCTGCTATGACAAGGCTTTTTTGCCGCTGCTCTTTTAATCTGACGTAATTGCCTGTAGAAAGAGTCTTCAATTTTCCCTTATCAGCACGTACATGTGTGTACTGTGAATCAGCTACATACTTCTTGATTGTGCGATGATCAGGATGAAGAGTCTTGGCAATGTTGATTGTAGTAATGCCTTGACCTAAACACTCCACAATTTGTTGCTTCTCAGCTGCCGACACATCCTTTTTCTTTCCCATTTTGGCAGAAAATGTAGGCTGCTTAATAATGTGGGACAGCCTTCTTAAGTAGTCTTGCCTTTCATTGTACACACCTGCCAAACTAATTAGCACAGGTGTCTGCAATTGCTTACAGTGATATAAAGAGCCCTGACACACATCACCATCAATGAGTTTAACTGACAAACAAAAAAATTCTTACCTTATCAGTCCTAAACACGTTTTGCATAATAATTAGGAACACAGTGTACATGTGCTTTTCCACAAAACACCTGTGGTACACGTAGTGAATCTTACAGTTCTAACTTGCCAACCGTGGTCTGTATGGAGTTGTTCAATAAAGGGCCCAAAATTAAGATAATATAGACGGGAGAGGTCTCTATGAATACAAATTCCTAAGTATTTGATACCCTGTGAGGGCCAGGCAAAGGGAAAGTTGGACTGGATGGAATCCTGTATGGATTTGGGGAGGGAAACATCGAGGGCCTCAGACTTCGCTGCATTGATTTTAAAATGTGACCATGTAACAAAGTGATTTATTTCAGCCATAACAGCAGGGATGGATATATGTGATTGAGTGATATATACTAGGACATCATCAGCAAATGCAGAACACTTGTACTCGGTGCCTCCCACCTCAATCCACCTAATATTGGGGTTATGGCGAATTGATGAGAGCAGGTGCTCCGTCACTAGGATGTATAAGAGAGGGGACAGAGGACATCCCTGCCTTGTCCCATTGCTGATTATGAAAGGTGATGAAAATGTTCTGCCGCGCCACCTGGGCCTTGGGACTCCCGGAGCCGGACCCTTTTTGGTAGATGCTGGGGGTTGTAGTCTCCGCGGCGGCGACCCAGTTCCGTGGCTCAGGGTGGTCAAACCAGTGGCGGAACTATTTATGTGGTTTTGATGTTTAAATGTCCGACTATGCCACCCGTAGATTGGGGTCAGAGTGAACCGCCGCTGCAGTGCAGACCGCTGAGGCTGGTGTTGTGGGTGCAGCAGAGCGTAGTATAACTCCCCATGGGAGGAGTATAGCCTCAGGGCAGTGTATGCGGAGGATGGGGGTGATGGTGCAGGGCAGCAGCAGTAACGACACAGAGTCAGTGATGCAGTCCAGGGCCTTTACTCACAGTTCTTATTATCCAGACCACTTCTGCAAGTAATGGCTGCCCACGTCGTACTGTGCTCACCAGGTGAGGGGCTCGGCCAACTCCCAGATAACTTTGGAGCGCTTCACAGGACCCCCTTTGTGTGTCCTTTCTCTGGCCTTTCTTACCCCACCAGTGACCACGCTTCTGTCCGGCTGCCTCGGGCCTCTTCTTGGAAAACTTGGCGCCAATTTCCCTGACCCTATGTGATGCCTTCCTAGCGGGTGTAGCGAGGGGCTGTGCCACATAAAATGTCACAGCCTCCGGTTTCTAGCTGAGGGTCGTTTCCCGCCTCCACTAGTTTTGGGGACCGGTCTCCCCCTTTGGCCTGACCCCTCCACGCAGGTGGATTCGGACGTGAGGTGGCGACTCGCCCGTCCGCACCCCTGGGATCCCTTCATTTCTCGTTCCTGGAGCCTTCTCCGCTACTCTTCCTTCCTTCTCCCTCTTCCAGGCCTGGGCCCCTGTCACTAAGCCCGCCTCCGGGGCAGAGCTCATGCAGAGCCCCTGCTCCCTGTCACTTCTGCTCAGACTTCTCTTCACTGAACTAAGATGGTGCCCACCTTTTATACTCCCTTCTCAATGCACCCAGGAACTGCTTCCTCCCTGCTCATGCACTACAGGGTTCCCCTTCCTCGGTGTTCCCTCCCCCCACTCCAGCCAGGGACAGGGACTGTCGTGCCCATCTCAGGGGCATATTGGTCTCCCTGCCCCACAGCAATGTGGTGTAATGCATGCAGGTGTCGGGGTCCTGATCCACACTCCATCCTTACCTGAGAGTGAGATATCACACCTCTGGGTGAGGTGCAATACCTCTGTAGCAACCGAGCCCTCGGGGTGCTACAGTTCAATTTATCTTCAGCCTAGGTGACGTATTGCGATACAGGGCCATGATTTGGGCTATAAAAGGGTCCCCTAGACCCCTACACCAAGCTTTTAAGAGAATATTATATGGCGTGCCAGGAGACTCTATGGAATGCTTTCTCAGCATCCAACGAGAGTATCTAATTACAAATTTTTAACTGCATCTAGCCCAGGAAATACTTTGTGCCTAGTAGCAGTGTCTGCTAGTCAGCGGATTATCCCAGCTGTTAAGCAAGCTACACCACCTGTAGTTTGGACACTTAATTTTTTCAAAGGAAATGCTTCGGGCCCCTGGGATACTCAGTGAAGAGCATCGGGAGGCACCCCAAGGCACAGGGGCTGGGACTGGCGGTAGGACGCCTTGCGGTGGACCGCCAAGCTCGATCCTTATAAAAGCTTTTTAACTGCAGCAGCTTTAGTGGACGCTACTGGAGCTGGAATTCCCGCAGCTGCTGGCATCAGACTTGCCCTCCAATAGATCCTTGTAAAAGGATTTAAAGTGTACTCATTCAAATTAGAGAGACAATTTAAATGAAAAAGCTTAGACCTGCCTCCACCGCAGGGGGGCTCGCTCGACCGACCAGTGGACAGGCACCAGTATTGGGAAAGGGGGGCTGGCCGTCAGGGTCCACCGCAGCTCTGGCACAAACCCGGTGACACGGAGGTCGCACGGGCAGGAAAGGACTGGCCGTGTCGGCTTCGCTCTTTTTTAGTTTTAGAAGGGCATGACATGCCTATATGTGTGTCTCCCCCTCCTTTTACTCCTCCACCTCTTTTCTTTTCGCATGACTATATGTACTTGTCACTTTTTCATGTGTTAGTTGTGTCTTCTGAGAAGTTTGTCAGCTTTTGGACACCTTTGAAGTGTTTTCTATGTGTTTTCTATGTGTTGCTATGTGTTTCTGTTTGCCTGCCATTGGTTTTAACGGTGTTCAAAGGTGTTCGACGAACAGTTCGTCGAACATACGGGTGTTCGACGAACCGAACCGAACTCGAACACTACGGGGGTGGCTCAACACTAATTACAAACAGAGTGATGTATTTCAAGTGTTTATTTCTGTTAATCTTGATGAATATGGCTTACAGCCCATGAAAACACAAAAGTCATCATCTCAGTAAATTAGAATACTTTATAACAACAACTTGAAAAATCTTTTTAAAATCCTAAATGTTGGCCTACTGAAATGTATGCTCCGTAAATTCACTCAATACTTGGTCGGGCTCCTTTTGCATCAATTACTGCATCAATGCGGCGTGGAGGCGATCAGCCTGTGGCACTGCTGAGGTGTTATGGAAGCCCAGGTTGCTTTGATAGCAGCCTTCAGCTCGTCTGCATTGTTGGGTCTGGTCTCTCATCTTCCTCTTGACAATACCCCATAGATTATCTATGGGACTAAGGTCAGACGAGTTTGCTGGCCAATCAAGCACAGTGATACTGTTGTTATTAAACCAGATATTGGTACTTTTGGCAGTGTGGACAGGTGCCAAGTCCTGCTGGAGAATGAAATTTCCATCTCCAAAAAGGTTGTCGGCAGAGGGAAGCATGAAGTGCTCTAAAATTTCCAGGTAGATTGCTGTGCTGACTTTGGTCTTGATAAAACACAGTGGACCTACACCAGCAGATGACATGGCTCCCCAAACCATCACTGATTGTGGAAACTTCACACTAGACCTCAAGCAGCTTGGATTGTGTGCCTCTCCACTCTTCCTCCAGACTCTGAGACCTTGATTTCCAAATGAAAATTGGAACTCTGGGACCTTGTGGAGTGTGTCAATGATTGCCTTCTGGAAATCTGTCAAGTCAGCAGTCTTCCCCATGATTGTGGAGCCTACTGAAACAGACTAAGGGACCTATTTAAACGCTCAGGAAGCCTTTGCAGGTCTTTTTTGTTAATTGTTTTAATTTACTGAGATAATTACTTTTGTGTTTTGATTGGCTTTAAGCCATAATCATCAACATTAACAGAAATAGATACTTGAAATAAATCACTCTCTATTGTAATGACACTATATAATATATGAGTTTCACTTTTTGTATTGAAGAACTGAAATAAATTAACTTTTTGATGATATTCTAATATAATGAGATGCACCTGTATCATGCACATTGAATACAAAGGTCCCAACAATTAAATCTGTTTATAGAAGCCTGTAAATAATAATTCCTTGTTGAGGCTGTGAGGAGATAGACTCTGTAGCTCAAATATCTTCCTGGATTCAAATTGTAAGATTTTCAAGGTGGTATCCTTACCACGAATATTAGTAATCCCTTCCAATTCCAAAATATGCATCCATTTAATTTTACTACCACAATGTTTTAGGTAAAGTGCCGCCACAGAGGTAAGTAACTTACGTTTATCCATGAGAAGCTCTGGAGAGGGACAAAAGTGCACACAAAATAGGGCAATACCGTCTGGCAAGGGATAGGTATAATCGATGGTAGCGCTCACCTAAAGGTGCTGTGTGCAGGCACAACACCTATAAATGCATCAAAAGCCGCTACTGATGCCCCATGGCTGGAGGAAATGGTTGTTCCAGAGGTAATGGCAAAAATTGGAAACTGGCACGTTTAGGCGAGCTGCGCTGCAGGAATGAAGAGGCTTGGGATTCCAAGATGGTTTTTATTAATACCAACGCGTTTCTGCGCAGGACCGGCGCCTTTCTCAAGGCATAAAGACCAAATGGAATCCCAAGCCTCTTCATTCCCGCAGCACAGCCCGCCTAAATGTCCTAGCTTCCAATTTTTGCCATTACGTTTGTCCATGTCATTCCTGGCTCTCCTGATATTTGAGAAATGCTGTTGTATATGGTATCTGAGTTCCTGTGTGGTCTGCCTTTTTGGGCATTCACAAATCAAAGCATAGACCAACTTTCTTGTCTTACAATTGAAATAACCACATTGGCAAACCTGTACAGGAGAAGTGGGTGGTGAGATCTGTTCATTTGACGTCATAAATGGGCAAATGGTACAGTTACCTCAAGGGTAAGACCCCTTAAGTTTCGTTAGCCTATTAAGAGGAATAGTTGGTTGTGAAAAGTGACTTACGGTTAGATAATCTTTTAGGTTTCTTGACCTCCTAGCAATCATCCTTGGACGTGATGAAATAAAAGGTTGTAGACTTCAGTCACTTAGAAATATCCCCCAATTTTTCTCAAAAATTTGTCTAATGTCCTGACACTGGTTGTTATAAGTCATGATCAAATCAATCGTCCTTGGTCTTTCTCTTATTCTTGGTTGTAACGTGTCCTTTCGATCAATTCTATAAGAATATTGATAGGCTTTAGAAATTAATTTCCGTGGGTAGCCCCTGGTTATAAATCTTTCTGTCAGATGACGGGCCTGTACTTTAAAATCCTTAATTGTCCTGCAGTTTCTCCTTAAACGGAGGAATTGTCCTTTTGAAATACCTTTCCATATATGTGGAGGATGGAAACTTGTAAAGTGCAAAAGGCTGTTGGTAGCTGTAATTTTTTGCTAGAGAGTGGTTTTTATAGGTGTTCCATACAAGATGATCTTTAGGTCCAAAAAGTCTACAAAAAAGTCACAAAATTTAGGTACAACCCTGAATTGCCCTTAAATTTTTCAACCTTTTAAAGCTTATATGGCAGAATTCTGCCCAATACTTCAAAATTTCAATATTTATTTCACCCGCACAAAAGCCTTTGTTGGTGATGACAGCTTCAAGAATGCCTGCTGTCGCATGCATTTCTCAGGTATGATTTTGGCCTATTCTTCCACACAAACACTTCCAGTAGATTTGGTTTTCAGTACCATCTATATGCTGATGACACTCAATTATACACATTGTCTCCTGACATCACCCCTGCATTACTACAAAATATCAGTGATTATGTTTCTGCTGTCTCTAACATCATATTCTACCTCTATCTAAAACTGAATCTGTCAAAAACTGAACTCCTTGTGTTTAGTCCCTCTACTAACCTATCCCAAACCAAATATTGCCATTTCCTTATAAGGCTCTACCATTACTCCTCTGAGCACGCGCCCGCTTTCATGGGGTGTTATTTGACTCAGATCTTTCCTTCACTCCTCGCATCCGATCATGCACTTGCTCATGTCACCTACTCCTCAATACAGCTCTATAAATCAACCTTTTGTTACCTTTGACTCTGCAAAAACTCTTATTGTTGCTCTTATTCATTCTCGTCTGGACTACTACAACTCTCTACTAATTAAATTATCATCAGTCTCCCTTTTACTAAATTCTTCCCTCTCCAATCCATCCTGAATGCAGCAGTCAGGATCATATTCCTCTCCAACTGCTACACCGATGTCTCTACCCTGTGCCAGTTATTACACTGGTTGCCCATCCACTACAGAGTCCAATATTAACTTATCACTCTCACCCACAAAGTCCTCCACAGTTCTGCACCTCCGTAAATCTCCTTCCTCATCTCTGTCTGTCACCCTACCCATGACCTCCTTTCTGCTAATGAACTAAGATTAACATCCTCAATCCAAACCTCCCACTCCCATCTCCAGTTAATTCCCAATACCCACAGTTTTAAGTATGCCCTAATAATGCACTTGTTTAGACTGGCCTATCGCCTCTCCTCATTTATGGAACTATTCCATGTTTGCCAGTCCAAAATTTTTCATCCCTCATAGCATATGTTTACATACCCTCCATGCCCTTAATAGCACTTTGTATCTGTACTTACAATAAAGAGATACTGGCTGGTGACTGGTCCATGCAGTGTTATTTGAATACCCTATTTAATATATTGATGGCTGGACCATACCATGCAAGCACTTTTTACTACTTATCTTTTGTGTCTCCCTTATTTCCTCATAGATTATAAGCTTGCAAGCAGGGCCCTTAGTCCTCTTCGTATCTGTTGAATAAAGTGTTTACTCTGTTATGTCTTTATCGCATGTACAAGTACCCTCTGAAATGTAAAGTGCTGTGGAATATGTTGGCGCAATAGAAATAAACATTATTATTATTATTATTATTATTATCTTCATCATCTTAGTAAATGACAGCAGATTTTTAGCAAGAATGTCTCGGTTCATTTGTCCATTCATCATTCCTTCAAGTATATGAAGTTTACCAGTGCTGTATGCTGAAAAACAACCCCACACCATGTTGTTCTCACCTTCAAACTTCACAGTAGGTATTGTGTTTTTGGGGTGATATGCAGTGCCCTTTGGCCTCCAAACATGGTGTGTATTATGGCATCCAAGAGTTAAATTTTGGTCTCATCCAGCAAGACTATATTCTCCCGGTATTTCACAGGCTTGTCTAAATGTTGTTGAGCAAACTTTAAATGCGCTTGAACATGATTTTTATTCAGCAATGGAATCTTGCATGCTGAGCATGTATACAAGTCATGGATGTTAGGTGCCTTACTTATTGTTTTATTTGAAACATTTCTACTTGCTGTTTCCAGGTCTTTTTGTAGCTCTCCACAGGTGATCCTTGGTTCTTAAACAACTCTTCTGATAATACTTTTCACTCTAGAGAGCACCTGGTGGTGGCCGATTTATGGTGAAATGATGTTTTTTTTACTTCCGGATTATGGCCCCATCAGTGGTCACTGGAGACTTCAGTAGTTTAGAAATTCTTCTGTAACCAATGCCATCAGTATGTTTTGTAATAATAAGGTTTCAAAGGTCTTGAGACAGCTCACTGGTTTTACCCACCATGAGATGTTTCTTTTGTGGCACCTTGGTAATGAAACACGTTTTTATAGGCCATCAGTTGAACCAGCTGACATTATTTTTCACTAAGTGGCAGGATTGCTTTCTAATGACTGATAGATTTCAGCTGGTATCATGACTTTCCATGGCTTTTTGGACCTCTTTCTTCATGTGTGCAATACTTTGTACTTTTTTTTCCCTGTGCCATTTATCATTATTACACAAAACTTAATTTATGGACATCTATGGTTTGATTTATTTGCCTGTGTGGATTGGATGGGTTGTTACTGGCATCTGGTGAGAATTTCATGTCAATAGCACCTTTAGAAATATATTTACTTAGAAAATTGGTGACATGTTCAACACTTTTTTCACGCGCCGTATGTTCTTTTGGCAATAATCTTCAATTTGGGGATTTTTTTGTTGATGTGTCATCTTGACACGACCTTTCCAAAATACCCTATTTAAGCAAGTGCACATTATACAGTAGATTCCAGGATAGAGATCTGCTAATAAAGTGCAAGTCTTGTTATGGTGGAAACGATCTATTGTGTGAGTTGTAGCAAATACTACATTTGCAATGTGCAGCAGGCAGCATCTCTGTAAAATTATCAGGGTCTGACATCAGAATGTGATGTTTATGCAAATATCATTTAAAGGCAAGTGTGTCGAGAAAGTGTATTAGAAATATGTGGATCAAAATATAGAAAAGTGGAGGAATTTTGATGACACTGTCATCTCTTGGAAAGAAGTAAATGATCGCAATAAAAAGCAGTGCTTTACTCAGCTATTACAGGCTTTTGGGAAAACTATTGCTACAGGGAATATTATGTTTTCTCATAAAGTTGCAAAATCTGCCATTTTGACATACTGATTCACCTATCTTCCATACAAATTGAAATATTTACATCAGTAATTGTAGTTTGAAATAGATATTAAGCTGATTATCTCCTCACTACAGTGGGTTGCCACCAGTACTTGAGCAACCAGGATCGATTCTAGCCTTTCTACTGCCTTAGGCGAAAATTGAAATAATGCCCCTCGAAGCAAAGTATCCAGCAATTAATAAATTGTACAAACAAATATATATCAGCATGAAGAAACTGTACACTTAAGTATATATCAGAAGTGTGGAAACAATATACATAAATATATACAAGCATCCATCAATGACTAAACTGCACACATAAATATATGTCGACAGACTGTAGTGAATAAAACACATATGCAATCATAGTAATCAATCATGCATCATCTCCCCCCACATTATAATCATTGTAATTATTACAGTAATCATCCATACCCCCCCCCCAGTTAACATAATAATTTTCAGTTATCATTTGTCATTCTCACTGCCCCACAACCCACAACAGTAATCATGATAACATGTATTAATCATCTATTACATGCCGCTACGGAGAATTTATAATCATTCATCACTCAATTATCAGGCAAAATTATTTTTAGGCTGGTTTAAAAATCATTATTCTCAGCAGTACATTCTCTCTTGTAAACAGTGCATGTGCTGTCGAGAACTAGGACAGTCTCTGTACACAGAACGATTTATTAGTGATCCCACCAAGGACAACATCTGCAAGGAGTTTGTATGTTCTCCCCGTGTTTGTGTGGGTTTCCTCCAGGTTCTCCGGTTTCCTCCCACACTCCAAAGACATACTGTTAGGGAATCTAGACTGTGAGCCCCAATGGGGACAGTCATGATAATGTCTGTAAAGCGCTGTGGAATTAAAGGCGCTATAAAAGGGAGTAAAATACATTTGTGATCTATTGTTTCTGTGCATATATTCAATGTGGTCAATTTAAACAGGTTACAAACATGTAGCTAACTTGCGGTCATTAAACACCACAAGTTGGATAGTGTAGACCAGGGGTCCTCAAACTACAGCCCGCGGGCCACATGTGGCCCGCGGAGGATTTGTATCCGGCCCGCCGGGCTGTGGGCAGAGGAGAGCGGTTGCTCAGGGCCCCGGTAGCCGGATACTTACCTCTCCCCGTGCCTACGCAGATCAGCTGTCTTCCTGCTCTGCGCTCCCTGCGACATCAAAGGGTGCAGTGACGTCTTTACAACGCGCCCTCCCCTGCGCCGTCACAGGCAGCGCTGAGCGGGAAGACGCCGGCGACGCTGGAGTCCGGAATTGAGCAGCAGCAGCAGGTGAGAAGTGAGGTGAGTATTGGATTTTTTTTTATTTAATGTATGGAGGCATGGGGCATTATATGGGGGAGTGACATCCTGAATGGGGCATTACATGTGGGAGTGACATCCTGCATGGGACATAATATTAGGGGTGACATCCTGCATGGGGCATTATATGGGGGTTTACATGCTGCATGGGGCATTATATGGGGGAGTGACATGCTGCATGGGACATTATATGGGGGGGTGACATCCTGAATGGGGCATTATATGGGGGGGTGACATGCTGCATGGGGCATTATATGGGGGGTGACATCCAGCATGGGGCATTATATGGGGGGTGACATCCTGAATGGGGCATTATAAAGACAGGAGGGTGATATCTTGCATGGGGCATTATATGGTGGGAGAAAGGGACATCCTGCATGGGGCATTATATGGGGGGTGACATCCTGCATGGGGCATTATAAGGGGGAACAGCCTGCATGGGGCATTATAAGGGGGGAACAGCCTGCATTGGGCATGATAAGGGGGGAACAGCCTGCATAGGGCATTATATGGGGGAAACAGCCTGCCTATTGAGGACCTATGCTGCCTATTGGGGACATTTACCTGCCCATTGAGGACCTATGCTGCCTATTGGGGACATTTACCTACCCATTGAGGACCTATGCTGCCTATTGGAGACATTTACCTGCCTATTGGGGACCTATGCTGCCTATTGGGGACATTTACCTGCCTTTTGGGGACCTATGCTGCCTATTGGGGACATTTACCTGCCTATTGGGGACCTATGCTGCCTATTGGGGACATTTACCTGCCTATTGGGGACATTTACCTGCCTATTGGGGACATTTACCTGCCCATTGAGGACCTATGCTGTCTATTGGGGACATTTACCTGCCTATTGGGGACCTATGCTGCCTATTGGGGACATTTACCTGCCTATTGAGGACCTATGCTGTCTATTGGGGACATTTACCTGCCTATTGGGGACCTATGCTGCCTATTGAGGACCTATGCTGCCTGTTGGGGACATTTACCTGCCTATTGGGGACCTATGCCGCCTATTGGGGATATTTACCTGCCTATTGGGGACCTATGCTGCCTATTGGGGACATTTACCTGCCTATTGAAATACCGGTTGATTTAACTTTACTTGTTCTTCCTTTTAAATATCGTATTTGTTCCTGTATTGCTTTTTTTACTTCAAAATAAGATGTGCAGTGTGCATAGGAATTTGTTCATAGTTTTTTTTTAAAAACTATATTCCGGCCCCCCAATGGTCTGAGGGACAGTGAACTGGCCCCCTGTTTAAAAAGTTTGAGAACCCCTGGTGTAGACCTACTCTTAGCCTAGCTTTGCTAAGAGACTATAATGTAACATTATTTATAGCAAAATATAATTATTGTCTGGGGGGCTAAGTAAGACAGTAACCTTGATAAGCAGTAAATAATCATCCATTACTATATGCTTTTAATCCCACCAACAATACCCACAGTATGAGCTGCACCAGGGCCGGGGTCAGCACCTGGCGCACCCAGGCAAGTGCCGGGGCCCTGAGCAGGCGGGGGGCCCACTCGCAGTCAGGCACCCCGCCGGGCTATGGGCAGAGGAGAACGGTGCCAGCGCCTACCCTTCTCCCCCGCTTGCTCAGGGTCCCGGCAGCCAGATACATACCTCTCCCCGTGCCTCCGCAGATCCGCTGTCTTCCTGCTGTAAGCTCCCTGTGACATCTCAGGTCAGAGGGTGTTGTGACGTCTTTCCACCATGCCATCCCCTGAGCTATCACAGGCAGCGCAGAGTGGGAAGACGCCATCGATGCTGGAGTCTGGACCAGAGCAGAGGCAGCAGGTGAGGAGGAGTGAGGTGAGTATTTGATTTTTTTGTTTTTTTTTAATGTATGGAGGCATGGGGCATTATATGGGGGGGGGTGACATCCTGCATGGGGCATTATAAGGGTGGGGGTGACATCCTGCATGGGGCATTTTAAAGAGAGGGGGGGTGATATCCTGCATGGGGCATTATATGGTGAGGGAAAGGGACATCCTGCATGGGGCATTATATGGGGGGGGTGACATCCTGCATGGGGCATTATATGGGGGGGAAAGGGACATCCTGCATGGGGCATTATATTGGGAGGAGAAGTCACATCCTGCATGGGGCATTATATGGGGGGAGGTGACATCCTGCATGGGGCATTATATGGGGGGGAAAGGGACATCCTGCATGGGGCATTACATGGGGAGGAGAAGTCACATCCTGCATGGGGCATTATATAGGGGGGTGACATCCTGCATGGGGCATTATATGGGGGGGTGACATCCTGCATGGGGCATTATATGGGGGGTGACATCCTGCATTGGGCATTATATGGGGGGAAAGGGACATCCTGCATGGGGCATTATATGGGGAGGAGAAGTCACATCCTGCATGGGGCATTATATAGGGGGTGACATCCTGCATGGTGCATTATATGGGGGGTGACATCCTGCATGGGGCATTATATGGGGGGTGACATCCTGCATGGGGCATTATATGGGGAGAGACATCCTGCATGGGGCATTATGTGGGGGGTGACATCCTGCATGGGGCATTATATGGGGGAGGGTGACATCCTGCATAGGGCATTATATTGGGGGTAACATCCTGAATGGGGCATTATATGGGGGGTGACATCCTGCATGGGGCATTATAAGGGGGGGTACAGCCTGCATGAGGCATTATAAGGGGGGAACAGCCTGCATAGGGCATTATGTGGGGGAACAGCCTACATGGAGAATTATATGGGGGCCAGTATCCTGTATGGAGCCTTATATGGGAGTCAGAATCCTTTACGGAGCGTTATATGGGGGCCAGTATCCTGTACAGAGCGTTATATGGGGGCCTGTATTCTGTATGGAGCGTTATATGGGGGCCAGTATTCTGTATGGAGTGTTATATGGGGGCCAGTATTCCGTATGGACCATTTTATGGGGGCCAGTATTCTGTATGGAGCATTTTATGGGGGCCAGTATACTGTGTGGAGCGATTCGCCGGTTTCTGAGATATTGTGGAATTTACAATAGATATCACTCATGTAATGTAAGAAGTGAAATCTTTGCATTGTACTATATATATATATATATTTCTCTGTGGTATCTGTGCATCATGAATCGTGGTATGTGTTGAAGGGGCCCACTGAGACTCTTTCGCCCGGGGCCCAGAAAAACCTGGAGCCGGCCCAGAGCTGCACTACATTTAATAGTCTCATAAAAATAATGCAGATTATTATTATGATCTTATTAAATGGAGAGCAACTCATGCCATTATTACTGTCTATGGTGAGGTTTGTAGGGGGCTTTATTATATCTACGGGTTGGGGTACCCTGATTGGTCATGTATACTGAACCTCCTGCTGCGCATAAGCATCTTATGCATCATGAGCCAGGGGAAACTACTGTCCTGGCTGCACAGAACAACTTTTGTTCCACTACAGTGACAGTATCCTAAAAAAATATATATATTAGAGTAGTGGAGTCCCCCTTTATTTCCCCCTGACATTAGAAATGTCCCCTATTGTGATCAACATACATTGCAACCCCCAAATAGTATTAATGTCCCCTATTGTTGCCTCCATACAGCAATAATGACCCCTCATTCTGGCCCACATACACCAATAATGTCCCCCTTTCTTGCCCCAATGCAGCAATAATGTCCCCCGTTCTGGCTCCCATAAAATATAATGTCCCCCATTGTGACTCCTATATATTACAATGCTCCCCATTCTGGCCTTTGTACAGTTATAATGTCCTCCATTTTGGCCTACATACAGTATTGTGGCCCTAATACAATATAATGCCCCAATTATAGCCCCCATAGAGTACAATTTCCCCATTCTTGCCTCTATACAGAAACAATGCCCCCCATTCTTGCCCCCGTACAGTGTAATATCCACTCTTGTGGCCCCTATATAGTAGAATGCTCCCATTTTGACCCCAATATAGAAAAATGTTTTCCACGTTTACTACCATACAATACAGTGTCGCCCATTGTAGCTTGCTTACAGTATAATACCCCCATTTTGGACCACATACAGTATAATGTACTCTTTTGTGGCCCTCATACAGTAAAAAGTATTTTTCTGTTGCCCCCATACAGTTTAGTGACTACAGTTCTGTGACTTCCACACAGTATAATGTTCCTCATTATAGCCCCCACGCAGTGCAATACTACCCCCCCACATTCTGTCCTCCTTACAGAATAATGTACCCCATTCTGGCCCGCACACAGTATAATGTCTCCCATTCTGTAGCCTTCTTTAGGATATGAGCTGCTGATATGGAAACATTGCAATAATTTCTCCATAGATCATTTTACCATAGCTCATACTGTCCTAAGTTACTTTTAGCACAAAAGCAGTGAGAGATTTGCGCCGCCCCTGCTGACCGCTGTGGTCACGGTGCTGGTGCACGGCAGTCCGAGTGCAGGTCAGGCCCGACCGAGAGCAAGCAACAGTCTTTGTCAATTGTGGGGGTTAATAATAAAATAATAAAAAGGTTCATGACGCCAGTTGGGATGTTCGGCCTGGTAAGGCCAGGCACTGATGAAGGCCCCTGGGAGTTAGGTGGTGATGAACAGTGCCAGATGATTATCCCTTCCCAACCAGGTCTGGCTCCAAAGGGAGTTGGAGCAGGAATGGTGCAGCAGGGAATAATTAGCGTTAGACGGCGTGATAATCAGTTTGTACCTTTTACTGAAGTTTTACAAACAGTTCCAGAAGATTCCATATAACTCTAACAAAGGATTTTGGACGGACTTGCAAGGTGAGGGTTCAGTTTCTTTGCTGTGAGGTTGTGTAGCCTTCCTGCTGAAAATTACATCTCTGATAAACGATTCCTTTGATCCCCAGGGGCTAAAAGTGAACAGTTACTGGATCCGTGATCCCTTCCAGCGAGCAATCAATGTGAATCCTGTCAGAACACTTCCTTCTTCTTGCAACAGTATTCTTGATTCTATGCAGCTGCTGAGTCCCTGGGCAAAAGTACTCTTCTGCTAAATATATATAGACTGAGCACTCTCTCAGTATAGCACTGACTCTGGAATGCTCTGTGCTCTAGGGACTGATAGCCTGCTTCATGCAGCTTGTCCTCTGTGTTTTGTTTTAATGGCAGTAGTCAGTATACAAAAGTCATGCATAAGCATAGGAGAGTATAGGTAGCGGCCGCACCTTGCTTACCTTAGGATATATAGTAGTCATACAGATAGAAGAAATGAGAGATCAATGGATCCTCGATAGTTAGCTAGTTGTTATACTGACCTCTGCAAACTTTTAAAGTTATATTCCTTTATACTAGTCAAATAAAAGTTATATTTTAAAGTCTTTAGGTTGGGGTTTTTGTTGCCTTTGGAAAATAGTGTTTATGTCCTCTGCAGAAAGCAAGCTACTTTCCTACACATGGACCTCCATTTTGCTGAATTTTCCTCACACTAGAACTTCAGAAGCACCTCCTTCCCTCTGAGGGATCGTGCACAACTTCCTGGTTTAGACAAAAGTGCACAATCCTTCAGTAAGGGATTGGGTACAATGTGTGGATGCAGTTTCCCAGCAGTAAAAGCAACCCTCACCATAGCTGGCAATATATATAAAATTATATTTTATATGCAGGCACTTTGTGGCACTACAGACACGGGCGCCATAGCTGCATGGCATGGGTTTCCATGGTTGAACAGCTGCATACAAAAGATACAGGTGCATCTCACTAAATTAGAATATCATCAAAAAGTTAATTTATTTCAGTTCTTCAATACAAAAAATTAAACTCATATATTATATAGAGTCATTACAAACTAGTGATCTATTTCAAGTGTTTATTTCTGTTAATGTTGATGATTATGGCTTACAGCCAATGAAAACACAAAAGTCATTATCTCAGTAAATTAAAATAATTAACAAAAAACACCTGCAAAGGTTTCCAAAGCATTTAAAAATGTCCCTCAGTCTGTTTCAGTAGGTTCCACAATCATGGGGAAGACTGCTGACTTGACAGATGTCCAGAAGGCAGTCATTGACACACTCCACAAGGTCCCAGAGTTCCAATTTTCATTTGGAAATCAAGGTCTCAGAGTCTGGAGGAAGAGTGGAGAGGCACACAATCCAAGCTGCTTGAGGTCTAGTGTGAAGTTTCCACAATCAGTGATGGTTTGGGGAGCCATGTCATCTGCTGGTGTAGGTCCACTGTGTTTTATCAAGACCAAAGTCAGCACAGCAATCTACCTGGAAATTTTAGAGCACTTCATGCTTCCCTCTGCCGACAACCTTTTTGGAGATGGAAATTTAATTTTCCAGCAGGACTTGGCACCTGTTCACACTGCCAAAAGTACCAATACCTGGTTTAAAAACAACAGTATCACTGTGCTTGATTGGCCAGCAAACTGAATTTATGGGGTATTGTCAAGAAGATGAGAGACACCAGACCCAAGAATGCAGACGAGCTGAAGGCTGCTATCAAAGCAACCTGGGCTTCCATAACACCTCAGCAGTGCCACAGGCTGATCGTCTCCATGCCACGCCGCATTGATGCAGTAATTGATGCAAAAGGAGCCCCGACCAAGTACTGAGTGCATTTACTGAACATACATTTCAGTAGGCCAACATTTCAGATTTTAGAAACATTTTTCAAGCTGTGGTTATAGAGTATTCTAATTTACTGAGATAATGACTTTTGAGTTTTAATTGACTGTAAGCCATAATCATCAACATTAACAGAAATAAACACTTGTAATAGATCTTTCTGCTTTTAATGACTCTATATAATATATGAGTTTCACTTTTTGTATTGAACAACTGAAATAAATTAACTTTTTGATGATATTCTAATTTAGTGAGATGCACCTGTACATCATCAAGTACAATTCCAAGCGTTGACAGGATTGGTGTGAAGCTTTCCGCCACTGGACTCTGTAGTAGTGAATACTAGATGAATCTTCTCTACCTGGCATCTGATTGACGACTCTCCGTTTGTGTAATGCCAAGAGAACATTACCTGCCCGACTACACTGTGCCGACTGTAATGTTTGGTGAAAGAGGGATAAAGCTATGGTGTTGTTTCCAGGGTTTGGCCTAGGCACTTTAGTTACAATGAAGGGAAATCTTTCAGCTGCAGCATATCAAGACATTTTGAACAATTGTATGCTTTAACTTTGTGGGAACAGTTTGGGCCCAATGCACAAAGCAAGGTCCATAAAGACATGGTTGGGTGGATTTGGTATGTAAGAACTTGACTGGTCACACAGAGCCATGATCTCAACCCCATCTTATGCCTTTGAGTTTAACTACAATAAAGATAACAAGCCAGACCTCCTCATCCAGCATAAGAGTCAGAAATCACAAATGTTCTGTAAGATGAATGAACAACAGTTCTCACAGACAATCTCCAAAATCTTGTAGAAATCTTTCCCTGAAAAGGGTAAGGTCACGGGGATAGCAGCGACAGAGTGGTGTCAGACGTTCGTAGAATCTGGTGACACATACACCTGCGGTAGTTAGAACGGCTTTACCGTCCTATTAGCAGTTCTGGCTTTCTTTGCTCTAGTGCTGAAATGGTTAAACTGCTTAGTTGGACTCCTGGAGTTCTCTGTCTTGGGTTGTATCAGCTGTTGTGAGTTTGTTACTCCAAGCAGGTATAAGAACCCTTCTCTTTGCTTCTGAGCTTGCTAGTGATAGTTACCACTACCTGGTTTGGAGCTGAAGGAGAAAGTTCAGTGTTTGGAGTAGGCGGTTGGAGAGTTTTTCAGGAGATTGCTGGGGGAGTTTGTTTCCTCTCCCATTTGGTTTCCTCCTTCCTATTCCTCCCTTGTTTCCCACTCTTGTTTTGTGAGTGTATTTGTATTATTGTAGTTTTCTTTTATCCCTGTCTGTTAACCCCCTGTCTGTCTGGTTATTGTTTGCCTATACACTTCAGCCTCACACCTCCCTGGGTGGAGAAGGGAACAGATACGGCTAAGATAGGAGAATAGCAAGATAAGAGACCCTGACATGTCCACCATCCAGGGTAATCAAGGGGGACAGGGATAGCCTAGGGCACCCCTAGTTCGAGGGATTGGGTAGGTGCACCCAGTCCCTTGTAATTATGTGACAGGCAATCTGTTATAGTTGCAGAGGGGGGACCTGCTCCATAGTAATGCCTATGGATTTAGAATAGAATACCATAAATCTCTGGTAGGTGTCATAGCCTGGTCCTACAACCTGCTGTAGATAAAAAGGTCCTGTTAAAGATATTAAATTAGTGACCAGAAGTTTAAAGTTACACCTTGGTTTTTACAATTTCGGTGGCATCTGAACCATATGCACAGACCATGTGTGGCTGTACATTCAGTGCCAATGGATTAGCAATACAGGGTACATTTTCTTCTGTAATACAGCATGCATTTCAAAACACTATAAATTGATTTTACAGGTCTGGTATAAATTCGAGAAAAATATCTGAGACAATCCATTAAAGAATGTCTTGCAATTATCCTGTTTTTTTTAGGAGGTTTTGGAGAAGAAACTGAGCAGAAACTGAGCGAAAGCTCTTTAAATCCTCTTTAAGTCTTGAAGATTCTGCTCAGTGGCTATGTGCATATATTGCGCAGTGCACAGTATTTTATTGCTGAGTTTTTGGAGCAGAAACTGAGGTTAAATTCCAGGTTTTTGAAGAGTTTGGAGATTTGGAGGATTTGGAGGGTTTCTGCTCAGTTTCCCCTCCATAAACTCCTAGAAAATCGCTGTATTCACAGTTTCTGATAAAAAAAAATCTGCCAAAAGACTCTGTGTGTACATAGTCGAAGTATGGCACACATGAACAAAAGCAGCATTAGCATGTCAACGATCTGCTCCATGGGAAAACCTCCACAATCAGATTGTCTTTGGATCGGGTGGGCGACACCCCCACTTTTCTATTTAGAAATATGGTGGTAAAACAATACCAGAGCTTCATCTGATATTGTTTTGAGTTTACCCAGATTTATTAACAGGGTATGTGTCCTGTTGGTGAAAACAGGGCAAGATATGCTGGTATCTCTCAATGAACCTTATTTATAAACACTGTCTGATGGAAAAATATGTCTATTTGTCCATAGCGACCAATTAGAGCTCAGCTTCCATTTTTCCAGAGCAGTTTTAGAAATATAAACTGATCTCAGACTAATTGCCATGGGCAGCAAGGTAACTGAGGCTCAGTGTGTGTTGGCCATGCAAGATATAGATATGGTCTGTTCACACTCAAGTCAAAAAATGTCAAAAAACTCTCTGTGAACATACTCTTACATCTCCTATCAATACTTGAAAGATACATAGCAAAAAAAATGAAATCTGTAAGGAAAATAATGATTATGTTGATTGCATAAATATTCAGCCTGAAGTGTCAAAAAACACAGATTTGCAGTTTGATCTCTAATTATGTCTTCAAATGTTTGAATCAAGCTTCGATCAATATTACGCAGCAGCATACTACATTTGCTTGTATACCTGCAGATACTTGATGAGGTTTTTTTTTTATTAAAGATACATTAAAACACATTACACGCTACCCGAGAATTTCGTATACTTTCATCTAGAAATTCCCACTATAGTATTTTACCATCTTCACTTAGTAGTTCCAGCATTACTTTATGACATATGCATCAAAAAAGCGGTATTTGCAGTTTCACATCACAGGCAGCAAACACAGCTCAGCACTTCCATTATGAAGGAAAGAGTACAGGAGAATTGAGCTCTGCTATAACCAGCTAAGGATCTAAAAAACACACAAGCAGATATACTGATGTAGAAGCTAAAAGATGTCGGTCAGACAAGGAACGGTATAGGAGCAGAGAGTGCACAGAAGTATAAGGTGAAATCTACAATCAAATTAACTTGATGATATCTTGGAGAGGTGGGAGGGCTCTGCAGCACTAAGGAGAAGCAAACTCTTTGCAGATGTTGTCTTTAAGTGGTATTTGAACCCAGTACAGTAACACAGGAGTACCAACCATTGAACCCCCGTGTTGCCCAACATTTGATGCACATTGTAGTTTTTCCACATTATTTGATGCAAATCACAACAAAAAGAGTGGCAAAACTGGAATGTGCAATAATCCGTGAAGGCACAAATATGTGCAGGATCTGTTTCTGTAGAACAACCTTCCCAGATAAGGTTTCATGGCCTTACTGTATGTGTTCATATCCTGAAACAAAGCTGCAGGGCTTCCCAGAGGAGGAGAGAATCAAAATTTCACTTATTCTGTGTGACTATGTTCTGATGTGGGGTCAGTAGTTAGTAGGTTTGGTTTGATGTCTTTTCTACGTTTATGGGGTCTGATTGAAGATTTTATTTAGGGTATTGGTACTGGGGCTTGTAACAGTTTAGGTTGTTCATTCTCTAAATACTCTGGAGTTTGGTCTGGGATTTTTATGTATTTGAGATATGTAGTTTTTGGATGCAGTCTGAGGTCCATATTTCTCTTGAACTAAGAGGAATATATTTAGTTTGGAGTCTGGTCTCTGTAGCGATTTTGAATTCTTATTTATTTTACGGTCTTTTAATTTTGGAGATTGAGAAATAAATAATTTTCACTATTTGCAATCTAAATGCAATCATCCCTGATATTCTATGGGGACAAAATGATTGTATTAAAAGGAAAGCTGTCACTAGAGAAAATATAGTTCAAAAAGCACACATGGAAAAGATGTCAATCAATTGAAGGAAGACAGGAAGAAGTCAGACTAGTCAGTTCTCTCCCCCCTTTAATCCCTTACTGGATTTGACAATTATGTTTTCTCTGACAGATGAAAATATACCTGACAGCAATCACACAGCCAGGCTCTAATTGATTCTGCCAGTAATTTGGGCAACATGAATCGAGTGACAGGAACCCTTTAACAATCATTCTGTGCACTTGGAATTGCGGTTGGCAAGTCCAAGAGAATGTTAAAGGTGCGTAAAATTGATATCAAAGTAAAAGTGGGGTACTTTGAGGAATCTAAGGTTTAACACATATTCTGTTTTGTTTACAATTGATTCTTTTGTTTCCATATGTGTTCCAAAAGCAGGTCTTTGTTTACAGGTTAGAGCAGTGACATCATGTCTACAGCCCTACTGCCTGCAAGACTACTGAGGCCAATCACTGATCTCAGTGGTCATGTGTACTGTAGTCATGACGTCACTGTTGTAGCCTATCAAAATAGACTGAAACAGGATTAGAGGGGCATTGCAGGAACCGGGGAAGGTAGTAACTTCTGAATTTATTAAAGAACTCACTAAAAAAAAATATGCCTGTAAAACCCCTTGAAAATGTATACAGTTGTAAGGGGGAAGACCGGGGTGTAACTGCTTTCAGAGCAAGGGATCCGAAACTGTCGGGGCCGTACCTCCTGTTGCAGGGGGGAGACAGACTGCGAGCACAGGAGTCATGTGGCTGGGAAGTTGGGGGTGTGTCCAGAGACAGAGCTGGGAAGTCAGGTGACCGAGGGACTCCTGGTGTGACTGGAGAGAGGAAGAGACAAGGACGTTTTGCGCGGGAAAGCGGAGCTGAGTCCTGCGCAGGAGAAGAGTGTGAGAGGGTCCAGGCTTCTGGCTCGAGTACTGGGATCAGGAGTCGGGTGCAGTGGACCGGAGGAGTCAAGCCCAACTATAGAGACAAGGGACGCAGGGTCCGTGGAGCCGAGGCACGTGAGGTGCCGTGTTATGGACTAGGGGCTCAGCGGGTAAAACCGGAAACTGCCGGCTGCCGCCAGAAGACGGAGCATTGTTTGGTCGGGGAAGCCTGAAGAAATCATCACCTGCATCCGTTGGCGACTGCCTTGTGATGAGCCAGAGTCAGCTAAGTGTAAAAACTGACGTTTACAACTGGTTTGGCTCTGCTACATCTTGTCAGACTGTGAACTGTTAGTTATAGACTTTCACCTGCTATTTTCCTTGTTTTCCCCCAATATTTTCCTTGTTGCTCCCTGCCTGGAGATTGACCTTGTTCTTATAAATCCCCCCTGTTTATTAACCCCGTATTCGCTGCTCTGTGTTTCTGTGTCACTGCATCTAAAGTATCTGTGTTACATTTGGCGTAGTCGGCAGTATGCAGTCGTTAGACACAGACACTGCAGAGCAGCCCATCCTGGGTGCTCCAAAATCTAGCTTGTCACTGGGGGACATGCTCAGCAATCTCCCAAAGTTCAACGGGGACAATATGATGCTGTGGGACTGGGTTGAGAGAGTTAGGAGTATGTTACATATGCATCCGATGACCCCAGCTATGCAAGCCGAAATAGTCTTACTGGCCCTGGACGGCGATGCCCAACAATCCGTGATGTACTGCCTTCCCCATGACAGGGATACTGTAGAAAAAGTAGTGCGGATACTGGAGGAGATGCATGGGGATCCCACCAATGTAGGTGAGCTGAGGATACGGCTGCTTCACCAAGTGCAGCAGGAGGGGGAGACTGTGACGCAGTATGTTAATGCCTTACAGAGGGTGCATGCCTATATCACTAGAAAAGACGACATGGGGAATTTGGGAATTTGATCTTGAGGTACCAGTTTGTGGCAGGCCTCAGGGATGTGCAACTGAAGCAGGCCTTGCGGGAGCGCCTGCGCGCCAACCCACGTTTGACTTTTCTAGAAGTGGGGGCAGAGGCTCGAGTGAGTGAGCTGGAGATGGGGGTGACGGCCCTGGCAGGGATGGTCCGGAGTAATGAGGTACCCACCCCGCCTGCAGCTGAACCAGAATGGGTTCGAGAGATGCGAAAGGAGATATGGGAGATGCGGGATGAATGGTCCAGTCTCAAGAAGACCCCTGCCCCGACACCAGAGATACCCAGATCGATTGCCCCAGTTATGGAAAGAATTTAATTCAGGCCCCCCCCCTGCAGGAGAGTTCCGTTTAGGAGTGAGGCAGCCCTACACAGACAGAGACGCGACCTGCTGGAAGTGTGGAGGAGCTGGACATTACGCCAGGGGCTGTGCTAGCCGAGGGCGGCCCCTGTCGCAGCAGCCATTAAACTAGCAGGCTCCCTGTTTGGGGGACACAACCCGGAGCCTGAGGAAGAGGAAAGAAGAAAAGGAAGTCCCAAGGACCTGGTTTCCACCAGCCCGACTGTCTGGGCCGAAATAAGCGGTCGGGCTGTTCACTGCCTGATTGACACGGGATCCCAGGTGACTACGATGACAGACGCCTACTTCCAACAGCGATTCCCAGAGATAGCGTGGCCTGAATGGGGACCAGTAATTAGACTCACGGCAGCTAATCAATTACCCATCCCAGTCACAGGGGTGGTGTGGATGAAGATCTGAGTATGTGGAAAAGATGTGAGGAAAAAAGGAATCGTCTTAGTCGCAGAGGGTACGGGAAGTGGACCCCCGGTGACCCTCGGAATGAATGTGCTGAAAGAGATCGGGCAAATCCTGATTAGTGAGCCGAGGGAGATTCCTCTAGACCAGTGGGACCCACGAATCCCCCAAAGGAGAGTCTTTCAACAACTAATCCGAGCTGCCCAGGCTCAGGAGACGTCGAGTAAAGGGAAGGTCCTGGGAAAAATAATAGTGCCAGCAGCTACGGCGCTCACCTTACCCCCCGGACAAACTGTACTCACATTACCCGCACGGGCCTGCACACCTCTTGAGGGAGTCGAAGTTCAGATAGAACCAACATCGATGGACAAAGTACCCCCCGGACTCTTGGTGGCACAGACACTGACCACCATCCAGGGTGGCAATGTTATAGTGCGGTGTGTTAATCTGGGCGTAGATGATCTCACACTCCCTCCCAGGGCAGAAATAGCTCAGATTCTGGGAATGCCAGACAAGTTGGTGCGACCTGATGTGGTACAGCTGTCCGCTGTACGAGGTGATCCCTGGACTCTGGCGGGCTAGTGCGAAGGGGGGACGAAGAATCCTAGAATGAATGCGGGCTGAATTGACGGGACTTACACCTCGACAGGTGCAGCAGGTTGAGGAGGTACTGGAGCGGTACCCGGAAGTCTTTGCTCGCCATGAGGATGATTTTGGTTGCACAGAAACCATTACCCACGAGATTCCCAGGGGGAGCGCTGCCCCTGTGCGGAAGAGATACCGGCAGATACCTCCCCAGATGTATAAAGAGGTTAACGAGATGCTAGCCCATATGTTACAGAATGGTGTGATATTGGAGAGTCAGAGTCCGTGAGCAGCCCCGATTGTCCTGGTCCGGAAGAAAGATGGGACCCTGCGGTTCTGTGTGGACTATAGATGACTGAATGCCTGTACAGTACGGGACTCTTAACCACTACCTCGAATCGAAGAGTCTCTGTCGGCCTTAGGGAAGGCAAGATACTTCTCCTCCTTGGATCTGGCCAGTGGGTACTGGCAGGTGCCCGTGGCCGAACATGACCGTGCGAAGATGGCGTTCATATTACCCATGGGACTGTTCGAGTTCAATCGGATGCCCTTCAGCCTTACTAACCCCCCCCGGGACGTTCCAGCATCTGATGGAGAGGTGCCTGGGCGATTTGAACTTCGAGGCAACACTGATTTACTTTGACGACATAATTGTCTATGCCACCACCTTCGAGGAGCACCTCCAGTGACTGGAGCAAGTACAGAGTCGCCTACAGAGTCATGGCCTAAAGGTGAAGCCCCAGAAGTGCCACCTGTTCCGCAAACAGATCGAAAAACTCGGTCATACTGTATCCGGTGAAGGAGTCAGGCCCACCCGGGAGAAGGTGGCCGCCATACAGGAGTGGCCTACCCCGAAGACAGTAAAGGACGTTTGGGCCTTCCTTGGACTTGCCGGGTACTACCGAAGATTCGTGAAGAACTTCACCCGCATAGCCAACCCATTGCTGGAGCTACTTAAGGGAGGGCCGGTGGGCTCCAAGAATCAGGCGATTCGGTGAGGAAGCAGCCAGGAAGACGCTTTCCGTGTCCTAAAAATGGCCCTGACCGAGGCCCCAATACTTACCTATGCGGATTTCTCCCAACCATTCATACTCCACACTTATGGGAGCCTACATGGTCTAGGAGCCGTGTTATCCAAAGCACAGGAGGGGAAAGAGCGCGTGATTGTGTACGCAAGTCGCTCCCTTCACGACTCCGAGAGGAACCCAGATAATTATAGCTCTTTCAAATTAGAGTTGCTGGCTCTGGTTTGGGCAATGACCGAGAAGTTTGCAGAGTATTTGTCCGGGTCCGAAGTACTGGTGAGAACAGATTACAACCCGCTGGCCCACCCGGAGAATGCGAATTTGGGAGCCCTGGAGCAGCGGTGGGTGGCCCGCATGGCCAGGTACCGGTATAAGATTGCCTACCGGCCTAAGGCAGAGAATACTCACGCCGACGCCCTCTCCAGAGTGACATATGAACGGCCTGATCATGACCGCGATGAAGATTTGGAGGCGGATGAGACCCCTAGCTTCCAAAGTTTCGTGGGACCGCTGACCGCGGCGCAGGGACAGATCGGAGAGACGTTGGAAGAACAAGTGCTAGGGCGGCCTAGAGATGACTGGATCCGACTTCAACAGACTGACAGAGAAGTTGCTCAATTAAGTCAAAGGGTGGCTTTGCGGCAAGTCCCCAGTCGAGAAGAGAGGAGTACCCTGTCCCTGGGAGCACTGAAAATGCTGGGACAATGGGAGAGACTGTGTTTGCGAGACGGGCTGCTGTACCGACGGGTGCAGTTACTGCGAGAGTTCGGGACCACCTGGCAAGTGGTGATCCCAGAGAAGTTGGTCGGAGTAGTGGCCAAGGAGGCTTATGAAAGAGGGGCTCACTTCGGACCAGAGAAGACATTTCAGTGGTTGCACAGGCTGGTGTATCATCCCCGACTGCGAGTAACAATAGAAGACACTTGTCGAAGATATCGGAGCTGTGAGCTGCTTAAGCCCCCGGAGCAGCGGGTCCCCATACAAACCATTGTGACTTCTGCCCCCTTGGAGGTGCTGATGATCGACTATTTTGCTGTTGGACCGGCGCATCTCGGGTATAAACATTGCCTGGTAATGACAGAGTACTTCACAAAGTTTGTGGTAGTGACCCCGACCAGGGACCAGACCGCCGAGTCAGCTGCGCAGGCCATCTGCCGAGACTTCATTCGGGTGTACGGCTGCCAAAGAGGATCCATTCCGATCAAGGGGCCTGCTTCCAAGGCCGGGTAATGGAAGAGCTGCATCGGTTGTACAAGATTGAGAAGTCACGGACTACTCCTTAACACCCTCAAGTAAATGGGGCCTCTGAACGCTTTAATCGGACATTGATCCAAATGCTCCGCACGTTGGAGGAAGATTGGAAGGTACGATGGCCTGAGTTTGTGGCCGAGCTGGTGTGGGTCTACAACAACCGAGTGAATAGTACGACGAGGTTCACTCCTTATACCTTACTGTTCGGGCGAAAGGGGCGAGAGATCACCGAGTTAGAGCTGGACCCCGAGGAGGACTACCCACAGATGGGGATGTCTTCCTGGGTCTGGGAACATCGACTGTAGACCCTCCGACAGTTGGTACAACAAAAGTTTCAGGAACTCAAACATCATGAGACATTGCCTCTTCGAGGGACAGCTCTGAGGCTCGGGGAGCGGGTGTTGGTTCGGGACAGGCGGCCCCGGGCAAATTGAGTAAGCGGAGGGAACGGCCCCCGCACCAAGTGAAGAAGAATTGTTGATTCTACCTCCGAGCCCCAGCACTCGATTACCTGCAGTCCCCAGTGCAGGCGGCGAGGGAACAACATCGGTTGAAGCCACCCGGCAGGCGGAGATTGGGAATCCGAGTGACTCTGCACCCCCCATCGGTCAAACTGAGTTACGCCGATCAGAACGGACAACAGCAGGAGGGCCTCCTCAACGTTACGAACAAGATCAATTTATATGGCACCGTATCGTCCAGTAAGTCCAAGAGTGTGAACGTTTGATGAAGGAACTCTCGCCCGTGGAATGGCGAGTTAAAGGAGAGCGGGAATGTAAGGGGGAAGACAGGGGTGTAAGTGCTTTCAGAGCAAGGGATCCAGAACTGCCGGGGCCGTAACTCCTGTTGCAGGGAGGAGACAGACTGCGAGCACAGGAGTCATGTGACTGGGAAGTTGGGTGTGTGTCCAAAGACAGAGCTGGGAAGTCAGGTGACCGAGGGACTCCTGGTGTGACTGGAGAGAGGAAGAGATGAGGACATTTTGCGCGGGAAAGCGGAGCTGAGTCCTGCGCAGGAGAACAGTGTGAGAGGGTCCAGGCTCCTGGTTCGAGTACTGGAAGCAGGAGTCGGGTGCAGTGGACCGGAGGAGTCAAGCCCCACTATAGAGACAAGGGACGCAGGGTCCGTGGAGCCGAGGCATGTGAGGTGCCGTGTTATGGACTAGGGGCTCAGTGGGTAAAACCGGAGACCGCCCGCTACCGCCAGAAGATGGAGCATTGTTTGGGCGGGGAAGCCTGAAGAAATCATCACCTGCATCCGCTGGCGACTGACTCGTGATGAGCCAGAGTCAGCTAAGTGTACAAAATGACGTTTACAACCGGTTCGTCTCTGCTACATCTTGTCAGACTGTGAACTGTTAGTTATAGACTTTCACCTGCTATTTTCCTTGTCCCCCCCCCCCCCATATTTTCCTTATTGCTCCCTGCATGGAGATTCTTATAAACCCCCCCTGTTTGTACATATCACTTATATACTAATACACATTATATACACTGCTGACATATTATAATCTATGCATTATATATTTATGTATATAGTTTATCCGTTGTATTTACTGTAAATGTTTCTGATTAAAGGGGTTGTCCCGTCCCATTCTATGTGACAGGCTGAGACGCCGTCCCTCTCACCTACCTGCTCCCCGCGCGGCATCCTTCTGCGCTCCTCTTCCTGCTGCTGCCGGCGCGCGCAGCTTCCCGGGCACTGTGCTTAGGGCGCGTTCCCTCTCTCTCTTAAAGGGGCCGCGCGCGCCGTCCTAAGGAGTCCCTGGCCACTAGCCGGAGGACCTCCCATATATAAGGCACCTCCTCCAAAATGGAGGTGCCCGAGCAAAAGTTGTTGCACAGTATACTTACCTCTGCTTCAGCCCTCAGGTCCAGTTACCAGCTTGACTACTGTTCCAGTCCGCCAGTCTGACTACTCTCCAGCCCGCCAGTCTGTCTTCCGTTCAACCCGCCAGTCTGTCTAAGGGCAAGTCCGCCTGCTTACCAGGAATCACCTGCCAGTTACCTGCCTGCTACCTGCCGTGCCTGCTAGCCCGCTCACCTGAGAGTACTCGCCTGTTACCTGCCTGTTACCACTTGATAACCTACCTGGAGGCTCCTGCTGTCACTTGCCGTGACCACCCATCTGCTAACCTAGAGACTTCAGCCTGCCCTGCCATCACGTGCCGTGACCACCCATCTACCAACCCAGAGACTTCTGCCTGCTTGTTGTGCCCATCCGCTCTACCGGGCAGTCCTAGTCTGCTGACCTGTGGGAGCCACCTGCTCTCTTACAAGGTCATCCCCAGAGTAGCACCTGGTCCCTCTGCTCGGTCCCTGGTCACGGAGTCGTTAGTCGCCGTACGACCAGGGTCGGTTAGAGTTGATACTTAGTCACGCCCCTCTGGGTCCCTTCTTGCACCGCGGCACAGAGGTTCCACCACCCTGACCCGTAACAGTTTGCTCGGGCCATGGAACCCGATGGCCCCCAGAACCCCTCAATCTTCGAGCTGCACCAGGAGGTCTTACGTCAGAGGACTCAACAGGAGACGGTCCTGTCCTTCCTGCGGTCTGTTAAACTCTCACCTAGGGGCATTGTCCAATCCGTCTGTGTCCATCTCTGGTCAGGCAGCACCTGCTTCCGCGGCACCACAACCTAGTCCTATCATGGCATCCGGCTATGGACGCCGGCCCTCGGCACCTCCACGTTTTGCCGGCAACTCCGCCTTAGCTCGAGGTTTCATAAACCAGTGCACCCTGCACTTTGAACTCTTGGCACATCAGTTCATCTCCGACTGGGCCAAAGTGGCATTCATCATGTCCCATCTCACTGGGGAAGCACTGGCATGGCTAAATCCCCTGTGGGAGAGAGGGGATCCCCTGGTGTCCGACCTGTCGTCTTTCCTCGCTGCTTTCCGGAAAGTCTTCGATGAACCTGGGCGAAAAAACTCTTCAGCCTCCTTTCTGCTACGTCTCCACCAAGGGAATCTCACCGTGGGCCAATATGCCAAATGGTTCCGTATCCTCGCTTCTGAGCTTGCCTGGGATAATGAGGCTCTAGTGTCCGTCTTCTGGGAGGGTCTTTCCAGTCGGATTAAGGATGAGCTAGCCGGTCGGGACATTCCTACCACTCTGGATGACCTGGTGTCACTCGCTACCCGGATTGACATCTGGTTCCAAGAACGCACCAAAGAGACCACCCGGGAGAGAAAGCTCCTCTGCCTTGCGTCCACTTTCCAGAGACCTGCCTCTCAACCAGTCACTCCCCGGGAGCACTCGCCTGAACCCATGCAGATCGACCAGACCAAGATGGTCAAATCTCGCCAAGAGTCACGTCGAGCCGAGGGGAGCTGTTTCTATTGTGGCAGTAAAGAGCACCTGATCCGTTCCTGCCCGGAGAGGCCGGGAGACTTCAAGTGTCTAGGACCGCTCGGAGAGGTCGTCCTAGGCAAAAGTAAGCCCTCTCCATCCCTGACTTTGTCAGTCTCTATCTTCAAAGAGAAAACTGTCTCTTTGAAATTGCTCATATGGATTCTGGAGCTGCTGGAAACCGCATTTCCCAGTCCCTGGTAGAGAGATACCATATTCCCACCAAACCTCTGGCTAAACCATTGTCCGTCGCCTCCATGGATGGAAGACACCTTCCGGTGACCATCCTGCTCGTCACTGAGCCCCTTACCCTACAGGTGGGAATGCTGCACTCAGAGAAAATCTCCTTCCATGTGCTGTCCGGACTATCTCACTCCCTATTGCTAGGTCTACCCTGGCTCCAGATACATGAACCCGTGCTGAACTGGCAATCCGGTGAAGTACTCCGGTGGGGGCAGGACTGCCATAGGACCTGCCTGGTTCCGGTTCGCCCGACTCGTCCACCACCTACTCCAGCTAATCTACCCGGTCTACCGGCTCCTTACTGGTCCTACGCGGATGTCTTCGGTAAAAAGGAAGCAGAGACACTGCCACCTCATATGCCATATGATTGCCCAATCGACCTGGTACCTGGCGCCACTCCACCCCGTTGTCGGTGGCCGAAAGCCGGGCCATGTCCGAGTACATAGAGGAGAATCTGGCTAGGGGATTCATCCGGAAATCTACCTCCCCGGCTGGAGCCGGATTCTTCTTTGTCAAGAAGAAGGATGGCTCGCTACGCCCCTGTATTGATTATAGAGTACTCAATCAGATCACGGTAAAAAACAAATATCCCCTGCCGCTCATCTCCGAGTTGTTTTATCGCCTTAAGGGAGCCAGGATCTTCTCCAAGCTGGATCTGCGTGGAGCGTATAACCTGGTCCGAATCCGTCAAGGAGGCGAGTGGAAGACGGCATTCAATACCTGGGACGGTCACTATGAATACCGTGTGATGCCCTTCGGTCTCTGCAATGTTCCCGCTGTCTTCCAAGAATTGGTCAACGACATCTTCCGTGATCTTCTTTACTCCTGCATGGTGGTATACTTTGACGATATCTTGGTCTTCTCTCCGGATCTTCCTACACACCGGAGGGATGTTCGTCAGGTCCTGCTTAGGCTCAGGCAGAACCACCTCTATGCAAAATACGAGAAGTGCCTCTTCGAGCGACCTCCCTTCCATTCCTGGGCTACGTTATCTCCCAGACAGGCTTACGAATGGATCCCGAGAAGCTCTCTGCTGTCCTAAAGTGGCCCCGTCCGGAGGGGTTGAAGGCGATTCAGCGATTCCTGGGCTTCACCAACTACTATCGTCTCTTCATTCCGCACTTCTCTTCCCGGACTGCTCCCATATCTACGCTCACCCGTAAGGAAGCAAATCCTAAGGTATGGCTGTCTGAAGCTGAGGAGGCCTTCCTCTCCTTAAAGCATGCCTTCTCCTCTGCCCTGGTACTGCACCGTCCGGACTGCAACAAACAATTCTACCTGGAGGTTGATGCTTCCTCCTCCGGAGTGGTGCTCACCCAAAAGTCTTCTTCTGGGAGTATGGTAACCTGCGGCTTCTTCTCCAAACTCTTCTCCTCGTCTAAGCGCATCTACTCCATTGGAGACCGAGAATTGTCAGCCGTTAAATTGGCACTGGAGTAGTGGCGCTACCTGCTTGAAGGGGCTCTATACCCGGTGATCATCTATACGGATCACAAAAATCTGGCATATCTCCAAAATGCCCAAAGACTCAATCCGCGTCAGGTCCGGTGGTCTTTGTTCTTTGCCCGCTTCGACTTCGTCCTACATTTCCGCCCGGCGGACAAGAATGTCAAAGCCGACGCCTTGTCCCGAGCCTTCTTGTCCTCCGATCAAGAGGAGGAGCCTATGCACATCATCGACCCCTCCAAGGTGATGAAGGTGGCCCCCTTGGATCTGACTCGTCTTCCTCCCGGTAAGATGTTTGTAGCAGTACCAGATCGTGAGAAGGTTCTTCGCTGGGGTCATTCATCTAAACCAGCCGGCCATGCTGGCCAAAAGAAGACCTTCCTGCTTATCAACCGGCATTACTGGTGGCCTACCCTGCGCAAGGATGTGGTAGACTTTGTCTCAGCCTGTTTGTCCTGTGCCCGCAACAAAGTTCCCAGACATCTACCAGCCGGTCATCTCCTGCCTCTCCCCGTACCTGATGCCCCATGGCAACACATTGCTATGGACTTTATCACAGACCTCCCGGTCTCTGCCGGTTGTACAGTCATTTGGGTGGTCGCCGACCGCTTCTCTAAAATGGCTCACTTCATCCCTCTGCCTGGTCTCCCGTCTGCATCAGAGCTAGCTAAGGACTTCTTCCTTCACATCTTCCGTCTCCATGGCCTACCCCTCCACATCGTGTCGGATCTAGGTCTTCAGTTCACCTCACGCTTCTGGAGAGCTACGTGTAATCTGCTGGATGTCACCCTGGATTTCTCCTCCGCTTACCATCCACAGTCCAAGGGTCAAGTGGAGCGGATCAACCAGATCCTTACCAGCTACCTCCGGCACTTTGTTAACGCTCACCATTCTGATTGGGTGGATCTCCTGCCATGGGCCGAATTCTCCTACAACAACCATGAGAGCGAATCGTCTTCCAAGTCTCCGTTCTTTATAGTCTATGGTCAATATCCTCGGATTCCGTTTCCCGTCTCCACTTCTGTGGACAATCCTGCCGCGGAGTCTCTGGTCAGCAAATTTTCCACCATTTGGGAGAATACTAGGTCCGCACTTCTTCAGTTCTCCGAGCGGATGAAGAGACATGCTGACAAGAGACGTCTGGATCCGCCTCAATTCCTTCTGGGAGACAAGGTTTGGCTCTCCTCCAAACAAGTTTGGCTCAAAATACCCTCCTACAAGTTGGGTCCTCGGTTCATCGGTCCATTCGAAGTCCTTAAACAAATCAATCCAGTGGCCTACAAGTTGAAACTCCTAGCCACCTTACGGATTCCCAACTCCTTCCACGTATCTCTCCTCAAACCAGTTGTGCTTAATTCTTTTTCCAACAATCCAGGATCTTCCCCTGCTCCGGTTTCCACTGAGGATGTTTTTGAGGTAAAGAATATTCTGGCCCCCAAAAGGGTAAGAGGAAAAACCTTTTTTCTGGTGGATTGGAAGGGGTTTGGCCCAGAGGAGAGAACTTGGGAACCCAGGGAGAACATCCATGCCCCGCTTCTCCTTGAAAAATTTCTTTCTGGCCTAAAAAAGAGGGGGCGTAAAGGAGAAGGTACTGTAGCATTTGCGTCTCTGCCCCCTGACAGGCAGAGACGCCGTCCCTCTCACCTCCCTGCTCCCTGCGCGGCGTCCTCCTGCGCTCCTCTTCCTGCTGCTGCCGGCGCGTGCAGCTTCCCGGGCACTGTGCTTAGGGCGCGCGCACTCCCTCTCTCTTAAAAGGGCTCTGCGCGCCGTCCTAAGGAGTCCCCGGCCAATAGCCGGAGGACCTCCCATATATAAGGCACCTCCTCCAATATAGAGGTGCCCGAGCAAAAGTTGTTGCACAGTTTACTTACCTCTGCTTCAGCCCTCACGTCCAGTTACCAGCCTGACTACTGTTCCAGTCCGCCAGTCTGACTACTCTCCAGCCCGACAGTCTGTCTTCCATTCAACCCGCCAGTCTGTCTATGGGCAAGTCCGCCTGCTTACCAGGAAGCACCTGCCAGTTACCTGCCTGCTACCTGCCGTGCCTGCTAGCCCACTCACCTGGGAGCACTCGCCTATTACCTGCCTGTTACCACCTGATAGCCTACCTGGAGGCTCCTGCTGTCACTTGCCATGACCACCCATCTGCTAACCTAGAGACTTCAGCCTGCTCTGCCGTCATGTGCCGTCACCACCCGTCTACCAACCCAGAGACTTCTGCCTGCTTGTTGTGCCCATCCGCTATACAGGGCATTCCCAGTCTGCAGACCCGTGGGAGCCACCTGCTCTCTTACAAGGTCGTCCCCAGAGTAGCACCTGGTCCCTCTGCTCAGTCCCTCCCTGGTCACGGAGTCGTTTGCCGCCGTACGACCAGGGTCGGTCTGAGTTGATACTTAGTAACGCCCCTCTGTGTCCCTCCTAACAGAGGCTGGACAGACATCTGTCTGAGATGATTTAGTGAATCCTGCTTTGAGCAGGGGGTTGGACCAGATGACCCAGGAGGTCACTTCCAACTCTACCATTCTATGATTCTATGATTCTATGATTCCTTGCACCGCGGCACAGCGGTTCCACAACCCTGACCCGTAACAGGAGGCTACCAATTATGGACAGTGTGCGATGTGCACACTGTCACGATTCCCCTGTAGTTCTCATACAGGTGCATGGCCAAATGACTGCATGTATGGTATGTAATTTACATACTAATGTGCCAACTTGTCTCACTCGATTTCTCTCAATAACAGAGAATAGAATGAAGTGGAGGAGCATCTAGTCAGCTTGTGCCCACAAGAATGTAAATCACATGCATACATCCATGTGACTGCCCACCCTCATGAGAGATGCAGTGGAATTTCAAACTGTCATGATTTGGAAGTGTGCAGTTACGTAGAGTGCATGTAGACATTTTTCTCAGACCTGACAACATTTACACATGTAGTTGACTTACTGTTAGTAAAACCTCAAATCTAAAAAAGTTGGGATGCAGTGATAATTTGTAAAGTAAACAAGAATGTAATGATTTAGATAACTTTTATAGCCATATTTTATTCACACTACACTGTGTGCAGAATTATTAGGCAAATTAGTATTTTGATCACATGATACTTTTTATACATGTTGTCCTACTCCAAGCTGCATAGGCTTGAGAGCCAACTACCAATTAAGTAAATCTGGTGATGTGCAGGGGTGAGGGGTGTTGACTAATGACATCAACACTCTATATAAGGTGTGCTTAATTATTAGGCAACTTCCTTTCCTTTGGCAAAATGGGTCAGAAGAGAGATTTGATGGGCTCTGAAATGTCCACAATTGTGAGAGGTCTTGCAGAGGGATGCAGCAGTCTTGAAATTTCCAAACTTTTGAAGCGTGATCACCGAACAATGAAGCGTTTCATGGCAAATAGCCAACAGGGTCGCAAGAAGCGTGTTGGCCAAAAAAGGCGCAAAATAACTGTCCATGAATTGAGCAAAATCAAGCGTGAAGCTGCCAAGATGCCATTTGCCACCAGTTTTGCCATATTTCAGAGCTGCAACATTACTGGAGTATCAAAAAGCACAAGGTGTGCGATACTCAGGGACATGGCCAAGGTAAGGAAGGCTGAAAAACGACCACCTTTGAACTAGAAACATAAGATAGAACGTCAAGAATGGGCCAAGAAATATCTTAAGACTGATTTTTCAAAGGTTTTATGGACTGATGAAATGAGAGTGACTCTTGATGGGCCAGATGGATGGGCCAGAGGCTGGATCAGTAAAGGGCAGAGAGCTCCACTCCGACTCAGACGCCAGCAAGGTGGAGGTGGGGTACTGGTATGGGCTGGTATCATCAAAGATGAACTTGTGGGACCTTTTCGGGTTGAGGATGGAGTGAAGCTCAACTCCCAGACCTACTGCCAGTTTCTGGAAGACAACTTCTTCAAGCAGTGGTACAGGAAGAAGTCAGTATCGTTCAAGAAAAACATGATTTTCATGCAGGATAATGCTCCATCACATGCATCCAACTACTCCACAGCATGGCTGGCCAGTAAAGGTCTAAAATAAGAAAAAATAATGACATGGCCCCCTTGTTCACCTGATCTGAACCCCATAGAGAACCTGTGGTCCATCATAAAATGTGTGATCTAGAGGGAGGGAAAACAGTACACCTCTCGAAACAGTGTCTGGGAGGCTGTGGTGGCTGCTGCACGCAATGTTGATCGAAAACAGATCAAGCAACTGACAGAATCTATGGATGGAAGGCTGCTGAGCGTCATCATAAAGAAAGGTGGCTATATTCATCACTAATTTTTTTGTTTTTTGTTTTTGCATGTCAGAAATGTTTATTTCTAAATTTTGTGCACTGATATTGGTTTACCTGGTGAAAATAAACAAGTGAGATGGGATTATATTTGGTTTTTATTAAGTTGCCTAATAATTCTGCACAGTAATAGTTACCTGCAGAAACAGATATCCTCCTAAGATAGCCAAATCTAAAAAAAACACTCCAACTTCCAAAAATATTAAGCTTGGATATTTATGAGTCTTTTGGGTTGATTGAGAACATAGTTGTTGATCAATAATAAAAATAATCCTCTAAAATACAACTTGCCTAATAATTCTGCACACAGTGTAGAATAAAACACATTTCAGAAGTTGAAAGTTAGACATTTTTCCATTTCATTATAAAAAATTAAATAATTTAGATTTTGAAGGCAGCAACATATCTCAAAGAAAATAGCATCCTCTCAGAAGCAAAGATTGTTGAATGTCCACCAATTTGTGAACAACTATATCTAAAAATTGTGGAACAGTTTCAGAAAAATAGTCCTAAACGTAAAGACTTTGAATATCCCATCATCTACGGGACATAATATCATCAAAAGACTCAGAGATTCTTGAGAATTCCATGTGCACAAGAGAAAAGGCCGACGATTCGATTGGATGCTTGTGATCTACAGGCCTTCAAGCACTGCATTAAAAACTGGCATGATTCAATCATGCAAATCACTTCATGGGCTCAGGAATATTTCAAGAAATCATTGTCTGTAAACAGAGTTCTCAAGGAAATCCACAAATACAAGTAAGAGCTCTATCCTGCAATCCTGCAAAGAAGAAGCCATATATCACATCAATTTAAAAATGCTGCTGTCTTCTCAGGTCCAAAGTGCATTTAAAATGGACTGAGGAAAAATGCAAAACTATTCTTTGGTCAGAAAAATCAAAATGTGAAATTCTTCAGGAAAACCATACCGTGTCCTGTGAACTCAAGTGGAGGGGGACATCCAGTTTATTATCAGCCCACAGTTCCTGCATTTCTGATGGTGTGTGGTTGTATTATATGGCATTATATAGAGGTTTTAGAACAATATACAGTACAGACAAAAATTTTGGACACACCTTCTCTTTACTTAACAAAAAAGTGTGAAACAACTGAAAATATGTCTTATATTCTAGGTTCTTCAAAGTAGCCACCTTTTGCTTTGATGACTGCTTTGCACACTCTTGGCATTCTCTTGATGAGCTTCAAGAGGTAGTCACCGGAAATGGTCTTCCAACAATCTTGAAGGAGTTCCCAGAGATGCTTAGCACTTGTTGGCCCTTTTGCCTTCACTCTGCGGTCCAGCTCACCCCAAACCATCTCGATTGGGTTCAGGTCTGGTGACTGAGGAGACCAGTTCATCTGGCGTAGCACCCCATCACTCTCTTTCTTGGTCAAATAGCCCTTACACAGCCTGGAGGTGTGTTTGGGGTCAGTGTCCTGTTGAAAAATAAATGATGGTCCAACTAAATGCAAACCGGATGGAATAGCATGCCGCTGCAAGATGCTGTGGTACCCATGCTGGTTCAATATGCCTTCAATTTTGAATAAATCTCCAACAGTGTCATGTAGCACCCTGAGGATTCGGCTGCTACAGGGGTATTGCACCTCAACCCAGAGGTGTGATATTCCACTCCCGGGCAAGGATGGAGAGTGGATCTGAGCTCGGTAGGCTGCATGCACTACACACATCCCATTTCCGGGGAACAGACCAACGGTACTCCCACTTAGAAATGTGCAGGTACGACCGAGTCTGTTCCTGGCTGGAGTGGGAGGGGGGTGGTACATCCCATGTAGTGTAGGGGCAGATAGGGGGAGCAGCCTGGGTAAAGATAGGAGCTCATTGGGTGCTGGTCACCTGAGCTCACACATAGAGGGTGTATATAAGGTGGGCACCAACTAAGAACAGGGTCAGATGCAGAGAACAAGTCAGTTGGAGACAGCAAGACAGCTGCAGAGGAGCAGACAGCAAGCAGAGAGGAAGTCAGCCTGCAGCAAGAGAGAGACCCTGAGTGAGAGAGGAGCAGAGAAGGAGTACCCAGAGGGGAAAACAGAGAGGACCCAAGAACCCAAATTAAAGCACCGGGTGAGGAGTCGGCACAGGGTACCGGAACCCAAGCTGGTGGGGGCAGAAAACACACCCTAGCCAGAGACCGGAGATCGTGGGCAGCGTTTGCCACGGTCACCCATCACATCCACCCCGAAGGCACACCACATGAAGGGTCAGGGAACCCAAGGCCAAGGGTGTCCCAACAGAAGGCCCGAGGGAGCTGGACCTAGGTGGATCACTGGTGGGGACGGCCAGAGAACGGGACAGAAGGAGAGCTCAGGGCCACGCTCCGGACTTGTTTGGGGGTTGGCTGGATCCAGGACCTGGTGGACGCAGCACGGCTCGGGTGGTCACTCGCAGCTGGAGTGACCAGTACAACATCTGCAGTAAGTAAATACCCTTAACTGCACAACCCGACTCTGTCTTCATTGCCGGCTGCACTACACCACCACAACCCCCATCCTCTGCACCTGTCCCCCCTGAGGCTATACCCCTCCCGTTGGGGGTTATCCCACCAAGCTGCGCACCCACCATCAGCCTCAGCGGACCCTGCTGCAGCGGCGGCCACAGTGACCGCATCACAACGGGTGGCGTAGTCGACACAAAAGAACTCTTAATAACATCTGTAGGACTGCCACATAACACTGAGCTTGACGCCCTGGGCACGGGCCGGGTCACAGCCGCTCGGATACTACAACCCCCCCCCATCTGATCCGGTGCCGGGTATTCCCCTCAAAAAGGAATATGTCCCAGGGGGCGCGTCAACTTTGGCGTAGTCGGCAGGATTACGTGCCCGCAACACCCGGGTACTGCGTGCCTGAAGAAAAGTGCAAGTTTACCTCAGAAAGAAGTCTCCCGCCGGTTCCGGAGGGTCCACGCCATCGGACCCCATCACAGGTCGTTTCCCGCCGATTGTCCGCCATTTCCAGCTTGTTCCCGCCATCTGCAGAGTTTCCCGCCACTGGGCGACGCTTCCCGCCAAATCCGCAGATTTCCCGCCTTGGAAGAGCAGCGGACGCCATTATGGGCGTGCCAAAGGAGGGCAAGAGGCCACCTCCCATCGTGGGCCAGGACAGAAAATGGCGCCAAAAGTGGAAACCGCCCCCACCAACAGAGACTGTGATGCTGGAGGTGTCTGTCAGCGTGAAAGAACTGCCCCTGGAGCTGACAGTCACCGAGTTGCCCCGGGACCGCCCTCTAAGTGGGAGGAGACGAAAGAAAAGAACGAAGATGGGTGCCGCCTGGAGCAGTCTGGAGCGAGCGCACCCGGAGGCAAGAAGTCTAACGAGGAGTAGCGGAGGAGCTTACCCGGATATGGAGAGAAAGCAGAACAGCACCGGCCCGCTGGCCAGGAGTCTGCTAAAGACCGAGGAAGGAGAGCAGAGCAGCACCGGCCCGCTGGCCAGGAGCCTGCTGGAAGAAGAGCAGAGCAGCACCGACCCGTTGGTCAGGAGCCTGCTAGACACCACGACCCCACTAGGCCTAGTGGAGGTCCTTGCACAGCTCCGCCGAGACCGGGAGTGTGCACAGACTGCACTGGAGGGCCTCGCACGGAGGATGGCCCGGGTACAGCGCGAGATATTGGCGGAATGGAGCCGGGAGATGTCCCAGCAAGCTGAGACCAGTCAACGGAGCACGCTACCCTGGAAGAGGAAACAGACCGCCTCTGAGGATGGCGCGGGAGAACCCAAGGCCGGAGACGGCGCCGAGAAGGGAGCCGAACGCATGGAGGCAGGTAAAGGGGACGCCTATACCCCAAGCCGAGAAACCGCCCACCTGCCCCAGCTCCCCGTCGCAGAGCCCGAAAGTCCCCCTGCTGTGCCCGTAGCCGCCATGTCACCGCTATGGACTAGGCCCCGACCGGAAGCCGCCGAAGCGACCCCTGTGACGTCACGCGCCTCGACCCGGAGCGTGACAAAGCAGGAAACACCACCAGCCTGGTCGCAAGGCCTAGTACCCCCGGGCGCCGCATCACCAACAGCGCCCCCTACCTCCGCGGAGCCTCCGGCCTGGCCGCAAGGCCAGGTAGCCCAGGGCGCCGCCGTTCTAACGGTGCCCTTCACCTTCCAGGTGCCCCAGGCCTGGCCGCAAGGCCTGGGCAACCCGGGCGCCACCACCACCGCGCCCGCACCCGTAAAACCAAGGGTGCCACACCTGGGGGAGGACTTGTTCAGCCAGCTCACATGGCCGGACGGGCGGCCCTTCATCTGGCCCGAAGAATACCATGAGCTGGAACGGCAGCAGAGACTAAGACCCCTGGATGAACCCCTGATTCCAGCTCCGAAGCCCGTGGCACGGATCTCGCCCCCGCTAGCGGAAGCACAGTTTGAGTGGGACCCCACCGGAGAAGATCTAATGGGGTTCACTCAGGAAACTAGGGCAGCTGCAGCAGAGCGCGCTGAGTGTTGCCGACAGCAGCTCGAAGAGTTCGCGAGGGAGCGGAGAGAGAGGCGGGTCCGGGAACAACAGGCCCAAATAAGGAGCGCCGAGCAGAAGAGCCGGACCAGGAGGGACCCCCGTGCAGCGCATTGTCCCCGCACCATCGGGACAGTGATCAAGTTCAACCAGCAGCATGGGTGGGGCTTCATTAGAGACAACAACACCCCCGGCGACGTCTTTGTCACGCGCAGAGACGTGGAGTCCCATCTGCCGGAGGGGCACAGAGGTCGTGACCTCTACATCGGAGACGAGGTCACCTTTACCCGGCACAAGTGTGCCAAAGGACCTTATGCCCTCCACGTACACCGCCTGACGGAGGAGGAGTTGCAGTGCGAGGAGGAGGAGCAAGAGGACCCGGACGGGTCTGAAGTTACAACCAGCTATAAGCAAAGAGCAGGAGGAAGACGCCGTTGAGTGCGGCAGAGCTGGAGATGTAAATAGTTACCCGACCGGGTACTAAAGAAACTGTTGCTACAAATATATAGTCCCCGTTGGGACCAGCTGAGTGAACTGTTTACCCGTTATTCCGTAATCCATACCAGGCTGAGGACTGTGAGCAGCCATTCCCTTCCCTTTACCTGGCCGAGGACTGAGAGCGGCCAACTTCCCCTGTATATAGTTGCGCTTCCTAAAGCGCCCCCTACTGGTTTTATAGGAAAAACCATTTTTCCAGAGAGACTGTCGCACTTTACCCGGTCACACGTTGCACAGTGACCGGAGGAGGAGCCAGAGGCGACGAGAATGTTTTATTTGCTAATATATGTTGTTTTATATGTTTATGAAAAAAAATTTTGTATGTTTTGGTGTTGTTTATGTCTTACAGCCCGAGGACGTGCTGTGATTTACCAGGGGGGAATGTAGCACCCTGAGGATTCGGCTGCTACAGGGGTATTGCACCTCAACCCAGAGGTGTGATATTCCACTCCCGGGCAAGGATGGAGAGTGGATCTGAGCTCGGTAGGCTGCATGCACTACACACATCCCATTTCCGGGGAACAGACCAACGGTACTCCCACTTAGAAATGTGCAGGTACGACCGAGTCTGTTCCTGGCTGGAGTGGGAGGGGGGTGGTACATCCCATGTAGTGTAGGGGCAGATAGGGGGAGCAGCCTGGGTAAAGATAGGAGCTCATTGGGTGCTGGTCACCTGAGCTCACACATAGAGGGTGTATATAAGGTGGGCACCAACTAAGAACAGGGTCAGATGCAGAGAACAAGTCAGTTGGAGACAGCAAGACAGCTGCAGAGGAGCAGACAGCAAGCAGAGAGGAAGTCAGCCTGCAGCAAGAGAGAGACCCTGAGTGAGAGAGGAGCAGAGAAGGAGTACCCAGAGGGGAAAACAGAGAGGACCCAAGAACCCAAATTAAAGCACCGGGTGAGGAGTCGGCACAGGGTACCGGAACCCAAGCTGGTGGGGGCAGAAAACACACCCTAGCCAGAGACCGGAGATCGTGGGCAGCGTTTGCCACGGTCACCCATCACATCCACCCCGAAGGCACACCACATGAAGGGTCAGGGAACCCAAGGCCAAGGGTGTCCCAACAGAAGGCCCGAGGGAGCTGGACCTAGGTGGATCACTGGTGGGGACGGCCAGAGAACGGGACAGAAGGAGAGCTCAGGGCCACGCTCCGGACTTGTTTGGGGGTTGGCTGGATCCAGGACCTGGTGGACGCAGCACGGCTCGGGTGGTCACTCGCAGCTGGAGTGACCAGTACAACATCTGCAGTAAGTAAATACCCTTAACTGCACAACCCGACTCTGTCTTCATTGCCGGCTGCACTACACCACCACAACCCCCATCCTCTGCACCTGTCCCCCCTGAGGCTATACCCCTCCCGTTGGGGGTTATCCCACCAAGCTGCGCACCCACCATCAGCCTCAGCGGACCCTGCTGCAGCGGCGGCCACAGTGACCGCATCACAACGGGTGGCGTAGTCGACACAAAAGAACTCTTAATAACATCTGTAGGACTGCCACATAACACTGAGCTTGACGCCCTGGGCACGGGCCGGGTCACAGCCGCTCGGAGACTACAACCCCCCCCCCCATCTGATCCGGTGCCGGGTATTCCCCTCAAAAAGGAATATGTCCCAGGGGGCGCGTCAGTCACCAGCAAAGCACCCCCACACCATCACACCTCCTCCTCCATGCTTCACGGTGGGAACCAGGCATGTAGAGTCCATCCGTTCACCTTTTCTGCGTCGCACAAAGACACGGTGGTTGGAACCAAAGATCTCAAATTTGGACTCATCAGACCAAAGCACAGATTTCCACTAGTCTAATGTCCATTCCTTGTGTTCTTTAGCCCAAACAAGACTCTTCTGCATGTTGCCTGTCATTAGCAGTGGTTTCCTAGCAGCTATTTTACCATGAAGGCCTACTGCACAAAGCCTTCTCTTAACAGTTGTTGAAGAGATGTGTCTGCTGCTAGAACTCTGTGTGGCATTGACCTGGTCTCTAATCTGAGCTGCTGTTAACCTGCGATTTGTGAGGCTGGTGACTCGGATAAACTTATCCTCAGAAACAGAGGTTACTCTTGGTCTTCCTTTCCTGGGGCGGTCCTCATGTGAGCCAGTTTTTGCAACTGCACTTGGGGACACTTTCAAAGTTTGCCCAATTTTTCGCACTGACTGACCTTCATTTCTTAAAGTAATGATGGCCACTCGTTTTTCTTTACTTAGCTGCTCTTTTCTTGCCATAATACAAATTCTAACAGTCTATTCAGTAGGATTATCAGCTGTGTATCCACCTGACTTCTGCACAACACAACTGATGGTCCCAACCCCATTTATAAGTCAAGAAATCCCACTTACTAAACCTGACAGGGCACACCTGTGAAGTGAATGTCACGCTGTCTCCGTATACTGGAGGTAGGGGGCCTAAGCTGACCCTAAGCTGGGGCCCTGACTAATCCCTCAACCTGGAGGTACTGTTAAAGGTACAGAGGTCCAGGCCGCCAGCGTAACCCCTACCTCCTGAAGATCCCTGCACCACAGTAATCTAGTCCTGAGAAGGACCCCGATCACAACCAAAGGGAACAAGACATAATATGCCCAAACACAATACTTAGACGAACGAGACAGTACAAGGGACAAACCAAAACCACCTTGCATACAAACAACTACTCAACTACAGCAGAGGGAAAACCAACGGGAAAGGAGATAAATGATAAAGCGAGGAAAGGGAAAAACACTTCCAAATACACTTATCTCAGCAACTCCAAACACCACGATCCGCTCTGTCAGTCTGAATGAAATGCTTTCACCGACACCTCCCAAACAGACCAGCAGGTATATGAAGGAGTCTCACTACAGAAGTATTGATTGCAGCTGGGCGAGGCTGGACCTCATCTAGCCCAGAGAGAGAGAGAATTAACTCCCTCACTGCCGAGAGACACAAAGCACCAACAAGTCAGCTGCGAGAAGTCAGGCTGTGTACTCGTGACGATCTTCGTGGCAACACACCCGTGACAGTACCCCCCCTTCTACGAGGGGCCTCCGGACCCTCAGGGCCAGGTTTATCCGGGTGAGTCGTGTGGAAGGCCCGAACTAATCGGTCTGCGTTAATATCCGACGCAGGAACCCACATCCTCTCCTCAGGACCATACCCCTTCCAATGAACCAGGTACTGAAGGGACCGGCGATTAAAGCGTGAATCAATGACCCTCGATACCTGGAACTCCAAGTTACCATTGACAACCACTGGAGGGGGAGGTAAAGGTGACGGTACCACCGGCGCCACATACCTCTTAAGCAATGATCTGTGAAACACGTTGTGAATTTTAAACGTAGGGGGAAGATCAAGACGGAATGCCACCGGATTAATAATAGAACTGATTCTGTACGGCCCGATGAACCTGGGACCCAATTTCCAGGAGGGAACCTTAAGTTTAATATTCCTGGTAGACAACCATACCCGATCGTTCACACTTAGGTCCGGACCAGACACTCTCCTCCTATCAGCCATACGTTTGTATCGGTTCCCCATAGTATTCAGATTCTTCAGCACCCCTCTCCATACTGAAGCGAGTGATGAGGAAAATCGTTCCTCCTCAGGAACCCCCGAAGAGCCCCCCCTACTGAAAGTACAAAACTGGGGGTGAAAACCATATGCCCCAAAAAACGGGGACTTACCAGTGGACTCGCTCCGCCTATTATTAAGAGCAAACTCTGCCAGAGGTAAGAAAGAAGCCCAGTCCTCCTGGTTCTCTGACACAAAACACCGGAGATATGTCTCCAAGCTCTGGTTCATACGTTCCGTCTGACCATTGGTCTGAGGATGAAAAGCCGAAGAGAATGACAACTGCATCCCCCGCCGTGCACAAAACGCCTTCCAGAACTTAGACACAAACTGAGACCCCCGATCAGACACCACCTCGGAGGGTACCCCGTGAAGCCTCACAATCTCCCCAATGAACACTTGCGCAAGAGTTTTAGCATTAGGGAGAGCCGGAAGAGCGATAAAATGTGCCATCTTGCTGAACCTGTCCACTACAACGAGTATGACCGTTTTACCCGAAGACGGAGGGAGGTCCGTAATAAAGTCCATAGACAGATGAGTCCAAGGACGCTCCGGGATCTTCAAAGGTAAAAGGGCCCCAGACGGACGGGTATGTGAGGTCTTAGAGCGCGCACAAACCCCACAGGACGCGACAAAAGTTACCACCTCCTTATGTAAGTTAGGCCACCAAAACCGACGCGAGAGGAGATCCACAGTTGCTTTACTCCCCGGGTGTCCTGCAAAAACAGAGTTATGGTGTGCCTCGATCACCTTTTGTCGCAACTGATCTGGAACAAACAGTCTCCCTGGAGGTCCAACAGGGGCGTCCCCCTGAGCCTCCAATACCTCCTCCTCCAGCTCAGAGCATACTGCCGAAACCACCACCCCCTCCTGAAGGATAGGAATCGGGTCGTCCGTATTCCCGGCCCCCGGGAAACTACGAGATAAGGCATCCGCCTTTACATTTTTTGACCCAGGACGATATGTAACGACAAAATTAAACCTGGTAAAAAACAATGACCACCTAGCTTGTCTGGGATTCAGACGTTTCGCGGACTCCAGATATAGCAGGTTCTTGTGATCGGTGATGACGGTGACCGGATGAACTGCCCCCTCCAAAAAATGGCGCCACTCCTCAAAAGCTAACTTAATGGCCAAGAGTTCCCTATTGCCGACATCGTAATTCCTCTCAGCGGACGACAATTTTTTAGAGAAAAAGGCGCACGGATGCCACTTACCAGGGGACGAACCCTGTGACAATACTGCTCCCACCCCTACCTCGGAAGCGTCTACCTCTACAATGAATGGCTGAGACGCATCAGGTTGAATGAGTATGGGCGCCGAGGCAAAACATTTTTTCAAAGAGGAGAATGCTTGACAAGCCTTGTCAGACCACCTAGAAAAATCCGTCCCCTTTTTAGTCATGTCTGTGAGAGGCTTAACCATGGACGAGAAATTACGAATGAACTTCCGGTAATAATTAGCAAACCCCAGGAAACGTTGTAGTGCCTTAAGGTTCTCTGGCCGATCCCACTCAAGAACTGCCCGCACTTTCCCAGGGTCCATACGAAAACCGGACGCTGAAACCAGGAAGCCTAAAAACTGGAGTTCCTGTACGGCGAACACACACTTTTCCCACTTGGCATACAGTTTATTATCCCGCAAGATCTGTAACACCTGCCTAACGTGCTCCTGATGAGACACCAGATCCGGCGAGTAAATTAAGATATCATCCAGATATATGACAACAAACTGTCCCACCAGGCGGCGAAAGATGTCATTAACAAAGTGTTGAAACACCGCCGGGGCATTAGTCAGACCGAATGGCATGACAAGGTTCTCATAATGCCCCTCCGGAGTGTTAAACGCCGTCTTCCACTCATCCCCCTCTTTCATCCTAATCAGATTGTACGCCCCCCTGAGATCCAACTTAGAGAACCATTTGGCGCCCACGATCTGATTAAAGAGATCGGGAATAAGTGGGAGCGGATACGGATCTCGGACCGTAATCCGATTAAGTTCACGGAAATCCAGGCAAGGGCGTAGGCCTCCATCTTTCTTCTTAACAAAGAAGAACCCCGCAGCCACCGGTGAAGATGAAGGTCTAATATGCCCCTTAGCCAGACTTTCTGAGATATAATCCTTCATGGCCTGCCTCTCAGGACCAGAAAGGTTATACAACCTAGCTTTAGGTAACTTGGCCTCAGGGAGCAGTTTTACAGAACAGTCATACACGCGATGAGGAGGTAGTTCCTGACACCCTTTCTCCGAGAATACATCCTCAAAGTCCGCCAGAAATGGAGGTAAGACCCAAGGAGTAACCGCACCAATGACCGTGTTCATGCAGTTTTTATTACAGAATTTACTCCATTGGCTTATCTCCCTGGTTTGCCAATTAATAACCGGGTTATGCTTAGCTAACCAAGGAAGGCCCAACACAATAGGAGTGGGAAGTCCCTCCAACACGTAGCAAGACAACAGTTCTTTATGTATTGCCCCCACTTGAAGTTTTACGTCATGCACAGCTTGCAAAAAACTTCCCTGACCGAGAGGCCTGGCATCGATCGAGAATATGGGGATGGGTTTAGCCAACTCACTCAACCGCATACCTTGGACCCGGGCAAACCGAGCATCAACCAGATTAGCCCCGGCCCCACTATCCAGAAGAACAGATATCCTCTCAGTTCTCGTACCCACCACCACCTCCGCCGGTACGAGAAACTGAGACGAACCTAGGGACGAAATACCTACTCCCAGATTGCCGTCCACCACACAACCTGGGATTAACAGTTTTCCGACGACTCTTCACTCTGCAAGGGACGGGATGGACACCCCCCAATAAAATGTCCCTTTCTCCCGCAGAAGAAACACCTTCCTGCCTTATGGCGTACCACCGGTCCCCTCCCCCGAAATGATGTCCCTCCTAATTGCATAGGCTCCTCTGGACTGACCAGGGGAACCACCATATGAGGGGACCTTGTAGGAGGTGGAGTCATCACAGGGGGTAGAATTATCCCGCACCTCTCCCGAAGCCGTCTGTCCACGCGAATAGCAAGGGCCATAGCGGCTTCCAGTGACACGGGAGAGTCATACTGTGCCAACACATCCTGTAATTTGTCGGATAAACCATGACAAAACTGGCTCCTAAGAGCCGGGTCATTCCACTGGGTGTCCGTGGCCCACCTACGGAACTCCGAACAGAATTCCTCCGCCGGACGATCTCCCTGCTGGATCCTACGTAACTTAGACTCAGCAAGGGAGATCCGATCTGGGTCATCATATACGAGTCCCAGAGCAGCGAAAAACCTATCCACTGACTGGAGAGCCGGGGAACCCGGGGGAAGAGAGAACGCCCAGGATTGTGGGTCCCCTTGTAGGAGCGAGATGACAATTCCCACCCTTTGTTCTTCACTCCCCGATGACCGAGGCCGCAGCCGAAAGTACAATTTGCATGCCTCCCGGAAAACAAAAAACTTGTCCCGCCCCCCAGCGAACCTATCAGGGAGAGCTACTTTAGGTTCTGGTCCGGCTTGCTCCTGAGGATGCCAGACCTTGGACCTAACGTCCGCCAGCTCCATGGACAAACTCTGCAATTGCCGAGCTAGACCGGCTACTGGATCCATGGTAGCTGGAGAAAAACTAAGTTGGGTCGGTGAAAATGTCACGCTGTCTCCGTATACTGGAGGTAGGGGGCCTAAGCTGACCCTAAGCTGGGGCCCTGACTAATCCCTCAACCTGGAGGTACTGTTAAAGGTACAGAGGTCCAGGCCGCCAGCGTAACCCCTACCTCCTGAAGATCCCTGCACCACAGTAATCTAGTCCTGAGAAGGACCCCGATCACAACCAAAGGGAACAAGACATAATATGCCCAAACACAATACTTAGACGAACGAGACAGTACAAGGGACAAACCAAAACCACCTTGCATACAAACAACTACTCAACTACAACAGAGGGAAAACCAACGGGAAAGGAGATAAATGATAAAGCGAGGAAAGGGAAAAACACTTCCAAATACACTTATCTCAGCAACTCCAAACACCACGATCCGCTCTGTCAGTCTGAATGAAATGCTTTCACCGACACCTCCCAAACAGACCAGCAGGTATATGAAGGAGTCTCACTACAGAAGTATTGATTGCAGCTGGGCGAGGCTGGACCTCATCTAGCCCAGAGAGAGAGAGAATTAACTCCCTCACTGCCGAGAGACACAAAGCACCAACAAGTCAGCTGCGAGAAGTCAGGCTGTGTACTCGTGACGATCTTCGTGGCAACACACCCGTGACAGTGAAAACCATTTCCTGTGACTACCTCTTGAAGCTCATGAAAAGAATGCCAAGAGTGTGCAAAGCAGTTTTCAAAGCAGAAAGAACCTAGACTATAAGACATATTTTCAGTTGTTTCACACTTTTTTGTTAAGTATATAATTCCACATGTGTTAATTCATAGTTTTGATGCCTTCAGTGTGAATGTACAATTTTCAAAGTCATGAAAATACAGAAAAATCTTAAAATGAGAAGGTGTGTCCAAACTTTTGGTCTGTACTGTATGCTTACATCGAAAATAAACATGTCTTTAAGGGAAAGTATTGCATATTTCAGTAAGACAATGCTAAACCACATACTATATCCATCACAACAGCATGGCTTTACAGAATGAGAGTTCGAAGGATGAACCAACCACCTGCAGTTTAGACCTTTTACTAATAGAAAACATTTGGCACATTATGAAGCACAAATCCTCTAAAGACCCCGGACTGTTGTGCAGCTAGAATGCTACATCAAGCAAGAATTGGACAATATTCCTCTCCAAAACACCAGCAATTGGTTTCCTCACTTCAGAAATGTTTATAGTCTGTTGTAAAAAGACGGTAGGCTACTAGTGATGGGCGAGCACTAAAATGCTCGGGTGCTCGATGCTCGGGTCAAGCAAATTGGAATACTCTCGTGCTCGACCCGAGCAACGAGCCCAATGTAAGTCTATGGGAAACTCGACCATTTTTCAGGTGGCTCCCCGCGGCGGTCTGCAGAGGGTCTAAAAATTGCCCAAATTGATGGGAACAGTGCTCAAATGTAATCGGAACAGCATGGGGAAGACCCCTGGAAGCATTTCTGACTCCCTGGTCACTGCTGTCAACAACGCTGTCAGAGGTATTATGCCACTTTTATGGACTCACAATAAAACATACAAAAAAGAAACCAAAATGAATTTTCCTGGGAAATATGTTAAGGAATAACCTTTCCAGGGTAATGACTTGTATATAAGGCAAAATAAATAACCAAAACCAAAAATACTCCTCCATTCCTTGGGCTATGTTCACACGCAGCATTTTTGATGCGTTTTTGCACTTTTGCATTGCTTTTAACCATGCCAATGCATTCACCGGGTGATGTAATTTTAACATTTTACAACCTTATCTGTCCATGTGGTATGTGACACATCATCAGACACATCCTGTTTCATTTATGAAGGAGGGACTCTGAAAGTCACAAAGCCTATTTTTATAGGGCCATTAGGTGGCCTTTACTATTCTTAAAGGGCCAGCAGTTGGCCCTCACTATTGTTAGAGAGTAGTGTTGAGCGAACATGCTCGACACTGCTCGGTACTCGTCCGAGCATCACGCTACTCGGGATGTTCGGCGAGCACCGAGCATATCCGGGTTACTCGGGCGGGAGCTCAGGTCTCCGCCCTGCATGTTTGCCGCTCTTTACAGAGCCAATGAACATGCAGGGATTGCCAGCCAGTCACTGTAATGCCGCAGCCATGTTGGTTGTGGGCATTACATTGATTGGCTGGCTGCACAGCGTCACCTCGAGTATTTAAAACTGGACGCCGCCATCTTGGACACAGACGCACGGGATCAGACAGTGTAGGGAAAGCGCTGCTGAGCTAGGGAGAGATTTATAGTGCAAAATAGTTAGTGTAGGGTCTCTAAAGGCTGCCAGATCAAACAAACAGTCCTTCTCAGGACTAATATCTATCCCAGATATCAGGCAGGCAGGCAGGCTGTATAGGAGAGGGAGTGGGGTTATACCAGCAAACGCTGCATTACAGTCCTGTGTGCTGCTCCTGTTGCTGAAATTTCTGGACTTAGCTCCGGGTCTCGGGGGGGGGGGGGGGGGGCAGGAAAAATCCTTTTTTTTTTCATCTAAATCCTCTTTTGTTTTTCCTCCTTCACACTGTACAAATACCTGTCTTATTAACCTTTTGGTGTCACCCCCCCACCCCAAAAAAAACCCAGTGTGTCTCTGATTTTTCAGACACAAGTATATCTGTTGAAAATAGTCTGGTGTAGGCCAGAGAAACAGAAGAGTGGTTTTGCAGTTCCACGGTGCAAACCTCTGTATTATCCACTTTTGGGCCATTTGTATATAAAAAAAACAGTTTGAGTGTGTCACTCACTGTTCTGCCATAAATGTATATATTTTAAAAAGTCTGGTATACCCCAGTAAATTATAACTGTGGTTTTGCTGTTCCACGGTAAAAAATCTCTATTATCCTGCTTTTGGCATTTTTTGCTGTAAAAAAAAAAATAATAGTGTCTCCCTGATTTTTCAGACACAAATATATCTGTTGAAAATAGTCTGTTGTAGGCCCGACAAATCCAAGTGTGGTTTTGCATTACCACGGGTCAAATCTCTGTAGTATCCAGTTTTGGGCCTTTTGTATGTAAAAAAAACAGTTTGAGTGTGTCGCTCACTGTTCAGCCGCAAATATATTTTAAAAAGTCTGGTATACACCAGTAAATTATAACTGTGGATTTGCTGTTCCATGGTAAAAAATCTCTATTATCCTGTTTTTCGCATTTTTTGGCTTTAAAAAAAACAGTAGTGTCTCCTCACTGTTCTGACACAAAAATATATCTGTTGAAAATAGTCTGTTGTAGGCCCGACAAATCCCAGTGTGGTTTTGCAGTTCCATGGGTCAAATCGCTGTAGTATCCAATTTTGGTCCTTTTGTATGTAAAAAACAACAGTTTGAGTGTGTCACTCACTGTTGATCCGCAAATATATATATTTAGAAAAGTCTGGTATACACCAGTAAATTATAACTGTGGTTTTGCTGTTCCACGGTAAAAAATCTCTATTATCCTGTTTTTCGCATTTTTTGGCTTTAAAAAACCAGTAGTGTCTCCTGACTGTTCTGACACAAAAATATATCTGTTGAAAATAGTCTGTTGTAGGCCCGACAAATCCCAGTGTGGTTTTGCAGTTCCATGGGTCAAATCGCTGTAGTATCCAGTTTTGGGCCTTTTGTTTGTAAAAAAGAACAGCTTGAGTGTGTCACTCACAGTTCTGCCGCAAATATATATATTTAAAAAAGTCTGGTATACATCAGTAAATTATAACTGTGGTTTTGCTATTCCACGGTAAAAAATCTCTATTATCCTTTTTTTTTGCATTTTTTGCCTTAAAAAAACCAGTAGTGTCTCCTGACTGTTCTGACACAAAAATATATCTGTTGAAAATAGTCTGCTGCAGGCCCGGCAAATCCAAATGTGGTTTTGCAGTTCCATGGGTCAAATCTCTGTAGTATCCATTTTTGGGCCTTTTGTATCTATAAAAAAACAGTTTGAGTGTGTCGCTCACTGTTCAGCCGCAAATATATATATTTAAAATTTTATGGTATACCCCAGTAAACAATAACTGTGGTTTTGCCATTCCACGGTAAAAAATCTCTATTATTCAAGTTTTGGTATTTTTTCCGTAAAGAAAAACAGTAATAGTTTCTCCCTGATGGTTCTGATTGTTTAAAAGAGTCGGGTGTAGCCCAGAGAAATAGAACTGTGGTTTTCCTCTTCCACGGTTGTAATCTACTTTTTATTACCCTTTTTCCATTGATAGTGCGAGTGTAAGCTATTTTACTTCCTTTACAATGGGCAAGGCGCGTGGCAAGGGACGTGGAAGTGGACGTTCTGGTGATGGTGCGTGCAGAGGACGGGGCCGTGGCCAAGGTGAAAATGTGCCACAACCAACAGCCACATCTTCTCGCTCCCACTTCTTGACCGAATTACTAGGGAATCACAGAACAACACCAGTATTGCAAACTGATCAGTGTGAACAGGTTATTAATTGGATAGCTGATAATACTTCCAGTTACATGAGCACCACCACCTCTGGTCAGTCTTCCACACGGTCAACTCTTTGTAGCCATGAGTCTCGACCGCATGCTCCTCCTCACCCTGATGCTCCATCCTCCCACCATGCCGAGTGTCGTCAGACAGCAACTGATCCCACACTTGGACACCCTGAAGAGCTGTTCACTGGTCCATTTCCATATTTGTGCCCCTCGCCTGCTCCGCTTGAAGTGGTAGAAGAGGAGATCCCATGTAGCGATGCCCAAATATATGAACAGCCACGGCCACAGGAAGTCGACGCTGGCAATTTGTCACAAGAGGTGGACGATGACGAGACACAATTGCCAGGAAGTGAGGAGGAGGATCGTGGTGCGCAAGTGGAAGAGGAGGAGGTGGTGGATGATCTAGTAACTGACCCAACGTGGCAGGAGGACATGCAGAGTGAGGCCAGCAGCACACAGGGGGAGGGAGGCAGAGTACCCCAACAGGCAGGAAGAAGCAGTGTGGTGGCCGCACACAGAAGGCGGGCAACTGTTCCCCGTAACACCAACATGAGGGACGTTTACCAGTACAAGCGGTAGGTCTTCCAGAGTATGGAATTTTTTTAAAGACTCTGCTGATAACCCCAAAAAGGCCATTTGTACCACCTGCCATGCCAGCATCAGCAGGGGTGACAAAACTACCTGCGTGACCACCACCAGCATGATCAGGCACATGGCAGCAAAGCACCCGACTTAGTGGGGCGAACCCCAGGGTCCACGACCAGTGTCAGCGGGTGTCACCACTGCTTCTTCCGCTGTGGTGGGTGCAATAGAACCCCCTGTTGTGTGTGCAAGGCAATCCCCTGTCCATACTGCATGTAAAGATGCCCCCCCCCCCTCCTCTCAGTCTTCACTTGTTATGGCAGTTTCTCAAGAAACAGCATCAACGTCCACGTCCACGTCCCACCACAGCGTTCAATTGTCCATATCTCAGACCTTTGAATGAAAGCGGAAATTCGCAGCTAACGCCCCACAGGCTACAGTCCTAAATTCAAACATTTCACGACTGCTTGCGTTGGAAATGCTGCCTTTTAGGCTGGTGGAGACGGAATCCTTCCGCAACCTTATGGCTGTGGCCGTCTCTCGGTACTCGGTCCCCAGCCGACACTATTTTGCCCGGTGTGCCATCCCCGCACTACACAAGCCCGTGTCCCAAAACATCTGCCGTGCCCTCAACAACACAGTTACTGGGAGAGTCCACCTGACAACGGACACGTGGACAAGTGTGTAATGCACGCGCCCGGACTGACTGGCGTGTGCGTGTATATGTAGTGATTCCACTGGACCGTACCGGAGAATGAATGCCTGGAGGGGCGTAACTAAGTATCCACCCGATCCGACCAAGGTCGCACAACGGCATACGACGCCAGTGCACCAAGGAGGAATTGAGCAGAGGGACCAGGTGCTACTCCAGGTCAGACCCCAGACACGGCTGTTGACCCACACCGGGGAATACAGGAACAGGCCGGTTAGGCTGGCAGACAGACTGGTGGGTATAGGCAGACACGGCCAGTATGCAGGCAGGTGGATGCTGGTAAGCACAACTGGTATGCAGGCAGGGAGGTACTGGCAGGTATGACAGGTCGGAGCACAGAGTGGATAGGACCCAGTACAGACTGGGACTCAGGAACAGAACCGCAGATGCGATGGACAAACACAGCAGAGTGAGGCCGCCCGGAGCGGCGAGCAAGAGCAGAGCAAGACGAGACCGCCAGGAGCGGTGAGCGAGAGTAGAGCAGGACGAGGCCGCCTGGAGCGGTGAGCAAGAGTGGAGCAGGACGAGACTGCCGGAGCAGTGAGCAAAGGGTCAGAGCAGACCGAGACTGCCGGAGCAGTGAGCAAAGGGTCAGAGCAGAGAGAGACTGCCGGAGCAGTGAGCAAAGGGTCAGAGCAGAGCGAGACTGCCGGAGCAGTGAGCAAAGGGTCAGAGCAGAGCGAGACTGCCGGAGCAGTGAGCACACGGTCAGAGGAGAGTGAGACTGCCGGAGCAGTGAGCAAAGGGTCAGAGGAGAGCGAGACTGCCGGAGCAGTGAGCAAAGCAGAGCAGAGCGGAAACTGCAGGAGCGGTGAGCAAGGCAGAGCAGAGCGGAAACCGCCGGAGCGGTGAGCAAGGCAGAGCAGAGCGGAAACCGCAGGAGCGGTGAGCAAGGCAGAGCAGGCAAGAACCGCCGGAGCGGTGAGCAAGGCAGAGCAGAGGGGACAGGGCTCTGTTCACATGGAACAGACAGGAAGGGAAAGGCAGAACCAGATACACACAAGATACTTGCAATGAAGTAGCGAGTGGACTCTAAACTCACAAATGGAAGTACAGCGACAACGAGTAGGAGTTAGGAGCAGGTTTAGACTCTGCAGAAAAAGGGAAGGTACGGACATAGAGAAAAACAGGAAACAGGTTAGGAGACAGTTCAGACAGGAACTGTACTGCAACAAATACAGGAGCGAGTCTGGGTATGCGGCCCCCAGAGGGCGGGATGAACAGGCTAGGAGCTTGTTCAGACAGGCCTGGAAATACAGCCTCCAGGAAGGCAGACAGACAGCGGGCTAGAGTGCACAGACAGGACACAGTTCAGACACGGGAACTGATACCGTAAGGGAGGAAACATAGACAGGACCTGGCACATCAGTGACAAGAAGCCAACTGACAGAACAAGATGCTCAGGCATGGATTCCAAGGAGGAGCTGGTTTAAATACCAGATGACAGACAGCAATAGGCTGAGGATGCATTGGGGGTGTGTCTGCAGCAGCTACAAGAAACAGGAAGTTTAGCGGGCGTCGCCCTAAGCAGCCAGAGCAGAGCAAAGCAGACAGTATGGAAAGAAGCCAGAGTGGCAGTCTGGACTGGAAATCAAGTGCGCGCTCTTGCACAGTGGGAGATGGACCACAATGCAAGGACGCCGCCAGGTATGTTACAAAGTGCTTGTGGCCAGGGATGGTACATCTCCCTGACGGCACACTGGGTAAACATAGTGGAAGACGGGACCTAGTCGGACCTTGGGACGGAACACATCCTCCACACACAGAGGATTGCGGGCCCTATGTCAGTCAGAGTTGCCCCCACAGTGTACAGCTCCTGCGCATCATCCTCCTCCTCATGTTCAGCCTCCATCTCAGATATCGCCACATCAGTTACAATCTGGAAGCACTGCAGTACTGCCTCCGCCAAGCGGCAACAGGCTGTGCTGAAACTCATAAGCTTAGGTGAGAAACCTCACACTGCTTGTGAGTTGTTGACAGCTGTGAAAGAGCAGGCAGATCTGTGGCTGAGACCGCTGAACCTACATCCAGGCATGGTCGTGTGTGACAATAGCCGTAACCTGGTGGAAGCTCTGAGGCGAAGCGAGATCACACACGTACCATGCCTGGCTCATGTGCTTAACCTCGTGGTTCAGCGGTTTCTTAAATCGTACCCTGAGTTGCCTGATCTGCTCGTGAAAGTACACTGCCTGTCAGCTCATTTTCGCAAGTCAGCTACAGCTTCCACCGCCCTTGCTGTGTTGCAGCAGCGTTTGCAGCTTCCGGCACACCGACTGGTGTGTGATGTCCCCAAACGTTGGAACTCTACCCTCCACATGTTGCTAAGGATTTGTGAGCAGAAGAGAGCAGTTGTGGAGTACCAGCTGCAACAAGGCCGTCGATATTCAGGTCAGACTCCACACATAAGACTTCAGGAGTGGACCTGGATGTCTGACATATGTACCATCCTGACAAACTTTGAGGAGGCCACCAAGATGCTGAGTGGCGATGACGCCATCATTAGCGTCAGCATCCCACTTGTCTGTCTTTTGCAACGCTCTCTGCAGAAAATTAAAGAGGAAGCATTGCAGCCAGAGTATGATGAGATGGATCAAGAAGCCGTAGCTGGCGATTACATACAGCCCAGCCTCATCTCATCCCAATGTGCATTGGGGGACAATGAGGGAGAGGAGGAGGAGGAGGAAGAACAGGAGCTGGTATCATGCGCTGTAGACGGTAGTACCTCTACAACTGTCATACCGTCGGTTCAGCGTGGGTGGCCTGAGGATAGGGGGGAGGAGGAGGAGGAGAAGGAGGAGGAGAGCATGATCAGTTGTCATCTTGGTGAGGACACGGAAATCTTGCCCATTACCAGTCTGGCACGCATGGCTGACTTTGTGTTACGCTGCCTTAACCGTGACCCTTGCGTTGTCAAATTGTTGAGAGACAGTCATTACTGGTTGGTGACACTTGTAGACCCCTGCTACAAGGAGAACTTTCACTCTCTTATTCCTGAGGTGGAGAGGTCTACAAAAATGGGGCAGTACCAGAAGGCCCTTGCTGCAGAATTGTTAAAAAAATTCCCATCTGAACACGCTAGCGGCAGAGGTCACAGTTCGTTGTTGCCCTACCAAGGCATACATGTGAGCGAGACGCAACTCCAATCCAACAGAGGCAGGGGAACACTGTCAACATTCTGGGACAGTTTTCTCAGTCTCTCCCTTCAGAAAGACCCTGAGGCGCGGGGTACTCTCACAAGGAGTGGAAAGTTTCAAAAGATGGTGAGGGAGTACCTTGCCGACCGTACCAGCGTCCTCCGTGATTCCTCTGTGCCTTTTAAAAATTGGGTATCCAAGCTGGACACTTGGAATGAATTCGCTCTGTACGCCTTGGAGGTCCTGGCCTGCCCTGCCGCTAGCATGTTATCGGAGCGTGATTTTAGTGCCGCTGGGGGAATTATAACTGATAAGCGCTCTCGCCTGTCAACTGAAAATGCTGACAAGCTGACCCTTATCAAAATGAACAAGGGCTGGATTGGGCCAGACTTCTCATCACCACCAAATGACAGCAGAGTAACAAAGTTAAATCCACTGTGTTATTTCGGGAGGTGTATTCACATGCACCGCTTCACACCCACACATGTGTATACGCTTCCTCATTTCGGCTGTTTTATGCTCTTCTCCTTATCCACAGCCTCCACCACCACTATACCACCAGGGTGACCGTGGTCCGTGTTGCCATTATTGAAAGTTCCTCCATCCTGTTTTTTGTAAGCTTTTGCATGGAAGGCATAAGCAAAGACTGTGGGAGACCCACTCCCCAATAATGGGAATAATATTTTTAAGATGCTGTTCTGTATGGCTCTTCCAAGAAGCATTAAAAGCGTCTTGTTATACCACTCTGACCTCCACGTCTCTTCTGAGGGACATTAAAAGCGTCTTGCTATACCACTCTGACCTTCACGTCTCTTATGAGGGGCATTAAAAGCGTCTTGCTATACACTCTGACCTCCACATCTCTTCTGAGGGGCATTAAAAGCGTCTTGTTAAGCTACTGGGACCTCCACCACTTTTCCGAGGGGCATTAAAAGCGTCTTGTTAAGCTACTGGGACCTCCATTATTCTTTCAAAGGGGAATTAAAAGCATCTTGTTATACCACTCTGACCTCCACGTCTCTTCTGAGGGGCATTAAAACCGTCTTGTTATACCACTCTAACCTCCACGTCTCTTCTGAGGGGCATTAAAAGCGTCTTGTTATACCACTCTGACCTCCACGTCTCTTCTGAGGGGCATTAAAAGCGTCTTGTTATACCACTCTGACCTCCATGTCTCTTCTGAGGGGCATTAAAAGCGTCTTGCTAAGCTACTGGGACCTCCATCATTCTTTCAAGGGGCATTAAAAGCGTCTTGTTATACTACTCTGACCTCCACGTCTCTTCTGAGGGGCATTAAAAGCGTCTTGTTATACCACTCTGACCTCCACGTCTCTTCTGAGGGGCATTAAAAGCGTCTTGTTATACCACTCTGACCTCCACGTCTCTTCTGAGGGGCATTAAAAGCGTCTTGTTAAGCTACTGGGACCTCCACCACTTTTCTGAGGGGCATTAAAAGCATCTTGTTAAGCTACTGGGACCGCTATCATTCTTTCAAGGGGCATTAAAAGCATCTTTTTATACTACTCTGACCTCCACTTCTCTTCTGAGGGTCATTAAAAGCGTCTTGCTATACTACTCTGACCTCCACGTCTCTTCTGAGGGCCATTAAAAGCGTCTTGTTATACCACTCTGACCTCCACGTCTCTTCAGAGGGGCATTAAAAGCATCTTGTTAAGCTACTGGGACCTCCACCACTTTTCCGAGGGGCATTAAGAGTGTCTTGTTAAGCTACTAGGACCTCCATCATTCTTTCAAGGGGCATTAAAAGCGTCTTGTTATACCACTCTGACCTCCATGACTCTTCTGTGGGGCATGATAACCGTCTTGTTATACCACTCTGACCTCCACGTCTCTTCTGAGCGGCATTAAAAGCGTCTTGTTAAGCTACTGGGACCTCCACCACTTTTCCGAGGGGCATTAAAAGCATCTTGTTAAACTACTGGGACCTCCATCATTCTTTCAAGGGGCATTAAAAGCGTCTTGTTATACCACTCTGACCTCCATGTCTCTTCGGAGGGGCATTAAAACCGTCTTGTTATACCACTCTGACCTCCACGTCTCTTCTGAGGGGCATTAAAAGCGTCTAGTTATACCACTCTGACCTCCACGTCTCTTCTGAGGGGCATTACAAGCGTCTTGTTATACCACTCTGACCTCCACGTCTCTTCTGAGGGGCATTAAAAGCGCCTTGTTATACCACTCTGACCTCCACGTCTCTTCTGAGGGGCATTAAAAGCGTCTTGTTAAGCTACAGGGACCTCCATGACTCTTCCAACGGGCATTGAATTTCCTCATAATTTTTGGAAGCTTTTGCTTGGAAGGCATAAGCAAATACTATGGGAGACCCACTCCCCAATAATGGGACTTATGTTTGTAATATGCTGTACTGCATGGCTCTTGTAAGAGGCATTGCAAGCTACTCCGTCCTAATTTTTGGAAGCTTTTGCTTGGAAGGCATAAGCAAATACTATGGGAGACCCACTCCCAATAATGGGACTTATGTTTGCAATTTGCTGTACTGCATGGCTCTTGTAAGAGGCATTGCAAGTTGCTCCATCCTAATTTTTGGAAGCTTTTGCTTGGAAGGCATAAGCAAATACTATGGGAGACCCACTCCCCAATAATGGGACTTATGTTTGTAATATGCTGTACTGCATGGCTCTTGTAAGGGGCATTGCAAGTTACTCCATCCTAATTTTTGGAAGCTTTTGCTTGGAAGGCATAAGCAAATACTATGGGAGACCCACTCCCAATAATGGGACTTATGTTTGCAATATGCTGTACTGCATGGCTCTTGTAAGAGGCATTGCAAGTTGCTCCATCCTAATTTTTGGAAGCTTTTGCTTGGAAGGCATAAGCAAATACTATGGGAGACCCACTCCCCAATAATGGGACTTATGTTTGTAATATGCTGTACTGCATGGCTCTTGTAAGAGGCATTGCAAGTTGTTCTGCCCTAATTTTTGGAAGCTTTTGCTTGGAAGGCATAAGCAAATACGATGGGAGACCCACTCCCCAATAATGGGACTTTTGTTTGTAATATACTGTACTGCATGGCTCTTGTAAGGGGCATTGCAAGTTGCTCCGTCCTAATTTTTGGAAGCTTTTGCTTAGAAGGCATAAGCAAATACTATGGGAGACCCACTCCCCAATAATGGGAATAATGTTTTTAAGATGCTGTACTGAATGGCTCTTGTAAGGGGCATTAAAACCATCTTGTTAAGCTACTGTGACCTCCACGTCTCTTCAAAGGGGCATTAAAAGCGTCTTCTTAAGCCACTCTGAACTCCACAGCTCTTCCAAGGGGCATTGAAATGTTGTTTTTAATTATCTTACCTCTAATCTACACGACTCTTCCAACGGGCATTGCATTTCCTCCTAATTTTAGTCAGCTTTTGCTTTTCAATGCAAAGGTGAAAACTAAGGGAGACACACTCCCCAATAATAGGTAGAAGGTTTTTAGTATGCTGTAATCCACGTCTGTTTCAAGGGGCATTGCAGTTCCTCATAATTTTTGGAAAGCCTTCCATTCACTGCTTAGGCCAACAGTGCACAGGAGACCCAGTTGCTATAAATGGAAAAAAAGGTTTAATTAAGGCCCTCTGACCTCCATGTCATTTCCAAGGGGCATTGGAGTGCCTCAAAATTTTTGGTAGGCATTGCACTCACTGTATGCCCTATAACTGTGTAGCCGAACCGCTCCTTTTGTTACAGAAACATATCCTACAAGACATATGTGGTTGACTGGCCTGATATTGATGTGAATGGTCCCTGTTCCTCCAGCTCTTTCTCCTTTGCCACTACCTCATCCATCATTTATCACCTGAAGGTTTGTTTTAACGGGAGTCATAGAACTTGAATAGTAGCAGGAAAACATCCAGCAATCCTCGGAGGAGGTAGGATATGCGCCAAAACGCTGACCATCTCAGGCTTAGCCGATAATACATACATGCGCTTGCATTCCTTGAAAACAAAGCAGATGCTAACTTCTATCATCCTCATCATGCTCCTCACCTTGGCACTCTCAACTCCCCTGATGGAGAAGACAGGGCCCACCGGAGGAGTCGGGTTCTCTGGTGGGCTCGTCCAATGCTGCCCTAAAGCAGGCCAGTCTAAGAAAAGTGTGTGGGGATGTTCCGCGGAGAAATCGGTGCGCCTGGGGACCGTTTATGGACACCCGGCCACGGGGCGGCTGGGGACCAAGTGTGGACACCCGGCCGCCCCCTGGCGGCTGGTGATCGAGCGTGGACACCCGGCCGCCGGGCGGCTGGGGACTGAGTATGGATAAAAGGGCCGCCGACGCAGCCATGACATGGTGGCCGGCATCTGCCTCCACATGCCTAAAAGGCCCAATTTCAAGTGCAAGCAAACTAGCAGTATGGTATTGCAGCCTGGGGTTGGGTGGGTGGCAGGTTGCACACTTACGCTTGCATTCCAAGAAAACAAAGCAGATGCTAACTTCTATCATCATCATGCTCCTCACCTTGGCACAAACAACTCCCCTGATGAAGAAGCCAGGGCCCATCGGAGGAGTAGGGTTCTCTGGTGGGCTCGCCCAATGCTGCCCTAAAGCAGGCCAGTCTAAGAAAAGTGTGTGGGGATGTTCCGCGGAGAAATCGGGGCGGCTGGGGACCGTTTATGGACACCTGGCCGCCCCCAGGCGGCTGAGGACCGTGTGTGGACACCCGGCCGTGGGGCGGCTGGGGACCGAGTGTGGACACCCGGCCGCCCCCTGGCGGCTGGGGACCGTGTGTGGACACCTGGCCGCCCCCTGGCGGCTGGGGACCGTGTGTGGACCCCCGGCCGCCCCCTGGCGGCTGGGGAACGTGTGTGGACACCTGGCCACTGGGCGGCTGGGAACCGAGTGTGGACACCCGGCCGCCCCCTGGCAGCTGGAGACCGAACGTGGACACACGGCCGCCGGGCGGCTGGGGACTGAGTATGGATACCTCGCTGCCAAAGCAGCCATGAGGTAGGGGCCAGCTTCAGCCTCCTCAAAACTAAAAGGCCCCATTTCAAGTGCAACCTAGCAGTATGGTATTGCAGCCTGGGCTGCATATTTGCGCTTGCATTGCAAGGAATGGTTGAGGTACAACTGAACACTGCTCTGGGACAAGGACTTGCACGGGGATAGTTGCAAGTCTGCATCTTCTGATGCGGCAAGGATCACTTCTGATGGGCACACTTTTAGGCAGTGACCTGGGAGTCAGATATGCTTCCAGGGGTCTTCCCCATGCTGTCCCCATGTCTTTTCAGCACTGTATGCATGTGTCACACAGCACATGGCCTGATAAGGTTGTAAAATGTTAAAATGACATTTCCCGGTGAATGCATTTGTCACAGTTGAAAGCAATACAAAAGTGCAAAAACACATAAAAAATGCTACTTGTGAACATAGCCCAAGGTGTGGAGGAGTATTTTTGTTTTTGGTTGTTTATTTTACCTTATACACAAGTCTTTACCCTGGAAAATAAATTCCTTCACATATTTCACAGGAAAAAAGTTTCACTTTCGTTTTTGAACGCTTTTATATGAGCCTGTAAAAGTGACTTAATACCTCTGAACACGTTGTTGACAACAGTGACCTGGGGGTCAGAAATGCTTCCTGGGGTGATCCCCATGCTGTCCCCATGTCATTTGAGCACTGTCACTATCGTTTTGGGCACTTTTTAGGCTTTCTACAGACTGCCGAGGATGCCACCGCAAAAATGCTCGGGTCTCCCATAGACTAACATTGGGCTCGTTGCTCGGGTCGAGCACCCGAGTATCACGGCGAGCTTGGGCCGAGCTTCGAGCACCCGAGCATTTTAGTGCTCGCTCAACACTATTAGAGAGCCATCAGCCAGCTATGCTTTGTTGTTCCCATTACTAAAGAGTGGATCTCCTATACTGTGATTGCATATGCAGTGAGTGGCAGGGCTGCCCAAAATTTGGATGCACCCCAATACCCCTTTGAAAATTTGGACGCACCCCAATACCCCTTGGAAGAGACTTAGAGGAAAACTATGCTCACATTATTAGAAAGTGGGTCTCCCAAACTGTTTGCCTATGCAGTGAATGCAAGGGCTACCAAAAATTGGGAGGCACTCCAATGCCCCTTGGAAGAGACGTGGAGGTCAGATGGCCTCCTGAAAACAATGTTCCCATTATTAAGAAGTGGGTCTTCCATTGTGTTTGCCTATACAGTGAATGCAAGGGTTGCCAAAAATTTGCGCCAAGTGGTTGAGACCACCCTGCAGGACACCCGTGATGAAAATGGTGATCTCCGCAGGAAGACCCTAGGTCTGGAAGCTCAGGTGAAGGAGCTACAGATGTCCTGTGATACTCTCCAGAGGGCGGTGACGTGCCTTAAGGAAACGGTCAGCAAGATGGAAGCTGAGCGGAAAAAGATGATGGAGTCTATTGGAGAAGCCACAGACCAGGGCCAGGAGTTGGTCACTGGAGATGGGAGGTATAAAGCAGATACCTACTCAAGTGATGTGAGCTTGGATGATTTGGTGGATGTAGGAGCCGAGATCAAGGAGCTCAAGGAGTCGCTACAAACCCATTTGAAGCAAGAGGAGCTTCAGAGACGGGCCGCTGAGAGGCGAGTGGCGGAGCTAGAGGAAGAAGTTTCCGGGCTCAAAAGTCGACTGACAAAGCATCACTCAGTGAACGAGGCCTTCTTGGAGAAGGAAAAGGGCGAACACGTTGCACTCACTCCCTTATACCAAGAGAGGGTGGGCCTGAGGAGAGCTAAGAGAGTGTTAACCACAGATAAATATGAGATGGAAGTGGTCAAGACGAAAATTGGTGAATTTATAGCTGTGAGTCAGCTCAGGGGAAGAGTAAAGGGGGAAGAAGCTGAAAGTCAGTTGTCACTGAACCCTGAGCTGGTTGATCGTATGGAAACCACTGGTGAGACCGAAACGTCTTGGTACAAGTGCCTCGTAGATGTGCCCGAGGATTTGAGGGAAGAATGCACCAGTGAGTCCGTGCATGAGGAGTTTAAGAAGGCCGTGGGAGCCTGTAAGGTGTACTTGACCTCAGAAGCTAAACAGCTGGTGGTCCTGTCCACGACCGAAGTCACAGTGAAGAGGGTGGCTATCCTAAGTGACATGCCCTGGCGATGTATTCGCACGAAGCGGTTTCTCCGGTTGAAGACGGAACAAGCCGTTAGACAACTGGAGTTGATGAGGAAAGCTCACAGTATGCGTGAAGAGGTCATCCGGGAGCCTCATGTTCTGGTGAGGAAATGGTGAGAAATGGTTGAGCCATGCAGATGATGGTCAAGAAGTCTGGTGTGGTGAAAGTAAGCAGTCCACGTGATCGTCAGGACTGGATACCAGACGAAGATGGCATGGTATCATTCTCCGCTGTAGGAACAGAAGAAAGCCTGGGATATATGCGCATGCTGTTGGAGTACCGAGTGACCTACCTGCGAGAGGTAGAACAGTTGAATCTCGCTAGACTGCGAGTGGATAGACAGCATCATCTAAGTAGCAGAAGATGGCAGCCGTCTAGAAATTATGAGACCAGACAGAGAAAGGGCCCCCTAAATAACAGAACAGCTATAGCTGGAGTTAGGGACCTTTCAAGATATCCTGAGAGTAGTGGGTGTGGGTTTAGAGGTAGTGAGACCACCAGTAACTCAGGTTTGAGCAGCCCATACAAACGAGCCAATAGAGGACGGGACAGTACGGAGTCGAACCGGACCTTAGATACCAGGGCATGTGAGTCACACCGCTGTGCGACTGACCGCTGGGAGCGGGGGAGGTCTGACAAGATTATGACTGACCGCTGGGAGTGGGGGAGACCTGATAAGGTTACGACTGACCGCTGGGATTGGGGGAGACCTGACAAGGTTACAACTGACCGCTGGGAGCGGGGGAGCTCTGACAAGGTTACGACCCGGAAAGGTGACCTGACGAAGACAGTGACAGTGACAAATGGTAGGTCCCTAAGGAATGGGCTAATGTCATTGACTAATGTTCCAGGGGCTGAGTAGCACAATTGTAAAGTACATGGTCTCTATGTGAACTGGGGGTTATAATGTCATTGTGTATATTATGTGTTCAACCCCACAAGTTTGAACAGAGCTGGGGGTTATAGTGATTGTGCATATTATGAGTTCAACCCCACAAGTTTGAATAGAGGGGGGATATGTAATGCAGCGACTTGCTGGCTTTACGGTAATGGTCCAGGATGTGTTTTACCTGACCATGTACCTTCCCCCTCAGGTAACTGGTCACATGACTGTGATATAGCACAGGTCCTGCGCGCACAGAATGTCTGTCTAATCACATGAATGTGACATCAGCAAGGTCCTGTCTGTGTGTGTGGGTGTGTGTGTGTGCACAGGATGGATATATAAACCCTGCTTGATGGGAGACAGGTGTGTTCGGTGAGAGAGGCATGAGGCCTGTTCCCCATGTGTGTGGTACACCGTTCGTGTGAGGGGTAGTGAGGCTGAGTGAAGCCTGGCAGCCTGAAAGGCCGAGACTGGATCCTGTGAGTGAATGCTAGTGGCCTTGGAAGGCAGAGGCTTGCGGAAGAGTCCTGAAAGGCGCAGGCTGGATGTGAGTGAAGACATACCAGTAGCCTTCGAGGGACGACGGCTAGAGACCCCGACCTGGGAAGCCGCAAAGCCACAGTGGTGGCGGATTAAAAGGACTGCAGCAGCAACTAAACCCGGCAAAGGTAATACACTTTGTTATATGGACACTTATATAGACATTGCTATAGTATTACCTTGCTGAAGGCTGTAACTTGGGCCAATTGGGCCTGTCTGATACTTGAGAGACTCCCGGATGTTAAGTGTGTAAACATGTCGGTGATAAACTAAGAAGGACTGTGTGATATGCGGTTTATGATAATATAATAAACTGTTGTATTGAGAAAATACCGGAAGGACATTGCACGTGTGCTTAATTTACCTGGTGCAGCGAGTATCCCCCATAATGATGACTAGTGCTGCCTTACAGAAGACAGAGAAGCAGGATGGTGACGCTAATTATGGCGTCATCGCCGCTCACCATCTTAGTGGAGTTCTCAGACTTTTGGAGGATAGTACAGATGTCTGACATCCATGACCACTCCTGAGGTCTTATGTGTGGAGTCTGAACTGAATACCGATGGCCTTGTTGATGCTGGTACTCAACAACTGCCCTCTTCTGCTCACAAATCCTTCCCAACATCTGCAGTGTAGAGTTCCAACGCGTGGGGACATCACACACCAGTCGGTGAGCCGGAAGCTGCAAAAGCTTCTTAAGCACTGCAAGGGCGGCGGAAGCTGTAGCTGACTTTCTAAAATGGGCACACAGGCGGCGTACTTTGACAAGCAGATCCGGCAGCTCTGGGTAGGTTTTGAGAAACCACTGAACCACGAGGTTAAGCACATGGGCCAGGCATGGCATATGTGTGAGCTCGCCTCGCCTCAGAGCCGCCACCAGGTTCCGGCCATTGTCATACAGTACAGACCAAAAGTTTGGACACATCTTCTCATTTAAAGATTTTTCTGTAATTTCCTGACTATGAAATTGTACATTCACACTGAAGGCATCAAAACTATGAATTAACACATGTGGAATTATATACTTAACAAAAAAGTGTGAAACAACTGAAAATATGTCTTATATTCTAGGTTCTTCAAAGTAGCAACCTTTTGCTTTGATGACTGCTTTGCACACTCTTGGCATTCTCTTGATGAGCTTCAAGAGGTAGTAACCGGAAATGGTCTTCCAACAATCTTGAAGGAGTTCCCAGAGATGCTTAGCACTTGTTGGCCCTTTTGCCTTCACTCTGCGGTCCAGCTCACCCCAAACCATCTTGATTGGGTTCAGGTCTGGTGACTGTGGAGGCCCGGTCATCTGGCGTAGCACCCCATCACTCTCCTTCTTGGTCAAATAGCCCTTATACAGCCTGGAGGTGTGTTTGGGGTCATTGTCCTGTTGAAAAATAAATGATGGTCCAACTAAACGCAAACCGGATGGAATAGCATGCCGCTGCAAGATGCTGTGGTAGCCATGCTGGTTCAGTATGCCTTCAATTTTGAATAAATCCCCAACAGTGTCACCAGCAAAGCACCCCCACACCATCACACCTCCTCCTCCATGCTTCACAGTGGGAACCAGGCATGTAGAGTCCATCCGTTCACCTTTTCGGCGTCGCACAAAGACACGGTGGTTGGAACCAAAGATCTCAAATTTGGACTCATCAGACCAAAGCACAGATTTCCACTGGTCTAATGTCCATTCCTTGTGTTCTTTAGCCCAAACAAGTCTCTTCTGCTTGTTGCCTGTCCTTAGCAGTGGTTTCCTAGAAGCTATTTTACCATGAAGGCCTGCTGCACAAAGTCTCCTCTTAACAGTTGTTGTAGAGATGTGTCTGCTGCTAGAACTCTGTGTGGTATTGACCTGGTCTCTAATCTGAGCTGCTGTTAACCTGCGATTTCTGAGGCTGATGACTTGGATAAACTTATCCTCAGAAGCAGAGGTGACTCTTGGTCTTCCTTTCCTTGGGCGGTCCTCATGTGAGCCAGTTTCTTTGTAGCGCTTGATGGTTTTTGCAACTGCACTTGGGGACACTTTCAAAGTTTGCCCAATTTTTCGCACTGACTGACCTTCATTTCTTAAAGTAATGATGGCCACTCGTTTTTCTTTACTTAGCTGCTTTTTTATTGCCATAATACAAATTCTAACAGTCTATTCAGTAGGACTATTAGCTGTGTATCCACCTGACTTCTGCACAACACAACTGATGGTCCCAACCTCATTCATAAGGTAAGAAATCCCACTTATTAAACCTGACAGGGCACACCTGTGAAGTGAAAACCATTTCTGGTGACTACCTCTTAAAGCTCATCAAGAGAATGCCAAGAGTGTGCAAAGCAGTCATCAAAGCAAAAGGTGACTACTTTGAAGAACCTAGAATATAAGACATATTTTCAGTTGTTTCACACTTTTTTGTTAAGTATATAATTCCACATGTGTTAATTCATAGTTTTGATGCCTTCAGTGTGAATGTACAATTTTCATAGTCATGAAAATACAGAAAAATCTTTAAATGAGAAGGTGTGTCCAAACTTTTGGTCTGTACTGTACATGACCATGCCTGGCTGTAGGTTCAGCAGATGGAGGCTGAAGAGGAGGAGGGGGAGGCTGAGGAGGATGAGGTGCGGGAGCTGTAGACTGTGGGGGCAACCCTGATTGACCTAGGGCCCGCAATCCTCAGCGTCGGGAGTATGTGGTCCGTCCCAAGGTCCGACTGGGTCTCGGCTTCCACTTTGTTATCCCAGTGTGCCGTCAGCGAGATGTACCGTCCCTGCCCACAAAAATTTGTCCACGTGTCTGTGGTTAGGTGGACTTTCCCCTTAACTGCATTGTTGAAGGCACGGCTAATGTTGTGGGACACGTGGGGTGTGTAATGTGGGGACGGCACACAGGGAGAAATAGTGGTGGCTGGGGACTGAGTATCGAGGGACGGCCACCGCCATCAGGTTGCGGAAAGCTTCAGTCTCTACGAGCCTAAAAGGCAGCATTTCGAGCGCAAGCAGTCACGAAATGTGGGAATGAAGTAGTGTGGCCTGTGGGGCGTTGGCTGTGTATTTGCGCTTGCGTTCCAAGGACTGAGGTATAGAAGACTGAACGCTTCGCTGGGACAAGGACGTGCTTGCTGATGGTGCTAGTTGAGAGTGTGCAACATCTGGTGCAGGGCAGGAGGCATCTTCGCATGCACTATAGACAGGGGATTGGCTTGCACGCACAACAGCGGAAGAAGCAGTGGTGTCCCCCGCGGAAACTGTTCCTGGACCCTGGGGTTCGGCCCACAAAGTCGGGTGCTTTGCTACCATGTGCCTGATCATGCTGGTGGTGGTCAGGCTGGTAGTTTTGCTACCCCTGCTGATGCTGGCTTGGCAGGTGGTGCAAATGGCCTTTTTGGGATTATCGGCAGAGTCTTTAAAAAATAACCAGACTCGGGAAGACCTAACAGTTGTACTGGTAACTTCCGTCGTGTTGGTGTTACGGAGAGCGGTTGCCCGCCTTCTGTCTGCGGCCACCACACTGCTTCTTCCTGCCTGTTGGGGTGCTCTACCTCCCTCCCCCTGTGTGCTGCTGTCCTCATTCTACATGTCCTCTTGTCAGTTTGGGTCAGTTACTATATCATCCACCACCTTGTCTTCCACTTCCACACCCTCGTCCTCCTCCTGACTTTCTGGCAATTGTGTCTCATCATCGTCCACCTCTTGTGACACTTTCCCACCGTTGCCTTCGTATGACCGTGGCTGCTCAAATATTTGACATTGCTACATGCAATCTCCTCTTGCTCCGCTTCAAGTGTACCTGGCGAGAGGCCCGAATCTATAAATGGAAAAGTGAACAGCTCTTCAGAGTGTCCAAGTGTGGGATCAGTTGTCTCCAAACACTCAGTATGGTGGGAGGAAGGAGGATCAGGGTGTTGAATATGCGTCCAGACTCACTGCTACTGAGACTTGACCGTGTGGAATACAGGGTGGTGGTGGTGGTGGTGGCTAAGTGACTGAAAGCATTATCTGCTATCCAACCAATAACCTTTTCACACTGCTCTTTGTTCAATAGTGGTGTTCTGCGGTCCCCTATTAATTGGGACAGGAAGGTCGAGCAAGAAGATGTGGGTGTTTGTTATGGCACAATTTCAGCTTGCCCACGGCCTCGGCCTCTGCATGCACCATCAACATCATGCCTAGTTCCCCCGTCCCTTGCCATGTGCCTTGCCTATTTTAAATGGAAGACAATATCTTTTATGCTCACTACAAATGGCTGAATTTGGAGCGAACTTATATGTGATCCATGTGATGGACAAACCAAAGTTTTAAATAGCTGGCCTGTAGGTAACTATTTTTAACAGCAAACTGGTGTCAATAGCTTCACTGACACAATGAAACAAAATTTCAATGGAGGCCAGAAATGGCAATATTTTCAGCGCAATTATATGTGATCCGTGTGATGGACAAACATCAGTTTTAAATGGCTGGCCTGTAGGTAACTATTTTTAACAGCAAACAGGTGTCAATAGCTTCACTGACACAATGAAACAAAATTTTAATGGAGGACAGAAATGGCAATATTTTCAGCGCAATTTTATGTGATCCGTGAGACGGACAAAACAGTTTTAAATAGTTGGATTTTTAGCGCTGTAATATGGAAAGGACCTGGCTGTATTCTGCAGTGCCAACAAGCAAATGGCGCAGAGAAACGGTGTTCTCTGGATTGCTTTTTAAGCAAATAATCAGGATTAAAGCAAAAAAAAAAAATTATTCCTGGCGCCTGATACATGGGGCTATTTCAACAAATATCTGTAAAAGCAGCAGACAGAACTGGAATGGACCCTCTTGCTATGTGCACTGCAGTCTGCAATATACCCTGCCTGCCTGGCGCTGATATCTCAGCAGCTGGATTAGTCCTCAGAAGGACTGTTAGTTGAGATGGATACATGTCTTTATAGTCTGGTATACCTACACTAACTAGAAACAAGCATATCTCTCCCTAGCTCAGCAGCACCTCTCCCTACTCTGTCTGATTCCTGAGTGACTGTGACGAGCATGGCGGCGCCAAGTCTGATATAGACCTGATAACACTGTGCAGCTAGCCAATCACTATAATGCCACAACCAACATGGCTGCTGCATTACAGTGTGTGGCAGACAATCCCTGTATGTTGATTGGCACTCTAAAGAGAGCCAAACATGAAGGGAGGGGACCCGAGCTCCCGCCGAGTAACCCCAGAAATACTCGACGAGCGTCGAGCATCTCGAGCAGTGAGATGCTCGAAAAAGAACCAAGCAGTAGCGAGCATGCTCGCTAATCACTAAAGGCTACACAACTGTAGACATGGCTCTGTCGCAATTTTTTCTTAGATGTGTTGCTGCAACCATATTTTGAAATTTGTTACTTTTTTCAAATAAAATGAAAGGTGTCTAACTTTCAATTTCTAATATGTGTTCTGTTGTGAATAAAATATGGCTATATGAAATTTCCTGATCATGCATTTTTGTTTTCTTTACAATTTACACAGCGGCTCAATATTTTTGGAACTAAGGTTGTATAAACACTACATGTGTATGAATGTATTGGCGTAAATATACTGCTGTTCTGCTGTTATATATTTATGTATGCAGCATATAGTATAATAACTTATACAGTTTATTCACTGCTGGAATATTTTTATGTATGACGTTTATTCACTGCTGCTATATAGTTAGGTGTGGTTTATTTTTTATAATATGTATTAAAGCTAGAGAATAACAAATTGACTTTTTTTTTTTTAATTTGTTACCAATGATTTCTTTTGAAAGAATTCCATATTAATTTTTCACTTCTGGCAGCAGAATTTCTAGAAATGGCCCTGGGTTGACCTACTTAAATGGATAGATATATGGTAAAACATTTAGTGTATTGCTCATCAGAAACTTTGCACTTTACTAATATTTCATTTTTTGAGACATGAATGCATGTTGTTTGTATATGTTGTTAACTAAGCAATTAATTTGATATAAGTAAATAATTGCTAAAGGTGAGACATTTGCATCGGATCACCTACGCATCAATAGGTATTTGTATTCGCTGCAATCTGCTATCACTGCTCTGAATGTTAATGATGAAAAATGACATTTATGATACTAGTTTATTTGATATAAAAATCAACTCTGACTAATAACTTGAAAAGTAAGTATTGTGAAGCATTTTCAAATGTCAAGCTGCATTTAACATTCCTGGGGGGGGGGTTAATACATTTTTGGTTACATAAAAAGAACATTATACCTCTACATGTGTATTATACAGTATCTGCACTGAATTAAATGAAGCCGAGTTATTGCAGACACAAAATGTGAAAAGGTGAGGTGTTCTTTTTGAATAAAAAGCATACATATAGTTCTATTCCTGGATAACTCCTTTAATATTTCAAGACCATAAGGTGGTGTCTAGTGATGAGCGATCATGCTCGCCACCGCTCAGTACTCGCCCGAGCATCCACTGCTCAAATGCTCGGCGGGTATTTATGGGTTGCTCAGACGGGAGCTCGGGTCCCAGCACTGCATTACAGTGATTGTCTGGCAGCATAGCATCATCATGTCTATATAAGACCTGGTGATGCTAGGCTCGTCACAGTCTATCCCGGAAACCGGCGGAGTAGGGAGAGCTGCTGCTGTGTGAGGGACAGAATTGGCGGTGTAATAGTTAGATATACTGTAGGTAGTGGCACTCCAGGAGTATATATATCTATCTGAACTAACAGTCCTTCTGAGGACTAATCCAGTTGCATATATTAATCCTGATAGCAGGAGTTATGCAGGCAGGCAGGGTTTGTGGCAGTGCATACAGAACAAGAGGGTCCATTGCATGTTCTGTCTGCTCCTGCTGTTACAGATATCCGTAGACATAGCCCCAGATATCAGGGGCCTGGACTATTTTTTTTATCTTAATCCTGATATTTGCTTAAAAGGCAATCCAGAGAACACCATTTTACTGCTCCATTTGCTTGTTAGCTCTGTAGAATACAGCCAGATCTTTTCCATCATCAGACATAATCCCATATTACAGCGATAAAAATCCAGAAATTTGTAGTGAACGTGGAAAATATTTTCCTTCATTTACAGTTTGTAGCAGTATGTCAGTGAAGCTATTCACACATGGTTACTGTAAATAATAGGAAACTACAAGCCCGCTATTTAAAACCGTGGGCGTCTGTCAGACGTATCACATATACAGTAACTGCGGTACAAATCCAGCCATTTGTAGAGACCGTGGAAAATATTGTCTTCCAATTACAATTTGTAGCAGCATGTCACTGAAGTTATTCACATGTGGTCACTGTGAATAATAAGAAACTACAAGCCCGCTATTTAAAACCATGAGCGTTCGTCAGACGTATCACATACAACTGCGGTATAAATACAGCCATTTGTAGCAACCGTGTAAAATATTGTCTTCAATTTAAAATGGGCAAGGCGCGTGACAAGGGATGGGGAAGTGGACGTGATGATGATGGTGCATGTGTAGCACCCCGAGGACTCGGCTGCTACAGGAGTATTGCACCTCAAACCAGAGGTGTGGTATTCCACTACCGGGTAAGGATGGAGTGTGGGACAGAGCTCAGATAGCTGCATGCACTACACTCACCCCATTTCCGGGGGACAGAACAACGGTACTCCCACCAGATAGATGTGCAGGTACGACAGCGTCTGTCCCTGGCTGGAGTGGGGGGGGGGGGAGGAACATCCCAGTAGTGTAGGAGCAGATAGGGGAGGGACTCTGGGCATAGGTAGGAGCCCATTGGTTGCATTGTCACCAGGGCTCGGGTGTCAGAGGGAGTATATAAGGTGGGCACCATCTTTAGACAGGGTCGGTCGTTTCAGCCTGGAGGAGTGGAGAAAGGAGCTCAGCCAGAGAGGGCTGAGGGGGAGCTGTGGCTCCGTCTGGGCCCAGCTCCAGAGCCAGGCCTGAAGCAAAGAGAGGGAAGGAAGAAGAGGAACACAAGGAAAGGCCCAGAGACGCAAGCAGAAGGAACCCTGAGATCCCACGAGTGAACTAAAACGGGTGAAGGGTTGGCAGAGAAGGGTACCGGATCCCAAACTGGTGGAGGTCAATCATCCTTAGCCAGGAACCGGAGGTCGTGGTCAAGCTTTGGCACGACCCCTCGCCACATCCACCAGGAAGGCACGCCACATAGGGTCAGGAAAGCCAGAGAGAGGTTTTGCCCCATAAGGCCCGAGGAAGCCGGACATAGGTGGGTGAGGACGGCCAGTAGGAAGGAAGAGAGGGGAGCTCTGGACTACGCTCCGGAATCGCCTGGGAGTTGGCCGAGTCCCTGACCTGGTGGACGCAGCACGGCTCGGGTGGTCCTACTGTGCACAAGGATCTGATAAAGAACTGTGAGTAAAGCTTTTGAAACTGCACTTCCCGCCTCTGTGTTCCTGCCGTCACACCTGCACTCTCAGCACTGGGACACCCGCACCATCACCCCCATCATCAACTCTACAATAGCTGCCCTGAGGCAATACTCCTCCCGTGGGGAGTCGTTCCATTCTCAGCTGCACCAACAACACCAGCCTCGGCGGTCTGCCCTGCAGCGGCGGTCTCATGACCGCAATCCACGGGTGGCATAGTCGAACATTCTAACATCTACTGCTAAATACTGCCACTCAGTTTGACTCCCTGGGCACGGACCGGGTCACCGCCACGAGACTACTACCCCTATCTGATCCGGCTCCGGGTAAACCCCCGTGCGCGCGATGCCGCACGACTCAGGCCCAGGGGCGCGTCACATGCAGAGGCCAAGTTGAAATTGTGCAGCAACAAACACCCACATCTTGTTGCCCGACCATCCTGTCCCAATTACTAGTGGACTGCAGTGCATCACTATTGAACCCAGAGCTGTGTCAAAAGGTTGTTGGTTGGATAGCAGAAATTCTTCCAGTCACTTTGCCACCATCACCACCACCCTGTCTTCCAAGCGGTCAAGTTTCAGTAGCCGTGAGTGTGGACCGCATATTCCTCACCCTGATCCTCCTTCCTCCCACCATACCGAGTGCCCGGAGATAACTGATCCCACACTTGGACACTCCGAAGAGCTGTTCACTTTTCCATTTATAGATTCAGGCCTTTCGCCCGGCCAGATTCAAGTGGGGCAAGAGGAGAACGCGTGTAGTGATGCCCAAATATTTGAGCAGACACGGTCACACAAAGGTGACGATGGGAAAGTGCAATTATTGTCGCAAGAGGTGGATGTTGTCCCTACCCCAGTCCTTGGAACACAAGCGCAAATACGCCCCACAGACCTCACTACTAAATTCACACATTTCGCGAATGCTTGCACTTGAAATGTTGCCTTTTAGGCTCATGGAAATGGAAGCTTTTCACAACCTGATGGCAGCGGCCATCCCTAGGTACTTGATGCCCAGCCACCACTAGTTCTCCTGGTGTGCCTTCCCTGCATTACACAAGCACGTGTCCCAGAACATTAGCCGCGCCCTCAAGAACGCAGTTACTGGGAAGGTCCACCTAACAACGGGCACGTGGACAAGTGTTTGTGGGCAGGGACAGTACATCTCGCTGATGGCACACTGGTTAATATATAGTGGAAGGCGGGATCCAGTCAGACCTTGGGATGGAACACATCCTCCCGATGCCGAAGATTGCAGGCCCTAGGTCAATCAGGGTTGCCCCCCACATTCTACAGCTTCTGCACCTCCTCCTCCTCATCCTCATCTTCAGCCTCCATCTCTGAAATGCCCACATCAGTCGCAAGCTGGAAGCACTGCCGCACTGCCTCGGCCAAGCGGCCACAAGCTGTGCTGAAGCTAATATTCTTAGGGGACAAACCACACACGGTTGAAGAGTTGTGGACAGCTCTGAAACAGCAGGCAGATCTGTGGCTGTCACCGCTGAACCTGAGCCAGGCATGGTCATGTGGGACAATGGCCCGAACCTGGTGGCGGCTCTGAAGCAAGGCAGGCTTACACACGTACCATGCCTTGCCCATGTGCTTAATCTCGTGGTTCAGTGGTTTCTCAAAACCTACCCAGATCTGCCATATCTGCTTGTCAAAATATTCCGTATGTGTGCCCATTTTAGAAAGTCAACTCCAGCTTCTGCAGCCCTTGCCATGCTTCAGCAGCATTTGCAGCTTCCAGCTCACCGACCGGTGTGTGATATCCCCTCTGCTTTGGAAATCAACCTTTCAGATGTTGGGAAGGATTTGTGAGCAGCACAGGGCAGTTGTTCAGTACCAGCTTCAAAACATCCATCGGTATTCAGGTCAGCCTCCGCACATAAGAGTTCAGGAGTGGGCATGGATGTCAGACATCTGTGCAGTCCTCCAAAACTTTGAGGACTCCACCAAGATGGTGAGCAGTGATGATGCCATAATTAGCATCACCATCCCACTGCTCACAATCAAAGAGGAGGCATTGCAGGCGGAGCATGATGAGATGGAGGAAGGAACCATACAGGGTGATTCCACACAGCCCTGCCTCATCTCATCCCAACATGGATTGGGTGACAATGAGGAACAGGAGGAGGAGGAAGAGCAGGAGCTAGTTTCCTGCGCTATAGATGGTACTACCCGCTCAACTGTCATACCGTCTGTTCAGCATGGATGGCCTGAAGAGAGGTGGGAGGAGGAGGATGAAGAAGAGAGCATGGTCAGTCGTCCTCTTTGTGAGGACACGGAAGTCTTGCCTGTTAGCAGTCTGGCACACATGGCTGAGTTTATGTTATGCTACCTTTTCCATGACCATCGCGTTCTCCAAATTTTGGGTAACAGTCATTACTGGTTTGTCACACTTCCAGACCCACGCTACAAGGAGAACTTTATATCTCTTATTTCTGAGGTGGACAGGTCTACTAAAATGGGGCAGTTCCAGAAGGCCCTTGTTGCGGAATTATTAAAAAAAATTCCCATCTGAAAACACTGGCTGCAGAGGTCACAGTTTATTGGACAACCAAGGAGTACAAGAGAGAGAGACAAGAATATGATCCAGCAGAGGCAGGGGAACACTGTCAAAGGTTTGGGAGAGTTTTCTCAGACCCTCCCATCGCACAGGCCCTGATGTGTGGGATAGTCTCACAAGGAGGGACAATTTTACGAAGATGCTGAAGTACCTTGCCGACGTACCAACGTCCTCTGTGATTCATCTGTGCCTTATAATTATTGGTATGGACACGTGGCATTAACTGGATCTCTATGCCTTGGAGGTCCTGGTCTGCCCTGCCGCTAGAGTTTTGTCAGAGCGGGTTTTTAGTGCCACTGGGGGAATTATAACTGATAGGCACATCCGCCAATCAACTGATAATGCTGACAGGCTGACTCTTATAAAAATTAACAAGGCCTGAATTGGGCCAGACTTCTCAACACCAGTGAATGATAACAGCATAGCATAAATTCAAATCCAGTGTCTTATTTTTGGGAGGTCTATTCCCATGCACCTCTTCACACCCAAACATGGGTATACACTTCCTGATTTTGTCTATTTGCTGTTGTCCTCCTCCTTCTCCTCATCCTCATCCTCCACCACCATATCACCACCATATCTACCATATCACCATATCTACGTCTCTTCCAAGGGGCATTGGAATTAGTGATGAGTGAGTATGTTAGGTTAACCCTTTCGGCAAGTAAAGAGTATCTTCAGCGTACTCGGTGATATGTTTGAATCACTCCCGTGTGCATGATCTGCGACTGTTTGACAGTGTTACGCTCACGCCCGGACTGACTGGCGTGAGCGTGATTAGTGATCCCACTGTACCATGAACCGAGGAGTGCCTGGAGGGGCGTAACTAAGTATCACCTCGGTCCGACCAAGGTCACACGGCGGCTCAGTCGACTCCGTGAACTAGGGAGGAACCGAGCAGAGGGACCAGGTGCTACTCCAGGTCAGACCCCGGTCACAGTTGTAGACCCACACCAGGGAATGCTGGAACAGGCAGGTTAGGCCTGCATACAGACAGGTGGGTACTGGCTGGCACAGCTGGTATGAAGACAGGTGGGTATTGGCAGGCACGGCTGGCATGCAGACAGGTGGGCACTGGCAGGCACGGCTGGTATGCAGACAGGCGGGTACTGGCAGGTAGGAACGCAGGCAGGATGGGGACCAGTACAATACAGGAATGGAGCTGCAGATGCGGTGAACAAGCCGAGCAGAGCAAAACCGCCAGTGCGGTGATCAAGCAGAGCAGAACTGCCGGAGCGGTGAACAAACAGAGCAGGGCGAAACCACAGATGCAGTGAACAAGCAGAGTGGAGCAAAACCGCAGGTGCGGTGAACAATTAGAGCGAGCAAAACAGCAGGTGCGGTCAACAAGCAGAGTGGAGCAAAACCGCAGGCGCGGTGAACAAGCAGAGCGGAGCAAAACCGCAGGTGCGGTGAACAAGCAGAGCGGAGCAAAACCGCAGGTGCGGAGAACAAGCAGAGCGGAGAAAAACCGCAGGTGCGGTGAACAAGCAGAGCGGAGCAAGACCGCCAGTGTGGTGAACAAGCAGAGCAGAGCGGAACCGCAGGTGCAGTGAAGAAGCAGAGCGGAACCGCAGGTGCGGTGAACAAGCAGAGCAGAACAGAGCAGAAGGTGCAGGCAGACAGGACAGGGCTCTGTTCACATGGAACAGACTGGAAAATACAGGAAGATGGTTAGAACACAGGAGGTAGATACGGAGGAAGAGAAAGGGGACAAGCAGAACCAGATACACACAAGGTACTTACAATAAAGTAGCGAGTGGACACAAAACTCACAAACAGAAGTACAGAGACAACGAGTTGGAGTTAGGTGCAGGTTCAGACACTGCAGGAAAAGGGAAGGTTCGGACATAGAGACAAACAGGAAACGGGCTAGGACACTGTTCAGACAGGAACTGAACTGGGAACAAGATACAGGAACGAGCCTGGGAACTCAGCCCCCAGGGTGGCGGAAACAGACTAGAAGTCAGAGATACAGGTAGCGGTCCTGGGTACTCAGCCCCCAGGGTGGCGGAAACAGACTAGAGTCAAGACAGGACCTGGCAACTCACAGTTGCACAGAACACACTGTAAGAAAGTGTTGCTCAGGCACCTCCTACTGGGTGGAGGGGGTTTAAGTATCCAATAGGCTGGGGATGCATTAGGACTGCGCACACTGTAGATTTAAGAATCAGGAAGCAACAGCGCCGACGCCCTAAGCCAGCAGACAATAGACATACAAACAGCAGGTACTGGAGCAAAGTGTGCAGCCTGGCCTGATAGGTAAGATTGCGGTCTTGCATGGTGGGAGATGGTAAGCCATGCAAGCACGCCGCCAGGGATGTTACAGACAGCTTTAATACATGTGAGGAAAGTGAAAGAAACAAGCATTCCTCACATGTATTAAAGCTGTCAAACAGTTGCAAATCATGCACACGGGAGTGATTCAAACATATCACCGAGTACGCTGAAGATACTAGGTACTCGCCCGAGCATACTCGCCGAAAGGGTTAACCGAACATACTCTCTCATCACTAATTGGAATGCCTCAGAATTTTTGGCAGCCCTTGCATTCACTGCATAGTCAATAACAGTATGGGAGACCCACTTCCTAATAATGTGAACATTTTTTTTCATGAGGCCCTCCTCTATATCTCTTGCACGGGGCATTGAAGTGCCTCAAAAATTTGTAGCAACCCTTGCATTCACTGCATAGGCAATAACAGTATAGGAGACCCACTTCCTATTAATGGGAACATTTTTTTCATGAGGCCCTCCTCTACTTCTCTTGCAAGGGGCATTGGAGTGCATCCTAATTTTTGGTAGTCCTTGCATTCACTGCATAAGCAATAACAGTATAGGAGACCCATTTCCTAATAATGGGAAAAAAAATTTAATAAGGTCCTCCACTACATCTCTTCCAAGGGGCATTGGAGTGCGTCCAAATTTTTGGCAGCCTTTGCGATCACTGCATATGCAAGAACAGTATAGGAGACCTGCTCCTTTATAATGGGAACATTTTGTTACTGAGGCCCACCTCTATGTGTCTTTAAATTGGTATTGAGGTATTTCCAAAATTTAGGCAGTCGTTGTATTCACTGCATACACAATAACTGTATAGCAGAACCACTAATTTCTAATGGGAACATGTTGCTACTGAGGCCCTCCTCTATGTGTCTTTAAATTGGTATTGGGGCTTTTTCTACATTTAGGCAGCCGTTGCAGTCACTGCATACGCAATAACTGTATATGTAACAAGACATTTTGTGCTCAGTCTGTCAGGCAACATTCTGTTACCTTGAGTGCAGACTCGTACACAGATCTGATATAAAGTTCTTAAAAGATTGGGACTTGGAGGAAACTGGTACAGATGTTCTTGCCTGCTGGCCACCCTCCTCTGCTAGCTGACCAGCTGAAGTTCTATCTACTGCAGCGTTACCCAAGACAACACTATTCAACGTTAAGTGCTTGGATTCAACACACTCATTAAGGATGACAGAGATGTCAGAATTTGATTTGTCCGACAGCGTTTCATACCTTAATCGACTGAAGTGAAATGGAGAATATCTTCAAGTTCTAACTTTTCTTATAGTCCTTGAATAGGTAACTGGTTCATCCCATAATTCACCCTCATAGTAGGATGAAGTATTGTATATGCTTGAGTGTCTGCTGTCAGATCTCCTAAAGTCTGTCCTGCGGTAGGCCAATGCACAGTGAACAGCTAGGAATCCTCCTGGAGTCGAACATAGTCTGAAAACGAGGTCCATATATATACTTTTCTTTCAACGACTTTCATAAAATTTCCTTTAAATTATAAGTAAACCTTACATTTTCCATGTCAAGAGTGTTCTGAGTAAGATCATCTTACACTGTTCTGTTACCAGAGAAGACTTGGTCGAAGACAGACCTAGAAATCTCTTTGCGGATTGTTCTTGTAGCACATTCAGGGTCTTAAATATTTCTAGTTACAGTAACATTACCATGATTTGTCTGATTTGCTGTTGTGTAACAACAGGTGCCGGTATGCAAGGCGCAGAGATACAAGGCGGGAACAGTCAAGGATTGATAAAATCACTTTATATGTATAACAACTATTATGCAAGGGGGTTAGTAACACGTATAATAAACAGCAACTTGGAATAACAATAAGAAATAGTTTCAGTGAATGAATAACAGTAAAGTTCTTTGCAAAAGTGTGATGCACCCAGTCGTGGAAGTCACTACATGAGTTCTCTTTGTATGGCCCTAGCGGGGGTCACGTAGTTGAGAGTTGGAGGTGACGGCCCTGTTCAATTGCACAATTCCTGTAGCTGGAGCATCTCTCCTGTCGCAGTCCTCTCTCAGCTCTTATCGGCTGGACCATCGATGCTAGTCTCTCATGCTTGGGGTAAGGGGATCCAGACCTCGGCTCTTGACAGGTGGCGTCGGGTCCCGGAACTTAATCAGTTTGAAGAGCAGGTCCTGACTCTGACCAACATGAGCAGGCCTCAGGAGCTTCTGTGAGAAGTTCGGAGCTTCTCAGGCGGTGTCCGACTCTGTTGCAGCGCACTGGGCTCTCTGGTCCCTCTGGAGTAGTGTTGAGCCACCCCCATAGTGTTCGAGTTCGGTTCGGTTCGTCGAACACCCATGTGTTCGCCGAACTGTTCGTCGAACTGTTCGTCGAACACCTTCGAACACCGTTAAAACCAATGGCAGGCAAACAAAAACACTTAGAAACACATAGAAAACACCTTCAAAGGTGTCCAAAAGCTGACAAACTGCTCAGAAGACACAACTAACACATGGAAAAGTGACAAGTACATATAGTCATGCGAAAAGAAAAGAGGTGGAGGAGTAAAAGGAGGGGGAGACACGGATATAGGCATGTCATGCCCTTCTAAAATCCAAAAAGTGAGAAGCCGACACGGCCAGTCCGCTCCTGCCCGTGCCACCTCCGTGTCGCTGGCCAGCCCCCCTCTCCCAATACTGGTGCCTGTCCGCTGGTGGGTCGAGCGAGCCCCCCTGTGGTGGAGGCAGCTCTAAGCTTTTTAATTTAAATTGTCTCTCTAATTTGAATGAATACACTTTAAATCCATTTACAAGGATCTATTGGAGGGCAAGTCTCATGCCAGCAGCCGCGTAATTCCAGCTCCAGTAGCGTCCACTAAAGCTGCTGCAGTTAAAAAGCTTTTATAAGGATCGAGCTCGGCTGTCCACCGCAAGGCATCCTACTGCCAGTCCCAGCCCCTATGCCTTGGGGTGCCTCCTGATGCTCTTCACTGAGTATCCCGTGGTCCCGAAGCATTTCCTTTGAAAAAATTAAGTGTCCAAACTACAGGTGGTGTAGCTTGCTTAACAGCCGGGATAATCCGCTGACTAGCAGACACTGCTACTAGGCACAAAGTATTTCCTGGGTGCATTGAGAAGGGAGTATAAAAGGTGGGCACCATCTTAGTTCAGTGCAGAGAAGTCTGAGCAGAAGTGACAGGGAGCAGGGGCTCTGCATGAGCTCTGCTCCGGAGGCGGGCCTAGTAACAGAGGCCCAGGCCTGGAAGAGGGAGAAGGAAGGAAGAGGAGCGGAGAAGGCTCCAGGAACGAGGAACGAAGGGATCCCAGGGGTGCGGACTGGCGAGTCGCCACCGCACGCCCGAATCCACCTGCGTGGAGGGGTCAGGCCAAAGGGGGAGACGGGTCCCCGAAACTAGTGGAGGCAGGAAAGGACCCTCAGCTAGAAACCGGAGGCTGTGACATTTTATGTGGCGCAGCCCCTCGCTACACCCGCTAGGAAGGCACCACATAGGGTCAGGGAAACTGGCGCCAAGTTTACCAAGAGGAGGCCCGAGGCAGCCGGACAGAAGGGTTGGTAAGAAAGGCCAGACAAAGGACACACAAAGGGGGTCCTGTGAAGCGCTCCAAAGTTATCTGGGAGTTGTCTGAGCCCCTCACCTGGTGAGCACAGTACAACGTGGGCAGCCGTTACCTGCAGACGTGGTCTGGATAATAAGAACTGTGAGTAAAGGCCCTGGACTGCATCACTGACTCCGTCTCGTTACTGCTGCTGCCCTGCACCATCACCCCCATCCTCCGCATACACTGCCCTGAGGCTATACTCCTCCCGTGGGGAGTTATGCTACGCTCTGCTGCACCCACAACACCAGCCTCAGCGGTCTGCCCTGCAGCGGCGGTTCACTCTGACCGCTATCCACGGGTGGCGTAGTCGGACATTTAAACATCAAAACCACATAAATAGTTCCGCCACTGGTTTGACCGCCCTGAGCCACGGAACCGGGTCGCCGCCACGGAGACTACAACCACCAGCATCCACCAAAAAGGGTCCAGCTCCGGGTGTCCCAAGGCCCAGGGGGTGCATGAGAACATTTTCATCACCTTTCACAATCACCAATGGGACAAGGCAGGGATGTCCTTTGTCCCCTCTCTTATACATCCTAGTGACGGAGCACCTGCTCTCATCAATTCGCCATAACCCCAATATTAGGTGGATTGAGGTGGGAGGCACCGAGTACAAGTGCTCTCTATTTGCTGATGATGTCCTAGTATATATCACTCAATCACATATATCCATCCATGCTGTTATGGCTGAAATAGATCACTTTGTTACATGGTCAAATTTTAAAATCAATGCAGCGAAGTCTGAGGCCCTCGATGTCTCCCTCCCCAAATCCATACAGGATTCCATCCAGTCCAACTTTCCCTTTACCTGGCCCTCACAGGGTATCAAATACTTAGGAATTCCTATTCATAGAGACCTCTCCCATCTATGTTATCTTAATTTTGGGCCCTTTATTGAACAACTCCATACAGACCACGGTTGGCAAGTTAGAACTGTAAGATTCACTACGTGAACCACTGGTGTTTTGTGGAAAAGCACATGTACACTGTGTTCCAAATTATTATGCAAAAAGTGTTTAGGAGTGATAAGGGAAGAATTTGTTTGTTTGTCAGTTAAACTCATTGATGGTGATGTGTGTCAGGGCTCTTTATATCACTGTAAGCAATTGCAGACACCTGTGCTAATTAGTTTGGCAGGTGTGTCCAATGAAAGAAAAGACTACTTAAGAAGGCTGTCCCACATTATTAAGCAGCCTACATTTTCTGCCAAAATGAGAAAGAAAAGTATGTGTCGGCTGCTGAGAAGCAACAAATTGTGGAGTGTTTAGGTCAAGGCATGACTACAATCAACATTGTGCGATGATCAGGATGAAGTGTCTTGGCAATCAAGAAGTATGTAGCTGATTCACAGTACACATGTGTGCGTGCTGATAAGGGCAAATTGAGGACTCTTTCCTACAGGCAATTACGTCAGGTTAAAAGAGCAGCGGCAAAAAAGCCTTGTCATAGCAGCGGACAAGTTTTTGAAGCTGCTGGTGCCTCCAACGTCCCCCGAACAACCAGATGCAGGGTCCTTCAGAGGTTTGCAGCTGTGCATACGCCATCCTGTCGACCTCCTCTATCCACTTCACACAAGCAGAAACGGCTCCAGTGGGCCAAACATTACATGAAGACTGATTTCAAAACTGTTTTGTTCACGGATGAGTGCCGTGCAACGCTCGATGGTCCAGATGGATGGAGTGGAGGATGGCTGGTTGATGGACACCCCACGCAAACACGGCTACAGCGCCAACAAGGAGGAGGTGGAGTAATGTTTTGGGCTGGAATCATGGGGAGAGAGATTGTCGGCCCCTTTAGGATCCCTGAAGGGGTAAAGATGAACTCCATAATGTATGTGGAGTTTCTCAAACAGCACTTCCTGCCATGGTTCAAGAAGAAGAACCGTGTATTCCACAGCAAGATCATTTTTATGCATGATAATGCACCATCTCAAGCTGCACATAAAACATCTGCATCTCTGGCTGATATGGGCATAAAAGGGGACAAACTTATGGTGTGACCCCCATGCTCCCCTGACCTCTACCCCATTCAGAACCTCTGGAGCATCATCAAAAGGAGTGTCTATGATGGCGGGAGGCAGTTCACATCTAAGCAACAGCTCTGGGAGGGTATTCTGTCCTCATGCAAAACAATTGAAGCAGAAACCATCCAAAACCTGACAAATTCAATGGACGAGAGAGTTCAGAAGCTCCTTTCGAACAAGGGGTCCTATGTGAAAATGTAACATCACCTAGAATAAAGTTTTGAGTTGAAAACTGTTTGATTTCAGTTTCTAATAACCTTCTAATGCTTATAATTTCAAAAATGACCATTTTTTTGATCTTTATTAAAATGAAAAGGTTGATCGAAAAGTTTGGGGGATCTAAGTGTGTGGCAACCCAGTAGTCAGGATTACTTCGAATTCTGACAATATGAGGGTCATGTTGCAGGTAGTGCAGCAAGAAGGCACTTATGTGTCTTGCGCATCTCGGAGCCCCAAAATTATTTTCCGGGCTAGATGCAGCTAAAAATTATTATTAATTTTAAATCTGGTGGAGCTTAGTATAGATGGCCTAATAGAATCAGTGCTGCACACTGCTACAAAGCCCAAATTATTTTCCAGCCAAGGTACAGATAAACATGATTAGTAATTTTAAATCTGGTGGAGCTTAGTATAGATGGCCTAATAGAATCAGTGCTGCACACTGCTACAAAGCCCAAATTATTTTCCAGCCAAGATACAGATAAACATGATTAGTAATTTTAAATCTGGTGGAGCTTATTATAGATGGCCTAATAGAATCAGTGCTGCACACTGCTACAAAGCCCAAATTATTTTCCAGCCAAGATACAGATAAACATGATTAGTAATTTGAAAGCTTAAAACGGTTGGTGAGGTGATTTTAACCAATCATCAAGCTTTTACTCTCCCCAGGATGACACAGGGGTAGAAAAGTCGTTTTGGATCCATGATTTGTTCATCTTTATGAACGTGAGTCTGTCTACATTATCAGTGGAGAGCCGCGTGCGCTTATCTGTCAGCACACCACCAGCAGCGCTGAACACACGTTCAGACAGAACGCTGGCTGCGGGGCATGACAAGATCTTCAAGGCGTAAGTGGCTAGCTCCGGCCATTTATCCAGATTGGAAGCCCAAAAAGAGCAAGGGTCCAGTGACACAGTCATGGCTTCAATGTTTACTTGGAGATACTCCTGTACCATCGTCTCTAGGCGTTGACTATGTGTCAGGCTTCTTGTCTCCCGTGGCCTTGCAAAGGATGGGCTAAAAAAGTGGTGAAATGATTCCGCAAAATTGATGTTACCAGCAGATACTGTGGTTCTGTTACGGTTTGAGTGCTGAACACTCGACGGTCCCACGGTTGGCAAGTTGGAACTGTGAGATTCACTACGTGCACCACTGGTGTTTTGTGGAAAAGCACATGTAAGATTCTGCAACAGTCTCTGCTGATACTCCTGCATGCGTGCATCCCTTTCTATGGCAGGAATAATTTCTGCAAATTTACTTTTGTACCGGGGATCTAACAGTGTGGCAACCCAGTAGTCAGGATTATTTCTAATTCTCACAATTTGAGGGTCATGTTGCAGGTAGTGCAGCAAGAAGGCACTCATGTGTGTTGCGCATCCAGGAGCACCAAGTCCCTGTTGTGTTGGTGGCGAGGTAACAATCATGCTTCCTTCCTCTGTCCTCTCCCCCCAACCTCGCACAACAGAAATGTGATCAAGGTCTCCCTCATCTGATGAGTCTTCCATCAGTTAGTCCTCCACTTCTTCCTGGGCTCCTGCACCTTCCTCACTAGTTTGGCTGCTACCATGCGCCCTGGTAAAACCATCTCCCCCACCCTCACATGCCTGCCGCCTTGGTGCTGCCGACCGTCTGGACCTTGCAGATGTTAGCCCTTCCGCATACAACTCCTCCTCCTCTACTTCCTCCACCTCCTCTTGTGCCACCACCTGATGTGCTCCAGCATGTAAATCACCGGAATAGTCATGCTGATAATGGCATCATCAGCACTAAACATCTTCGTCGCCATTTCAAAACTGTGCAGAAGGGTGCATAGGTCCCTGATCTGAGACCACTCCTCCAGCGTGATTTGCCCCACCTCTGGATCTCGTTGGCCCAGGCTATACGTCAGAACGTATTGCACCAGGGCTTGTCAGTGCTGCCACAGTCGCTGCAACATGTGCAGAGTTGAATTCCACCGGGTAGGCGCATCGCATTTTAGCTGGTGAAGTGGCAGGCCCAACGACTTCTGTAGAGATGTAAGTCGCTGAGCTGCGGGATGCAAACGGCGGAAGTGAGCACACAGCAACCGTGCCCTCTGCAGAAGGCCATCTAGTCCGGGATAGTGGGCTAAAAATTGCTGGACAACCAGGTTCAACACGTGAGCCATACAAGGCACGTGTGTGACATTGCCCCGGCGAAGGGCCGCACCCAGGTTTGCAGCATTGTCGCACACGGCCTTCCCTGGTTTCAGGTCCAGTGGAGACAACCATTCATGAAATTGGTTCCCCAGAGCTGACCACAACTCCTCAGCTGTGTGACTGACATTTCCCAGACATTTCAAAGTAAAAACCGCCTGATGACATTGAGCCCTACTGCCAACATAGTAAGGAGGTGTGCAGGATCCCTTCTGCGCAGTTAGAAAGCTTGTGGCATGACCAGACAGGCTTTGGGTGCAGGTGGAGGACCGAGAGGAGGTTGAGGAGGCAGAAGCAGTGGAGGAACTTTGACATAAAGAGGATTGACGCACAACTCGTGGGGACGGCAAGACTTGGACAGCAGCCCCTTGTCCTGCTGTCACCATAGTTACCCAGTGCCCAGTCAGCGACATGTAACGCCCCTGTCCATGCCTACTCGTCCAAGTGTCTGTGGTGAAATGCACCCTGTCACACACAGAGTTTCTCAAAGAAGCAGTGATGTTTTGTGCGACATGCTGGTGGAGCGCAGGCACACCTTTCTTTGAGAAGTAGTGCCGACTGGGCATCTGGTACTGGGGCACTGCGACGGACATAAGGTCTCGAAAATCCTCTGTGTCCACCAGGCGGAAAGGCAGCATTTCTGTAGCCAAGAGCTTGCAGATGGTGAAATTCAACCTCTTAGCTTTCTCATGGCTAGGAGGAAATGGTCTTTTACTTGTCCACATCTGAGGGACCGAGGGCTGGCTATTGTGCTTAGACGGGGTTGATAAGGGTGTCCCCGGCAAACTGCCGGTCTGTGAGGAAGATGCAGGCGGACATGTTAGGTTGCCTTGATCCAAAGGTGGTGCTATCGATGTCAGACAGCGCTCAACACCAGCTGGTGTTACCACCTCCAAAGAAAATGATGACCTGCCAATCATGCTGGCTGTTGCGGGTAAAGAGGTGGCAGGTCTGCGCCCCAAAACAGGTGTGACTGCTGTCCCCCCAGTCACAGAGGATGAAGAGGCCGCGGATGCACAAGATATCACAGACGGTGGTTGGCCCGGCCGGCTAGGCCGCATTGTAGCACAATGAGCTTCCCACTGCAACTTATGCTTCATGTCCATGTGCCGGTTCATGCATGAAGTACTCAGACTATGTATTTTTTGGCCTCTACTTAGCTTTTGCTGACAAATGTTACAGATAACATGAGTTGGGTCATCTTTATCGATCTGAAAAAATGCCCAGGCTATGCAAGGCTTAGCACCCATGCGACCTGAAGAGCCACCACGACTTGTGGTGAGAGGCAGAGTTGTGTTTGAGGATGCAGTTGTTGACGTGCTTCCAGTACTACGTCTCTGTCCAGGAAGGCGCAACCTGACCTCGTTGTCACTAGCATCCTCCTCCACGTCCTCTGCTGACTGTGGGTTGACAGTAAGTGGGATCTCCAACCTCATCATCATCACCCTGTGCGTTATCACACCCGTCGTCCTCAGAGCCAACCTGTTCCTGCCCTGACAAAAAACTAAAGTTGTCGCTCCAATCAGGTATTTGAGTCTCATCATCGTCTTCCTCATTGTCTCCACCAACAGGAGTTACAGCTTGGGAATGAGGGTCTACATTATGGTCAGAACCTTCTGCGTCTGGTCCTGGATCCGACTCATAAAGATTCTGGGCATCAGTGCAGATCATTTCCTCGTCTGGATTCACAGAAGCGCTGGAGTCGACCTCTGATTCCCAGGCTATAGTATGAGTAAACAGCTCTGCAGACTCAACCATCTGTTCTACCTCATACTCAGACGGGCAGCTGGAGATTTGGGATCTGTGAGGAAGCAAGTGCGATTGGGGTGACACCTTTGAGGAGTATTTGTGATGTTGAAGTTAATGTGGAGGAGAGCCCACTTAAAGGAACACTTGATATCCGTTGAAGCACCTGCTGTTTTTGTGCCTCATCTGGAATTTGTAGCGATTGGCGTGGCCGTAAGAAAGGGATCTTATCACATTGTCCGCTAAAAGAAGTAGACATTTTAGTTTGGCTGGAAGATGATCTTTCTTCTGCAGATGTTACTGTTGCTTTAAGACCTACCCCACGGACACAACCTTTTTTCCCCTTCCCAACACGCCTATTCCCCTTTCCACCAGCAGCAGGCCTTTTTCCACTCATTTTGGTGGTTAACTAATTCACAACTCTGGAGTTGTTTGCACAAAAAAACAATGGATGGGAACCGAGCAGAGCTGAGTGGCCAAACTGTGGTATTAGGCCAAAACTATTGGCTGGGTTGGATGCAGAAAAAAATTATATTCAATTTGCAACCTGATGGAGGTCAGTATAGATGGACTAATAGAACAAGTCCCACACACAGCTAGAAGCCCAAATATTTTTTCAGAGGTAGATGCAGAAAAAAAATATATTCAGTTTGTAACCTGATGGAGGTCAGTATAGATGGACTAATAGAGAAAGTCCCACACACTGCTAGAAGGCCAAATATTTTTTCAGAGCTAGATGCAGACAAAAAATTATTTTTAATTTGCAACCTGATGGAGGTCAGTATAGATGGACTAATAGAGAAAGTCCCACACACTGCTAGAAGGCCAAATATTTTTTCTGAGCTAGAAGCAGATAAAAATTATTTTTAATTTGCAACCTGATGGAGGTCAGTATAGATGGACTAATAGAGAAAGTCCTACACACTGCTAGAAGGCCAAATATTTTTTCAGAGCTAGATGCAAATAAAAATTATTTTTAATTTGCAACCTGATGGAGGTCAGTATAGATGGACTAATAGAGAAAGTCCCACACACTGCTAGAAGGCCAAATATTTTTTCAGAGTTAGATGCAGAAAAAAATTATATTCAGTTTGCAACCTGATGGAGGTCAGTATAGATGGACTAATAGAACAAGTCCCACACACAGCTAGAAGCCCAAATATTTTTTCAGAGGTAGATGCAGATAAAAATTATTTTTAATTTGCAACCTGATGGAGGTCAGTATAGATGGACTAATAGAGAAAGTCCCACACACTGCTAGAAGGCCAAATATTTTTTCAGAGCTAGATGCAGACAAAAAAATATTTTGAATTTGCAACCTGATGGAGGTCAGTATAGGTGGACTAATAGAACAAGTACCACACACTGCTAGAAGGCCAAATATTTTTTCTGAGCTAGATGCAGAAAAAAATTATATTCAGTTTGCAACCTGATGGAGGTAAGTATAGATGGACTAATAGAACAAGTCCCACACACAGCTAGAAGCCCAAATATTTTTTCAGATGTATATGCAGAAAAAAATTATATTCAGTTTGCAACCTGATGGTGGTCAGTATAGATGGACTAATAGAACAAGTCCCACACACTGCTAGAAGCCCAAATATTTTTTCAGAGCTAGATGCAGAAAAAAATTATATTCAATTTGCAACCTGATGGAGGTCAGTATAGATGGACTAATAGAATGATGCTATGCCCAAAAGATTTTACTTCACTAGGTGCAGTAAAAAAATTGGTATTCTATACACAGGTGGTATATCTTGCAACACAGATAGGCTACTCCACTGACTAACACACTCTGCAATAGGCCGAAAAGAATTAGCTTTGCTAGATTCAGCCAAATGCTGTGAAAAAAACTTGCACAGCACTGGCACAGACCTGCCTGGCAAAAACTGATAGGAACTGATGTAACCTAGTCCTGAAAAGGACTGCAATTGCAATTAGTCTTTACTCCCACAACCTATCTATTTAAGAGCACAGGCCTGCCTGATAAAAGTCGTAGGAAATGCTGTAACCTAGTCCTTAAAAGGACTGCAATCACAACTATTCCCTGCTCCCAAGCTATCTGTAGATTTGTGCGAAAATTGGCTTGAAATTTACAAGGTATAGCGCACACAGCAACAGCGGTGCCGTCTAACACGCAGCTGCAGCAGTGAGAAAATGGTGGCGACGGGGAAAATGGCTTGGTCTTATAGGGCAAGGACATGTGACATACACTGCCAATGACACATGCCCTTGCTTGTGTGAAAAAAAGCACTTCGCTTTGTGCGCTGCTGATAGGCTGACAGATTGTACCTCCCCACTGTAAATGCGGGAAAGAGAAAAAAAAATGGAGATCTTCATTATTCCTGCAGAGATCCATCCCCTGCCCCTCCCCCCGCCCCGCTGTACACTCAAACTGCGTATTAACATTAATTTTCAGCATTACTGAGAAAAAATCCAGTTATGATTTTGGTGCACGAACAGTTATCGAACAAAACCTCGAACAGCCGAATTTTTCTCAAATCGTTCGTGTTCGCCGAACGGCTCGAACACCGCCCAAAACAGCTCGAATTTGAGATTGGCGAACAGTTCGAATCGAACAACGCTCATCTCTACTCTGGAGCCTGTCTGCTCCACTCTGCAGCCTGGCGCCATATCTGCCTATGTCTTGGTGCGCTGGACTTTTATATCCAGGAAATTTTTCCTGGGGGTCACCTGATCAGGTCCGGCATCTGAATTTGCTCCCCCTTCAACTCTCCTAGCACAGCTTGGTTCGCATGGCTAACAGATGGAAATCTTTTCTCATCTCTGGCACATCCTGCAAGAATTCTCCTGATGGTTCATTGCCCTCTACTACAGTTATATTCACGATCCTTTAGATGCCGTAACATATTTTCATCAGCTTCATATAGATCACTATTTGAACTAGAGTGCTTCCTAAAGGACTTCTTTGTCCTATTTGCGGGAGTCAGTTCCTGATGATGTTTCACTTCCTCTTATAATAAATAATCTGTGAGGCTCAGGAATATCTTCCTGGAAATCTTTTTGATGTGAGAGAGGTTCTGTATATGAATGTATATATTCAATATCTTCATCAGAAGTTTAAGACCAGCGATCATACTTTTCCTTTTACTTACAGTGGGTACGGAAAGTATTCAGACCCCTTTAAAGTTTTCACTCTTTGTTTCATTGCAACCATTTGGTAAATTCTAAAAAGTTCATTTTTTTTTCTCATTAAAGTACACTCTGCACCCCATATTGACTTGAAAGCAAAAACAGAAATGTAGAAATTTTTTCAAATTTATTAAAAAAGAAAAACTGAAATATCACATGGTCATAAGTAGTGATGAGCGAGCACTAAAACCTCAGGTTGAGCAAATTGGAATACTCGGGTGCTCGACCCGAGCAACGAGCCCAATGTAAGTCTATGGGAAACTCGAGCATTTTTCAGGCGGCTCCCCCCGGCGGTCTGCAGAGGGCCTAAAAATTGCCCAAATCGATGGGAACAGTGCTCAAATGACATGGGGACAGCATGGAGAAGACCGCTGGAAGCACTTCTGACTCCCAGGTCACTTCTGTCAACAAAGTTGTCAGAGGTATTACGCCACTTTTACGGACTCACAATAAAACATACCAAAACGAAACCAAAATGGATTTTCCTGGGAAATATGTTAAGGAACATCCTTTCCATGACATGTACAATGTATATAAAGCAAAATAAATAACCAAAAACAAAAATACTCCTCCACACCTTGGGCTATGTTCACATGTAGCGTTTTTGATGCGTTTTTGCACTTTTGCATTGCTTTCAACCAAGACAAATGCATTCACCAGGAAATTTCATTTTAACATTTTACAACCTTATCAGGCCATGTGGTGTGTGACACATCATCAGACACATGCATACAGTGCTGAAAAGTCATGGGAGCAGCATGGGGAAGACCTCTGGAAGCACCTCTGACTCCAAGGTCCCTGCCTAAAAGTGTGCCCATCATAAGTGATCCTTGGCGCATGCGAAGATGCCTCCCGCCATGAACCTGTCATTGCAGACTTGCAACAATCACCGTCCACGTCACGTCCTTGTCCCACTGCAGTGTTCAGTTGTCCCTACCCCATTCCTTGGAATGCAAGCGCAAGTATGCAGGCAGCCAGCCACCCACCCACAGGCTGCAATGCTATACTTGACTCGCCCAGGGTGATGGGGACGACTCGGTACCCAGGCCTTTTGCCTGACCTTGGGGATGTCACGGTGGTCGGCTCCCGGGCCCGTACTCTGGGGTCAGCTTTTAAAAAGGGATCGGTTTGTTTATTAGTTCTATTAAAATTCGTGACGCCACCTGTGGTGTCTGGTGAGGATCACCAGCACTGCAGCAGTCCACTGAGGCCGGTGTTGTGGCAGCTTAGATGGTATCGCTCCCCACAGGTGGAGCAGTGCCTCAGGGCAGCGTAGGAGGGGGAATGCAGGGCAGGCGAGACCCAGTCGGGTCAGAGCAAGAACAGGGACTGACACGATAGTCACTTCAGTACCTTTTACTGGTGGAAATTCAGGCACATCCCGGAGCACTGTAGGGTGAAGGGTGCATATCAGGATCCTCCCCAATGAGCGGGTGTAGGGCCTCCTGTTTCTTACCTCTGCGTAGTAAGTTTCTGACCTGCCTGGAGCTAGACCTAACTTTGTCTCTGTCATGCACTGGCTGACCTTGTGGTAGGGCCTTTTCTTGGAATACACGCTCCTCGGCTTGCGGGGCCTATGTGTTTCCCGGCTCTGTTACGTATCAGCACTTTAGCGATCCTGAGACCTGTAGTTCTCCAGGGATTCCGGTTATGCCTTACTGGGTCATAGCGATCCCGGTAAGCTTGGACCCGATGTCCGGTAATGCTTCCGGGTGAGCTAGTTAAGCTCCTCTGCCCCCTATGTACTAACTTCTCCTTCGGCCTACTTGGACCCTCACTAGGCTATACACACTAACGGCAGCTTGCCGCGCTTCACCGATCTTATTGCGCCAGCACACCTAAAGCTCACTATTCTGAGCTACAACTCAATTGAGCTCAACTCTGCATTCAGACCTGTACTTGCTGAACTCTCCAGAGGAACTGCTGAATCACTGAGCTCCACTGCAGACTGACCTCTCTCAGGCTTCTCTACTGCAGGAACTGAACTGTCTGGCTCCACCTTCCCTATTTATATCCCTAACGGGCTCCCTCTGCTGGTCTGAGGTGGAAGGTGGAGATGTGTGAATGTTTATGGGGGCCTCTTGTGGAGGAATCCATCAATGCACTCTTCTAGGATCTGTGATACCAAGGGCAGCTGGACGTCACATTCTGCCAACTTTTTGACAGCTGCTTGCACTTGAAATGTGGCCTTTTAGGCTCGTGGAGGCTGAAGAATTTCATAACCTCATGCCAGCGGCAGCCGAGTGTCCATACTCGGTCCCCAGCCGCCACTATATTTCCCGGTATCGCCTCCGCCTTCCACAAGCACGGGTCCCACAACATTACCCGTGCCCTCCCCAGTGCACTTACTGGGAAGGACCGCCTAACCACAAACACGTGGACAGGTGAATGTGGCCAGGGACGGTAGAGAGCCAGTCCACAACTTTTTTTTGCTGACAGTTGTATTTAGCTCGGTGAAAGGACTGGCATAGAGGGAAACCCTATCTACCCTGCATGTCATTTCTCACAGGAAGTCCTATAATGCAGCTTGTAGCAGAAGCAATTGCAGCACATCCAACATCAACTCGCACTTGTCGGTGGTGCTTTGACACACACACATCTTTCTTTGTGCATTTAATTTCTTGAATACAGAGTTGGACAATGGCCTGATCTGTAATGCGGTTTGAGAAATAATATGCATAAGCATGGCCGATCCACATTAAAAAAGCAGCCATAGAGTGTCTGGGATCTTTCCCCCACACTTTTCATAGCCAGGGTTGCTTTTCAGCAGGGTTGGACGGGCCCACCGGTGACTCCTCCAGCGGGCCCTGGCTTCTCCTTCAGGAGAGTTCATAGCGCTGAGATGAGGCCATGATGATGATAGAGGCCACCATCTGCATAGTTTTCTGTTACTTGGAATGCAAGTGCAAGTATACAGCCAGACACCCACCCACCCACAGGCCGCAACACTAAACTGCCAGATTTCTGGGCAGCTTTTTGCACTTGAAATGTGGCCTTTTAGGCTCGTGGAGGCGGAAGCTTTTCACAACCTCATGCTGGCGGCGGCCAGGTGTCCATACTCGGTCCCCAGCCGCCACTATATTTCCCAGTATCGCCTCTGCCTTCCACAAGCACGGGTCCCACAACATTACCCGTGCCCTCCCCAGTGCACTTACTGGGAAGGACCGCCTAACCACAAATACGTGGACAGGTGAATGTGGCCAGGGACGGTAGAGAGCCAGTCCACAACTTTTTTTGCTGACAGTTGTATTTAGCTCGGTGAAAGGACTGGCATAGAGGGAACCCCTATCTACCCTGCATGTCATTTCTCACAGGAGGTCCTGTAAAGCTGCTTTCACTTGAAATGTGGCCTTTTAGGCTCGTGGAGGTGGAAGCTTTTCACAACCACATGCCTCATGCCTCGTGTCCATACTCCGTTTCCAGCCATCACTATTTCTCCAGGTGTTGTCTCCGTCTTCTACAAGAGTACAAGCGCGGATCCCTGAACATTACTGCTGGTACTTTTCTGTGGGAATTTGCTTGCCTCCTACCAGCCTGGCATATTTCCAGAAAACTATGGTATGACGCCATGGTATTAGCACTGCCCTCAGTACCAGTAGCGAAGCCATACATAATTTCCTTCTCAGGAACTTTATTTGGTAGACTGAGTGGCTGCCCAAATACATTTTCTCACAAAGGAGCTGAAGATAGAGTGGCAGTAGGTGCAAGTTTCTCCAGCCTGTTAGATATTAGAGGGTGAACGGCAGCACATTGGAACAGTGGTTAGCACTGAAGCCTTGCAGCGCTGGGATCCTGGGTTCAAATCCCAGCAAGGACAACATCTGCAAGGACTTTGTATGTCCTCCCCGTGTTTGCGTGTGTTTCCTCCTCAGTAAAAAAGCAGCCATAGAGTGTCCAGGAACCTTTCCACACACTTTTCTTAGCCAGGACTGCTTCTAGGCAGGGTTGGACCTTCCCACCAGAGAATCCTCTGGTGTGCCTTGGCTTCTACCTCAGGAAAGTTCATGATAGCGCTAACTTTGCAGCTTCTATGGGGCTCTTGAGCGGGGGAGAAAGGTTAGCCCTCAGAATCAAATCCTCTGGTGGGCACAATGTTTTTCAATCTGAAACAGCTTCTCAGTGGGAGTTGTATTTCACCACAGCCATATTCTTTAGCTCGGTGAAAGGACTGGCATAGAGGGAAACCGTATCTACCCCGGCATTCATTTTTCCGTCACCAGGTTCCGCCCATTGTCACACACGACCATGCCTGTCTGTGTGTTCTGCGGTGAGAGCCACAGATCAGGCTGCTGTGTTACAGCTTTCAGCAACTCTGCAGCGCTGGGCGGTTTGTCAATTAAGTATTAAGCATGTTATCTTCAGCACAGCCTGTTGCCGCCTGGCCAATGCAGTGCTGCAGTGCTGTCAGCTTGTGACTGATGTGGTCATTTCGGAGATGGAGGAGGAGGTGCATGAGCTGAACGATGTGATTACATTGTTGTTATATTGGTGATGCTGTTTTTTATACTAAAGAAAGATCCTATTATTGTTTTGCTTTTTTTACGCTTTTTTTTAAGACAAATGCATTCACCGGGAAATGTCATTTTAACATTTTACAACCTTATCTGGCAATGTGGTGTGTGACACAACATCAGACACATCCTGTTTTATTTATGATGGAGGGACTCTGAAACTTATAAAGCCTATTTTTATAGGGACATCAGATGGCCCTTACTATTCTTAAAAGGACAGCAGTCGGCCCTAGCTATTGTTAGAGAGCCATCAGCCGGCTATGCTTTGTTGTTCCCATTATTAACAAGTGGGTCTCCTATACTGTTATCGCGTATCCAGTGACTGCAAGGGCTGCCAAAAATTTGGACGCAACCCAATACCCCTTTGAAGAGATATAGAGGAGGGTCTCAGTAAAAAAAAAATGTTCCCCTTATAAAGGAGCGGGTCTCCTATAGTGGTAATGCCCATGCTGTGACTGCAAGGGCTGCCAAAATTTGGGAAAAAACCCACTAAGAATTTATAGACACATAGAGCAGGGCCACAGTAACAAGGTACGACATGTTCCCATTAGAAATGAGAGGGTCTGCTATACAGTTATAGGGTATGCAGTGAGTCCAACGGCTGACCAATTTTAGTAAAAACCCACTAAGAATTTAAAGACACACGGAGCAGGGCCACAGAAACAAGGTACGACATGTTCCCATTAGAAAGGAGACGGTCTGCTATACAGTTATAGGGTATGCAGTGAGTCCAACGGCTGACCAATTTTAGTAAAAACACCACTAAGAATTTAAAGACACATGGAGCAGGGCCACAGTAACAAGGTACGACATGTTCCCATTAGAAAGGTGAGGGTCTGCTATACAGTTATAGGGTATGCAGTGAGTCCAACGGCTGACCAATTTTAGTAAAAACCCCACTAAGAATTTAAAGACACACGGAGCAGGGCCACAGAAACAAGGTACGACATGTTCCCATTAGAAAGGAGAGGGTCTTCCATACAGTTATAGGGTATGCAGTGAGTCCAACAGCTGACCAATTTTAGTAAAAACACCACTAAGAATTTAAAGACACATGGAGCAGGGCCACAGTCACAAGGTACGACATGTTCCCATTAGAAAGGAGAGGGTCTTCCATACAGTTATAGGGTATGCAGTGAGTCCAACAGCTGACCAATTTTAGTAAAAACACCACTAAGAATTTAAAGACACATGGAGCAGGGCCACAGTAACAAGGTACGACATGTTCCCATTAGAAAGGAGAGGGTCTGCTATACAGTTATAGGGTATGCAGTGAGTCCAACGGCTGACCAATTTTAGGAAAAACCCCACTAAGAATTTAAAGACACACAGAGCAGGGCCACAGTAACAAGGAACGACATGTTCCCATTAGAAAGGAGAGAGTCTGCTATACAGTTATAGGGTATGCAGTGAGTCCAACGGCTGACAATTTTAGGAAAAACCCCAGTAAGAATTTAAAGACACAGAGAGCAGGGACACAGTAATGACAAATTCTCATTAGAAAGGAGAGAGTCTCCCATAGTGTTGGCCAATGCAGTGAATGCAATGGCTGCCAAAAATTTGGATGCACTTCAATGCCCCTTGGAAGAGACATGGAGGAGGGCCTCATAAAAAAATGTTCCCATTAGAAAGGCGCGGGCCTCCTATACTTGTAATGCCCATGCACTAAGTGCATGGGCAGACAAACATTTACCCCTGGGGGGTATACATGAACATACTGTATAAAAAAAATGTTTTCCGGGCATCATAAACACCCTTTAAAAAAATTAGGTGGATGTTGCATCACAGACCACAGTCACCCTGGTGATATGGAGGTGGAGGATGAGGAGAAGGAGGAGGACTAGAGCAAATTGCCAAAATCAGGAAGAGTATACCCATGTGTGGGTGTGAAAAGGTGCATGGGAATACACCTCCCAAGAAAAGACACTGGATTGGAGTTTATGTTACGCTGCTATCATTCACTGGTGTTGAGAAGTCTGGCACAATTCAGCCCTTGTTCATTTTTATAAGAGTCAGCCTGTCAGCATTTTCAGTTGACAGGCGGATGCGCTTATCAGTTATAATTCAACCAGCGGCAATAAAAACCCGCTCTGATAAAACGCTAGCGGCAGGGCAGGCCAGGACCTCCAAGTCATAGAGAGCCAGTTCATTCCACGTATCCAGCTTGGATACCCAATAATTCTAAGGCACAGCGGAATCACGGAGGACGTTGGTACGGTCGGCAAGGTACTCCCTCAGCATCTTCCCAAACTTTGCACTTCTTGTGTGAGTACCCCGCGCCTCAGGGCCTGTCCGATGGGAGGGTCTGAGAAAACTCTCCCAGAACTTTGACAGTGTTCCCCTGCCTCTGCTGGATTGAAGTTGAATCTCTCTCGCCTGTACTCCTTGGTTGTCCAACGAAGTATGCCCTCTGCTGCCAATGTTTCCACATGGGAATTTTTTTAATAGTTCCGCAACAAGGGCCTTCTGGTACAGCCACATTTTTGTATACCTGTCCGCCTCAGGAATAAGAGATATAAAATTCTCCTTGTAGCATGGGTCTAGAAGTGTCACCAACCAGTAATGACTGTCACCCAAAATTTGGAGAACGCAATGGTCATGGGAAAGGTAGCATAACATAAACTCAGCCATGTGTGCCAGGCAAGACTTCCGTGTCCTCACCAAGAGGATGACTGACCATGCTCTCCTCCTCCTCCTCCTCTCTGTCCTCAGGCCATCCACGCTGAACAGACGGTATGACAGCTGTGCAGGTAGTACCGTCTATAGCGCATGAAATTAGCTCCTGCTCTTCCTCCTCCTCCTCTTCCTCAGTGTCACCCAATCCACGTTGGGATGAGATGAGGCTTGGCTGTGTGTAATCACCCTGTATGGTTCCTTGCTGCATCTCATCGTGCTCTGCCTGCAATGCATCCTCTTTGATTGTGAGCAGAGAGCATTTCAGAAGACAGAGGATGACGCTAATTATGGCGTCATCGCCGCTCACCATCTTGGTGGAGTCACCAAAGTTTTGGAAGATAGTACATATGTCTGACATCCATGTCCACTCCTGAGGCCTTATGTGTGGAGTCTGAACTGAATGCTGACAGCCTTGTTGATGCTGGTACTCAACAACTGCCCTCTTCTGCTCACAAATCCTTCCCAACATCTGCAGTGTAGAGTTCCAATGCGTGGGGATATCACACACCAGTCTGTGAGTCGGAAGCTGCAAATGCTGCTGAAACACCGCAAGGGTGGCGGAAGCTGTAGCTGACTTTCTAAAATGGGCACACAGGCGGCTTACTTTAACAAGCAGGTCCAGCAGCTCCGGGTAGGATTTGAGAAACCACTGAACCACGAGGTTAAGCACATGGGCCAGGCATGGTACGTGTGTGAGCTCGCCTCAGAACCACCACCATGTTCCGGCCATTGTCACACACGACCATGCCTGGTTGTAGGTTCAGCTGTGTGAGCCACAGATCTGCCTGTTCTTTCAGAGCTGTCCACAACTCTTCAGCATTGTTCGGTTTTTCACCTAAGTATATTAGCTTCAGCACAGCCTGTTGCCGCTTGGCCGAGACAGTGCTTCTGTGCTTCCAGCTTGTGACTGATGTGGTCATTTCGGAGATGGAGGCTGAAGAGGAGGAGGAGGCTGAGGAGGATGCAGGAGCTGTAAACCATGGGGGCAACCCTGATTGACATAGGGCCCGCAATCCTCAGCGTCGGGAGGACTTGTTCCATCCCAAGGTCCGACTGGGTCCCGGCTTCCACTATGTTAACCCAGTGTGCCATCAGCGAGATGTACCGTCCCTGCCCACAAGCACTAGTCCACGTGTCCACGGTTAGGTGGACTTTACTGCGTTGTTGAGAGCACGGCTAATGTTTTGGGACACGTGCTTGTGTAATGCGGGGACGGTACACCGCAAGAAATAGTGGTGGCTGGGGACCGAGTACCGAGGGAAGGCCGCCGCCATCAGGTTGCAGAATGCTTCCGTCTCCACGAGCCTAAAAGGCACCATTTCGACCACAAGCAGTCATGAAATGTGAGTATTTAGTAGTGTGGCCTGTGGAGTGTTGGCTGCATATTTGTGCTTGCGTTCCAAGGACTGGGTTATGGACAACTGAATGCTGCGCTGGGACAAGGACATGAACGTGCTTCCTGATGCTGCTACTTGAGAGTGTGCAAAGACAGGTGCAGGGCAGGAGGCATCTTCACATGCACCATGGACAGGGGATTGGCTTGCATGCACAACAGCGGAAGAAGCAATGGTGCCACCTGCAGACACTGTTACTGGACCCTGGGGTTCGGCCCACAAAGTCGGGTGCTTTGCTGCCATGTGCCTGATCATGCTGGTGGTGGTCAGGTTGGTTGTTTTGCCACCCCTGCTGATGCTGGCCTGGCAGGTATTGCAAATGGCCTTTTTGGGGTTATCGGCAGAGTCTTTAAAAAACAACCAGACTCGGGAAGACCTAACAGTTGTACTGGCAACTTCCTTCATGTTGGTGTTACGGGGAGTGGTTGCCTGCCTTCTGTCTGGGGCCACCACACTGCTTCTTCCTGCCTGTTGTGGTGCTCTGCCTCCCTCCATCTGTGTGCTGCTGTCCTCGCTCTGCATGTCCTCCTGCCAGGTTGGGTCAGTTACTATATCATCCACCACCTCGTCTTCCACTTCCGCACCCTGGTCCTCCTTCTGACTTTCTGGCAATTGTGTCTCATCATCGTCCACCTCTAGTGACACTTTCCCACCCTCGCCTTCATGTGACCGTAGCTGCTCAAATATTTGGGCATCGCTACACGCGATCTCCTCTTGCCCCGCTTCAAGTGGACCGGGCGAGAGGCCCGAATCTATAAATGGAAAAGTGAACCTGCTCTTCAGAGTGTCCACGTGTGGGATCAGTTGTCTCTGGGTACTCGGCATAGTGGAGGAAGGAGGATCAGGGTGAGGAATATGCGGTCCAGACTCACGGCTACTGAGACTTGACTGTGTGGAAGACAGGCTGGTGGTGGTGGCTAAGTGACTGGAAGCATTATCCGCTATCCAACCAACAACCTTTTGACACTGCTCTGGGTTCAATAGTGGTGTGCTGCGGTCCCCTAGAAATTGTGACAGGAAGGTCAGGCGAGAAGATGTGGGTGTTTGTTGTGGCACAATTTCGGCTTGCCCACGGCATTGTCCTCGGCCTCTGCATGCAACATTACTATCATGTCCAGTTCCCCATCCCTTGCCACGTGCCTTGCCCATTTTAAATGGAGGACAGTATCTTCCACGCTCACTACAAATGACTGAGTTTGGAGCGAATTTATATGTGATCCGTGTGACGAAAAAAACAGAGTTTTAAATACCTGGCCTGTAGGTAAGCAGTTTGACCAGCAAACTGCTGTGAATTGCTTCACTGACACACTGAAAGAAATTTTTAATGGAGGCCAGAAATGGCAGTATTTTCTGAAAACGTATATGTAATCCGTGTGATGGAGAAAACACAGTTTTAAATACCTGGCCTGTAGGTAACTGTTTTGAACAGCAAACCAGTGTCAAAAACTTTGCTGACACACTGTAAAAAAATTTATTGGAGGCCAGAAATGGCAGTATTTTCTGACAACGTATATGTGAGCCGTGTGATGGAGAAAACACGGTTTTAAATACCTGGCCTGTAGGTAACTATTTTGAACAGCAATCTGGTGTCAATTGCTTCACTGACACACTGAAAATTTTTTTTAATGGAGGTCAGAAATGGCAGTATTTTCTGAAAACGTATATGTAATCCGTGTGACGGAGAAAACACAGTTTTAAATACCTGGCCTGTAGGTAACTGTTTTGAACAGCAAACCAGTGTCAAAAACTTTGCTGACACACTGAAATTTTTTTTTAATGAAGGCCAGAAATGGCAGTATTTTCTGAAAACGTATATGTGATCCGCGTGACGGATAAAACACAGTTTTAAATAGATTGATTTTTAGCGCTGTAATATGGAAAGGACCTGGCTGTATTCTGCAGTGCCAACAAGCAAATGGCACAGAAAAACCGTGTTCTCTGGATTGCTTTTTAAGCAAATAATGAGGATTAAGATGCAAAAAAAATTATTCCTGGCCCCTGAGACCTGGGCCTATTTCCAGAAATATCTAACAGTAGCAGAAGGCAGAACTGGAATGTAGCCTCTATTCCTATGTGCACTGCAGTCTGCTATATACACCCCCTGCCTGTCTGATATCTCTGCAGATGGATTAGTCCTCAGAAGGACTGCTTGTTAAGATGGATATGTGTAATGTATGGTTTTCTCCCTACACTACCTAATACACGATCAAATCTCTCCCTGACACAGCATCAGCTCTCCCTACACCTGTCTGATCCGGAGTGACTGTGACGAGCATGGCAGCTCCAGGTCTGATATAGACCTGATGATGCTGTGCGGCCAGTCAATCACTGTAATGCCCACAACCAACATGGCTACAGCATTACAGTGCATGGCAGGTAATCCCTGCATGTTCATTGGCTCTCTAAAGTGCGCCAAACATGCAGGGAAGGGACCCGAGTTCCCCGGAAATACTCGCCAAGCTTGTCGAGCACCATGATGCTCGGGCGAGTAACGAGTAGTTGCGAGCACGTTTCTCTCATCACTAGTCATAAGTATTCAGACCCTTTGCTCAGTATTGAGTAGAAGCACCCTTTTGAGCTAGTACATCCATGAGACTTCTTGGGAATGATGCAACAAGTATTTCACACCTGGATTTGGGGATCCTCTGCCATTCTTCCTTGCAGATCCTCTCCAGGTCCGTCAGGCTGGATGGTGAACGTTAGTGGACAGCCATTTTCAGGTCTCTCCAGAGATGCTCAATTGGATTTAGGTCAGGGCTCTGGCTGGGCCAGTCAAGAATGGTCACAGAGTTCTGAAGCCACTCCTTTGTTATTTTAGATGTGTGCTTACGGTCATTGTCTTGTTGAAAGGTGAACCTTCGGCCAAGTCTGAGGTCCAGAGCACTCTGGAAGAGGTTTTCATCCAGGATATATATGTACTTGGCCGCATTCATGTTTCCTTCAGATGCAACTAGTCGTCCTGTCCCTGCAGCTGAAAAACACCCCCATAACATGATGCTGCCACCACCATGTTTCACTGTTGGGATTGTATTGGGCAGGTGATGAGCAGTGCCTGGTTTTCTCCACACATACGGCTTAGAATTATCACCAAAAAGTTCTATCTTCGTCTCATCAGACCAGAGAATCTTATTTCTCATAGTCTGGGAGTCCTTCGTGTGTTTTTGAGCAAACTCTATGCAGGCTTTCATATGTCTTGCATTGAGGAGAGGCTTCCGTCGGGCCACTCTGCCATAAAGGCCCGACTGGTAGAGGGCTGCAGTAATCGTTGACTTTGTGGAACTTTCTCCCATCTCCATACTGCATCTCTGGAGCTCAGCCACAGTGATCTTGGGGTTCTTCTTTACCTCTCTCACCAAGGCTCTTCTCCCACAATTGCTCAGTTTGGCTGGGCGGCCAGGTCTAGGAAGACTTCTGGTGGTCCCAAACTTCCCCCATTTAAGGATTATGGAGGCCACTGTGCTCTTAGGAACCTTGAGTAATGCAGAAATTCTTTGGTAACCTTGGCCAGATCTGTGCCATGCCACAATTCTGTCTCTGAGCTCCTTGGGCAGTTCCTTTGAGCTTATGATTCTCATTTGGTCTGACATGCACTGTGAGCTGTGAGGTCTTATATAGACAGGTGTGTGCCTTTCCAAATCAAGTCCTATCAGTTTAATTAAACACAGCAGGACTCCAATGAAGGAATAGAACCATCTCAAGGAGGATCACAATGGACATGGAAATGGACAGCATGTGACTTAAATATGAGTGTCTGAGCAAATGGTCTGAATACTTATGACCATGTGATATTTCAGTTTTTCTTTTTTAATAAATTTGCAAACATTTCTACATTTCTGTTTTTTTTCAGTCAAGATATGGTGCAGAGTGTAAAAAATTAACTTTTTAGAATTTACCAAATGGCTGCAATGAAACAAAGAGTGATACATTTAAAGGGGTCTGAATACATTCCGTACCCACTGTACGCTTCCTGTATTTACTATAAAGCAAATATCAGAAAATTTTAGAGATGCATTCTTCTCAGTGCTGTCAGATACATCTTCAAAAGACTGCGATATTAAGCGGTTATCTTGAGGAGGAGGAGGAGGAGGAGCAATTCTTCAAGGATCTCTGATTCAACAATATTTTCATTTATCAATTCTTCTTCTGATGATGATGAACTATCTATTATAGGTTCTTCTCTTCTGATATTACATCACAATTCTCCATTATAGTTTCTTCTGCTACTACAACACAATTCTCCATTTTAAATTCTTCAGGCTCAACATTGTAATTCTCCATTGTAGATTCTTCAGCCTCAATATTGTAGTTCTCCACTTCAGGTTCTTCTATTTCAACACTGCAATTATCCACTGGAGGTTCCTCTGCTGCAACAATGCAATTCTCCACTGCAGGTTCTTCAGCAATGCAATTCTCCACTGCAGGTTCTTCAGCAACTAGCTGCAATACTGTTTTTTCATACAGGTGCCAGCTGGATGGCAATGGGACTGATACTCTGATATGGTAAAAAGTTTGGCTTTGCTGCGATGGGCTCTAAAAAGATTTTCTGGCAAGATTCTTAATCCTAGCAGCCCTTGTACCCTACGATTCATCTCTAGACAGGCTTGACACTCTCTAACCGCCAATTACCAACTCCCCCTGGTCACCATAGTGACCAGACTATAGAGGATGTTGGTCAGACATCCTCCAATACAGTCCATTACCGACCCTTATGCTACCACCTGCTGGTCTCCAGTGGTATTACAGAACAACAATTTACATTTAATTTAACAGAATGACACCAGGTAATTAGTGATGAGCGAGCATGCTCGGTTCTCGCCCAAGCATCTTACTGCTTGTGATGCTCGGCCCTCGCCGAGGATTTTTGAGGTTGCTCGGCGGGATCTCGGGTCCGCTCCCTGCATGTTTGGCTCTCTTTAGAGCGCCAATCAACATGCAGGGAATGTCTGCCACACACTGTATTGCCGCAGCCAAGAGATTTGCTTGCTTCTAGTTAGTGTAGGTATACCAGACTATAAAGACACATAGCCATCTCAATTAACAGTCCTTCTGAGGACTAATCCAGCTGCAGAGATATCAGTGCTAGGCAGGCAGGGTATATAGCAGTCTGCAGTGCACATAGCAAGAGTGTCCATTCCAGTTCTGTCTGCTGCTTTTACAGATATTTGTTGAAATAGCCCTAGGTATCAGGGGCCAGGAATATATTTTTTTAATTTTAATCCTGATTATTTGCTTAAAAGCAATCCAGAGAACAGCATTTTTCTGCGCCATTTGCTTGTTGGCACTGCAGAATACAGCCAGGTCCTTTTCATATTACAGTGCTAAAAATCCAGCTATTTAAAACTGGCTTGTCCGTCACACGGATCACATATAATTGCGCTGAAAATATTGCCATTTCTGGCCTCCATTGAAATGTTGTTTCAGTGTGTCAGTGAAGCTATTGACACCAGTATGCTGTTAAAAATAGTTAACTACAGGCCAGTTATTTAAAGCTGTGGTTTGTCCATCACATGGATCACATATAATCACACTGAAAATATTGCCATTTCTGGCCTCCATTGAAATTTTTTTCAGTGTGTCCGTGAAGCTATTGACACCAGTTTGCTGTTAAAAATAGTTACCTAGAGCCAGCTATTTAAAACTATGGCTTGTCCGTCACATGGATCACATATAATTCATATAATTGTGCTGAAAGTATTGCCATTTCTGGCCTCCATTGGAATTTTGTTTCAGTTTGTCAGTGAAGCTATTGACACCAGTTTGCTGTTAGAAATAGTTACCTACAGGCCAGCTATTTAAAACTGTGGTTTGTCTGTCACATGGATGACATATAAATTTGCTCCAAATTCAGCCATTTGTAGTGAGCGTGGAAGATATTGTCCTCCATTTAAAATGGGCAAGGCACGTGGCAAGAGACGGGGAACTGGACATGATGGTGATGGTGCATGCAGAGGCAGAGACCGTGGGCAAGCTGAAATTCTGTCACAACAAACACCCAAATCTTCTCGCTCGACCTTCCTGTCCCAATTAATAGGGGACCGCAGAACACCATTATTGAACACAGAGCAGTGTGAAAAGGTTATTGGTTGTATAGCAGATAATGCTTCCAGTCACTTAGCCACCACCACCACGTCTTCCACACCACACTGTTAAGTCTCAGTAGCCGTGAGTCTGGACCGCATATTCCTCACCCTGATCCTCCTTCCTCCCAACATGCCGAGTGAACAGAGACAACTGATCCCACACTTGGACACTCCGAAGAGCTGTTCACTTTTCCATTTATAGATTCGGGCCTCTTGTCCAATCCACTTTAAGCGTGGCAAGAGGAGATCGCATGTAGCGATGCCCAAATATTTGAGCAGCCACGGTTATATGAAGGTAATGGTGGGAAAGTTTCACAAGAGGTGGACGATAATGAGACACAATTGCCAGAAAGTCAGGAGGAGGATGAAGGTGCGGAAGTGGAAGACGAGGAGGTGGATGATAAAGTAACTAACCCAACCTGGCAGCAGAACATGCAGAGCGAAGACAGCAACACACAAGGGGAGGGAGGCAGAGCACCCCAACAGGCAGGAAGAAGCAGTGTGGTGGCCCCAGATAGAAGGCGGGCAACCACTCCCCGTAACACCAACACGAAGGAAGTTGCCAGTACAACTGTTAGGTCTTCCCGAGTCTGGTTGTTTATTAAAGACTCTGCCGATAATCCCAAAAAGGCCATTTGCACCATCTGCCAGGCCAGCATCATCAGGCACATTGCAGCAAAGCACCCAATTTTGTGGGTTGAACCCCAGGGTCCAGGAACAGTGTCTGCGGGTGACACAACTGCTTCTTCCGCTGTTGCGCGTTAAAGACAATCCCCTGTCCATAGTGCATGCGAAAATGCATCCTGCACTGCACCTGACATTGCACACTCTCAACTAGCACCGTCAGCAAGCATGTCCTTGTCCCAACGCAGCGTTCAGTTGTCCATACCCCAGTCCTTGGAACGCAAGTGCAAACAGGCAGAGAAACGCCCCACAGGCCACACTACTAGATTCCCACATTTCGCGACTGCTTGCGCGAGAAATGTTGCCTTTTAGGCTCTTGGAGACGGAAGCTTTTCACAACCTGATGGAGGCAGCTGTCCCTCGGTACTTGGTCCCCAGCCGACACTATTTCTCCCGATGTGCCGTCCCCGCATTACACAAGCACGTGTCCCACAACATTAGCCATTCCCTCAACAATGCTGTTACAGGGAAAGTCCAACTAATCACGGACACGTGGACAAGTGCTTGTGTGCAGAGATGGTACATCTTGCTGACAGCACACTGGGTTAACATAGTGGAAGCCGGGACCCAGTCGAACTTTGGGACGGAACACATCCTCTCAGCGCCAAGGATTGCGGGCCCTAGGTCAATCATGATTGCCCCCACAGTCTACAGCTCCTGCTCCTCATCCTCCTCAGCCTCCTCCTCCTCTTTAACCTCCATCTATGAAATGATCACATCAGTCACAAGCTGGAAGCACTGCAGCACTGCCTCAGCCAAGCCGGCAACAGGCTGTGCTGAAGCTAATATTCTTAGGTGACAAACCACACAATGCTGAAGAGTTGTGGACAGCTCTGAAAGAACAGGCAGATCTGTAGCTGACACCACTGAACCTACAGCCTGTCAAGGTTATGTGTGACAATGGCCGGAACCTGGTGGGGACTCTGAGGCGAGGCGAGCTCACACATGTACCATGCCTGGCCCATGTGCTTAACCTCGTGGTTCAGTGGTTTCTAAAAACCTGCCTGGAGCTGCCGGATCTGCTTGTCAAAGAATGCCGCCTGTGTGCCCATTTTAGAAAGTCAGCTACAGCTTTCGCCGCCCTTGCCATGCTTAAGCAACATTTGCAGCTTCCGGCTCACTGACTAGTGTGTGATGTCCCCACGCATTGGAACTCTACATTGCAGATGTTGGGAAGGATTTGTGAGCAGAAGAGGGCAGTTGTTGACTACCAGAATCAACAAGGCAGTCACTTCAGACTCCACACATAAGACCTCAGGAGTGGACATCTGTTCCATCCTCAAAAACTTTGAGGACTCCACCAAAATGGTGAGCGGCGATGACGCCATAATTAGAGTCACCATCCTGCTTCTCTGTCTTCTGAAACGCTATCTGCTCACAATGAAAGAGGATGCATTGCAGGCAGAGCACGATGAGATGGAGCAAGGAACCATACAGGGTGATTACACACAGCCCTGCCTCATCTCATCCCAATGTGGATTGGGTTACAATGAGGAAGAGGAGGAGGAGGAGGAGGATGAACAGGAGCTAGTTTCATGCGCTATAGATGGTACTACCTGTACAACTGTCATATTGTCTGTCCAGTGTGGATGGCCTGAGGACAGGGGGGAGGAGAGGGAGGAGGAGGAGAGCATGGTCAGTCGCCCTCTTGGTGAGGACACGGAAGTCTTGCCTTTTAGCAGTCTGGCACGCATGGCTGAGTTTAAGTTAGGCTGCCTTTCCCGTGATCCTCATGTTCTCAAAATTTTGGGTGACAGTCATTACTGGTTTGTGACACTTCTAGACCCATGCTACAAGGAGAACTTTATATCTCTTATTCCTGGGGCAGACAGGTCTACAAAAATAGGGCAGTACCAGAAGGCCCTTGTTGCGGAACTATTAAAAAAATTCCACAGCTGAAAACGTTGGCTGCAGAGGTCACAGTTCGTTGGACAACCAAAGAGTACAGGCAAGAGAGACACAACTCCAATCCAGCAGAGGTAGGGTAACACTGTCAAAGTTCTGGGAGAGTTTTCTCAGCCCCTCCCATCGCACAGGCCCTGAGGTGCGGGGCACTCTCACAAGGAGTGCAAAGTTTGGGAAGATGCTGAGTGACTACCTTGTCGACCTTACCAATGTCCTCCGTGATTCCTCTGTGCCTTATAATTATTGGGTATCCAAGCTGGACACGTGGAATGAACTGACTCTCTACACCTTGGAGGTCCTGGCCTGCCCTGCCGCTAGCGTTTTATCAGAGCGGGTTTTTAGTGCCGCTGGTTGAATTATAACTGATAAGCGCATCCGCCTGTTAACTGAAAATGCTGACAGGCTGACTCTTATAAAAATGAACAAGGGCTAGATCGGGCCAAACTTCTCAACACCACTGAATGATAGCAGCGTAACATAAACTCAAATCCAGTGTCTTTTTTTGGGAGATTTATTCCCATGCACCTTTTTACACCCACACATTGGTATACGCTTCCTGATTTTGGCTATTTGCTCCTGTCCTCCTCTTTCTCCTCATCATCATCCACCACCACCATATCACCAGGGTCCATGATGCAACACCCACATAATTTTTTCAAAGGGTGTTTATGATGCCCGTAAAAAAAAATATATATACAGTATGTTCATGTATACCCCCCAGGGGTAAATGTTTGTCTGCCCATACGCTTAGTGCATGTACATTACAAGTATAGGAGACCAGCTCCTTTCTAAGGCTGCGTGCACACGATGCGTTTTTCATGCGTTTATGCTGCGGAATTTCCGCAGCGGAAACGCATCAAAAACGCTTGGTAATCCGCACCCCGTGGTCCCCAATGGCATTCCGCAATGTCAATGCACATGCTGCGATTTTTCCGCAGCGTTTCTGCAGCGCAAATAAATCCGCAGCATGTTCATTAATTTTGCGGAAGCGCAGCGGAAGCGCCGCCATTGACTTGCATTGAGACGCATAGAATCCATGTCTGTACATTTGTACAAGCGGATTATATGCCGTTCAATGTGCGGATGGTACCCAGTTCTGGAGGAGAGAAGACTCTCATCCAGACCTGGGTACCATTGTACCAGTAAAATAAAGAATAAAATAATAAATAAAGTTTATATTCAACTGTCCGGCGGCCCCTGCAGCGCTTATCTTCCAGGACCTGAGATGACGGCGCGGTCATGTGACCGCAGGCTGTCTCGCGAGATGCCGGCAACCCGGAAGAAGCAAGGACGAGCGCGACAGCACATGCGGCGGGGGATCGGGGGTAAGTATAGCTATTTTTTTATTTTTACGGTCACACTGTATAAATCCATGCTGTTTGCATGGATTTATACAGTGTGACCTAGTTGTCAAGCACTTTCCAAGTGATGCTATCGCTTGGAAAGTGCTTGTCAGTCCGCATGTGGAAACACATGCGTTAACGCATGTGGGTACGCATGTGAATCCGCATGTATTCCGCATGTATTCTGCATGAAAACGCATGCACAATCTGCATGCGTTTTTTCTGCCAGGGAGATGCAGAAATGCTTCAGGTCTTTGGATGTTTGACGTGGTGTTTTTTCTACCATTCGCACCAATCTTTGAAGACCTCTCTTTTCATTTTCCTCTTTTCCCCACGTCCAGGAAGGTTCTTGACAGTTCCATGCTTGGCAAACTTTTTAATAACATTGCTCACTGTTGAAACTGGGATACCAAAGTCTTTGGCGATGGCCGTATACCCTTTGGAAGTCTTGTGTTTGCTAATAATAGCAGTCCTGATGTCCTCAGACAGCTCCTTTTTCTTCACCATTGTGACAAAGGAGCAGGGCCTACCATGTGGCTTTTTTAAACACTGAAATCATCATTCATTGGCTAATTCATGTCACATGGGCACCAAAAATTAATCACAGATTAATATTTTTTGTGATTTACCACAGGCGAGTCAAAATGTGTTTCCATACTAAATTAATGTAAAGGGTGCCAATGCCAGTGATACAGCAAACTTTAGATTTTTCTATTTCCCTCCAATGGTTTTTTGTTTTAAATTATTGTTTATCATTTGCTCTTTTGTATTTAACACGAGTGCTCTATACAAAAAAACAGATTCACTTGATTCATTTTCTTAAGGAGATATTCCACATTATGCACTTAAACTTCATGGGTGCGAATAACGATGAGCAGGACTGTAAAATAGCTGCTGCACTCTCTGCTTCGACTCTTATACTGGCTATGATAGTTCCTCTTGATTGCCTGCTTTACATCATTTGATGTGATAGTTGCATGGTATTATGGGGAAGTCCACACAGTCACACCAGTAGTTGTGTGAGCCTTCTGTGGCTGATACAATCTTCTGCAATGTATAAAAAGGACATAACACAAAGTTTATGAACTTGGGACTCCATTTTCAGCAATCTGGCTGTAAAAGGCCTCTTTTTCTGCTTGTTCTCATGACCAACATCTCTGCAAGTCCTCTTCTGCCTAAATTTGACAATGCATCAATAGTTCACTTATTGCTGAAAAAGTTAGATCCATCATAATTCCCCACAGCATTATGCAATATTATTGCGCACAGGATTCTAGGCTAACAATATATAATGATGAGTGGTTGACTGATGAAATATAATTATAACTACTAGGAACTGAACTCATTCAGTTTCAATGCTGAGACAGCATAGCAATATAAATGCAGTGCTCTGCTGGTGGAAAATACCATATTATATAAGGAACATTCCCATCTGCTTCCTTCTGTTCCCTCTCATGTGTTAATAAGCAATCCCTTGTCACTACAAATAATAAAACTAGAAAATCCCTATGCTGCTATTAAAGAACCGTGTGCTGTATATATTACTAAGCAGCAAGGTAAATATTTACACAAAATCTTGATGACGAATATTTTAAATACAGGGTGATTATAAAAGATACATCGGGTTTCAAAGAGGTATATTTCAAAATGTATTACATGCACAATGGCACAAGATAAGGAGCATAAACTCTCCAAGTTTAGGACATAATGTTTACAAATGTTCTATGTATCCTCCTTTTGTCACACGACACACATCTATGCGGTAATCCAGCTAGACCCAAACATGCTACAGCATGTCCCTATGGATGGTCATTAGAGTGGCGGTAATGCTGTCTCGGAGCTCATCCTCCAATGCTGCCAGAAAAAGTGCATAGAATTCATATCAGCTGGCAGTAAATATTAATAAATAATGGGAAAAAATTCAGCTCACCCCTGAGATGCTGTTCCAATCCGGGAGGAGCACGGTATCCACGCTGCTGCACAGCGCTGAAGGTAATTGAAGAAATTAGAGTTGGAACCAACTCAACACACCGGAGTAATTAAAAATTCACAAAATCTTTATTGGAAATAACACTGAATGATCCAGTGTTCAAGAGCCATCTGCTCGAAACGCGTATGGACTGATTCCTGTTATACACACCACCCCTCTTTATTGCTTTGTTGTCTGAGATGCCCAATTTTTCAGCAGTTTTATTTTTAAAGGATTTCCAATAAATATATTGTGAATTTTTAATTACTCCGGTGTGTTGAGCTGGTTCCAACTCTAATTTCGGCAGTAAATATTGCAATAGCTGTATGTGATATGGTTTCTGCCGCAGTCGCCTTCACAGAATCTTCCAAACACTCGGCTGGGGAATACCAAGTTCACGACTTGCGCGACGTGTTGATTTCTGTGGGGTTCGTGCAAAGGTCTGTCGAACCCTCTCCACTGTGTTGCCTGTAACACTTGGTCGTTCAGGACAATTACATTTTACACAAGCATCCCATGTCCTTAAATTGTCGATACCATCGTAAAATGCTCTGGTGACTATGTGGGTCATTTTCATACTGTCTTCGAAACGCTCGCTGCACGGTAACAATTAATTTACACTTCTCAAGCTCTAAAGTAACCTTTCGATACGTTAGGATGACATTTATATCTTTGGCATAATATACATGCAAAACCCATGAATCTTTTAGAATCACCCTGTACATTTGGAAATGATAATTTTTATGTATGTTCTAACAAAAAAAGTATTTAATATTTACTATTTAGAAATGGTGGGCGGCATTATTTTTGCCCTGTCTTTGGCTGCTCTGCTGACCTGACTAATGCCTTTGAAATGTTTTTCTTAACAAACTTTCATTTCATTTCTAGATTACCAGTCCATTTGATATAAGAAGAACAGATTGTAAGTTTATTTCTAATATTGCAAAGAGTACCTTTATATTTGCGGGCTGTAGGAAAATTAAAGAGGTTGTCTATTACTGGAAAGGAAGCTATTAGAACATTATCTATTGTTTAAAGAGTAACTGTCATTTTAATTTTTATTTCATAAGTCAATAGTACACATGGAGTGCCCAGAAGTGCAAGGTGTTCAGTGCTCAGAGACTTGGCCATGTTAAGGAAGGATGAAACCTGACCACCACTGAACAAGACACAGAAGGAGAAGCGTCAAGACTGGGCCAGGAAATATCTGAAAACAGATTTTTCAAATGTTTCATGGACTGATGAGGTCAGAGCGACTCTTGCTGGACCAGATGGATGGACCTGTGGTTGGATCAGTAACAGGCACAGACCTCCACTTCAATTCAGATGCCAGCAAGGTGAAGGGGATGAGGGTACTACTACGGGCTATTATTATTAAAGATGAGCTAGTTGGGCTTTTTCGGGTTGAAGATGAACTCAAAATCAACTCCAAAACCTACTTCCAGATTTTAGAAGACACTTTCTTCAAGCAGTGGTACAGGAAGCAGTTTCCATCTTTCAAGAAACTATGATTTTTATGCAGGATAGTTCTCCATTGCATGCATCAAAGTCTCCACTGTTTGACTAGCCAGTAAAGGTCTTAAAGGGAATCTGTCAGCAGGTTTTGCTACTTCATCTGAGAGCAGCATAATGGAGGCAAAGAGAAGCTGAATCCAACTATGTATCACTTAGTTTACTGGGTACAGCCTTTCTCACAATCAGAGTTTTTAGATACAGCAATACAGCAGAACTAAGGAAGCTGATCCTGCCCACACCAGGCTCTGTATATACAATGTCCATAGACTGTGAGGTACTTATCACAGGAGGGAGCATGTTGACCAGGAGGCACACCAGCTGTGTCCCAGCAGTGATAAGCTCCTGGTGTTAAAACAATTATTGCAAGCAAACAAAACCACAGAACTTGATAAGAGAGGCATCACTGAAATCTGTGTTTTAACCCCTACAGCATGCTGTCTTTAGCTTTCATAGCAAAAACCTGCTGATAGATTCCCTTTAAAGATGAAAGAGTAATAACAATGACAGTCTTATGACTGTTATTAAAAAGAAGGATGGCTATATTGGTCACAACTATATTGGAACAACTTCCCTGCTGAGTTATTTCAAAACTGTGGGTAATTGTACTTAGAAGAATTTTATGATGCTTTTATGATGTTTTCCAAGCAAAGGACATTCACACCAAATATTGATTTGATTTAGATTTATCTTTTCTTCATTCACTTTGCATTTTGCTAATTGGTAAAATTAAACTAATAACACTTCCATGTTTGAAAGAATTCCTTCTTTGAAACATTTTTTTCCACACCTGCCTAAAAAATTTTGCACAGTATTGTTAATCCCTGGTATATCATAGATAAGATACTGTGCTGTATAATTTAATATTTCTAAAAAAACAAGAATAAATTGCCCAAGATATGAGGCTTAGTTTTGACTGTATTGTGAAGCCATAAAATGGCTTTGTGGCTTTAAAGATGAAGTGAATATAACTTTCAAAAGGCAGAAACAAGCTTTTACTAATCATCCCTGCATGATTTCTTTTACAGCGTTTTCTGAACTTCCACTTTGGGAAAAATATAATAAAATGAGAAAAAAAAATCAAAGCTTAGCTTTATACTGTTTACTTCAATTTTAGTTTGTATTTGGATAGCTAAAGCGCAGACTAAAGAAAAAATGGAAAATATTTTATTGCTTTTCGAAATAAGAACATATTACTGTGGCGACCGTGCTGTCACTGCAGCTCCTCTGACTCTCAGGCTCTGCAACGCAGATTCCTCCCTCTCTCTGGGCTTTACTCAATACTATGAATGTGCACAGCATATTGTGTGACTTCAGAAAATGAGATTTCCTAATGAAATGTCAACTCCTGTTAACAAGCAAAGCCCCGTTGTAATTTAAGTGAAAGTGATTCTGCTAAGCAAGGAAGGAAAATATCATACCCAACAAACTAGACAAGGTGCAAGAAAATGAAATTATTATCCGAATAAATATAATGCATGGATCTTATTGTGACATAGATTAATTTCCTTCCTGCTGACTTCATGCTCTACTGACCTTTGCAAGTAGCATATTGCTAAATGAGTGACATGAAATTTTCTCACTCTTGTTGAAGATGTATGTGAAGTTTCTTTATAGTTTATAATTTTACATTTAAATAATTCACAGGCTCATTGTTCAGCTATACTGCTATATGTACAGTAGTGTTCAACATAATAGCAGTGTGTTCAAAAACATGAGTTAAGCACAAAATCTTTATTCTAGTTTTTATTTCCATGCATTGGGAACGTTGCACACTGTTTTCTAATTCAAAACATGAAGAGAAATGTATATAGTTTTAACTACTTTACAGAAAATAACAAAAAATGAACATTGGGCTGTTCTAAAAAATAGCAGTGTCTGCATTTGTCTTTCCAAACTCACAATATGTCTCTTATTTTGAGGATTTAGCATATCTGTGAATCACTAACCTAATATTTAGTTGTATACCCACAATTTTTTAGAACTGCTTCACATCTATGTTGCATAGAGTCAACCAACTTCTGGAACATGTCAACTGTCATGCCAGCCCTGGATGCTTTGACTACATTCCACAATTTTTTGGTATTTATTGATTTAATGACTTTGCCTCAGAAATGGCATTTTTGATGTCACCCCACAAGTGTTCTATTGGATTATGGTCAGGGGATTGGGCTGGCCACTCCATAACCTCAATTTTGTTGGACTGTAACCAAGATTTTGCTCATTTACTGGTGTGTTTAGGGTCATTGTCTTGTTGAAACACCCATTTAAAGGGCCTCTTCAGCATAACGAAACATGACCTCTTCAAGTATTTTAATATATGCAAACTGGTATGCGGTAAATAGGTCTGGCACCATAGTAAGAGAAAAATGCCCATGTCATGATGCTTGCACCACCATGCTTCACTGTCTACAGAGTGTATTGTGGCTTGAATGCAGAGTTTGGGGGTCGTCTGACGAACTGCATGTGGCCCTTGGACCCAAAAAGAGCAATTTTACTTTCATCAGTCCACAAAATGTTTCTCCATTTCTCATTAGGCCAGTTGATATGTTCTTTGGCAAATTGTATCCGATTCAGTACATGTCTTTCTTTAACAGTGAGACTTTGTCGAGACATCTTGCTAAGAGATTAGCTTCACACAGGTGTCTTCTAACTGTCACAGTACTCACGGGTAACTTGAGACTGTCTTTGATCATCCTGGAGCTGATCATTGGCTGAGCCATTGTCATTCTGGCTATTCTTTGATCCATTTGAATGGTAGTCTTCTGTTTTCTTCCACATTTAAGGGCTACCTAATTCACACCTGTTTCTTCACAGAATGATTGCCCTCACAAATTGAACTCCACATTGCTAATAATTTGAACACACCCCCTTTCAATTAATTATTCAAATACTCAAACTTAAAAATATGCAGATCATGAATCATGAATGCTGAGTTTGTTGGTTTTCTTAGAATCTACTGCACCAACTGGTAAATTGTTTAACATGTGGTAATATAATTTGTACCAAAAACAGTGATTAATCTGGTTAGTCTTATTGGACTGCTATTTTTTTGAATACTACTATATATATATATATATATATATATATATATATATATATATATATATATATATATAAAAGAAAAAGGCAGCACTCCAAAAATACTTTAGAAAAAATGGACTTTAATGAGCCCAAAAGGAAACGTTTCAGTTCATAGAACCTTTCTCAAGCAGAGTTCAAGTGCATATGGTGCAATATATATAGTTACAAACAGTGATTCCATAATTACAATTAATTTATACAAAAACATGATTTCACAAGGAAAGTGCAGTAGTGCATATCACAAAATACTATTCAGTTACATACATAATGATTACATTTTTAGACAGATATATTATTAACATCAATATCATGATCTATAACTCTCAAAGTGATAAGTGCTTTGATTAATATTTATTAGTCCCAGGTGTACATTATAAATAATAATATATTTGAGGGTGCGACTCACCCTGCAGCAATCATGCATAACCATGTTCCCTACTTCCTCCACGCTGTCCTCGGCATCTCAGAAATCCATCTGCGCATGTCTCCCAGGAGATCCACATTATCTCATCACATGATCGGGGCAAACATAGTCCGCCCACTTCGTGACGTCACTGGGCATGCGCATTACACTTCTAATGCTACGGTCGCCATCTTTCAAATTGGCAAGCCCCACCAAAGAATTTTCTTCAAATATAAACAAAGTATGTACTTCAATGATTTCTCTTATCCCCTATTAATAATAAAAACGCACTATTCCTTATTATTAGGGACAAAATCCTGTTAACAGTTTCTCAATATATTTGCATTACAATAACAGTATCCAAATAGTAATTCCTGTGTCCATAAGTGAACGGAGGGATAATATATTATTACATAACCCAAACACCCTTCCATGGAATTCCCTATTCCTAGGTTCATCCATGGAGTGAGATTAGGTCAGAGGAGGAACCTTCAACAGGTCCCCACCTCCTTGCCAATCTCAGGTGTTTAATTGGGAATACACTACAATCCAATTCCCTCCATAAGTAGGAATACCACTTCATAATGTAAGAATATATTTTTATAACTTCATTAGATTGAGACTTGAATATTTTCAATTATTATATATGTATAGAAGAACAATTTTTTAAGAAAAAATCCATTCCCAGAGGAAGTCTCTCTCTCTTTATACTCATGTTGCTGCAGGTCAAGTCGCCTCCACAAACCACCAAAGTGAGAGTGATTGATCTGCAAGAAACCAGAAAAATCCATATATAAATATATTAAAATTCTAAAATACTCCAAATTTCATATATTGCTAAGTCTGAACATACTCCTCAGGTGATACTTGCTATATTAAATTCAACATTCAATCCATTTGGCTTCAACGTATTCAAGTTATGAATCAACTCAAGTTCCTTTCTTTTTAATAATCGTATTCTATCCCCACCTCGTCTTTGCACAGGGACAGCATCTATAATTCTAAATCTCAATTGTGTTACAGTATGTCCCGCCTCCACAAAATGCTTTGATACAGGTAAATCCATCCTCTTTTTTCTAATGGAATGTCTATGACTATTCATACGAGTTTTAAAATCGCACGTAGTTTCTCCTATATACCAAAGTGAACAAGGGCACTCCAACAGGTATATTATATAATCAGAGTCGCATGTAAAAAAAAAATTATGTTATATACTTTTTGAGTTTTTGGATGAACAAACTGATCACCCTTAAACATAAACTGGCAGTTAACACATGACAAACATGGATAACAACCTTTTCTACCTCTACCCGTAATGAATGTCTGAGTCACAGTTTTAGAAGGGCCTATATTTGAGTACACTAATACATCCTTAATATTTTTATTTCTTCTATAAGAAAAAAGAGGGTTTTTTTTAAATTCTGGCACATCTGGTAAACACCTATTTAACATTTTCCAATGACTCCTAACTATATTTGCCACTTGTTCACTCTCTTCACCAAATGTCGACACCATAGGTATTCTATCATTTTTATTATTTTTGATCATTTTATTCAAAATAATATCCCTTTTTAATCCACTTACTTTTACTCCTGTTTATTTAACAGTCTCTGAGGATAACCTCTTGACCTGAGTTTTTTCGTAAGTTTCTGTGTACTTTTATGCAGGCCCTCCTCATTACTCTCTATTCTCTTAATTCTTAGATATTGACTGAAAGGTAATGATTCTATCATGCGTTTTGGGTGGTGGCTATTATACCTCAGGAAGTCATTTCGGTCCGTTGGTTTAGTAAAGAGGGAGGTCAATAATTTTCCATTCTCCTGTGTAACAAAAACATTCAAAAACTGAATAGATTTACATGAGCTCACTATTGTAAATTTAATAGTCCTGTCAATCCGATTCAAATATCCTTAAAAATCCTCCAGTTCCCCTTGTGCTCCTGTCCAGAGAAGGAAGACGTCATCTATGTATCGCCACCCCGCCATAACATGTCTAAAGTGGTGGGACGCATAGATGAGGTCTTCCTCCAATGTAGCCATAACAATATTTGCATAAGCAGGGGCCATATTGGCCCCCATCGCGGTTCCACGTTTTTGGAGGAAATATTCATCACCAAATAGGAAATAATTATGATATAATATGAACTCCAATAATTAAATAATAAATTTCCTACTATTTTCACTAAGATCTGTATAGGACAGTCTCCGTTCAATCGCTTCTATCCCCCTAATATTATCAATGGAGGTGTATAGAGACAGCACATCAAATGAGGCCAAAATGACCTCATTTTTTAATTCAACTTCCTGTATTTTTAATAAAAAATCTGTCGTATCTCTCATGAAAGATTTAGTATTTTTTGCCAATGGATTTAGTATTTTGTCCAAGTAGATTCCAATTTTATTCGTTAATGAATTTACCCCAGAGACTATGGGCCGTCCCGGGGGATGATCAAGATTTTTATGTATTTTAGGAAGTACATATATTACAGGAGTAGTTGGTTTCTCCACATATAGATAGTCATAAAGATCTCTATCAATTATACTATTTTCCAAAGCCCCATCCAAAATGGTTCTCAAAGAATTTAAAAATAGAAATCTTGGATCCCTTTCCAACTTGGCATAAACTTCACTATCACTCAACTGTCTTCTAATCTCTTCAATATACATGACCTTGTCCATAACGACGACAGCCCCACCTTTGTCAGCGGGTTTTATAATAATGTCGACGTCATGGACAAGGTCCTTCAAAGCCCATATCTCCTCTGTACTAAAATTTGGAGATTTCAACACTTTATTTGAGTTCACTTTCAGTGCTTTCATATCCCTCTGTACCGCTTCCATAAATGCTTTAATCACCGGAGGGTTCACAGGTGGCGTAAAAGTACTTCCTTTAGCCACATGAACCTGTTGCAAATTAAGTTCACTAGTTATATGTTTAGGAACAGTCACACTGCTAGAGAACCAATTTTTCAATTTGACATTTCTAAAAAATTTTTGGAGATCTAGCTCCAGCTGAAACCAGTCCACATGTTTGCTCATACTAAATGACAAACCCTTATTTAAGACAGTCATCTGTGATGGAGTCAAAATTTTTTTAGAAATATTTACCACAAGTTCATTTCTTTTTTCCGTGTCATCATTTGTCTCTGCTGTCGTGGTTTGGTTTTGTCTTGTTTTTTTCTGTTGTCTTCGGTGCCGTTGGCCCCCTCTTCTTTTCCATTTGATCCTTTCTGTTGTTCCTTATCTAGATCTAAAGAAAAAATTATCACACAATTGTAAATGTCCTTTTTTATTATAGCTGTTAGGCCTTCTATCAGCCCGTAAATAACCTCTTTTACTCCATATTGAGTTGGATCCACCCTTCTGCCAGTTATAAATGTGACCAGTTTGATAATCCTCCATATCTCGATTCCATTTGCGGCGTTTTACATCTTCCAATTCCACTCGCAAACTCTGTACCTTAGTCTCTATTAAATCCTTGAAGGAATCTCATTCCTCAATTTTGAGCAATGATTTCAATTTTTCCTCAGTGTCCACAATGCAGGTTGTCATTTTCAATATTTCCTGTTGTAAAAAATCAATATTCAACAGAATTATATCCAGAGCATATCTGTTGGAAATTTGACAGAAACGGGAACAAAAGGTCACGTTATTTCCAAAAAGATTGGGTCTTATATTTGAGCGTAAGCCTCGTGGAATTTTCCGAGCTTTATGATACTGTCCCAAAGTCACCAAATGCAGTTGCAAAATAGTCATCCTTTTAGAATCACTTTCATATTTACGCTTAAGATCCACCAAGGAAGGTGTACTCAAAAAAGTCCCATCATCCTTTAGCGCACCCAGGATCTGTTCTTCCTCCTCAGCAGTATATGAAAAGACATCAGGCTCTATACCGTCCATTACTCAAGATCACAATAAAAATTTATTTTAGAAAAAAGAAAAATGTGCACGTCTTTCTGGACATATAGATAACAACTGAAAATATGTCTTATATTCTAGGTTCTTCAAAGTAGCCACCTTTTGCTTTGATTACTGCTTTGCACACTCTTGGCATTCTCTTGATGAGCTTCAAGAGGCAGTCACCGGAAATGGTCTTCCAACAATCTTGAAGGAGTTCCCAGAGATGCTTAGCACTTGTTGGCCTTTTTACCTTCATTCTGCGGTCCAGCTCACCCCAAACCATCCCGTGTGAATGTACAATTTTCATAGTCATGAAAATACAGAACAGGTGTGTTCAAACTTTTGGTCTGTACTGTATATATATATATACATTTTATATATATATATATATAAAATGTATATTAAAGACAGCACCATTTCATCTTACTCACTAATGGGTGCCAGGCCTCCAAACCGTCTGTCCAAACTGCTGCATATCAATAGAAAAGAAAAACGCAGCACTCCAAAAATACTTTAGAAAAAATGGACTTTAATGAGCCCAAAAGGAAACGTTTCGTGAACCTTTCTCAAGCAGAGTTCAAGTGCATATGGTGCAATATATATAGTTACAAACAGTGATTCCATAATTACAATTAATTTATACAAAAACATGATTTCACAAGGAAAGTGCAGTAGTGCATATCACAAAATACTATTCAGTTACATACATAGTGATAACATTTTTAGACAGATATATTATTAACATCAATATCATGATCTATAACTCTCATAAAGTGATAAATGCTTTGATTAATATTTATTAGTCCCAGGTGTACATTATAAATAATAATATATTTGAGTGTGCGACTCACCCTGCAGCAATCATGCATAACCATGTTCCCTACTTCCTCCACTCTGTCCTCGGCGTCTCAGAAATCCATCTGCGCATGTCTCCCAGGAGATCCACATTATCTCGTCACATGATCGGGGCAAACATAGTCCGCCCACTTCGTGACGTCACCGGCCATGCGCATTACACTTATATTTTCAGTTGTTTCACACTTTTTTGTTAAGTATATAATTCCACATGTGTTAATTCATAGTTTTGATGCCTTCAGTGTGAATGTACAATTTTCATAACCATTAAAATACAGAAAATCTTTAAATGAGAAGGTGTGTCCAAACTTTTGGTCTGTACTGTATATATATATATAAATATTTAAACAAATATATGTAGATAGATAGATAGATACCGTATATTTGGATAATAAGACTCACTTCCCCACCCCCAATATTTGGGAGGAAAATGTGGTTTCATCTTATAATTCAAATGTAGCTCACCGGGGCGCGACTGAGGTGGAGCAAGGTCACAGATGGCGGAGTCGCTGCTGCAGGAGGCCGGTGCCAGCAGGAGAGTAGCGATGCTACAGGCCCCAGGCTGGAAGGATGTGGTGTCCCGACATTGAAGAGCCCTGGGCTGCCAAAAAATGTTGGCATTGATCAGAGACCTTGTACTGTATTTTCCCATTGACTTCCCTGTGGTGAGCTTCAGGAAAATGGCCGCCAGAGATCTTGGCTTCCTCCACTCCGACAACGCAGACAATTTCAATGCCTTGTCTCAATGCCGACATATTCTGACATCTCAGAGAAGCAGCTGTGCAGCGCTGGGACACACCCTTCTCAAAGCGAATGGCCCCCAACATCACTCCACTCCTGCCGCTACCGGCCTCCTGCAGCAGCCAACCTGCCTCCTTTGACCCCACTCCATCGCAGCCGCCCACCCCCAGTAAGCTACAGTAAAACCGGACTGTAAGACTCAACACCATTTTATTAAAAACATTTTTTTTTACTATTTTCCTCCAAAAAATTTGGGGTGTGTCTTATGGCTCAGTGAGTCTTATAGTCAGCAAAATACGATAGATAGATAGATAGATAGATAGATAGATAGATAGATAGATAGATAGATAGATTAAAAAAATCTATTTTTCTATCTATCTAAATATATACATACACCTCAACATTTTGACACCAAGAAGAAGACAAAGAATTCTGAAAAGCACAGGATGAACAGACATGTTAATGATATGCAAATGAAAACTAAAAGCAAAGGGATGTGTGGCAGGACAAAATAAACCATACCAATAGTTAAAATGTACTAAATTTTCTTGGATATAATTGATAAAAACAAAATAAAGAAAAACAATACAGACAAGGATTTAAAATTTGGTGCGTGAGCACCTGTGGGAATCCCAATGGTACAAGGTATAATAATGAGTAGTACAATAGGTATAATAATAAAAGGTCTAATTATAAATTTCAATTCTAAGAAAGACTTGTGTAACCCACAGTAAATTACAGGGTAACATGTATGCAAATTGTCTCTTCAGAGAGGAAGAGGACCAGAACTCGGTAACAAGTATAAATAGCCAATTTTGCTAAGTTCGGCCACCTAACATCCAACAAGAGTTTCATAAATGCTTTGTCAGGGGTGATTGGTGTGGAGGTTACATGAGTATTTAAAGTTCAGATGATCAATGAAAATGATGAAAGGAAAACTAGCAGGTGAAATAAACACATACAGTGGCATGTAAAAGTTTGCGCACCCCTGGTCAAAATTACTGTTATAGTGAACAGTTAAGCAAGTTGAAGATTAAATGATCTCTAAAGTTAAAGATGACACATCCACATGACACATCTCCTTTGTATTTTAGGCAAAATAAAAAATATTGTAATTTTTTACATTTTAAATATTACAAAAAGGAAAATGGGCTGATGCGCTGTGCAGCCTGGTAGATTTGTGTGCTCAGATAACTTTGACCAAGGTTTCAGACCTTAATTAGCAAGTTAGAGTTATGGCTTGTTCGCTATCAACGTTACGAAAGGCCAGGTGATTCAAATTTTCCAGCTTTATAAAAACGCAGCCTCCTCTAACCTTGTACCAAAAAAACAGCAGCCATGGGAACTTCTAAGCAGCTGCCTAGTACTCTAAAAATGAAAATGGTGGAGGCCAACAAAGCAGGAGAAGGCTATAAGAAGATAGCAAAGTGTTTTCAAGCTGCCCTTTCCTCAGTTTGAAAAGTAATTAAGAAATGGCATCTAACAGGAACAGTGGAGTTCAAGAAATGGTCTGGAAGATTAAGCAAATTTTTGGTGAGAGCTGTTCATAGGATTCCTAGAGAGGCAAATCAGAAACCCGCTTGACTTCAAAAGACGTTCAGAAAGATTTAGCAGACTCTGGAGTTGTGGTACATTGTTCTACTGTTCAGAGACACTTGCACAAATATGGCCTTCATGGAAGAGTCAGCAGAAGAAAACCTCTCCTGTGTCCTCACCATAAAATTCAGCTTCAGAAGTATGAAAAAGAACATCTAAACAAGCCTGATACATTTTGGAAACAAGTCCTGTGGACCAATGAGGTTTAAATAGAACATTTTGGCCGCAATGAACAAAAGGTATGTGTGGAGAAAAAAGAGCACAGGATTTTAGTAAAAGAACATCTCGCTAACCATTAAGCAAGGGGGTGGATCAATCATATTTTGGGGTTGTGTGCAGCCAATAGCACGAAACATTTCTTGAGTAGAGGAAAGCATGGATTCAATTAAATTTCAACAAATTTTTGATGAAAATATAACACCATCTGTAAAAAATCTGAAGTTGAATAGAGGATGGCTTCTACAAATGGATAATGATTCTAAACACAAGTCAAAATCCACAATAGACTACCTCAAAAGGTGCAAACTGAAGGTTTTACAATGGCCGTCACAGTCCCCTGATTTGAGCATCATTGAAAATCTGTGGCAAGACCTCAAACTAGCAGTGCATGCAAGACGATCCAGGAATCTCACAGAACTTGTAGTATTTTGCAAGGAAGAATGGATGAAAATCCCTCAAACAAGAATTGAAAGACTCTTGATTGGCTACAAAAACGGTTACAATTGCAAGCTTTGATACTTACATAAAGGGGTCTTATTAGGTACTAACCATGCAGGGTGGCCAATCTTTTGTATTAGCCAGTTTCATTTTTGTAATTTTAAAAATGTAAACAATGAAAATATATATATTTTTTGCCTAAAATACAAAGGAAATGTGTCATCTTTAACTTTAGCCCTTTTAGAGATCATTTCATCTTCAACTTGCTTAACTGTTCACAATAACCATAATTTTTACCAAAGCAGAGTGAATCATGTTTATTATTATTATTATTATTTATTATTATAGCGCCATTTATTGTTTACATCACAAGTATGTACATATGACTGCAAGTGTGCATGTTAGAACAAAAAGAAGTACATAAGTGAGATAAAGCACGAAGAAAGTGCAAATGTAAAGTGTAAATAAAGTGCAAAATAGAATTGCCTAAATTAGAAAAAACGACACAGAAGGGAGAAAGATCCTAGTTACTTACCGGTAACGGGATTTTACAGAGCCCATGACAGCACCACCTGAGAGAGGGTATCCGCCCACCAAGGACAGGAACCTACTGAATAAAAAGGCGGTACCTCTCCTCCGCATCAGTTTTGTTTCAGAGCATGAGAGGGCCTCCAAAGACAGGTTAATACATAACCACCACCTCAACATTTGTACTAAACACCTTAAAAAGTGCACACCACAGTGATAAAGGGGAGGGAATTAATAGGGTGTTGTCATGGGCTCTGTAAAATCCCGTTACCGGTAAGTAACTAGGATCTTTTCCCCTTTTCCCATGACAGCACCACCTGAGAGATTTATAGAGATGAAATACCAGAGGGAGGGATCACCGCTTGCAACACCCTTCTACCAAAGGACAGATCAGTAGAAGAGGAAAGGTCAAGACGGTAATGTTTATAAAATGTAGCGGGGGATGACCAAGTTGCCGCCTTACATATGATGTCGATGGGCACATCCGCCTTCTCAGCCCAGGAAGCAGCTACCACTCTGGTGGAATGGGCCTTCAGGTTCTCAGGAACCGGCAGATTGCTAGAAGAGTAGGCTAAGGTAATAGTATCCCTGACCCATCTAGCTATGGTCCCCCTTGTAACCTTAAGTCCTTTCCTAGCCCCCTGAAAGGATATAAATAAAGCGTCACTCTTTCTCCAGGCTTTTGTCACTTCCAAATACTGGACTAACACCCTCCTAACATCTAAGGTGTGAAGCTTATGTTCCTCAGAATCCCAAGGATTAGGATAGAAGGAAGGGAGAGTGATTACTTGCGTCCTATGGAACTTGGAGGCTACCTTTGGAAGATAGGCCGGGTCTGGTCTTAAGATTACTCTATCCATACATACTTGAGTGAATGGATGGTTAACGGATAGTGCGTGTAAGTCACTGACTCTACGAGCTGATGTCAGGGCCACCAGTAGAGCAGTCTTTAAAGTTAAGATTTTTTCTGAAACCTTCTCTAAGGGCTCGAAGGGAGGTTTGGTTAATGCTTCCAGAACTAAATTAAGGTCCCAAGGAGGCATTCTTGGAACAGGAATAGGTCTGGATCTATGACAGGCTTTAATAAATCTAATGATCCATCTATTTGCTGCCAAGTCATAATTATACAGTGCCCCCAGAGCTGATACCTGTACCTTAAGAGTACTGGTGGCTAGTCCCATGTTTAACCCCTTCTGGAGGAATTCTAGTATGGCCTCAATAGGAATCCTCCCTTTGGCGGACTGACCCGAGGTAGACAAGAACTTAGCCCAGGTTCTACCATAGATTCTAGTTGTTATCGGTTTTCTACTTGCTAGAAGGGTAGTAACAAGATTCGGAGAAAACCCCCTTTGCGTCAATAGCGACCTCTCAAAATCCAAGCTGTCAAATGCAGGCCCGCTCTTTGGGGATGACAGACTGGGCCCTGCCTGAGGAGATCCGGGATGTCCGGAAGAACCCATGGATCTGCTTGGGACATTCTCTTCATCCAAGTGAACCATGGTCTCTTGGGCCAGAACGGGGCGATCAATATAACCCTCGCCCGTTCCTCTCGGATCTTCCTCAGGATAGTAGGGATCAGTACTAAAGGGGGAAAGGCATAAGCTAGAGTGAAATCCCACGGAATCTGCAGCGCGTCCACCGCAAACGCCCCCTCTTTTGGATTCAGGGAGCAAAAGGTTTCGGTCTTCCGATTGTGTGTGTTTGCAAATAGATCTATCTGGGGCTGTCCCCACCGATCCACAATCTGCTGAAAAACGGCTGGATTCAACTCCCACTCTCCTTGTTTCAGGATGTGATGACTCAAGAAATCGGCCTTTATGTTCTCTTCCCCTTTTATATGCAGTGCCGAGAGCGTAACCAGCCGACTCTCGGCAAACCTGAAGATCTGATCCGCTATTAACATCAGAGGGAGAGACCTGGTACCCCCCTGATGATTGATGTAGGCGACTGTTGATCTGTTGTCTGACATTATCCTGACGTGAGGACCCTGAAGAACAGAACTGAATTCTTTTAGAGCGTTTCTGGCTGCCAACAGTTCTTTCATGTTGGAAGAGAGACTTGTCTCGCTGTCCGACCAGAGGCCTTGTACAGAACGATCCCTTAGGTGAGCTCCCCAACCTTCCGCACTTGCGTCTGTTGTAATTGTATCCGACACCTGGGAGGTCCAAGGAACCCCCAAAGATAGGTTGACCGGGAATGTCCACCAGTCCAGGGAGTTGATCACGACATCTGGAAGAGATATTTTCCCATTCAGGCGACCTTTGAGCCGCCTGTCCGCTGCCAGAATCTCCTGTTGAAGACATCTGGAATGGTGCTGGGCCCACTGAACCGCCGGGATGCCAGATGTCATTGTACCCAACAGAGACATTGCACTCCTCAGGGTCATGGTTGGATTGCTGACAACCTGAGATATTAGGGATCTGATCTTCAGCTTCTTTTCCTCTGGCAGACGACAGGTTTGGTTTTCTGAGTCCAGAATGAGACCCAGGAAAAACTGAACCCTCTTTGGTTCCAGCCTTGACGTCTCCAGATTTAACAGCCAACCTAGGCGTCTTAGACTGGCCATGACGTCCACCAGGGCTAGAGCACAGAGTTGACTTGATCTGCCCACTACTAAGAAGTCGTCCAGATAAGGGATGACCAGGATATCTCTTTCCATCAAGTGCGCCGTGACCTCCAGAATAATTTTTGTGAAGACTCTCGGCGCCATGGAAATGCCAAAGGGAAGAGCTGCGAACTGAAAATGCCTTACGTGCCTGCCGAATTGTACAGCTACTCTTAGAAACTGTTGATGATCTGGCAAAATCGGGACGTGGTAGTAGGCGTCCTTCAGATCGAGGACGCACATAAAACAGTCCGGAAATACCATCTTTATGGCCGATTTTATTGTTTCCATCTTGAACGGCCTGTAGATTAAATGGTCGTTCAGCCTCTTTAAGTTCGCAATGGTCCTGAAGGAGCCGTCCGGCTTCTTTATTAGGAAGAGAGTCGAATAGAATCCTCTTCCTTGCTTGGGTGCAGATGTTTCCACCAGAACTCCTTTCATGAGCAGAGAGAGAACTTCCTGCTGTAAGGCTATCTGTTCCGCTAAACCTCTGGGGGCTGATATTTTGACAGTGTTCTTGGGCCTGCTTTTGATCTCTAATGTGAGCCCCCTCCTGATTATCCCTAAGATCCAAGAATTGGATGAAATTTCCTTCCAGGCAGGCAGGAAGTGGGACAATCTTCCTCCCACCTGGGGGGAACTGTCACTTAGGGGCTTTCTTATTCTCGGAGGAGGGACCCCCGAACATGAAGCCTCTGTTATACGGCTTTCGGTCTTTCCAGTTACTTTGGTCTCTGGGAGCTTTACTGCGGCTGTATTTTCTCTTCCTAAAGGAACTGTTAAATCGGGAACCAGACACCGTGGGAAATCCATGTTTTTTGTCTGCGGCTTTATCTAGGATGTCATCTAGACCTTTGCCGAACAAGAAGTCCCCCTCACAAGGGATTGAGCACAGTTTAGACTTTGACTGCACATCCCCTGGCCAGCTCTTGAGCAATAGCGCCCTACGGGCTGCATTAGAGAGGTTTGCAGACCGGGCAGCCAGCCTAACTGAATCTGCCGATGCATCTGCCAGGAATGCAGCCGCTCCCTGCACAAGAGGAAGGTCTGATAGAATTTTCTCCCTGGACACATTCCCCCTGATCTGGTCTTCCAATTGTTGAAGCCAGATCATCATAGATCTAGCTGTGCAGGTCGCTGCTACTGCCGGTTTAAGGGCCCCTGCTGACGACTCCCAGGCTTGTTTAAGGAAGGACTCCGCTTTTTTATACAGCGGGTCTTTTATGGCTCCTAAATCCTCAAAGGGCAGAGTGGATTTTTTTGAAGATTTTGAAATGGCCACGTCAATCTTAGAGGTTTTGTCCCATTTAGCCGCATCCTCATCCTCAAAGGGGTACCTCCGCTTGGAGGATGACGGCAGCTGACCCTTCCTCTCCGGTTTCTTCCATTCCCTTTCTATCAGAGATTTAATCCTGTCATTGACCGGGAATGAGCGTCTCCTCCTTTGGTCTAAGCCCCCGAACATAACATCCTGGACGGTTCTGGGCACCTTGGTATCGGTAATACCCATAGTTCCTCTGACGGCTTTAACTAGTTTCTCAGTATTATCAACCGAAAAACAAGGTCTGCCCCCCCCATCATCATCCGAAGACTCCGATGACGATGAGGAGTGATTAGAGGAGGAAGGCAGTTCTCTCATAACACGGGACTCCACTGATTCCTCTGATTCTGAAGAAACTAGTTTTCGCTTCTTCTTTTTGAGTGAGGTTAAGCCTCTTAAAGACTCTCTGACCTCTGTCTGGATTAGATCCTTTAATTCTAAAGAAAACCTGGGGGACTCCTCTGCAATAGTTTTCTGAATACACTCTGAGCAAAGGTTTTTGGCATAGGAGGTGGGAAGACCGATTTTGCATAAAGCACACTCCCTGTTTTTACTTTTAGCACTACACTTCTTCGCCTCCTGCCCCAAGAAATGAAAGGAGAAGAAGGAGGAAAAGAGAGAGAGAAGAGCACATTATTCAGGGTGAGACTTTCACGAAGATCACTCACCACACTGCCGTTCAGACTAGGGTACCGGAGGCGGTGGTTGCCGTTCACATGAGGGCTCCCATCTGGCGGAGGTGGACTGACGAAGTCTTTTTTGACCAGTCTTGCTGGAACTTGTATGCCCTCCACTGCTGTGACTTTGTCGATGGGAAGATTCTCGTTCCATATGTTTAAGCTGCTTGCGCTGCTTTGATGGCTGTGGCTGCTGCTGTACTTCCTGTGGCGGTGACAGCTGCTGCCCAGGTGACTGCGGCTCCTCATCCATCATGGCGGGGATGCAGACACCGCCATCCTGATTGCTCCCCATCCTTAAAAAGCAGTAGGGCTCCACCTCCTTTAGACTCCTCCCCTTCCGGCAGCGTGCTCATTTCAATCACTCTTCTTTTTTTTTTTTATTTTAATTTTAGCCAGCTGGCGCGCTACCCGCAGATCCACTCGCTTCTGCGCGTGCGCAGCCCAGCGGCACCCGGCGCGCTTGCAGCGGGATGACAGCTTCCCACCCACGCATGCGCAGACCCGGCTTCCGGCCCACTCCGTGATAGGGCGCGTCAGCACCCCGCGCGTGCGCAGCCTGGAATACCTGCCGGCCGGCGCGCTCAGTTCGTCTTTGCGAGGCGCAGACTCGGCTGCAGGCCCTGGTGCACGCGGGGAGGAATCCAAAAAAGCAGCACCTCCTCCCCACACGCAGACCCGGGCAGCAGCCAGACGGGCTGGGAACAGGGACCATCTGTTGCTTTCACGGCCTCCAGGCCGCACCGTCCATAATCCAGGTACGTGAGGTACCACCTGGTGAGGCTCCCATCAGGGACAGGAACCAAAAACTGATGCGGAGGAGAGGTACCGCCTTTTTATTCAGTAGGTTCCTGTCCTTGGTGGGCGGATACCCTCTCTCAGGTGGTGCTGTCATGGGAGAAGGGGAAAAAATAAAAACACTTGAAGAATGAAAATATCTAAAAAATGATGCATGCACATGTAAAAAGAAAGAGGGAACTAAAAGAGATAAGCGGTAAAGTAGAAAAGAAGAAAAGGAAAAAGAAGAAAATGAGCGGTATGTACAGCACGTGTAAAAGGAGAAAGTACAGGGTGGTCCAAAAGTAGGTGGACAAAGTGTAATAAGGTTATGAAGGGGGAGATTTATCAAACATGGTGTAAAGTAAAACTGGCTCAGTTGCCCTTAGCAACCAAGCAGATTCCACTTTTCATTCCTCACAGACTCCTTGGAAAACGAAAGGTGGAATCTGATTGGTTGCTAAGGGCAACTGAGCCAGTTTCACAGATCTAGTTTTCACAGATAGATCTCCCCCAAATATGTTTTCTTTTCAGATAATTCAGAAAACACATAATGGCAAATAATTTAAATACAGATCAAAGAAAATGGATTTTAACAGAGTATTGGAAATCTCAAAATGCTGAGACCGTTAGAGCACATTGTGTTGAAACATTTGGTACTCAAGCCCCAAAGAGACAAACCATTTACCGCATTCGTTACAAATTCAATGCCACTGGCTCAATCCTTAATGCTCCAAAAACTGGTCGACCCAAAACAGTCAGTACAGAAGATAATAAACAACTTGTTGCTGAAACATTTGTTCAGAGTCCAAAAAAGTCCACCAGAAGAGCCTCTTTGGAATTGGGAATTTCACGAGCTTCTATCATGCGAATCCTGAAATCTATTGGGTGGAAAGCTTATCGTCCACATCTAATTCATGGTTTATTGGAGGATGATCCAGACAGGCGGCTGCAATTTAGTGAGATTATGATTAATGAAATTGAAGAAAATCCAGTAATTTTAGATAACATTATGTGGAGTGATGAAACTTCTTTCAAATTCTCCGGCCATATTAACAGACATAATTGTATTTACTGGTATAATGAGAACATGCATTTAACATTAGAGCAACAACTAAATGAGCCTGGTGTCAATGTTTGTGGTGGTATTTCAAGTTTTAGTGTTTTAGGACCAATATTTTTTGATGGAACATTGACTGGAGATAAGTAATTCAAAATTCTAATGAATCAAGTTGTTCCCCAGTTACAGCAGCAGCCTAATTCAAATGTTATTATTTTCTGTCCACCTACTTTTGGACCACCCTGTATATTGCCATGGGAACACAGATTCACACATGATAACCATATATGTAAGGAAATACACATAACTGCAATTACACATATATGTATGTACACATAAATGTGTACACAAACACACATATGCATGTGAAAACATACACAGAAGTGAGCAAATAAAAAATGGTGTAGAAGCTATGAAACCAGTGAATGTACATGGGTATACACGTAAGTAATGAAAAAGATTCTAAATGAAGGTAATAAAAAATAAAAAGTACTGCAAAACACAATACAGATATTGTGAAAAAAAGTGTGCAAGATAAAGCAGATTGTTTTTTAAAGCAAGGTGAGGTGGGGTAATGTGAATTATAAAAATTACAATATATGAAGAGAAAGGAAAAAAGAAAAATGAGAAAAATAATAGTGAAGTGAAAAATGAAAACATAAATGTGCTATGGGGATAAGCATGTGTAGTAACGTGGAACGTGGATATAGTACAAGATGTACTTAATGAGCCAAGCTCAGACAAACTAAACAAATGGATCTCCTTGTACCTAAAAAGAAGCAAGATGACGACTCGGAGAAAATCAGATTAATTTGTGATTTTCATTCTCACCATGACCAGGCATGGAGTATTCTTCTTAAACATTGGCCAATTCTTATGTGCGATACCACCTGGCACAAACATCTTTCCAGCTATCTTTCTATATCTTTTTGACGGTCCATAAATCTTGGTAACCTTTAAGTCCATAGACACCTCCTGGCTATTAAGTCCGCTCATATCTTTGGCTGTCATGGACCAGAATGGGGTAGTTCCTCATGTGGCCGATGTGTCGCTTACCCAAATATGGTCAATGCACCTGACTTTCAAGACTCTTCGGATACAACAACATTTAAAATTATGAATTAAATTCATTTCTGTATAAGTGAGGTCATTTACTATACTACAGTACTTGCCCCTGTAAAAAGATTTATGTAGACATCACCATGAATGAGCTGAGACAAAGAGTCAGAGAACACTTGAGATATTAATGCGGCAAAAGAGGCTACTACAAGATCTGACTTAAAGCCAATTCCCAGGCACTTCGGAAAGTCCACTGATGTTATGACAAATTGATACATGTCCACGATATTGATCGTGTCATCCCACATATGCGGGGTGGTGACTGGAAAAAACAACTAGTACATGGAAGTAAAAAAAGGAGTAAGCACTCCTTCTGTGAATCGGCAACCACATATGACACGTTCCAAGTAAATATTTCTCACCTTCACTTATTGTGCTGGACAGGCAGAACACTGCTATAGCATACAAAATGTAGAATTCTTCTGATCAGCTATCACAGCAACTGTCACCTACACACCATCACCAGGCAGAAGCTTCACCGCTCTACTAAATAAGCATACTCTTGGAGGAGTTGTATGACGTCCCCGATCCACTGCTTCACCAACCGCTGGCTCTATTCCCTCCATCAGGACACATGTTGCTGGCTGGTGCTATTGTGAACAGTCTGCATGGCCTAAATGTGCTTCCATGGCCTGCACCATCTCCAGACTCGTCTTTCATCGAGCACATCTATGATGTCATTGGTCGACAATTACATGGGGAGCTACCAGCAACGGATCTTGATGATTTTCCCAAAGTGCATTCAGCATGGTGGAAAATTTGATGTGTATGTGTGTGTATTTCTCCATGTAGTGCTAATACTAGATAATGAATAAATAAATATGTTCTAAAAGTGTTGTTTCCATATTTTTATCATTCACATATCAGCTACCAAAATTTGCAATCCTTGGAAATGTGAGTATCCCAAAAAAAAACTTGCATTCACTGCATAGGCTAACACAATGGGAGACCCACTTCCTAATAATGGGAACATAGTTTTGAGGAGGCCCTCTGACCTCCACGTCTCTTCCAAGGGGCATTGGAGTGCCTCTAAATTTTTGGCAACCCTTGCATTCACTACATAGGCAAACACAATGGGAGACCCACTTCCTAATAGTGGGAATATTGTTTTCAGGAGGCCCTCTGACCTCCACGTCTCTTCCAAGGGCCATTGGAGTGCCTACAAATTTTTGGCAACCCTTGCACTCACTGCATAGGCAAGCACAATGGGAGACTCACTTCCTAATAATGGGAACATTGTTTTCAGTAGGCCCTCTTCTAAGCCTCTTCAAGAGGGTATTGGGTGCACCCAAATTTTCAAAGGGGTATTGGGGTATGTCCAAATTTTGGGCAGCCCTGCCACTCACTGTATACACAATAATATTATAGAAGACCCACTCTTTAGTAATGGGAACAACAAATCATAGCCGGCTGAGGGCTCTCTAAGAATAGTGAGGGCTGACTGCTGGCCCTTTAAGAACAGTAAAGACCTCCTGATGGTCCTATAAAAATAGGCTTTGTGACTTTCAGAGTCCCTCCTTCATAAATGAAACAGGATGTGTCTGATCATGTCTCACACACCACAGGTTCAGATAAGGTTGTAAAATGTTAAAATGACATTTCCCAGTGAATGCATTTGTCTTTGTTGAAAGCAATGCAAAAGTGCAAAAACGCATCAAAAATGCTACGTGTGAATACAGCTCAAGGTGTGGAGGAGTATTTTGGTTTTTGGTTATTTATTTTGCCTTATATACAAGTCATTACCCTGGAAAGGATGTTCCTTAACATATTTCCCAGGAAAATCCATTTTGGATTCGTTTTTTGTATGTTTTATTGTGAGTCTGTAAAAGTGGCGTAATACTCTTACAACATTGTTGATAGAAACCAAAGACAAGAAAAATACCCAAATGATTAAAAGTAAATATATAAATCGCACAGTGCAAAAATAATAATAAATAATAAAGGGTATTTAGCTAACATAATTTTGATCAAAATAATGTAAAAGCTGTCCCGCCACATCACGGCATCCCTTGTGGGACAGTCCTAACTCTAATATTAAAAACCTTACCATTTGTCAAGTGACATACATATGGACAAGGACAGAGAGACTGGATCCCTGGTGCAAGCATAAAACCGAGGCAGGATCAACGTCCCTGCCCAGACAAAGGGCGGCCACACCCTTTTATATGCACTCAAGCATACTAACGGCAAAGAAAAAACCTGAAGGTGTGAACTGGAACATAAATTGATGTGCATGCAAAATGTAAATGCATGTTCACACAAGGCCATTAAACAAAGAGAAACCAAAGACAAGAAAAATACCCAAATGATTAAAAGTAAATATATAAATCGCACAGTGCAAAAATAATAATAAATAATAAAGGGTATTTAGTTAACATAATTTTGATCAAAATAATGTAAAAGCTGTCCCACCACGTCACGGCATCCCTTGTGGGACAGTCCTAACTCTAATATTAAAAACCTTACCATTTGTCAAGTGACATACATATGGACAAGGACAGAGAGACTGGATCCCTGGTGCAAGCATAAAACCGAGGCAGGATCAGCGTCCCAGCCCAGACAAAGGGCGGCCACACCCTTTTATATGCACTCAAGCATACTAACTGCAAAGAAAAAACCTGAAGGTGTGAACTGGAACATAAATTGATGTGCATGCAAAATGTAAATGCATGTTCACACAAGGCCATTAAACAAAGAGAAACCAAAGACAAGAAAAATACCCAAATGATTAAAAGTAAATATATAAATCGCACAGTGCAAAAATAATAATAAATAATAAAGGGTATTTAGTTAACATAATTTTGATCAAAATAATGTAAAAGCTGTCCCACCACGTCACGGCATCCCTTGTGGGACAGTCCTAACTCTAATATTAAAAACCTTACCATTTGTCAAGTGACATACATATGGACAAGGACAGAGAGACTGGATCCCTGGTGCAAGCATAAAACCGAGGCAGGATCAGCGTCCCAGCCCAGACAAAGGGCGGCCACACCCTTTTATATGCACTCAAGCATACTAACTGCAAAGAAAAAACCTGAAGGTGTGAACTGGAACATAAATTGATGTGCATGCAAAATGTAAATGCATGTTCACACAAGGCCATTAAACAAAGAGAAACCAAAGACAAGAAAAATACCCAAATGATTAAAAGTAAATATATAAATCGCACAGTGCAAAAATAATAATAAATAATAAAGGGTATTTAGTTAACATAATTTTGATCAAAATAATGTAAAAGCTGTCCCACCACGTCACGGCATCCCTTGTGGGACAGTCCTAACTCTAATATTAAAAACCTTACCATTTGTCAAGTGACATACATATGGACAAGGACAGAGAGACTGGATCCCTGGTGCAAGCATAAAACCGAGGCAGGATCAGCGTCCCAGCCCAGACAAAGGGCGGCCACACCCTTTTATATGCACTCAAGCATACTAACTGCAAAGAAAAAACCTGAAGGTGTGAACTGGAACATAAATTGATGTGCATGCAAAATGTAAATGCATGTTCACACAAGGCCATTAAACAAAGAGAAACCAAAGACAAGAAAAATACCCAAATGATTAAAAGTAAATATATAAATCGCACAGTGCAAAAATAATAATAAATAATAAAGGGTATTTAGTTAACATAATTTTGATCAAAATAATGTAAAAGCTGTCCCACCACGTCACGGCATCCCTTGTGGGACAGTCCTAACTCTAATATTAAAAACCTTACCATTTGTCAAGTGACATACATATGGACAAGGACAGAGAGACTGGATCCCTGGTGCAAGCATAAAACCGAGGCAGGATCAGCATCCCAGCCCAGACAAAGGGCGGCCACACCCTTTTATATGCACTCAAGCATACTAACTTCAAAGAAAAAACCTGAAGGTGGGAACTGGAAAATAAATTGATGTGCATGCAAAATGTAAATGCATGTTCACACAAGGCCATTAAACAAAGAGAAACCAAAGACAAGAAAAATACCCAAATAATTAAAAGTAAATATATAAATCGCACAGTGCAAAAATAATAATAAATAATAAAGGGTATTTAGTTAACATAATTTTGATCAAAATAATGTAAAAGCTGTCCCGCCACGTCACGGCATCCCTTGTGGGACAGTCCTAACTCTAATATTAAAAACCTTACCATTTGTCAAGTGACATACATATGGACAAGGACAGAGGAGTTGTATGACGTCCCCGATCCACTGCTTCACCAACCGCTGGCTCTATACCCTCCATCAGGACACATGTTGCTGGTTGGTGCTATTGTGAACAGTTTGCATGGCCTAAATATGCTTCCATGGCCTGCACCATCTCCAGACTCGTCTTTCATCGAGCACATCTATGATGTCATTGGTCGACAATTACACGGGGAGCTACCAGCAACGGATCTTGATGATTTTCCCAAAGTGCATTCAGCATGGAGGAAAATTTGATGTGTATGTGCGTGTATTTCTCCATGTAGCGCTAATACTAGATAATGAATAAATAAATATGTTCTAAAAGTGTTGGTTCCATATTTTTATCATTCACATATCAGCTACCAAAATTTGCAATCCTTGGAAATGTGAGTATCCCAAAAAAAAACTTGCATTCACTGCATAGGCTAACACAATGGGAGACCCACTTCCTAATAATGGCAACATAGTTTTGAGGAGGCCCTCTGACCTCCACGTTTCTTGCAAGGGGCATTGGAGTGCCTCCAAATTTTTGGCAACCCTTGCACTCGCTGCATAGGCAAACAGAATGGGAGACCCACTTCCTAATAATGGGAATATTATTTTGAGGAGGCCCTCTGACCTCCATGTCTCATCCAAGGGGCATTGGAGTGCCTCTAAATTTTTGGCAACCCTTGCATTCACTGCATAGGCAAACACAATGGGAGACCCACTTCCTAATAGTGGGAATATTGTTTTCAGGAGGCCCTCTGACCTCCACGTCTTTTCCAAGAGCCATTGGAGTGCCTACAAATTTTTGGCAACCCTTGCACTCACTGCATAGGCAAGCACAATGGGAGACCCACTTCCTAATAATGGGAATATTGTTTTGAGGAGGCCCTCTGACCTCCACATTTATTTCATGGGGCATTGGAGTGCCTCCAAATTTTTGGCAACCCTTGCATTCACTGCATAGGCAAACACAATGGGAGACTCACTTCCTAATATTGGGAACATTGTTTTCAGTAGGCCCTCTTCTAAGCCTCTTCAAGAGGGTATTGGGGTGCGCCCAAATTTTCAAAGGGGTATTGGGGTACATCCAAATTTTGGGCAGCCCTGCCACTCACTGTATACACAATAATATTATAGAAGACCCACTCTTTAGTAATGGGAATAACAAATCATAGCCGGCTAAGGGCTCTCTAAGAATAGTGAGGGCTGACTGCTGGCCCTTTAAGAATAGTAAAGGCCTCCTGGTGGTCCTATAAATATAGGCTTTGTGACTTTCAGAGTCCCTCCTTCATAAATGAAACAGGATGTGTCTGATCATGTCTCACACACCACATGTTCAGATAAGGTTGTAAAATGTTAAAATGACATTTCCCAGTGAATGCAATTGTCTTTGTTGAAAGCAATGCAAAAGTGCAAAAACGCATCAAAAATGCTACGTGTGAATATAGCTCAAGGTGTGAAGGAGTATTTTGGCTTTTGGTTATTTATTTTGCCTTATATACAAGTCATTACCCTGGAAAGGATGTTCCTTAACATATTTCCCAGGAAAATCCATTTTGGATTCGTTTTTTGTATGTTTTATTGTGAGTCTGTAAAAGTGGCGTAATACTCTTACAACATTGTTGATAGCAGTGGCATGGGAGTCAGAAATGCTTTCAGGGGTCTTCCTCATGCTGTTCCCATGCCATTTGAGCACTGTTACCATCGATTTGGGCAATTTTTAGGCCCTCTGCAGACCGCCGGAGGGACCCGCCTGAAAAACGCTCAAGTTTCCCATAGACTTACATTGGGTTCGTGGCTCGGGTCGAGCACCCGAGTATTCCATTGTGCTCGACCCGAGCACCCGAGCATTTTAGTGACTATTCCTATGACCTACGAGCCCCAGCTGCATGATATTTTAGGAAGGTTCATCCTGCTGACAGATTCCCTTTAAAGGTACAGATAATGCACAGTGTTTAGTGTCACTGTTCTAAGGAACTTCAAGCCACTCACATTCTGTCTGTTTTTTATGTTTTTTGTAACAAATTGCTATGCTATGATTAAGGCACTCCTGTACATGAAAAGCCTAAGCTGTGCTATCTTATAGGTGAACACTCTAAAAATGTTAATAGATTGGAATGATTTGTATTTTTAACCTTTTACTGTGGTGCTGGAAAACTTGAAATTATCTTCTGTGATTATTTCACGTGGAACGGGCCAGGACTTTCCTGTGCACCTGACCTTACAAACATAACTGAGCACACTCGGTGGGTTTTTTCATGCATGTTCCTTACAATGAAACATATGATAAATGAATGAAGTCTATTCATGTTAATTCCCACCTGCGCTTTTGTAGTACCATGTTCTAGTTACCCCATGGTGCATGGGTTTTCTCCACCATTGTTTGTCGTCGGCTGCCACTTAGCCTGTTCTGTTCTCATTTCTGTTTTTATCTAGATCCAATAATGTTTATGTCTTTTTATAAAACACTCCCTTGTTTCTCCTGCATATAGAAGATACAACAGTAGCAGAAAGCTGATAAAAAAAACACTTTTTTTTCACAATAAAATTGTGTTGTAGATTTTGTTGTTTTTTTTATGCATTTTTTTGTTTTCACTCTAAAAAAATATTTTCACTCATTGCAACGAGTCACAAAAACAAAATATCAGGTAACATATAATCCTTTTTATTGCCAGGTAAGAAATTCCTATAATATAGAACGAGTACATATGTAAACAAAACAAACATTCTTCATATAAAAAGATTAAAAGGAAACACAAATATGCAATTGTAGGTATGGACGGTGTCTTAAACTTTGCTGTTAACAAGTGTGAACACCGACCTACTTATAGAACATACATATACTAAAGTATTATCACATAAAATATGTCCACGGCATTTGTAAGGAAAGCATAAGAAAACAAAGCAACATTCTAGAAGAGGGCAATGAACTCAAAAACAATAGGATACCAACGTTGCATTTAATAGAAACATACTTTATGTGCAATTACTGCTTTTTTGTAACTAAAATACACTTAAACTCGTTTAGCATTGTTGTCTGTACCCTGCAACTCTTCATCTGTTGTGAAACTACAACCGCCTGAATGTTGGCTTATCAGGGCCATACATGGAAGTGAAGAAGATCTATAAGAAAGAATTAAATAGGCTTCTCTTTCGATACTTTTTTACTTTAACCCCTGAGACGCGAAGACTTTTTTGCCCCATCTCTTCTCCATGACCCTTGGGTTAATTCTTCCTACTCTATTTTGCAAACATTATGAGATCTGTGGGGAGACAATCCCTGCACAAGTGCTCACAATCACAATAAAGGATGCAGCCAATGCGGTTTCAGCATCTTGTCTCCTGGTGCCCAAGAATAATCACATAATTTGTTGATATAGTATGTACGCCCTAGCAGAGTTGCAGTTTTACAGTCATTGAAGAGGAGCAGGCTGCAAATCATTGATTTAGCCCAACTTGAAATAGTCATTATAATCATTATGGTAATAGTTAATGTAATGTCTGAAAGACAACTGGTGAATTTGATTGCATAAAGTACCTCACCATTAATACCATGAAGTATAGTGTTAAATGGAATTTCAACAATTACATAAAAAGTACATCTGGATTTAATAAAAATGTTCATACTCTTCCATGTATCAATCCAAAAGAATGTGTTAAAATCTGCAATAATGTGCCAAAAAGGCCTTTATATGACTATCAGAAGTGGACAAAAATTTCCCACTGTTCAGAAAATACTTTATGTAAATTTGTTATGCTTAATGGGTAAAAAATAAGTGGTGGAAAGGTATTGCCCGATATTCCAGGTCTCTTTCCAACATTGAACATTAAATGAACTGTTCTAAGCTATGGGCGGGACACTGCTCTCCCTGAGAATCTGCCTCCAGAGCTTATTTTTTAATAAAATGGGGAAGTACCAGTGTGAGACATGTAACTAATACAGTACAGTAGAACTGAACTTTGTCTCATAGCAAATACGTAGCAGTTGCAGCTCTCACAGCTCTGCTGTATTGCAACCCTGGCTGCCTGTGAGATGGAAGCGGAGAGGAACCTGCAGATATGTCAGGTATAATCACACACAGCTCTGCAGTGAGATCAGGAGAGCAAAGAGCGGCCGTTACTCATCACACTGGTAACGCCTCCTTTTAGTTAAAATAATCTTTGGAGGCAGATTCTCAAGGAGATCTATGTTCAGCCCATAGATCTTAACAGATCATCTACATATCAGAAAAATGTGGATTTGTCTGGAATAAGACATCATATTGCAATTATCAAGGTATCATTATATTCAGCTTCCTATGACCTGCATGCTCATGTAGAAGGCTTATGATTGTTGATCCTACTGACAGATTCCCTTTAACTGGACTCTCAGGAAAAAACATAAATATGCTAAATTTACAGAGCTGTTGCCAAAACGTACTTTTTTTGTTCTGATCATGTTGGAGGGGTACTATTTTTTTCATCTATTTCATTAATGGATGTAGGGTACATAAATAGATTTTTATTAACCCTTCCATATTTATTGATGAAATGGTATCAATTGAAAAATGGTCCCCACATTTTAACAAGAAGTAAATAAAGAAGGTACTGAGAGTCTCATGCTTAGTATTTTTTTCCGATACTTATTGTTTCCTACATATGTTTTTGAATAAAATTACTAACTTATATAATAGATATCACAGGATGACAAGAGTTACCATACTATCTCTTAAAACAGTGATGAAATTGTTACTTACTGTATGTAGCAAGTAGCAAGGATATTATATATAAGAAATATGTTTGCCCCAATTCCTTATTTTACCGAAGAACAAAAAATTCAAGACAAAAGTCTTTAATTTTTAATCAATTGCAATATATTATGTCAATTCAGTTGATATGGGAATACGAAAACTTGGGTTGCTATATAATATAACAAATTAATAATCACATAAATTTAATCTTATAAAATTCCCTCATTTGCATACAATTTTAGAGGCTTTCTTTCACATTTGTTTCAATACCATATCTACACTAAAATCATTAAGAGGCACAAAGATATTGCTACAATATGTTAGGTGTATGTGTTTATTATTATTATTTTGTGAATATATTTTGTTACTAAAATCACTTACATATTGTGGAGGCAGTCATTATGTAAAGTAAAATATTTTGCACGCACATCTGTGGAGGATTACTCATCTAGATCTGGATTTTGTCCAGATTAGGGTACATTGTTTCGATAACTTCTAACTCCAAATTAAAAGCCACTTAAAGAGGACCTACAACTTGCTAAAAAAATGAGTATGAGTTAAATAACTTGTAAAATTTCCTAAACTTCCCTGATTCTGCTGCTCTTTTCTGTTTTGCTTTGCTTCACTCCATTGCAAAGATATCCACATTTTTTACCTGTTTTACTTCTCCCTCCCAGGCGCTGCTAATCACAGCTCAGAGCTGATCTAACTGTCTAGCTTTTTCAGATGCTGCAATTGGTAGCATCTGGGAGGGAGGGGAGAAAGTGCACACACCCAGAGAAAACTCCAGTTGGTCTGCAAGCAGAGATTTCAGATATTGCACTTCAAAAGCAACAAATGTAAATATCTCTGCAATGGAGTGACGCAGCACAAAAGGGAAAAAAGTGGCAGAATCCAGGGAGCTCGTGGATTTCTCTAAGGTATTTAGCCCCTAATTTTTGCAGCAAGTGATAGCTCTTTAAATACAATTGTATTACTTGTGCCCTTATGAGACCAGTCAGATCCTTCTGACATCCTTTCTCTAGATCATAGGTTATCAGTCTATGGTACTATACTCTAGGAGTTACATGCCATATCTTAAAATAATACTCACAGTGTCCTCAAACTGTTTATGGATAGAGCATAGTCTATGATCATTACATTGAGGATACTTTTATATAGGAGGTACTTAGCTCCAGAAACTAATCTAGATCAGGCCCTTTTACAATCTCTGTCATGATCCATTTCTATAAAGTACAGTAGGAAAGCAGATTTAGTGAAAAAACAAAAATCTGTGCTTGGCACCAACTATTTTTAATAAACCTTCTACAGTAGGGGTTCTTTTGTAACCATATTGTCCAGTTTAATTAGTAATCAAAATTATTTTACATCAAATCTCTTCCACTAGAGATGGTCAAAACTCCCAAAATTCATTTTGCAAACATTGACCAATTAATTTTAGTCCCAATAAAGTGCGGTCTAAATTAAAAGTGTTATTAAAAAAAGTGTTTATTATGCTCTGAGGTCTATCTATAATCCAAAAATAGAAGATCTGGATGGGATAAAGTAAAACAAGATTATACTGATCTGTCCTAGGTCCTAGGTCCACCCCTCACCTGTCCCTGCCTAGAGAGGATCCAGAGGAGTGAGCACAGAACTAGATGGGGAGATGTACCGGCAGAAGGAGTGGGCCTAGCATAGGTCAGTATAATACTTTAGTATTAATTAATCTCTTTCTCAGCTCTATAAATATTCCAGCAAAAGGGCAGCTGGCTGATTGCCTTTTTGCTGGATTCTTGCGAATCAAATCCAAAAATGTTGGGGTATTGAAAATTCATAGAAAATTAGTTTAATTAAAAATCAAGTTGCTTATCCTTATCTACCACTATATTTTGAAGTGAGAAATTTAGCATAAAAATAGTAAAATAATTTTAAAATATATTATATAGCTTATTTCCTATGTGAACTACCAGTAAAACATGATTTTCATGATTTTCAAGAGACTCAGTTTTCAATAGAGAGTGACCAAAAAAGAACATAATGATAATATTATTCTAACAGATCTCTTTAAAGGGTTGCCTTATTTCAGATTTCGGGTTTGTGTGGTCTCTCCAATGAAATTTGTCCATTAATTACTTTATTTTTGTGGCTCTTAAGCGGCATGATTGCCACTACAAGCAACACTTAGTTTGAATAGATCTAAGAAGAGCGGACACAGACTGAAGAGGGCCCCTGGGCAAGAACAGTATAAGGGTCCTTTGCATTGCACCAACCCATACATTTCTTTTGTTGTCACCATATTGGAAGTGGTGTGGAACAGGAATTGGAGTGGAACTAGAGAGGAACAGACTTCCACGAGAGGTGGTGAGTTCAACTTAAATGGAAGTCTTCAAACAGAGGCTGGACAGACATCTGTCTGAGATGGTTTAGTGACTCCTGCATTGAGCAGGAGGTTGGACACAATGACCCTGGAGGTCCCTTTCAACTCTAACATACTATGATTCTATGATATTCTGAGAGCCATAAGTGTCCACCTGATTTGAACATAGAAGTGGGGCCTCCTTACCTCTTGGCCTTGTGTGACTGTCCAGGTTCAACAATGGTTATGTCCGCCCTGACTATTGGGTTCCTTCACTCTCTAAACATGTAGAGTCTTTGCCTTCTGGTCATAAAATGTAAAAATGTCATACGAACAAATCACTATGGACGCAATGTCTGTTGGCCAGAGTGGAGCCTGAGTGGGCAGTGAAATAGGGATTTCCTAAGTAATGCCCTTCCTATCCAGGTTCTCCACTAGGCATAGCACAGTGCATACATTTTGCAGTGTTCTGTTACTTTAAGGCCATAATACAAGATGCACAAATTATAATATATGAATTTTAATATAGTTCTTATTTCAGGGAGGGAATAATATAATATTTAGAAAATAGATGTAAGATGACTCTCTAATGGAAAAAAAAGAGATCACCTCCCTGTTTTTTTTTTCCTTTTACGCGAGAAAATTGTCGTTTGATGCGGTACTAAAACAATTAGTGTCTAATCAGCTTGCATTTATAATGATGAAAGAAAAAAAAATTCAATCTACTATAATGCAGATGGCCCTACAGATTTAAAATGCAGATTAGAGATCAGCTGAAGAGATTTCTGCAGAACACTGCATATCATACAATTGATATGTTCATTACAAGCGTGTACCGTTTACATGAAAGCAATATTTATAGATGCATAGTCTTTCCAGGAAAATGACTTTTTAATTAGTTGATTGAACATTAGCATTTTGCATTTATGGAACCTTTATCTTGATGTGAGAAATAAACATTAATTTGCTTTAATTATATGAATAGAACAAAATTACATAGGCAGAATGTGAACTAATATAATTACTAAGAGCTTTGATCACTGTAGGTTGCTTCAAGGGCAAGAATGAATGTATACAGCTAAAAGGTCCCAAATATTTTATTAACAGATATGCATACACTAAATTACAGGGCGTACAGAGATCTGGGTGGAAACAAACAAATATAGAACACCGGGCGAACCTTTGGTGCAATAGAGTAATGATGGAAAGCCTTGTGTATTATCTTGCTACTTCTATGGGCTAGTCTCATAGCAAAGAGGGGAAGGCTTGGACTTTTACCGCTCGTGTATTATCTTGCTATTTCTATGGGCTAGTCTCCTAGCAAAGAGGGGAAGGCTTGGACTTTTACCGCTTGGCGTCACAGCCAATTTTAATCTACAAGGCAAATTTTATTTTTTTTTTTTTACTTTTTTATTCTTGCTGTTACTATTTTTAATGTTTCACACCATATTTTAGGGATGAGTTGAATTTGTCAATGACATCATTTTGGGGTCAACATTAAGTCTAGCTCACCGTTGAAGACATCATGGTAGTGCTTGGAGCTCAAAAAAATGCAGCGTCAAGGCGTGAGGCAATCAAAATGAAAAATGGAGGATCGGCCTCAATGGACTGTGAACAAACTTTTATTCATGAAAGTGCTTGATAGAGGATAATACAAAATCAGCTGTACAGCTTACATCATATGCGACATTGACGCGTTTCAAGTGGCTGCACACCTTTAGTCGTGCTTAATATTGCGCAGCCACCTGAAACGCGTTGATGTCGCATATGATGTAAGCTGTAATGCTGATTTTGTCTTATCCTCTATCAAGGCCTTTCATGAATAAAAGTTTGTTCACAGTCCATTGAGCCCGATCCTCCATTTTTCATTTTGATCATTTTGGAGTGCGAATAACTTATTAACAAACTTTTATTAATGCTTTTTTAGTAAGGAATATAAAGAAAACAGCAATTCTGCCATTGTTTTTTGTGCTTTAAATTCTATGTTATTCACCAGCAGAATGTTAGCTTCATTCTGTAGGTCAGTATGATTATAGTGATGACAAATTCTTATAGTTTTATTTCTTTTTTTATTATTATTACAATAAATTCATTTGTCAAAAAAAAAAAATTTTTATTTGTGTCACCATTTTCTGAGAGCCATTTTCATTTGCGAAGCCATATAAGAGCTTATTTTTTTGTGGTAGTTTTTCACTTTGTGGCACCTGTAAGTTTTTGATCACTTTTTACTTAAGTCTTTAGGAGGAAAAATTATCAAAAAACAGCAATTTAATTTTTTTAAAAACATTTACTGTTAGTTATAGTTTACATATTATCTTTATTATGTGGGTCTCAATATGATCACGAAAAGACCAAATAAATTTTTTTATTTTTATGTTTTGCTACTTTTGCACCCAAAATAATTTTCAATAATAATAATAATTATTAATAAATTCAATAAATAATAATCATTTTCTAGGTAACCATATTTTGATACTTACAACTTTCTCATTTTCCTTTTGATGGCACTGTATCAGAACTTGTTTTGGTAGGACAAGCTGTGGTTTCTACTGGCTTTGACTACATATGAATTTTTAATCACTATTTTTTTTTTCAACATTAGTCAAGGACAAAACAATTTATCGGGAATTGTTTTTTTTGTTTGTTTTTTTTTTATTCTAGCTTTTACATAGGTTACTGTGCAGGATTATTGACATATTAACTTTATTCTGAAGGTACATACATTTATTGTGGTACCCAGTTTATAATGTTTTGTTTTTCATTGGGACATAACTAGTTGTCACTAAAGTCTATTATCTATTCCTCTGTAATGAGGCTATTTGCATATTTAAACTCTTAGAATAGCATTAGGATAGAATTGCTGAGCCTATAATTCTCACTACCCAACTCTCCACAAGGTAAAATTGTACCCCTTACACCCTCTGTCAAATACTTCTCACACAATCAACTAGCTCTCTTGCTTTACACTGACGAGGGGCAATGAAACAAGAAAAAAGTGTCTGCAAATGGAGGTTTTGGTTTGGAAGTATATCTTAACTTATGTGGCAAGGCTCCTTAAAGGGTTGATATTAACTATTAGAATTGTTACTTCCAACAGATGTCACGAGAGTTTCTGCTGTTTTCCATTGTCAATAAGCTATTTACATATAAAATTTCTCAGGTGAACATTGCATGGCCTATAAGTCTCCTTACACCAGTGAGAAACTTTACCTCTTAAAGGAGATGGTGCATTTAGAAAAAATACAAGGCTGGAAAGCCCCATTGGTCAAAATTTTAGTCTGATAGCTGTAATTCTAAAGGCCACCATATACATTAGAAAAAAGTGAACTAACCTGATAATAACAAAACCAGTCAACCATCTAATGTATATGGGCCTTCTGACAGACTATGTCAGAAGAAGGATCAGACTTGTTGAACTTCAATACCCCATTCTTTAGTCCTCTAGAAGATACGGTGCTGCCAGAGGTGTTTGGTAGCAGCCGACTTCTCTCTCCTATTTGAAAACACATTAACGCATAGCAAAGTTGAGCATTCATATGTATGGATTTTGGCCAATAGCTGTATAAGGTATATAGGCATCTTAATACAGGAGGGGTCAGAGCTTCTTTCTTCCTTGGTACATATTTGTAGGTGAAAAGGGTGGTATAAAACTTTAACCAACTAATCTCCTTATTTTTCAGTATGGTAACTTGAGGGTGCTTTTGGCTATTGAAGATTAGGAACATTATGTAAGATCCCAAAAACCATTAGGGAGGGTCCAACTTTTGACAGACCTACCTCATCTCATAGATACTGTACATCTCATGCTATCAGCAGATAAAGACTCTAGAGTACATATCCTTAGCCAGCTTTAATTGCAGCTTTTTATTTATTTTTTTATTACTTGATAATTATTTATGACTAAGAAAATAATGATAAAAAAAATAATAATTTGGAAAATGTGTTAAAAAGAGGGTAAAGTTGCTGAGGGGCAAGGTGACTCATATGTGGCATATCCATATGATATACCAAATTTAACACATATATATATGTATTTTGCTTGCCGTTCTATGTAATAAATGTGAATAGTATAAAAAAAACTGTGCTTAAAACATTTTGAAAATAGAGACATTTTTCTTTCAACTCAGTAGAAGAGAATATAACATTAGTTTTATATTAATGCTTATAAAAGATTTGGAGTATGATTGATTACAATTTCAAATTCTAGGATCAAGACAACCTATGCTATAAAAATAAAAAAATCTGTATGTATTATTCCAGGATTCAGGGTGCTCAATCATTTTGTTCTCCAGAAGATAAGTCACCACCAGAGGAGTCTGGCATCGGCTATCTTAGAGTATAAGAGCATTAGGCATAACTTAGTATTCCTGTAAAGAGGGATTAGGGTGAGACACCTATTTGCCAACAGCTATCTGTTGGGTATGGGGAGTTTTAACTATGAAACCTAACTTAGGCTCTTCTGTTTGATTCCTGATGAACCCCTTTTGTTTTTAAAAATTCTTGTTAAGAAAAGCTTGAATGGTCTGGATTTCTACAATATGTCAAAAGAAAATAGTTACAATTTTTCCAGCTTCAGTAAAATGTATGAAATTTGAATGAAAGCGGTGGTCCGGTACCTAAAATGTCCTTTATAAATATCTACCTTTACCTACTAATCACTTTTGTAACTTGCTTTATTACACAACACCCTACACTTCTTCCTATCTAGCTAATCCCTAAATGTGTTTTTTTACTGTACTTCTTGTTTCGTTTTAGAGGAGTCTCAAACATGATGTCACAGGAGGCTGGGGCTGCACTTCCTTTCCTGCAGTGTCTATCAACCCTCCAGGAACAAGACGCCATCAGGGGGCAGCGCTGATGTTACTTAATACAGTTTTTTGCATCACTGCTTTTTGAAGATATCCTGGATCTATGGTCATGTTGATAGAATTCATGGGAGATGTGAGTACAGAACTCCTGTTCCAGGAGGGGTGATAGATGATTCAGGGAAGTGAGTGCAGCCTCAGCCTCCTGTGACATTCTGTTTGAGACTCCTCTTAAATGAAACATTACAGTACGTGCAGTGAAAAAATACATTTAGGGATTAGCTGGATAGGGAGAAGTGTAGGGTGTTGGGTAATAATGATAGATAGATAGAAAGGACATTTTAGGTACCTGACAGCCCCTTTAATTAGTATTTATAATTCATGGGAGTTTAATGCACAATATACAAAGTTTTTGTTGATTTGTGAGCATTCGTTGTTTCAAGATGGTAAAGTTTAAAATTCTGGATTCTATAGCAAAAAAATAATTTTTGTACCTCTGTGCCCTTATTTTGCCCCCTTAATTTGAATTTAGTATAGACAATCCATCCTATGAGAAAGAGCAATAGTTATGTAAAGACTTACATAATGTGCAGTATGAGACCAGGAGGATCTGCTGACTTCATTTAAATGGGCTGCATAAGGTTGATTAAAAATATGGCAAATATTATGCGCAGATTAAAAAATGTTGATTTAGCACAAGCCTCACATATATGTAGATTTCTTATCATGTATAAATGTATTGGATATTAGCTCCTAATTTGCTGAAAATATCAGCAGCTGAAAGGATATCATTTGTAGAATTTCATTTTTATATTTTACTGCACATACAGTACATAAGACATAAACAAGCATGAAATAACATCTTTTCTTTATAATTCATGTTTTCAATAAGAATAAATTAGAAAACTTCATGGCTCCATAGTAGTGTGGCATTATATCAGATGATGTGAAAATAATATCAGATATTATTATATTAGGTTGGTTAGATATACATTTAAAAATTAAAGGAAATGTATCATCTATATGAGTTTGTTTTAATTAAAATCAGAAAGTAAAACATTTTTTTTAATCACTTTTAATTTTATGATTGTAGAGTTTTGCTTTCTACACTCTGAACATGGCTATGGGAGCAGTCATCTTGGATAAGAATAGGCTAACATGATTCAGAGCTTTGCAGCCTCCATAGATAGCAATAGACAGGTTCATACTCAACTCCTATAGGAGAGCTTTCTAGATAAGCCCTGTACTATGTTTGGGCATCATTGTGGGTTGAGTGCGGGAACGTGATCTGTGACCATCACCCAATGTGCATGTGGATTCTGTGCTATCTATAGACAGTTTAGATATTATATTGCCCGTGATAATAATATGACTACCGAAAAGTGACTTCTACAGAATAAGAAGCATGAGCCTAGCATTAAAGAGATTGTCCACTACTTTAACATTGATGACCTATCCTTAAGAAAGGTCATCATTGTCTGATCGGTAGGGGGGGTACATGCTGCGCCTCCATCCATCAGCTATCATCGGTGCTGCCGCCGGCCAAAAGTGCTCAGTTACAGAGCTGCTCCATCTGATAGTGGTCGCTGCCAGATACTGCACATCTGCCCCCTATCCAAATCAATAAGTGGCGAATGTTCAGTACCGAGCAGCGACCACTATCAGCAGACGGAGCAGCTCCATAACTGAACACTTCTGGACGGCGCAAGCACCGAGAACAGCTGATCGGTGGGGGTGCAGAGTGTCGCACCCCACCAATCAGACATTTATGATAAGTCATCACTGTTAAAGTAGTGAACAACCACTTTAAGCTTAGTGGTCACAATGATTTTTTTTTTTTAACGTAGATATTAATATTTAAATGAAATACGAACATAAACAAAAATATTTAAAAATATACTTAACATAAAAACTTATGTCATTTTTTACTGATGACACATTCTCTTTAAGTAAATTTGAGCTCTAACTATCATTGGTGAGCAACTTGTAAAATTAAAAAGTACAAGTCTGAATGCATAGTTTTACCTTTTCTAATAATAAACATGTTTTTGTTTCTATAGACTACGTTACATTTTCATCCAAACACATGGCATCAAGATAATATAAGGAGTTACCCTCTTGACACACTTCTATTTAAAAAAAAAAAAATACTAAAGTCTGTGATAAATGTTTTAAACCATATTGACCCCCAAATATGTTTAGTTTGCAACCTAATTTAATCATATAGACCTATAATTAATAACAAGACCTTTATGATGAGGTTATCAGCTTTTTGTTTGCTTTCAGGCACTTTTTTTTTTACTAAATGATTAAATGTTCCCTTTCACAGGCCAATATTGTCATTTACTTTCAGAGATCAATTTGCATAAAGCAACTAACACTCTGATAAGAACAAGTAAAAGCATTAGTAACGATAATTGCCTTATGTAAATGAGTATAATTATCAACAATGAACAATAGAATATTGTTCATCACTGACGAAATAGAGATGAAAATGTGATTGATGTCTCATAGGTATAGAAAAAAGTTAGTCTGACAACTTATTCCATGTTGACAGAAATCATTGAATGGAAATAAATAATAATGATTTGAAAATAGTGAATTCAAAAATGCTTCATAGAAAGCAACCGGAAGAGTTGTAATGTTTTATGTTTTGTATTACTCTACATATGTCTTTATGAAATTATGTTTTAATACATCTCGGCATATTTTTATTTAACTTAGTTAATTCTGTAAGGGTCAACAAGTCTATCATGGAGAAATGAAGTGCATGGCCAAATTTTTAGGGGTTGTCAAGTACTCGGACAACTCAGCCTCAATCTGCATGTTTGTCCCCTGTAAAATAATGCTTACACTCACTTCCAGTGCCTGGGCCATTCCAGTGGTGTCGGCACTCACTCTCCCAGGACTCACGTCACATTGTTATGTTATGCAATCCCTGCAGCCAATCAGTGCAGGCTTTACCCTCCTCATCTTATGATGAATCAGACATCAAGAGGAAATGATCGACCAGCCGCAGCTTTGACTTCTTCTTAATTTGCCTGAAGGTGGGAAGAGAGAAACCAGTGCTGACTAGCTGCAGGGATTGCATGACATAATATCATGCTATCCTCAGGAGAGCCAGTGCTGATACCACTGGAAAGATGCCAGCTGCAGAGTTGAGAATAAGAATTAATATTTTCCAGGGGCAACATACCGATTGAGAAGGGATTGTCCAAGTAGTGGAAAACACCTTTAATGTTTACATAATTTAAAGAAGCACTCCCATCAAAATTTTTGTCCTCTTAATACATTGCAATCATTACTTAGAATTGCTCATTTTTGCCCCTCTACCCAGCTATTTCTTCTGTTTTCTTTGCTCTAGGTAGAAACAAGAAGTATCTGGTCCCTGCATTTATCAACTACCTCTTCAACTCTTGACCCAGCTGATCAATTCCTCCCTCTTGCCATAGACTTTTGCAGTGATTCATGACTTGTACAGAGAAAATTGACCTCCTGTTTCTACATAGAGCTTAGAATGAATCAACTAGTCAGTTTTCAATCACATTATGTCGCAGACCTAATGGAAAACAGAAGAGTTAGCTGGATAGAAAGGCAGAATGAGCAATTGTAAGGACACAGTGCTAAATAATATAATGATTGCAATATATTGGGAGGATAATAACTTTGATGGAAGGTCTTCTTTGGGGCACATTTATGCCCAAATGCACAACTAAAAATGTCAACAGTACAAGTTCATCTACTGGGGGCATTTGTAATATTTGGTAGCACAACACAAATAATAAAAGCTACATTTTCAGTGTTTTGGCAAATGAAGGGAATATACTTTATGGCTGTGATTTACATTTTTTATTTCTTATTATATAGTTGAAGGGATATCTGTACACTGAATATATCAGATGTGGCAGCCCCATGCATTTTGAAGCAAAACATTCACATGATGACTCAAATAGGTAAACTATATTTCTTTTTTTTTTCTTGTTTTCTTAATCTTTTTTTGCTGATCCAAAGGTGAAAAAAAACAGAAAGAAAAAGAAAAAAAAACATAAAAAGCAAACATATTTATAACATAAACATAAAACGCTAAATATATTTACCAGATATGCACAACATAACTAAAGAAGGACTCATTTTGAACCAGGTTACAAACAAAAGACTAGTACTCAGAAAAAATGTAAGTAATTAAGCAAAATAATAAAAGAAAGGATCAAACAAGACTTTTTCATTGAACGATAGAAATACATTAAAGGCACCGCCCACTTTGTATTTTTCCAGTCATAAGTAAGTGAAAATAGGCAAACATAGACTGATAAAGAAGTTATAACAGACAGTGCAGAATACTTTCCCCAACTGTTTACATGTGGAACGCAAGGAAAGGAAGAACATATTGATTTTTTTTTCATCTTCCGAAATCTCTTCTCAAATCGATAAATTCCTATAGTCTTGTCTTTTTGCTGAAAGTTTCTCTCACCTTATTGTGTAAAATAGTCAATTTTCACTGTGCACTTTCCATCAATAAGAAAGGCTCCGTTCCCTTTTTATGTAACAGTCTTATTGAGGTTCTTGACCATTTGTTTTTGTTTGTTTTTTTGCTTCTTATAGATGGAAAGGCCTTGGTTCAGATGGATTTTCACAGATGTGCAAAGAGATGATACTGAAAATAATCACTCATAACATTTTCCCTTTTTTTTATTACTTTATTTTATTTTTTTACAAAAATATTGGCCCCTATAACTTCCACTTCAGCACGTCCTCTTCGGCAGTTAAGAACAACCATGTTAATTTTTGCAGAGGTGGCGGCTCTGTTGTGCTACTCCATATCATAAAATTGAAATCACTAGTTTTTCTGTTTGTTTTCCTTTTGTTAAAAAAAGCATAGGTAAAAGTTGTTTTCTTAACCTTCACTGTGAAGTAGAAAATGGAATCCCTAATTGCTTTCCTCAACTGTATTGCTGGTCATGAAAAACCCAATCTCCTCTTCAAGATCTTCAGCATACAAGGACACCCACCTCTATACCCTCAATGGTGTTTGATTCCAGTAGGGTGAACTTTCCATAGGTTTCAGACAGTTACTTCTGTTTTGCTGTTTGTTACAAAGTATGGCTGTGGAGGAACATAGTGCTGATTTTGTGATGGAATCTGTTCATTTACTGACTCCACTGGGCAATGCTTCTTTGTTGCATAGGCCTGCCTCCGCAGGGAATGCTCGGAGTGGTCCCAGGTTTTGTAGTCAGGATTGTATGATGAGGCCAATGGATGATTATGTATTTTGGTGACTTTGGATTTCTGTCCATTTAATTTAAGTGTGCCACCTAATGTACCACCACTAAGGGTGCCACCCAGTGTACCACTACCAAGGGTTCCACCCATTGACCCACTTAGAGTGCCACCCATTGAGCCACCAAGGGTGCCTCCCATTGATCCACCAAGAGTGCCACCAAGAGTACCACTCATTGTGCCACCATGAGTGCCACCTTCAGGACTGTAGGATCTTTCTTGTTCCACTCGGACAGGATGTAAAGGAAGGCTTCCCTTTGCTGCAAGTTCTGCAAGGTGTCTCCTTTTTGAATAGAAGTCTTCATTTCCCTTTTCCGCTGTAAAGAAAACAAAAACATATGTGAGTGCTATATAATAAAAATAAAGATGTAATAACCACAGAAAAAAAAATAAAACATAGCACAGTATCTTAAAAGTCAAAATATGAGTATTTTCATGTTGATTTGAAAAGGGAACAAGCTTTTTCAAATATTGTCTCTTGAACTTATTTACTACATTGTGTGAAGGTTTTTATTTTATGGGGGCTATACTTACCAAGATTCCTGTTAAGCTCTGAAATTACACAAGCTGATCTTACATCTGTATGATTTATGAAAGTACATAAAAACACGAAAGTGTGGTGGAAAAGCAATTCCGGAAGCTAAATAGGAAAGGATGGATGGAATGGCCAACCACATTAAGTGTAACAGTATTTAAAAAAGTAATGAGAAAGCAAGCAAAGATGTCTCCAGCAGGACCACAACCCTGGTCCTGCTGGAGACATCTTTGCTTGCTTTCTCATTACTTGAACTTTGGTAGCCCGTGACCTGGGCGTCTCCGCTGCAAGACTTCGTTGGGACTGGATGAGTCTGGCTATTACATGGTGAGCTGACATACGTTTTCCCTTTCCCTTTCCCCTTGTTTTTTCAGTATTTAAAAAAGGGCTCAATGCTTTCCTCACAACAAATGGCGTTGTGGGTTATGGATAATCTAGTGATAGAGTATATATAACTGGTGGAGAAAGGTTGAATTTGAAGGACCTGTCTTTTTTCAGCCTATGTAACTATGTAACATCTGTACTTGTATATCAATATAAAGTTGTACTTTTGCATTATCTACCTAGATCAAGTTTAAATAAAAGATACCCTCCACCCTTGTAATGCTACAGCCAAATGACACGCAAATGTGTATTTTTCACTCAACTTCACTACAGGTTTGCCTTAATTCTAGACTTAACAAACAGCAAAGGTAAAAAAGTGCCTCTATCCCATGAGACCATGTAGAGGGGTAGCTAAAAATGGCCATAGACATTAGATTTTGGTAGGACCAATCAACTATCTTAAAGGGGTTGTCCACTACTTAATCACTTCAGGGTCCCATTTAAAATAAAAACAGTGGATACTCACCTGCCGCAGTGGTGCCATTCTAGTGATGTTGGTGCCGCTATTCCTAGCAGATCTCATGACATTGTTGTGTCACATGCCCACTGCAGCCAATAAGTAGCCATTGATCGTCTGTAGCTAATCAATATTCCGTCAGAGCAATCATCTGCTCAGATGAAATAGTAAAGGCTGCAGTGGATCTATGGCCGTTGATTGGCTGATGCACCCTCGTGACAAAACAATGTAATTTAATCTTCCAAGAAATATTGGTGCTGACATCGCTGGAAGGGCGCCACTCTGTGTGGTGTGCATCCTTTTTTTTATTGTAAATGGGGTTGTGAAGTGATTAAGCTGCAGTTGTCCAGTAGTGGACCCCTTTCATTTGTATGATGGTGCCATAACTTGGCAGATATGTGGGGAAGTGGGATTGGGCTTCTGGATTTCAATATGTCTGATTATTTTGCTACCAGGTTAGATTAGCTGCCATCATCGTGGCTTACCAGGCTCCTTACTCCACTCTCATTTAGAACACTAGTGTGATGAATGTGATTGTGTGGGGAGGGTTTGGCCAGCTATCTAAAGTTAATGGCCAGATTGTGCAAGAATAATTCATGGCGTAATAGTAAAATATTTTATAAAGAAAATAAATATTTGGTAGAAAAAGTGGCACAAAATGACAAAACAAAGGTTAGTTCTAAAGGCGTGTAAATTTAGAATTACATATTTAGTAAGTTGGTTTCCTAATTAAAGTGCCATGTAATCTGAGAGCAGCGTGATGCAGGGGCTGAGACCACAATTTCAGCAATGTGTCACATACTAGGCTATGTTTTTCTTCTTCAATAAAATCAGTGTTTTATCAGCAAGAGATTATCAGTACAGGACTAGGCGACCCATACCTTCTGGTCCAACCACAATCCCACCACAGATTAGCAATGTTCTGTCATTTCTTGTATATGCACTGGTTTACATAATTTTACATCTTCAGGTGATTATTATACTTTTTTCCCCTTTTCAGCTCATTCACCTTCTTTATTTGCATTTGCCAAGTTGGATATTGATTCCCCTTTCCTTGCTTTCAACAATATTCCTTAAAAAATATTGATATTATTTGTATTTACATTTGTCCTAGTACTTCTTTTTTCTTTATTGGTTGCTGAATCTTTGTGCACTTAGGACACTCACCCCGTTTGGGATTACAATCCTATTTATTCTTATTTATTCTATTTAGATTACATAGCAAAAACTGGCTAAGAGATTCTTTCTAAGTGAGAAAAAAAAAACGCACCGTGGTGGCCAAAAGATAGATACAATACAGAGATGGACCTCAGAGCATAGAAGATTTTTGCTTGTTTCTAAAAAGTAGTGTCTTTCATTGTGCTTGTTATTGTACATACCCGAGAATGGTAAAGCTTGGTCAGAACTTTTTAGTTGGCATAGATTTAGTATACTATGACAGTCAGAGCTCCATCAGCCATGAGGTAAGATGAACATTTCGCCTCAGGCGAAGTACATCTCTTGGTGCAACAAAACGGCAATGTCTACTTGATGTATATCACAGTTGTCTTGACCCTGAGAGCAAGACACTGTCAAACATATAACACTAAGTCAGTCTATCTCCGCTAACATACAAGGTAGGTGGACCCAATATCTCTGCATGTGTCTTGGATGCTGCTGTGATCGTATGGTTTCTCTTCCTCCAATTCAGGACCTTGTGGGAGGGACTCCAACATCTCTCTATGCTGTGTTGATAAATATTTATTTAGTATTCTTCTTTACAGGCACATTGTACATACATCTGTATGCATCAGTACATCTCTATACCTGTATATTAGGTGTGGAATAAAAGTCAAGGTTTTTTCTCTTATAAATTTACTAAAAAATAATGAAAACAATTGCAATAATCATATTTTTATACACTTTTTTTAGTATCCTTGGAATTGGAACAACATATTATACAGTGAACTGATTACTTATATTGATTAGTATATGGCATAAAAAATGGCGTAATTGTTATTTTTCCATTTAACCCTTAAAAAATTTAACAGCAATACACATACACCAGAAAAGTGGAAGAACAAGATAAGTATAATGTTCTTTCAGTTTTTTACATCTTCCCAGCCCTAAAAAGTATCAAGGAATATTGTGGCCAACATTCCAGCGAATTGAATGGCAAATACAGGTTCTAGAAAATCCAATTTTTAAAAAAAAATCTGAAGCAAATTCGATTCACTTTGAATTGCTTCACTCATCTCTACTGAACAGGTTTTTTACCTGGATTTACAACATGCCTGAAGACAGATATACAACCCCTGGCAAAAATTATGGAATCACCGGGCTCGGAGGATGTTCATTCAGTTGTTTAATGTTGTTGAAAAAAAGCAGATCACAGACATGGCACAAAACTAAAGTCATTTCAAATGGCAACTTTAGGGCTTTAAGAAACACTAAAAGAAATCAAGATAAAAAATGTGGTACTCAGTAAGGGTATTTTTTTCAGACCAAGCAGAGGGAAAAAATTATGGATCACTCAATTCTGAGGAAAAAATTATGGAATCACGAAAAACAAACACACAAAAGAACACTTCAATACATCACTAGTATTTTGTTGCACCACCTCTGGCTTTAATAACTGCTTGCAGTCTCCGAGGCATGGTCTTAATGAGTGATAAACAGTAATCTTCATCAATCTGGCTCCAACTTTCTCTTATTGCTGTTGCCAGATCAGCTTTGCAGGTTGGAGCCTTATCATGGACCATTTTCTTCAACTTCCACCAAAGATTTTCAATTGGATTGAGATCCGGACTATTTGTAGGCCATGACATTGACCTTAAGTGTCTTCTTTCAAGGAATGTTTTCACAGTTTTTGCTCTATGGCAGGATGCATTATCATCTTGAAAATGATGTCATCATCCCCAAACATTCTTTCAATTAATTGGATAAGAAAACTGTCCAAAATATCAATGTAAACTTGGGCATTTATTGAAGATGTAATGACAGCCATCTCCCCAGTGCCTTTACCTGACATGCAGCCCCAAATCATCAATGACTGTGGAAATTTGATTGTTCTCTTCATGCAGTCATCTTTATAAATCTCATTGGAACAGCACCAAACAAAAGTTCCAGCATCATCCCCTTGCCCAATGCAGATTCGCGATTCATCACTAAATATAACTTTCATCCAGTGATCCACAGTCCACGATAGCTTTTCCTTAGCCCATTGTAACCTTGTTTTTTTCTGTTTAGGTGTTAATGATGGCTTATGTTTAGCTTTTCTATATGTAAATCCCATTTCCTTTAGTAGGTTTCTTACAGTTTGATCACAGACATTGACTCCAGTTTCCTCCCATTCGTTCCTCATTTGTTTTGTTGTGCATTTCCTGTTTTAGAGACATATTGCTTTAAGTTTCCGGTCTTGACACTTTGATGTCTTCCTTGGTCTACCAATATGTTTGCCTTTAACAACCTTCCCATGTTGTTTGTATTTGGTCCAGATTTTAGACACAGCTGACTGTGAACAACCAACATCTTTTGCCACATTGCGTGATGATTTACCTTCTTTTAAGAGTTTGATAATCCTCTCCTTTGTTTCAATTGACATCTCTCATGTTGGAGCCATGATTCATGTCAGTCCACTTGGTGTAACAGCTCTCCAAGGTGTAATCACTCCTTTTTAGATACAGACTAACGAGCAGATCTAATTTGATCCAGGTGTTAGTTTTGGAAATGAAAATGTACAGGGTGATTCCAGAATTTTTTCCTCAGAATTGAGTGATTCCATCATTTTTTCCCTCTGCTTGGTCTGAAAAAAATTACCCTTACTGAGTACCACATTTTTAATCTTGATTTCTTTTAGTGCTTCTTAAAGCCCTAAAGTTGTCATTTGAAATGACTTTAGTTTTGTGCCATGTCTGTGATCTGCTTTTTTTCAACAACATTAAACAACTGAATGAACATCCTCCGAGCCCGGTGATTCCACAATTTTTGCCAGGGGTTGTATATTCTTTAGATGCATGACATGTGAGATACTGATGGTAGCTATTGTGTTTTTGTGTATATCAGAGCTGCCTAGAAGAGATACTTTAATATGTAAGAATAACTCTCTTAGGCATCTAAATGTGGTCTTGAATAATAATTATCCAGCTACTTGACCTTTTCAGAATAGAAATGCCGCATTGCTGGTTTGTAACTTGTCATAAAAATACACTGGCCAGTTGTAAGTGATAATGTTTCTGATGATTTGTCCAGAGGTAGATGATTGCTGAAAGTCTGTTTGAATTTGGTTGTCTAAAGTGTGGTGCAAAATGACACTAATACAACTCTCGACTGTGACACATTGCCAGTGGAAAGTTGAGAACGCTGCTCTTAATCCTGAAATTAGGAATGACACCTCATGGTAATGAAGCACATTACTTACACCCTTTCAACACCTAATTTGTATCTGTCTGACTGATCTGGAGATTCTCCCATGACTAGTTGGAGAATCTAACCATGAAAACAATGTGCTAGCAGTTTTCCAGTATTTGTGAATTATTCAAAATATGTTCACATGACGGACGCCATCGTAGGCAAGGTTCACATTAGCTTTCCAGTATTCTGTTGTTTCTCTTTTCCATTTTTGGAGTAGAAAATGGAATTTGATCAGGGGATGAATCCATTAAATAACAGACACCAATAACACCTGAATGACCTAGTTCATTATATCAACTTGAGTTGGGTTTCCATCATGGTGACCTTTTTCCAGCAAGTTGATAGATACAATGAATGGAACCTGAATAATGCCATCATAGTCAGTAGGCTCCTTTAGGAACCATTGGTGTACATCGTGCTATGATATTATTTTTTTGGTAATACAATTGACAACATGATGGAAATTTGCAGTAAATGAGGAATACGGTGGTTCGGAGTCCGCGTTGCCCAAAGTTCAAAGGTACGATCACATACAAAGCTGAACTATGAATGTGTTTTTTTGTGTCAACGCGTTTCAAGGTTTTCAAACTGCTTCATCAGGACCAAACCACAATGATCATGATGAAAATTTGTCATTTGCTGGACCTGTCCTCTTCATGAATTCAACTTTTAGAATGGAATTAAAAAATGGAATTGTATGTAAACCACCACCACCACCACCTAAAATCTGGTGTGAATGTGGAATTATTGCAGATTAGTTAGTTTTCACTTAGGTAATGACAAACAGTTTGATGAAAAATACAGTAAATAAGTGCATGTTGTCAGTATGCTATTACTTCCAAGCTCATGATTAAGAGCCTTGAGCTCAAAACGCGTAGGCCTAGTGTGTTTATTATAAAATGTTTTCCTTTTTGATATTTTAATAGTTACAAAAAATAATGTTTTGATAGTCCTTTCCATTGCAGTTGCTGGATGTCTTCCAGCCTTCTTCCTGATCATTTTCACCTGGGAATCAGACTGTGGTTTCTGTCTATGCACCGCACCTTATTAGATTGAAGGATACCTGGACAGGGTGAGCTGATTTGATATTTTTCTTTGTAATTGTAAAAGTCATATAATAAAAGAACAAAGACAAGGTGAAAACATAATACCAGGCCAATATACATAATATCAATTTTCGCTATCTAGATGCTCAGGCTGCTTGCATATGGTTAACCAGGTGTTGACAATTGTGAATATTATTAAGCATATATGATATTGGAAATGTCAGCACTACTGGAGCTTGGCACTACGATCATAGCAGTTGATGAAGTGCAGTGAATAAAGGTAAGCTGCAATACCAGATATTGCTGACGGTGCTGTTTCTGGAAGAAAACATCCATATGTTTAACAAAAAAATGAATTTTACATACAATTTATAAAACTTTTATTATTTGATGTCACAGAAGAACCGTTAAAGAGTAAGCGTTGTTTTAATTTTTATTTTCATAAATCAATAGTACACATGAAAATAAGCAAATTTGTAATATATCTCATCAGAAAAATTTGCTTCTCTGCCAAAATTGATCAGTCATTATCAAAATTTTCAATTCTGATGTAAAATCTGTATTCAATGAAGACAAACTTTCCCATTACAGATGTAGGAGATGGCAATTGCTACAATCTTATCAGTAACAGCTGCCATCTCCTATCTCAGTAATAGGAAAGCCTGTCTTCACTGAATGCAGATTTTTTAATTTGTATAATGACTGATCAATTCTGGCAGAGAAAGAAGCAGATTGTTTTAATAAGTTATATTACAAAGTTTTTATTTTCATGTGTCCTATTGATTTATTAAATAAAATTAAAAACGCCGGTTACGCTTTACGTGATCATCAGGCGCAAGATCCAAGTTGGGGCTGCAAAATGTTTATCCCATATATTTACACCCAAAGAATGCTCAGATAGGAAGAGATATGTCAGAGATAAAGGATAATTGATATCACAGGGACAATAAACACATTGGAGCAAATTTATCAATGCTAATTCTTAGACAGCGCTAACTTAGATTAAACATTCTTAGACTTAGTCTTAGACTAAACTGGCAGACAACAGTGACATCATTTGCGGGGGCAGCGCTGGTCTCTGTACGCTGGGTATTCTGACACCTCTCTGCTGCCGGTTTATCACTATTCACCTACTCCAACAACAGAGCGGTTGCTTTGCGCAGGGCACAGAATGCAAGAAACAGGGGACAGCACGCAAGAGACAGGGTCAATGCGCAGGAGACAGGGCACAGCACACAGGAGACAGGGGACAGCATGCAGGAGAAAGTGCAGGGAACAGTCACTGAAATAACCTTCGTTTTAGGGAGGAGGTAGAGGCTGCGGCAGTGACCGCTGCCTCTGCCCCTGAGGAGGCTTTGTTTGAGTATCCCAGCATGCAGTGGGATTCTCAAATGAAGAGTCATCAGACAGGAAGTAGGGAAAAATACAATAGCAATTAGATAGTGTAGTTAGGGAACGGTAGGGAATTTTTAAAGCAAGTATATTAGAAATTCGTTTCGAGTATGGCATCAAATAGATAGGGATTTAGGAAGAAAATGACTTTGCCTTTGGACGACCCCTTAAAGCACCCATTCTTATATTAGCTGTGAGTTTTTTTCGGTTAGTCAGAACCTTACTTCTTATCTCAAACAGATCTGAGTGACCTTATCGGTGACGTAGATTTGTCTAAACAGCAATCAGAGCTTCTAAGTTCCAAGCTCAAAGGATGGAATCTGCTCTGGAAGACTTGAGAATATGCAGGTATCATAGCCGAGAGAGTGATTTCAAAAACTATTTCTCTGAAGAAAAAGGAGTATTTTTTTGCAATAATTTTGTATGATTATGGAGGCCCCAAGACTGGGCAGATGAGTGTCAATTGTTTGTGGACTTATCAAAACTTAGATTGAAGGCCGTTCTTTTGTAAAATGGTAATAAACTCCAATCAATATCTGTTGCACATCCTGCGGATATGAAACAGACATAACAAAATATGAAACTGCAGTTAGAAAAAATCCAGTATGAAAAATATAACTGGAATATCTGTGGAGATTTGAAGGTGATTGTTTTATTGCTTGGATTGCAACTTGGGTACACTAGATTCTGCTGTTTTTTATGTCAATGGGATAGCAGGGATAGGAAGCCTCACTTCATTCCAAAACAATGGCCTAAATGTGAATCTCTTGTTCCTGGCCAAAAAAAATCTCAAATGTAACTTTAGTGAATCTTGAAAAAGTATATTTACCTTCACTGCATATTCAACTAGGATTGATGAAAGAATTTGTAAAGGCACTTAATAAAAAATCTGCTGCATTTATGCATTTGAAATGTAAATTTCCCAAAGTTAGTAATGCAAAACTGAAAAAAGGCATTTTTTAGGGCCACAAATAAGATCAGTGATGGATGATGAACAATTTCAGGAACTGTTAAATCTATTGCAAAAAGCAGCCTGGCTGTCTTTCAAAGATGTCTCCTCTTCTCTTCTCAGAAATCATAAAGCAGAAGACTATGGGGATATAGTGAGTGATCTTGTGAAATCATACCAAGCTATGGGATGCAAGATGTCCTTGAAACTTAATTTCTTGGACTTCTTCCCAGAAAATCTTGCTGCTTTCAGTGACCAGCATGGAGAACGTTTTCATCAACAGATTTCTAGAATGAAATGGAGGTACCAATGCAAGTAGAGCCCCAGTATGTTGGCTGACTATTGCTTGGCCAAAGAAGAGAGACATCCTGCTACAAGTAATCCCGAATATAATGTTGACATAAGTATTATTTTTTAATATTTCCATAAAACTTGAAATGTGTGTCATAAGAAACCCTGCCTGTTAGAAAAAAATCTGAATGCATATTTAAATTCAGCACGAAAAATATATTAAAATACAGTTAATTTTGTTTTTGTAAATGAAAAAAAAAAATATTGTCAACCAGTAGATTAGTAACATAGATCACAAATGTGCCTATTATGGAAGAGTGCACAAGAAAAAAGCCATTTTTGAAAGCAAGCCATAAGAAGAACTGCTTGTAGTTTGCAAATAGCCATGTAGGAGGAAGCAGCAAGCATGTGGAAGAAGGTACTCTGGTCAGATGAGACCAAAATAGAACTTTTGGCGCTAAATGCAAAATGCTATGTCTGGCAGAAACCTAACTCTGCACAGCTCCCTGAAAACACTATCCCCACCGTCAAACATGGTGGTGGCAGCATCATGTTGTGAGGATGCTTTCTTCAGCAATGTCAGGAAAGCTGGTCAGAGTTGATGGGAAGATGGATTGAGCTAAATACTGGAAAATCCTGGAGGAAAACTTATTAGAGACTGCATAAGACTTGAGACTGGGGTGTAGGTTCACCTTCCAGCAGGACACAGACCCTAAGCATACAGCCAGAGCTACAATGAATGGTTTAGATCAAAGCATATTCATGTGTTTGATTGGGCCAGTCAACGTCCAGACCTAAATCCCATTGAGAATCTGTGGCAAGACTTGAAAATTGCTGTTCACAGACGTCTCCATCCAATCTCACTGAGCTAGAGCTAGTTTGCAGAGAATGGTCACAAATTCCAACCTCTAGATGTGCAAAGCAGGTAGAGACATACCCCTAAAGACTTGCAACAGTGATGGCAGTGAAAGGTGGTCCAACAAAGTATTAATTCAGGGGGGCTAAAAACAAATGTACATCACAATTTTCAGACTTACATTTTTAAAATATTTAGAAAACAATGTATCATTTCCTTTAAACTTCACAAATACTTGTTACTTTGTCTTGGTACATCATCAGAAATACCAATAGAGTACCTTTAAGTTTGTGAAAAAAATGAGGAAAAGTGAATACTTTTTCAAGGCACTATCCATATATATATACCTATGTATACCTGTAAACATAAACAGTATATATATATATATATATATATATATATATATATATACTTACACATATATATACATAGATATATACCGCTCAAAAAAATAAAGGGAACTCTCAAATAATACATCCTAGATCTGAATGAATGAAATATTCTCATTGAATACTTTGTTCTATACAAAGTTGAATGTGCTGACAACAAAATCACACAAAAATCATCAATGAAAATCAAATTTATTAACCAATGGAGGCCTGGATTTGGAGTCACCCCCAAAATTAAAGTGGAAAAACACACTACAGGCTGATCCAACTTTGATGTAATGTCCTTAAAACAAGTCAAAATGAGGCTCAGTAATGTGTGTTGCCTCCACGTGCCTGTATGACCTCCCTACAATGCCTGGGCATGCTCCTGATGAGGTTGCGGATGGTCTCCTGTGCGATCTCCTCCCAGACCTGGACTAAAGCTGGATAGTCTGTGGGGCAAGGTGACGTTGGTGGATGGAGCGAGACATGATGTCCCAGATGTGCTCAATTGGATTCAGGTCTGGGGAACGGGCGGGCCAGTCCATAGCTTCAATGCTTTCATCTTGCAGTAACTGCTGACACACTCCAGCCACATGAGGTCTGGCATTGTCCTGCATTAGGAGGAACCCAGGGCCAACCACACCTGCATATGGTCTCACAAGGGGTCTGAGCAGGGCCGGCTCCAGGTTTTTCTGGGCCCCGGGCGAAAGAGTCTCAGTGGGCCCCTTTAACACATACCACGATTCATGATGCAGAGATACGGCGGAGAAATATATATATATAGTACAATGCAAAGATTTCACTTCATGAGTGATATCTATTGTAAATTCCACAATAGCTCAGAAACCGGTGAATCGCTCCACACAGAATAGTGGCCCCCATATAAGGCTCCATACGGAATACTGGTCCCCATATAACGCCCATACGGAATACTGGCCCCCATATAACGCTTCATACGGAATACTGGCCCCCATATAAGGCCCCATACGGAATACTTGCCCCCATATAAGACCCCATACGGAATACTGGCCCCCATATAAGACCCCATACGGAATACTGGCCCACATATAAGGCCCCATACGGAATACTGCCCCCCATATAAGGCCCCATACGGAATACTGGCCCCCATATAAGGCCCCATACGGAATACTGGCCCCCATATAAGACCCCATACGGAATACTGGCCCCCATATAAGACCCCATACGGAATACTGGCCCCCATATAAGACCCCATACGGAATACTGGCCCCCATATAAGACCCCATACGGAATACTGGCCCCCATATAAGACCCCATACGGAATACTGGCCCCCATATAAGGCCCCATGCGGAATACTGACCCCCATATAAGGCTCCATGCGGAATACTGACCCCCATATAAGGCTCCATGCGGAATACTGACCCCCATATAAGGCTCCATGCGGAATACTGACCCCCATATAAGGCTCCATGCGGAATACTGACCCCCATATAAGGCTCCATGCGGAATACTGGCCCCCATATAAGGCTCCATACGGAATACTGGCCCCCATATAAGGCTCCATACGGAATACTGGCCCCCATATAAGGCCCCATACGGAATACTGGCCCCTATATAAGGCTCCATATGGAATAATGGCCCCCATATAACGCTCCATACAGGATACCGGTCCCCATATAATGCTGCATGCAGGCTGTTACCCCCCACATAATGCCCCATACAGCCTGTCCCCCCCTTATAATGCTCCATGCAGGCTGTTACCCCCCACATAATGCCCCATACAGGCCCCTCCCTTTTAATGCTCCATGCAGGCTGTTACCCCCCACATAATGCCCCATACAGGCTGCCCCCCCCTTATAATGCTCCATGCAGGCTGTTACCCCCCACATAATGCCCCATACAGGCCCCCCCTTTTAATGCTCCATGCAGGCTGTCCCCCCCCACATAATGCCCCATACAGGCACCCCCCTTTTAATGCTCCATGCAGGCTGTTGCCCCCCACATAATGCCCCATACAGGCTGCCCCCCCTCTTTATAATGCCCCATGCAGGCTGTCACCCCTCCTCTTTATAATGCTCCATGCAGGCTGTCACCCCTCCTCTTTATACTGCCCCATGCAGGCTGTCACCCCTCCTCTTTATAATGCCCCATGCAGGATGTCCCCCCCTCTCTTTATAATGCCCCGTGCAGGCTGTTCCCCACCTTATAATGCCCCATGCAGGCTGTTCCCCACCTTATAATGCCCCATGCAGGCTGTCACCCCTCCTCTTTATACTGCCCCATGCAGGCTGTCACCCCTCCTCATTATAATGCCCCAAGCAGGAATCCCCCCCTCTTTATAATGCCCCATGCAGGCTGTTCCCCACCTTATAATGCCCCATGCAGGCTGTCACCCCTCCTCTTTATAATGCCCCATGCAGGCTGTCACCCCTCCTCTTTATACTGCCCCATGCAGGCTGTCACCCCTCCTCTTTATACTGCCCCATGCAGGATGTTCCCCCCTCTCTTTATAATGCCCCGTGCAGGCTGTTCCCCACCTTATAATGCCCCATGCAGGCTTGTCCCCACCTTATAATGCCCCATGCAGGCTGTCACCCCTCCTCATTATAATGCCCCAAGCAGGAATCCCCCCCTCTTTATAATGCCCCATGCAGGCTGTTCCCCACCTTATAATGCCCCATGCAGGATGCCCCCCCCTCCCCTCTTTATAATGCCCCATGCCTCCATACATTAAAAAAAAAAAAAAATCAAATACTCACCTCCCTTCTCCTCACCTGCTACCTGCTGCCCGCTGCCTGCTGCCTGCTGACCGCCGCTCGCTGCTCGGCTCCGAACTCCAGCGTTGTCGGCGTTGTCCCACTCAGCGCTCCCTGTGACGGCTCAGGGGAGGGCGCGGTGTAAAGACGTCACCGCGCCCTCTGACCTGAGACGTCACAGGGGGCGCAGAGCAGGAAGACAGCTGATCTGCGGAGGCATGGGGAGAGGTAAGTATCGGGCTGCCGGGGCCCTGAGCAAGCGGTGGAGAAGGGCGGGCGCTGACACCAATCTCCTCCGCCCATAGCCCAGCGGGGTGCGCGACCGCCAGTGGGCCCCTCTGCCTGCTCAGGGCCCCGGCATTTGCCCGGGTGCGCCGGGTGCTGACGCCGGCCCTGGGTCTGAGGATCTCATCTCGGTACCTAATGGCAGTCAGGCTACCTCTGGCGAGCACATGGAGGGCTGTGCGGCCCTCCAAAGAAATGCCACCCCACACCATTACTGACCCACTGCCAAATCGGTCATGCTAAAGGATGTTGCAGGCAGCAGATCGCTCTCCACAGCGTCTCCAGACTCTGTCACGTCTGTAACATGTGCTCAGTGTGAACCTGCTTTCATCTGTGAAGAGCACAGGGCGCCAGTGGCGACTTTGCCAATCCTGGTGTTCTGTGACAAATGCCAAGCAGCCTGCACGGTGTTGGGTTGTGAGCACAACCCCATCTGTGGATATTGGGTCCTCAAACCACCCTCATGGAGTCAGTTTCAAACTGTTTTTGCAGACACATGAACATTTGTAGCCTGCTGGAGGTCATTTTTCAGTGCTCCTCCTGTTCCTTCTTGCACAAAGGCAGAGGTAGCGGTCCTGCTGCTGGGTTGTAGCCCTCCTACAGCCCCCTACACGTCTCTTAATGTACTGGCCTGTCTCCAGGTAGCACCTCCAGCCTCTGGACACTACGCTGACAGACACAGCAAACCTTCTTGCCACAGCTCGCATTGATGTGCCATCCTGGATGAGCTGCACTACCTGAGCAACTTCTGTGGGTTGTAGAGTCCGTCTCATGCTACCACGAGTGTGAAAGCACAACCAACATTCAAAAGCGACCAAAACATCAGCCAGAAAGCATTGGTACTGAGATGTGGTCTGTGGTCCCCACCTTCAGAACCACTCCTTTATTGAGGGTGTCTGGATAATTGCCAATAATTTCCAATTATTCTCTATTCCATTTGCAAAACAGCATGTGAAATTGTCAATCAGTGTTGCTTCCTAAGTGGACAGTTTGATTTCACAGAAGTTTGATGTACTTGGAGTTATATTCTGTTGTTTAAGTGTTCCCTTTATTTTTTTGAGCAGTGTATATATATATATATATATATATATATATATATATATATATAACTCTTCTGTAATCTGAGACATAGATTATTTTCGATGGGTATATGCACTTTTATGGAGTATGATGATTAATACATCACCCCTATTTGTTTTCCATTAATTATTATTTTCTCATCTATCTGTAATTACAGTATGTACACCGGAGCATCACAGCGCTGTGGAGAGCAATAACCCATATTATTTTCATTACTGCTGATTTTATGCATAGCCAATGAAATTCTCATCTCTCTAGACTTCAAATTGCAATATACTTATTCCCTTAGCTGCTGCATGTAAAGTGTATGTGCACTTCTGAACAGTGCAGTCTGGGCACAGGAAAGTAAAGAGCTCCATGTTATGGTCTGCTTTAATCCAGCACTTGTAACATCTAGCAGAAAAATAATAGGCAGCTGTTTATGTGCCTTCACTGTCTCTGCCTCCCACTTCTTTTGTATTTTATCCGTGCTGTAACTTACACAAAAAGCATTCGCTGGCACTGAGAGATTGCATAATCTTGCTTCTTTCCAGACATTATTTAAAACGTTAGTCCACCCACAAGCGTTAGGAAAGTATAGTATTTTATTATTGCAGCGAATGTTACCTTTATTCTGCTAGCTATGGAATGTACACATTATCTATCAGTCATTAATGTTTTTTTCTCTCCAAAATTATTATGCAATACATACAAAGCTAGTCAAAAATGCTCAAAGCTTTTAGTTACTGGTAAAAGACTACTCAATGGATTTATCGTACAATGGAGACGTGCTTGTGAAGGCCCTTGAAAACAAGCATCACAAACATTTTATTTATTTATCTATACAGTAAATATTCATTTAAGTTGGTATTTGTAGAATGTTTGGAACTCAGTGAACAAAAAGGTAAAAGATTTGCCCGTCCATATAGTGTCATGCATGCATGCATATATATATATATATATATATATATATATATATATAGGTATATATATATATATATATATATATATATATATATATATATATATATATACAATGGGGAAAATAAGTATTTGATACACTGTCGATTTTACAAGTTTATGTAGGTACACTTCAACAGTGAGAGACAGAATCTAAAAATAAAAAAAAATGAAATCACGTTGTATGATTTTTAAATAATTAAATTGCATTTTATTGCATGTAATAAGTATTTGATCACCTACCAAGCAGCAAGAATTCTGGCTCTCACAGACCTGCTAGTTTTTCTTTAAGAAGCCCTCCTACTCTGCACTTATTACCTGCATTAATTGCACCTGTTTGAACTTGTTACCTGTATAAAAGACACTTGTCCACATGCTCAATCAATCACAGTCCAAACCCTCCACCATGGCCAAAATCAAAGAGCCGTGTAAGGACACCAGGGACAAAATTGTAGACCTGCACAAGGCTGGGATGTGCTACAGGACAATAGGCAAGCAGCTTGGTGAGAAGGCAACAACTGTTGGCACAATTATTAGAAAATGGAAGAAACACAAGATGACTGTCAATCTTCCTCAGTCTGGGGCTCCATGCAGGCTCTCGCCTCATGGGGTAAGAATGATTCTGAGAAAGGTCAGGAATCAGCCCAGAACTACATGGTAGGATCTGGTCAGTGACCTGAACAGAGCAGGGACCACAGTCTCAAACATTTCCATTAGTAACACACTACGCCGTCATGGATTAAAATCCTGCAGTGAACGCATAGTGCTCCTGCTCAAGACAGCACATGTCCAGGCCCGTGTGAAGTTCACCATTGACCATCTGGATGATCCAGACGAGACATAGAAGAAGGTTATGTGGTCAGATGAGACCAAAATAGAACTTTTTGGCATCAACTCCACTTGCTGTGTTTGAAATAAGAAGAAGGATGAGTACCATCCCAAGAACACAGTCCCAACCATGTCCTGTCCCCTTTGCTTTTCTGCAAAGGGGACAGGGCAACTGCACCATATTGAACGGAGGATGGATGTGGTCATGTATCGCAAGATTTTGACCAGCAACCTCCTTCCCTCTGTAAAAGCATTGTAGATAGGTCATGGCTGGGTCTTCCAGCATGACAATGACCTGAAATACACAGCCAGGGCAACTAAGGAGTGGCTCCATAAGAAGCATTTCATTGTCCTGGATTGGCCCAGTCGGTCTCCAGACCTGAACCCAATAGAAAATCTTTGGTGGGAGCTGAAACTCAATGTTGCCCAGTGACAGCCCAGAAAACTGAAAGATCTGGAGAATATCTGTATGGAGGAGAAAGCCAAAATCCCTGCTGCAGTGTGTACAAACTTGGTCAAGACTGACAGGAAATGTCTGACCTCTGTAATAAAAAACAAAGGTTTCTGTACCAAATATCAAGTTATGTTTTTCTATTGTATCAAATACTTATTTCATGAAATAAAATGCAAATTAATTATGTAAAAATCATACAATGTGATTTTCTGTTTTTTTATGTTTAGATTCTGTCTCTCACAGGTGAAGTGTACCTGCGATAAAAATTACAGTTCTCTCCTTTCTTTGTAGGTGGGAAAACTTGCAAAATCAGCAGTGTATCAAATACTTTTTCTCCACACTGTATATATATGTATATACACAGCTCAAAAAATAAAGGGAACACTTAAACAACAGAATATAACTCCAAGTAAATCAAACTTCTGTGAAATCAAACTGTCCACTTAGGGAAGCAACACTGATTGACAATCAATTTCACATGCTGTTGTGCAAATGGAATAGACAATAGATGGAAATTATTGGCAATTATCAAGACACCCTCAATAAAGAAGTGGTTCTGAAGGTGGGGACCACAGACCACATCTCAGTACCAATGCTTTCTGGCTGATGTTTTGGTCACTTTTGAATGTTGGTTGTGCTTTCACACTCGTGGTAGCATGAGACGGACTCTACAACCCACAGAAGTTGCTCAGGTAGTGCAGCTCATCTAGGATGGCACATCAATGCGAGCTGTGGCAAGAAGATTTGCTGTGTCTGTCAGCGTAGTGTCCAGAGGCTGGAGTTGCTACCTGGAGACAGGCCAGTACATCAAGAGACGTGGAGGGGGCCTAAGGAGGGCTACAACCCAGCAGCAGGACCGCTACCTCTGCCTTTGTGCAAGGAGGAACAGGAGGAGCACTGCCTGAGCCCTGCAAAATGATCTCCAGCAGGCTACAAATGTGCATATGTCTGCACAAACGGTTAGAAACCGACTCCATGAGGGTGGTATGAGGGCCCGATGTCCACAGATGGGGGTTGTGCTCACAGCCCAACACCGTGCAGGACGCTTGGCATTTGCCACAAAACACCAGGATTGGCAAAGTCACCTCTGGCGCCCTGTGATCTTCACAGATGAAAGCAGGTTTACACTGAGCACATGTGACAGACGTGACAGAGTCTGGAGACACCGTGGAGAGCGATCTGCTGCCTGCAGCATCCTTCAGCATGACTGGTTTGGCAGTGGGTCAGTAATGGTGTGGGGTGGCATTTCTTTGGAGGGCCGAACAGCCCTCCATGTGCTCGCCAGAGGTAGCCTGACTGCCATTAGGTACCAAGATGAGATCCTCAGACCCATTGTGAGACCATATGCTGGTGCGGTTGTCCCTAGGTTCCTCCTAATGCAGGACAATGCAAGACCTCATGTGGCTGGAGTGTGTCAGCAGTTCCTGCAAGATGAAGGCATTGAAGCTATGGACTGGACCACCCGTTCCCCAGACCTGAATCCGATTGAGCACATCTGGGACATCTTGTCTCGCTCCATCCAACAACATCACGTTGCACCACAGACTGTCCAGGAGTTGGCGGATGCTTTAGGTCTGGGAGGAGATCCCACAGGAGACCATCTGCAACCTCATCAGGAGCATGCCCAGGCATTGTAGGGAGGTCATACAGGCACGTGGAGGCCACACACAATACTGAGCCTCATTTTGACTTGTTTTAAGGACATTACATCAAAGTTGGATCAGCCTGTAGTGTGTTTTTCCACTTTAATTTTGGGGGTGACTCCAAATCCAGGCCTCCATTGGTTAATAAATTTGATTTCCATTGATGATTTTTGTGTGATTTTGTTGTCAGCACATTCAACTTTGTACAGAACAAAGTATTCAATGAGAATATTTCATTCATTCAGATCTAGGATGTGTTCCCTTTATTTTTTTGAGAAGTGTATATATATATATATATATATATATTTATATATATACAAACATATGTGTAGATATTTGTATAATAGTGACCAGAAGTGTTGGGAACATACATGACAGGCAGCTGTTCCGAAGGAAATAACAATAGCGTCCATAAATCATCAACCCTATTTAAGACACATCTGACCATCACATCACTATATCCCTGAGGAAGCCACCAGTGTGTGGCGATTAGAGATGAGCGTTGTTCGACTTGAACTGTTCGCCAATCTCAAATTCGAGCTGTTTTGGGCGGTGTTCGAGCCGTTCGGCGAACACGAACGATTTGAAAAAAATTCGGCTGTTCGAGGTTATGTTCAATAACAGTTCGTGCACCAAAATCATAACTGGATTTTTTCTCAGTAATGATGAAAATTAATGTTAATACGCAGTTTGAGTGTACAGCGGGGCGGGGGGAGGGGCAGGGGATGGATATCTGCAGGAATAATGAAGATCTCCATTTTTTTTTCTCTTTCCCGCATTTACAGTGGGGAGGTGCAATCTGTCAGCCTATCAGCAGCCCACACACGGAGCGAAGTGCTTTTTTTCACACAAACAAGGGCATGTGTCATTGGCAGTGTATGTCACATGTCCTTGCCCTATAAGACCCAGCCATTTTCCCCATCGCCACCATTTTTTCACTGCTGCAGCTGCGTGTTAGACGGCACCGCTGTTGCTGTGTGCGCTATACCTTGTTAATTTCAAGCCAATTTTCGCACAAATCTACAGATAGCTTGGGAGTAGGGAATAGTTGGGATTGCAATCCTATTAAGGACTAGGTTACAGCATTTCCTACGACTTTTATCAGGCAGGTCTGTGCTCTTAAATAGATAGGTTGTGGGAGTAAAGACTAATTGTAATTGCAGTCCTTTTCAGGACTAAGTTACATCAGTTCCTATCAGTTTTTGCCAGGCAGGTCTGTGCCAGTGCTGTGCAAGTTTTTTTCACAGCATTTGGCTAAATCTAGCAAAGCTAATCCTTTTTGGCCTATTGCAGAGTGTGTTAGTCAGTGGAGTAGCATATCTGTGTTGCAAGCTACACCACCTGTGTATAGAATACCAATTTTTTTACTGCACCTAATGAAGTAAAACCTTTTGGGCATAGCATCATTCTATTAGTCCATCTATACTGACCTCCATAAGGTTGCAAATTCAAAATAATTTTTATCTGCATCTAGCTCTGAAAAAATATTTGGCCTTCTAGCAGTGTGGGACTTGTTCTATTAGTTCATCTATACTGACCTCCATCAGGTTGCAAATTGAATATAATATTTTTCTGCATCTAACTCTGAAAAAATATTTGGGCTTCTAGCAGTGTGTGGGACTTATTCTATTAGTCCCTCTATACTGACCTCCATCAGGTTGCAAATTGAATATACTTTTTTTCTGCATCTAGCTCTGAAAAAATATTTGGCCTTCGAGCTGTGTGTGGGACTTGTTCTATTAGTCCATCTATACTGACCTCCATCACGTTGCAAATTGAATATAATGTTTTTCTGCATCTAGCTCTTAAAAAATATTTGGCCTTCTAGCAGTGTGTGGGACTTGTTCTATTAGTCCATCTATACTGACCTCCATCAGGTTGCAAATTCAAAATAATTTTTATCTGCATCTAGCTCTGAAAAATATTTGGCCTTCTAGCAGTGTGTGGGACTTGTTCTATTAGTTCATCTATACTGACCTCCATCAGGCTGCAAACTGAATATAATTTTTTTCTGCATCTACCTCTGAAAAAATATTTGGGCTTCTAGCTGTGTGTGGGACTTGTTCTATTAGTCCATCTATACTGACCTCCATCAGGTTGCAAATTGAATATAATATTTTTCAGCATCTAGCTCTGAAAAAATATTTGGCCTTCTAGCAGTGTGTGGGACTTGTTCTATTAGTCCATCTATACTGACCTCCATCAGGTTGCAAATTGAATATAATATTTTTCTGCATCTAGCTCTGAAAAAATATTTGGCCTTCTAGCAGTGTGTGGGACTTGTTCTATTAGTCCATCTATACTGACCTCCATCAGGTTGCAAACTGAATATAATTTTTTTCTGCATCTACCTCTGAAAAAATATTTGGGCTTCTAGCAGTGTGTGGGACTTGTTCTATTAGTCCATCTATACTGACCTCCATCAGGTTGCAAATTGAATATAATATTTTTCTGCATCTAGCTCTGAAAAAATATTTGGCCTTCTAGCTGTGTGTGGGACTTGTTCTATTAGTCCATCTATACTGACCTCCATCAGGTTGCAAACTGAATATAATTTTTTTCTGCATCTAACCCAGACAATAGTTTTGGCCTAATACCACAGTTTGGCCACTCAGCTCTGCTCGGTTCCCATCCATTGTATTTTTGTGCAAACAACTCCAGAGTTGTGAATTAGTTAACCACCAAAATGAGTGGAAAAAGGCCTGCTGCTGGTGGAAAGGGGAATAGGCGTGTTGGGAAGGGGAAAAAAGGTTGTGTCCGTGGAGTAGGTGTTAAAGCAACAGCAACATCTGCAGAAGAAAGACCATCTTCCAGCAAAACTAAAATGTCTACTTCTTTTCTTGGACAATGTGATACGATCCCTTTCTTATAGACACGCCCATCGCTACAAATTCCAGGTGAGGCACAAAAACAGCAGGTGCTTCAACGGATATCAAGTGCTCCTTTAAGTGGGCTCTCCTCCACATCAACTTCAACATCACAAATACTCCAGTCCTCAAAGGTGTCACCCCAATCGCACTTGCTTCCTCACAGCTCCCAAATCTCCAGCGGCCCGTCTGAGTATGAGGTAGAACAGATGGTTGAGTCTGCAGAGCTGTTTACTCATACTATAGCCTGGGAATCAGAGGTCGGCTCCAGCGCTTCTGTGAATCCAGACGAGGAAATGATCTGCACTGATGCCCAGAATCTTTATGAGTCGGATCCAGGACCAGACGCAGAAGGTTCTGACCATAATGTAGACCCTCATTCCCAAACTGTAACTCCTGTTGGTGGAGACAATGAGGAAGACGATGATGAGACTCAAATACCTGATTGGAGCGACAACTTTAGTTTTTTGTCAAGGCATGAACAGGTTGGCTCTGAGGACGACGGGTGTGATAACACACAGGGTGATGATGATGAGGTTGGAGATCCCACTTACTGTCAACCCACAGTCAGCCAAGAGATGAGGTCAGCAGAGGAGGTGGAGGAGGATGCTAGTGACGACAAGGTCAGGTTGCGCCTTCCTGGACAGAGACATAGTACTGGAAGCACGTCAACAACTGCATCCTCAAACACAACTCTGCCTCTGACTACAAGTCGTGGTGGCTCTTCAGGTCGCATGGGTGCTAAGCCTTGCATAGCCTGGGCATTTTTTCAGATCGATAAAGATGACCCAGCTCGTGTTATCTGTAACATTTGTCAACAAAAGCTAAGTAGAGGCCAAAAAATACATAGTTTGAGTACTTCATGCATGAACCGGCACATGGACATGAAGCATAAGTTGCAGTGGGAAGCTCACTGTGCTACAATGCGGCCTAGCCGGCCGGGCTAGCCACCGTCTGCCCCATCTTGTGCATCTGCGGCCTCTTCATCCTCTGTGACTGGGGGGACAGCAGTCACTCCTGTTTTGGGACGCAGACCTGCCACCTCTTTACCCGCAACAGCCAGCGTGATTGGCAGGTCATCATTTTCTTTGGAGGTGGTAACACCAGCTGGTGTTGAGCGCTGTCCGACATCGATAGCACCACCTTTGGATCAAGGCAACCTAACATGTCCGCCTGCATCTTCCTCACAGACCGGCAGTTTGCCGGGGACACCCTTATCAACCCCATCTAAGCACAACAGCCAGCCCTCAGTCCCTCAGATGAGGACAAGTAAAAGACAATTTCCTCCTAGCCATGAGAAAGCTAAGAGGTTGAATTTCACCCTCTGCAAGCTCTTGGCTACCGAAATGCTGCCTTTCCGCCTGGTGGACACAGAGGATTTTCGAGACCTTATGTCCGTCGCAGTGCCCCAGTAACAGATGCCCAGTCGGCAATACTTCTCAAAGAAAGGTGTGCCTGCGCTCCACCAGCATGTCGCACAAAACATCACCGCTTCTTTGAGAAACTCTGTGTGTGACAGGGTGCATTTCACCACAGACACTTGGACGAGTAGGCATGGACAGGGGCGTTACATGTCGCTGACTGGGCACTGGGTAACTATGGTGACAGCAGGACAAGGGGCTGCTGTCCAAGTCTTGCCGTCCCCACGAGTTGTGCGTCAATCCTCTTTATGTCAAAGTTCCTCCACTGCTTCTGCCTCCTCAACCTCCTCTCGGTCCTCCACCTGCACCCAAAGCCTGTCTGGTCATGCCACAAGCTTTCTAACTGCGCAGAAGGGATCCTGAACACCTCCTTACTATGCTGGCAGTAGGGCTCAACGTCATCAGGCGGTTTTTACTTTGAAATGTCTGGGAAATGTGAGTCACACAGCTGAGGAGTTGTGGTCAGCTCTGGAGAACCAATTTCATGAATGGTTGTCTCCACTTGACCTGAAACCAGGGAAGGCCGTGTGCGACAATGCTGCAAACCTGGGTGCGGCCCTTCGCCGGGGCAATGTCACACACGTGCCTTGTATGGCTCACGTGTTGAACCTGGTTGTCCAGCAATTTTTAACCCACTTTCCCGGACTAGATGGCCTTCTGCAGAGGGCACGGTCACTGTGTGCTCACTTCCGCCGTTCGCATCCCGCAGCTCAGCAACTTACATCTCTACAGAAGTCGTTGGGCCTGCCACTTCACCGGCTAAAATGCGATGTGCCTACCCGGTGGAATTCAACTCTGCACATGTTGCAGCGACTGTGGCAGCACCGACAAGCCCTGGTGCAATACGTTCTGACATATAGCCTGGGCCAACGGGATCCAGAGGAGGGGCAAATCACGCTGGAGGAGTGGTCTCAGATCAGGGACCTATGCACCCTTCTGCACAGTTTTGAAATGGCGACGAAGATGTTTAGTGCTGACGATGCCATTATCAGCATGACTATTCTGGTGATTTACATGCTGGAGCACATGTTAAACAGAATTCGGAGTCAGGTGGTGGCACAAGAGGAGGTGGAGGAAGTAGAGGAGGAGGAGTTGTATGCGGAAGGGCTAACATCTGCAAGGTCCAGACGGTCGGCAGCACCAAGGCGGCAGGCATGTGAGGGTGGGGGAGATGGTTTTACCAGGGCGCATGGTAGCAGCCAAACTAGTGGGGAAGGTGCAGGAGCCCAGGAAGAAGTGGAGGACGAACTGATGGAAGACTCATCAGATGAGGGAGACCTTGATCACATTTCTGTTGTGCGAGGTTGGGGGGAGAGGACAGAGGAAGGAAGCATGATTGTTACCTCGCCACCAACACAACAGGGACTTGGTGCTCCTGGATGCGCAAGACACATGAGTGCCTTCTTGCTGCACTACCTGCAACATGACCCTCGAATTGGGAGAATTAGAAATAATCCTGACTACTGGGTTGCCACACTGTTAGATCCCCGGTACAAAAGTAAATTTGCAGAAATAATTCCTGCCATAGAAAGGAATGCACGCATGCAGGAGTATCAGCAGAGACTGTTGCAGAATCTTACATGTGCTTTTCCACGAAACACCATTGGTGCACGTAGTGAATCTCACAGTTCCAACTTGCCAACCGTGGGACCGTCGAGTGTTCAGCACTCAAACTGTAACAGAAACACAGTATCTGCTGGTAACATCAATTTTGCGGAATCATTTCACCACTTTTTTAGCTCATCCTTTGCAAGGCCACAGGAGACAAGAAGTCTGACACATAGTCAACGCCTAGAGACGATGGTACAGGAGTATCTCCAAGTAAACATTTAAGCCATGACTGTGTCACTGGACCCTTGCTCTTTTTGGGCTTCCAATCTGGATAAATGGCCGGAGCTCGCCAGTTACGCCTTGGAGATCTTGTCATGCCCCGCAGCCAGCGTTCTGTCTGAGCGTGTGTTCAGCGCTGCTGGTGGTGTGCAGATATAAAATTAATAATAATTTTTAGCTGCATCTAGCCCGGAAAATAATTTTGGAGCTCCGAGATGCGCAAGACACATAAGTGCCTTCTTGTTGCACTACCTGCAACATGACCCTCAGATTGTCAGAATTCGAAGTAATCCTGACTACTGGGATGCCACACTCTTAGATCCCCCATACTCTTCGATCAACCTTTTCATTTTAATAAAGACCAAAAAAATGGTCATTTTTTAAATTATAAGCATTAGCAGGTTATTAGAAACTGAAATCAAACAGTTTTCAACTCAAAACTTTATTCTAGGTGATGTTACATTTTCACATAGGACCCCTTGTTCGAAAGGAGCTTCTGAACTCTCGTCCACTGAATTTGTCAGGTTTTGGATGGTTTCTGCTTCAATTGTTTTGCATGAGGACAGAATACCCTCCCAAAGCTGTTGCTTAGATGTGAACTGCCTCCCGCCATCATAGACACTCCTTTTGATGATGCTCCAGAGGTTCTGAATGGGGTAGAGGTCAGGGGAGCATGGGGGTCACACCATAAGTTTGTCCCCTTTTATGCCCATATCAGCCATAGATGCAGATGTGTTATGTGCAGCATGAGACGGTGCATTATCATGCATGAAAATGATCTTGCTGTGGAATACACGGTTCTTCTTCTTGAACCATGGCAGGAAGTGCTGTTTGAGAAACTCCACATACATTATGGAGTTCATCTTTACCCCTTCAGGGATCCTAAAGGGGCTGACAATCTCTCTCCCCATGATTCCAGCCCAAAACATTACTCCACCTCCTCCTTGTTGGCGCTGTAGCCGTGTTTGCGTGGGGTGTCCATCAACCAGCCATCCTCCACTCCATCCATCTGGACCACCGAGCGTTGCACGGCACTCATCCATGAACAAAACAGTTTTGAAATCAGTCTTCATGTAATGTTTGGCCCACTGGAGCCGTTTCTGCTTGTGTGCAGTGGATAGAGGAGGTCGACAGGATGGCGTACGCACAGCTGCCAACCTCTGAAGGACCCTGCATCTTGTTGTTCGGGGGATGTTGGAGGCACCAGCAGCTTCAAAAACTTGTCTTGGCTTTTTTGCCGCTGCTCTTTTAACCTGACGTAATTGCCTGTAGGAAAGAGTCCTCAATTTGCCCTTATCAGCACGCACACGTGTGTACTGTGAATCAGCTACATACTTCTTGATTGCCAAGACACTTCATCCTGATCATCGCACAATGTTGATTGTAGTTATGCCTTGACCTAAACACTCCACAATTTGTTGCTTCTCAGCAGCCAATGTATCCTTTTTCTTTCCCATTTGCCAGAAAATGTAGGCTGCTTAATAATGTGGGACAGCCTTCTTAAGTAGTTTTGCCATTCATTGGACACACCTGCCAAACTAATTAGCACAGGTGTCTGCAATTGCTTACAGTGATATAAAGAGCCCTGACACACATCACCATCAATGAGTTTAACTGACAAACAAACAAATTCTTCTTATAACTCCTAAACACTTTTTGCATAATAATTTGGAACACAGTGTACATATGCTTTTCCACAAAACACCAGTGGTTCACGTAGTGAATCTTACAGTTCTAACTTGCCAACCGTGGTCTGTATGGAGTTGTTCAATAAAGGGCCCAAAATTAAGATAACATAGATGGGAGAGGTCTCTATGAATAGGAATTCCTAAGAATTTGATACCCTGTGAGGGCCAGGCAAAGGGAAAGTTGGACTGGATGGAATCCTGTATGGATTTGGGGAGGGAGACATCGAGGGCCTCAGACTTCGCTGTATTGATTTTAAAATTTGACCATGTAACAAAGTGATCTATTTCAGCCATAACAGCCTGCTGATGGATATATGTGATTGACATCATCAGTAAATGCAGAGCACTTGTACTCGGTGCCTCCCACCTCAAGCCACCTAATATTGGGGTTATGGCGAATTGATGAGAGCAGGTGCTCCGTCACTAGGATGTATAAGAGAGGGGACAGAGGACATCCCTGCCTTGTCCCATTGGTGATTATGAAAGGTGATGAAAATGTTTTGACGCGCCCCCTGGGCCTTGGGACATCCGGAGCCGGACCCTTTTTGGTGGATGCTGGTGGTTGTAGTCTCCGTGGCGGCGACCCGGTTCCGTGGCTCAGGGCGGTCAAAGCAGTGGCGGAACTATTTATGTGGTTTTCATGTTTAAATGTCCGACGACGCCACCCGTGGATTGTGGTCAGAGTGAACCGCCGCTGCAGGGCAGACCGCTGAGGCAGGTGTTGTGGGTGCAGCAGAGCGTAGCATAACTCCCCACGGGAGGAGTATAGCCTCAGGGCAGTGTATGCAGAGGATGGGGGTGATGGTGCAGGGCAGCAGCAGTAGCGACACGGAGTCAGTGATGCAGTCCAGGGCCTTTACTCACAGTTCTTATTATCCAGACCACTTCTGCAGGTATCTGCTGCCCACGTCGTACTGTGCTCACCAGGTGAGGGGCTCAGACAACTCCCAGATAACTTTGGAGCGCTTCACAGGACCCCCTTTGTGTGTCCTTTGTCTGGCCTTTCTTACCAACCCTTCTGTCCGGCTGCCTCAGGCCTCCTCTTGGTAAACTTGGTGCCAGTTTCCCTGACCCTATGTGCTGCCCACCTAGTGGGTGTAGCGAGGGGCTGCGCCACATAAAATGTCACAGCCTCCGGTTTCTAGCTGAGGGTCGTTTCCCGCCTCCACTAGTTTCGGGGACCGGTCTCCCCCTTTGGCCTGACCCCTCCACGCAGGTGGATTCGGGCGTGCGGTGGCGACTCGCCCGCCCACACCCCTGGGATCCCTTCATTCCTCGTTCCTGGAGCCTTCTCCACTCCTCTTCCTTCCTTCTCCCTCTTCCAGGCCTGGGCCTCTGTTACTAGGCCCGCCTCCAGAGCAGAGCTCATGCAGAGCCCCTCCTCCCTGTCACTTCTGCTCAGACTTCTCTGCACTGAACTAAGATGGTGCACACCTTTTATACTCCCTTCTCAATGCACCTAGGAACTGCTTCCTCCCTGCTCCTGCACTACAGGGTTCCCCTTCCTCAGTGTTCCCTCCCCCCACTCCAGCCAGGGACAGGGACTGTCGTGCCAATCTCAGGGCCATATTGGTCGCCCTGCCCCACGGCAATGTGGTGTAATGCATGCAGGTGTCGGGTCCTGATCCACACTCCATCCTTACCTGAGAGTGAGATATCACACCTCTGGGTGAGGTGCAATACCTCTGCAGCAACCGAGCCCTCGGGGTGCTACAATTCCATTTATCTTCAGCCTAGGTGACGTATTGCGATAGAGGGCCGTGATTTTGGCTATAAAAGAGTCCCCTAGACCCCTACCCCAAGCTTTTTAAGAGAATAATATATGGCGTGCCAGGAGTGTCTATGGAATGCTTTCTCAGCATCCAACGAGAGTATCTAATTACATATTTTTAACTGCATCTAGCCCAGGAAATACTTTGTGCCTAGTAGCAGTGTCTGCTAGTCAGCGGATTATCCCGGCTGTTAAGCAAGCTACACCACCTGTAGTTTGGACACTTAATTTTTTCAAAGGAAATGCTTAGGGACCACGGGATACTCAGTGAAGAGCATCAGGAGGCACTCCAAGGCATAGGGGCTGGGACTGGTGGTAGGACGCCTTGCGGTGGACAGCCGAGCTCGATCCTTATAAAAGCTTTTTAACTGCAGCAGCTTTAGTGGACGCTACTGGAGCTGGAATTACGCGGCTGCTGGCATGAGAATTGCCCTTCAATAGATCCTTGTAAGAGGATTTAAAGTGTATTCATTCAAATTAGAGAGACAATTTAAATTAAAAAGCTTAGAGCTGCCTCCACCACAGGGGGGCTCGCTCGACCCACCAGCGGACAGGCACCAGTATTGGGAGAGGGGGGCTGGCCGTCAGGGTCCACCGCGGCTCTGGCACAAACGGAGGTGGCACGGGCAGGAACCGACTGGCCGTGTCGGCTTCTCACTTTTTGGATTTTAGAAGGGCATGACATGCCTATATCTGAGTCTCCCCCTCCTTTTACTCCTCCACCTCTTTTCTTTTCGCATGACTATGTACTTGTCACTTTTCCATGTGTTAGTTATGTCTTCTGAGCAGTTTGTCAGCTTTTGGACACCTTTGAAGGTGTTTTCTATGTTTTTCTATGTGTTTTTGTTTGCCTGCCATTGGTTTTAACTGTGTTCGAAGGTGTTCGACGAACAGTTCGACGAACCGAACCGAACTCAAACACTACGGGGGTGGCTCAACACTAGTGGCGATATACGTGTTTTTTTTTCCTCCCCTTTCCTCCTGCCTCATCATCCTTTTCCCAGGTTATATGCATATAATGCTCATATTTTGCACTTTATCAGTGGTTGCTTCCCATTTATTTAATTTATTTATTGGTTTCCTTATCGATTCATTATTTATCTTTGATCATATATGTTTCTGGTCACTTGTGTTTAGGTATAGCACTTGCAGTTTATTGTATGATTTTTCATCATGACACAACCAATGACTTAAATCTTGTATTTTGTTTCTCTGTGGGTCATTGATCTGTGCATATTCCCTTAGGGCGACTTATTTTATCTTCTCTACTACATTTATGGGCAATTAGAGGTTTAGGGGTATTTGTTTATTATAACCTTATTGTGATCCTTTTTGTATGCATTAGTTGCATGGTTAAAGGGATTGTCTAGTCCAAATTAATAAGTCTGCGGTGACTCTGTGTGACTGCAGACTTATGAATCTCCCTTGAATGGAGTGAAGTCATGCCTTCTAGTTGGCCACACCCACTGGATGGCCCCATCACTAGTCGGGTTGCGGTCTTGCTCTATACAAATGTATGGAGCGAGGCCATGCCCAATGGGTGGGCTCTGGCAGGGAGTATGTATAATGCATACTTACCCTCCGCTCCCGGCTCAGAAACAGGTGAATCCTCGTAGCATACAGTGCAGGTGCTGGGGGGATTCATAAATCTGCAGTCACGCAGAGTGACTGCAGACTAATCGATTTGGACTGGAGAACATGCCATTTTTACGCTACCTGAGCTCCCCATAAGCTCAACTATGCAGAACTACTAAAAGATCTAAGCATAGTATTTTAGTATTCAATGCAAAAAAGAGGTGGACAATAATAATAATGCTCTATGACTAAGGGCGCAGTAGATGCCAGAAACGCATCAGAGCGGTTCCTGTACCACATCATCTTTGTATGGATTTTTAAAGATATGTATTTGGAATAAAGCTTGAAGATTTTTTATTATTGGATGTGCCTGTCCACCTCTTTTTTGCATTGGATATTTCTGGTCAGTCAGCAACATTGGAATGGCACTCCGGAAAATAAAGACAGCTGTTTCATAAATTATGAGTACCATGGAAATTTTCTCTTCCGGTTTTATAGAGTATTTTAGTATTCACTAAACATTTGAACATCCAGTAATGATCTTATATTTCACAGCTAAGCTGATCTGTTTACAGATGTCTCAAACACTGACTTCTTCAACATTTTTTGAGAGCAACAGATTGTATAATAATGAGATGTACAACTATCCATGGATTTACTTGTTAAAGGGACCAAATAAGTCCACTGATGTTGCCCTGAAAAGGTTTTTTTCCACTGTTATAAGAAATCACATATCAGATATTAAAGGAGTGGTTAGAAACAAAAAATATAGCACAAAACAAATTGCAACTGGAGACAGTGGTGATCTCTGCATGCCAGGTATTGTTACAACATGCACTGACAGTACGCTCTCTTGCCGGCTCTTTACTTCTGATCATAGCTGGTGAGGGAGAGCACTGTCATGTTCATATTGCACAGTAACAAGAGTCTAGTGACCATCCGTCGAAATTGACTAATGATGCATGCTCAGTAGAGCAAGGAATAGTATAACCCTTGAAATAGACATTACTGATGATGCTCTGTTTCAAAGATAGGGGCAGATGCTGCGACAGTGATGGCAGCCTCTGCCCCCTGATGGCGCTTCCTTTCAGTATCCCATCATGCACTGGGATTCTCAAACAAAGCGTTATCAAAAAAGGAAGTAGCAAAATGAAAAAATAAAGCAGTGTAGTGACCTTTTATGGTAGGGACTTTTTAATTATAGTATATTAGACAATATATTAGAATATGGCATAAAATAGATAGGCATTTAAAATAAAAATGATTTGTGTATCGGATGACCCCTTTAATGATTATTGGCTGTCTGACTTTAGGTATTCCCTTTGAGCCTCAAATACAGGATAATACATTTTATCCTTGAACAATTGTTTTCTCATCCAGCCATTATGCAGGCAACCACAACTCAGTCATTTTCATTTAAATGGAGCCATATAGCAGTTCCCTGCATAGTTAGACAGCAGTGCCAATGTGCAGGTAAAAACCCTAAGGAATATGAGCGTTCACAGGATTCCCCAAGAGATCTGCCCCCTGTGATCCTAATGCTATTACATATTAGTAATAGACCATATCATTCTAACATGGAAAAAAGTAGAGATTTGTAACACTGTATACATTATTTATTGATATTCTTTGTACTTAAACTCTAAAAACTTCAAAATTTTGCTCTGAAAACTTGCTGCATATTCACATTCCCGTCTGCAATTTCCTTATAGGAAATGTGTCATCAGAAAATACTTGTTATTAATAATAATAACAATATTATTAAATATTGTTTAAATCAGATTTTTGAGTTAAATGTAGTTTTTTAGGTTAAATTATTGGCAATCATTTTTTTTCCTCCATATCTCAATCTTTATAAAAAAAAACAGAAAACTAGCAATTTTCTCTCCGGTCACTGGAGCTTTTTTTTAGACTCAAGCTCCCTGTTGTTTCAATAAATTTAGATGCACATTAACTGAATTTAACCTTTTCTTTTGTACTGAAGCATCTAATGAGCGTGTGCAAAATTAATTGTGAATGGAGAGGGAGCAGGCGCAGCTGTGACATCATCTATTGAGATTGGTGGATCCTGTATTATCAGCTGTGTATGGAGGCGTAATCAGTTGTAATGCTGACTCTGATGATTAGGAAACTGTTGTAAACTCTACTTAAAAGGCAAGGAAGTATGAGTGTAAAATAGACCCAGTTGCCTGAGTGAAAATTGTAAGATTACTAATTTTGTTTTTAAATAAAGATTGTGATGTGAAAAAAAAATTGCCAATTTAAAAAAAAAATGTAATAAATCCGATTTAAAGAATATGTCATATTGTCATGACCTTTAAAATGATTTTTAATTGGAAACAGTTGATACCTTTGATAGTAAAAGCAAACTCTTAAAATTCCTAATTTAACAGAACACATGGCCCAATGTTTTACTATACCAGTGTATGTTTATTTGTTTGGGCTTTACGATGTTTGTCTGAATCTGTACATCATTTAACGTATGTTTGTACAGACTGTGTCTGAGTGTGTTTAGCTGACATGTTCTGTTTTCTGCATACACATATGCTCCAATGTTTTGTAGCCCATGTATTCAGCATCAAGGATTAATAGAAGAACAAATGGTTGAAAAGAAATTACTAAATCTTCCAAAATACAAAATATGATTTCTTATGATTTGCATAACAAATGTTTGATTGAAGAGAATGTCAACTGAATAACATCAAATTGTATCTAAACTCTAGTTACCCCCTTTCATATTAAATCCATTATCTTCACAAATGTATGGCTTGCTATGACAGCCGGTGGTCTGCTGAAGACCCTCGTGCTTGTCAATACAGAGCTCCTTTGAAACCCTGTTTGTGGCGGGCTTTCTAAGGAGACAGTGATTTTTTACTATATACAGCAATGCTGTTGCATTGCTGTATATAGCACAGGTGATCAGACAGTCGCAGCTTCAAGTCCCCTTATTGAGAACAGTAAACCGTTACAAAAAAAGTGAAGGAAATATAAAAAACATAAAACTTCAAATCGCCCCCTTTTCCTCCATTAAAAATAAAGGTTATAAAAAAGTTTAAAAAATACACATATGTGGTATCGCTGTGTCAAGAAAATACAGTTCTATCAAAATATAACAATAATAAAGCTTATTGGTAAACACACTGTAAACGAAAAAAAAATCAAGAATGCCAAAATTATGGTTTTTTGGTTGCTGCAATACAAAAAATGCTGTAACAAATGATCAAAATGTCATATCTATCCCAAAATAGTATCAATAAAAATGTCTTGTCCTTCAAAAAAAAAAAACATTACAAAGCTCCATCGACCAAAAAATGAAAACGTTACGGGTCTCATAAAATGGCAACACAACTCCAAAATAGTTTTATTGCAAACTTCTGATATTTTTTCACTACTAATATAATAAAAGAACTGGACATGTTTGGTATCTTTGTAATCATACTGATGAACAGAATTATATCGTAACGTCATTTTTACCATAAAATGTACACCTTAAACCCTTAACGATGGCCAATACACATTAAAACGATGGTCGTTAAGGGGCCTTATTCCCTCATTGCCATTTTAAAATGACAATCAGGAATAAAGCTGTAGCGCCCCCCAGAGTCAGATATTCTCGGAAGTCTCAGCTACCGACGGTAGCTGAGACCCTTGAGAACATGATCACGGCTGGTTTTTCCAGTCCCTGATCACATGATCGCCGTTATTCAGTGAATAACGGCGATCACGGAAAAAAAACTGTGCCCACAGTTGCAATGATTTCTCTCTCCTGTGAAATGATATACATGTTAGAGGATAGAGAAATGAAGCCCCCTGAGCCCCTCCAGTACCTCCGCCATACCACAGATCTCCTGATCCATCCCCCGGCCCTCCGTCCTCTTCCGGGAAAAAAAATAGCGGGCGCAAGCGCAGTGCGCCCACCGAGATCTGCTGGCAGGTACCCGGCAACAATAGGTAATTTTCCCTATTGGTTCCTTTTGATCACTGTGATCACCCTATCACAGTGATCAAAAGCAAAAAAATAGTAAATCAAATCCCCTTTTGTGATCCCCCTTAGTTAGATAAAAATTATAAAATAAAAATATATATATTTTTCCATTCTTTGTTGTTAGGCTTCGGCTTAGTGTTAAGGTTGTGTTAGGGTTGGGATTATGTTAGGGTTAGGATTAGGGTTGTGTTAGGGTTAGGATTAGGGTTAGGGTTGTGTTAGGGTTAGGATTAGGGTTAGGGTTGTGTTAGGGTTAGGATTAGGGTTGTGTTAGGGTTGTGTTAGGATTAGGATTAGGATTGTGTTAGGGTTAGGATTAGGGTTAGGGTTAGGATTAGGGTTGTGTTAGGGTTAGGATTAGGGTTAGGGTTGTGTTAGGGTTGGAGTTAGGATTGGGATTTTTTCAAAAGTAAAGAAAAAAAAATAATGACGATATGGCAATTAGTGTTGTTATACAGCCAAAAAAAAACATGTGGGGATTGCCTGCCATACAGAGGCACTCCCCGCATGTTTTTTTTTTGACTGTATAACAGCTGAGAAACATGTGAGGCAGCGACTTGAGCATGTCACTCAAGCACCCGCAATACTCGGTGCATACTCGAGCACCTGATGTAACTCAAGCAGCGAGCAACACTAATGACGACGTATTCAATATGATGACCTTATGTTATCAAATTCAGTGTCGTTCCTCTGCATTCAAAATGCTCCCTATACCCCTTGATAAAATCCTTGAGGGTTCTAGTTTCCAAAATGGTGTCATTTGTGGGGGGTTTCCACTGCTTAGGCACATCAGGCGCTCTCCAAACACGAAATGGCCGCCGCTCTCGCTTCCAGACAATTTTGCATTCAAAAAGTCACACGTTGCTCCTCCCTTCTGAGCTCTGCCGTGTGCCCAAACAGTGGTTTTCCCCCATGTATGGTGTTTTGGTGTACTCAGGAGAAATTGCGTAATACATTTTGTAGTCCATTTTCTCCTGTTACCCTTGTAAAAATAAAAAGTTTGGGGCTAAAAGATAATTTTTGTAGAAAAATTTAGATTTTTTATTTTCACAGCACTACATTAGAAACTTCTGTGAAGCACCTGGGGGTTCAAGATGCTCATCACAGATCTAGATAGGTTCCTTGAGGGGTCTAGTTTCCAAAATAGCGTCACTTTTGGGGAGCTTCCACTGTTTAGGCACATCAGGGGCTCTCCAAACACGACATTGCGTCCGCTGTAGATTTCAGCCAATTTTGCTTTCAAAAAGTCAAATTGCGCTCCTTCCCTTCCAAGCCCTGCCATGTGCCCAAACAGTGGTTTTCCCCCATGTATGGTGTTTTGGCATACTCAGGAGAAATTGTGTAATACATTTTGTAGTTCATTTTCTCTTGTTACCCTTCTAAAAATAAAAAAATAGGGGTCTGAAGTAAAACGTTTGTGAAAAAAAGTTGTGTTCATTTTTTCCTTTTACGTTGCTTCAATTCCTGTAAAGCACCTGAAGGGTTAATAAACTTCTTGAATGTGTTTTTGAGCACCTTGAGGGGTGCAGTCTTTAGAATGGCGTTACTTTTGGGTATTTTCTGTCATATAGACCACTCAAAGTCACTTCAAATGTGATGTGGTCCATAAAAAAAATGATTTTGTGAATGTTGTTGGAAAAATTAGAAATCACTGGTCAATTTTTAACCCTTATAACTTCCTACCAAAAAAAATGTGTTTCAAAAATTGCGCTGATGTAAAGTAGACATGTGGGAAATGTTATTTATTAACTATTTTGTGTGACATAACTCTCTGACTTATGGGCATGAAAATTAAAAGTTTGAAAATTGCAAATTTTTCAAAATTTTAGCCAAATTTCCATTTTTTTCACAAATAAACGTCAGTCATATCAAATAAGTTTTACCACTATCATGAAGTACAATATGTCATGAAAAAACATTCTCAGAATCAGCGGGATATGTTGAAGCATTCCAGAGTTATTACCTCATAAAGTGAGAGTGGTCAAAATTGTAAAATTTGACCTGGTCATTAAGGATATCATTGACTCCATCACTAAGGGGTTAAAAACAAGTCCCTAAAAACAATGTCAGAATTGCTTTTTTTTCACAACTTCTCTTCATTTTTTTCCCCATCTTCCAGTACACTACGTGGTAAAATGAATTGTGTCATTCAAAAGTTCAATTTGTCCCGCAAAAAAACAAGAACTCATATGCCTATGTGGACAGAAAAATAAAAAAGTTATGGCTCTGGGAAGAAGTGAAGGAAGAAACAGAAATGCAAAAATGGAAATTGGCCCATCGTGAATTGGTTAAATAAAACCCAACTATTTTTATCATCTTTATTCTTTAAATCATGAATATATTTTGCAAATTATATATTTATTGGGCTGACAAAATATATTTTATTCAATCTTTTATTGCCTTTTTACACATTTTTATGCCCATTTGTTTCTGTTTTTGCCAAGATTTTTCTAACATATTGATTATTACAATTAATCATCACTTTTGGGGTACAGCAATCCAACATCATATAAAACTATGGATTTTTTTTATATTCACTACTTGCTTCTTACTCTATTAGTGTTCTGGTGATTTGGGTTCAGTCTATGCCCCAGGACCTTGTATTTTAGTCTGTCTGATGTGTCTTATATGTTTTTTAATTGTGGCCTTTATTTGTAATAAAGTAATATATTAATAATCAAACTTTTTATTTATTTATTTTTTTAGACACTTTTTTGGGGATAAAAAGATAGAAAGTAATCTGTTATATCATGGTGTGTTATATATTTTTATTTTACAACTACAGTAAAAAAACCTTTAAAAGTTTATTATTAAAAGGGTTATTCCAGAATTTACTACGTTTTTATTCAAACTCCCTAACCTCTCTAAAGTAACCCCGCTATGTCTTCACAAATCTTACTGGCAAATTTCATACTTTTTTTTTTGGCTCCATCTCCTCCATCATTTTATCTCTGTAATCAGTGTGATGTGGGCGGTCCTTCAAGGCTGCCCATGTGACTACATTTCCCACAAGGCCCTGTTTTTTCTCCAGGCTCCCTACTCTCCGCCTGCACAGATCTCATTAATTACTCCTCCAACTGTGCTGTGATCTGCACGTGGCCACAGACGTGGAAACATACTACCGTGCAGGCATCTACTGAGCATGTGCGACCTATTATGATAAAATTACAGGACGTATCTTTTAGGCAAAAGCCTCTGTCATGCAGATCTTCAGGGGTGATATTTGGAACAGCAAGTACTTTTAGAAATTGAGGCTATTTGACAACATTATTTACATTAGGACTTGAAGTCACTGAGCTGTGATTGATATTATGGGGATAATCATTTTTAAGGCTATGGTCACCTCTTTAACCAGTTTTTGTATTATATTTATTTATTATCCTCCCATTTTGTGTATACAGCTCTTACGCAGACCTTTTCTCACAACATTCTTTCATAAAAATATGTGTATGATACATACTAGGTCCAGATTGACCACTGTGTTCAGCTCAATAAGTGTCTGGGGAAACTGCACTGGATGAACATTGGAGATGTATGCCACCTATGTTCCCTCACTTAAGGTCCTGTAGATGGACACCTCTGCAAGGAACATGCCCCCATGGCAGAATGCATCATAAGTCTCGGATTGCTAAGGCAACTAGGGACACGGGTTTCATTTTAGACGTTTCTACTCATTTTGCCCTGGATAAAGATCCGCAGAGGGTTTATTCGGGGGACACATATTTGGTGGAGAATGATGTCTGGGTAAGTTTTATTTACCTTTTGAGGTAATTCTGCTTTCGTTTATGTTCCAATGATTTACAAAACTGTTTATAAGCTTTTTATGGGGTATGGGGAGGCTATATAAGAGGGGAGAGATGAGTTACTCTATATATGCCTGATGAAGACCATGGAAGGTGGTTGAAAGGTGTTGCTATTGCTTTTATAGGGAGTAAACATTTTTACATCCACTGCAGTATCTTTTAGTTCATGTTTGACACAATTCCACCACTATACATATTTGAAATCTGCAAGGGGTGTCCATCCAGCATTTTTACAGCACAGTTTTCCTAGGTCCTCATTGCGCTACACACATAGGTCCATCTAGAACCAGTGTGTATAATACACATATTTTTCACTTTTTAACCACTAACCACAGTTGAATGCAGCAGGAGAGTAATGGTGTATTATGTCACATGTGATCATCTGGTGTTGTGCCCCACCACAATACTATAAGGTTAGAGTCCACAACAAATATGTTTTATAATTGTATCTACTTTAGAAGATTTCACACCAAGAAGTGCTTTTCTCTCTTTTTCCCAATACAGCATTATATTAGAAAATTAATATCTTTAAAATTCCCAATTATACTCCTTGGGGGAGAAATTGGTTCCCCTTAAGGACACCAGCAGCGTAAGGGCATATTGGCACTGCTATATGGGAAAAAATGCAAATTATTTTTCTCTGAAGGAAAGAAACTATCTCATGCTACCTATTGGAGAAACTAATGTTTGAAAAATGCCTTGTAACATGACTAGAGATATTTTTCTAAGCTATAAACCATCTACAGACAACTGCTTTGGTGTGTTTCAAAATAATCGGTTTAAAGCAGTGTTTGGCAGGCTAATTTATAGGGAACTTCCTCCAATAAGTGGTACTTGTCAGATGGTTTCCTTTCTGAAAAGAAAGCTAATATGCATATGTTTCCCATGGAGTATTGCCAAAAAGACTCCAAATAAAACTGGTCTCTGTAAGAAGAGCCACTCCCTCCCCAACTCTTCTTCAAGAGTGACTTATGCATCCAGCCAAACTCATATATCAAGAGAGATTGGATGTATAATATTACTTTGATCAATACTAAAATCTCCCTTTGGCTTTTCAATATGACTATGTCTCTATTAAAGTGTAGCCTCCAAACAAAACTTAAAGGCTAGTTTTCCTAAAATAGCACAGTCCAGGTCCCCAATAATCTAAAAGTGGCTCAACTTATTCAACAGATTAGATGTTGCAAAGACAGATGCTACAATTTGTTCATTCACCTATACAATTTTTAAAGGGGTATTCCCATCTCCAAGATCCTATCCCAATATGTAGTAGGTGTAATAATAATAATATTAGCAAATACCTCCAATTAGAAATGTAGTATAGTTTTTTTGATTCGCTATCTCTCTTACCTCATATGAAGGCATTGCAGGACCTTAGGTATCCATGGTTATGACCACTAGCAGCTAGATAACTAACCGTCACTTTATCAGTGGACGTAAACATGTGTAGCATCGGCGTCTCTGCCCCGTTCTAGGCAGAGACGCCGTCCCTCTCACCTCCCCGCTCCTGGCGCGGCGTCCTCCAGCGCTTCTCTCCCCGCTGCTTCCGGCACGCGCTCCTTCCCCGGCAGTGTGCTTAGGGCGCGCGCGCGCGCTCCCCCTCTCTTAAAGGGACCGCGCGCGCCGTCCTAAGGAGTCTCCGGCCAATTGCCGGAGGACCTCCCATATAAAAGGCACCTCCTCCAAAATGGAGGTGCCCGAGCAATGTTGTAGCACTGTTCACTACTCTGCTTCAGCCCTCAGGTCCCGTTGCCAGTTACCTGCCAGATACCTGCCAGATTCCTGCCAGTCTGCTGTCTAATTCCTGCCTGATATCCTGCTACCTGCCTGCTAGCCTGAGGTCCGACGGTCTGCCTTCCAACTTCTGTCAGTCTGTCTAAGGACCAGCCTGCCCGCTCACCTGGGAGCGCACATCTTCTACCTGCCTGCTTGCCTGAGGTCCGACGGTCTGCCTTCCAACTCCTGTCAGTCTGTCTAAGGACCAGCTTGCCCGCTCACCTGGGAGCGCTCATCTGCTGCCTGTCTGCTAGCCTACCAGGAGGCTCTGCCGTCACGTGCTGTGACCACCCGCCTGTCCAGAGACTCTCGCCTGCTCACCTGGGAGCTCACGTCTATCATCTGCCGCCACAGGTCGTACCAATCCTTTACCCAGAGACTGCCCCGGTCACTTGCCGTGACCTCCTGCCCGTTCATCCAGAGACTGCCCCGGTCACTTGCCGTGACCTCCTGCCCGTTCATCCAGAGACTGCCCCGGTCACTTGCCGTGACCTCCTGCCCGTTCATCCAGAGACTGCCCCGGTCACTTGCCGTGACCTCCTGCCCGTTCATCCAGAGACTGCCCCGGTCACTTGCCGTGACCTCCTGTCCGTTCATTCAGTGACTGTCCCAGTCACCTGCTGTGACTGCCTGCCCGTCTACCCTGGTCGCCACCCGCTCCCTTACAAGGACCGCCCCCTTGTATAGTAGCTCAGAGGTTCCGCCTCCCAGACCCGTTACACCATGGATACCTAAGGTCCTGCAATGCCTGAGTATGAGGAAATAGACATAGCGAATCAAAAAAACTATACTACATTTCTAATTGGAAGTATTTGCTAATATTATTATTACACCGACTACATATTGGGATAGGATCTTGGAGATGGGAATACCCCTTTATGGGGAAATTGTCAGATTTTTGGAGTTTGTGAAATGGATGTACATTCCAGGGGGGTTCATTCTTTCACTCTAGTCCCTCAAATGTGGTTTTCAATTCAGCTACTTCTTTTGTGAAGGCCAGCAACATACTGCCATACAGTCGCATGTAAAAGTTTGGGCACCCCTTGACAAAATGACTGTTATTGTGAACAGTTAAAAGGCCTAATGTTAAAGATGACACATTTTCTTTGTATTTTAGGCAAAAATAAATATATTGTCATTTATTACATTTTAAAAATTACAAAAAGGAAAATGGGCTCATTCAAAAGTTTGGGCATCCTTAGAGATTTGTGTGCTCAGATAACTTTGACCAAGCTTTCAGACTTTAATTAGCCTGTTAGTGTTTTGGCTTGTTCACTATCATAGTTAGGAAAGGCTAGGTGATGCAAATTTTCCAACCTTATGAAAAACTCAGCCTCCTCTAACCTTGTGCCGAAATACAGCAGCCATGGGTTCTTCTAAGCTGCTGTCTAGCACTCTGAAAATGAAAATGGTATAGGCCCATAAAGCAGAAGAAGGCTATAAGAAGATAACAACGTTTTCAAGATGCCCTTTCCTCAGTTCAAAATGTAATTAAGAAATGGCAGTTAACAAGAACAGTGGAAGTCAAGATTAGGTCTGTACGACCAAGCAAAATTTCAGTGACAGCTGCTCATAGGATTGCTAGAGAGGCAAATCAGAACCCTCGCTTGACTGCAACAAATTTAGCAGACTCTGGAGTTTTTCTACTGTTCAGAGACACCGGCACAAATATGGCCTTCATGGAAGAGTCATCAGAAGAAAACCTCTCCGGCATCCTCACCATAAAATTCAGCGTCGGAAGTATGCAAAAGAACATCTAAACAAGCCTGATGCATTTTGGAAACAAGTTATCGTATGTGTGGAGAAAAAAGGGCACAGAGTTTCAGGAAAAGAACATGTCGCCAACTATTAAGCATGGTGGTGGTTGAATCATGCTTTGGGGTTGTGTTGCAGCCAATGGCACGGGGAACATTTCACGGGTAGAAGGAAGAATTGATTCAATGAAATTTCAACAAATTTTTGATGCAAATATAACACCATCTGTAAAAAAGATGAAGTTTAAAAGAGGATGACTTCTACAAATGGATAATGATCCTAAACACAAGTCAAAATCCATAATAGACTACCTCAAAAGGTGCAAGAAGAAGGTTTTACAATCGCCCTCACAGTTCCCTAATCTGAATATCATTGAAAATGTGTGGCTAGACTTCAAAATAGCAGTGCATGCAAGACGACCCAGGAATCTCACAGAACTGGAAGAAATTTCCAAGGAAGAATGGATGAAAATCCCTTAAACAACAATTGAAAGACTCTTGGCTGGCTACAAAAAAGGTTAACAAGCTGTGATACTTTCAAAAGAGGGTGCTAATCATGCAGGGTGCCCAATCATGCAGGGTGCCCAAACTTTTTCATCGGCCCATTTTCCTTTTTGTAATTTTTAAAATGTAAAAGATAAAAATATTTTATTTTGCCTAAAATACAAAGGAAATGTGCCATCTTTAAATGTAGGCCTTTTAGAGATAATTTCATCTTCAACTTGCTTAACTGTTCACATGGTGCCCAAACTTTTACATGCTACAGTATCTTTATTTCCTTGGAAAATTGCATTTGGGAGACCAGAGTAAAAGGTTTGATATCCCTGCAAGTTAAATATCAATGTACAGTAGGTAGAGTTTTACAAATCAAGTAAATTCAGAGGTTTAAATTGAATAACACACCTTCTCTCATAAGGAAAGGATAATTTTTTCCACTTGGTACCTTCACTTCACTTTGTCTTTCACAATAGGAACACTTAGTTGCCGTATCTTTTATTATTACTTCAGTGATTTACTTCAGGTTTTTAATTTGATGACTAGTGGATTAAATATAGCCTGAAGACATTTACATTACACCCCGATGGTCTTCTAACAAAATGAATTCAAATTAATTTGAAGACCACATAATGTTTGCTGAGCTGGAAAAAATCCTTCTATTCTTGAAAAAAAACATTCCGAGATAGGAACAATTTCAGAAAGGTTAAGGAATAGTACATCATGCTGATTCACATGTTGCCCTTGGATCATAAATAATAACATGACTTTGATAAATAACTCCTGCAATTACATTCATACTATGGACCAGTCATTTCTTTAACATCATTTCCCCAAAGGTTATCTTAACCACTTCGCGCCAGAGCCTGTTTTTGCCTTCGTGACCGGGCCAATTTTTTCAATTCTGACCACTGTCACTTTATGAGGTAATTACTCTGGAACGCTTCAACGGATCCCCCTGATTCTGAGACTGTTTTTTTGTGACATATTGTACTTCATGATAGTGGCAAAATTTCTTTGATATCACTTGCGTTTGATTGTGAAAAAATCGGAAATTTGGCAAAAATTTTGAAAATTTTGCAATTTTCAAACTTTGAATTTTCATGCCCTTTAATCAGAGAGATATATCACACAAAATAGTTAATAAATAACATTGCCCACATGTCTACTTCACATCAGCACAATTTTGGAACCAAAATTTTTTTTTGTTAGGAAGCTATAAGGGTTAAAAGTTGACCAGCGATTTCTCATTTTTACAACAAAATTTACAAAAACATTTTTTTTAGGGACCACATCTTATTTGAAGTGACTTTGAGGAGCCTTTATGACAGAAAATACCCAAAAGTGATACCATTCTAAAAACTGCACCCCTCAAGGTGCTCAAAACCACATTCAAGAAGTTTATTAACCCTTCAGGTGCTTCACAGGAATTTTTGGAATGTGGAAGAAAACAATGAACATTTAACTTTTTTTCACAAAACTGCTACTTTAACCTCAAATTTTTAATTTTCACAAGGGCAGCCAGAAAAAATGGACCCCAAAATGGGTTGTGTAATTTCTCCTGAGCACGCTGATACCCCATATGTGGTGCAAAGCCACTGTTTGGGTGCACGGCATGGCTTGGAAGGTAAGGAGCGCCATTTGACTTTTGGAATGGAAATTTGACTGGAATGGATAGCGGACGCCATGTTGCATTTGGAGAGCCCCAGAGGTGTCTAAACAGAGGAAACCCCCAACAAGTGACCCCATTTTGGAAACTAGACCCCTCAAGGAACTTATCTAGATGTGTGGTGAGCACCTTGAACCCCCAGGGGCTTCATAGAATTTTATAATGTTGAAGTGTGAAAATAAAAAAACACATTTTTAACACAAAACTGCTACTTTAGCCTCAAATTTTTAATTTTCACAAGGGCAGCCAGAAAAAATGGACCCCAAAATGTGTTGTGCAATTTCTCCTGAGCACGCTGATACCCCATATGTGGTGCAAAGCCACTGTTTGGGCGCACGGCATGGCTTGGAAGGTAAGGAGCGCCATTTGACTTTTGGAATGGAAATTTGACTGGAATGGATAGCGGACGCCATGTTGTATTTGGAGAGCCCCTGAGGTGCCTAAACAGAGGAAACCCACAACAAGTGACCGAATTTTACAATCTACTCCTCTTTATAAATTAATCTAGTGGTGGGAAAATAAGTAGATAGGTAAATGGTCACTAAACCCATAGATGAATTCCCACAGAGGTGTCATTTCTATAATGGGGTCACTTCAGGGGGGATTATGCTGTTCTGGCACTTTTCAGAGTACCAGAGCTAAAGAATCCCCCCTGAAGTGACCCCATTTTGGAAATGAAACCCCTCTGGGAATTCATCTATGGGTTTAGTGACCATTTTAACTCAATGGATGATTTCCAGAAACAAGCACGCAATGGAAGGTTTAGATTCTGGAGAACCCCCCCTGGAAATTAAGTGAGCTCTACTCGAATGTGTCATTCACTAAATGAACCAAATGTTTGAATGACAAATTGGGATACATTTTTACAGTTTAAAAACGTGGTTCTGTGTGGAAGATTTTAAAGCAGTCAGTGACGCATAAGGCTGGCAATGAGGGGCATTGTGGGCAATAGTAGCGGGTATCACGCCTCATTCCTCTCTTAGTACATACACGACATCTTTTCTGGGGGTTCCTTCTTGTTTGCGTTGCTGGAATAAGTGCAATAAAATGTCGCTCAGTGAGTCTTTTCACATCCTCAGATTCTAATGGATGAGCGGGGCTAACACTTTGAAAGACAAGATTTTCAATTACCTTTTCTTGATAATCAAGAAAAGGATCTGAATTTCCTGCTTTTTTGTACAACACAAAAGAATTGTATGTGGCCACCTGAAACAAATAAATAACCAACTTTTTATACCAGGTATAGGACTTTCTTGATACCTGGTATGGCTGTAGAACCTGGTCTGCAAGGTCCACACCCCCCATGTGTTTGTTGTAGTCAATGACTGACACAGGTTTTTGCTTCGGAGTGGTGGATCCTAGTTCTACAGTGGCCCTTGTGGCATCTGTGTGGATCGAGCTGAGGACAAAAATATCCCTCTTATCCCTATATTTCAGGGCAAGCAGCTCTCCGTTGCGTGCAGCCCCTGACTGCCCCTTTTGAAACTTTTGGTTGACCAATGGTTGTGGAAACCCCTGACGGTTTTTACGGATGGTCCCACAAGCCCCGATGTTGTGTTCAACCAGACTTTTAAATAGGGGTATGCTGGTGTAATAATTGTCCACATATAGATTGTAGCCTTTTTGAAAAAATGGACTTATCAGCTCCCAAACAATTTTTGCAGATGTCCCCAGATAAGTAGGGCATCCTGGTGGGTTTAGTTGGCTATCTTTCCCCTCATATATGCGAAAAGCGGATGTGTATCCGGTTGAACTTTCACACATTTTATAGAGCTTTATTCCAAACCTTGCCCTTTTAGATGGGATAAATTGCTTGAGGTGCAGTCTTCCTTTGAATTTTACAAGGGACTCGTCTATAGAAATATTTTGTGTTGGGGTGTAGAGGCTTAAGAATTTTTCTGACAAATTTTCAATGATGGGTCTAATTTTATATAACCTGTCATGTTCTGGGGCATTTCTGGGCAGGCATTGACTATTGTCGTTAAAATGCCAAAACCGCATGAGCATTTCATAACGGGTCCTAGGCAGAATGACTGAAAACATAGGGGTGGCTTGAACAGGGTGGTTGGACCAGTAGGATCGAATGCTCGGTTTTTTAACAAGCCCCATGGCAAATGTAAGTCCTAAAAAATTTTTTATTTCCGGGACATTAGTTGGTGTCCATAAATTTGCCCTAGCATAGTAAGATCGGGGATTCTGGCTTATGAATTGGGACGCGTATAAATTTGTTTGCACGACAATATGCTCTAGCAAGCTGTCTGTAAAAAACAAATTAAAAAAATGAATTGGTCCAAAATCTTCCACCTCCACATTTATACCAGGAATGGCGTTGAAATCAGGGCTGAATGGAGCAGCCGAATCTGAAGCCTCCCATCTGGGAAATGCTAGATCATGTGGCAACGCCCCTTGTACACTGGCGTGCGCCAATTCACTAGTAGCAGGGACAGCGCTTGTACTGGGCAGTGTTCCCTGATTTGGAGACGTTTCTCCAGTAGCTCTATTTGCCCCTATTGTTGTACTGGTCCTTGGGCTTGAGGATGGAACAGAATCACTGCTCATTTCTGGGCTCTCAGTGTCGCCGCTACTAAAGCCCTCAAAATCCATATCTCCATCTGAGATTGCGCTGTCATCAGTGTCAGAACACAGCAGGGCATACACCTCCTCTGCGGTATAAGTCTGACGGGCCATTTTATTTTTATATTTTTTGACTGGACTGAACGGACCGGACTGAAAGGACGGGACCGGACTGGACTGACCGGACTGATCTGACAGGACTGACTGACTGATGTGACAGGACTGACTGACTGATCTGACAGGACTGACTTACTGACAGATCTGACAGGACTGACTGACTGACAGATCTGACTGACTGACAGATCTGACTGACTGACAGATCTGACAGGACTGACTTACTGACAGATCTGACTGACTGACAGATCTGACAGGACTGACTGACTGACAGATCTGACAGGACTGACTGACTGACAGATCTGACAGGACTGACTGACAGATCTGACAGGACTGACTGACTGACAGATCTGACAGGACTGACAGATCTGACAGGACTGACAGGACTGACAGATCTGACTGACTGACAGATCTGACAGATCTGACAGGACTGACTGACTGACAGATCTGACAGGACTGACTGACTGACAGATCTGACAGGACTGACTGACTGACAGATCTGACAGGACTGACTGACTGACAGATCTGACAGGACTGACAGATCTGACTGACAGATCTGACAGGACTGACAGATCTGACAGGACTGACAGATCTGACTGACAGATCTGACTGACAGATCTGACAGGACTGACAGATATGACTGGACTGATCTGACAGGACTGACTGATCTGACAGACTCACTAACCCTAACTCTTACTTTCTTTTTTATTTATTTTTTTTTTTTTACTTTCACAGTGGCAAGGCTGACACAGCTCTTGTCACACTGTTTCTCCTCTGCTCTCTCACTGAGATCGGAGGAGAAACTGCATTTATCAGGCAGATCGCCCGGGAAAGTTTGTTGCTAAAACAAACTTCCCTGGTGATCTCTCTGATTGGCTGGTGTGACGCTGACATCATCGAGACCTGAGCCAATCAGGTCTCGATGATGTCAGAGGTCACAGCACCGGGATCCCCGCCACTGACAGGTATGTGGGGGGTCCCGATTGCCGACCACCGGCTGTCCCTATCTTTTAAATGCCACGATCGCTATGGATCGCGGCATCTAGAAGATAGGAACAGGTTAACATCATGGGGACCTGATCCAATCAGGTCCCCATGATGCCACATGTCAGAGCTATCGCTCTGAACCAGTACCGCAGCGCTAGCATGACCCTGGGGGTCCTGAGCGCTGCGGGACCACCCACCGTTTTTAAACGTCGGCGCTGCACAGAGCCCAGGCAGCGCCGACGTTTATGTACAGTGGGCGGTCCTGAACCGGTTAACCAAACCTTAATATTAAATAAAAATTATTTAAACGATTTTAGATATTGGTCTTTTATACCATGAACAAATATTTGCAGTATTGCAAAGACTGCACACATTACATACAGTGGGTGAAATAAGTATTAAACATGTCACCAATTTTCTATGTAAATACATTTCTAAAGGTGCTATTGACATGAAATTCTCACCAGATGTCAGTAACAACCCATCCAATCCACACCGGCAAAGAAATCAAACCATAGCTGTCCATAAATTAAGTTATAACTTATGTGTAATAATGAGAAATAACACAGGGAAAAAGTATTGAACACATGAAGAAATTGAGGTGCAAAAATCCATGAAAAGTCATGATACCAGAAGAAAGAGAGGTATAAAAGCCATGAGAAGTCATGACACCAGCTGAAATCTATCAGAAATTAGAAAGGAATCCTGCCACTTATTTAAAAACAATATCAGCTTGTTCAAATGATGAACCAGCTGTCTAATTAAAAAGGTGTCTCCTTACCAAAGTGTCACACAAGAAACATCTCATGATGGGTAAAAGCAGTCAGCTGTCTCAAGACCTTCACAACCTTATTGTTGAAAAATATACTGATGGCATTGGATACAAAAGAATTTCTAAACTACTGAAGGTTCCAGTAAACACTGTTGGGGCCATAATCCGGAAGTGGAAAGAACATAATTTCGCCATAAACCGGACATAACCAGGTGCTCCCCACAAGATTTCAGACACAGGAGTGAAAAGTATTATCAGAAGAGTTGTTCAAGAGCCAAGGACCATCTGTAGAAAGCTACAGAAAGAACTAGAATTAGCAGGGTATAATTATTTCAAAGAATATTATAAGTAATTCACTCAACCTCCATGGCTTGTATGCACGCAAGACTCCATTGCTGAACAAAAAGCATTTTCAAGTGCGTTTAAATTTTGCGCAATAACATTTAGACAAGCCTGTGAAATACTGGAGAATATAGTCTGGTCAGGTAAAACCAAAATTGAACTCTTTGGATGCCATAAAACACCATGCCTGGAGGCTAAAGGGCACTGCATATCACCCCAAAAACACTATACCAACTGTGGAGTTTAGTGTAGGGAACACCATGGTGTGGGGCTGTTTTTCAGCATATTGCACTGGAAAGCTTCATATAATTGACGGAAGGATGAATGGACAAATGTATAGAGACATTCTTGATAAAAATCTGCTGTTATCTACCAGGATGATGAAGATGAAACGAGGGTGGACATTTCAGCAAGTCAATGATCCCAAATACACAGCCAAGAAAACTCAATTGGTTTCAGAGAAAGAAAATAAAGCTGCTAGAAAGGCTGAGCCAATCACCTGACCTGAACCCAATAGAAAATTTATGGAAGGAACTATAATTCAGCGTTCATAGAAGGAGCCCACGAAACCTTCAGGTTTTGAAAAGTGTTTGTGTGAAAGAATGGGTCAAAATCACACCTGAGCAATGTGTGAGACTTGTTTCTCCATATAGGAGGCTTTTCTTGAATCTGTCATCACCAACAAAAGCTTTTGTACAAAGTATTTAATGGGTTTTCTTACAAACAAAAGTTAATTTTAATCAATAGACCCTTGGAATGTTAATAACTTCCACAATTGAATGTATGTAAATAATATGTTCCTGCTATGTACTGTCTAACGGCTGTGTCTTACGGTGTACAGAACATGGTCTGATCATACCACATCTCTTGGGCAGAGCAGGATGCAAAACATTATACAGACATTACAGCAGGGGATCACAGCTGATTCTTCCCTTAAAGTAAAATATTGTTTAAAAACAGGCAATGAAATGTTTTACCTCACAAAAACATTAACCGCTGGCTCTCCTCTGCTTAACTGCAGGGAGCCAGCTGTCAATCAGCAAGGCATCGGCAGTAACGCCCCGTCTACAGTGCCGTAGTAAAACAGGCAGGTAGTTGCCCCAGTTAGCAACTACCTGCTGTAACATACCTGGCGGCGTCCTTGCATAGTGGTCCATCTCCCACTGTGCAAGAGCGCGCACTTGATCTCCAGTCCAGTCTGCTAGCCTGGCTTCCCTCCATGCTGTCTGTTTGCCTCTGTTTCTGCTGCTTAAGGGCGGCGCCCGATCAATTCCTGTTTCTTGTACCTGCTGCGGGCACACCCCTTGTGCGTCCTCAGCCTATTGCTGTCTGTCATCTGGTATTTAACCCAGCTCCTCCCAAGAAACCCGGCCTGAGCATTGTGTTCTGTCAGTTGGCTTCTGGTCACTGATATGCCAGGTCCCGTTTATGTTTCCTGCCTTCGGTATCAGTTCCCGTGTCTGAACTGAGTCCTGTCTGTATTATCTTCTAGCCTGTTGTCTTCTGCCTATCCTGGAGGCTGTATTTCCAGGCCTGTGTGAACACGCTCCTAGCCTGTTCTTTCCGCCTTCTAGGGGCCGCATACCTAGACCCGTTTCTGTATCTTGCCTGTTCCTGTCTGAACACGCTCCTAGCCTGTTCGTTCCGCCTTCTAGGGTCCGCATACCTAGACCCGCTCCTGTATCTTGCTGCTGTGTCTGTTCTTGTCTGAATACTCTCTTAGCCTGTTTCCTGTTTTTCTCTATTTCCGTACCTTCCCTTTTTCTGCAGAGTCTAAACTCGTACCTAACTCCTGCTTGTTGTCACTGTACTTCCGTTTGTGAGTTTGTGGTCCACTCGCTACTTCACTGCAAATACCCTGTGGGTATCTGGTTCTGCCTTTCCCTTCCTGTCTGTTCCGTGTGTACAGAGCCCTGTCCCTCCTGCTCTGCCTTGCTCACCGCTCCGGCGGCTCTTGCCCGCTCAGCCCTGTCCACCGCGTCTGCGGTTTCGCTTTGCTCAGCCCTGTCCACCGTGTCTGCGGTTCTGCTCTCCTCAGCCTTGTCTACCGTGTCTGCGGTTCCGCTCTGCTCAGCCTTGTCTACCGCGTCTGCGGTTCTGCTCTGCTCAGCCTTGTCTACCGCACCTGCGGTTTCGCTTTACTCTGTTTGTTTACCGTATCTGCGGCTCTGAATTTGTCTCCCAGTCTGTACTGGACCCTACCTAGCCTGCGCTCTAGTCTGCCTGTTCCTGAATTCCCCGGTGTGGGTCAACAGCCGTGTCCGGAGTCTGACCTGGAGTAGATCCTGGTTCCTCTGCTCGGTTCCTCCCTGGTGCACTGGCGTCGTATGCCGTCGTGCGACCTTGGACGGATCGGGCAGATACTTAGTTACGCCCCTCCAGGCACTCTCCGGTTCATGGCACAGTGGAACCACTAAACACGCATATGCCTGTCAGTCCGGGCGTGTGCATTACAGCATGCTCAGGCCATGGTTCCCGTTGAGCCCCACGGCCTTCGCTCTCTGAGACTTTTTCCAGCGAATATGTGCATCTAGAGGAAATTTTTTTTTTTTTTTTGCTACCAGCTGAGTTCCAGGCGAATTACGCAACCGTCCAGATGGATCTATCAGCACTCGTTCCTGCGGATCCGCCACGGTATTATGGGGATCCAAAACAAAGCCGTGCATTTGTGGAGCAATGCTTGCTACACTTCAAGTTCTACCCTCTTTGCTTTCCCACCGATCGGGTTAAGGTGGGATTCATTATGTCTAACCTAGCGGGTGATGCCTTGGAATGGATCAACCCCCTATGGGAGACACAGGATCCTATCCTCCTGGACCTTCAGGCCTTCCTGGTGGCCTTTCTAATGGTCTTCGATGACCCTAACCCGGAGACCCCTGCTGAAGCTTCACTTCCCAAAATCCCGGAGCAGCCCCGATGGGTAATGTGTGTGGGTAGCGCATTAGTCTTCCTGCCCGAAGAGACTACTACCCACCCAGAATCCACACAGGATGACTACGCTCTCCGGAATACTTCTCCCAACCTCAAGAGGCAGTCCAGATGTGTTAAGCGTAGAGGCAAGCCGTCACGCCAGGGTCTGTCCTCCCAAAGACCTCCTGATCCCAACCTTGAGGTTCCTGCTGAAGCTTCATTTTCCAGTATCCCGTAGCAGCCCCGATGGGTAATGTGCGTGGGTAGCGCTCCAGTTCTCCTGCCCGAAGAGACTACTGCCCACCCAGAATCCACACAGGAGGACTGCCTGCACCCGGTATCTGATACTTCACCCACTTTAACTGGTGAGCCTGTCCAAGGGTGCTCCGAAGCAGAGGTTATCCCCGAGTCTCTACACCCCTCCGACCAGGCGGAGGACCTCCAGTTGTCTCCTGAACCCTTCGGGGTGCTACCTGAGAGCGAATGGACAGAGACTCTCCTATACTCGGTACATGATACCTCGGCCGCTTCTTCCAGTGAGTCCGACCTAGTGTACTCCGAAGCAGAGGTTATCCCTGAGTCTCTACACCCCTCCGACCAGGCAGAGGACCTCCAGTTGTCTCCTGATCCCTTCGGGGTGCTACCTGATAGCGAATGGACAGAGACTCTCCTATACTCGGTACCTGATACCTCGGCCGCTTCTTCTAGTGAGTCCGACCTAGTGTACTCCAAAGCAGAGGTTATCCCCGAGTCTCTACACCCCTCCGACCAGGCAGAGGACCTCCAGTTGTCTCCTGAACCCTTCGGGGTGCTACCTGATAGCGAATGGACAGAGACTCTCCTATACTCGGTACCTGATACCTCGGCCGCTTCTTCCAGTGAGTCCGACCTAGTGTACTCCGAAGCAGAGGTTACCCCCGAGTCTCTGCACCCCTCCAACCCGGCAGAGGACTTCCAGTTGTCTCCTGAACCCTCTGGGGTGCTACCTGATAATAAGTGGAGAGAGACTTCCTTGTGTGCTGTTCCTGGTACTCCACCCATTTCATCTGTTGCTGAGGATGGCTGGATAGGAGGTAGCATCCTAGCTACCCAGATGAGACCAGTTTTTCCTGTGGACAGTGGAAGTGATCTCCTTAAAGTGAAGGATTGGCCCTCGAATTCCCTGCGGAACATTCTGGCAGGCCTGAAGAAGAGGGGGCGTAAGGGGGGGGTACTGTAACATACCTGGCGGCGTCCTTGCATAGTGGCCCATCTCCCACTGTGCAAGAGCGCGCACTTGATCTCCAGTCCAGTCTGCTAGCCTGGCTTCCCTCCATGCTGTCTGTTTGCTTCTGTTTCTGCTGCTTAAGGGCGGCGCCTGATCACTTCCTGTTTCTTGTACCTGCTGCGGGCACACCCCTTGTGCGTCCTCAGCCTATTCCTGTCTGACACCTGGTATTTAACACAGCTCCTCCCAAGAAACCCGGCCTGAGCATTGTGTTCTGTCAGTTGGCTTCTGGTCACTGATATGCCAGGTCCCGTTTATGTTTCCTGCCTTCGGTATCAGTTCCCGTGTCTGAACTGAGTCCTGTCTGTATTATCTTCTAGCCTGTTGTCTTCTGCCTATCCTGGAGGCTATATTTCCAGGCCTGTGTGAACACGCTCCTAGCCTGTTCTTTCCGCCTTCTAGGGGCCGCATACCTAGACCCGTTCCTGTATCCTGCCTGTTCCTGTTTGAACACGCTCCTAGCCTGTTCGTTCCGCCTTCTAGGGTCCGCATACCTAGACCCGTTCCTGTATCTTGCTGCTGTGTCTGTTCTTGTCTGAATACTCTCTTAGCCTGTTTCCTGTTTTTCTCTATGTCCGTACCTTCCCTTTTTCTGCAGAGTCTGAACTCGTACCTAACTCCTGCTCGTTGTCACTGTACTTCCGTTTGTGAGTTTGTGGTCCACTCACTACTTCACTGCAAGTACCCTGTGGGTATCTGGTTCTGCCTTTCCCTTCCTGTCTGTTCCGCGTGTACAGAGCCCTGTCCCTCCTGCTCTGCCTTGCTCACCGCTCCGGCGGCTCTTGCCCGCTCAGCCCTGTCCACCGCGTCTGCGGTTTCGCTTTGCTCAGCCCTGTCCACCGCGTCTGCGGTTCTGCTCTGCTCAGCCTTGTCTACCGTGTCTGCGGTTCTGCTCTGCTCAGCCTTGTCTACCGCGTCTGCGGTTCTGCTCTGCTCAGCCTTGTCTACCGCACCTGCGGTTTCACTTTACTCTGTTTGTTTACCATATCAGCGACTCTGAATTTGTCTCCCAGTCTGTACTGGACCCTACCTAGCCTGCGCTCTAGTCTGCCTGTTCCTGTATTCCCAGGTGTGGGTCAACAGCCGTGTCCGGAGTCTGACCTGGAGTAGACCCTGGTTCCTCTGCTCGGTTCCTCCCTGGTGCACTGGCGTCGTATGCCGTCGTGCGACCTTGGTCAGATCGGGCAGATACTTAGTTACGCCCCTCCAGGCACTCTCCGGTTCATGGCACAGTGGAACCACTAAACACGCACACGCCAGTCAGTCCGGGCGTGTGCATTACACCTGGCTGTTACTTTTTAGGACAATTATAAAAAAATATAGTCCTGGACAACCCATTTAAAACTGTTCATATTAATATTGCAGTCCTAGTGTGGGTAACATGGAGCAGGGGAAGCTCAGCAGATTGATATATAGTTTTGTACGAAAAGATTCAGTATAAATTTTTGTTTAAGAATTAAGACGGTCTTACTTAATGACTAATAGTTATCTGTATGATCTCTATTTAGAAGCATCTTTGGTGACATAAGTGTTTAATACAATACATTTCTATGAATATAGTACATGCCTCTTTTTCTATTTGGTCTATCATTTATGTATAAATGAAAAAAAAAGCATCCCTGTTTGAAAAAAAACCTTCTCTGTTAAGTCAGTAGAATCATAGCATCCGTGAGATTTTTGCATTAGTGTATTTCTATATATTGCCTTCCAAAAATATTGAATTGCAACTCATGCTCGTGTAACTCATGTTTTCAGCGAACAGTATAAGTTTTGTTCTACTTCCCAATAGCTGTTGGAACAGGTGATATGCCTAGAGGACATTGGTTACAAAGTGTGTTTGATATAGTTTTGAGCTGGCATGCTTTCATGGTCTGTGTAATGCATTTGAATGAGCCTAGTCAATTTTAATAAATGCATGGTAATTAATTATATGTGCCACTTTGTCAAAACTAAAGCAGATGAACTACAAAGACAGATTATATATATCTGTTAGATCATGCAAAAGTAATATTCTAGTATCATTAAAAATAAATGCACCTATGTTGAAATAATAGCTGTTACAAATATAGTGCCCCTAGTGGTGTTCGTTTGTCCACCCAATATATCCAATGTTGGTGGCCACATAAGTCCAGTAGCTCATTCCGACCACTTGAACATGAGTATCCGAGTGATTCTTCCTATTGTACAAAACAGCCAATAAGAATGGCATGATAAAAACATTGTTTTCTTATCCAAACAGGACACAGTAGGAACAGAGGAGGGGTCCATAATAACTATAAAAACAATTTCTAGACACAAGAATATTTTTTAAAATGACTCCAATTGAAATATTGACCTTCTCTTTTCCATTAGGTCTATGATATCACATTATTAAAAACAGACTAGCTGAATCCTTCTAGGCTCTTTGTAGAAACGGGAAGGCTCTTTTCCCTACATGAGTCAAGTCATCACTGCAAAAGTCCCTGGCAGGGGGAGGAGGGAACAGCTGGGTCACAAGTGGAAGAGGGGGATGACTCATGCAGGGAAAGGAGACTTCCTGTTTCTATGTAGAACAGAGAAAAGAGAAAAATTAGCTGGGTAGAAAGGCAAAATGAGTAATTGTAAGTACACAGTGCTATATAATATGATTATTGCAATATAATAAGAGGATGACAAGTTTGATGGGAGGGCTTCTTTAAAGATCCAGCCAGAAACCATAGCCAGAGATGAGACTAGTCCTACGCAACTCCAGGCCGGGTTCTTCTAGCGCCGCTCCAGGTGATTGACAGGTTTCTCTTTCATGTGTACATAGGGAGGGACCCATCAATCATCTGCAGCAGCGCTGGGAAAATTTGGCCAGGGGCAGCAGCATCCTATCCTGGTCTCCGTCTGTAGTCGCCAGTTGGATCTTTAAAGTTATTTTTCCTTGAAAGATGAGAACATTTCAGAAGAAAATATACCTGGCTTCAATCATGCAGTCAGGATTAAATTCAAGAATCAGGTGGCACATTCCCTTTAAAAATATTACAGTACATATAGTATGCATGAGTGTAACTATAATAGGTGTAGGGGTTGCAATCGCATCTGTGGCCTGGGGGCTAGGGGACCCTAAAGGCCCCTATAACTTATATGAAAAGACCAATACTATTAAAAATGTTCAATAATTGGGGGTCCCATTGGAACTTTTGCAATGGGGCCCACAAGCTTCAAGTTATGCCACTGATAGTATGGGTAGAAAGCAGTACAACAACAATCTGCAGGTAGAGAGCAAGAAAGTACATTTAACGTAGGTAGATAACTGAAAAATAGATGTAGAGCAAAACGAGAGCAGTAAAATATATTTAGTACAGGTTAAAAAGGGAACAGTATGGGTAGATAGCAGTACCACACAGGTATCTACAGGTAGAGAACAGAGCGTTACTGTGCATGTACTACCAGTGTCAGACTGGGGTACCAAGGGCCCTCCAGTAATATTGACTCTGGGGGCCCACTATACATATACATACTGTTAGGAGGGCAGTTGCAGACAACTTTAAATGGAACGTAACCGACCCCGGGGTCCGCAATGCAGCCAAATGGACTGCTGCCGAACACTTTCCGGATGGAAAGGAAAAGCGACAACTAAACAGATAACCCGTCCGTGTTAACATCACACCGGACCGGGTAAAGCGGTACGCTCTATCTCCGTTAACTGCACGGAGGAGAGAGCGACCGCCGACGCACCTTACAATTATCTTAACCCTTCGTGTTAAGGCACACGGAAGGGTAAGACGGTTCGCACAATCTCCAAGAACCGCAGGGAGACGTGCGACCGTGGGAACAGCAGTAGCCCTGTCTTTGACACAGGCGCTACGCTATGGGGATTGGCGCTAAAGCGGTTCACACAATCTCCAAGAACCGCAGGGAGACGTGTGACCGGACTAGGAGCAGTAGCCCTGTCTTCGGTACAGGCGCTACGCTAAAGCAGTCGGCGCTAGTAGGTGGGTGTGATACCCACCGGGTATTTGTGCACTCAGCCGGCGAGCTACCGGACTGAGCAGACCCGCTCTATATGGCTACCTGCCTGCATAAAACTATGGCTCTTAGAGGAGCCCAAGAGTTTCAGCGTGCACACCACAAACAACCAGCTCAAATGATCTGAGCGCGCCGCCATGTTTGTGGGCAGGCCTTTTAAAGATTAAGCCCTGCCCCACTGTCGCACCATTGGTGACGACACCCGTGACCAATCAGGTGGTGCCAGATCACTGGGTCAGGTGGGTGCCAAACCACCAATCATGATCCGCCAGGTCACGGACATGCTTAGAACGGCAAACTCTGGACTTAGACTCCGCAAGCACTGTCTCCCTCTGCAACCCAGGCTTAACATTGTTAGGCACAACTACCAGGGAGATAACCAGTGCTCGCGGACCAGCTAAGCGTTGGGCCTGATGATGATGCTGAGCAGCATCAGCCCTGGCTGGACTGAAATGGAAGACCACAGAAGGTCCTGGACCTATTTCAAATCCAGCACTAGACCGACGCCTAACACATACATTATCTGCATTCACAAATTTATCATGTAATAAACTGGGCAGTTTGTTAAATGATTGATGAGATGCTGCCTTTGTTTCTTCAAAGTAAATCAAGTATATTGTGCCAATCACTGCTTGTATAGGGTGTTTTAGGACCACTTCCTGCACAGGGGCCCACCGGAAGATTCACTTATACTCCTGTCGGCCAGTCCAAGTCTGTGTACTATAGACAAATAGCACATAGTGTTTCACTGTCTTGTACTATGGGATGGTGCTGCTTTACAGTCAAGCAGTATATGAACTTTAGTAATCCAGAGCACAAAAATTCACAATATTTGCTGTCAATGCAATACATTGAGACCGTTTAATGCAGACAATCACAGGGCAGTAAGATGCTAGTACTCCTTGTGCCATCATTTTGCTCTATAAAGCCGTGCCAATGGGTAGAATTGTTGATGAATGTATCCAAAACGGCCAGCAAAGTTTCTAAAATTAGAAATTGTCTTCGCTTTTCTATTACCTTATGTGAACCAGATAATGAAACATTCAGCAGGAATAATCAATAAATTCCACAACGACAAACCAATACTAAGAGCCTCGGCAGTTACTTTACCTTGGAAACAGTCTTTTAAGTATAGATAATTACAGTATTTTCTGCTTCCATTTGCAGGTACAAATTGTAGGATGTAGACGAGGGGAATATTTCCACTTGTTAATTGCTTTGATTATTCTATGTTTACAGTCTCCCTCATAAAAGGAGCAGGAACTTTTTGGCTGTTTGAAAAGAAGAAAGCTCCAAGAAAACATGAAAAAGATGTTTCTATTTTCTCACAATCTGCTACAAAACATCGACTTTAGCAATGAGAACACCATTCAACTAAGGTGGATATACTCCTCCTTGTTAATAACCTTAGGAAGGGGGTCAGTACTGCTACTTTTTAAGAATTAATGATTAAAAATATAAAAGATAGTTGCATGAATAGAAATTTCTTAATTCCATTTCAATATTGAAATAGCTTCTTTTTAAATCTGGTGGACCATTTTCTTATAATAATACTTTGAAATTTTTATTTTCAAGTCAGCAAGCTATCCCCAATCCATAAGAAAGGGAATAATTTACTGATCACTGAGGGTGGTCACATTTGCTGATTAGCAATAAATCAAGGACATTTGATTACCAGTTTCTGGCTGATACTTATACACTTAAAGAGGAGTTTCCATCTACAAGATCCTATCCCAATATGTAGTAGGTGTAATAATAACAATATTAGCAAATACCTCCTGTTTTTAGAAATGTAGTATAATTTTTCTGATAACCTACATCGCTTACCACATGTGCAGGGCATTGCAGTAGATTAGGTATCCATGGTTACAACCACTTATTGTCACGGATGTGTCAGGTGTGACAGACAGTCGCTCTGGATCCGGCTGTAGAAGGTCACTGCGCTTGGCATTGCAGACGCCTTCTTGATCCTTTCATCTCAGTAGTATAGTTATATCCTTCTACCTTTAGGACCCAGCAGTGACCTCCACCTTCTGCTTCTGATTGACACACTCTTGCTTGGTAGTTAAAAACTCTCAGTTTCTCTAGAGAGTCGCTGGTAATAGTTCTATGTACCTCTGTGCAGGCTTGGAGTACTGGCAGTAAGCTAGTCTCGTCTTTGGTGCCTTTGGAGGACAGTTGGTGTTATCTCTCTGGTGTCTGCTCAAGCTAAGTGTATCCCCTTTGTTTCTTTACCTTGTTGTCTTTAGTTCGTAGTGGGGCCTGACTAGTGCTCACCCCGCCCCCTCTTTATCTAGGGCCTAGCTCAGGGACATTCAGAGTTTAGGTTCCTGCTTGGCGATAGGTGCAGAACCTATATATGAATGATAGGTTAGGCAGGGTGCTATTAGATCTGCCTAGGGGTCTCCACTCCCCCTTTCCCTAGTTGTTGGGCTCCCTTCCCTCTTTTTCCATTGTTGTACACTTATTCTTTCCCTCATGTTGCGCGACATTATCCCCGGCCATGCATAAAAAAGAAGATAAAAACTAACTCGTTGGGGTTTTTTTGTGTGTGTGTGTGTGTGTGTTTTTTTGGGGTGTGTTTTTTTTTCTCTCCCTTGGTTCTTAGATCCTGTTGCAATGCTGGCAGAGCAGCTGCACAAGCTGTCTCTGGAGGTGACTGATCTTCGCTCTGAGGTTCAGCAGCAGCAGCGGCTGCAGGTCCCTAATGTTGGGGTCTCTGCAGGTAGGCCGGTCCAGCTTGAACAAAAATTGCCCTCCTGGACAGGTTTTCAGGAGGTAGGGACAAGTTTTGAGTTCAAAGAAGCTTGCAGATTATATTTTAAACTTCGTTCTTAGGCTATTTGCGCACAGTCAGGATTTGAAGCAGAAATTTCCTGTGCATTTCTGCCTCTCTTTGGCTGGAAAAACGCATGTGGATTTTCCACGCATTTTTGATGCGTTTTTGATGTATTTTTTGCATGCGTTTTTTGAAGAGTTTTTTTAAGCGTTTTTGTACATCAATGAATGCTTTTTGGAGCTAAATAAAGTTATTTGGTGGGACATTCCTTAAACCTTGGATTACCATCAGAACTGGGGTGAGTATATTGGCTAATTTTAATGATTAAATAATGTGTCTGTTGTATTTCAAATAAAGTGTTTACTCTGTGTCTGTGTGTTTATTTAACTCATTACTTTACTTTAATTAGGTTTGGTCATGAAAAGGTCTGATTGACACCTTGACATCATCAAACAAAAGAGCAAGGTGTCAGCTATTCCCATTAACCAAATCTTCATTAGAATTTCCATTCATGTAATTTATGCGGCTTCTGTGAGCTGCTATTTTTAGCCTGGGAAGGTATCATTTGCAAACATGGTCCCTGGCCATAATTAACAGCTCACAGCTGTTTCGTTAGCCACTATGTCCCCCCGATCAACACTCAGCAGTGATTTGGACGCTGAGTATTTTTGTTGCATCCAAAACACGGTGTTCTAATGCCGCACTTTTATTGTTGGTACATGTGAATTCACCACATAGTTAAAAACTATGCTAGTTAAACTCTCTCAGTTTCTCCAGAGAGTCACCAGTGATAGTTCTATTTACCTCTGTGCAGGCTTGGAGTACTGGCAGTGCCCTTGGAGGACAGTTGGCGTTATCTCTCTGGTGTTTGCTCAAGCTAAATGTAACCCCTTTGTTTGATTACCTTCTTGTCTTTAGTTTGTAGTGGGGCCTGACTAGTGCTCACCCCGTCCCCTCCCTATCTAGAGCCTAGCTCTAGGGACATTTAGGGTTTAGGTTCCTGCTCGGCGATAGCTGCAGAACCTATATAGGGATGATAGGGTAGTCAGGGTGAAATTAGATCTGCCTAGGGGTCTACAATCCCCCTTTCCCTAGTTGTTGGGCTCCCTTCCCCCTCTTTCCGTTGTTGTACACTTATTCCTTCCCTCACGTTGCGTGCCACTTATATAGTGATAGTTAGGTACTTTGTTGTTAGTGGTCATCACTATGAATACCTAAGCTACTGCAATACCCTGCACATAGGGTAAGCGACATAGCTTATCAGAAGAACTATACTACATTTCTAATTGGATGTATTTGCTAATATTATTATTATTACACGTACTACATTTTGAGATATGATCTTGGAGATGGGAATACCCCTTTAATTTCCTATAGCAGCAGGAAGGGTGTACCTATTGTTTTTACACACTGCTTCTACATTTTGATTTAGTTCTTGCTAAATAAATAATTGCTGTTGTTATTCATCTAAAGTTGCCTTTACCTAACTTTAAAACCTCCTAAGGATCATATGTGTATTATGTCCTGATACATAAAATCTCACAATTCCAAAAGGGTGCACTTAGATTTTCTCATAAGAGTAGATTTATAATATCTCTCCTTACCATAAAAGTCTATTGGTTTTGCATTATGCAAAATATAGCATTTTCTTTGAGGCTTAACTGTGGATTGTTAACATTGCTTTAAAAGAAGTAGAACACAAAATAGAGATATACATTTAGAATAGTTTGAATAGAGGAAGATATTTTGCATGGCACTGTCTGAATATTCTGACATCAAATCAAAGATATTATGAAGATCTTCACTAACAATTTTATAGAAATATAATGCATATTTCAGACATTCATGGCTATAACAAGGAAGAGTGAACCGCTACTCACCAACTGCTTTCAGAGAGGCATATTTGTTAAGCTCCTTTCCAGGAGGCTGCTGCTCATATGGATTTGAAATCTGTCCCATGGTTGGAAAGGAATGTGGATGTGCCATCTGTGGAAGGTGTGGCGATGTTGGAACATTATTCATTTTTGAAGTATCTGTAGAGAAAAAGATATGGTATTAATTAGAGAGCTGACATCCTGCAACTTTAGGAATATGATGAACAGTGTGGTATACTCATGTCCTATTACTATAATATAAGGAAATAAATTTGAATATTAGCATGAAACTGTAAGAAATCTAAATTTTGAGAATAATATTTAGTAAAATGTGACTCAAGGAGAGAGTAAGACTGACAGCACTTTTTAGTGTTACATATACTGTAGCTGTAGACAAAACCCCATTATCAAGGGGTTTCTACTACTATATATTCATATTTTACCTCCATTTAGTCATGGTTTATGGAATAAAAATTAGTTCAAATAAGATAACCCATAACTAACATTTATCTTCTTTACACAGGATAAGCCATAAATATATGATCACTGGGAATCCTTTGTTAATCCGATATTGAGGGTCTTGTAAACCCCATTTAAAGGGAGTGGTGGCCACATGAGCACTACTGCAACATAGTCCACTTCAGCACTCCACAATCTTTGTCAGTCCCATAGATTTTGAGTGAAATATTGCACATGTATGACTATTGCTGTATTTAAACAGAGAACATAGAAGCACTATTTTTGTGGACTGTGGGGGACCCAGAAGTGGGAACTGTGGGAGTCCCAGAAGTGGGACCACCAAGTTAGTATGCATTTGTCCAGTGTCAGACTGAGTTGGCAAAGACCCACCAGTGACATTGATACTTGTGGTCCACTGTTCAGCTACATGCAAAGATAACCTGACCCTAGTACACAAATTTACATTCTCTTCTATGTAATAATAAGTTGGCTAACTTGTTTAATGAATGATTAGATTATACCTTTTTCTGCAAATTGTGAATCAAATTGAATAGGACTACTCATTCTACTCATTAGCACTCCTTTACAAGGGCCTACCGGAGGATTCTCCGGTTCTCCTGTGGGCCAGTCCGAGCCTGCATTTTCACCTATCCTGTGGACAGATGATAAACATTGTACGTCTGATAAACTCTCCCACTATTTAGTCATTGATGGACATAGTAAAAATCTATCTAGTCTTTATTAATCAATGCAGGATATGAGTAATCCTTTCAGTTGATACTTAATTTGCACATTAAAGACTATAATGAAGGTACAGGCTGTGTTACATAGTCCAGCACCAATCAGTACATCTTGAGCTTGCTCCATCGCATCAGTTTAACCTCTGAAATCCCGAAGTCAAGTGTGACAGTGGCATTTAAGAGGCTTCAACACTGAGGCCATCACTCCTGAGAGCCATTGGAACCCGGCACGACACGTTCACAGGGGCCAAACAGTTTCCTTCTGACGGCCCCCGTGTCTGTCATGTGCGATCTCCTATGAAACTGGTTTTACAGATCATCAGTTTCACAATACACTGAAATACTATAATATTGCATAGGCGGTAAAGGAAAAACATATTCAAGTGCCCTAAGGGGACTATTTAAAAATGGGAAAAACATGACAAACTATTTTTTAATAAAGACATAAAGGATTAAGTCACACAATTTTCTCCAAATTTAAATAGCAAAATGTAAAAAATAAAAGAGATTAATATATTCCTTATTGCTGTGTGCATAATTGCCTAAAGTAATAAAATATAAAAGTTTTTAACTTGTATGGTAAACACCAAAACAGGAAAAAAAAAATAAACACCAGAATCTGCATTTATTTGTTTGCCAAAATTCTCACAAAAAATGCAATAGAAGGAATTAAAACATTGTATGTACCCAAAAATGGTATCAATAAAAATGTCAGCTCAACATGCAAAAAAACAAGCCCTTACACAGGTCCAACAATGAAAGGATAAAAAAATGATGAGTCTCGGAAAATGGGGAAATGAAACTATTTTTTTACGAAATTTTGACATTTTTTTAACATCTAAAATATATAAAAAAAAGTATAAAGCTCTAGAAAAGGTTCATTCCCTGATAATCATTCAGTATAAACAGTCTGTAGTGCAAATGATCCTCGTTCTCTGCAGTTCTCTGCAGTGTACTGGACTCGCGCTGCCAAGAACAATGGCAGCCTATGAGCACTGAACAATCTACTACAGATCACTCAGTTCGCATCGTTCACCGGCGCAATCCGCCATTGTAAACAAACTGGTCAGCGGTCATTTATTGCCCCAGGTCGGTCCATGTAAACTGACCCTAAATTGGGTATCATTGCAACTATACTGTCATACAATCATATTATCCGGTCACTTTAACACACAATGAACAAGGTAAAAATGAAATACAGAAAACAATGGCAACATTTTTCACCTATTTACCCAATTGAAATATTTTTTTCTGTTTTTCTGTACACTTCATGGAACAATGAATGTTGTCAATGAAAACTACATTATCCTACAAAAAAACAAACCCTCTTACGACTTTGCCAAAAGAAAAAAAACAGCTATGGCTCATGGAAGAAGAGGAAAATAAGAAAGCGCAAAAATGTAAAATTGCCCAGTTTTTAAGAGGTTAATACATATATTTGATGGGGGTTAGAGTTCTACCCATCGGTTAGAGTTCTACCCATCATGTTTCTTTACAGCTTCCTAGGCACAGTGACATGCACACCCATGCCTGGTATTCCAGCTCAAATATAAAGGATGGAGCCACCAACCATGTGCCCCTTAGTCACCTTTCAGGTAAGGTTTCTTTGAGATAAAATCCAACTTACCAGATATTGATAGTTTATCTTAAAGGGGTTTTCCCACAAAGAAGAGTTAATTTTAAAAAATTGTCTGTGTCTGACCGTGCAGGGACATGGTCTGATCATACCACAGCTCCTGGGCAGGGGAGGAAGCAAGAGAGTATACAGATATTACAGCAGGGGATCACAGCTGATTCTTTCTGTGAGGTAAAACATTGTTTAAAAACAGGCAGTGAAATATTTTACCTCACAAAATGAATCCTCTGTGATCCCCGGCTGTAATGTCTGTATTGTCTTTTGCTTCCTCCCCTGCCCAGGAGATGTGGTATGCTCCGTACACGGTCAGACACAGACAATTTTCAAAATGAACTTTTGTTTATGGGAAAACCCCTTTAAAGGCTCTTGCAGACGACCGTATTTTTGGTCAGAGTGCGATCTGACAAAACAGTGCTTTGCACTCGGATCAATGGTATTCTATGTGGCCGTGCACACGTCTAATTTTTTTCCTTGGACAGAATCTTATATACATGATATACATACATGATTTGCACCAGATATTCGGATTTCACTCAGCCATGCAAGTCAATGAATCCGTGGAACCTATCGGATTCCAACGAGATTAAATCTGAGTTCGGAATGATTTTCAGAGAAGAGAAGATGGAGACATTTTTTTCCCATCTTCTCATCCAGAAAACTGGATCACACTATGATCAGACTCTGATCAAACTCTGAGATCACAATGCAATGTTCAGACTGATTGGGGACATCTTCATATTTCTGTGCAGCTATCACGAACGGTTTGGCCAGTCTTAGCTTTGCGTTTCGATCTAGCTCCTATTTATACCATCTAATGGGCCATTCACTGTTATATTAGCCACAAAAGCACATTTCGCTGTCCATGGTAGGATTCCTCCACCCCAATTACTGCAGCTAGGACTCATTCACTCTGGTGACAATCATAGGTATGACTGTCAAGCCCAGTAAGTGACACATTCCTGGAATCTGGCTCTCTGTCTCTACATCATTCTGCTCTCAGATTAGAAGTCAAAAACCTGGTACAAATTTCCTTTCATTTTTCTTATCAGTCCATGTAGTCCACTATTTATTTCTATCATCAAATTTTATTTCCCTCTTATGAAATGTTTCCTTCAATTTTGAAAAACCAACAGCATTTGGCTTGATAATTTACATTGAAATCAAAGTGATATTTTCTAGGGTAATTAGCGGTGACTACATTTTTGTTGAGCAATTTACTTGTTTGCTGCAACCTTGTTCACAATAAAGCACCGGTGACAGCAAAGGACACACAGTGGTTAGTTTTACTGATGCTTACATCAAAAAGATTACTGCACAAAAGTGATTACAGGGACAGGACAAACAGCGATATATTACAGCAGAGAAGTGGGAAATTTACAAAATGCCTTTACTTTGAATTGACAATTAGACATCACCTAATGTCTTTAGAAGAAAAGAAGAAGAAAGGCAAGGAAAAGAAGCAGATAATCACATGTAATTGCATGCAAAATGCAGAGTGCTTCAAATGAGCTGCCTTTTATTCTGCATAAATCAATAAATGAGCACATCTCTTAACTATTCCAGGGGACTGAAATGTCCTGATTGCCAATTCAATACTAATATCTTAGTCATAAAAGCATCAAATAAAACGCTGATAAATTGCATTGTTGTGTATATGTTTATCTGTGTATGTGTGTCTGGGCTTGACCTTGGACTAAACAAATAATACTCATGCTGTCTATTTGTAGACTGTAGAAATTGCTTCAGGAAAATATGAGGTTATGTTGATGTTTACATCACATTTGTGGCGTATGTTCAACGTAATACTGGAAAATGTTGATAACATATTTGGTGGACATATTAAAACATTTAATGGGACTACGTTATATTTTTACCCTTTATTGTGTTGGAAAGTATATTCTCCACTTTTAAATACAAAGGGATCCGTGAAAAAGGTTTTTTTTTAAGATCAATGAAATGGGCAAAATATGTAATTGTATGACATATGAGGGTTTAGTAACTTGTTTGAAGTTAATCTTGTGAAAGCCCAAAGCTTTTCTCACAGGTGTATCAGGTTTGACAGACCGTCGTTCTGGATCCAGCTGTAGAAGGTCGCTGTGCTTGGCTTTGCAGACACCTTCTTGATCTTTGCATCATCCTTCTCTCACTAGGACCCAGCAGTGATCTCCACCTTCTGCTGCTAATTAACACACCCTTGCTTGATATTTAAAAACCCTCAGTGTCTCCAGAGAGTTGTCGGTGAAAGAAGTATTTTCCTCTGTGCAGGCCTTAAGTTCTAGCAGTCGGCTAGCTTCATCTTGGAGTTACTCAATGGATTGTTGTTATAATCTCTCTGGTGTCTTTTCAAAGCTTAGTGTATCCCTTGTCTGTTTGCCTTGTTGTCTTTAGTTGCAATGAGGGCAGACTAGTGCTCACCCCGTCCCCTTCCTATCTAGGGCGTAGCTCTAGGGTCAGTCAGGGATTAGGTATCCTGCTCGGCGATAGGTGCTGAACCTACAGTATTTAGCGACGATAGGAAAGTCAGGGTGTTCTTAGATCTGCCTAGGGGTCTCCACTCTCCCTTTCCCTTGTTGTTGGGCTTACCCCCCTTTCCCATCACCGTACGCTGGGTCCATCCCATACCTAGATGACGGCTTCTCAGTATATTAAAGGGGTTGTCTGGGACAGTCATTAAAGGGGTTGCTTGGGACTTTTATATTGATGACCTATCCTTAGAATACAAATGAGAAAAAGTCGGCACTTGAATGTGCAGTGAACGAACAAAATTTTTTTAATGGCATCCAAAATAATATTTTAAAGTATCGGTCCTAATCTAGACCTTCGCTAAAAACTGCTTGTCGCAGTGAAGTGTGTCCTAGTTCGCCTATGTATAGCGCTGCACATAGGTGATCTAGGACGTACTTCCACTGTGCTGCCAGTATGATCATGATCCCCTATTCTGCGGCAATCAGCTTCTGACAAAGGTCCGGATTAGGACCAAAATGTTAAAATATTAGTTTGGATTGCCATTAAAAACTTTTTGTTCATTCACTGCAAAATCGAGGGCCGAGTTTTTCTCATTATATTTATGGACTGGACCCCTACTCAAGCACCATATTCTTTCTGACGGAGTGCCGTATATTTCTACAGCTTTCCTTAGAATAGGTCATCAATATCTGATCTGTAGGAGTGCGACACTCTGCATCACCACTAATCAGCTCTTCCTGATGCTGGAGGCGGCTGGATGTGCTCATTTGCGGAGTGTCTCTGATCTGTCAATTGCATAGTGACCATGGCCATGTATTGAAAATGCACCCCCTATAATTTCCTTGTGTTTTCCAGCTCTGCATCTGAGCACATCTGGCCTCCGCCGCATCGGAAACAGCTGATCAGCAGGAATGCCGAGTGTCGCACTCCTACAGATCAAATATTGATGACCTAAGCAAAGGCCATTTTCTTATAACACATTCCCTTTAATTTGATGCTGGAAGCTTTTACATTGTCTTCCAGGTCAGACAGTCAAATAGGAGAAGCTGAGAACATAACCACAGTGACTATTCTAGAAAGTTAAAGCACTACTTCAGCGTTTTTTTTTATTTCAGAGCTATTAACATAAGTTCCCTGCCCCTAGTCTGATACTTACCAGCTGCTGTCTTCCTCTTTTATCAGCACCACTCCCGTCTCCAGCAGTTTTTGACCTTCTGGATTGCTCCAAAGTTTGCTGGAGTAATTCAGAGTTCACAACTCAATGTAAGTCTATGAAAGCCAGAATGAAGCCCGGACGAGACTCTCATAAACTTACATTGAGAGCTTGCGACTAGGGATGAGCGGACCTGTGGAAGTTCGGGTTCCACTGAACTTTAGTCCAAACTGTACCTGAACTTGAACCTGAACTGAACCCCATAGAAATCAATGGGGACTCGAACTTTGTAGCTGGAAAATATCTCTCTCTCCTGAACTGTAAAACGGACTTCCAGGAGAAGTCCTTGTTTGGAGTCCAGCACTGAACACTAGGTGTCTGGTACGAACCCTGAACTTTACAGTTCGGCTTCACTCATCTCTACTTGTGGCTGTTACCTCTGACTTACGGTCAGTCAGAAGTTGGAGTCACAAGATGGCGCCGTGGGACCATGAATAGCTGAAGGTGGTGGCTGGTGACTAAAATACTAGGGGCAGGGGACTTAGGTTAGTAGCATCAGTCCAGCACTGAAATAAAATAAAAACGCTAGCTGGCGAAAATCGGCCTTGTGAATGGACCTTTAGAAGAAGGATTTGCCTTCTTTCCCAAAAACAAAACTCAAGGTAAAAACAAACCTACTAATGATGGGCATTTCCTTTTGCTCATGGATCGACAAGTTTCCCATCAAGATGCAAAATGTAGAATTTTATACATGAACCTTTATATTTCCTCCCTACAATTGTTTCCATCATATTTAAGCAAATGAACATTAAGACATTATAGCACAAAAAGCAAATCTCTGCAAAATCATCTGTAATGAGGCAAATATAGCATTTTAGAACAACCCTTAATTACCTTCAGCGGCATTACCCATAGCAGTAAATTCCTTATGTAGGAGACACATTTGCATCAGCGGGGTCACTAATTATTTGATATACAGTATGCTGTAAATAACACCCTCTCATATTTACAAATTCACAGCAGATGAAACAAATCAATGCAGTTTGACTTACAAAATACAAGGTGTTAGCTGCTATTTCCAAATGAGTCACAGCGTGTGCAGCAGATAGAAAATAATGGAGCTGATGGAACTCTGCTATAAACAGGCAATTTATAATCATGCTATGTCAAGCTCTCTCAGTTACCAAATTGGTGTAATGTTACACAAATAACAGCTAAGTTACAAATAAAATCTGGAGAAAAAAAACAAGGAAAATAAAAAGTTTTATTTTTTTTTATGTTATATTGTGTTTAACTTTGCCAATCCACAGAGGAACAATTCATATTGAATAGATAATGGTTGCATCATATAACCTATTTCTGAAAAGGGGGCTCATCTGACCTGTTTGCATATTTTTTTACTTTGACAATGGAACAAAGTTTGATATTAAAAGAAGGGTCTTGTAATGGGTCTGGAAATACTAGACATGACAGTGTTAACAGGCAAGTGTGAATATGCACCTACACCCTGCAGGCACATCAACTTATATTCCAGTTCATCACTTTAGGTTTTTGTTTCAGGTTTTTTGCACTGTGTGCAAATAGGGATGTGGCCTCCCTTTTTATTGAGCTCGACATTATGTTCATGTTGTTTCCCATGGCTGCGTGTTCACTAGCCGGGTCTCAGTCCTTCTCAGCCCTTATTCACATTTTACGTCACTTGATAAACGATAAGGTTTTAATACTATAGGTTAGGACCGTCCCGAATAGGGTCACCTTGATGTGGTGGGATGACTTTTACATTTTTTTTATCAAAATTATGTTAACTAAGTACCTTATGTTATTTTCATGCACTATTGTTATTTATTTACTGTAGAGTATATGCTTATTTTGTTTTTACCTTGCATTTAGCTTTTGGGAAAAGAAGGCAAACCCTTCTTCTAAAGGCCCACTCAAACTCCTGATTTGTGCGTATGAGTACCTATGACAGTCTGTGGGGCTGTTCACGTCAGACTTTTTCCTCCGACCGAGTGGTCCGTGTGAAATCACAGAAACATGTCTGATCAATAAGTGTTGGATCAAAATAGACAATGCAAGTCTATGGTTTAGGCCATGTTCACACGTTCAGTATTTGGTCAATATTTTACATCAGTATTTGTAAGCCAAAACCAGGAGTGGATGAAAAATGCATAAGTGGTGACGTGTTTCTATTATATTTTTCCTCTATTTGTTCCATTCCTGATTTTGGCTTAGAAATTCTGATGTAAAATACTGATGAAACTCTGACCAAACTATGCTGAAAATTTGATGAAACTGGGTCCATTTCTCACGTACGTAAAAAAACCTGATGTCTGAATGAGCCCTAATCTTTACTGCTTTACAGTTTTGAAAATGATGAATTATTAGCTTGAAGGCACACACTTCAAGGATGAAGATGATAGTTTTCAGATTGCTTATTATTAATTGAAAGTGGACCTATTGGTTATGAGAAAAAACATAAAAAGTGACAGCAGATGAAATTCTAAGGCTTTCCTCAAATATATGTCACTAGCTGTACTACTCGGCTTCGCCCGGGTTAATAACTGCTGTTAGCAAAATAGAATGTGTTAACAAAAATTTATTCTCCACACAAAAACCACAAAACAAATAGATAGAAAGTTCATTGGCTCTTGAGGAAGCAGTTCTTGTTCTCTTGTCTGCAAGCCTTGCTTCCCTCTCCTCAGAAAGTTCATTGGCCCTTGATGAAGCAGCTCTTGTTTTCATGTCTGCAAGCCTCGCTTCCCTCTCCTCAGAAAGTTCATTGGCTCTTGAGGAAGCAGCTCTTGTTTTCATGTCTGCAAGTCTCGTTTCCCTCTCCTCAGAAAGTTCATTGGCCCTTGAGGAAGCAGCTCTTGTTTTCATCTCTTCAAGCCTCGCTTCCCTCTCCTCAGAAAGTTCATTGGCTCTTGAGGAAGCAGCTCTTGTTTTCATGTCTGCAAGCCTCGCTTCCCTCTCCTCAGAAAGTTCATTGGCCCTTGAGGAAGCAGCTCTTGTTCTCTTGTCTTCAAGCCTCGCTTCCCTCTGCTCAGAAAGTTCATTGGCTCTTGAGGAGGCAGCTGCTGTTCTCATGTGTGTCAGCCTTGTTTCTCGGTCTTCACATTTTTCATTGGCCCGTAATGCAGCTTTTCTTTTCGCATCAGCTGACATTCGTGCCATGAAATTCCTTTTCTTATGAGGCATTATTGTGGTAAAAATAGTCTGTAACTGGCAGTTTCTATATCCTCTCATCAGCCTTTCCACCAACACACCCTAACTGACATCTTATTACCTTACACAAGCTTTGTTATACTGAGAATGTCCTTTGTTGCTTATATTAGCCAATCACAGCTCAGATTAATTAGCTGTAGCAAAATAGAAGCTGAGCTGTGATTGGTTGCTATTGGCAGCCTGATAAATCTTAGTGAGATGAGTTTTGTGTGTGCTGAGGGTGGTATATGTGTTCAAGCACGTGGTAGTGTGTGGCGCATTTTATGTGTGTGTTCATATCCCCGTGTGTGGTGAGTATGAGTATCCCATGTCGGGGCCCCACCTTAGCAACTGTACGGTATATACTCTTTGGCGCCATCGCTCTCATTCTTTAATTCTCCCATGTTCACATGTGGTAGCTGTCAATTTGCCTCCAACACTTTTCCTTTCACTTTTTTCCCATTATGTAGATAGAGGCAAAATTGTTTGGTGAATTGGAACGCGCGGGGTTAAAATTTCGCCTCACAACATAGCCTATGAAACTCTCGGGGTCCAGACGTGTGACTGTGCAAAATTTTGTGACTGTAGCTGCGACGGTGCAGATGCCAATCCCGGACATACACACACACATACATACATACATACATACATACACACACACATTCAGCTTTATATATTAGATTAGCAAATAAGATGCTTTCTCTTTGTACTACAGAGAAATATATGTTATTTTCAATTTTCCATAGTGAAAGCAAAATCTAGTGAGACTCATTTTTCTTGGAGGTACCAAATGTGAGGGCAGGGGTGATTCTATACAGAATCTAAGGGGCAAACGGGAGCCTTGTGCTTAGATTTGGCAGGATTTAGCTTATTTTATCACTCTGGCAATTCACTGATCAATAGAAACAATATGGACGAAAAAAAGTCACTTACTTTTCTGATACATTCAGTAATTTATTCCAATTAGTAGCGAATCAGACAAAACGTAAATCAGTTGAAATATGTCCACAATGCACACAGTGATGTCAAAGAGTCACAGCACAGAGAGAATAAGCACAGTGATATCGTAAGAGGGTGACAGGGACTGGCATGTGTCTTCCGTCCTGAAAGACAGCATTTGCAAATGCGAGCTATAACATGTGGTTTTATTGTATTTTGTTGAGTGGGGTAAAATGTGAAATTCCATAGAACCTTATAGACATTAATTGATGTGGTTATTGTAATGTAATGTAGCTAATGTATAATGTGAGTAATGTATAGTGAATAGGGGCAGTATAGAGTTAGACCTAGGATATAAGGTTGAGTATAGGGCTTAGAGGTTAAGTAAAGAAAGCAAAATATGCAGTGGTGTGCATATTAGTAGTAGGAAGTAGTGTACTGGTTAGGATACAGTTAATATGTTTGAGATCAGCCCCAGAATGGGAAAGGGTGGTCAGGCTAAAAGGGAAAGCGCTTCCCGGTTAGATCAGATAGAGATAGATTTAGTGAGAGTTCAAGGCCAAAGGACTAGAAACACAAAATATACGTATTGTTCTGGCAGTATGAGAACGTCGGCAGCTTTCTTCAGACATTCCTGTAATGTCCGGGTCCTTCTGCTCGAACTAGGCACTGGGAAGGATGCCTTATTCCTTTCCAACAAGGGGAAGCCAGGTGGGGAAATGTGTGAGGGAGACGGGCGGGTCTCAAAAATACTGCGGAGTCTAACGAAAGATCCCAGGGTCTGAAGAGGCGAGAATGCGAACAGATAGTACAGCCTGAAGAAATGGCATAGAACATTGAAACGTACTGTGCTTTGTCATCAATTGAACTCGGACTGTTAAGTACAGTTGAACTGGTTGATAAAAAGCAAGTGTCCCCTGATTTATGTGCAGCTGATGCTGAACCAAAGGACGTGGATACAGCGGAGGCCTCTGGCCTGAATGTAAATACACAACACTGTACAGATCATAAAATTGTTGGACAGGGACACTGTTTATTTGGGGGGTGCCAGGGTGTGCGAATACAGTCCCTCATCCATGACTACAGCCCTGGACACTTTACAATATCACAGTAAAGAAATAATGAACAAAATGATGTCCCAGTACAGGGATACCAAACAAATATCACAGTATGGAAACAATAAGTAAAATGACAGCACTGTATTGAGATAATGCACACTGTGACATCACAGTATATCACAGTGACATCACAATCACATCATAGTTTAGGGATAATATAAATATTGACATCAATGTACAGAGAAAATACACAGTGATGTCACAATAATGGAATAAGGTTCATGGTGAAGATATTGCACACAGATAGAATGCACAGTGATGTTACACTGCAGAGATACAGTAAACCATATTATAATAGCATTGTAATAGCACAAGTATGGTCACCAACCACAACTTACAATAATGACACCTAGAGGACGTATAACACACATAAGATGCCACTCCACAAGAATAATGCAAAAGTAATGCAGCAAGAAGATAATACACATAGCAGTGCTAACCAATGGACTTCAAAATAAAACTTAGAATGGGGCCATATTTTATTTTCTAAACTACATTAAATGTCCATAGTCATCACTAACTGCACCTGATGGCCGAGTGGAAACAGACCCTCTTAGTTGTTGGGGCTCATAGAAAGAGTTACTGTCTGCTACTATGGTAGTTCTGACCATTGCGTACATGGTTGAATAAATTACTTTTAATGTCAGAGATTTTTAAATTATGCATTTATTGCTTTACCTTTAGTGCAGCACTGTGCAGCTGCCTACTTTCTCTACAGTTTGTCCACACTAATAATGTCTTTCAATGGTAGAGTAGGTCAATGAATGCATTTTGAATCGACTCAGCAGGTTTTTGCTATGTAATATGAGGGCAGCATGAGGTAGAAGCTGAGATATAGTTTGAGGGATGTGTCACTTATTAGGCTGTCTGCTGTTGTTTACTAAGAATGAAGGTTTTATCACCAGGAGATTATCACTGCCTAGACTACAGCTGGCATGAGCAATGGTCCGACCACGCCCCCTCCTCTGATAAGCAGCTCACTGTCAATAGATAGTGTACACAGAGAGCTGTGGTGTGGGCTGGGGCTGCTTTCTCAGCTCTGCTACATGCTACATCTAAAAAACTCTGATTGTATCGCAACTGCTGCACCCAGTAAAGTAAGATGAAGTTGCAAAAACCTGGTGACAGATTCCCCATAAGCTAAATACGGTAATACCAATGCTACCAGTATAATATATAGTAAACTTAAAACACATAATCTGCTTGTTTGAAAGAAACTTATCTATTTACTCCATTACTAGTTCCTATGAAAAAGGAAGTATGGGAAATGTACAAAGTCCTTGCCTCAAAACCAGTGCGAGCTATAGTAGCCATAGAGCCATGAGTTGACAAAGATTTCTATTTTTTATTTTTATGTTAATGTTTACTATTCCTTTAAGATGCATAGTTTTTTGTATTGTAGATTACACAATTCTAGTAATTTCATAAAATATAGGCAGTGTGCTACCTTTGCATTGACAATCAAGATGTTTTGTGAACATGAAATAGGACAAGTACTAGCCAATATTTGATAAGGGTAATGAACAAACTGTTCTTGGAAAAAAACACAATGCTATAGAAACGTCGACTAAAGCAACACGATTCCTTATCGTATTTACCATTCTTTTTAACTACACTACAGCCTCCTTTATTACTTTTCTTGATTTTAGACTGAAAACCTTAACGTTTTATTGCATACTCTAATAATTTAATCAATAGTAGAACATTGTTATGAGGATCGAACAGTACAGTTTGCATGAACTTCTACTCCTGACAGTCTTATGTTTTAGCAGCTAACAATGAAGCATATCTTCATATCCAACTATCATAATACAATTAATAGAAAAGAATATCTACATAAAACATTGAGGAACCTTGCAGATGCACTGGATTTTTTTTCATACGTTTCATGTTACAATTTCTAATTTATAGCTTGCATTATTGCACAGAACTGCATTTACAGATCTGCTGGTTGCTTTAGGAACCAGTAAACCATTTGCCAGAAGCCACATCACAACATATTAGCAGAGTTCCTAGAGTAAAAAATGTTTGTGCTCCATTGAACTTCTATCACTGTCCCCCTCCCAACTCACCAAGCAATCAGGACAATTATGACACTTGTCTGACCTCTCTGTACTTCTGCAGGTTTTTCTCACTGTATGGTTACAGACCATATATAAATGTATGCCCTCTTAGCTGGATTCTGAATGACCTCAAAAGTCCTAATTACCACAAAACTATTTATTAATAGATGAAACAATTGATTCAATGCATATTATATTTGTGTAGATGTCATGCGCCTGGGTTCGAACCCTTGAGCCTGTGCTTTGTGGTCGGCTTCTCAGTCCAACGAGCCACCGAAGATACACCTTTTCTCCTGGTGTTTAGTTTCAGTTATCCTTGTTTCAGTTTTTAAGGGTAACAGGTGTTTTAATTTACTCATTTGTCTGCCCTATCTTCTTTTGGGTGCGGTTTTATATACTTTCCCTCTGCTGGTATTTCCTGTTGGTGATAGTCTCATTTGGATATCCAGCTATACTGCTGTAGTTTAAGCCAGTCAGTGAAAGACCAGTTAGGGTTTATCTCTCTGCTGTTTATGTTCTTTACCCTGCACGTATCTTCTGTTTCTTTTTATGAAGTAGGTGGCATATTCTCCAGCAGTACATACTTAATCCTTTATTTTATATTTCGTGGTTTGGTTTACTAACTCTGGGATCTCTTTCTATTTCGGCACACTTTCCCTTCTGTAGGTAATTTGCACTCTGTTTTGCCCTCCGGCTCCCTAGGAGGAATATGAAGTGCTCGACGGCCTGTTAGGCAGCTTAGGTTCTCTAGTCTGTACAGGATCCGGCATGGTCAGTTGCAGTTTTAGTGTGTTGCATATTTTCCCAAAGAGCTGCTACACTACCATAATAATAGACTTTATCTCCCTTAGACCAGCTTATTAGTGAACTGGGCTTCTCTAAATATACCCAATATGAGATAACCCCTGTTTCAGGCAACTTCTTGACTTGGAGGGGTTTGACAACTGGGAACTATAGAGTTTGAAATAAGTGTACCAATTACACTGTTCTACAGCCAAATTGGTTCAGAGACAAAAACATTGAACTCAACTAATTTTGTGGTGCTGAAAATGAATATGATGCTTAAATTTGCTGATTGGCTCTAATTTTCAAGATCCAGAGGAGGTTGTAATTACTTAGGACACCTTTCATGCAGGCTTATAGAAAAAATGTGTCTTTATTATTTCATCATCATTAATGCATTGTTAGTAGCTCATCTATTACATCATCTATGTAGTCTATTGAGCCTTCAGTATTCTATCATCTCAGGGTGACCAAAAAGCGCCAACTCAGCTCCGATGACTTAATCCTAATTACAGTTGTATCACCTACTTTTATAAATGCTCTCTGCGTAAGGTATACAGTTTTAGGATTTCTTAGCTTAATTTAATAGCATATTCACATGTTTCTATATGTTTTTTTCACAAATGCCTCATTCTTGCATTAACAAAGTAAATAGTTTTTGATACATATGTGGAGAAGACACTTTTGCGTCACAAAGGCAAAACTTGACTTCCATGATAAGGAAAGCTTACAACCTGTATTTTGGCTGCAGAATTGGAGATGAGGACAAAGTTGGGCTCCACACAAATGCTGCAAAAGATGTGCATCACATCTTACCCACTGGTTGCATGTGATGAGAGTAGTATTGTGGGTATAATAGAGAAATTCAATATTTAGAGGGGAGAGAAAGATATGAAAGGTGCCAGCAGCAATACCAGACTCTGTGTGATTGATCAGTGATATGGTGTAGCTGGAATTTCTCTGCCCTACTTCATTTCAATTACAATTACAGATTTTTCTTTCTTTATTCTTAATGCATTCGAAAGCATAAGGACATTACATGGTATAGAGCAACCAATCAGGAGGGATTACCATAGCTGAGAATAAAAGCCAAGGCAGGGAATGACATAACCATTGTAGCGTGATTTAGAATAGAGAGAGGATGTCAAAGCTCACGGCTCAGCAAATGAGATAAATGAGTACGATAAAGCTCTAAAACATTCAACAAAATTTCCAGATTGTAATATGTTGTACTACTGTACCACTGAAAAAGATGAGTGTAGTAGTATATGACTAATTCAGAGATTTAATTGATAGGGTAAGAATGAGATATCAGAGATGCCAGCAGCAGTGTTAGACTCAGTGTGATTGATATGTGATGACGTACAGCTGCCATTAGTTCTGCTATGTTTTAATTGCAATTCCACATTGTTTTCTCCATTATTAAAGCACTAGAATGCAGCAGGAAGACATTACAATATTTTTACAGAAAAACAATCTGCTAGTCAAAATTTCTTGTACTGAATTTGTGCATTCCTTTGGCAATCCTATTTGTGAAGAGGGGAATATTTTTTTTTCAAAATACAAAAGAAAACTACCTACAATAAAGACATTTAATGACAACTGTTTACTTCACAAGGTATGTTGTAAACAATTTTTCTTGCATATTTGTTTTACTAGTTACATTTTACATCTTTACACACCTCACCAATACAGTGCCCCATTGCAGGTGCTGGGGTTTTGAATGTGTACCTACCTAGAATTTCTCATTATGTCATTTTTAGGAAAGGTGGGTGGAATTTTGTTTAAAAAATGTACTGTAGATAAGTGCTATACTTGGCTATCATCACCACTCCTATATTCACTGTGAGTGATCTGCTCTGTTCAAATCCTTTTGGTCATGGTCTTGTGGTCAGGAGAGAAGTAGGGGAGTACAGGAAACACAAGTCCTCCATTCTGATGATTGGTTGGGAGCCCCAGAAGGAGCAGTGGACTACCCATTTAACTATTAAACAACCATTACACACTTAAAGGGGATGTCTCATTAAGACAACCTCTGTCCATGTGGTGCCTAACAGTGCATATGGATGTCACAAAGGAGGGCCACCTGCTTGGATACCTTATATGTGCCAGAACAGAGAGTAACTCTATAATAGTGAATTCTGTTAGGTGGACTTGGTCTATCTATACACTATTTGTAAGCTATTCTTTAAATGTACAATGTATGGCTAAAAGTGACTTTCCCCAGCAAAACAGCTGATCAATAGGGGTCAGACATGGCAGGCAATAGATTACCAAGACTCGAAGTAAAACCACAGGAAAGAGATGATATAGATAAAACGTGTGGCATAATAAAAAATGTTCTCTCAGTGATCCAGAATCTGATCCATAACAAGCAGTTTTCTGAATTGTAAAAGTTGCTTTTAAAAAGGTGAGATGTAATCAGACTTGAAATATGCAAAGCTACAGAACTGTTCATGCATAGTACTATATGAAAACTATAAAATTATTGATAATATCATATAATATAGTTGTAGATCACCTTGATTTACTAAGAATTGAAAAAAAAAATACTTTTTTTTTACCAGTTATAAAATAAATTGCACGTTAATTATGGCTATTATTTAGCTGAAAGATGCTTAGTCTATGATTCACATGACATTAACTAAGGAAATTGCACTGCTTTCCTAAGCAAATTAATTACATTGAGCATTAGTTCCCTGAACTGTTAGAGTAAATCATTGCACATTATCTTTTTCTGAGTCTATCCAATAGAGCTATAAAAAGCTTTTAATAGCCATAAAGGTTGCACGCCTAATACTCATTGAAGACCACCTGGATACAGTCTTATCCCACTAGCAAATCCAATATACTATAGTGTAATGGGAATAAAATATCCCAGACCTTACTGCTGCGTATCCATCACCCCAAATCCTTCATTTTACATGTTCAGCAAAATAGAAAAAATATTTAGTAATCAATGACATGTAAGTTATTAGAAACCGTATATTGATCAAAATGCACAGAGATAATCTGATCTACACAGGCACTCTACTCCTATTTCCTGGTAGACCTGGTAGAGACCTGTTATAGGAGTTCCCCTAATGTGCCAAACTTTAGAACAGGAATAAGAGATACATGTAGGTGGGCTACAGATTAGCTGCCCACTTGTGTCTATTTGTCAGGAATTCTGTTGCCTTCTACAGTTTGACCACTAGTGGCTGCTGCTGTTCACTTTAATAATTGTGCTGCAGTTTCAGTCCTTACCACTGGAGGCTGTTGTTGTGTTCTACAATTGCCCTTTTCCAAGATGACAGATTCTGAATCTATGGAATCCATCTTGTTTCCTATTTGGGCCTACTTAAAGCCACTTTTATCTCTCACTCATTGTTTGAGTATTGTGTTCAGTCTCCAGCTCCTGAACATTCTTACCCAGTCTGTTCTATTTTATCTACGGATTATTTCCTACAACTCCTTGCTATCTCCAAGAACTTTTTCTACCGCTTGCTTTTCCTGCTTGTGCTCCTTCGGTCACTGGTTTCCAGCAGTACTACGCCAGTATCGCAACAGGATTCTTGACACTATCATTGGACTGCAGAGTTGACAAAACTGGTATATGAAAAATAGAAGAGGCTGGTAATAGGAGAAGAGGCTACTGTATTTCGGGGCATTGTAACAGTTATAGCCTCAATTCCTGGCATTGCATAAAAGAATACTGTGAATAGTATGTTTTGTGCTCATGACGGACACAGTTAATTTTCTTTTCTCTGCTCCATGTAGAAACAGGAAGTTTCTTTTCCCTGCATGAGTTACCCCCCTCCTCAACTCGTGACCCTGCTGCTCCCTCCGCCCCCCCCGCAAGGGACTCTTGCAGTGATGACTCATGCAGGCTCTTTCTACGTAGAGCTTAGAAGGATTCAGCTAGTCTGTTTATAATCATGTGATGTCATAGACCTAATGGAAAAGAGAATAATTAATAGGGTAGAAAGGCAAAATGAGCAATTGTAAGTAGACAGTGCTATATAATATGATGACTGCAAAATATTGAGGATAACAATTTTGATGGAAGTGCTTCTTCAACACTGAAACTCAATTTTAAAAATGGTTAGCTCTCCCCTAAAGATTTGTGTCTACTACAACTCGTATGCTGACCTTCGAGTTTATAGGGTTACTGCAAACAAACCGATGGTAGTCTTATCCTGTAGTCTTACTCTACTTTTTGTAATTTACCAAATATATTTATGTAACAAACAATAGGGGACAGAAGAGAATATAAATGCAGAATGAGACTACACAGGGTGTAATTGCAATCTGTAGCAACAGCAGAATGTGTCTGCCTAAAACATGCAAAGAACAATAGAATAATTTTAATTAAGACTAAGCACAAAGTTGCTTCATTTTTTTTTAAATTTACATTTATATGGATAATTTAAAAAAATATTGAAATGGTAGATCTAAGATTTTTTTTCCAAATAAGATTAAATGGTTAATAATTTTTTGACCCCCAGAAACAGAATATAGGAACACTTATTTAAAACTCACTGCAAGCTCAAATATTTAGGAAACTGAAGTAAAGTTAAAAATTGCGGTGATAAAGAAAATTTATTAAAGTTTGATTCCATTTTTTTTCAGTGTAGGAAAAAAATATCATGACTAATTCCATTTTTTTTACAAGTGGTGAATCTCTGGAGAGATTTATAACTTGCGTTTCTGCAGTACAGAGGATTTAAACCTTCTTAAAGGAAAGCCGCTGGCTTCAGAGATTGTTTTGGTTTTGTGACTAATAATTTATAAGGCTTCTATGTAGTTGCCAATGCTTTCAATTCTGCAGTAACATTTCAGGTCATAATGACAAACATTTTGCTCTAAGTAGAGACAATTTAAAGGGAAACTTTTGCATGAATATTTAAGAGAAGTTTGTAAAGCAAAAAGCAAGATTTATCAGGGTGCAAGTTTGATAGGTACCTACCGAAAAGTCAAATCCATACAGTACTAAAGTATTAATATTAACAACTGGTGAAGGATAGGAGTGATAGTTTGCACTGCTGTGCTAGATTGAAGAAATTCAGAAGACATGATGGGTTATTAGATCATGCGGTTTATTCTCAGCCCGTTTAGAAGTTGAACCAACTTCTTCATCAGGAGAACCACAATTGGTTCATCTTCTAAACATGCTGAGAATAAAAAGCATGATCTAATACAACATCACGTCTTCCGGATATCTTGAAACTAGCAGAGCAACGCAGTCTATCACTCCTATCCCCCTACCAATTGTTCTACATATTAGGATTTCCCGACCTAAGAGTACTTCAGCATCTGTCACACCTTGATTCCTCAGTTGTGGGTAAAACAATCCCAAAGGGTGTGCAATTGCTTTACCTCTAACCTAACCAATTTCTCCACCAGATCAGACCCTATTGCACTTAGTCCCACCCTTTTCAAAGTATTAATATTAAAGAGGTTGTCCACTACTTTTACATTGATGACATATCCTTAGGATAGGCCATCAATGCCTGATCGCCTGGAGTACAACACCTGGCACCCCGCCGATCAGCTTCTATCAGTGTCGGTGGTGGAGGCTGCGGGCCGGAAATGCTCACTTGATAAGCTGATCGTCTTCTGGTAGTAGCCGCGGCAGGGTGCTACACATCCGCCTCTTATTGATTTGAATAGGAGACAGATGTGTAGCACCAAGCCTCAGCCACTATCAGAAGATGGCCAGCTCCACAAGTGAGTACTTCCGGAGGCCGCCGCCGACTCCAATAACGGTGGATCGGTGGGGTGTCGGGTGTCAGACTTCAGCCAAACAGACATTGATGACCTATCCTAAGGTCATCAATAAAAAAGTAGTGGTCAAGCTCTTTAACTCATTCACACTCCAGGGAATGAATCCATCATTTTCTTAGTACAGTGAGCCACAGTCACAATTGTATCAAAGGGTCATGACTAACAGTTAGACATATTGAGTATGTACTAGGATAAAACAGCATCAGCTGTCACCGAGCGAGGGCGCCACTGATGTGTTTATTAGGGTGCCAACCTCCATGGGTAGGTAGGGTTATTCTATAGGGCCTTACAGGGATAGATACAAGTTTACTTTAAGGTATAGGTAATAAATAATAATATTCAATCTCTGTGGTTCTATCCATATTTCTTATACTATTTATTCATGGTGTATCACATTATCACTTTTTTTGTTGTTTTGGTAGACTTTTAATTAGTCATAATAAAGGTTAAACTTTAAATAAAGGGGTATACCTATTCTGTAAGCTATAACATGAAATAGCAATTGTAGTTTTGGTCTTAAAAAAATGTGTATGCTAGATATCTGCTTTTTACTTTCTTCATTCTTGGTTGTTTGAAGGATTTCCTTTATTACAAATAGAACAAATAGATGATCATTAAATGCAGTTTAATGGCATTGTACATTGGAACTCAAATATTACTTTGCCCATCCTCTATGCATCTTATTGCAGCTCAGATTATTCAGATTGGCTGTTGTGCATAGGTACAAGCACAAGTGAAATAAGTGCACATACTGATGAGCAAGCAGAACAATAAAACACAGCAAGAAATTACTAATACAACACAATAATAAGATCGACGAAAATCAGTGCTCCGTGCTGGAAAAGTCTTTAGTAAATGGGAATCTACATTGCAAGCTAGAAGATTTGTAAATACAGAATGTTTGGGAATGACATAAACTAATTAGAAGATTATCAAGAAGTTGCAGAAATAGATTGAGACAAACAAGCTTTTTTAAAGGTGGCCATTAAAATACCCCTTAAAGAAGCACTCCTCCCATGGAAATTTTTATCATCTTAATATATTGCAATCATCATATTTTATAATACTGCATACTTACAATTGCTCATTTTGCCTTTCTACCAGCTAATTCTTCTCTTTTCCATTAGGTCTATGAGATCACGTGATTAAAAACAAACTAGCTGAATCCTTCTAAGCTCTATGTAGAAACAGGAAGTCTATTTTCCCTGCATGAGTCATCACTGCAAAAGTACCTGGCAGGGGGAGGAGGGATCAGCTGGGTCAGGAGTTGAAAAAGGGGAATGAGTCATGCAGGGAAAAGAGACTTCCTGTTTCCACATAGAGCAGAAAAAAAAGAGAAAAGAGAAGAATTAACTGGGTAGAAAGGCAAAATGAGCAATTGTAAGTACACAGTGCTATATAATATGATGATTGCAGTGTATTAAGAGGATACAAATTTTGATGGCAGGAGTGCTTCTTTATCCACTACAAAGTAGAAGCTTTATGTAAGTTGTGGAAGTTATTTTTTCCAAAAATGGAGAATATTATATATTCCTAGAAAATGATTGCATTGAAAATACAAAACGTCAGGCAACCTTACAGAGTTTAGAGGAAAATATTTGTCAACCAGTGAGCACACCAAAAAACACAAAAAAGCAACAAACATAACAATAGTGCATCTGCTGTACAATTAGCACTGCCTTGAACTATAGCTCCACATTTCAATAAATTAAGGTATAAAGAATTAATATTCCTTCATTTCTTGTAAAACCAGAAGAGGTAAAAGTAGGACATGCAAACTTGATCCAGTTTATCTCTGTAAATTGTATGATAGCTGATGTTGCTGGAAAAGATTTCTCAAGGAAATGTCTCCTTTTCATAAAGTTAACTAGTTATTCTGGCATGTATTTTTCCACATGAATTATCCACTGAGCACAAACATGCTTTAAATTGCTAAAATGATGTTTTTCTAAATGTTTTTTTTTTACTAGAACTGTATAGGGAGCATCTTGGTGAATTCATAAGAATATATTTAAATAAATTTGTAAAAAAAGATTGACACATACTTATTTTATAAGACGAGCAAAGTAAATTATTTTACAACATGGGTATACAACTTTTTTTCGTATCTTTATAATTTTCTATAAAAATTCTGAAAATGTTTGGCATTCAGTCTGAGATATAGAGGTAATTAGGCTGATTCAAGGCAAACATTTGGGAAAACTAATGTTGCACACCTAGTACGAGGTCCATTTTTAAGAAATCCTTAGGCAAGCAATGAATTTGTTATTGGGGATTCAACCTCACTAAACCACTAATAAACAGAAGGAACAAGGCATACCCATGCACAAAGTGAATGAGGCTAGGATGCTCTACAAGGCACAACTTAATGCCAATTCTGCTGATATATACAATGTATCCAAAATATGGAATTGAAAGAGGTGAGTAGAAGAAGTAAGAAAGCAAAATTGTCAGAGTAAGAACCAACCTCTCAGTTCATGTAATTGGTGTGCTAATGTATTTGTGTTACACACCTGTTCTGAGTATTCCAGGCTCCGCTTTCTTCCCCTGGGTCCGCTGCACTCTGTTGTGCTCCACATCAGGTTTTGTAAGTTGCCCAGTGTGGATACACTACATTATCTTTTTAGGCCTAATATACTTACCTTAATGCAAATGATCTCTATGTATAATTTGCATAAATTTATATCCAAAAACAACAAAGTATGCTGGGAATGGTATCTGAGGGCAAAACCAGGAATAGCTTCAGGAGGCATAAAAATAGTCAGGAAGAAAGATCAAAAGCAGAGTACAAGCTGGAAGTCAATTTGGGTACTTAGGAAAGTAGATACGTTAAGAGTAAGACTTGATAATATATATATTGTTCAGCCACCAAATTCCAAAAATAACATATATAGGGAAAGGTGCAGAAGATCACTAGTCACCTTATCAGGTCATCTTTTGTAAACTGGGCACATGATGTGTGCCTAAAGTAGAAGATGACAGCAGAGAATAGAAGCATGAAACTCACAACCAAACACCCATGAGGGAGTGCGGGAGCAAAAAGTGTCCGCCTTCCTTAGCCAAGAACAAGGTCAATTGAAAGTCTCCAAACGTTTTTCAAATATAGATTTTCTAGGGTCAACAATAGAGAAGCACTACAGATTGATGTTTTGTTTTCTGAAGCGTCCCCCTTTGTATAAGACATAACCATCAGGGGCATTCATAATATATAACAGTAAATCCTAATACAAAATAATCTCAGCCTGAGCTTCGAATATTAACTTACCTCACTGGGAAGTAAAATCTATTTGTTTCCTCACAGTCAATGTAAATCAGAGAATAATAATATACTTCACTCCAATATATTATATTTCAAAAATATTTGGTTTTGAACATTCTTAAATCAGAGAATACCATGCAGTACTTTGGGGCATAAATAAATTTGAAGTTCAACTTCTACTTAAGTTTTTTATAGACTGGCATTAGACTTTCAATATATAAAGCTCCACAATGAACACCTAACACTAGGTTTTACTTGTATAAATGGAGGCAGAAAACTTTGTGCATAATTTCTATTTCTACTACTCAAATTAAAAGCTATGACATTGGTTGTTTTGCAAGCCAAAATAATTCCGTCACCTACTTTAATATTACATGGTAAAATCTAAAACTTATTACATATATCTTCATAAAATAACTATAAGTATTGATCTGATTCCTCTAGTGCTCAGTGAAATATCAAGTTTATATGGCATGATTATATATATAGCACCCCCTTATTCTATGATTATAGTTGTAGTACTTTCTTGCCCATGACTTAGTTGCCTTTAGCTGATCTGGTGGTTGTTTCTTTGGATAGAATTAGATGATAGTTGTTCATGGTGCAGCTGCTAGACAAAGACAAATATACTGTACAAAGTCTTAAAATGTAGGAACAAGGGTAATATGGAAAAATGGAAAAGAGAAGCATGTCGAGAAGTCAGGAAGGCTCAGAAAGCACAACAATAACAACATGTAAACTAATAAACCAGGAAAAAACAACTTTAACTGAAATTGACACCAGTGAATAAAGATGTACTAAAATGACAAAACATTGCAAGAGAAAACCTCATAGGACACTTTGTGGCATTAAAAGTAGTTGTCTCCTTTTAGAAAATGTCGGCCCCCTATCACAATTTGTTATATAAAATCAAACTACATTTACTTACCATGCCAGGGTCTAGCGCTGAGTTCCTGCTGTTGCTTCTGGTTTCAGGCATTGGCTGCGGCACTGAAATCACATCGACTGAGTGAGTAGCTCTGCCCATGTGGAGAAAATTCCCCACTCAAAGCCGCTGGGCTCACTGATTGGCTGCTGCACTGTGAACATGACTTCAGCACTGTAGCCAATATCAGACATCGGGAGATGAGTAAAGCACTGTTTGCTTTTTCTACAATGAACGTCACTTTGGATCAAGATTTTCAGAAAGTTAGCAACACATTTAAATGAAGAAGCAAAGAATATGTGTAATACTGCTCATTTATGTTTATTTTGGACACAAGAACAAGAAATTCTATGCAAAAAAATAAGATGCTGGGTTGTAGGTGGATGAAAATAGCTCTTACTGGAAAGGAGTGAGTGCAGAAGAACAAAAGAATGCTGCTACCCTTTATCCAAGTCAAAATCAACACTAAGATAATGCAATGGCACCCCCACTGGAGGGCAGCTAACCCTCAATGCCCCTAACATCTTCTTGCTGGTGTAGCAACTCGGAAAAATAGGTTATACACTATAAAACTGCAACTGACACTGCTGGTTCCTGTACAGACTAGATAGACTTACTCTGCAGTCCCTAGTGGTGACTGTGGGTTCAGAGATTTACCTAACCACAGACTAGGTGGCAACTCTGGCCTAAGCTACCAAAAAAGGCAGAGGAGTATCTTCACATTCCTCCTAAAGAACAGGAGGGCAGAGCAGAGTGTGAATTACCTACAAGTAGAGATGTGTGCTGAACAAATAATAGATTCCAGAGTGAGTACAGTAACAAAATACCAAACAAAGAATAAAGTAAGTACTGTTAATAAATATACTGCCTACTTCCTAATGGTAAACAGAAGATAGGTGCAAAGTATAGCAAAAAAACAGCAAGGCAAAAAATCCTTAGCTGGAATCTCACGGACTGGCTTCAAACATCAATAGAATGTGAGAACATCCAAATGAATCACCAGCAGGAAACACCACCAGGGCGACAGAATATAAAGTTGCACCCAAAAGGTGATAGGCACACAAATGAAAACACGTGTGTTAAGCTATGCAGACTGCAGCCAGAAAAGCAGAACCCAAATACCAAGAGAAAAGGTATGTTTCCTGTGGCATGGCAGAACACAAACTCAAGGGATCGAATCCAGGAGTTCAGGAGCATGACAACATGTATGCACAGTGTGTGTACATTTACGTGTGTGTGTGTATATACATGTGTATGTGCAGAGTGTGTGTTTATGTGCAATGTGTTTTATTACATGATTATATTTGAATAAATGTATATTTTTTATTCAAGAATAAATGTGGATAGTTGTTCATGGAAAAAAAACAAGACATCCCTTGAAAATAAGCCATAACCCACCTTTCAGTGCAAAAAATAAATATAAGACCCTGTCTTAATTTCAGAGAAGTACAGCTGTGACAGAGCTGAATGAAGGCCACCACTACATATCTGCACAAATATCGGCCAAACCCAAAGATTTCTGCAGGAATGGCAGACCATTTAAAGGGGTTTCCGACTCTCCTCTGACTGATGAAGTCGGAGGGGAAAGAAGGATTGTGCCTGTTGAATTACAACAACAAATCATTTTGGTCCTGCTGAGGTGTCTGTCAACAGATGAATTCAATCTCCCCATTAAAAACTCATGCACACTCCCCAAACTAAGCATGCATATGTATGGGTGGTCAGGGGAGATAGCTGTTGTCCATTATCTAAGTCATATGGGCACCTTGAGTCATTTCACATAACTTATTATGATATCATTATGTTTTAGCTATAGTAGTAAACCAAATAATTATCAAATTTTAAATTCTATTTGATTTATTGTATTATATGGCGATTCTACTGAATAGTAAAAATGACTAGATAAACCTGTCTGACTAGCAAAAATCTGTGCAAAAATAAAATTTCACTTTAAAAGACACATAATTTCACAACTCCCCACCAATGGAAAATCCAGCTAGTAAACATATTCCACATCGTTAATTTGTTTTATTTTATGATGGTTTTTTTTTTACTTGTGTTTTATTTTATGCTTGTAGATTTTTTATCCTATTCTCTACGGGGGGCTGTCCGGGTATGTTCAAATGTGGCAGGAAAAATGCTGCGAACATTACACAAATTTATTGTTGCATTTTTATGTAATTGTTTTTGCTGCGTTTTCACTTGTGTTCTTCACTCGTTCATTTGAATGGATGAAGGTGCTGCGAATAAGCTGAAATAATTGACATGCTACATCTTGGCAAAAACACAGTCGGGCTCAAAATACTTGTGTAAAAAAGAAACAGCGTGTGCATGAGATTTAACACATTTCATCGGTTATCTGGTATTATAAAACGTTGCGTATTTTATGCACCAAATACGCTGGGTAAAAAACATAGCAAAAATTCCATGTATACCCCATCTGTTACCAGCATTTAGAGATTTGCTTTCCAGCCGCTACATGGACCATAGACAGCAAAAATCTGGAGATGTTTATTGAGTTTTGTGGTCATGTTCTTAAACCGGTAGAGAGGTCATTGTGCTCATGGAGATGAGCCATGGTTGTCACCTATTGTGAATTATGTGATCCTTTATTATCTCCTATATGGAGATGATAGATTTCATTGTATCCCTGCCTGTGATTATATTGAGATAAATAGTGAAAAGCTGAAAAGCAATCTCTACAGAACAGGATGTATCTGCATAATATAAGGCTTAGTGACCAGGACAAAGATTGCAGAATTGTAAAGATATTATAAATAGAGCTAAAAATAAGACAAATGTAAAAAAAATTATGAAAAATGTCCACTTTTCTGATGACTGATTTCCTTACAGGCAATCACATTCAAAATGTACTGTGAAATCATATGGATATAATATATGTGGCTCTTCCACTTGGGACCAGTTCTTCCTTAAGACTCGATCAAGAAGAACATATACAGTGTGCAAAATTATTAGGCAATTTGTATTTTTCATGATTAATTTTATTATTGAACAATTACAGCGCTGTTGGTAAATCTAAAAGGTTAAAAAACTTGAATATTTCAGAAAGTAAAAGTGAGGTTTTGTCTTTCTTAGGAGAATACAGACTCTCTCATCTCTTGGCACCACAGTCTTGGCCCTATCTTGGATCTCCCCATACCTAACAGACCGGAAATTCAGCATCTCCCACTCTGACCCCACCTCCTCATTCCGCCCCCTATCTGTCGGTGTCCCCCAAGGTTCAGTTCTCATTCCCCTGCTCTTCTCCATCTACACCTTCGGCCTAGGACAGCTCATAGAGTCTCACGGCTTTGAGTATCACCTCTATGCTGATGACACACAGATCTACCTCTCTGGTCCCGATATCAACTCCTTACTAACCAGAATCCCACAATGTCAGCCCGCTATTTCATCCTTTTTCTCTGCTAGATTTCTAAAACTTAACATGGACAAATCATAATTCATCATCTTTCCCCCATCTCACTCAACCCCCCCATCTGACCTATCCATCAAAGTCAATGGCTGCCCACTCTCTCCAGTCCCACAAGCTCGATGCCTTGGGGGAACCATGGACTCGGATGTCTCCTTCAAGCCACATATCCAAGCCCTTTCCACTTCCTGTTGACTCCAACTCAAAAATATCTCCCGGGTCCACACATTCCTTAACAAAGAATCTGCAAAAACACTAGTGCATGCCCTCATCATCTCCCGCATCGACTACTGTAACCTCCTGCTCTGTGGCCTCCCCTCTAACACTCTCGCACCCCTCCAATCTATTCTAAACTCTGCAGGCCAACTAATCCACCTGTCCCCCCGCTATTCTCCAGCCTCTCCTCTCTGTCAATCCATTCACTGGCTCCCCATCACCAAGAGACTCCAGTTCAAAACCTTAACCTTGGCATACAAAGGCATCCACAACCTGTTTCCTCCATACATCTGTGACCTAGTCTCCCGGTACTTACCTGCACGCAACCTCCAATCTTCACAAGATTTCCCTCTCTCCTCTTCCTACAATCGCATACAAAATTTCTCCCGTGCATCCCCCCTACTCTGGAACTCTCTATCCCAACACCTCAGACTTTCACCTACCGTGGAAACCTTCAAAAGGAGCCTGAAGACCCACCTCTTCTGACAAGTCTACCACCTTAAGTAACCCTCGCTTCATCATTCCTCTGCACGAACAGCTCTTCCCTGATGTACTGTATCACCTATCCCTTTTATGAGATTGTGAGCTCTCGCAGGCAGGATACCCTCTCCTCCTGTACCAGTCGCTGACTTGTATTGTTCAAAATTATTGTAATTGTTATTGCCATATATACCCCATTTTTTAAATGTAAAGTGGCATGGAATAAATGGCGCTATAATAATAAATAATAATAATATCTCAGTGTGCAGAATTATTGGGCAACTATTAGTGTATAGGATTATTAGACAACTAAATGAAAAATGTAAAATTTTACATCTCAATTTTTTATTTTCATTTGTAAAAGTGAGAATAATAACCAACTCGAAATTCAAAAAAATATCAGTAACCTATATAGCTGCCCTTCTTTTCACTAACAGTCATAAGCTACATCCATAGAGTCTGCCAGTTTCTTAATCTGTTGACAATCAATTTTTTGGACGGCACCAACCACAGCCTTCCAGACACTGTTCAGAGAGGTGACTGTTCTCCTTCACAGTAAATCTCCAGTTTAAGAAGGGCCCACAGATTCTCAATAGTGTTTAGGTCTTACAAAGGGAACCTGTCACCTGAGATAAGGCTATATATATAAGATGAGATTGTCAGCTCACCTCCTCCTTTGGTTACCGCGTCCTCTGGGCTGCACGGATCCACTGGGTGAAAGTCGATATGCACAAAATATTAAGCATCCAGCGCCTTTTTGGATGGAAGAAAAAGCGTCCAAAAAGGCACTAGATGCTTATTATTTTGTGCATATGAGATAAGGCCACCACCTTTCGGCCCTGATATATAGCATTCTAATATGCTGTATATACGCACCCAATCTGGCCTGCAAGACAAGAAAAAGACCTCTTATAATACTCACCTGCAGAGTGGTCGGGTCCAGTGGGTGCCACTGTCTCGGTCCAGAGCCTCCTCTCTTTTTGCGATGCCGTCCTGCTTGTGTGGTTCGTGTGGATGACGCATCCTACATCATCCACACAGTGTCTCCAGCATCGCGCTCCTGCGCAGGGGTACTTCTCTGCCCTGACCAGGGCAGAGTAAAGTACTGCAGTGCGCATATGCTGGGGCTCTTTGACCTTTCCTGGCGCAAGGGCACTGCAGTACTTTTCTCTAGCTTAGACAGGGCAGAGAAATGTATGGTTGCTCAGGTGAGCGATGCTGGGGGACACTGTGTGGATGACGTAGGACACGTAATCCAGACAAACCACAGAAGGAGGACAGCATCACAAGAAAATAAGAGGTCCGAACAAGACAGTGACGCCCATCAGACCTGACTGCCCCGTAGGTGAGTATTATAAAAGGTCTTTTTCTTGTCTTGCAGACTGGATTGGGTGCATATATACAGCATATTAAGATGCTGTATATCAGGGCTGAAAGGTGGTGGCCTTATCTCACATGGGACAAACCTGGTGACAGGTTCCCTTTAAGCCCTTTACTGGAAGCCGAGCAGTGGAGGCTTTGATGCCTGCGATAATGCATTGTCCTGCATAAAAATATGGGTATTCTTAGAAAGGTGCAAACTTTTTCCTGTACCATTGTTTGAAGTAAATATCTTCTTAAAATTGGCAGTAGGTGTGGTAATTGATTTTGAGTCTATTTTCAACCCAAAAAGGTTCATCTAGCTCATCTTTAATTATACAAGTCCAAAGTAGTACCTCTATACGCTGACACATTTGGCTTTCCTATATACTGTATGTACATCCTTTGCATTTTAAAAAGTCTTAAAAACATTCATATTAACATCCAGATTTGCATCCTTTATATTTTACGACAGCACATGCCCATTTAACCATATCTAAATTACAGATGGCACAAGATTATAGACAACTTTGTAATAATTATACAGTGCAGACAGTAACAAAGAATCAGTCGACGTTTGTGTCAGTAACATCACTAATGTAATTTCCTGTTATTCTAGAACAATGCACAGCTCATGCCAAGCAAACTGTATGATAAGGGATGTGGATAGATAACCTCATGCATGAATACCTAAGGATGTCAAGCTAAATGAACAGAATGATTGAGAGTCCACAATAACACAATAATATAGGAAATGAAGCAATTCTGCCTTGATAATGACATAGAACACAGAAATGTTCCATGATTTATTTCTACAGTTCTTCTTTATTTTTCTGCATTTATTTCTATATAAATATATGTTCTGCTTTTTTGTGATTAATGGTCATTTCTAAATTGCAAAAAGAACTTCGGCACTCCATACATGAATATATAAGAAATATTGTATCTAGACTGATGTCACTTTGAAAAATGAAGGTTTTTTGCGCATAATTTGGCCAATTTATGTGTGCCCATCAACCACGACAAGGTCACCTTCGTATGATGGGTAACTACGCTACGCTACCACTGGATATGCCACTCTTGGGCTGTAAGCCTGTATGAACAATATGCCTCTGCTTGGGCTTTTAACCTACAATGTATGGGCTGGTAGAGCTAGTTAAAACCACCTGTGACTGAATGGGAGGGACACATGGTCAGAAAAAAGGCTGTCAAACTTCTAGTAGTGTGAACACGTACCTGCTGCAATGTTCCAGGAGCGGGATCCCAAAAATGATTAATAGAAAAAAGAGAGGGGTCGCTCACTGGTCTATTCGGGTGCTCTGAAGAAAAAAGTAATCTCAATTGCAAAAAGAACTTCGGCACTCCATACATGAATATATAAGAAATATTGTATCTAGACTAATGTCACTTTGAAAAATGAAGGTTTTTTCCTCATAATTTGGCCAATTTATGTGTGCCCATCAACCATGACAAGGTCACCTTCGTATGATGGGTAACTACGCTACGCTGCCACTGGATATGCCACTCTTGGGCTGTAAGCCTTTATGGACAATATGTCTGCTGGGCTTTAAACCTACAATGTATGGGCTGGTAGTGCTAGTTAAAACCACCTGAGAATGAATAGAAGGAATTAGTGGGAGGGAAGAGTGGCATATCCAGTCGTAGCGTAGCGTAGTTACCCATCATACGAAGGTGACCTTGTCATGGTTGACGGGCACACATAAATTGGCCAAATTATGCGCAAAAAAACCTTCATTTTTCAAAGTGACATCAGTCTAGATACAATGTTTCTTATATATTCATGTATGGAGTGCCGAAGTTCTTTTTGCAATTTAGATTACTATTTTCTTCAGAGCACCCGAATAGACCAGTGAGCGACCCCTCTCTTTTTTCTATTGGTCATTTCTATTCATTTCCAGTGTCTTATATACACTGCTCAAAAAAATAAAGGGAACACTCAAATAACACTTCCTGGATCTGAATGAATGAAATATTCTCATTGAATACTTTGGTCTGTATAAAGTTGAATGTGCTGACAACAAAATCACACAAAAATCATCAATGCAAATCAAATTTATTAACCAATGGAGGCCTGGATTTGGAGTCACCCCCAAAATTAAAGTGGAAAAACACACTACAGGCTGATCCAACTTTGATGTAATGTCCTTAAAATAAGTCAAAATGAGGCTCAGTATTGTGTGTGGCCTCCACATGCCTGTATGACCTCCCTACAATACCTGGGCATGCTCCTGATGGGGTTGCGGATGGTCTCCTGTGGGATTTCCTGCCAGACCTGGACTAAAGCATCCGCCAACACCTGGACAGTCTGTGGTGCAATGTGACGTTGGTGGATGGAGTGAGACATGATGTCCCAGATGTGCTCAATCGGATTCAGGTCTGGGGAACAGGCGGGCCAGTCCATAGCTTCAATGCCTTCATCTTGCAGGAACTGCTGACACACTCCAGCCACATGTTGTCTGGCATTGTCCTGCATTAGGAGGAACCCAGGGCCAACCGCACCAGCATATGGTCTCACAAGGGGTCTGAGGATCTCATCTCGGTACCTAATGGCAGTCAGTCTACCTGTGGTGGGCACATGGAGGGCTGTGTGGCTCTCCAAAGAAATGCCATCCCACACCATTACTAACCCACTGCCAAACCGGTCATGCTGAAGGATGTTGCAGGCAGCAGATCGCTCTCCACGGTGTCTCCAGACTCTGTCAAGTCTGTCACATGTGCTCAGTGTGAACCTGCTTTCATCTGTGAAGAGCACATGGCGCCAGTGGCGACTTTGCCAATCTTGGTGTTCTGTGGCAAATAGAGATGAGCGGTGTTCGACTCGAACTGTTCGCCAATCTCAAATTCGAGCTGTTTTGGGTGGTGTTCGAGCCGTTCGACGAACCCGAACGATTTGAAAAAAATTCGGCTGTTCGAGGTTATGTTCGATAACTGTTCGTGCACCAAAATCATAACTGGATTTTTTCTCAGTAATGTTGAAAATTAATGTTAATACGCAGTTTGAGTGTACAGCAGGGCGGGGGGAGGGGCAGGGGATGGATCTCTGCATAAATAATGAAGATCTCCATTTTTTTTTCTCTTTCCCGCATTTACAGTGGGGAGGTGCAATCTGTCAGCCTATCAGCAGCGCACACATGGAGTGAACTGCTTTTTTTCACACAAGCAAGGGCATGTGTCATTGGCAGTGTATGTCACATGTCCTTGCCCTATAAGACCCAGCCATTTTCCACGTAGCCACCATTTTCTCACTGCTGCAGCTGCGTGTTAGATGGCACCGCTGTTGCTGTGTGCGCTATACTTTGAGTGTTAATTTCAAGCCAATTTTCGCACAAATCTACAGATAGCTTGGGAGTAGGGAATAGTTGTGATTGCAGTCCTTCTGAGGGCTAGGTTACATCAGTTCCTATCACTTTTTGCCAGGCAGGTCTGTGCCAGTGCTGTGCAAGTTTCTTTCACAGCATTTGGCTAAATCTAGCTAAGCAAATCCTTTCTGGCCTCTTGCAGTGTGTGTTAGTAAGTGGAGTAGCCTATCTGTGTTGCAAGCTACACAACCTGTGTATAGAATACAATTTTTTTACTGCACCTAGCCAAGAAAAACCTTTTGCGCATAGCATCATTCTATTAGTCCATCTATACTAACCTCCACCAGGTTGCGAATTCAAAATAATTTTTATCTGCATCTAGCTCTGAAAAAATATTTGGGCTTGTAGCAGTGTGTGGGACTTGTTCTATTAGTCCATCTATACTAACCTCCACCAGGTTGCAAATTAAAAATAATTTTTATTTGCATCTAGCTCTGAAAAAATATTTGGGCTTGTAGCAGTGTGTGGTACTCATTGTATTAGGACAGCTATACCAAGCTCAACCAGCCTTGAAATTAATAAGAATTTTTATCTGCATCTAGCTTTGAAAAAATATTTGGGCTTGTAGCAGTGTGTGGGACTTGTTCTATTAGTCCATCTAAACTAACCTCCACCAGGTTGCAATTTCAAAATAATTTTTATCTGCATCTAGCTCTGAAAAAATATTTGGGCTTGTAGCAGTGTGTGGTACTCATTGTATCAGGCCATCTATACAAAGGTCCACCAGCTTTGAAATTAATAAGAATTTTTTGCTGCTTCTAGCTCTGAAAAAATATTTGGGCTTGTAACAGTGTGTGGGACTTGTTCTATTAGTCCATCTATACTAACCTCCACCAGGTTGCAAATTAAAAATAATTTTTATTTGCATCTAGCTCTGAAAAAATATTTGGGCTTGTAGCAGTGTGTGGTACTCATTGTATTAGGACAGCTATACCAAGCTCAACCAGCCTTGAAATTAATAAGAATTTTTATCTGCATCTAGCTTTGAAAAAATATTTGGGCTTGTAGCAGTGTGTGGGACTTGTTCTATTAGTCCATCTATACTAACCTCCACCAGGTTGCAAATTAAAATAATTTTTATCTGCATCTAGCTCGGAAAAAATATTTGGGCTTGTAGCAGTGTGTGGGATTTGTTCTATTAGTCCATCTATACTAACCTCCACAAGGTTGCAAATTAAAAATAATTTTTATCTGCATCTAGCTCTGAAAAAATATTTGGGCTTGTAGCAATGTGTGGGACTTGTTCTATTAGTCCATCTATACTAACCTCCACCAGGTTGCAAATTAAAAATAATTTTTATCTCCATCTAGCTCTGAAAAAATATTTGGGCTTGTAGCAGTGTGAGGGACTTGTTCTATTAGTCCATCTATACTAACCTCCACCAGGTTGCAAATTAAAAATAATTTTTATCTGCATCTAGCTCTGAAAAAATATTTGGGTTTGCAGCAGTGTGTGGTACTCATTGTATTAGGCCATCTATACCAAGCTCTACCAGCTTTGAAATTAATAAGAATTTTTTGCTGCATCTAGCTCTGAAAAATATTTGGGCTTGTAGCAGTGTGTGGGACTTGTTCTATTAGTCCATCTATACTAACCTCCACCAGGTTGCAAATTAAAAATAATTTTTATCTGCATCTAGCTCTGAAAAAATATTTGGGCTTGTAGCAGTGTGTGGTACTCATTGTATTAGGCAATCTATACCAAGCTCCACCAGCTTTGAAATTAATAAGAATTTTTAGCTGCATCTAGCTCTGAAAAAATATTTGGGCTTGTAGCAGTGTATGGGACTTGTTCTATTAGTCCATCTATACTAACCTCCACCAGGTTGCAAATTAAAAATAATTTTTATCTGCATCTAGCTCTGAAAAAATATTTGGGCTTGTAGCAGTGTGTAGGACTTGTTCTATTAGTCCATCTATACTATCCTCCACCAGGATGCAAATTAAAATTAATTTTTATCTGCATCTAGCTCGGAAAAAAATATTTGGGCTTGTAGCAGTGTGTGGTACTCATTGTATTAGGCCATCTATACCAAGCTCCACCAGCTTTGAAATTAATAAGAATTTTTATCTGCATCTAGCTCTGAAAAAATATTTGGGCTTGTAGCAGTGTGTGGGACTTGTTCTATTAGTCCATCTATACTAACCTCCACCAGGTTGCAAATTAAAAATAAATTTTATCTCCATCTAGCTCTGAAAAAATATTTGGGCTTGTAGCAGTGTGAGGGACTTGTTCTATTAGTCCATCTATACTAACCTCCACCAGGTTGCAAATTAAAAATAATTTTTATCTGCATCTAGCTCTGAAAAAATATTTGGGTTTGCAGCAGTGTGTGGTACTCATTGTATTAGGCCATCTATACCAAGCTCTACCAGCTTTGAAATTAATAAGAATTTTTTGCTGCATCTAGCTCTGAAAAATATTTGGGCATGTAGCAGTGTGTGGGACTTGTTCTATTAGTCCATCTATACTAACCTCCACCAGGTTGCAAATTAAAAATAATTTTTATCTGCATCTAGCTCTGAAAAAATATTTGGGCTTGTAGCAGTGTGTGGTACTCATTGTATTAGGCAATCTACACCAAACTCCACCAGCTTTGAAATTAATAAGAATTTTTAGCTGCATCTAGCTCTGAAAAAATATTTGGGCTTGTAGCAGTGTGTGGGACTTGTTCTATTAGTCCATCTATACTAACCTCCACCAGGTTGCAAATGAAAAATAATTTTTATCTGCATCTAGCTCTGAAAAAATATTTGGCTTGTAGCAGTGTGTGGGACTTGTTCTATTAGTCTATCTATACTAACCTCCACCAGGTTGCAAATTAAAAATAATTTTTATCTGCATCTAGCTCTGAAAAAATATTTGGGCTTGTAGCAGTGTGTGGGACTTGTTCTATTAGTCCATCTATACTAACCTCCACCAGGTTGCAAATTAAAAATAATTTTTATCTGCATCTAGCTCTGAAAAAATATTTGGGCTTGTAGCAGTGTGTGGGACTTGTTCTATTAGTCCATCTATACTAACTTCCACCAGGTTGCGAATTCAAAATAATTTTTATCTGCATCTAGCTCTGAAAAAATATTTGGGCTTGTAGCAGTGTGTGGGACTTGTTCTATTAGTCCATCTATACTAACCTCCACCAGGTTGCAAATTATAAATAATTTTTATCTGCATCTAGATCTGAAAAAATATTTGGGCTTGTAGCAGTGTGTGGGACTTGTTCTATTAGTACATCAATACTAACCTCCACCAGGTTGCAAATTAAAAATAATTTCTATCTGCATCTAGCTCTGAAAAAATATTTGGGCTTGTAGCAGTGTGTGGTACTCATTGTATTAGGCCATCTATACCAAGCTCCACCAGCTTTGAAATTAATAAGAATTTTTATCTGCATCTAGCTCTGAAAAAATATTTGGGCTTGTAGCAGTGTGTGTGACTTGTTCTATTAGTCCATCTAAACTAACCTCCACCAGGTTGCAATTTCAAAATAATTTTTATCTGCATCTAGCTCTGAAAAAATATTTGGGCTTGTAGCAGTGTGTGGTACTCATTGTATCAGGCCATCTATACAAAGGTCCACCAGCTTTGAAATGAATAAGAATTTTTTGCTGCTTCTAGCTCTGAAAAAATATTTGGGCTTGTAACAGTGTGGGGGACTTGTTCTATTAGTCCATCTATACTAACCTCCACCAGGTTGCAAATTAAAAATAATTTTTATTTGCATCTAGCTCTGAAAAAATATTTGGGCTTGTAGCAGTGTGTGGTACTCATTGTATTAGGACAGCTATACCAAGCTCAACCAGCCTTGAAATTAATAAGAATTTTTATCTGCATCTAGCTTTGAAAAAATATTTGGGCTTGTAGCAGTGTGTGGGACTTGTTCTATTAGTCCATCTATACTAACCTCCACCAGGTTGCAAATTAAAATAATTTTTATCTGCATCTAGCTCGGAAAAAATATTTGGGCTTGTAGCAGTGTGTGGGATTTGTTCTATTAGTCCATCTATACTAACCTCCACAAGGTTGCAAATTAAAAATAATTTTTATCTGCATCTAGCTCTGAAAAAATATTTGGGCTTGTAGCAATGTGTGGGACTTGTTCTATTAGTCCATCTATACTAACCTCCACCAGGTTGCAAATTAAAAATAATTTTTATCTCCATCTAGCTCTGAAAAAATATTTGGGCTTGTAGCAGTGTGAGGGACTTGTTCTATTAGTCCATCTATACTAACCTCCACCAGGTTGCAAATTAAAAATAATTTTTATCTGCATCTAGCTCTGAAAAAATATTTGGGTTTGCAGCAGTGTGTGGTACTCATTGTATTAGGCCATCTATACCAAGCTCTACCAGCTTTGAAATTAATAAGAATTTTTTGCTGCATCTAGCTCTGAAAAATATTTGGGCTTGTAGCAGTGTGTGGGACTTGTTCTATTAGTCCATCTATACTAACCTCCACCAGGTTGCAAATTAAAAATAATTTTTATCTGCATCTAGCTCTGAAAAAATATTTGGGCTTGTAGCAGTGTGTGGTACTCATTGTATTAGGCAATCTATACCAAGCTCCACCAGCTTTGAAATTAATAAGAATTTTTAGCTGCATCTAGCTCTGAAAAAATATTTGGGCTTGTAGCAGTGTATGGGACTTGTTCTATTAGTCCATCTATACTAACCTCCACCAGGTTGCAAATTAAAAATAATTTTTATCTGCATCTAGCTCTGAAAAAATATTTGGGCTTGTAGCAGTGTGTAGGACTTGTTCTATTAGTCCATCTATACTATCCTCCACCAGGATGCAAATTAAAATTAATTTTTATCTGCATCTAGCTCTGAAAAAAATATTTGGGCTTGTAGCAGTGTGTGGTACTCATTGTATTAGGCCATCTATACCAAGCTCCACCAGCTTTGAAATTAATAAGAATTTTTATCTGCATCTAGCTCTGAAAAAATATTTGGGCTTGTAGCAGTGTGTGGGACTTGTTCTATTAGTCCATCTATACTAACCTCCACCAGGTTGCAAATTAAAAATAAATTTTATCTCCATCTAGCTCTGAAAAAATATTTGGGCTTGTAGCAGTGTGAGGGACTTGTTCTATTAGTCCATCTATACTAACCTCCACCAGGTTGCAAATTAAAAATAATTTTTATCTGCATCTAGCTCTGAAAAAATATTTGGGTTTGCAGCAGTGTGTGGTACTCATTGTATTAGGCCATCTATACCAAGCTCTACCAGCTTTGAAATTAATAAGAATTTTTTGCTGCATCTAGCTCTGAAAAATATTTGGGCTTGTAGCAGTGTGTGGGACTTGTTCTATTAGTCCATCTATACTAACCTCCACCAGGTTGCAAATTAAAAATAATTTTTATCTGCATCTAGCTCTGAAAAAATATTTGGGCTTGTAGCAGTGTGTGGTACTCATTGTATTAGGCAATCTACACCAAACTCCACCAGCTTTGAAATTAATAAGAATTTTTAGCTGCATCTAGCTCTGAAAAAATATTTGGGCTTGTAGCAGTGTGTGGGACTTGTTCTATTAGTCCATCTATACTAACCTCCACCAGGTTGCAAATGAAAAATAATTTTTATCTGCATCTAGCTCTGAAAAAATATTTGGCTTGTAGCAGTGTGTGGGACTTGTTCTATTAGTCTATCTATACTAACCTCCACCAGGTTGCAAATTAAAAATAATTTTTATCTGCATCTAGCTCTGAAAAAATATTTGGGCTTGTAGCAGTGTGTGGGACTTGTTCTATTAGTCCATCTATACTAACCTCCACCAGGTTGCAAATTAAAAATAATTTTTATCTGCATCTAGCTCTGAAAAAATATTTGGGCTTGTAGCAGTGTGTGGGACTTGTTATATTAGTCCATCTATACTAACCTCCACCAGGTTGCAAATTAAAAATTATTTTTATCTGCATCAAGCTCTGAAAAAATATTTGGGCTTGTAGCAGGGTGTGGTACTCATTGTATTAGGCCATCTATACCAAGCTCCACCAGCTTTGATATTAATAATAATTTTTATCTGCATCTAGCCCAGAAAATAATTTTTCTTCCCAATAGTGGTAGCAATAGAAATATGGGGCTCGCGCCTGGCTAACAAAAATATACGCTTCATAACAAAAAACACCAGCCTAGCGCACTGCATTAATAAGATGGCATCATCGTCTCTCCCAGTGCTAAGCCTACTATGCCGGCTAGCATTCCTGTGCCTAAAACACAATGTATGGGTCCGCGCTAGCCACGATGCTGAGTGGTCTAAAGCTGCTGCTAACGCTTTATCACAATTCAATTGGCAGATTTTCACAGAGCTCCTCCCCAACGCCCACCCATCGAGCAACAGGTGCCCACCCTCCCTGTGGGAACTAGTGGCGAATAGTTGATGCCATTAATCAGAGCGTCAGTTGCCCCTTCGACGTGGCAAGCATACGGTAAGGCATGGGAAGAGTGGACACGACGAGTAGCAGGCAGATGGGTAGAACAATGTGAACAAGCCAGATCACAAGTCACCATAGAATTTCTCCACCAGCTAATGATGAGGGGCATATCAGGGGCGTCAGCGCTGCGGTGTCTGACCGGAATAGCATTTCACTTCCAACTACTGAATTGGGGAGATGTGACAAAGAGATTCATCATCAGATAATCCATAAAAGGGTGGAAAAGGGGTCAGCCAAGTCAGGAGTGTAGACGTCCCATCCCGTGTCACTAAAACTGATTTCTCACATCATATCCCTAACACCATTAACATGACACTCACAATTTGAAGCAACACTACTGTCTACTGCATTTGCGATCGCCTTCTTCGAGGCGCTATGCATAAGCGAATTAGTCCCTCAATCCAAAATTACCACCAGTCGAGGCTTACTACACCAGGACGTAGTCATAGCCAATAATGCAATACGTCTAAGCATACGCCAATCGAAAACAGTTCCAGCGGGCAGGGGCACTTGGGTACTTCTACAACCCACAAACGGTACACTGAGTCGGGTAACAATAGTAAAAACATAAATAACCATCAGATCACAAAGTAATTTCTTCCTATCACACATTGATGGAATGCCATTATCAAGATACCAGTTCCAAGCTATATTTAATAAATGCATAACATCGGCAGGGAACCACCCCAAAGATTATGGGACACACTCATTCCGCATAGGCGTGGCCACGGAAGCAGCAAGAGCAGGACTGTCAGAAACGGAAGTTCAGAGGATAGGGAGATGGCGATCCACGTGTTTGGCGAGATACATAAGACCGGACTTGTTATCCTAACATGGTTTGTTTCTTTTACAGGTGACGCTAAGCCAACAGTGTGGGTGATAGGCCCCTCGTATATATATTGGGCAGAAAAAAGGGCGAAAGTCCTCCCAGGCGGGAGGAAATTAGAGTTTCATAACACATATTTCAACTGGAGAGGTATTAGAGGCCTGCTATGGCCACAGGTACTAATGGAGGTAATCCAGGTAGGGAGAGAGGCAAGAGGTCTGGTCATCATAGTTATACAGGCCGGGGGAAATGACCTAGGTCATCACAAGAGCGCATAACTAATGGCAATAATGAAACTAGACACTGAGCGCTTCAGAGAATTTTTCACAAAACTAACTATAGTATGGTCAGAGATTGTGCCGATAGCGGTATGGCAAGGTGCGTGAGACATCATGGCCATCGAACGGACAAGGCGGGTAATAAATATTCGGATGGCAAAATTTAGAAGAGACAGAGGTGGTGTAGTGATACAACACCGACAACTGGAAGGAGATAAAGCAGGCCTCATACGACCCGACGGTGTTCACTTAATGGATATTGGACTGGACATATTCCTGTCAGGATTCCAGGACGGAGTGGAACAAGCGCTAAGAGTGATGGATGGGGGTCAGAGTCCGGCATACGAGTACGCAGGATCCTCCGTGGCCTGGAAATAGAAAGGACATGTTGGAGAGTTACACTTGTTGGCCAACTTGCCGGTGTGGAGACCCAGGGCATGCTGCAACAAGCTGAATTATTTTAGAAATAAAATGCCTTTCAAATGGAATGAGTATAAAGAGTTAATAAAGCTGTGACCGATCCTCACCCATCCAGTTGTAAGAGTTACATTATTGTTTTGTCAAGGAAAGGGGGGCGGTAGGGGGGGCTGAGCGTCTGGGTTTCTTTGGGGTTCCCCACAGTCTGCCTAGGCTAGATGCAGTTAAAAATTCTTATACACAGACGGTGCAGCTTGCTTCGCAGCCCAAAGTATTGCCTAGGCTAGATGCAGTTAAAAATTCTACGCTGACTAGCAGACACTGAAGCTTTGGAGCAGACCTCTGAGTAAACAACTCTTCAGGCTCAACCATCTTTGTTACCCCAAGCCATAGTGTATGTAGTTTCTTACAGTTAAAAGTCCAGGTGGCGACCCAACCCACCTGGAATTGACGATGCCAACGTCACGTAAAACACAGCAAGTGGACTCCAAAAAGAGTCTCCATTTTTTCCAAAAATTGTGGCACAGACACCACTTAAGTGGCATCAATTGCCCCAGAGTTGCATAAAACGGTTGGTGAGGTGATTTTACCAAATCCTCAAGCTTTTAGTCTCCCCAGGATGACACAGGGGTAGAAAAGTCTTTGCGGATCCATGATTTGTTCATCTTTATGAACATGAGTCTGTCTACATTCTCAGTGGACAGCCGCGTGCGCTTATCTGTCAGCACACCACCAGCAGCGCTGAACACACATTCAGAGAGAACGCTGGCTGCAGGGCATGACAAGATCTCCAAGGCGTGAATGGCGAGCTCCGGACCACTTTCCAGATTGGAATCCCAAAATGAGCAAGGGTCCAGTGACACAGTCATGGCTTCGATGTTCACTTGGAGATACTCCTGTACCATCCTCTCTAGGCGTTGACTATGTGTCAGACTTCTTGTCTCCTGTGGCCTTGCAAAGGATGGTCTAAAAAAGTGGTGAAACGATTTCACAAAATTGCTGTTACCAGCAGATACTTTGTTACTGTTATGGTTTGAGTGATGAAGACTCGACGGTTTGCAAGTTAGAACTGTGAGATTCACTACGTGCACCACTGGTGTTTTGTGGAAAAGCACATGTAAGATTCTGCAACAGCCTCTGCTGATACTCCTGCATGCGTGAATCCCTTTCTATGGCAGGAATTATTTCTGCAAATTTACTTTTGTACCGGGGATCTAAGAGTGTGGCAACCCAGTAGTCGGGATTACTTCGAATTCTGACAATCCAAGGGTCATGTTGCAGGTAGTGCAGCAAGAAGGCACTCATGTGTCTTGCGCATCCAGAAGGACCAAGTCCTTGTTGTGTTGGTAGCGAGGTAAGAATCATGCTTCCTTCCTCTGCCCTCTCCCCCCAACCTCAAACAACAGAAATGTGATCAAGGTCTCCCTCATCTGATGAGTCTTACATGCCCATCGCCAGTTCGTCCTCCACTTCTTCCTCGGCTCCTGCACCTTCCTCAACAGTTTGGCCGCTGCCATGTGCCCTGGTTAATCCCTCTCCCCCACGCTCCCATGCCTGCCGCCTTGGTGCTGCCGACCGTCTGGACGTTGGAGATGTTATCCCTTTGCATACGACTCCTCCTCTACTTCCTCCACCTCCTCTTATCCCACCACCTGACTCTGAATTCTGTTTAACGTGTGCTCCAGCATGTAAATCACCGAAATAGTCATGCTGATAATGGCATCGGCGTCAGCACTAAACATCTTCGTCGCCATTTCAAAACTGTGCAGAAGGGTGTGTGGCACCCCTGAGGGTTCAGTCGCCACAGAGGTACTGCATCTCACCCAGAGGTGTGGTATCTCACCCTCAGGTAAGGAAGGAGTATGGCTCGGGACCCTAACACCTGCATCCAACACATACCCGCAGTGTGGGTAGGGCGAGATTGCTCCTAAGGGAGAGCACAGTCCCAGGTCCCTAGCTGGCGGGAGGGTCCTATGTAGTGGGTGTGGGTGGAGAAAGCAGCTTAGGGGAGCACATGACAGGGAGAGTATAAATAGGAAGCCATTTAGAAAGAGCAAGCCAGTCAGAGGAGGAGAAGTGACAGGAGCAGAGGCTCTGCATGAGCTCTGCTCCGGAGGCGGGCCTAGCCTGGGAGGCCCAGGACTGAAGGAGAGAATAGAGGAGTGGGAGCAGGAAGGCTCCAGGAACCAAAGGGACCCTAGGGGTACGGGCCGTGCAGAAGGCCACCCGTACGCCCGCTGCTACCAGGAGGTAGAGGGGTCAGGCCAGATAAGGGAAACCGGTCCCTCAACTAGCGGAGAAACAGCAAGGCTCAACTAGAAACCGAAGTCTGCAGCATTTCATGTACTGCAGGCCAAAGTCCACACCAGTCTCACTAAGAAGGTAGCCACATAGGACCCAGGGGACGGAACACACGTCGCCCGCCAAGGCCCGAGGATACCGGATAGAAGTGTCACTGTGTGTGAGGTGCAGGGAGAAGGCCAGAGAAAGGACACACAGAAGGGGGTCCTGCTAAGTACTCCGGAGCTATCTGGGGGTGGATTGAGCCCCTCACTGAGTACGCACAGCACGACTGGGGAGATTGCTCTGGTACCTTTAATCTGGACTGCAACAACTGTGAGTAAAGATCTTGGGACTGCATCACACGGACTCTGTGTTCATTACTGACTCCCTGCACTACAACCACCATCATCCACCCACACTGCCCTGAAGCTACACTCTTCCTGTGGGGAGTAATAATACCATTGCTGCAAAAACACCAGCTTCAGAGGACTGTTCCGCAGCAGCGGCCCCTTTGGCCGCACTTCACAGGTGGCGTAGTCGGACATTATAAAACCCATATATGCAAATTACCCTTGGATTGACCGCCCTGGGTAACAGACTGGGTCACCGCCACAGTGACTACAACCCCCAGCGTCTACCGTCCCGGCTCCGGGTACCCCATGGCCCAGGGGGCGCGTCAACTTCATAGGTCCCTGATCTGAGACCACTCCTGCAGCGTGATTTGCCCCACCTCTGGATCTCGTTGGCCCAGGCTATACGTCAGAACGTATTGCACCAGGGCTTGTCGGTGCTGCCACAGTCGCTGCAACATGTGCAGAGTTGAATTCCACCGTGTCGGCACATCGCATTTCAGCCGGTGAAATGGCAGGCCCTACGACTTCTGTAGAGATGTAGGTCGTTGAGCTGCGGGATGTGAACGGCGGAAGTGAGCACACAGCGACCGTGCCCTATGCAGAAGGCCATCTAGTCCGGCATAGTGGGCTAAAAATTGCTGGACAACCAGGTTCAACACGCGAGCCATACAAGGCACGTGTGTGACATTGCCCCGGCGAAGGGCAGCACCCAGGTTTGCAGCATTGTCGCACACGGCCTTCCCTGGTTGCAGGTCCAGTGGAGACAACCATTCATGAAACTGGGTCTCCAGAACTGACCACAACTTCTCAGCTGTGTGACTCACATTTCCCAGACATTTCAAAGTAAACACCGCCTGATGCCGTTGAGCCCTGCTGCCAGCATAGTAAGGAGGTGTGCAGGATTCCTTCTGCGCAGTTAGAAAGCGGGTGGCATTACCAGACAGGCTTTGGGTGCAGGTGGAGGACCGAGAGGAGGTTGAGGAGGCAGAAGCAGTGGAGGAACTTCTAGATAAAGAGGATTGATGTACAACTCGTGGGGACGGCAAGACTTGGACAGCAGCCCCTTGTCCTGCTGTCACCATAGTTACCCAGTGCCCAGTCAGCGACATGTAATGCCCCTGTCCATGCCTACTCGCACAAGTGTCTGTGGTGAAATGCACCCTGTCACATGCAGAGTTTCTCAAAGAAGCGGTGATGTTGTGTGCGACATGCTGGTGGAGCGCAGGCACACCTTTCTTTGAGAAGTAGTGCCGACTGGGCATCTGGTACTGGGGCACTGCGACGGACATAAGGTCTCGAAAATCCTCTGTGTCCACCAGGCGGAAAGGCAGCATTTCTGTTGCCAACAGCTTGCAGATGGTGAAATTCAACCTCTTAGCTTTGTCATGGCTAGGAGGAAATGGTCTTTTACTTGTCCACATCTGAGGGACCGTGGGCTGGCTGTTGTGCTTAGACGGGGTGTCGTAGGGTGTCCCCGGCAAACTTGCCGGTCTGTGAGGAAGATGCAGGCGGAAAAGTTAGGTTGCCTTGATCCAAAGGTGGTGCTCTCGATGTCGGAGAGCGCTCAACACCAGCTGGTGTTTCCACTTCGAAATGAAATGATGACCTGCCAATCACACTGGCTCTTGGGGGTAAAGAGGTGGCAGGTCTGCGTCCAAAAACATGTGTGACTGCTGTCCTGCCAGTCACAGAGGATGAAGAGGCCACGGATGCACAAGATGGGGCAGACGGTGGTTGGCCCGGCCCACTAGGCCGCATTGTAGCACAGTGAGCTTCCCACTGCAACTTATGCTTCATATCCATGTGACGGTTCATGCATGAAGTACTCAAACTATGGATTTTTTGGCCTCTACTTAGCTTTTGGTGACAAATATTACAGATAACACGAGTTGGGTCATCCTTATCGATCTGAAAAAATGCCCAGGCTATGCATGGCTTAGAGCCCATGCGACCTGAAGAGCCACTACGACTTGTGGTCAGAGGCAGAGTTGTGGTTGAGGATGCAGTTGTTGACATGCTTCCAGTACTCCGTCTCTGTCCAGGAAGGCGCAACCTAACCTCGTCGTCAATAGCATCTGTGACGCCCAGCTGCGCTTGGTATCACAGATCCTAGAAGAGTGCATTGATGGAATCCTCCACAAGAGGCCCCCATAAACATTCACACATCTCCAACTTCCACCTCAGACCAGCAGAGGGAGACCGTTAGGGATATAAATAGGGAAGGTGGAGCTAGGCAGTTCAGTTCCTCTGAAGAGTTCCTGCAGTAGAGAAGCCTAAGAGAGGTCAGTCTGCAGTGGAGCTCAGTCTAGTCTAGAGAACTCAGTTAATAGTTCAGCAGTGGAGTACGAGGCTCCTGTTAGCTAGATTCAGGGAGCCCAGTTAGAGCTTAATGTGTGCCAGCGCCATTAGATCGGTGAGGCGCGGCAAGCTGCCGTTAGTATATATAGCCTAGTGAGGGCCCGAGTAGGCCGAAGGCGAGTGGAGAGTTAGTACATAGGGGGCAGAGGAGCTTAACCAGCTCACCCCGAAGCATTTACCGGACACCGGATCCGAGCTTACTGGGATCTCTATGACCCAGTAAGGCATAACCGGAATCCCTGGAGAACTACAAGTCCCAGGATCGCTAAAGTGCTGATACGTAACAGAGCCAGGAGACGCTTAAGCCCCGCATACTGGGAGCGTGAACTCCAAGACAAGGCCCTACCACAAGGTCAGCCAGCGCAGGACAGAGACAAAGTTAGGCCTAGCTCCAGGCAGGTCAGAAACTTACTACGCAGAGGCAAGAAACAGGAGGCCCTACACCCGCTCATTGGGGAGGATCCTGATATGCACCCTTCACCCTACAGTGCTCCGGGATGTGCCTGAATTTCCACCAGTAAAAGGTACTGAAGTGACTACCGTGTCCGTTCCCGTTCTTGCTCTGACCCAGCTGGGTCTCGCCTGTCCTGCATTCCCCCTGCATACGCATTTCTGAGGCCTAGCTCCACCTGTGGGGAGCTATACTATCGAGCTGCCTTATCACCGGCCTCAGTGGACTGCTGCAGCGCTGGTGCTTCTCACCAGATACCACAGTGGCATCACGAACTCTTATAAAATTAACAATTATCCACCCTTTTAAAGAGTGACCCCAGGGTACGGGCCCGGGAGCCGACCACCGCAACATCCCAAAGGCCAGGCAAAGGCCCGGGTACCGAGTCATCCCCATCCCCTGGGCTAGTCACATCCTCCTCCACCTCCTCTGCTGACCTCATCGACTAGCTGACTGTGGGTTGACAGTAAGTGGGATCTCCAACCTCGTCATCATCACCCTGTGTGTTCTCACACCCGTCGTCCTCAGAGCCAACCTGTTCCTGCCCTGACCAAAAAGTCAAGTTGTCGCTCCAATCAGGTATTTGAGTCTCATCATCATCTTCATCATTGTCTCCACCAACAGGAGTTACAGTTTGGGAACGAAGGTCTACATTATACTCAGAACCTTCTTCCTCTGGTCCTGCATCCGACTCATAAAGATTCTGGGCATCAGTGCAGATCATTTCCTCATCTGGATTAACAGAAGCTCTGGAGCAGACCTCCGTTTCCCAGGCTATAGTATGTGTAAACAGCTGTGAAGACTCAACCATCTGTGTTACCCCATACTCAGACGGGCAGCTGGAGACTTGAGAGCTGTGGGGAAGCAAGTGCGATTGGGGTGACACCTCTGAGGACTGGAGTATTTGTGATGTTGAAGTTGAGGTGGAGGAGAGCCCACTTGAAGGAGTACTTGATATCCATTGAAGCACCTGCTGTTTTTGTGCCTCATCTGGAATTTGTAGCGATGGGCATGTCCGTAAGAAAGGGATCGTATCACATTGTCCACGAAAAGAAGTAGACATCTTAGTTTGGCTGGAAGAAGGTCTTTCTTCTGCAGATGTTACTGCGCCCCCACCGCGGGGGGGCTCGACCCACCAGCGGACAGGCACCAGTATTGGGAGAGGGGGGCTGGCCGCCAGGGTCCACCGCGGCTCTGGCACAAACCCAGCGACACGGAGGTCGCACGGGCAGGAACGGACTGGCCGTGTCGGCTTGGCACTCCAGCAGGGTCCCTCTGCCCGCTCGCGCCGGTAACCTCAAAGGGATGCGCAAGCGGCTTTTCTTCCCAGGGCTGTTCCCCGCACAGCAGGAACGTGGGGGAGCTCAGGTCGGCCTTCCACTGTACTCCCTTACCTCCCTCGCCCTCTTTCCTTCTTCCGTTCTCCATCTAACCCCTCAGCTCTGTGGTGTCCGCTCTCCCTCCAGCTCTCTCCTTCTCACAGGTGGACTACCGCGTGTATTCACACTGTGGCGAATCTTTTGGGCCCAGGAATAAGAAGATGTCGAGGTAATGGATAATATGAGCCCCCTTAGAAAAGTCCATTACAACCCATTTGAGGAAGCAACTAAAGCGTTCAAATAGTGAGCAGGATCTGGAGCACCCCATGGGCAAACAGCGATCTATATAGTATGCTCCTTCCCAGAAGCAGCACAATAGGTGGACACTATTCAGAGGCACAGGTAGTAAGTAACCGGAACGCCGCATCAATGTCTGCTTTGGCTATTAGGGTGACCCTTCCCAACTTCTTGATCTGCCTGATTGCCTTGTCAAAGGATGTACAGTATATACTACTGTACTTGGTTCCGCGTCGATGTTGTCGTTTACGGACCTGTCCCTTGGATATGACAAATGGTGGATTAGTCCGAATGTATTGGGTTCCGTTTTTGGCACAACTCACAACGGGGATACCACTACGTCTTGTAAGGAAAGTGTTCTGAATGGAACCGCCATTCTACCTAAAGATATTTCTTTTTTTAATTTCCTTGTCACGACGTCTGGGTGTTGGTAGGCTGATTTTAGATTTTTACTCCAGCCTTTCTTGATTTTAGAAGGGCATGACATGCCTATATCTGTGTCTCCCCCTCCTTTTACTCCTCCACCTCTTTTCTTTTCACATGACTATATGTACTTGTCATTTTTCCATGTGTTAGTTGTGTCTTCTGAGCAGTTTGTCAGCTTTTGGACGCCTTTGAAGTGTTTTCTATGTGTTTTCTATGTGTTTCTATGTGTTTTTGTTTGCCTGCCATTGGTTTTAACGGTGTTCGAAGGTGTTCGACGAACAGTTCGACGAACAGTTCGGCGAACATACGGGTGTTCGACAAACTGAACCGAACTCGAACACTACGGGGGTGGCTCAACACTAGTGGCAAATGCCAAGCGTCCTGTATGGTGTTGGGCTGTGAGCACAACCCCCATCTGTGGACATCGGGCCCTCATACCACCCTCATGGAGTCGGTTTCTAACTGTTTGTGCAGACACATGCACATTTGTGGCCTGCTGGAGGTCATTTTGCAGGGCTCTGGCAGTGCTCCTCCTGTTCCTCCTTGCACAAAGGTGGAGGTAGCGGTCCTGCTGCTGGGTTCTTGCCCTCCTACGGCCCCCTCCACGTCTCCTAGTGTACTGGCTTGTCTCCTGGAAGCGCCTGCAACCTCTGGGCACTACGCTGACAGACACAGCAAATCTTCTTGCCACAGCTCACATTGATGTGCCATCCTGGATGAGCTGCACTACCTGGGCAAATTCTGTGGGTTGTAGAGTCCGTCTCATGCTACCACAAGTGTGAAAGGACAACCAACATTAAAAGTGACCAAAACATCAGCCAGAAAGCATTGGTAATGAGATGTGGTCTGTGGTCCCCACCTGCAGAACCACTCCTTTATTGAGTGTGTCTTGATAATTGCCAATAATTTCCATCTATTGTCTATTCCATTTGCACAACAGCATGTGAAATTGATTGTCAATCAGTGTTGCTTCCTAAGTGGACAGTTTGATTTCACAGAAGTTTGATTTACTTGGAGGTATATTCTGTTGTTTCAGTGTTCCCTTTATTTTTTTGAGCAGTGTATATCAATTATATTGTCCTCGCAGGATAGTGGATGCACATACTTTACAAGGTTGATTTAACACAGGTATCACAAGAGTTGAAGCAAGGATTCATGGCCCTATTGTGGATTCATCCTGCACAGAACTACAGTATAATACAGCACTATAGAAATACCTCTCTATCTGTGAACTCAGAGAAGTGCAAAAAATGAGTGGTATTTTCCATCACATGCCCTAGTACAGAGCTGTTCACAAGTGTGATATCAGAACTAGCTCGAGGTTCATGCAGGTCCTTGGGTGACAGAGACACAGTATGCCTCTCTTTGCTTTCAATTTTTCCTCCTTGCCCTGCAAGAGCTATAACTTTTTTATTTATTTTTTATATACGGAGTGGTTTTTGCACTAGGAGCTGTAGTTTTAATCATTGCCATTTATCAGTCCATACTACTTTTTTCTGATCACTTTTGACTTACGGTAATTTTTTTAGGAGGCAAACTTAAATCAGAAAACAGATATTTTGTCTGTCCATTATTTTGAGCCTTCATCACATGGGATAAATCTTCTGATATTTTATTAGTTTGGACAGATATGCAGGAGTAATTAGCTCCCTGCTATGTCCAGTGGGACAGCATCACAAGTTTTTGCTTTACCAGCTCTAATTCACTTCAATTGTTCAGCTTGTGTTCTGCATGTTTTATTCTAGTTCTGACCTCAGCCTGGTTAACAATGATTCTTCTAATTTATGATTTTGTCTCTTGTCTTCCCCCTGGGTTTTGACCCAGTTACATGACAATTCCTACCAGCCTGCTCCACCGACCAGCGGCTACCCTGAGGACTCAATCCAGTGCCTGTGCAAATCTAAATCACTGGACAGGAGTTAAAGGGTGAAGGCCAAGCCCACCTGTGGTGCCCCTGCGAGTTCAGTCGCCACAGAGGTACTGCATCTCACCCAGAGGTGTGGTATCTCACTCTCAGGTAAGGATGGAGTACTGCCCGGGACCCAAACACCTGGGTCCAACACTACACCACTCCAGACCAGCAGGCAGAGCAAGACGCACCTTGCTCACTGCTGAGCCCTGCCCCTGGCTGGAATGGGGGGAACCAAGAGAGGGGGAACCATGTAGTGGGTGTGGGTGGAGGAAGTAGTTTAGGGGAGCACTTCAGAAGGAGTATAAAAAGGGAAGCCATCTTGGGAGTTCAGAACAGTCTGAGAGAACAGAGAGTGTGGACAGTGAAAGGAGCAGGAGCTCTGCTGATGAGGAGCGGGCCTGAGTGAGAGAGGCCCAGGAGGTGAGACAGACTGAAGAGAGGAGAGGAGCAGGAAGGAAGGCTCCAGAAGGAAAGAGGGGATCCTAGTGGTACGGGAAGTGCTGGAGGCCACCCATACGCCCGAATCTACCAGGACATGGAGGGATCAAGCCGCAGAGGGGACCGGCCCCTAACTAGTGAGAATTGCAATATTCAGCTAGAAACCGGAGGCTTCTACATTTCCAGGGTGTAGTAGCCACAGCCGCAATTAATTGTCAAAAAGGTAGCCACACAGGATCCAGGGAACTCCAGGTTACCCGCCAAGATCTGAGGTTACTGGCTTGCGACACTGTTTGCGAGGCGCAGGGTAGGAGGGTGAGAGCCAGTGCAGGAAGATGACTGAGAAAGGCACACAGAAAGGGGTCTCGTTAAGTGCTCTTATATTACCTGAGGGATTGCTGAACCCCTCCCGTGGTGAACGCAGGATGACGTGGGTGGTTATAATCTGCAGTTGTAACCAGGAGCAACGTGATAATTGTGAGTAAACCCTGAAGACTGCACCCCACTGTCTCTGTGAATTATTTCTGTGCCATCATCCTCTGCACCACACGGCACAACAACATCTACCTCATCTATAATCACCACAGCAATGCCCTGGAGCTTAGCTCTACCTGTGGAGAGCTGAACCAACTCTGCTGTATTACCAACAGCTCCAGAGGACCTGCTCCATATAGCCGCATACCACAAGTGGCATCATGAACGTTTAACATAAAAACTATAATCCTTTTCTTTAAAACCCCATTTATTGACCGCCCTGGGTCACGGACCGGGTCATTGACACTGTGACATCTCCCCTAGCAACGACCGGCCCGGCACCGAGTACCCCACGGCCCAGGGGTCACACCACCTCTCGCTACCTGATAGCTGCAGAATTTAGGGCCGAGCCTCTCCTTGGAAGACCTATTTAGAGCTGCCAGGCAACAACAGACAGAGCTACTTTACAGTTAATGTGTTGTTAACCTAGATGACATTCTATGCACACAGAACAATCATATTAACAATAATTCTATACGGGCAGAGATGGCATGTAGCCGCTTGGCGGATAGCTATGGTCGGCTCATGTAAATAGGTACTTATTAGCACTAGTGCAGAATATTGTAACATTGTCTCATTGAAGAGAACGGCCATCATTATCCTTATAGATGAAAGTATCTAAAATTACAATAAGTGGAAAAATGAAAGGCTTTATAAAACAGTAGTTCAGGAAAAAAACAGATATCCAAATGATTTTAACAAGGCGTTGCCTCATCTGGACAAATCCTTCAATAATTGAGGCATTTGAAATCCTTGACAATCTGCTATTATCACTTGGAGAAGCTAAGACTGGCAGCAACTTTTTACCTAAAGTGGCTATTGCAGGAGAAATGTATTATCACTAGTGTTGAGCGATACCTTCCGATATCGGGAAATATCGGATCGGATTGGATCGGACCGATACCCAAAAAATATCGGATATCGCCGATTCCGATACCGGAAACCAATGCAAGTCAATGGGACACAAATATCGGAATAAAAATAAACTCTTTCTTTCCTTGTAGGTTAATTCTACATGAAGAAAAACAACTAAGAATAATGTAGAAAGTATTACATGAAAAGCTGGCAATTCAGCAGCGGCATACACCGGTACCCGACAATTTAGAACAGAAAGAATAGAGCATCACACATAGATTAGATAGATAGAAACATGTCAGTCACATATATAAGAAGTACAGTGACAGTGTTGCTTACTGTACTTGTCATTTAGTGCTAAAGGATTTATTAAAAAAAATAATAGTGTTTTCATGCACCGTCTCTTTAAAAAAGCCGGCCGGCAATTCAGCATCGGTACCCGACAATTTAGAATAGAAAGAATAGAGCTTCACACATAGATTAGATACATAGAAACATGTCAGTCACACATATAAGAAGTACAGTGATAGTGTTGATTACTGTACATGTCATTTAGTGTTAAAATAAAGGATTTATTTAAAAAAAAAATTGGCGTGGAGTTCCCCGATATTTTAGTCTCTAGCGGAGGTTAAGCAGACGGCTGGGGCAGATGTTTGAAGCCTGGGAAAGGGGTAATACCCACGGAGCTTACCAGGCTACTAATATCAGCCCCCAGCTGAATACCTAGCCTTTACTAGCTATTAAAATGGGGACCCCCAAAAAAATGACGTGGGGTCCCCCCTATTTTAATAGCTAGCAAAGGCTAGGCAGACAGCTGAGGGCTGATATTAATAGCCCAGGAAGGGTGCCATGAATATTGGCTCCCTCCCAGGCTACAAACACCAGCCGTCAGCCGCCCCAGAAATGGTGCATCCATAGGATGCGCCAATTCAGGCACTTAGCCTCGCTCTTCCCACTGCCCTGTAGCGGTGGCAGTGGGGTAATAGGGCTGGGGTTGATGTCAGCTTATAATGCCAGCTGACATCAAGCCCAGGTTAGTAATGGAGAGGCGTCTATAAGACACCCCCATTACTAACCCAATAGTCAAAGTAAAAAAAAAAACACAAACACCCAGAATAAAGTCCTTTAATTGAAATAAACACACAATTCTTTATTGTTCTAAACTAAACCATACTTAGCATCACGCCCATTCCAGCTGAAGCCAATGTCTTCTGCAATAAAAGTAAAATAATAAACCAACATCATCCTTACCTTTCCATGGTTCCCACAAGGGCTCCAGCTCTGCTACATTCACATGACAGGCTGGATCGCAGCCAAAAGCTGCCATCCAGCTTGCCATGCCGCAGACACTGAGAAGCGCAGGCATGCTTGTGCTCCTCAGTGTCTGGCTGTGACGGCATAAAGATGAGCCGAGGTCATGTCCAATGAACTCAGCTCACCTCATGCACGTCACTGACAGCGTGGGAGAATTCTCCTGCGCTCAGCGCTTGAGCAGGAGAATTCTCCCGCGCTGGGATGGCATTGAGATGACAGGCTGGATCGCAGCTGAACGCTGTCATCCAGCATGTCATCCTTCAGAGACACTGCAGAGCGCAAGCATGCCTGCGCTCTGCAGTGTCTATGAAGGATGGCATGCTGGATGGCAGCGCTCAGCTGCAATCCAGCTTGTCATCTCAATGCCATCCCAGCATGGGAGAATTCTCCTGCTCAAGCGCTGAGCGCAGGAGAATTCTCCCACGCTGTCAGTGACGTGCATGAGGTGAGCTGAGTTCATTGGACATGACCTCGGCTCATCTTTATGCCGTCACAGCCAGACACTGAGGAGCGCAAGCATGCCTGCGCTTCTCAGTGTCTGCGGCATGGCAAGCTGTATGGCAGCTTTCGGCTGCGATCCAGCCTGTCATGTGAATGTAGCAGAGCTGGAGCCGTCCTGGGAACCATGGAAAGGTAAGGATGATGTTGGTTTATTATTTTACTTTTATTGCAGGAGATCGTTGGCTTCAGCTGGAATGGGCGTGATGGTAAGTATGGTTTAATTTAGAACAATAAAGAATTGTGCGTTTATTTCAATTAAAGGACTTTATTCTGGGTGTTTGTGTTTTTTTTTAACTTTGACTATGGGGTTAGTAATGGGGGTGTCTTATAGACGCCTCTCCATTACTAACCAGGGCTTGATGTCAGCTGGCATTATAAGCTGACATCAACCCCAGCCCTATTACCCCACTGCCACCGCTACAGGGCAGTGGGAAGAGCGAGGCTAAGTGCCAGAATTGGCGCATCCTATGGATGCGCCATTTCTGGGGAGGCTGACGGCTGGTGTTTGTAGCCTGGGAGGGGGCCAATATTCATGGCACCCTTCCTGGGCTATTAATATCAGCCCCCAGCTGTCTGCCTAGCCTTTGCTAACTATTAAAATAGGGGGGACCCCACGTCATTTTTTTGGGGGTCCCCCATTTTAATAGCTAGTAAAGGCTAGGTATTCAGCTGGGGGCTGATATTAGTAGCCTGGGAAGCTCCGTGGGTATTACCCCCTTCCCAGGCTTCAAACATCTGCCCCAGCCGTCTGCTTAACCTCCGCTAGAGACTAAAATTACGGGGAACCCCACGCCAATTTTTTTTTTAATAAATCCTTTATTTTAACACTAAATGACAAGTACAGTAATCAACACTATCACTCTACTTCTTATATATGTGACTGACATGTTTCTATGTATCTAATCTATGTGTGATGCTCTATTCTTTCTATTCTAAATTGTCGGGTACCAATGCTGAATTGCCGGCCGGCTTTTTTAAAGAGACGGTGCATGAAAACACTATTATTTTTTTAAATAAATCCTTTAACATTAAATGACAAGTACAGTAAGCTGAGCACTGCCATCCAGCTTGTCATTCTTCAGAGACACTGCAGAGCATAGGCATTATGGGAACATCCGATTCCGGTATTCGATATTCTAAAAGTATCGGAACTCAGTATCAGAACTCCGATACCGCGAATATCGGTCAATACCCGATATTTCAGTATCGGAATGCTCAACACTAATTATCACAGATGCAGCAAGTGGCAACACAAATAAAAAAGCAAACAGCTAGCGTACCAATTTTGTTTTGTATAGGATCAGTTTGCTTAAATATGCTCATGGCTCATCTTTTTAATTATAGTCATCTGTTTTGGGTAACACAGGGTGGTCCTGAGCAAGACATCGTCCCTCAATATGCATATGCTTTAGTAAGTAAGCACTCTTATGAGTAAAAACCTGCCCAGATATAAAGCCTAAGGCCATGGCCCCACTATCAGTATTCGGTCAGTATTTTTTCTCAGGAGTGGAAGCCAAAACCAGGAGTGGGTGATAAATGCAGAATTGGTGACTTTTTTCTATTATACCTTTTCTCTGATTGTTTCTCACCTGGTTTTCTCTCCTGAGAAAAAATATTGACTGATACTGATAGTGGGGCCGTGGCCTTAACAAAATAATGACTTGACTATTGGCAGAAGTCATAATTGTAATTAACTATCTAATTTTATTTGCTGCCCAGGGCAAATGTTTGAATGTTATCTCTAGTGTTGAGCCACCCCCGTAGTGTTCGAGTTCGGTTCGGTTCGTCGAACACCCGTGTGTTCGCCGAACTGTTCGTCGAACTGTTCGTCGAACACCTTCGAACACCGTTAAAACCAATGGCAGGCAAACAAAAACACATAGAAACACATAGAAAACACCTTCAAAGGTGTCCAAAAGCTGACAAACTGCTCAGAAGACATAACTAACACATGGAAAAGTGACAAGTACATATAGTCATGCGAAAATAAAAGAGGTGGAGGAGTAAAAGGAGGGGGAGACACAGATATAGGCATGTCATGCCCTTCTAAAATCCAAAAAGTGAGAAGCCGACACGGCCAGTCCGCTCCTGCCCGTGCCACCTCCGTGTCGCCGGGTTTGTGCCAGAGCCGCGGTGAACCCTGACGGCCAGTCCCCCTCTCCCAATACTGGTGCCTGTCCGCTGGTGGGTCGAGCGAGCCCCCCTGTGGTGGAGGCAGCTCTAAGCTTTTTAATTTAAATTGTCTCTCTAATTTGAATGAATACACTTTAAATCCATTTACAAGGATCTATTGGAGGGCAAGTCTCATGCCAGCAGCCGTGGTAATTCCAGCTCCAGTAGCGTCCACTAAAGCTGCTGCAGTTAAAAAGCTTTTATAAGGATCGAGCTCGGCTGTCCACCGCAAGGCATCCTACTGCCAGTCCCAGCCCCTATGCCTTGGGGTGCCTCCTGATGCTCTTCACTAAGTATCCCATGGTCCCGTAGCATTTCCTTTGAAAAAATTAAGTGTCTAAACTACAGGTGGTGTAGCTTGCTTAACAGCCGGGATAATCCGCTGACTAGCAGACACTGCTACTAGGCACAAAGTATTTCCTGGGCTAGATGCAGTTAAAAATTTGTAATTAGATACTCTCGTTGGATGCTGAGAAAGCATTCCATAGAGTCTCCTGGCACGCCATATATGATTCTCTTAAAAAGCTTGGGGTAGGGGTCTAGGGGACCCTTTTATAGCCAAAATCACAGCCCTGTATCGCAATACGTCACCTAGGCTGAAGATAAATGGAACTGTAGCACCCTGAGGGCTCGGTTGCTACAGACGTATTGCACCTCACCCAGAGGTGTGATATCTCACTCTCAGGTAAGGATGGAGTGTGGATCAGGACCCGACACCTGCATGCATTACACCACATTGCCGTGGGGCAGGGCGACCAATATGCCCCTGAGATGGGCACGACAGTCCCTGTCCCTGGCTGGAGTGGGGGGAGGGAACACTGAGGAAGGGGAACCCTGTAGTGCAGGAGCAGGGAGGAAGCAGTTCCTGGGTGCATTGAGAAGGGAGTATAAAAGGTGGGCACCATCTTAGTTCAGTGCAGAGAAGTCTGAGCAGAAGTGGCAGGGAGCAGGGGCTCTGCATGAGCTCTGCTCCGGAGGCAGGCCTAGTAACAGAGGCCCAGGCCTGGAAGAGGGAGAAGGAAGGAAGAGGAGCGGAGAAGGCTCCAGGAACGAGGAATGAAGGGATCCCAGGGGTGCGGACGGGCGAGTCGCCACCGCACGCCCGAATCCACCTGCGTGGAGGGGTCAGGCCAAACTAGTGGAGGCAGGAAACGACCCTCAGCTAGAAACCGGAGGCTCTGACATTTTATGTGGCACAGCCCCTCGCTACACCCGCTAGGAAGGCACCACATAGGGTCAGGGAAACTGGCGCCAAGTTTACCAAGAGGAGGCCCGAGGCAGCCGGACAGAAGTGTTGGTAAGAAAGGCCAGACAAAGGACACACAAAGGGGGTCCTGTGAAGTGCTCCAAAGTTATCTGGGAGTTGTCTGAGCCCCTCACCTGGTGAGCACAGTACGACGTGGGCAGCCGTTACCTGCAGACGTGGTCTGGATAATAAGAACTGTGAGTAAAGGCCCTGGACTGCATCACTGACTCCGTGTCGTTACTGCTGCTGCCCTGCACCATCACCCCCATCCTCCGCATACACTGCCCTGAGGCTATACTCCTCTCGTGGGGAGTTATGCTACGCTCTGCTGCACCCACAACACCAGCCTCAGCGGTCTGCCCTGTAGCGGCGGTTCACTCTGACCGCAATCCACGGGTGGCGTAGTCGGACATTTAAACATCAAAACCACATAAATAGTTCCGCCACTGGTTTGACCGCCCTGAGCCACGGAACCGGGTCGCCGCCACGAAGACTACAACCACCAGCATCCACCAAAAAGGGTCCGGCTCCGGGTGTCCCAAGGCCCAGGGGGTGAGTTAGAACATTTTCATCACCTTTCACAATCACCAATGGGACAAGGCAGGGATGTCCTCTGTCCCCTCTCTAATACATCCTAGTGACGGAGCACCTGCTCTCATCAATTCGCCATAACCCCAATATTAGGTGGATTGAGGTGGGAGGCACCGAGTACAAGTGCTCTCTATTTGCTGATGATGTCCTAGTATAAATCACTCAATCACATATATCCATCCCTGCTGTTATGGCTGAAATAGATCACTTTGTTACATGGTAAAATTTTAAAATCAATGCAGCGAAGTCTGAGGCCCTCGATGTCTCCCTCCCCAAATCCATATAGGATTCCATCCAGTCCAACTTTCCCTTTGCCTGGCCCTCACAGGGTATCAAATACTTAGGAATTTGTATTCATAGAGACCTCTCCCGTCTATATTATCTTAATTTTGGGCCCTTTATTGAACAACTCCATACAGACCACGGTTGGCAAGTTAGAACTGTAAGATTCACTACGTGAACCACTGGTGTTTTGTGGAAAAGCACATGTACACTGCGTTCCAAATTATTATGCAAAAAGTGTTTAGGAGTGATAAGGGAAGAATTTGTTTGTTTGTCAGTTAAACTCATTGATGGTGATGTGTGTCAGGGCTCTTTATATCACTGTAAGCAATTGCAGACACCTGTGCTAATTGGTTTGGCAGGTGTGTCCAATGAAAGGCAAGACTACTTAAGAAGGCTCTCTCACATTATTAAGCAGCCTACATTTTCTGCCAAAATGGGAAAGAAAAAGGATGTGTCGGCTGCTGAGAAGCAACAAATTGTGGAGTGTTTAGGTCAAGGCATGACTACAATCAACATTGTGCGATGATCAGGATGAAGTGTCTTGGCAATCAAGAAGTATGTAGCTGATTCACAGTACACACGTGTGCGTGCTGATAAGGGCAAATTGAGGACTCTTTCCTACAGGCAATTACGTCAGGTTAAAAGAGCAGCGGCAAGAAAGCCTTGTCATAGCAGCAGACAAGTTTTTGAAGCTGCTGGTGCCTCCAACATCCCCCGAACAACAAGATGCAGGGTCCTTCAGAGGTTTGCAGCTGTGCATACGCCATCCTGTCGACCTCCTCTATCCACTTCACACAAGCAGAAACGGCTCCAGTGGGCCAAACATTACATGGAGACTGATTTCAAAACTGTTTTGTTCACGGATGAGTGCCGTGCAGCGCTCGATGGTCCAGATGGATGGAGTGGAGGATGGCTGGTTGATGGACACCCCACGCAAACACGGCTACAGCGCCAACAAGGAGGAGGTGGAGTAATGTTTTGGGCTGGAATCATGGGGAGAGAGATTGTCGGCCCCTTTAGGATCCCTGAAGGCGCTAAAGATGAACTCCATAATGTATGTGGATTTTCTCAAACAGCACTTCCTGCCATGGTTCAAGAAGAAGAACCGTGTATTTCACAGCAAGATCATTTTTCTGCATGATAATGCGCCATCTCATGCTGCACATAAAACATCTGCATCTCTGGCTGATATGGGCATAAAAGGGGACAAACTTATGGTGTGACCCCCATGCTCCCCTGACCTCTACCCCATTCAGAACCTTTGGAGCATCATTAAAAGGAGTGTCTATGATGGCGGGAGGCAGTTCACATCTAAGCAACAGCTCTGGGAGGGTATTCTGTCCTCATGCAAAACAATTGAAGCAGAAACCATCCAAAACCTGACAAATTCAATGGACGAGAGAGTTCAGAAGCTCCTTTCGAACAAGGGGTCCTATGTGAAAATGTAACATCACCTACAATAAAGTTTTGAGTTGAAAACTGTTTGATTTCAGTTTCTAACAACCTGCTAATACTTATAATTTCAAAAATGACCATTTTTTTGGTCTTTATTAAAATGAAAAGGTTGATCGAAAAGTTTGGGGGATCTAAGAGTGTGGCAACCCAGTAGTCATGATTACTTCGAATTCTGACAATATGAGGGTCATGCTGCAGGTAGTGTAGCAAGAAGGCACTTATGTGTCTTGCGCATCTCGGAGCCCCAAAATTATTTTCCGGGCTAGATGCAGCTAAAAATTATTTTTAATTTTAAATCTGGTGGAGCTTATTATAGATGGCCTAATAGGATCAGTGCTGCACACTGTTACAAAGCCCAAATTATTTTCCAGTCAAGATACAGATAAACATGATTAGTAATTTGAAAGCTTAAAACGGTTGGTAGGGTGATTTTAACCAATCATCAAGCTTTTACTCTCCCCAGGATGACACAGGGGTAGAAAAGTTGTTTCGGATCCATGATTTGTTCATCTTTATGAACGTGAGTCTGTCTACATTATCAGTGGAGAGCCGCGTGCGCTTATCTGTCAGCACACCACCAGCAGCGCTGAACACACGTTCAGACAGAACGCTGGCTGCGGGGCATGACAAGATCTCCAAGGCGTAAGTGGCTAGCTCCGGCCATTTATCCAGATTGGAAGCCCAAAAAGAGCAAGGGTCCAGTGACACAGTCGTGGCTTCAATGTTTACTTGGAGATACTCCTGTACCATCGTCTCTAGGCGTTGACTATGTGTCAGACTTCTTGTCTCCTGTGGCCTTGCAAAGGATGGGCTAAAAAAGTGGTGAAATGATTCCGCAAAATTGATGTTACCAGCAGATACTGTGGTTCTGTTACGGTTTGAGTGCTGAACACTTGACGGTCCCACGGTTGGCAAGTTGGAACTGTGAGATTCACTACGTGCACCACTGGTATTTTGTGGAAAAGCACATGTAAGATTCTGCAACAGTCTCTGCTGATACTCCTGCATGCGTGCATCCCTTTCTATGGCAGGAATAATTTCTGCAAATTTACTTTTGTACCGGGGATCTAACAGTGTGGCAACCCAGTAGTCAGGATTATTTCTAATTCTCACAATTCGAGGGTCATGTTGCAGGTAGTGCAGCAAGAAGGCACTCATGTGTGTTGCGCATCCAGGAGCACCAAGTCCCTGTTGTGTTGGTGGCGAGGTAACAATCATGCTTCCTTCCTCTGTCCTCTCCCCCCAACCTCGCACAACAGAAATGTGATCAAGGTCTCCCTCATCTGATGAGTCTTCCATCAGTTCGTCCTCCACTTCTTCCTGGGCTCCTGCACCTTCCTCACTAGTTTGGCTGCTACCATGCGCCCTGGTAAAACCATCTCCCCCACCCTCACATGCCTGCCGCCTTGGTGCTGCCGACCGTCTGGACCTTGCAGATGTTAGCCCTTCCGCATACAACTCCTCCTCCTCTACTTCCTCCACCTCCTCTTGTGCCACCACCTGACTCCGAATTCTGTTTAACATGTGCTCCAGCATGTAAATCACCGGAATAGTCATGCTGATAATGGCATCGTCAGCACTAAACATCTTCGTCGCCATTTCAAAACTGTGTAGAAGGGTGCATAGGTCCCTGATCTGAGACCACTCCTCCAGCGTGATTTGCCCCACCTCTGAATCTCGTTGGCCCAGGCTATACGTCAGAACGTATTGCACCAGGGCTTGTCGGTGCTGCCACAGTCGCTGCAACATGTGCAGAGTTGAATTCCACCGGGTAGGCACATCGCATTTTAGCCGGTGAAGTGGCAGGCCCAACGACTTCTGTAGAGATGTAAGTCGCTGAGCTGCGGGATGCGAACGGCGGAAGTGAGCACACAGCGACCGTGCCCTCTGCAGAAGGCCATCTAGTCTGGGATAGTGGGCTAAAAATTGCTGGACAACCAGGTTCAACACGTGAGCCATACAAGGCACGTGTGTGACATTGCCCCGGCGAAGGGCCGCACCCAGGTTTGCAGCATTGTCGCACACGGCCTTCCCTGGTTTCAGGTCCAGTGGAGACAACCATTCATGAAATTGGTTCTCCAGAGCTGACCACAACTCCTCAGCTGTGTGACTCACATTTCCCAGACATTTCAAAGTAAAAACCGCCTGATGACGTTGAGCCCTACTGCCAGCATAGTAAGGAGGTGTGCAGGATCCCTTCTGCGCAGTTAGAAAGCTTGTGGCATGACCAGACAGGCTTTGGGTGCAGGTGGAAGACCGAGAGGAGTTTGAGGAGGCAGAAGCAGTGGAGGAACTTTGACATAAAGAGGATTGACGCACAACTCGTGGGGACGGCAAGACTTGGACAGCAGCCCCTTGTCCTGCTGTCACCATAGTTACCCAGTGCCCAGTCAGCGACATGTAACGCCCCTGTCCATGCCTACTCGTCCAAGTGTCTTGGTGAAATGCACCCTGTCACACACAGAGTTTCTCAAAGAAGCGGTGATGTTGTGTGCGACATGCTGGTGGAGCGCAGGCACACCTTTCTTTGAGAAGTAGTGCCGACTGGGCATCTGGTACTGGGGCACTGCGACGGACATAAGGTCTCGAAAATCCTCTGTGTCCACCAGGCGGAAAGGCAGCATTTCTGTAGCCAAGAGCTTGCAGATGGTGAAATTCAACCTCTTAGCTTTCTCATGGCTAGGAGGAAATGGTCTTTTACTTGTCCACATCTGAGGGACCGAGGGCTGGCTATTGTGCTTAGACGGGGTTGATAAGGGTGTCCCCGGCAAACTGCCGGTCTGTGAGGAAGATGCAGGCGGACATGTTAGGTTGCCTTGATCCAAAGGTGGTGCTATCGATGTCGGACAGCGCTCAACACCAGCTGGTGTTACCACCTCCAAAGAAAATGATGACCTGCCAATCACGCTGGCTGTTGCGGGTAAAGAGGTGGCAGGTCTGCGCCCCAAAACAGGTGTGACTGCTGTCCCCCCAGTCACAGAGGATGAAGAGGCCGCAGATGCACAAGATATGGCAGACGGTGGCTGGCCCGGCCGGCTAGGCCGCATTGTAGCACACTGAGCTTCCCACTGCAACTTATGCTTCATGTCCATGTGCCGGTTCATGCATGAAGTACTCAAACTATGTATTTTTTGGCCTCTACTTAGCTTTTGCTGACAAATGTTACAGATAACACGAGTTGGGTCATCTTTATCGATCTGAAAAAATGCCCAGGCTATGCAAGGCTTAGCACCCATGCGACCTGAAGAGCCACCACGACTTGTGGTGAGAGGCAGAGTTGTGTTTGAGGATGCAGTTGTTGACGTGCTTCCAGTACTACGTCTCTGTCCAGGAAGGCGCAACCTGACCTCGTCGTCACTAGCATCTTCCTCCACCTCCTCTGCTGACCTCATCTCTTGGCTGACTGTGGGTTGACAGTAAGTGGGATCTCCAACCTCATCATCATCACCCTGTGTGTTATCACATCCGTCGTCCTCAGAGCCAACCTGTTCCTGCCCTGACAAAAAACTAAAGTTGTCGCTCCAATCAGGTATTTGAGTCTTATCATCATCTTCCTCATTGTCTCCACCAACAGGAGTTACAGTTTGGGAATGAGGGTCTACATTATGGCCAGAACCTTCTGCGTCTGGTCCTGGATCCGACTCATAAAGATTCTGGGCATCAGTGCAGATCATTTCGTCGTCTGGATTCACAGAAGCGCTGGAGTCGACCTCTGATTCCCAGGCTATAGTATGAGTAAACAGCTCTGCAGACTCAACCATCTGTTCTACCTCATACTCAGACGGGCAGCTGGAGATTTGGGAGCTGTGAGGAAGCAAGTGCGATTTGGGTGACACCTTTGAGGACTGGAGTATTTGTGATGTTGAAGTTGATGTGGAGGAGAGCCCACTTAAAGGAGCACTTGATATCCGTTGAAGCACCTGCTGTTTTTGTGCCTCATCTGGAATTTGTAGCGATTGGCGTGGCCGTAAGAAAGGGATCTTATCACATTGTCCGCTAAAAGAAGTAGACATTTTAGTTTGGCTGGAAGATGGTCTTTCTTCTGCAGATGTTACTGTTGCTTTAACACCTACCCCACGGACACAACCTTTTTTCCCTTTCCCAACACGCCTATTCCCCTTTCCACCAGCAGCAGGCCTTTTTCCACTCATTTTGGTGGTTAACTAATTCACAACTCTGGAGTTGTTTGCACAAAAAAACAATGGATGGTAACCGAGCAGAGCGGAGTGGCCAAACTGTGGTATTAGGCCAAAACTATTGGCTGGGTTAGATGCAGAAAAAAATTATATTCAATTTGCAACCTGATGGAGGTCAGTATAGATGGACTAATACAACAAGTCCCACACACAGCTAGAAGCCAAATATTTTTTCAGAGGTAGATGCAGAAAAAAATATATTCAGTTTGCAACCTGATGGAGGTCAGTATAGATGGACTAATACAACAAGTCCCACACACAGCTAGAAGCCCAATATTTTTTCAGAGGTAGATGCAGAAAAAAATATATTCAGTTTGCAACCTGATGGAGGTCAGTATAGATGGACTAATATAACAAGTCCCACACACAGCTAGAAGCCCAATATTTTTTCAGAGGTAGATGCAGAAAAAAATATATTCAGTTTGCAACCTGATGGAGGTCAGTATAGATGGACTAATACAACAAGTCCCACACACAGATAGAAGCTCAAATATTTTTTCAGAGGTACTATAGATGCAGATAAAAATTATTTTGAATTTGCAACCTGATGGAGGTCAGTATAGATGGACTAATACAACAAGTCCCACACACAGCTAGAAGGCCAAATATTTTTTCAGAGGTACTATAGATGCAGATAAAAATTATTTTTAATTTGCAACCTGATGGAGGTCAGTATAGATGGACTAATAGAGAAAGTCCGACACACTACTAGAAGGCCAAATATTTTTTCAGAGCTAGATGCAGAAAAAAATTATATTCAGTTTGCAACCTGATGGAGGTCAGTATAGATGGACTAATACAACAAGTCCCACACACAGCTAGAAGCCCAATATTTTTTCAGAGGTAGATGCAGAAAAAAATATATTCAGTTTGCAACCTGATGGAGGTCAGTATAGATGGACTAATACAACAAGTCCCACACACAGCTAGAAGCCCAATATTTTTTCAGAGGTAGATGCAGAAAAAAATATATTCAGTTTGCAACCTGATGGAGGTCAGTATAGATGGACTAATACAACAAGTCCCACACACAGCTAGAAGCCCAAATATTTTTTCAGAGGTACTGTAGATGCAGATAAAAATTATTTTGAATTTGCAACCTGATGGAGGTCAGTATAGATGGACTAATAGAGAAAGTCCGACACACTGCTAGAAGGCCAAATATTTTTTCAGAGCTAGATGCAGAAAAAAATTAGATTCAGTTTGCAACCTGATGGAGGTCAGTATAGATGGACTAATAGAATGATGCTATGCCCAAAAGATTTTACTTCACTAGGTGCAGTAAAAAAATTGGTATTCTATACACAGGTGGTATATCTTGCAACACAGATAGGCTACTCCACTGACTAACACACTCTGCAATAGGCCAAAAAGGATTAGCTTTGCTAGATTCAGCCAAATGCTGTGAAAAAAACTTGCACAGCACTGGCACAGACCTGCCTGGCAAAAACTGATAGGAACTGATGTAACCTAGTTCTGAAAAGGACTCCAATTACAATTAGTCTTTACTCCCACAACCTATCTATTTAAGAGCACAGACCTGCCTGATAAAAGTCATAGGAAATGCTGTAACCTAGTCCTTAAAAGGACTGCAATCACAACTATTCCCTACTCCCAAGCTATCTGTATATTTGTGCGAAAATTGGCTTGAAATTAACAAGGTATAGCGCACACAGCAACAGCGGTGCCGTCTAACACGCAGCTGCAGCAGTGAGAAAATGGTGGCGACGGGGAAAATGGCTTGGTCTTATAGGGCAAGGACATGTGACATACACTGCCAATGACACATGCCCTTGCTTGTGTGAAAAAAAGCACTTCGCTCCGTGTGTGCGCTGCTGATAGGCTGACAGATTGCACCTCCCCACTGTAAATGCGGGAAAGAGAAAAAAAAATGGAGATCTTCATTGTTCCTGCAGAGATCCATCCCCTGCCCCTCCCCCCACCCCGCTGTACACTCAAACTGCGTATTAACATTAATTTTCATCATTACTGAGAAAAAATCCAGTTATGATTTTGGTGCACGAACAGTTATCGAACATAACCTCGAACAGCCGAATTTTTCTCAAATTGTTCGTGTTCGCCGAACGGCTCGAACACCGCCCAAAACAGCTCGAATTTGAGATTGGCGAACAGTTCGAGTAGAACAACGCTCATCTCTAGTTATCTCCCGCAAATTATCTAATTTTACTTGCTGCTCTTTGAAAATACTTGAATGTTATATCCCATATAATTATATGAAAAAGTTTGGGCACCCCTATTAATCTTAAGCTTAATGTTTTATAAAAATTGGTGTTTTTGTAACAGCTATTTCAGTTTGATATATGTAATAACTGTTGGACACAGTAATGTTTTTGCCTTGAAATTAGGTTTATTGTACTAACAGAAAATGTGCAATCTGCATTCAAACAAAATTTGACAGGTGCATAAGTATGGGCACCCTTATCATTTTCTTGTTTTAAATACTCCTACCTACTTTTTACTGACTTACTAAAGCACTTTTTTTGGATTTGTAACCTCATTGAGCTTTGAACTTCATAGCCAGGTATATGCAATCATGAGAAAAGCTACTTAAAGTGGCCACTTGCAAGTTGTTCTCCTGTTTGAATCTCCTCTGAAGAGTGGCATCATGGGCTCCTCAAAACAACTGTAAAATGATCTGAAAACAAAGATTATTCAACATAGTTGCTCAGGGGAAGGATACAAAAAGCTGTCTCAGAGATTTAACCTGTCAGTTTCCACTGTGAGGAACATAGTAAGGAAATGGAAGAACACAGGGACAGTTCTTGTTAAGGCCAGAAGTGGCAGGCCAAGAAAAACATCAGAAAGGCAGAGAAGAAGAATGGTGAGATCAGTCAAGGACAATCCTCAGACCACCTCCAGAGAGCTGCAGCATCAACTTGCTGCAGATGGTGTCACTGTGCATCGGTCAACTATACAACGCACTTTGCACAAGGAGAAGCTGTATGGGAGAGTGATGCGAAAGAAGCCATTTCTGCAAGCACGCCACAAACAGAGTCGGCTGAGGTATGCAAAAGCACATTTGGAGAAGCCAATTTCTTTTTGGAAGAAGGTCCTGTGGACTGATGAAACCAAGATTGAGTTGTTTGGTCATACAAAAAGGCGTTATGCATGGCGGCAAAAAAACACAGCATTCCAAGAAAAACACTTGCTACCCACAGTAAAATTTGGTGGAGGTTCCATCATGCTTTGGGGCTGTGTGGCCAATGCCGGCATCGGGAATCTTGTTAAAGTTGAGGGACGCATGGATTCCACTCAGTATCAGCAGATTCTTGACAATAATGTTCAAGAATCAGTGACAAAGTTGAAGTTACGCAGGGGATGGATCTTTCAGCAAGACAATGATCCAAAACACCGCTCCAAATCTACTCAGGCATTCATGCAGAGGAACAATTACAATGTTCTGGAATGGCCATCCCAGTCCCCAGACCTGAATTTCATTGAACATCTGTGGCATCATTTGAAGAGGGCTGTCCATGCTCGGCGACCATTAAACTTAACTGAACTGGAATTGTTTTGTAAAGAGGAATGGTCAAAAATACCTTCATCCTGGATCCAGGAAATCATTAAAAGCTACAGGAAGCGACTAGAGGCTGTTATTTTTGCAAAAGGAGGATCTACTAAATATTAATGTCACTTTTCTGGTGAGGTGCCCATACTTATGCACCTGTCAAATTTTGTTTGAATGCAGATTGCACATTTTCTGTTAGTACAATTAACCTCATTTCAAGGCAGAAACATTACTGTGTCCAACAGTTATTACATATATCAAACTGAAATAACTGTTGCAAAAACACCAATTTTTATAAAACATTAAGCTTAAGATCAATAGGGGTGCCCAAACTTTTTCATATAACTGTACATATAACATTGTGTCTTTGATTACCATATTTTTCAGACTATAAGAGACACCAGACCATAATAGGTGCCTCAAATTTTGGGAGGAAAATAGTAACAACATTTTTATAAGAAAGCGGTCCGAATTTAAGGTATCTTACCTGGGGGGGTGGCGGCAGTGGTGGAGAGGGGTCACAGAAGGCATCATCCCTGCTGCAGGAAGGCAGCGGCAGAAGTGAAACAATGCTGAAGGCCCAGTGTGGGAGGAGGGGGTGTCCCAGCAGAGCGATGCTGCGGGCTCAGTGTTGACGGTGAGGCAGAGCGGAGTGTATTGCTTTCCCGGCGGTGGGCTTCAGCTGAGATCTCAAACTGCGCATGCGCCTCCTCCAGTGGCCATTTCCCTGCAGCCGTGGGCTTCAGGGAAATGGCCGTCGGAGGCGGCGCATGTGAGGATTGAGATCTCAGCTGGGCCAAGAACCCAATCTGTACACGCGCCGCCTCTGACAGCCCACGGCTTCAGGAAAATGGCCACCGGGAAAGCAATGCACTCCGCTCTGCTCACGGCAGACACCGGGCCCGTAGAATTGCCTCCTGTGATCATGCTCCACCATTGCCGCTCCCCCCGGTAAGCTACATTCGGACTATAAGATGCATCCCCATTTTCCTCCCAAATTTTGGGGAAAAAAGTGCCTCTTATAGTCTGAAAAATATGGTAGGTTGGAGAGCTTTCACTTTTTGTTCTTCAAAATATTTAGATTTTCTAAGCTATTTGTTTTTTCCATGACTTGTACATAAAGAAAACTTGTTCAGTCTTGATGCTTTTAGGTATAATGTATTTATGTTGTTTTTGTGCTTTTTATTCTTACATTATTGTCTCTTAGTTTCTAATGCTCAAACAACTTTTTCTCATACTTGTTGGATTTATTGAAAAACTTAGTTTGTATACTTGAATAAACATTTGTTAGACAATTGTTCTGTCATTGTAGAAGCCACAGAACTCCAAACACTCAGCAGTAGATAAAAACAACTTATAATTGTGAATGAATTTAATATACGTTATGTTGCCCTGGGGTCTGGAGAGACTAGAAAACATAATAAATGTAAGATGTAAAAAAAAAAAAAACATAATCCACACCTCACTGCTCACCTGGCCTAGAGTGTGAGTGGTAAGATCGTGCTGCACGTCATCACAACAATATCAAAACTTTGCCGCCATTGTGCTGAATTTATGTAAATCAAATTACAAAAAGTCCACATTTTTGAGAACACAGATTTTTGTAAAATTCATAAAGAATTCAATTCCACTCAAATAAACTCATTCAACTCTAATGTCAAGTTCTTTAATGCAAACAAACCCTTATCAATATTAAAAAGGTTGGCCACTACTGTTTTACTGATGGCTCATCCTTAGGATGGGTCATCAATACCTGATTAGTGGGAGTGCGACACCCGGTACCCCCAATGGTCATCTGTCATTGGCGTGGCGTGGGAAGTTGTACTTACCTTAAAAAAAAGCCACATGAGAATTATTGCATAATCTTAATATTAAAATGAGCATTTTATGAGTCGAGCTATAGAGGGAAAAAGCTCATAAGTCCAAGTGAAATCAATCTTTGCCTACCCAGCCTGACTGACAGCTGCAGCTTTTACTGAGCAGTTCTAAGATCTACTACATACTAGGTACAGTTTGTGCTGTGAGATCCGGTAACTGACCTGGTTTAAGCACAGGTATAAACATGCTATTAAACAATGGAACTGGATGGTCATCAATTTTTTACACTAGATCTGAACGATTTTGCCATGTGAATTTTGACCTGTGTTTTTGCATAAACATTTACTCTCTTCTAGACCCATCACAGTCCGGCTTCCACCTCATCCCCTGACCTTACCCCCACTATACTACAGAACACCAGTGACTGTCTGGCTGCAGTTTACAACACCATATCCGCTCTCTATCTCAAACTCGACCTTTCCAAAACTGAACTTCTGCTCCCGCCATCTACTCTCCTCCCTAAATCTGACATCTCCCTCTCCGTGTGTGGCACCACAATAACGCCGCGCCAGCAGGCGCGCTCTCTGGGCGTTGTGTTTGACACCAATATTTCCTTCACCTCCCATATACAATCTCTTGCCTGCTCTTGTCGCTTGCACTTGAAGAACATCTCTAGAATCCGCCCTTTTCTCACCTTAGAAACAACAAAAACCCTCATTATTGCCCTGATCCACTCCCGCCTTGACTACTGTAACTCTCTATTAATTGGCCTCCCCCTCACTCGAGTTTCCCCTCTCTAGTCCATCCTTAATGCGGCAGCCAGGGTCATCTATCTGGCTAATCGTTACTCAGACTCTTCCGCTCTATGCCAGTCATTGCACTGGCTGCCAATACATTATAGGATCCAATTTAAATTGCTTGTTCTCACCCACAAAGATCTTCACAGTGTGGCACCCACCTACATATCCTCCCTAATTTCTGTTTATCGGCCTACCCATTCTCTACGCTCCGCAAAAGACTTTCGACTAACATCCACACTAAAACGTACCTCACACTCCCGGCTCCAAGACTTCTCCCGAGCTGCACCTATTCTTTGGAATGCTCTACCCCAAGAAATTAGGACGAACCACAATTTACACAGATTTAGGTGCTCTCTAAAAACACACCTATTTAGGGAGGCCTATCACGTTCCCTAATCGAAGTCCTTTATATTATTACAGCCCATTCATTATTTCTCCAAACATAAGTCTCCACCAAACTCCACCGCACCCAAAAGCACTACAAATGGCTGGTGACAAGCTCATGCAGCCTTTATCTATCCCTCATCCTTTCAAGATGGCTGGACCATCATTGTAAATAAGCCATTGTACTTTGTGTCACCCCCACCTTATTGTAGATTGTAAGCTCTTACGAGCAGGGTCGTCATTATTTTTGCTTTAATTATTGTATTATCTTTAGCTATGTTACTTATGACTGTTGTATATGAACTTCTGACTTGTAAAGCACCGTGGAATATGTTGGCGCTATATATATAAAGATTATTATTATTATTTTTTTTTGGGAGGTAATTATACCCATGAAAATTACAGAGGCTGTCTTAAAGTGAATTTGACACCTGATATGTGCTGCCCAATGCATGGGCGGTATGTATCAGGCACTGGCTGTATAATTTCAGCCATGTATGTTTTACTCTGAAACACTGCGGCACGTAGGCAGTGACCCGTCAATCCAGGGCAGCGGACGGGGAGAAGCAGCGGGGGACCCATCTGTCTGACTGGTGTACATCACGGCCCGGTTCCCTGCAGCTATTAAAAGTATCAGAGTAAAACATACATGTCTGGAATACTACAGCCAGTGCCTGATACATGCTGCCCACGGATTGGTCATCATGTATTAGGTGTAAGGACCACTTTAAGGCTATATGTAAAATGCATTCAATGAAAGGTACCATCCCTGTAGAAAAAGTATGATCATATTTACTGGGTTTTTGAAATTTGTTTTATAAGTAACGATCTCGAAACTTTTTTTGAAGTAACCAACCATGAATGATCTGATTTCTTATATTTTTTAGTTATTTTTTAATGAGTTTATCAACTAATATTTACAATAAAAAAACAGGAAGACAGTTGAAGACCTTCAAAGTATGAAAACAGTTAATTCAGGGTAACATGATTTGATTATCAAAAGTAAAAAACAATATAATAGGAAACATATATTCACAGGGACAATCTAATTTAGAAAAACAGTTTTCAAATATCTCACTATGGAAATTCTGAATCCATGACTTAACTCTCTCAACTAATAGCTAGAGTGAGAAGCAACTACCAACAATATCTCTTACTGGAAAATCCAGCACATCTGTGCATTACACAGACAGCTCATTGATAACGAACAAAACAGTGTAATGCCTCCTTTCCCCTGCGGAGGCACTGTAGGAAAACTGAACTCTTGCTTTTGAATTTCTTAGAAATTACAGATGGTTGCTAAGATTTCCAGCAGTGGTATACTCTATTAAATATTTGTTTGTTAATTATAAGATTAACATATACACAATAATATTTTTTTTCATTCTCTTTTTATTCTATTCTCAAGTAGAATTTTGTAGATTTACAATCTTGTCTACTTCTGAGCATTACAGTATTATAATATACATAAGCTATTGTTACATAAGGACAAACACATCCATCCATTTAATAGCTTCAAGGCCAGCTGCATATCCGTTTCTGATGGCATAAAACACCATTTGACAATTATTTCCTTGAAGAGAGTCATTAGCTCCTAATTAATGTTCGCATGACACATTGTAAGTGATAAGTATTACAGTCTCCAAACAACATACTGCCCGGGAGCAATATACAAAATTCCCAGATAGATATAAACCAAAATATATTCCTGCAAATATAAAAAATGATAAGCTGATAATTTCTTGTTTTTTTCCCTCAGTCAGGGATTTAGGGAAAAAAAAGTATTAGATTTGCTATATACTCATCTAGTTTGGTGATGCAAATTTAATTTTAATTATAAAAAAAAGAAAAAAGAGTTTGAGGCTGATAATGAGGCAGCATGAAGGATAAAAGACCAGAAAACTCTATTATGTGACAATAATAAATTGTCCCTGGATACGCCGCACTATTATCCTACACTGTGTGTCTTCTGTATAACTTTGAGAACATGTTAAAAGGGAAATAATCCATTTTCAATTGCTTGCTAAAATTAAACTAGCATTGAGAGCTCTCTAAGGTGTCCACAGCTATGTTATAACAGAAAGGATCAAACAATTATTTTAGGAAGCTTATATGGCAACAATACATTCTACACTGCTGTATACACTGTGTTCCAAATTATTATGCAAATAATATTTTCTCAGATTTTCCCAAATTACCTATATGAATTGCAGTCATTGTAATTTTCCAGTCAAATAACTATTAGAGTACAATTGAAAGGTTTTTGTATAAACTGCCTATGATAACAGTATATTTAAAAAAAAAAAAAAACTCAAACTGCACTCAAAATGCATGTTCCAAATTATTATGCACAGCAGAGTTTTCAACCTTTTCATTTTAATAAAGAACAAAAATATGGTCATTTTTGAAATTATAAGCATTAGCAGGTTATTACAAACTGAAATCAAACAGTTTTCAACTCAAAACTTTATTCTAGGTGGCGTTACATTTGCACATAGGACCCCTTGTTCGAAAGGAGCTTCTGAACTCTCTCGTCCATTGAATTTGTCAGGTTTTGCATGGTTTCTGCTTCCAATTGTTTTGCATGAGGACAGAATACCCTCCCAGAGCTGTTGCTTAGATGTGAACTGCCTCCCGCCATCATAGACACTCCTTTTGATGATGCTCCAGAGGTTCTCAATGGGGTTGAGGTCAGGGGAGCATGGGTGCCACACCATAAGTTTGTCCCCTTTTATGCCCATAGCAGCCAGAGATGCAGATGTGTTATGTGCAGCATGAGACGGGGCATTATCATGCATGAAATTATCTCGATGGTCCAGATGGATGGAGTGGAGGATGGCTAGTTGATGGACACCCCATGCAAACATGGCTACGGCGCTAACAAGGAGGAGGTGGAGTAATGTTTTGGGCTGGAAACATGGGGAGAGAGATTGTCAGCCCTTTTAAGATCACTGAAGGGGTAAAGATGAACGCCATAATGTATGCTGAGTTTCTCAAACAGCACTTCCTTCCATGGTTCAAGAAGAAGAACCGTGCATTCCGCAGCAAGATCATTTTCATGCATGATAATGCCCCGTCTCATGCTGCACATAACACATCTGCCTCTCTGGCTGCTATGGGCATAAAAGGGGACAAATTTATGGTGTGGCACCCATGCTCCCCTGACCTCAACTCTATTGAGAACCTCTGGAGCATCATCAAAAGGAGTGTCTATGATGGCAACAGCAACAGCTCTGGGAGGGTATTCTGTCCTCATGCAAAAAATTGAAGCAGAAACCATCCAAAACCTGACAAATTCAATGGACGAGAGAGTTCAGAAGCTCCTTTCGAACAAGCGGTCCTATGTGCAAATGTTACATCACCTAGAATAAAGTTTTGAGTTGAAAACTGTTTGATTTCAGTTTGTAATAACCTGCTAATGCTTATAATTTCAAAAATGACCATTTTTTGTTCTTTATTAAAATGAAAATGTTGAAAACTCTGCTGTGCATAATAATTTGGAACATGCATTTTGAGTGCAGTTTGAGTTTTTTATTTTTTTTTAAATATACTGTTATCATAGGCAGTTTGCACAAAAACCTTTCAATTGTACTCTAATAGTTATTTGACTGGAAAATTACAATGACTGCAATTCATATAGGTAATTTGGGAAAATCTGAGAAAATATTATTTGCATAATAATTTGGAACACAGTATAGTGACTGCCATATGTCATATCGCAATGTGATTTTCTTATCTTAAATGCAAGGGCTCATTTGCCGATACACAGTACTGTGCAAAAGTTTTAGGCTATGTGTGCACGTTCAGGATTTGAATGCAGAAAATTCCTTAAGGTTTCTGCATCTCTTGGCTGGAAAAACGCAGCAGAAAAAAAACATGCATTTTGCCGCGATTTTGATGCATTTTTTGATTCTTTTTTATGCATTTTTTGGTGCATTTTTGTACATCAATGAATGCTTTTTGGAGCTAAATAAAGATATTTGAAAAAAGAAACATGGGACATCACTTTAGCCCTTAGATTACCTTCAGACCTGGGGTGAGTATATTGGTTAATTTAAATGATTAAAGAATGTGTCTGTTGTATTTCAAATAAAGTGTTTTACTCTGTGTGTGTTTATTTAACTCTTTACTTTACTTTACTTAGGGTTAGAAATGAAAGGGTCTGATTGACACCTTTTTATCACCAAACAAAAGGGCTAGGTGTCAGTTAATCCCATAAACCCAATGTCATTAGCATTCCCATTCATGTCATTTCTGGGGCAGCTGAGAGCTGCTATTTTTAGCCTAGGAAGGTGCCATTAGGCAAACATGTTCCTTGGCAATTAATAACAGCTCACAGCTGTTTGTTTAGCCACTATGTCCCCAAGATCAGCAACCAGCAGAGCTTTGAACACAGCATATTTTAGCTGCGTCCAAAACGCTGTGTTTCAAAGTCGCACTTTTGTTTTCAATACATGCTGATCCACCGTATATAATGACATTTCAAACGGTCAAAATCTGCAGCGGAGACTAGCGTGTCTGCTACAGAAATTGACATGCTGCGGGTGAGTTTGGCTACGTGCCCACGATCAGGAGCTGCTGCGGGTTTGAAGCTGTTTATTTATGCAGCGGCAACCCCACAGTGTCCAGATGTTACAGCATAGTAGATGGTATTTCTAAAAATCCCATGTCCACTATGCATGCATCTGAGGCTGCGGATCACCTGTGGATACTGACATGCGGCACGTCTTTCAGGACCGCAGCATGTGAAATTCTCTTGCGGAGTCACTAGTCTCCGCCACAGAAATTTGACCACTAGAATGTGTTGAATGCGGTAAATCCGCATGGTTCAGTGAACACATGTGGATTTTCCTGCATTCAATAGAATGCAGTGTTTTGGACACAACAAAAATATGCTGTTTCCAAAGCGCTGTTTCCAAAGCGCTGCTACGTCCGGATCATGGGCACATACCCTAAAATTAAAAAAAATGACGTGGGCTCCCGCGTCATTTTCTTAATAAACAGAGGGAAAGCTGACTGCTGGGAGCTGATATTAGTATCCGGGAAAGGGGCCATTAGCCAAAAATGTTCCCTGGCTATTAATAACAGCCCACAGCTGTTTGCTTAGCCTTTACTGGCTAGATTACAGGGGGACCCCAGAAAAAAATTAATGTAGGGTCCCCCTATAAAATCTAATCAGAAAAGGCTAAACAGACAGCTGCGGGCTGATAATAATAGCCAGGGAAGGGGCCATGGATACTAGCCCCCTCTGCGGCTAATGATATCAGCTCTCAGCTGCCCAAAAAGTGGTGCTCCAAATGTGGAGCTTAGCCTCCGCTCTTCCCACTGCCATGTAGCGATGGCGAGTGGGGTAATAGGCTTAGGGTTCATGTCAGCCTTGTATTGGCGTCTGACATGAAGCCCAGGTTAGTAATGGAGAGGCGTCTCTAAGACGCCCCTGTTAGAACCTTGCTCTTAGGTTTTTTTTCCTTTGCTGGTCAAATGACCTTGTTGGCCTATTTAAGCCTGCTCCGCCCTTCTGGCTTTGCTGGACTTCATTGTATATCTACTTTCTAGCTAGCCTGTGCTCTGTGTCTTGCTCTGTTAGTTTGCTTGGTCTACGGACCTCTTTGTTCTATATATTTTGTTTGTTCGTCTGTCTGCTACTATTTCTGTTAGGAGGTGTCCCATATTCCTCCCAGTCCTTAGTACTTGTAGGGATTTCTTCCCCACATCTATAGGTCTCCGTACAGACTAGCTTAGGACTTTAGCAGGTCTGATCGCAGGATCAGGTCCCCTGTTACATCGTAGGGATTCAGCTGAGTTCTATCGTAGGGACAGATCTCCTCTCTTTCCTTAGCTCTGGTAGCAGAACATAACAGTAAGTCCAGCCAGCAAATTCTCTAAGGAAAGATTTTTCTGTTCCATCATGGTGTCGGTTCAGGATTTGGTTCATCGCCTGCAGGGACTCTCTCTGGAGGTGGCCGAGCTCCGTCAGCACGTGAGTAACTGTCCTGGAGCACATTTCTTGGAGCCTAAGGTATGTTTGCCGGATTTATTTTTTGGTGAACACCGAGAATTTTTTTCATTTAAAAATGCTTGCTTATTGTATTTTCGTTTGAGACCTAAGTCCTCTGGGGATGAATCCCAGCGCATAGGGTTCATAATGTCACTTTTGCGCAAAGAGCCTCAGGAGTGGGCCTTTTCTTTGCAACCTAGTGATACATGCTTCAGATCAGTGGATAGTTTTTTTTCTGCTTTGGGACTATTATATGATGATCCTGACCGTGTCGCATCAGCTGAGACTGAGTTGAGACGTTTAAAACAAGGATCAGGTAATGTGGAAAAATATTGTACTCATTTCCGTCGTTGGTCTACTCAAACAGGGTGGAACGATTCTGCTCTGAAAAGTCTATTTCTTGCTGGGCTCAGTGAAAGGGTTAAAGACCTGCTAATTGCTTATCCTACACCTGAAGATTTGCAACAGGCTATGCAATTAGCTATACGGGTGGATAGAAGACTGCGTGCAAGGGTTAATGAGAGCAAATCCTCTGCTATGTCAGTTTCTGGTTATGAGAATGTGTGTACTAACAGTGGTGAACCGATGGAGATTGGATCGGTGGCACCTCGCTCTCAAGAAAAAGACCGTCGATTTTCTGAAGGCTTGTGTTTCTATTGCGGAAAATCTGGTCATTTGATTAAAGGTTGTGAGCTTCGTATGAAGAAAGAAAAAAAAATGGTCAGTCACGCCCGTATTGCCTGTTTAAATTCCAAGGGTGTATTTTTAGCTGCTTCCACGATTGCTCGGGAAAAATTAATGGAATCCGGGTTTTTGTTGATTGCGGGTCTACTCTGAATGTAATTGATGGGGGATTCGTGGAAAGACTCAATTTAAAACCTGAACCTTTATCATCCCCCATTGCTGTGGTTTCTGTGGATGGTTCCCCTTTGAAGAATATTACTCTCAAGGTCTGTGAATTTCCTCTCACTATTAATGGTGTTCACCATGAGAAATTGGATTTGGTAGTGTTGAATAACTTGCCTTCTCCAGTAATATTGGGATTGCCCTGGTTAAAATTTCACAATCCTGTACTGGATTGGTCTACCAGTGAAATTAAATCCTGGAGCCATAAATGTTATGACAAGTGTTGTAACGGGCGTATTGCAGCTTTGGATAGGGGAGAATTGCCTGTTCCTATTCAGGATTTTTGGAGAGTTTTTTCTGAGAAGGGATCGCAGGTTTTGCCTCCCCATAGAGACTATGATTGTTCTATTGAATTTGTCCCTGGAGCAACTCTTCCTAAAAGTCGTTTATTTAACCTTACTATTCCTGAGAGGAAGGCTTTGGAGGAATACATACAGACAAGTTTGGCCGCCGGTCACATTAGGCCCTCTAAGTCTCCTGTGGCGGTTGGATTTTTTTTTGTAAAAAAAAAGGACGGCGGTTTACGTCCTTGTCTGGATTTTCGTGAGATTAACAAAATTACTGTACGCAATCCTTACCCACTACCATTGATTCCTGATCTGTTTAACCAGTTAATGGGGGCCAAGTGGTTCTCTAAAATTGACCTTAAGGGGGCATACAATCTGTTGCGCATGAAGGAGGGTGACGAATGGAAGACTGCTTTTAACACTCCTGTGGGTCATTTTGAGAATCTGGTTATGCCTTTTGGTCTTACTAATGCTCCTGCATTTTTTCAGAATCTGATTAATGACATCCTCAGACCTTTGATCGGCAAAAATGTGGTTGTGTATTTGGATGACATTTTGATTTATTCGCCGGATCTGGAGTCTCATTGGCGGAGCGTGCGTGAGGTATTACAGTTATTAATGGACAATTCGCTTTTTGCTAAGCTGGAGAAATGTGAGTTCGCTGTACAGAGAATTAGTTTTTTGGGCTACATTATCTCCAGCAAAGGTTTTGAGATGGATCCGGTTAAGGTTCAGGCTGTGCAGGAATGGCCTAGGCCTATTGGTTTGAAATCGATACAGAGGTTTTTGGGTTTCGCCAATTACTACAGAAAATTCATAAAAATTTTTTCTAGTATTGTCAAACCTCTGACTGATCTCACCAGGAAAGGTGCTGATGCGGTTCAGTGGTCTTCTGAGGCCATTGAAGCTTTTGTGTATCTCAAGGAGAGGTTCACCTCTGCTCCCATCCTTATGCAGCCTGATGTTACTAGGCCGTTTTTGGTTGAGGTTGATGCTTCCTCTGTGGGGGTTGGCGCAGTATTGTCTCAGGATAACGGGGATGGATTACATCCCTGTGCCTTTTTTTCAAAAAATTTTTCGGAGACTGAACTGAATTACGATATTGGTAATCGGGAATTATTGGCTATTAAACTCGCATTTGAACACTGGCGCCACTTCTTGGAAGGTGCGGAATTTTCCGTTCAGGTTCTTACGGATCATAAAAATCTGATATATCTTGATGCTGCCAAGCGCCTGAATGCCCGTCAGGCTAGGTGGGCACTGTTTTTCTCGCGGTTTAATTTCTCCGTTACTTACATCCCTGGTACTAAGAATGTTAAGGCGGATGCCTTGTCTCGCAGTTTTTCTCCCATAGTCGGTGCTGAGAAAGAGGAGAACATTTTACAAGAAGGTGTTGTGATAGCTGCTTTGGACTCCGTTTTGGAAAATGAGATTCTTAAAGCACAGGAGAATGCCCCTTCTAACACTCCTCATGGGAGGTTGTTTGTGCCTGGGACCTTTAGGAGAGATTTGTTTGTTGAGTGTCACAAATCTCGGTTGGCAGGTCATCCCGGAATCTCTGAGACCAAGAGACTGGTGGGTCGCAGTTTTTGGTGGCCTGGATGGCAGAAGGAAGTCATTAAGTGGGTGCGTCAATGTACTATATGTGCTAGATCTAAGTCCTCACATACTCCTGCTGCGGGGTTGCTTTGTCCTTTGGAGGTTCCCAGTGCTCCTTGGACACATTTGGCTATGGACTTTATAACTGACCTTCCCCCCTCTGAGGGTTTTACTGTCATCTGGGTGGTCGTGGACTGTTTTAGCAAGATGTGTCACTTGGTTCCCTTTGTCAAACTGCCCTGCGCTAAAACTCTCGCTAAGGCCTTTGTCAAGGAAATTGTCAGACTTCATGGCGTTCCTACTGACATTGTTTCTGATAGGGGTCCTCAGTTCGTGGCTCGTTTTTGGCGTGCCTTTTGTGACAGGTTGGGAGTTCATTTATCGTTCTCGTCCGGATATCATCCTGAATCTAATGGCCAGACAGAAAGGAAAAACCAGGATGTTGAGCAGTTCTTGCGTTGTTTTGTGGCAGACAATCAAGAGGGGTGGTCTGAGTTTCTGCCACTTGCTGAATTTGCTCTGAACAATCATACATCTTCTTCTGCTGGTTGTTCGCCTTTTTTTTGTTGTTCTGGGAGACATCCGTCGTTTGGGTCGTTCTCCAAGTTGGGATCTGCCGTGCCTGAGGAGGAGAATTTTTCCGGTGATTTGGAGAGAGTTTGGACGGATGTGCGTGGTAATCTTCAGGAGGCCAACAGAAAATCTAAGGACTACTTTGATAGGAAACGACAGGAGGTTTTGTTCGCTGTTGGTGACATGGTTTGGTTGTCCTCTAGGAATCTGCGGTTGAGGATTCCTTCTAAGAAATTGGGTCCCAAGTTTGTAGGGCCCTTTAAGGTGCTTCAGGTTGTCAACCAATCTGCTGTTAGGTTGGAGGTTCCTACCTCCTGGAGAATTAATCCGGTATTTCATGTCTCTCTGTTGAAAAAAGCTGTTGTATCGGATTGTGACGCCTCTGCCTCTGTTCCTCCGGTGGTGGAGGACGGGGAATATGAAATTTCTCGCATCCTTAACTCTAGACTGTATAGAGGTAGTTTGCAGTATCTTGTGGCCTGGAAAGGTTTCGGACCCGAGGATAACTCTTGGGTGAGGTCGGATGATGTTTCCGCGTCCAGACTTATCAGAGCGTTTCACAGGAGATTTCCTGATAAGCCTGGTCCTAGGGGATCCGGAGGATCCTCTTAGAAGGGGGGGTACTGTTAGAACCTTGCTCTTAGGTTTTTTTTCCTTTGCTGGTCACATGACCTTGTTGGCCTATTTAAGCCTGCTCCGCCCTTCTGGCTTTGCTGGACTTCATTGTATATCTACTTTCTAGCTAGCCTGTGCTCTGTGTCTTGCTCTGTTAGTTTGCTTGGTCTACGGACCTCTTTGTTCTATATATTTTGTTTGTTCGTCTGTCTGCTACTATTTCTGTTAGGAGGTGTCCCATATTCCTCCCAGTCCTTAGTACTTGTAGGGATTCCTTCCCCACATCTATAGGTCTCCGTACAGACTAGCTTAGGACTTTAGCAGGTCTGATCGCAGGATCAGGTCCCCTGTTACATCGTAGGGATTCAGCTGAGTTCTATCGTAGGGACAGATCTCCTCTCTTTCCTTAGCTCTGGTAGCAGAACATAACAGCCCCCATTACTAAACCTGTAGTAAGCTTTTTAACGGTTTGTCAATAAATACACGGCCAGAATAAAGTCTTTTACTTAAATAAAATTCCACACAGTTAGAATAATTTATTTGACAATAAAAAACACTGCATACTCACCTAACGCCTAAACCCTGAATCCCTCTTCTCCTGTAAAAAAAACGAAAATAAAAAACAACCATAATCCTCACCTGTCCACCATCATGATGTAATCGCAGTGTCCCACGGTGATCCGGGTGACTTCTACAGCAGCCACATCAATCACTGATGTGACAGCAGTAGAAGACAACACTATACACTGACAGGAGTGTAATCACTTCTGTCACTGTACATCGCTGTGCTGCTGGGGCTGAGTTCACCAGAGTTCATCAGCTGAAGATTAACTGATCAGCTCTGGTGACCTCATTTACTGCATCAGTGTTGCACCGGTGTCGTAAAGGGAGGTCCCGGAGCACGTCACCTGATCTTCAGCTGATGAACTCAGGTGAACTCAGTCCTGGCAGCGCAGCAATGTACACTGCCGGGAGCGATCGTGCTCCCGTCAGTGTATTGCCGGCTGCCAGGTGATCGGGTCGCCGTGGGACATCGGGAGGACAGCGGTGTTATGATTCGCAACAAGTACTAAGGAAAGATAGGGGAAAGCTGTCCCTACAGTAAGACTAAGCTGAATCCCTACGATGTAGCGGGCTGCCTGTTCCTAGTGAATAGACCCACCTTAGTCCTCGGCTAGTCTGAACGAAGACCTATAGAATTAAGGGAGGGGTCCCTAAAAGGACTAAGGACTGGGACAAAAATGGGACACCTCCTAAACAGAAGTTATTGCAGAACAAAAAAGAAAAACTGACAAAAAGTACTGTCGGGGAAAAAGAGAATATATATATTTGTAACTTTTATACTTTTGTAACTTTTATACGCTTTTTTGCTAATGTACTAACCACCATTTTGTGTCATATAACAATAAGCTTTCCTTGCTACGTAATACTCAAATCGAAACTTAAACTAAGACATTTCCAGCGTTGCCAAGACTTATTTCAGAGAAACGAAACAAGATTATAAGCTGACGGCTGCAATATCTGCCCAGAGACTGAGATAAGGAGATGTGGACCAATCAGGAGTGGCCAGACATTGGACTTTCATGGCTTACCCCGCCCCGGACAACCCCTTTCCCCTCCCATTATGTAGTGTATTTAGATTTGTGCATGTAAAAAAATAAATGCAGAACATTGCTGAGGACGTTAACTGTAGTAGTCTTCTGAGCATGCTCTGAGCTTGAACCAGCTTGTTGTCTGACTCATTCTTTGAATGGTTGACCCATGCTCATAGTTTGAATTTGGAGTGACTGGAGGACGAGTGGAATGTCATCACGACCCCCACAAATGGCGCTCAACGTGCGGCGTGGCTAGCGGTACGCCGCCCTCCCGGACCCATATTGCTGACTTCCCTGGTGGTGACCGCGGTGGCTGAATTTGAGGCCTGATCAACCTCCATCGAACACGGTAAGTTGAGATGTATTTTATATGTCTCACTTGCCTGTGTGTCAGCCGCAGCGGTTCCTGTTGGGTTGTCAGGTTGGATCTGGGTGGGTGACCGGTCGAGTGGTGAGACCTTGGGCGTCCCGCACCACGTCCTGAACCAGCAAGTGTTAAAACGAGTGACGTCGCATGCCTGCGCGTGCTCGTGTGAACACCACCTCCTCCTCCCCCGGTCACTGTACTTTTCTTAGATAGCTGCCTCCCGTAACTGATAGTCGAAGTTTCAAAGCATTCCTGAATTGTAGTGTAAAGGAGGTGTTGTGCTGTCAGAATCTGTGACGAATTGAGGAGTGCTCTTCGTCTAACACAGAGACTGCTGTAAAGTCAAGGTTAGGAAACAGTGTATTGAGGTGTCTCTACACTGTCGGGTGGTACCGTGGTAGGAAAGCAGATAGATTGAGGTGTCTCTCTATCTAAACAGTGTATTGAGGTGTCTCTACACTGTCGGGTGGTACCGTGGTAGGAAAGCAGATAGATTGAGGTGTCTCTCTATCTAAACAGTGTATCGAGGTGTCTCTACACTGTCGGGTGGTACCGTGGTAGGAAAGGAGATAGATTGAGGTGTCTCTCTATCTCATCAGTGTATCGAGGTGTCTCTACACTGACGGGTGGTGACCTGTAGTCAGGGTGCCGTGGTGAGTCGCACTGTAAAGTCGCCATTCAAGGCTAGGAAAGGAGTTAGATTGAGGTGTCTCTCTATCTCATCAGTGTATTGAGGTGTGCTCTACACTGAGGAATGGCGACCTGTGGACTGCACCAGTGATCTGAGTCGCGACAGATCATTGCATTCTATAAGAAAATGTTGAGTATATTCAAATTTGAAAGATCTCGTAAGTTGTGGAATGCTGCTGTGGGAGTTAAGCCAATTAGTGGAGTTACGGGAAGGCAAGAAGGCAAGAAGAATGTTAGGAATTTGTAGAATATGATAAGCTTATCCAGTACAGGCAGGCTTTAGTCTTCAGTTTGGAAAGAATGTGTTACACAGAAGTTGGGAAAGTTGGGTGAGGATTTTTGCACCAGACTCAAGCACATCTTAGAGTAGATGGTGCAGGGGGGAACAGAGAATGCCGAGCCTTTGCTCGGATACATGAAAGCTGCAGAATGTGATTTGTTATGTGACCCTAAATTGGCCGTAACCCCGTTGATGCCTGTCACTACACCGAGCCCTCAGCCACCACCCTATAATGGCGCCGACGCTAAATCATCGGAAGGATGGATGTGTCGTATGTGCTGACAGCAGAACCCGAAGTTCTGCTGTGTCTGTGGGGGGGGGGGCCGCCCATGGCACGATGCCCAGCCTGCCCCCAAGAACAATCCCACCCCCACTCCCCCCTCCTCCCTCCAACGGCCATCTTACTACACCTTTTCCTGCCTCCAAGAACTATCCCATTTCCACTCCAACTCCTCCCTCCCACGGCCATCCTGCTACACCTCTTACTTGTTGTGGGAGGCCCGGAAAGCCCCAATCCGGCCTATATCCACTACTAGATCCGTCCGGTGCATATTACCAGCCACCAGCACAGGTGGAAAAGCCCGCAGTCCCAGAGCACCCATCTGAAACTAATGTGACACCCTCTGCTCCAGTCCACGATGCTGAGACGCTTCCCCTGTTTCCTATGGGAGTCACCCACAACCCTGGGGATATTCTCCTCAACTCCCCAGAATTTCAGGCCAGACTGCTCTCCCTCCGCCAACATACTGTTACTCAAGACGATACGGAGCCAGATGAGGGATGGGCTCAAGATACTCCAGCCCCCCCCCCCTTTACCCCATACGTCTCCTATGGCATCCTTCACCCCACATCCATTACCCGTACTCCGGCCCTTGCTCCAAGCAACTGCTGAAAGAGCACCACCCCCCCCTCCAGCCCCTCAGAAGTCTAGGACCCCTGCCGCTCCCGGAATCTAGTAGACCCATCAGGACGCCCTGTCACTCTGTCAATAGGCTATGGTGACATCCTTACACATCGGGTGGGGGCCAAAGTCAACCCTGCAAACACCTGTATGAGCCATGTTGGAGGATTGGCTCGCAAAATTTCCCTTGCTGCTGGTTCTACTCTGGCTGCAGAATGCCAGGCTCACTTAGCCGAAAACGGAAAGCTTTCAAAAGGCCATGGTTTCCACAAAAGCAGGACCCCTTAGTACGTATGAATCCGGCCTAGAATACATGAAACAGTTAAAAGCCTGGGCTCAGAATCGCTTGTCAGATCAAGCTGGGTCTGTACAAGATGTTCAACAAGACCCTGATGAATCTGTGGAAAGATCTGCTGCAAGACTCAGCATGCATTTTAAGGATCTCGGATACAGTCTTCACGTCAGGACGCAGGCCGCCCTGTTGGTTCAGGCCCTAGTAGATGGCCTACAAGACGCTCTCAGAGATGAAGTCCTGAGAGTACGGCCCGAGATTCGTTCTTCTTCTTTCAACGACGCGGTGGACATCGTTAAAGCTTTCCAAAAATCAATGCTAAAAATGGAAAAAGATACTAAGCCAAAGAAGAAAGCCGCACCTGCCATGCTATATCAACTTCAAGAAAGCTACCCACCCCCTGGCAACCAACATGGAATCAAGTGGGTAATGGTTAAAGGCACAGGTGATGATACTCCTCCCACATATAGAAAACAAGACAGAAGAGATGACAAGGGATCATCTAGAAACAGAAGACAATCTCGTGATTCTGAAGGACGAATGTTATGTTGGGAGTGTGGTAGCCTTGACCACATCCTCAGAGACTGTCACTTTACAGGTGGACCATCAACCACTGGAGTTACAGGTGGACACTGGGGCGGCCACATCTGTCATTTCCTCTGCACAGCTCCCTCCTTCTGTATCCCTATCACCGGATACCCTCACCTGTGTTGGGGTGGAAGGCCAACATATTTCCTCTCCACTCACAGTCCCTGTGTCTGCAGGACCGTTCACCGGAGTACTCACAAGATTCTTGGTCTCTGAAACTTGCCCTGTCAATCTGTTGGGAGCCGATCTCTTAGAGCGGATGAAGGCAACAATTACTTTCGGAAACCATGGTATGGAGCTTCTTTTGCGGGACCCTCATTCCAAACAAGGGACTGAAGACCGCGGTGTTCTTAAAGCCTTCCCTCTCATGATGATGACCATACAACCTCACAGTTCCCTCACTCTCTGTGGTCCAGCGGGCCAGAGGACGTTGGCCTCCTGCAGGTTCCCCCGGTCCGAGTACACCTCAAGCCTGGACATAGGTACCCACGGTTGCCACAATACCCCCTCAAGGCTGCACAAGAACAAAGCTTGAGTACCCAAGTCGCTTCCCTCCTGGAATCAGGAGTCCTTGTCAGATGTGTATCTCCATGCAATACACCCCTCTTTCCTGTAAAAAAGAAAACCGCTCCGGGAGAGCCTCCAAGATACCGGTTGGTTCAGGATCTCAGAGCCGTCAATGCAGCTACCATTTTAGAAACTCCAGTGGTACCCAACCCAAACACCCTTTTGTCTCAGGTGCCTCCAACGGCCACCTTGTTTACGGTGTTAGATCTGGCCAACGCCTTCTTCAGTATACCCTTACATGAAGATTCGTGGTTTCTTTTTGCCTTCACCTTTCAAGGAGCACAGTTTACATGGACCAGGACTCCACAAGGAGCCCAGAACTCTCCTAACCAATTCACTCATTCTATGAAGTCTATTCTGGAGCCATGGGTTCAAGAGAACCCTCAGGTCACCCTTCTACAGTATGTGGATGATCTTTTACTCTGTGGCACTGAAGAAAATTTGCCAGAGATGTCAGTATCCCTTCTCTGGTCTCTTCACTCAGCTAACTGTAAAGTCTCGAAAGGCAAAGTCCAATGGTGTCTGCCCAAGGTCATTTTCCTCGGACATTGTATATCACAAGGTGCTAGACATCTGACTGAAGAAAGAAAACAAGCCATCATGGATATCACCTTCCCAACCACCTATTCCACTATGCAGACTTTCCAGGGCCTCATCACTTACTGCAGGCAATGGATCCCTGATGCCTCAAAGCTCATGCAACCTCTGTACGACTGTCTCAGGGATGAAGGCTCAGTTTGGTTTCATGCTGAAAATCCACGTGTTTCTCATCAACACAGACTATGTTTTGACCGCCTTAAACAGGCTGTTGTTTTTGCCCCGGCCTTGGGCTTACCAGACTATACTCAGCCATTTCACTTTTTTGTCTCGAAATCGGAAGGTCATGCCTCTGGAGTTCTAGCACAACGCTATGATCATAAGTATCGGCCTTTGGGCTACTACTCAGCCCGCCTGGACCCTGTCGCCCGAACTGCCTCCACGTGCCTTAAGGCGGTCCACGCTGCTCACATCCTCTTTGACAAGTCAGCTGACCAGATGTCTGACTATCAATCCTGCCACTTTGCTTCCACCTTCTAGGGGGGAAGGTGAAGAGGGTGAAGATCCATTGGTGGAACCTCATGATTGTATAAAAATTTTGCAGGAAGAGACTTCTGCTCCAGAGAATATGGTGGCACATCCGCTCGCAGACCCTGCCTTGCACCTATGGACTGATGGATCCCGTTTCGCAGACCCTCAAGGGAAGTTCCACACGGGATATGCTGTTACAACAGACCTAACAGTTCTGAAGGCTGAAGCTCTACCACCATACATGTCTGCACAAGAGGCTGAACTTGTGGCTCTCACAGAGGCCTGCCACCTGGCAGTAGGAACAAAGGTGAATATATATATATACCGATTCCAGGTATGGACATGGAATTTGCAATGATTCTGGACTCTTGTGGAAGTCTAGAGGATTCATCACAGCTGCAGGTACACCAGTGAAACATGTCTCATGGATTAAGGCCCTAATGAAGGCCCTGGAACTACCCATTCAGGTTGCTGTTATGAAGGTCAAGGCTCATGGAAGACTAGAATCCAGAGAAGCCAGGGGCAATCACCTAGCTGACCAAGCAGCCAAGACTGCAGCAGTGGAGAATGTGTCATCAAAGTGGCAGGAAAAGGAAGAAGAGATGGGAGAGACTCTGCAAACCGTAGCTGTGGCGCTCACTAGAGCAAGAGCCAAGGAACAGCCGGCGGAAGACCATACAAGTCCAGCGGAGACACGAGTGGAATCCAGGGGGGTCAGGATGCCTAAAGAAAAATTGTGTGAGGAACAAAGGAAGACCCCCCACTGAAGAAGTCAAGCAATGGAAAGCGGCAGGAGCCGTGCTGGCAGGTCGCAAAGATTCAAAGGTCAACTCGACTCTTTACCAAGTGGATGGGAAGCCTTGCTTGCCTAGACGCATGTACTCAGCTGTGGCAGCATGGGCTCACGGGCCTACACACAGAGGAAAGAATCAAGCCTTGGCATGTATCAAGAAACTGTACTTTGCACCCGGAATCTCTTCCACTGTGACTGCATACTCAAAATTCTGCTCTGTCTGCGCTACCTGCAACCCAACGTGTACGGCACGGGTCCCTCTCCAACATCTGGCTAAACCAGACTACCCTTGGCAGAGAATACAAGTCGACCATATCCAAATGCCTAAAGCAGGAAAATAGGAGTACGTTTTGGTAGCCGTGGATATGTTCTCAGCCTGGCCCGAGGCCTACCCGGTTGTCAACATGACTGCTAAAGTCACAGCCAAGAAACTGATCACCGAAATTGCCTGCAGATTTGGAGTTCCCCAAGTCATAGAATCGGATCAAGAACCAGCTTTCACAGCAAATATCTACGAAGAACTCTGGAACATGTTGGGAACAGATTTGGGCCTCCACACTCCATACCATCCTGCCAGTTCAGGCAAAGTGGAGAGAATGAATTCCACACTCAAGACCCAGCTCTTGAAAATGACCTAAGATCATCCCCTCCCCTGGCCCGACCCACTCCCCATAGTATTGTATCATATCACACACACTCCTCAGGCCAAACATGGGCTGACTCCCTATAAAATTTTGTTTGGGACCCCACCCAAGATAGGAGAGATTAGGCCCCAAGAGTTGTCTGAAACACATGATAGAGTGGTAAAATTTGTGATTGTTTTGTCTAGAGAATTGACTAACACCCGCTCTCCAGTATCTGCTTCTCTCCCAGAATCTACAGGTGATGCAGTACATGATTTCATCCCAGGCGATCTAGTGTATGTGAAGAAGTTTGTCCGGAAAGACTGCCTCCAGCCGCGGTTCGAGGGACCGTACACTGTGCTTCTCACCACCCCGACGGCTCTGAAGCTTGAGGGCAAGAGCACCTGGATTCACGCCTCCCACTGCACGAGAGACAGAACGAGTCTATAAAAGATGACTACCTTCTTCTATATCCTTTCCATATGCTTACTGTCTGTCCCAGGGTGGACAGCTACCACACAGGGGTAGATACCTCCTTCTTCTCAGGATGGTTGGGAGGGGTCAAGGGATTCTTCCAACAAGTTTGTCTAGTAATAGGAGGCCTACTAGTATTGGGCCTGGTGGTCCTGTGCTGCACAGTCCCCTTATATAGAGAAATATACTCCTTTGAACAAGCCTGACCAGACCCCCCCCCATGATAAAGTCCAATTGAAAGATTCAGTTTAAGATCAGTTGGGAGAACTCCATGTGTCACCCAGGATAGGGCTCGATTGTCTGGGGGCGTCCCATAAGGGGGCAGCTTCTAAGATGATTGGGTGAAGAAATCCACCTCCCCTCTCCCCACACATGGACAGTCTCAAAGGCCCCGAAGCAAAGGAAAGCTTAGTGTTTAGGGGGGAATGTCGGGGAAAAAGAGAATATATATATTTGTAACTTTTATACTTTTGTAACTTTTATACGCTTTTTTGCTAATGTACTAACCACCATTTTGTGTCATATAACAATAAGCTTTCCTTGCTACGTAATACTCAAATCGAAACTTAAACTAAGACATTTCCAGCGTTGCCAAGACTTATTTCAGAGAAACGAAACAAGATTATAAGCTGACGGCTGCAATATCTGCCCAGAGACTGAGATAAGGAGATGTGGACCAATCAGGAGTGGCCAGACATTGGACTTTCATGGCTTACCCCGCCCCGGACAACCCCTTTCCCCTCCCATTATGTAGTGTATTTAGATTTGTGCATGTAAAAAAATAAATGCAGAACATTGCTGAGGACGTTGACTGTAGTAGTCTTCTGAGCATGCTCTGAGCTTGAACCAGCTTGTTGTCTGACTCATTCTTTGAATGGTTGACCCATGCTCATAGTTTGAATTTGGAGTGACTGGAGGACGAGTGGAATGTCATCACGACCCCCACAGTACTAGAGATCCCAGAGGACCAAGCGAACTGACAGAAATAGGCACCGAAGCACCAGGCTAGCAAAACAGTCAAACAACACTGAAGTCCAGCAAAGCCAGAAGGGGGGAGCTGGAAAATATAGGCAGATGGTCACGTGACCGCAAAACACAAGATAGAAAAAACTAACAGGAGGGTTCTAACAGAACCCCCTCTTTTATGAGGATCCTCCGGATCCTCCAGGCCCAGGCCTATCCGGAAACCTCCTGTGGAAAGCTTTAACAAGCTTAGGAGCAGAGACATCATCCGTGCTTACCCAGGAGTTGTCTTCGGGACCGAAACCCTTCCAGGAGACAAGATATTGTAATCTCCCTCTATGCCATCTAGAATTCAAGATACGCGAAATTTCAAATTCGCTGTCTTTCACCACAGGGGGAACTGTGACAGTGGCGTCCCTATCAGATACGTCAGCCTTTTTCAACAAGGAAACATGAAACACAGGATTAATCTTCCAGGAAGTAGGGACATCCAACCTAACAGCAGACGGGTTAACAACCTGAAGCACTTTAAATGGACCCACAAACTTAGGACCCAGTTTTTTAGAGGGAATCCTCAACCGCAGGTTCTTCGAGGACAACAAAACCATGTCACCCACAGTAAACAAAACCTCTTTACATTTCCTGTCAAAATACTTCTTGGACTTCTTGCTAGCCTCTTGAAGGTTGCAACATACATTAGTCCAAACTCTCTCCAAATCACCGGAAAAACTCTCCTCCTCCGGCACCGCCGACCCTAATTTGGAGAATGAACCAAAAGACGGATGTCTCCCAGTACAACAAAAAAAAGGAGAACACCCAGCAGAGGAGGATGTATGATTGTTAAGAGCAAATTCTGCGAGAGGCAGAAACTCAGACCACACCTCTTGATTGTCTGCCACAAAACAACGCAAAAACTGTTCAACATCCTGGTTCTTTCTTTCAGTCTGTCCATTAGACTCAGGATGATAACCAGACGAACATGACAAATGGACTCCCAACCTGTCACAAAAAGCACGCCAAAAGCGAGCCACAAATTGAGGTCCTCTATCAGAAACAATATCTGTGGGAACGCCATGGAGTTTGACAATCTCCTTAACAAACGCCTTAGCGAGTGTCTTGGCACAGGGCAACTTAATGAATGGAACCAAGTGACACATCTTACTAAAACGGTCCACGACCACCCAGATGACAGTAAAACCCTCGGACACAGGAAGATCAGTAATAAAATCCATTGTGAGATGCGTCCAAGGCGCACTAGGAACTTCCAGAGGGCAAAGCAACCCCGCAGCAGGTGTATGTGAAGCCTTTGACCTAGCACACACAGTACACTGACGCACCCACTTGATGACTTCCTTCTGTCATTCAGGCCACCAAAAACTGCGACTGATAAGTCTCTTGGTTTCCGAAATTCCTGGATGACCTGCCAACCGAGACTCATGACACTCCACAAACAAATCTCTCCTAAAGGCTCTAGGCACGAACAACCTCCCATGGGGAGTGTTAGATGGAGCATCATCTTGAGCATTCAGTATCCCATTCTCCAAAACGGAGTCCAAAGCCGCCACCACAACTCCTTTCTGTAAAATGCTTTCCTCCTCCTCGGCACTGACCATAGGAGAGAAGCTGCGAGATAAAGCATCGGCTTTAACATTCTTAGTACCAGGGATATAGGTAACAGAAAAATGAAACCCAGAAAAAAAAAGTGCCCACATAGCTTGACGGGCATTCAAGCGCTTGGCAGCATCCAGATAGATCAAATTTTTATGATCTGTGAAAACCTGAATAGGAAATCTAGCGCCTTCCAAAACATGACGCCAATGTTCAAACGCAAGTTTAATACCCAGCAACTCCCGATTTCCAACATCAGAATTCAGTTCGGTTTCCGAAAATTTCCTCAAAAAGAAGGCAAAAGGATGTACTCCACCCTTGTTCTCCTGAGACAAAACTGCTTCAACCCCCACTGATGAAGCATCGACCTCGACCAAAAAAGGCTTGTTCTCATCAGGCTGCATAAGGATAGGGGCAGAACTGAACCTCTCTTTGAGATACTCAAACGCTTCAATGGCCTCAGTAGTCCACTGGGCCGTATTCGCACCTTTCCTGGTGAGATTGGTTAGAGGTTTAACAATTACAGAAAAATTCTTAATGAATTTCCTGTAATAATTGGCAAAACCCAAAAATCTCTGTAAAGATTTCAAACCAATAGGCCTAGGCCATTCCTACACAGCCTGAACCTTCACAGGGTCCATCTCAAAGCCCTCGCTGGAGACAATGTAGCCCAAAAAACTAATTTTCTGCACAGCGAACTCACATTTCTCCAGCTTAGCAAAGAGTGAATTATAACTCAATAACTGCAAAACTTCACGTGCACTCTGCCAATGGGACTCCAGATCTGGCGAATAAATCAAAATGTCATCCAAATACACAACCACATTCTTACCAATCAAAGGTCTCAGGATGTCATTAATTAGGTTCTGAAAAAATGCAGGTGCATTGGTAAGACCAAAAGGCATCACCAGATTCTCAAAATGACCTACTGGAGTGTTAAAAGCAGTTTTCCATTCATCACCCTCCTTCACTCATAACAAATTGTATGCCCCCCGGAGATCAATTTTGGAGAACCACTTGGCTCCCACTAACTGGTTAAACAAGTCAGGAATTAATGGCAATGGGTAGGAATTGCGTACGGTAATCTTATTAATTTCATGAAAATCCAGACATGGACGTAAACCGCCGTCCTTTTTTTTAACAAAGAAGAATCCAACTGCGACAGGCGACTTAGAAGGTCTAATGTGACCAGCAGCCAGGCTAGTCTCTATGTCCTCCTCCAAAGCCTTTCTTTCAGGGATAGTTAAATTAAACAAGCGACTTTTGGGAAGAGTAGCACCCGGAACAAACTCAATGGCGCAATCATAATCCCTATGAGGAGGTAAAACTTGCGACTCCTCCTCCGAAAAAAAACCTCCAAAAATCTTGAATAGGTACAGGTAATTCCCCTTTTTCCACAGCCGCAATGCGACCATTACAACATTTATCATAGCACTTCGGACTCCAAGACTTAATCACATTAGTAGACCAGTCCAATAAAGGATTGTGCAGTTTTAACCAAGGCAATCCTAGAACAACTGGAGAGGGCAAATTAACCAAAACAACCAAGTCCAAAATTTCTTGGAGAACTCCATTGATAGTGAGGGAAAATGCAGCAGTCTTGTGAGTAATACATTTCAAAGGAGTGTTATCAATTGCAACCACAGAAATAGGTGATGACGAAGGTTTGGATTTCAATTTAAGGTTTTCCAAAAACCCTTTATCAATCACATTAAGTGTTGAACCACAATCCACAAATACCTGAAATTCAATCAAATCTCCCTGCAGAGTAGTACTCCCAGAAAGAAATACTCCTGCAGAGAGTAAACAAGCTATACGGGTGTAACTGACCTTTTTTTTTTCTTTACTAAAATGACGCTCACAATACTTAATCAAATGGTCAGCTTTACCGCAATAAAGACACAAACCCTCGGCGAATCTCCGGTTTCTTTCCTGAGAGCGGAGTGACATCGCCCCAACCTACATTGGTTCTCCGCTGTCAAAGCAGATTTTCTGGGAACTAGGACCTGACGTTACAGAAGTTTTTACATCATTCACCCTGGACCTCAGTCTCCTGTCCACACGAACAGCTAACTGTATAGCTTCCTGCAGAGTCTAAGGTGCAGGGAATGCAATTAGCAAATCCTTAACCCTTTCACTCAGACCAGCAAGAAATAAACATCTCAGCGCAGAATCATTCCATTTAACTTCTGAGGCCCATCTCCTGAAGTGTGTGCAATAATTTTCAACATCATCTGACCCCTGATTCAAACGTATAAGTTCTGATTCAGCAGATGAGATTCGATCAGGATCGTCATATAAAAGCCCCATAGCAGAAAAAAATTCTTCAACAGACCTTAAACACGGATCATTAGGTTGGAGAGAAAAGGCCCACCCCTGTGGTTCTTTGCGCAAAAGTGACATAATAAAACCAATGCGCTGTGATTCATTCCCAGAGGATCTTGGTCTCAAACGAAAATATAACATACAAGCATTTTTAAAGGAAAAAAAATCTTGCTGTTTACCATAAAAAACATCAGGCAGTCCTACCTTGGGTTTGACAAAATGCGCTCCAGAACAGCTACTCACGTGTTGTTGGAGCTCGGCCACCTCCAGAGACAATCCCTGCAAGCGTTGAGTCAAATCCTGGACGGAAACCATACTGATCCCTGAATTTCCTTCCTTTTAGTTTTTTTTTGGGCTGGACTTACTGTTATGATCTGCAACAAGTACTAAGGAAAGATATGGGAAAGCTGTCCCTACAGTAAGACTAAGCTGAATCCCTACGATGTAGCGGGCTGCCTGTTCCTAGTGAACAGACCCGCCTTAGTCCTCGGCTAGTCTGAACGAAGACCTATAGAATTAAGGGAGGGGTCCCTAAAAGGACCAAGGACTGGGACAAAAATGGGACACCTCCTAAACAGAAGTTATTGGAGAACACAAAAGAAAAACTGACAAAAAGTACTAGAGGTCCCAGAGGACCAAGCGAACTGACAGAAATAGGCACCAAAGCACCAGGCTAGCAAAACAGTCAAACAACACTGAAGTCCAGCAAAGCCAGAAGGGCGGAGCTGGAATATATAGGCAGATGGTCACGTGACCGCAAAACACAAGATAGAAAAAACTAACAGGATGGTTCTAATAGGCGGACAGGTGAGAATGAAAGGTGTTTTTTATTTTAATGTAGATTTTTACTTTTTTTTTGAAACACTGCATACAGGCGCCAGCTGAGGAGACTACTTCTCCCCTCAGCTACGCCTGCTCCTGCTGTTATCAGCGAGAGTGCCGGTCGGATGATGGGAGGAGTAGTCTTCTTCCCCAGCCCGGGTACCATTCTTTGTGCGTTTTTGCGGCTTTTTGCTGCATATTTGACGCATTAACTTGAATTGAGTCAGTCAAATATGCAGCAAACATCCGCAGCAAATCCGCAGATATATTTATACCTGCGGGTTTGCTGCAGTTCAGTTGAACTCAATTGGCGTAAAACGCTGCAGAAACACTAAAAAGAATGGACATGCTGCGGATTTAAATGCAGTGACAATCCTGTCAGGAAAATTCCTGATCATGTGCACAGCACATAAGGATTGTCATTGCATTAGCTGGCACATGGATTAGCTAGCATTGTTGGTGCATTTCCATGCATAAAAACACCGCGAAACGCATCAAAAACGCACAGTGTGCACATAGCCTTAGGCAGGTATGGAAAAAAATACTGCAAAGTAAGAATACTTTTAAAAATAGAAGTGTTAATAGTTTATTTTTATCAATGAATAAAATGTAAAATGATCGAACAAAAGAGAAATGTAAATCAAATCAATATTTGGTGTGACCAGCCTTTGTCTTCCAAACAGCATCAATTCTTCTAGATACACTTGCACGCAGTTTTTGATGGAACTCAGCAGTGAGGTTTTTCCAAACATCTTGGAGAGCTAACCACAGATTTTCTGTGGGTGTCGCTTGTGCAAATCCTTCTGTCTCTTCATATAATCTCAGACAGACTCAATGATGTTGAAGTCAGGGCTGTGTCAGCCATATCATGACTTCCAGGACTTTTTGTTCTTCTTTACTCTGAAGATAGTTATTATTGACATTGGCTATATGTTCAAGGTCATTGTCCTGCTGCAGTATAAAATTTGAACCAGTCATGTATCTGCCTGAATTTCTCAGCATTGAAGACACTAATAATTTTGACAAAATTCCCAACTACATTTGCTGAAATACAGCTCAAATTTTGCAAGGAACCTCCACCATGCTTCATTGTTGCCTGCAGTCACTTTTTATTGTTCTGCTTACCAGCCCTTTGGAAGACAAACTGCAGTCTGTAACAGCCAAACATTTTAAATTTTGACTCATCACTCCATAGCACCTGCCACTGTTTTACTGCACCCCAGTTCCTATGTTTTCATGCACAGTTAAGTCACTTGGCCTTGTTTCCTTGTCGAAAGTATGGTTTTCTTCAATGAGCACCAGCTCTGACAAGACTTTTCTAAACAGTAGCTGGGTCCCATTGGTTGGTGCCAGTTCTGAGCTAATGGAACTGCTGAACATCTTCAGATTTTAGGCAAGTAAGCATGATGCACGTTTCTTGGTGTCTGCAATGCTGATAAATACAGGTAGATGCTTACCTATAAAGCAATTTTATCAGGGAGGCATCAGATTTGCTCCAAATTTATTCTGCAGCAGGACATCGATTCCAAACATTCAGTCAATATCATTATCTTCAGAGAAAAGAAGGAACAGAAGCCCTAGAAGTAATGATACGATCTCCATAGAGCCCTGATCTCAACACCATCAAGTCTTTGTGGGATTACATGAAGAGACAGAAGGATTTGAACAAGCTTGCATTCATAGAATATCTGTGGTTAGTTCTCTACGATGTTTGTAACAACATCTGTGCTGAGTTCCTTCAAATTTGTGCTTTTTAACCAGTATTAATAAATTGTATATTTTATTTGGGGGTTGTTTGTTATGTTAGACATAAAAGTTGTGCGCACAAAAAAAAAACTGATTTCAACTGGATCCGTTTTTTAACATTGAAGTCTATAGAGAGAGGATCCATTAAAAAGCCATCTGTTGCCTTCCAAATGCAACTGATCCAGTAAGCAAAAAAATTATCTTTTTCAAATGAAAGAAAAACAGATGGCTATTTAACGGATCAATTTTCTATAGACTTCAATATTTTAAAAACTGATCCAGTTGAAATCATTTTCTTTTTGCTGGACAAAAATTTTTTTTGTCAATCTGTATAAATCTTTCACCTAACTGGCTGTTCTTCAAACTCTTATGCAAAACTATCACGTCTACCCCTTTCTCAGACAGCTCTTTGTGCTCTCCCTTCTTTCTGCCTTAGAGATAGGAGAAACCTTTACCCAAGGGTTGTACACAGATGAGTGTGGAGAGTGAGGAAAACATCTATATTTTTATCAAGGGCAAAGTAAAAAGGCCGTAGATAAGGAGGAAACCACATGATGAGGAAATCACTCCAAAAATGAAGCTGTGCTGATACATAAGAGCTATTGAAGCTGGCAAAATTGTGAACACACAGACCTTACTTTTATTATGCATAACTGGGAGTGATATACAAGACATCAATCTGAAACTAGAAGGATACTATAAGCTATATATCAGGGGTTTAAAAATTAATGAAAGAATGAAGACTACAGCTTGAGACTTAGAAAAATGTCTTTACATTTGCTAGATTTCCGTCACTATTAGTTAAAGAAATTGCATTAAGACAAAGCTGTCCATAGTATTTAAAAGTTTCTGTTACGAAAATTTTCATTGAATAATTAGCAAAATTTAAAACACAAAATTTGCAAAATTTAAAAGACACTGTAAAAGGAAGTCCATGAGTCAAAAGCATGTTTCCATAGGATAGATCACTAACATCAGATTGGTGGTGGACCAACATCCAGGACCCCTACCAATCAGCTGTTCTCAGCTCTGGCGGTGGCCGGATGTAAACAGTTTTGGAGCTGAACAGCACAGCTTTGTTAATCGTGTAGTGGCCGCTGGAGCGTGCTGCAGATAAGCTGTCCTGTGTACATCTGGCTGATGTTGGTGGGGGTGTTAGGTGTCAGACCCACACCAATCTGATATTGGTGACCTATCTCATGGATATGCATCAATATTATATGCCCAGATAGCCAGTTTGCTTGCTTAAATATGATATTTGATGGTCCATGTCATAATAAAATCAGAGACATTTGGAGGTTCAATATGGGCCCATAGTAGGTATGGGCAACATATGGAGCCATAAAGGATTTGTATTATTACAGCATCCATGAAGAGTAGTACATAAATGTGTAGCACTGATACAAAACTTACAATATGCAATTATATAATAAAATTTGGCTTTAATTCCTCCCTTTTGTTTCACAGCTGTCTGTTCTAACAGATCTAAGAGATCATTCATTGCTAAGAGGATTATATTTTACATTTAACAGCTAATGAATATTCTAAGTTTCGGAGATATATTCTAGTCTCCATTTTACAAATGTTAACATTAATTAATTGAATGATTCATAAAGCGTGAGACTTGATTTACAATTATATACATTTCACTTACATGTCGTAGAAACAAGAGAAGTATAGTAAGTGATTTACTAAAATCCCAATATTTGCTCATTCAATGGCGATTTTTATACAGAGTTTATGGTAATAGTAATTCATATGAAAACACCAAATCATAGCTAATTAAGGGGTTGTTCTGGTGATGTTTTGTCGGTGTATTGGGTTGTCTCATTAATAGGGTTATTAGGAGGTATGTAATTGATAACAATTATAATTCCCATAGAGTCCGCTGGGCCCTGGTATAAAATTTGGACCTGGGCTCTCACCTGCATGTTGGTCAAATGTATGTGCCCTGCCCCTGGCAGCCTTCTATATCCTATAAAGACATACGTGTTTAACCTCCATGTGATGTTGTCCCCCATCCTGTGCCCCTTCCTGTAATAGGATCCTTCATCCTGGGCCCTTTCCTGTAATAATGTCCCCATCCTGCGCCCCTTCGTGTAATAATGTCCTTCATCCTGGGCCCCTTTCTGTAACCATGTCCCACATCCTTGGTACTTTTCTGGTATAATGTCACCCATCGTGAGCCCTTTCTTGGTATAATGTCCCCCATCTTAAGCCCCTTCCTGTATAATTTCCCCCTTTCTGTGCCCTTTTCTGGTATAATGTCTTCCATCCTGGGCTGCTTCCTGGTAAATTATACCCCATCCTGGACAACTTCCTGGTTTATTGTCCCCAATTCTGGGCCCCTTTTTGGTGTTACGTCCCCCATCCTCTGCTGCTCTTTTCCAACACATTTACAAAAAAGATTCTTCTCATCTTCCCCTGCTCCCACAATGTGAGGCATCCTCTTCCATAGGTGGGGAAGAGGTCGGAAGCTGACGTTGGCGGCATGCAAGACAAAGTCAGCGCTTAATGTCACTGCCATGCACCGCCTGTGACGGGCACACCGATGTCAGCTGCAGGCCTCTGAGTTGCCGGCGACGTGTATTGAAGTGCAGGGAGCAAGCAGCTCTCTGCGCCGCAATACATTTAAGATTCATATGCATAATCAGACCCACATCCAGCCGAAATAGGCTCCGGCATCAGCAGACCCTCCTCCTGCATCATTATGCCCCTGTTCCCATATAAGTTACAGTACAAGACTTAGCTTGTATATCGGAGAAGGGCATAGTGCAAATGTAAAGCATTCTACATGCATAGCTGAGTCAGGCTTGGTACTTACATAACAGTACAGAGATTTAAAGAAAGTCCAGCAACACCAGACATGCTTGCAAAAGAGTGGCGATTTTATAAAAAGTGTAACAAGATAAAAGATCAAATTCATTGGCATTCCAAAAGGCAGCACGTTTCGAACGAACTATTGCCTTTTGGAATCCAAGTGAATTTTATTCTTCATCTTGATGCACTTTTGAATTAGGGTCAACCCTTTTTGCAGCATATCCGGTGATTCTGGACTTCCTTCAAATCTCTATAACTGGACATGAAGTTTCCATGCACCCAGGAACAATTACACCATAAATGGGTTGAGTTGGTTTATCCTTTTTCTATATAAGTACCACCTATAATGCCCTCTTCTTCAGTACTCGTATTTATTTTGTTTCCCTATTTACTCTGTCATCTTGTTTTTCCATATTATAGGCAATATTATGGTGTAAAGTTGGATCTGATCTTTTGCTTGTATACTTAACTATTCTATCTATGGTTGTCATATGTCTACTTCACGGAATGGTGAGTGGGAAGACTGTTCACCATAGTGGTAAGAAGTCACCTGATAGGCAAAAGCACAACCATATGCTCCGTAACGATGGGAACCTTCACTTGTTACTGATGTGTCTCTTTAAAACTTGTCTTATAACATCAAAACTTATTGCTCAAAATGTTTATATCACTTGTCATCTTCTTCCAAATACACATTACTGAACGACTTTGGAAGTTACTCTATATTTGTATAAAGATATTCACAGCATTATATGACATTTTCGCCACCTTCTCACATTCTCCTTGCATGTGTTAGGCAGCTGATCGGAAAAATAAAGAAGACATACATATACAGAATTGCCTGGAGCACAGGGGAATTATCATGTGTTTCATTAACCAGTCTAGAAAATAAAAATGAAATGCCTGGTTTTAAGGCAGTCTATCTCTAAACGTGTATATCACAATTTATTTTGAAGGAGAAAACAGGTCCAGGGTCATAATGATTTATACATTTTCTGCTATATGCCATGAAATGTATCAGTCTAGGAAATAAATAAAAATCATATATAATGTCTGTAATGTGCTTTGAAATATGATGGTGCTATATACTGTAAGTAAAATAAATATATAATTTTATAATATGCCACTAATTTTATGTCTTTTTTTATATATTTTATGGATTATGATCAACCTATTAAAAATAGGTAAAAATAAACTTCACCACAGCAGGAGAGATGAATTATTCAGGTAGATGATCCAAAAAGATGCAAAATGACGTCTCACAGCTGGAACTGGACAGTGAGTACTGATGCCATTTCTCCATAAAGTCCTCTTCCTTGACCAGCTTATACAATTCTCTGATTACATAGTCAGAGATTCCTGATACACAGAATGTATGATTAATAAGGCTAAAAGAATGTTACAATGAATATGTAACTCCAGTATTCTGTACCTTTAGTGGTATGACATTCTCCAAAAGTAGACCGTTCAGTTAGGGGATGTTCATAAGTCATGGCAAAAAAGGCAAAAAAAAATCTCTATGGATTTTGTCACAAGTTCTGTTGCAAAAGATTGGTAACATGAGGATTCTGCTGTAGATTTTGTTGCTGATTTGCTGCAGATTTTGTGGCTGATTTGCTGCAGATTTCACCATATACAAAAACAAAATCCCAGGCTTAATAAGGCCCTAGATACAATGAGCAATTTATCCTCAAATAATCTTTATTAGAACACAATTTAAAAACAGTATAAGAAATAACAGATTGCACCTACTGTATATAATTCGCCCCCTGACGAAGATAATGGGCAAAATGCGCGTTGGGGCTGCAGGGTGAACAATTTTGTGGTTTTGTTTGTAAGTAACAGCACTAATTCTTTGTTTTCCATGTTATATTTCTGGCTATGGATTTAAGTACATGATATGTATAAACAGCACATTGGACTTTAGCATTTATATATTGTGAACATGAACTGCAATAGAGCCTGTATGTATACTGTGCAGTTCTAATGAATTTTGTCCCCATATAATTCTATATACAGTAGAGACCAAGAGTTTGGACACACCTTCTCATTTAAAGATTTTTCTGTATTTTCATGACTTTGAAAATTGTACATTCACACTGAAGGCATCAAAACTATAAATTAACACATGTGGAATTATATACTTAACAAAAAAGTGTGAAACAACTGAAAATATGTCTTATATTATAGGTTCTTCAAAATAGCCATCATTTGCTTTGATGACTAATTTGCACACTCTTGGCATTCTCTTGACGAGCTTCAAGAGGTAGTCACCGGAAATGGTTTTCACTTCACAGGTGTGCCCTGTCAGGTTTAACAAGTGGGATTTCTTGCCTTATAAATGGGGTTGGGACCATCACTTGTGTTGTGCAGAAGTCTGGTGGATACACAGCTGATAGTCCTACTGAATAGACTGTTAGAATTTGTATTATTGCAAGAAAAAAGCAGCTAAGTAAAGAAAAAAGAGTGGCCATCATTACTTTAAGAAATGAATGTCAGTCAGTGTAAAAAATTGGGCAAACTATGAATGTGTCCCCAAGTACAGTTGCAAAAACCATAAAGCGCTACAAAGAAACTGGCTCACATGAGGACCGCCCCAGGAAAGGAAGACCAAGAGTCACCTCTGCTTCTGAGGATAAGTTTATCCAAGTCACCAGTCCCAGAATTCGCAGGATAACAGCAGCTCAGATTAGAGACCTGTTCAATGCCACACAGAGTTCTAGCAGCAGACACATCTCTTCAACAACTGTTAAGAGGAGACTTTGTGCAGCAGGCCTTCATGGTAAAATAGTGGCTAGGAAACCACTGCTAAGGATAGGCAACAAGCAGAAGAGACTTGTTTGGGCTAAAGAACACAAGGAATGGACATTAGACCAGTGGAAATCTGTGCTTTGGTCTGATGAGTCCAAATTTGAGATCTTTGGTTCCAACCACCGTGTCTTTGTGCGACGCTGAAAAGGTGAACGGATGGACTCTACATGCCTGGTTCCCACCGTGAAGCATGGAGGAGGAGGTGTGATGGTGTGGGGGGCTTTGCTGGTGACACTGTTGGAGATTTATTCAAAATTGAAGGGATACTGAACCAGCGGCTGCCACAGCATCTTGCAGCGGCATGCTATTCCATCCGGTTTGCGTTTAGTTGGACCATCATTTATTTTTCAACAGGACAATGACCCCAAAACACACCTCCAGGCTGTGTAAGGGCTATTTGACCAAGAAGAAGAGTGATGGGGTGATACGCCAACAAAGGCCAACAAGTGCTAAGCATCTCTGGGAACTCCTTCAAGATTATTGGAAGACTATTTCCGGTGACTACCTCTTGAAGCTCATCAAGAGCATGCCAAGAGTGTGCAAAGCAGTCATCAAAGCAAAAGGTGGCTACTTTGAAGAACCTAGAATATAAGACATATTTTCAGTTGTTTCACACTTTTTTATTAAGTATATAATTCCACATGTGTTAATTCATAGTTTTGATGCCTTCAGTGTCAATGTACAATTTTCATAGTCATGAAAATACAGAAAAATCTTTAAATGAGAAGGTGTGTCCAAACTTTTGGTCTGTACTGTATATAGAGGGTGCTTGCTTGAAAACAATGTATTGAACTGTGATTAAACATAGCATATATTAACCCCTTAATAACATCTGACGTACTAATACGCGTCTGTGCCCTGGGACTTAAGAGCCAGACCCGTATTAGTACGTCATATCTTTAATGCGGCACCGCGACTTAAGTCGCGGTGACAGCATTAAAGTTACGGTGCCATCTTACCTCCTGGTAGATGGCGTCATCATCCCGGGGGCTGTCGCCGCCCCCCCGCACCAGCGATCGCTGTGATTGGCTGTTCAAATCTGAACAGCCAATCACAGCATTTCTCACTGTTTCCGGCAATGTGATTGCCGGAAACAGTGATCTGCAGCCTAGGATCGGTGCTCCTATGAGCACCGATCCTAGACTGTTGCTAGGACACCCCAGCCCTGGCCCCGGACTGCTATGATCGGTGCGATCGCCGATCACATCGATCGCACCGATCGTAGCGCGACCGCGCGGTGACAGGGCGGTCATGGGGCGGTGACCGGCGTGTGACCTGCCTGTCACCGCCCCATGACCCCCTGTAATGTGACTCAAGCCCCCAGACTGCTGTGATTGGAGCGATCGATGATGACATCGATCGCTCCAATCAGAGTACCTGAATACAGGTGACCAGGCGGTCACAGGGAGGTGTCACCCCTCTGTGACCCCCTGTGGTGCATGCTCTGCTCCAGCCATGTCTGATTGGTGCAATCAGTGTCACCAATCAGATGGCTGGGGCACAACATGCACCACAGGGGGTCACAGAGGGGTGACACCTCCCTGTGACCGCCTGGTCACCTGTATTCAGGTACTCTGATTGGAGCGATCGATGTCATCAATGATTGCTCCAATCAGATTACCTCCACCTGTCAACACCCCATCATCACCCTGTGACCGCCCTGCAGACCCTCACATTTGGTGAGGATTTCTACAGAGCGATCACATCTGATGTGTCTGTGCTGGGCCTTGTAGTGCCACAGAATATTCTGTGACACCACAAGACCATCTTCTCACTGTTCCAGTCGCTGCTGCTGCCGCTGCTCCTGGATCTTCTGTTCCAGCGTCCTGGATCTTCTGCTCCAGCTCCTGGATCTTCTGCTCCTGACCTGCTGTGGTTCCTGCTCCAGAGCCTGCTGCTGATCCTGCAGAGAAGACTTTGGTAAGTCTGTTCTCCCCTCATCCACCCCAATCCCCCCTCCCCCCTCTTTTTACCCCCCCTTACCTTTTTTTTCTGCGTCCTGCAGCGGTCTCCAGCTCTGGTCCGAGTCTCCAGCTCCACTCCCGGTCACCAGCGCCGGGCTCCTGGTCACCAGCGCCGGGATCCTGGTCACCAGCGCCGGGCTCCTGGTCACCAGCGCCGGGCTCCTGGTCACCAGCGCCGGGCTCCCGGTCTCCTGCTCTGGGTCTTCTGTTCCAGTCCTGCTGACCCTTTGGTAAGTCCATCTCTGATCTCCCCTCATTCACCCCAATCCCCCTCTTCCCACTCCCCTGTCTTTTTATCCCTCTTCCCACTCCCCTGTCTTTTAACCCCCCTTCCCACCCCAGTGTCCCTGTTAATTCTTTTGCTTATGATCTCCAGCTCCAGTACCGGTCTCCTGCACCGGGCTCCTGGAATCCTGCACCGGGCTCCTGGTCTCCTGCTCCGGGCTCCTGGTCTCCTGCTCCGGGCTCCTGGTCTCCTGCTCCAGGTTCCTGGTCTCCTGCACCGGGCTCCTGGTCTCCTGCACCGGGCTCCTGGTCTCCTGCTCCGGGCTCCTGGTCTCCTGCTCCGGGTTCCTGGTCTCCTGCTCTGGGTCTTCTGTTCCAGTCCTGCTGACCCTTTGGTAAGTCCATCTCTGATCTCCCCTCATCCACCCCAATCCCCCTCTTCCCCCTCTTCCCACTCCCCTGTCTTTTTACCCCTCTTCCCACTCCCCTGTCTTTTAACCCCCCTTCCCACCCCAGTGTCCCTGTTAATTCTTTTGCTTCTGATCTCCAGCTCCAGTACCGGTCTCCTGCACCGGGCTCCTGGTCTCCTGCACCGGGCTCCTGGTCTCCTGCTCCGGGCTCCTGGTCTCCTGCTCCGGGCTCCTGGTCTCCTGCTCCGGGTTCCTGGTCTCCTGCACCGGGCTCCTGGTCTCCTGCACCGGGCTCCTGGTCTCCTGCACCGGGCTCCTGGTCTCCTGCTCCGGGCTCCTGGTCTCCTGCTCCGGGTTCCTGGTCTCCTGCTCTGGGTCTTCTGTTCCAGTCCTGCTGACCCTTTGGTAAGTCCATCTCTGATCTCCCCTCATCCACCCCAATCCCCCTCTTCCCCCTCTTCCCACTCCCCTGTCTTTTTACCCCTCTTCCCACTCCCCTGTCTTTTAACCCCCCCTTCCCACCCCAGTGTCCCTGTTAATTCTTTTGCTTCTGATCTCCAGCTCCAGTTCCGGTCTCCTGCACCGGGCTCCTGGTCTCCTGCACCGGGCTACTGGTCTCCTGCACCGGGCTCCTGGTCTCCTGCTCCGGGTTCCTGGTCTCCTGCTCCGGGCTCCCGGGCTCCTGCTTTGGGTCTTCTGTTCCAGTCCTGCTGACCCTTTGGTAAGTCCATCTCTGATCTCCCCTCATCCACCCCAATCCCCCTCTTCCCACTCTCCTGTCTTTTTACCCCCCTTCCCATCCCAATCCGCCTCACCCCAGTGTCCCTGTTAATTCTTTTGCTTCTGATCTCCAGCTCCAGTACCAGTCTCCTGCTCCGTGCTCCCGGTCTCCTGCTCCGGGCTCCCGGTCTCCTGCTCCGGGCTCCCGGTCTCCTGATCTCCCCTCATCCAACCCAATTCCCCTCTTCCCACTCCCCACACATTTGTGCGCACATCCAGCAGCCGCCGAGTATTGATCGGTGGCATAGTTCACCAATCCACACTCGTGCTCGCTGTTTGCACCACATACAGTATTTCCTTTTTCCACACACTCTAAATATAGTACTGACACACACACACTCTCAAAGAATTGACACACACGCACCACATACATAACAAACAATGTCCTGCTCATCCCAAACTCATTATTCAGCGGAGGAGGCATACGCTATTCTTGCCTCCGACACTGACAGTGAGGGTGAGGATCCCACATTTCTTTGTTTTTCCGACTCCTCGTCGTCTTCCTCCTTCTCTTCTTCCTCCTCTTCCTCAGGTTCTGCTGGCCCGCCCCGCCGTCGTCGCAGGAGAGATGTTCCAGCGCCCCCCACTACTGAGCCTATATGGACTTCGCCCCCCGAAAATTATGAGCCGCTGATTCCTGATTTCATAGCGGAATCAGGAATCAAGTTTGACACCACTGGCCTCACAGAAATAGACCTTTTCAAAGTCTTTTTCTCTGAGGATTTTATAAACCTCATGGTGGGCCAAACTAATTTATACGCTCATCAATTTTTAGAACAAAACCCCTCTTCATCATTTTCTAACTGGTCTGCTGTAGACGCAGTAGAAATGATGAAGTTTTGGGGCCTGGTCCTTCTTATGGGGATCTTGAAGAAGCCCGAGCTTCGGCAATACTGGAGTGTTGACGTATTGTATAACACTCCAGTGTTCCGAATGGTCATGCCCCGGACACGTTTTCAGGCCATCTACAAGTTCTTGCATTACCAAGATAATGCAAGGTGTCCTGCACGCGATGACCCGAACTTTGATCGTCTTTTCAAAGTTCGGCCGGTCATCGAACACTTCAACAACAAGTTTGGTGAAGTGTACGTGCCCCAATGTTGCGTTTGGAGAGCCGCTGTGTGCCCAAACATTGGAGCTCCCCCACAAGTGACCCCATTTTGGAAACTAGACCCCCCAAGGCACCTATCTAGATGCATTGTGACCACTTGGAACCCTCAGGTGCTTCACAAATTGATTCATAAAAATGAAAAAGTGTTTTTTTTTTCACTTTTTCATTGTTACGAATCAATTTGTGAAGCACCTGGGGGTTCCAAGTGCTCACTATGCATCTAGATAGGTGCCTTGGGGGGTCTAGTTTCCAAAATGGGGTCACTTGTGGGGGAGCTCCAATGTTTGGGCACACAGGGACTCTCTAAATGCAACATGGTGTCCTCTAACAAATTTAACGGAAAATCGGCTCAAATTGTTAGCGACACCATGTTGCGTTTGGAGAGCCGCTGTGTGCCCAAACATTGGAGCTCCCCCACAAGTGACCCCATTTTGGAAACTAGACCCCCCAAGGCACCTATCTAGATGCATTGTGAGCACTTGGAACCCTCAGGTGCTTCACAAATTGATTCATAAAAATGAAAAAGTGTTTTTTTTTTCACTTTTTCATTGTTACGAATCAATTTGTGAAGCACCTGGGGGTTCCAAGTGCTCACTATGCATCTAGATAGGTGCCTTGGGGGGGCTAGTTTCCAAAATAGGGTCACTTGTGGGGGAGCTCCAATGTTTGGGCACACAGGGACTCTCTAAATGCAACATGGTGTCCTCTAACAAATTTAACGGAAAATCGGCTCAAATTGTTAGCGACACCATGTTGCGTTTGGAGAGCCGCTGTGTGCCCAAACATTGGAGCTCCCCCACAAGTGACCCCATTTTGGAAACTAGACCCCCCAAGGCACCTATCTAGATGCATTGTGAGCACTTGGAACCCTCAGGTGCTTCACAAATTGATTCATAAAATGAAAAAGTGTTTTTTTTTTCACTTTTTCATTGTTACAAATTAATTTGTGAAGCACCTGGGGGTTCCAAGTGCTCACTATGCATCTAGATAGGTGCCTTGGGGGGTCTAGTTTCCAAAATGGGGTCACTTGTGGGGGAGCTCCAATGTTTGGGCACACAGCGGCTCTCCAAACGCAACATGGTGTCACTAACAATTTGAGTCAATTTTGCGTTAAATTTGTTAGCGGACACCATGTTGCATTTAGAGAGCCGCTGTGTGCCCAAATATTGGAGCTCCCCCACAAGTGACCCCATTTTGGAAACTAGACCACCCAAGGCACCTATCTAGATGCATAGTGAGCACTTGGAACCCTCAGGTGCTTCACAAATTGATTCATAAAAATGAAAAAGTGTTTTTTTTTTCACTTTTTCATTGTTACGAATCAATTTGTGAAGCACCTGGGGGTTCCAAGTGCTCACTATGCATCTAGATAGGTGCCTTGGGGGGTCTAGTTTCCAAAATGGGGTCACTTGTGGGGGAGCTCCAATGTTTGGGCACACAGGGACTCTCTAAATGCAACATGGTGTCCTCTAACAAATTTAACGGAAAATCGGCTCAAATTGTTAGCGACACCATGTTGCGTTTGGAGAGTCGCTGTGTGCCCAAACATTGGAGCTCCCCCACAAGTCACCCCATTTTGGAAACTAGACCCCCCAAGGCACCTATCTAGATGCATTGTGAGCACTTGGAACCCTCAGGTGCTTCACAAATTGATTCATAATAATGAAAAAGTGTTTTTTTTTTTCACTTTTTCATTGTTACGAATCAATTTGTGAAGCACCTGGGGGTTCCAAGTGCTCACTATGCATCTAGAAAGGTGCCTTGGGGGGTCTAGTTTCCAAAATGGGGTCACTTGTGGGGGAGCTCCAAAGTTTGGGCACACATGGGCTCTCCAAACACAACATGGCGTCCGCTAATTATTCAAGCAAATTTTACAATCAAAAAGTCAAATGGCGCTCCTTCCCTTCCGAGCCCTGCCGTGCGCCCAAACAGTGTTTTTTCCCCAAATATTGGGTATCTGCGTGCCCAGGGGAAATTGCACAACAAATTTTGGGGTCCAATTTTTCTTGTTACCCCTGTGAAAATAAAAAAAATTGGGTCTAAAGTAAAATTTTTGTGAAAAAAGTTAAATGTTCATTTTTTTCTTCCACATTCAAAAAATTCCTGTGAAGCACCTTAAGGGTTAATAAAGTTCTTGAATGTGGTTTTGAGCACCTTGAGGGGTGCAGTTTTTAGAATGGTGTCACTTTTTGGTATTTTCTGTCATAAAGACCTCTCAAAGTGACTTCAAATATGATGTGGTCCCTAAAAAAATGGTTTTGTAAATTTTGTTGGAAAAATGAGAAATCGCTGGTCAACTTTTAACCCTTATAGCTCCCTAACAAAAGAAAATTTTGGTTCCAAAATTGTGCTGATGTAAAGTAGACATGTGGGAAATGTTATTTATTAACTCTTTTGTGTGACATATCGCTCTGATTTCAGGGCTTAAAAATTCAAATTTTGAAAATTGCAAAATTTTCAAAATTTTCGCCAAATTTCCATTTTTTTCACAAATAAACACAAGTGATATCGAAGAAATTTTTCCACAATCATGAAGTACAATATGTCATGAAAAAACAATCTCAGAATCAGGGGGATCCGTTGAAGCGTTCCAGAGTAATTACCTCATAAAGTGACAGTGGTCAGAATTGTAAAAATTGGCCCGGTCATTAACGTGCAAACCACCCGCGGGGCTTAAGGGGTTAAGTTCCCTCTAGAAATATATTTTCATCGATATTAGACAGTTTCATCAATTAATTGGATTTTATATTTCCCTTTTAAACTTGCTGCTGCTTTTGATTAACCTACATTTATAATTTAGCCATAGAAATACGTCCCATAAACTAATGTGCCACAAACAGGAAGTTGATATCACCAACCATTCCCATTTAATTTAGGTGTATCCATATAAATGGTCCACCCTGTATTTTGCTCATAAGACTCCGCACAGGAATTTGCTGTAATTAAGATTTCACCATATGCATTGATAAGACTGCGTTCCCACAATGAGTATTGCGATTTTTATACAACATTTATGCTTGTAATGCAATCCACACATAAAAATCAGCGCACCCACAAAAGAAATTGACATGTTCAGCTTTGAAAAAAGGCACCATAGGTCAGTTTATGCAAGTAGAAAATAAAAGCACAGTGGGTATGAAATTTCTATAAATCCCATCTACTTTACTGGTACTGTAAGATGCTGCGTTTATTGGGCAGCAAAATTACACAGTATCAAAAACTCATTGTGGGAACTTAACCTAAGGCTAACATAAACTTCAGATGGTGATTAAAGAAGAACCACTAATCAGATTTCTTCACTAAAGGTATCAATGTAATCATTATTCCAGCACTATTACAGCCATGTCTGTACTTTACATCACTAAATCGTGCTGACGGGTTCTCTTTCACGGCCGTGTGTACAAGCCCATAGAATTATAATGGGTGAGCCTAATCTAGAATAACTCGTTCATGCTGCGATTTCTTTCACGAGGATCATCTGTGCATGATCAATGTGTCAACGGTTTTGCTAACAGACAGCACACAGACATTTTATATGTTTGTCAAGGTTGAAATGCTGATAATGTAATGTGCTGCAGATTTTCCATCCGCAAAATCAGATGTAAAATCCATAGCAAATCTGCAACATGTGAATACATTTTAAACAGTCCAGAATTAGAAAGAATTGTAGACTGATTTCCATTGGTTGTATTGAGTATTGCAGCTCAGTCTCTTTACCTTCTTTACCTCCACTTGACATCAAAATTAGGGAATTGCTTGGAATGATATATAATTTTTACAATTGACAGGCAAGAGGAACTGTTCAAACTACTGACATTCTTCAACCACAGGGAGATTCACTTCTGTCCTCTATGATATGATAAAGATTGGAGAATTCATGTTAAATGGGTAGTTGATACTGACTGCCAGCACCCCCATTGATAAGCTGTTAGCAGATCCCATGGCGGCTCGGTAACACAGTATACGGATCTGAAACACTAAAGCACCATTCACTGTGTAGTGGCCAGTCCAGGTGCTCTAGCTCAGCTCCCATTCTCTTCAATAGGAGCCAAGCTGCAGTGCCCAAGAACATCCACTACACAATGTATGTGGTGTTCACCTCTACTAATACTGTTGCTTTGTGCATTGAGTATTTTTTTTCTTTACTGAAATTTTGCTTCAAAATCAGTCAAATCAGTTTCTTCATTCATATCAATTATAAGGATATTCAGCTATGTACCGTCTGAGTTATAGCATCCTTTTACAGAGCAGTAATACATTCAGTGTCGGATGTAGAGTTGCTCAGGGATATTTACAGTATTTGTTTTTTCTCAGTTCATTTCAGATCACTGATGTAAAACTTTTCCCATTATAAGAAAAGGATACAAATAATTATTTGCAGATACTTGGTAATCACTCTGTCCATTCTAACATTCTCTAGTTCCAAATCATCAAATTTCATGTGAGGAACACATCTCAGGAAAACTGGGGACAGGGCAGTGGTGAAGTCATCATTCTTACTCTTATGATATATCACTGCTACTATTAGAAGTAATGAATAGGGGTAGAAATTTATTAGGAATCATGAATATTATTATATATTATATACAACAAATTATTATTATTATTATTTTTATATATATATATTCCAAAATAATTATATATATTCTAAAACAATTATATATATGTTAAAATCTAATATATATATACAGTATATATATATATATATATATATATATATATATATATATAAATATATACTGAAACTACAGTCGTCTGCACGAGCCCCAATATTAATAAATATATATAAATAAATTTATATTGGGGCTCGTGCAGGCGACCGTAGCTTCAGTCCGAATGCTATCCGACAAAACATCAGATTGCTGTTGGACCAATGTTATTCATTGGACCAGTGCACATGTCCAATTTTTTTCCACAGACCGAGTGGCTTGAGGGAATAAAATGCACGATTTGCCTTGCACTTAGGCGTTCAAGTCTATGAGTCTGTGAAAAAAAATGGATGGAGAATTTTTTTTCTTTTTGCAAAAAAAAAAATGTTTTCAAGGAACATAACATAATATAATGGTCCTTTTGGCCCCAGACAACTTATGTGGGTCTCTTCTTGTACATTGGTGCACTGTGTAGGGAACTGCGACACTGCTAAATTGAAGTGAATGCCACTGCTATAGTTTACTTTTTTTTTTACTTTTGCTGGCGCTGATATCAGTGAGGTGACCGGGGTTCAACAGCTATGAACTTTGGTGACCTTTCTCACGGCACCGCAAGGCACTGACGCGCAGCTCATTGTCTCTTCTGGATGCCAGGCTAAACGGTCACATCATGACACCATTCAGCAAGGCATATAGATGTAGCAGAGCTAGACTCGTCAAGGGACAAATGGATTATCTTCTCGTCAGACAGGTGAGGAATATGGTGGCTGGTTATTTTTCATTTTTCAATATAAATGGGTAAAGCGAGTGGGGGCTGTTTATTTCAAATAAAGGTGTCAATGTCTTTCTTTCAAATAAAGGACGTTATTCTGGATGTGTAGTTTTTACAATTGGACTATGGGATTAGTAATGGGGGCGTCTTATAGATGTCTCTCCATTATTAACCCCTGGGCTTAATGTAAGCTGCCAATACAAAGCTGACATCAACCCCAATACTATTACCCCACTTGTCACCGCACCAGAGCAAGTGGGAAGAGCAGAGGCCAAGCATCAGAATTTCCACATCTAATGGATGCGCCATTTCTGGGACAGCTGAGAGCTGATTTTCTTAATCTGGGAGGGGGCCAATATCCATGGCCCCTTCCTAGCCTATTAATATCAGCCTGCAGCTGTCTGCTTAGTCTTTGCTGGTTATTAATTCTAGGAGGGGCCCAACAATTTTTTTGGGAGGGTCCCCTATTTTAATAACCAGTAAAGGCTAAGCAAACAGCTGGGAGATGATATTAATAGCTTAGCAAGCTACATGTGTATTAGACCCTTCCCAGGCTATAAACACCAGCCCCCAGTTGTCAGCTTTACCTCAGCTAGTTATTAAAATTTCGGGGGACCTCACGCCATTTTTTTCTTAAATTTATTTATTTAAATACATATACAGTAAGATACACACGCAAAGCACTGATTATATATCTCACTCACATATTTCTATCTATTTATCTATCTATATATATAAATATGTTTTGAAGAATATTTACTTTGAAAATTAGGTTTAAATGACATAGAGAATTACTCTATGTAAAACTTAATGTTAAATTCGCATTGCATACGGATTGCATATGCATGTCATACGGATGTTATACGGATGCTAGGTGAGAAAAATCGCATTGTATTTGCATTGACACTTGTCTGACTTTTCAGGAACAACATCGAACCGATTTTATTAACACAGATGGGTATGAGCCCTAAAATGTAGATCCATGATCCAGGTAATAGTTCAAACCACCAGGAGAATAATGATAATACAGCCAACAGCCAACACCCAGGCTATCAAAGCCCAACAAATGCAAAGGCAACTTAAATGAGCTACTCACGTACTGTAGTCTTCATCGAACATAGACCTGACATTTATTGAAAAGGAGCCAAAAGCGGTAACACAAATTAGCAGTAGGTATGCCAAGTCTGCATGATATTCCTAGGAATGCGATGTTTTGGGAGGATACAATCACTTGTGTAAACTTAGCCTGATGCCACGTTCACACATTCAGTATTTGGCCAGTATTTTACATCAGTATTTGTAAGCCAAAATCAGAAGTTGAAGAATGACCAGAAAGTATAATAGAAACACGTCATCACTTCTGTATTTATCACCTACTCCTGGTTTTGGCTTACAAATACTAATGCAAAATACTGACCAAATACTGAACATTTGACCATGGCCTAAGGCAGTATTCCCCAACTCCAGTCCTCCAGGTCCACCAACAGGTCATGTTGTCAGGATTCCCTTAGTATTGCTCAGGTGATGGAATTCTTGCCTGTGTGGGTGATGTAATTATCACCTGTGCAATACTAAGGAAATCCTGAAAACATGACCTGTTGTTGGGCCTTGAGGACTGGAGTTGGCAAACAGTGGCCTAAGGGTTCATTCAAATGAATGTATTAAACGTCTGTGTGTTGCCCTTATGAAAAACATTCCACATATGGACAGCACATTGACCAATGAACGTCAGTTACACATAGACTAATAGTCTGCATGTAAAAGATCGCAGCATGCACTACTTCGATCTGTATTCCAGATCAAACTTGCCCAATTGGCCACACAAAAAACGGATGACATATGGATTACCATCTGTTATAAAGATCAGAAACTGTATTTGACATTTATAATTTATATAAACTGTTCATGTAAAAAACAGATGTCATAGGGATGAACAAAATAGACACGGATGGCAAACAGATGCTAATATGGAAGAAAAATTGTCATTCTTTTCTGGGCGTAAAATGGAAAATTTTCCATATGCTAGTGTGAACCCAGTCGGAAGGAGAATGTGAACATTTAGGCTATGCTCCCACAACAAATTTTTGGTGAGTTTTTGATGCTGCAGGTTTTCTGCATCATTTCTGCACCCATTAAGTAATATAGGTTACTTGCACTTTTTCGAAAATATGCAGCGTCAAAAACTCATCAAAAGCTCATCATGGGAATGTAGCCTTAGAGCATAGATTAGCTTTTCTGAAGTTGTCCAAAAATCAATTTCCATAATCCTTTCTGGTGGTATCTGCTAGGATTTCCTGCATGTAAAGTTTATAAATTGGAAATGCCAATAATGTCACTGATGGGAAAGTTACTTCTTCCCCTAAAATCATATATTTTTTTCCTTTAACAGCAATCACGTGTGATACAATATTTTAGCCTAAGTATGGGTAGAAAGTAGCAGTGCTACATTATATTAAAGAACACAGTCTCTTATACTGGGAGAAAAGAAAAATTGCAATTGCCATGAGCAAGGTTTGCCTGGGTTTATTTTGTGTCAATTTTTTATTTGTAATCTTGAACAGGACGCAGCGTCACTATTACAGTAACCATATTAACATTGACAATTGAAAAAGGTAGAGTAACGGGTGTGCCAGCTGCACTGCCAGAGCTCTGTAGTCATTTAATGGGTTTTGACAGAAGGAAACCCAGCTCTTCAGATGATGTAGGGGCATTATGACCCAAATAGACAGATACGTCTCTGCAAAATGCCCAGCTTACACTGGATACATGCTTTATTAAAAAGCTTAGATAAATAGACAAAAATGTGATAAGTATAAATGTCATTGGGGAACATAATGTAAGTATATACACTGTGTTCTAAATTATTATGCAAATAATATTTTCTCAGATTTTCCCAAATTACCTATATGAATTGCAGTCATTGTAATTTTCCAGTCAAATAACTATTAGAGTACAATTGAAAGGTTTTTGTACAAACTGCCTATGATAATAGTATATTTTAAAAAAAAATAAAACACTCAAACTGCACTCAAAATGCATGTTCCAAATTATTATGCACAGCAGAGTTTTCAACCTTTTCATTTTAATAAAGAACAAAAAAATGGTCATTTTTGAAATTATAAGCATTAGCAGGTTATTACAAACTGAAATCAAACAGTTTTCAACTCAAAACTTTATTCTAGGTGATGTTACATTTGCACATAGGACCCCTTGTTCGAAAGGAGCTTCTGAACTCTCTCATTCATTGAATTTGTCAGGTTTTGGATTGTGCCCCGTCTCATGCTGCACATAACACATCTGCATCTCTGGCTGCTGTGGGCATAAAAGGGGACAAACTTATGGTGTGGCCCCAATGCTCCCCTGATCTCAACCCCATTGAGAACCTCTGGAGCATCATCAAAAGGAGTGTCTATGATGGCGGGAGGCAGTTCACATCTAAGCAACAGCTCTGGGAGGGTATTCTGTCCTCATGCAAAACAATTGAAGCAGAAACCATCCAAAACCTGACAAATTCAATGGACGAGAGAGTTCAGAAGCTCCTTTCGAACAAGCGGTCCTATGTGCAAATGTTACATCACCTAGAATAAAGTTTTGAGTTGAAAACTGTTTGATTTCAGTTTGTAATAACCTGCTAATGCTTATAATTTCAAAAATGACCATTTTTTTGTTCTTTATTAAAATGAAAAGGTTGAAAACTCTGCTGTGCATAATAATTTGGAACATGCATTTTGAGTGCAGTTTGAGTGTTTTATTTTTTTTTAAATATACTGTTATCATAGGCAGTTTGTACAAAAACCTTTCAATTGTACTCTAATAGTTATTTGACTGGAAAATTACAATGACTGCAATTCATATAGGTAATTTGGGAAAATCTGAGAAAATATTATTTGCATAATAATTTGGAACACAGTGTAATATGAAGATAGAATTTATCTTTCATATCTATTTCAAGACCAAAGCAATCCCATAAGTAGCCAGTATATTAGGAATTTTGGCTGTTTGTTATTGCACAATCACTAAAAAATTCAGATTGTATCCTGGTGGCAGGGGTGTAATGGGCCTGACGGGCATTGATGGGCCCATGCTGGGAGGGGGCCCATCCTCGGACGCACATTCAGTTGAAATGTATTGCGTCGCAGAGACCCGAAGGCTCCCTGCGCTGCAATAGACGCTGCCAGCCAATCAGAGGTTGGCAGCTGATGTTGGCTTGCCAGTGACGTGTGGCGCATGGCAGTGACTTCATGCACTGCCCATACCGGCATGCCAAAATCACCTACTGGCTCTTGTGCCGGCTACAGAGAGGATGCCGCGTGGCATGGGAGCGGTGGAGGGTGTGTAGAATCATTTATATATTTTTAAAAATGTGCTGGAGAAGAGTGGAGGAACTCAGGATGGGGGAATTATTCCAAGATGGGGACAATATACCTGAAAGTGGACATTATACAAGGAAAGTGCCCAGGATGTGCAAAAATGTTATATAATCGGGCCCAGAATGTAGGAGATTATTAAAAGAAGGAGTCAAGATGGGGGACATTATTGCATGGGAGGCGAACATCTATGTCTTTATAGGATCTAAAATGCTCAAGGGTCCAAACATCTGACTAACGTGGGGGCTCAGGTTCAAATTTTGCGCTGGGGGCCCAAGGACTCGAGTTACACCACTGCCTGGGGAGTATAACTGTCTCCTGTAATGATCAATAAGTTTTTTGTTTGTGGTCTATTTACCCATTATATCCCACATATGAGAAGCCTAGAACTTGTTTTCTTAAATCATTGGATGCCAACCATTTCTGGTGCTTGAAGATAAGAAGGTCCCTATGCAGATTCATGTATGGGGGTAAAAGATTGTGACCATCCTAAGCCAAGACTTCTTTTTTCCATTGACCCAATTTAAGGAGAAAATTGCCAAGCTCTCTTGATTAGTGATCAGACTCCATACTTTTATAAAATTGCATAACATTACATTTCTGGTCTTCACATAAACCCAAAAACCTCAGGACATCAGGTTGGAATTGTCCTGGGAATTGCATTACCTGCAATAACCTGATATCTTCTTTATCTCAAACTTGCTATTGCTAGAAGCCGCAAGGAAATCAGATTCCTCATGCATGTCCTTCAGCGTGTCAGAGGGCTGTTTTTTTTGACACTCTATAGGCAAATAATAGATTGTACCCACAAGGGATATCACTGTGAATCCTCCATACAGGAACATTCCTATTATGCTTATTGCATCACCCGAGGCCACTTGTCACTTGATGGGGCAATAAAGCTCTGGGATGTCATCTCACAGGAATTGGTAAAAGCAGAAAATGTTGATTTTTTAAAGAAAAGGTTGGAGAGGAGCAGATCCGATAGGGTTAACAGAATTAATAGAGCAATGTGGCACCTAAGGATCTGTCCGAATGCTAACATGGGGTGTGAAAGAAAGTTCTTGAAAAGAAAATTAGATGGTGACTTAGAAAGGTTCCGTATGTTATGAAAGGTTGAACTTAATGGACGAATGCTGCTTAGTAAAGATGTAACAACGGGTTGTCAGATCTGCGTGTGTCAATGTCCCCTATACGTTCCCAATTTACTTATAAATGCAAACTATTGTACTAAACGAAGACAAACTGAGGGCAATAAATTTACAAAATGACAGGAGCTAGAATCCATCCAGAATTTCATGGCTTCAATGCTTGTTTCATCATTTTCAATAATTACTACATTATGCCCGCATTATGTGTTCCAGATTATATAGCCAACATGTATTACTAAGAAATGCACATTTTTTTGCTTTGAATCAAATTATTATTATTTTTACAATTCTGATTAAGATCCCGTTTGACACCAGTTTCCATAACCCTGTGGTTTACATGCAGACCCGAGGCATGTTAAAGGTGACCTTGGTTGAGGACAGACAGAACAATGCAGCCTTGGATTGTACAGCCATTAGAGGAAAAGACAGCCTTTCATTATTAATAAATAAGTCAGAGAAATATGCTTTTATATAGAATAAGTGCAAAGCTGATCTAATTACCGTACATTTCTTTTATATCATATAAAGGTTGTTATAGTATACCCAGGTATGGGTCAAATGAGCATGGGTAGACTACAGAAAATGCCGCTGATATGGGAAATTCATGAAAAAAACCCTGAAATTACATTTATACCTGAAAAACATGTTCATATTTTTTCAGCATTAAAATTATGTTGCCATTGAGGATCCTTTTCTTATGTTGTGGGACTGAAGTTGTATGGTATGCCATTAGTTTCAACTTGTTACATAAAAAGAATCTGTCAGTAAGATCAACCCCCCCAAAATTGCTTATATGGGAATGAAGTCTTTATATCTTCTATCTGTTGCTGCATTACCGAGTAATTAGCATTTTCATGCACATGGAAATGAGATGTTAAGTGCTCTGGGCAGTGATTGAGCATTTACCAAGTCACTGCCTCCTGAAGTTGTTCACCCCATCAGCATCAGCTTCTTTAGCTTGATTGATAGCTCCCTGTCTGATTTACTTTCCTTGTCTGGCATCAAGCCAAAGAGGCTGGAGCAGGATGGGGAAACAAGTTTGGGAGTCAGTGACTTCTTAAATAATAATTGTTGTTTACATTTTTTCCATAAAATCAACAGTATTAATGAATATAAGAATCTTTGTAATATGTTTTATCAGAGAAAGATGCTTTTTTTTCTACTCTTGGGCCGATATTTAACTCTCAATAATATCAATTTACATGTTAAAACTGTCTTTAGTGAATACAGACTTTCACATATACAGTAATTCTATGGAGAGAATGCTGATGCAGTTAACCACAACCACAGCATTTAACATCTCATTTGCATATGAATGAAACTGGTAATTACCCAAGAATGCAGCATCAGATAGAAGATATAAAGATGTCAATGGATTTATATTTCAAATACCTGCATGCCTGTATATGCTGTTGGGGTGGGGCGTGGGGGGTAATTGAGTTTACTGATAAATTCAATTTAAATTACATATGGCCTGCTCTGTCATGCAGAGCTTGAATATTATGCTCCACCCTTTCCTGTACTTTAAAAATAAAAAGACACACCAAGAGGAAAAAAAGGTTTTGGAATAAAGACTCCCACACACATTCCCTGGTTTACCCATTTATTATAAAATAATCCCAGCAGCTCTGATATAATCCATTCTGGGTCCCTACGATGTCCAGTGATTCTCTCCTGCAACCTATGCGTCGTTCTGGGAAGCATGACTGGCAGGGACCTATGCAGCCTCAAGAACGAAGCTCAATAGGTCATTCGCGGTCAAGTCTCACCGAGAACGTCATTGCTCATGAGACATGACTGCAAGTAACCCATGGAGCGTCATTCCCAGAACGACACTCCATAGGTTACAGGAGGGAATTACTGGACGTCATCGGAACCCATAATGAATTACGTCAGAGCTTCTAGGATTATTTTTTACTAATGAATGGGTAAACCAGGGAATGTGTGAGGGAGTCTTTATTCAAATAAACTTTGTTTTTCTTGTGTTTGTCTTTTTATTTTTAAATATGAGGTTAGTAATGGGGGTGTCTGATAGACGCCTCTCCATTACTAACTCCTGGGCTTGATGTTGACATTATACAACTGACACCAATCCCAAAAAATATTACCCTGATTCCAACGCACCAGGACAATTGGAAAGATTGCCATTTCTGGGGTGGCTGAGAGCTGGTCTTATTAGGCTGGGTAGGAGCCAATATCCATGGACCTTCCCAGACTATTAATATCAGTCCCCAGCTGTTTGCTTGCCTTAGCTGGTTATTAAAAATAGGGGAGACCCCAAATCATTTTTTTTTGTCCCCTCATTTTTAATGAACAGCAAAAGTAAAATCATTTATCATATATGTGCAAAATTGTTTGCAGCTCTCATACCATGTATACCATTTATATCTGAAAAGCAATTCACACACCAAACTGTACAGCTATACATACAGCAGGGGAAAAGTAGCATTGCATGCTGTGACTACTCAAATGGGGGGTTATGTCTTGTGAATTCAATAAGAGGGTATATGGACTGTGGTTGTCATTGTAATCAAATCCCTTTAACGAGGTTGTCTACTACTTTTACATTGATGACCTATCCTTAGCCCTCTGCTAGGTCCCCCTGCTAAATCCAGTACATGTCCAGGCCCATTTGAAGTTCACCAATGACCATCTGGAAGATCCAGAGGAGGCATGGAAGTAGGTCATGTGGTCAGATGAGACCAAAATAGAACTTTTTGGTATCAACCCCACTTGCATGTTTGGAGGAAGAAGAAGCATGAGTACAACCCCAAGAACACTGTCCCAACCGTGAAGCATAGTGGGGGAAACATCATACTTTGGGGATGCTTTTCTGCAAAGAGGACAGGACGACTGCACCGTATTGAAGGGAGGATGAATGGGGCCATGTATCACAAGATTTTGGCCAACAGCCTCCTTCCCTCAGTAAGACAATTGAAGATGGATGGTGGCTGGGTCTTGCAGCAGGACAATGACCTGAAACACACAGCCAGGACAACTAATTTGTGGCTCCGTAAGAAGCATTTCAAGGTCCTGGAGTGGCCTAGCCAGTCTCCAGACCTGAATCCAATAGAAAATCTTCGAGGGAACGAAAACTCAATGTTGCCCAGTGACAGCCTCGAAACCTGAAAGATCGGGAGAAGATCTGTATGGAGGATGGGCCAAATTCCCAGCTGCAGTGTGTGTAAACTTGGTCAAGAACTACAGGAAACGTCTGACCTCTGTAATTGCAAACAAAGGTTTCTGTACCAAATATTAAGTTCTGTTTTTCTATTGTATCAAATACTTATTTCATGCAATAAGATGCAATTTAATTATTTAAAAATCATACAATGTGATTTTCTGTTTTTTACTTTTAGATTCTAACTCTCACAGGTGAAATGTACCTACAATAAAAAAATACAGACTTCTCCATTTTTTGTAGGTGGGAAAACCAGTAGTGTATCAAATACTTATTTTCCCCACTGTAGGTCTTCTGGTGTATTGTAGTTTGAGAGAATAAATCCTAAGTCACTACATTTTGTCATTGACAGGCCCATGGACAGAGAGTGGATCCACTGTGTTCCCATGAGATTTATCTTAAAGGGATTGTCCCACGAGCATAGACTCCTATAGTGATTAAGCAATCTATACTGAACTAACCCTCTCTTCCAAAGATGCATCCCCAATGATCACCACTGTCATATTGTTTACATTAGCAGCAAATGTCACAGCCAGTATACAGCATGTGACCACAGAGGAACAATCATTGGCCTCCATAGAAGCTTGCGATAAGATATACCACTGAGGTTAGTAATGGATGCAGCAGTATACTGGCTGTAACATCTACAGCCAATGTAAAAAATATACCAACGTGGAGCTTTCAGTGATGCAGTGCTGGAATGGAGGTTGAGTATACATTTTTTATTTTAGCAGTATTGCTTGCTGCTAGTGGTGAACCAATTTATTTAAGTGGAATTGAATTGTCCTTGAATTCTATAAAAATACGTTACTTCCAGAATATGAACATTTTGTAATTTTCCTCAGTGCTAATTCATCAAAATGATAGCCAGCTGAGGCCAGTGCTGGATTAACAGCCACACAGTTCAGTACTTCTGTGTCAAGTCTTCTATGCTGCTGTGTAATGTCTTTCATGCTGTTGCTGCTTTTGGACATGGTACACATAGAAAGAGCAGGGATACCTCTGTTTCTGCATGCTGCGCGTAGGATCTAAATGGTAAAGTTTCTCCTTGTGGAGAGTGACATGCCTGGCATGCCAATGTGAGGAGGCTTGCAAGTCTTGTAATGCTCCTCTGGTAAATTAAATATGCAAATTGTCTCTTCAGAGAGGAAGAGGACTTGAACTCCGGTGCCACCTGTTAGTAGCAATCCGAAAAGTCAATATAGACTCTTTAACGAGCCTTGCTACATGACTTAGGATAAAAGACAAACTAGAATCTGAATTTGCAGACAGACAGTGTTTCAGGTGTTGTCCCTCCTCAGTGCAAAGCATGAGACCTGATTTGGCTGTATGAGAGGCTTCTGACTGGGAACTCAGGGGTAACGTTTCTTCTTGAGGAGAGTAAAATGCCGTTAAAGGGTCAACATTTGCTTTTTTTACTTGAAAAAGACACCGGTACGGCGTTGAAACGCGTTGTTAATAAAAAGCCTTTTCTTCATCATCATCTCTGAAGAACTGACTCACTTCAGCAGCGCAGCCCACTTACGTGTTCATCCAACTGGATCCAAAGGGTGATTATTGACTTTTACGATCACTAATTCCAATAGGTGGCATTAGAGTTCAAGACCTCTTCCCCTCTGAAGAGACAATTTGCATGAACACTGTATATAGGAGGACATTATAGTAGTGGTGTAACGTGAAGCCTGTGGGTCCCAATGCAAAATCCCCAACTATCATAAGTTTTTAATAGTATTTCTCTTCTCATATAGGTCAAGGTGAGTTTTGGATCTCTTAAGTTCCAGAGCACAGATGCCACCTCTCCTCCCACTCACTATACAGTAGTTTGCTCCCTGCATTAGAGCATCTCATCTCCTCACACTAGATCAAAGAGAACTGAAAACTGGAGACAAAGCCCACAGAGGTGGAAAACTATTATAACTATTATAACTAGTATAATTTCAAGAAATAGTGAGGTTCCTCATGTTCCCACACAGACATGACAGTTTATTCTGAATAATACTGGCACTACCTTGCTTTAAAGGCTAGATTATATGTAAATTAAATTATGCCGACACCATTGAAACTTATTCTACATAAAAAGAAGCAAAAATAAAAACGAGTCATAACTGATGGAATTCAGATAGTTAAAAAAATGGGTTTGGTCCTTATGAGGTTAAAATTTAGTTGATTTTTCTATTAAACATGTGGTGTAGTACGTGACTTTATTAAACATGTAGAAAATGAGTAGTATAAGGCGTAGTATAAGATTCAACTTCAGCATCAAAGCTGTTCAGAAAGCTTTTATACATGTTCCTTAGATATCAGCCTGCATTTTCATCTCACTCTGAAAGCTGGTAAGTAATTTTGGAAAATTAGTTAAACTCATTTAAAAGTAACCATCATTAATTTTTTTTTAGCCATGATCCAAATGTATAGCAATGGTGGTCTACATGTCAGAGACCATGGACAATGGGATAGCAAGGTAAAAAACCCTTCTCCATCTACCCCCCATCCCTTTCTAAGGTTTTTAGCTTTATAGGCAACAAAATGAACTAAAATGATCAGAATAAAAATTGAAGTGGAAATATTAAAGTCTTCGGAAACCATATCCTAAAAGTTCTGCTCTCTGCTATGAGTATCACTAGTATTATATGAGGCTATGATAGATTGAGTAGACACCCTATTGGTCAATCAGGTGACCCCCCAAGGTTGCCAACTTGACTTTTTTTTTTTTTTTCTGGACAGCTTATAAAAAAATCAGACAGACAATATTTTTACAAACACATTGGAAAACCATTATAAATCATTATGATTACAAGTGATCCATGTCTACAGCCCATAATTCTGATATAAAGACATCAGCTGTATTCACTGTAAAATGATGATAATTACGGTCAAAATAATCTGTATAAGTTTATTCAGCCTCAAAAAAATCACTGACGCCTTAAATTTTATATAAAGACATACGGCAAAAAAGTGCCCTATTTTTACGCCCTGTACTATAATTTCTGGACAGTTGGCAACCCACGTGACTACAAAACTGCAAAAAGTATTAATTTTCTATAGAATATTCCATCCCCAACATTACCCTCTAAAATTCAAAATGTCAGCTCTTAATATGTTAATGTGATTTTGAAGGCAGACAGTACTAATGCCACATAATAAACTAACATATGGCTACATTTCCAAAGAATCAATTATAACAAAATCTGTTTCTTGTTAACATTCAGCTACTCACACCCTGTAATGTAAGCTGGAGATTAGATATAATAGCGAAAAAGGGTTAAAAGGAAATGGCAAAGAAAGGTTACAAATATATCTAATGTATACAGCGTTATGAATCCAAACCACAGCGCACAGCAGGGATTCAGAAGATTGAAATTACAAGGGAGTCTTTGATACATATGGTGTCCGACTTCCTTAAAAGAACTGGACCAGGAACAAAGTGTGGGTGTCACCGGGGATTCCAGGGTTGTCACAGCAACCATTATATCCTCCCTTAAAGAATATCAACAGGAAAAAAATTCTGGTTGGTTTCTTGTTTTTCGATTTCCAAGAGTGAAAATGTGTATCAGTCGTCTTCACTCTATTTTAACTGCAGGAAGATTGTCCATTTGTTATATTTACACTCAATATTTTGGAGGAAAAAAAACCCTGTGTTTCCACTGTTCACAAATTAAACAATATTGTTGTCTTCACTGTTTGTTAGTCTACAGCATTTTATGCATGATCCTGAAATAATCAGTCCAGCAGAAATTTTGCATGGGTTAATCTCATGATGATCAGTTCCATCTTTGAGTGGGATCAGATCGGGGCTCCATCCCTTTAGACAGGGGCTGTGGCTTAGCTTTCTTTGTGTCTTACTGTAGACTGGGCACAGCAAAGAGGCTTCTGCTGCAGCCAGTTGTCTTACTGCAGACTGGGCACAGCAAAGAGGCTTCTGCTGCAGCCAGTTAGTTGTCTTACTGCAGACTGGGCACAGCAGGGAGGCTTCTGCTGTAGCCAGTTATCTTACTGTAGACTGGACACAGCAGGGAGGCTTCTGCTGCAGCCAGTTGTCTTACTGCACACTGGGCACAGCAGGGAGGCTTCTGTTGCACTCAGTTGTCTTACTGCACACTGGGCACAACAGGGAGACATCTGCTGCACCCAGTTGTCTTACTGCACACTGGACACAGCAGGGAAGCTTCTGCTGCAGCCAGTTGTCTTACTGCAGACTGGGCACAGCAAGGATGCTTCTGCTGCACCCAGTTGTCTAACTGCACACTGGGCACAGCAAAGAGGTTTCTGCTGCAGCCAGTTGTCTTACTGCAGAGTGGGCACAGCAGGGGGGCTTCTGCTGCAGGCAGTTGTCTTACTGCGGACTGGGGACAGCAGGGAGGCTTCTGCTGCAGCCATTTGTCTTACTGTAGACAGGGCACAGCCGGGAGGCTTCTGCTGCAGCCAGTTGTCTTACTGCAGACTGGGCACAGAAGGGAGGCTTCTGCTGCAGCCAGTTGTCTTACTGTAGACTGGGCACAGCAGGGAGGCTTCTACTGCTGCCAGTTGTCTTACTGCAGACTGGTCACAGCAGGGAGGCTTCTGCTGCACCCAGTTGTCTTACTGCACACTCAGCACAGCAGGGAGGCTTCTGCTGCAGCCAATTGTCTTACTTCAGACTGGGGAAAGCAGGGAGGCTTCTGCTGCATCCAGTTGTCTTACTGCAAACTGGGCACAGCAAGGAGGCTTCTGCTGCAGCTAGTTGCCTAACTTTTCACTGGCCCCAGCAATGAGGCTTCTGCTGCAGCCAGTTGTCTTACTGCAGGCTGGGGACAGCAGGGAGGCTTCTGCTGCAGCCAGTTGTCTTACTGCAGAATGGGCATAGCAGGAAGCCTTCTACAGAAGCCAGTTGACTTACTGCAGACTAGGCACAGCAGGGATGCTTCTGCTGCAGCCAGTTGTCTTACTGCACACTGGGCAAACGAGGGAGGCTTCTGAATCAGGGCAGCAAATTACGGGCAGCATGAATCAGAGCTTGACAGCACAATTGCAGCTAGATATGTTTCTTTGAAAAACTGTGGGGGACCTAAAGGGCGGGTGAGCTAGGCAGTGTGGGAAGAGAGTGGGCGATTGCTTTTTTTGGATGGGGCTGTGAGCATGTTGCAGAGGTTTTTTTTTTTAAGTTATACAAGTTCAGAGGTGGTCAACCATTTTAACTGTGCCAACTCTCCAGGGGATATAAGTAATGCTGGGCAATCATGCATAGTAATATTAAATAGACAACCATATAATCAATGTATTTTTTGTAGTCTCTCTTTTCATGTTTATTTTTTAAGGTTTCCTATTCTGTGTATTATGCTTTCTTCTCACTTAGCTTTCATTGGGATTTTTCTATTAGTAGCATTTGTAGAAGTTTGTCACAAATTCTCTGCATTTTCCAAGGTATGATTTGTCAATGTTACTGCAGTTAGTGCAGTAAACCTACTCTCGGCATATCCAAAGGAGATCATGTGTTCCCTTGATCATGGTGCATATCCTCCAACAACAACTTGTCTTCCAAAATGTTTGCACTCCCCAATGTCATCCAGCACTCTCTCTAGCAGAGGTAAGAACTCATCTTTTGGGTAATAGGTAACAGCAGTCTTCAACATTGGACCCAAAACTTCTCCCTGAACAGGACCTCTGTTGCACTGCTGACAAAGTTTCTTGCCGATCTGCTCTTGACCTTGATTGTACTGGGACCTCTGTAAACCAGAGGAGCAGAGAGCCATAAACAGTGACATTCTTAACATAACACTCCTCCCCCACTCATAGCCTGCCTCAAAAAAGGCACATCCTAATATACAGGCTGCCCCCTTCAATGACCGGGTGCCCCTACATTACCACTGGAGTTACAGCCAAGTACAGGGCAAACTAGGGGCAACATCCACCTGTCTAGGCAGGTGAGCATGCTTATTACCAAATGCAATGTGCCATTCCTCCACAGCTGAAACCACTGAGAGATGGTTCAGGTACAAATGTGAACAGCCGCAAATAGTACTCAAACTTAACAATGGAACCCATGTACAGGGTGTCAGCGCTTTTTCATCCCCCCACCACCAGCTTAGTTCCTTACACCATATATCTGTATTTGGTTCTACTGAGCCAAATACTGGAAAAAGGAGAACAACTGAACATATGGTCCCCAAGCCAATAGAAAACAGCAGAGTAAAAATTAGTAATTAATAAAATACCTTTATTAAATAGAAAAAATGGTACACCATACAAAAGAAAAAAGAAAAATAAATATACGTGCGCAGCACATGACATTCATAAATAATACAAGATTAATAGATAGCTTAACAGGTAGACAAATAATACATGGCAATCTGTCCTATCATGGACCTGCCTTAATGTCCATCAGCTCCTCCTTAATATAAGTAAGTACATACAAATGATTGTAATACATTAGATTGTTAAATGATTAAAGATGCTATACTGAAAAGTTAATTATAATCTCATAAACAAAAATATGTATGTATCAAATCCATAATCCGATGTATATATCACACAAGATGCCTCACAAGTTTGTGCAGTAACACATATCTCCAACAATGCCTGCGCTGGAAAGACATGTCCTAAAAATGAGGAGGAGAAGAAGGAGGAAGGCTAATCTTAATTAAGGTCTCCAGACATACCCATTTGTTAGTAGTCAACTGAGCCACGTATACCCCATATTTGGGGTATATTTCTTTTTCTTTTTTCTTTTGTATGGTGTACCATTTTTTCTATTTAATAAAGGTATTTTATTAATTACTCATTTTTACTCTGCCGTTTTCTATTGGCTTGGGGACCATATGTTCGGTTGTTCTCCTTTTTCCATGTATTCTTACCGAATGGTCTGCCATTCTATGGTCCTTGTGCTGACTTCCTTAATTTGGATTTCATGTCGGAGACTGGATCTTAATACACTTATATAATTTTCCAGTGGTCTTGTTTTCTGAGCCAAATACTGACAGTGCAGTCTTTCAGAGCGGTGTGGGGGGTGTCTACAGCAGGCTCTGATTTGTGGAGCAGCTCTGCTAGTCAGCAAATCAGAGTACAGAGAAGGAGCATTATATGTTTCCCTTCTTTGCCAATGGCAGTGGGAAACGGATAGTGACCTTTTAACATCCCGGAATATGCTGTTCATGTAAAAAGCAGTTTAGGGTTTAAAAAAATATATATTTTAATTCAGGGTTTAAATATTTTTTCTTGCCAGCTGTTGCCGCCCACAACAACCTGCCACCCTAGGCAATGGACCTTTAGTGCCTAGCGACAGATATGGCCTTGGTAGTGGTTCAGAGGACGCAGGTGAAAAGTGGCCTGGGCTTCCAACAATAGCAACTAGATTCAACAGCTTCAAGCTAGTCCTACCTAATAATACCCTTACTTTGATTCAATGTTGGGCGGCACTGGTGGCTCAGTGGTTAGCACTGCAGCCTTGCAGCACTGAGGTCCTGGGCTCAAATCCCACCAAGGATAACATCTGCAAGGAGTTTGTATGTTCTCCCTGTGTTTGTGTGGGTTTCCTCTGGGTTCTCCAGTTTCCTCCCACATTTCAAAGACATACTGATAGGGAATGTAGATTGTGAGCCCCAATGGGAACAGTGCCCATAATGTCTATAAAGCCTTGTGGAATTAATGGCGCTAGATAAGTGAGTAAAATAAACAAATAAATGTTATTTTTAATAAATAAAAGAAATACAGCAATTTAGATTTACACATTATAAAACACGTAATGTTTTTTTAAAAGGGTAGTTCACTATGTACAATCCATTGTCTTAAATAATTTATTAAATAATGATTAAGGTACAAATAAAAAAGACGCTATTAGAACAATTTTTACTTTAGAAAAAATGTGCAAAATCAATAATGAATCGGTCCCACCATTGTTAGCTGTTTTCCTAGAAAGGTTTCGGAATAGGACGGATTTACCTAATTTCCAGCTATTAACCCAGAATTTCCTAAAGGGAAATTTTAATATGTTTTTTAACCCTAGTTTACTTTTATCAAATAAAAAATATTTTTGTTTTTCTATTCTTTGTATTGTATTTCATCATGAATGGTTTATTCTATGGTGAGAAAGTCATGGTCCACCAAAATTCTGCTAGTCGAGGGATGTGTGAATTGGGTGTATATTGTTTATCAATTCCTTACATTAAATACAATAAAAGAACAGCAGCAGATAAAAAGAATGTCTTAAGTACCATCTATACAATACACTTCTGTTAGCAGAACCTTTGGGTATACTTTAAGTATTTTTATGCTAAGCAAATTGGAAAATATTAGAGAGGGAAAAAAAGAGTTTCAGAGATAACGTGTCATTAAGGTGCTATAAATACGAAGCCAGGGGAGGAGGGAAATCTTTATATGGAATTTGAGCTAATAGATTTGAATGAGGATCATTATTCTCAAAGTGAATACCATGAACATATGTTCGATTAAACTGTCCTTTTATATCGGATTTAGGAACAAATGTGCTATTTTTGATAATGTTTCATTTAAGGCATTTAAAGGAGAGAATAATTATTTTTTAAGTCTCTAGTTCTGTCTAGCCATCTGTAAACGCTATCATCCTTCATACCGCGACACCCATGAATGGTTGTTCCCTTACATTTCCATATGGTAAATATAATTCTTGCATGTAATAAATAATGATAGTTAATTGATTTTTAGAAAGCGTTGTAAATTAATGAGATGATGCGTTCAGCAGTGAGGTCAGAGCTGTCATAATTATTTTGTTTCCGTTGATGGTGTACTCATGACTTTGCACATTCTGTGTAGGGTGGGATTTCAGTGTAAAATGATGATGCTTATGAGAAGTATAGATCTTCATAAATACAATTTATCCTTATTGTACGAATCTGGGGTGACATAAGCAGTAGATAAACAAGGGTGTATCTGTTACCCATTACTAAAGGAACAGGGTCATAAAAATCTAAGGCCCATACAGGTGTGGGACAAGCTGTCTTGGCTCGAAAGGCAAAGGCTTCAAGATGTGCCGCCACCAACTTTTCTATTATTCCGTGTGATGGCATACACCTATGCTTTGCCATACTTGACAACAGTCCCAACTCTGGGACAATACCCCAAACTAGACCACAAATCAGGTAGGGCATAGCAAAACCATATCCAAAAAGCAGGCTTCCCTTTTTTCTCCTTTATATGTATATATGTATCTTGAGCATGCCGTTCTCCAACCTCCAAGCTTTCTGCTTGTCGATTGATTCTACACACCTAAAGATTGACAGTTTGGGTCAGTGACATGGTTGAACTATTTGCTCGATCTAACTGCTCTCCCTTGCTGCAAGCGGATCATCGAAAAAGTTTAGGGTCACTGAACTTCTTGGGAACTGTGCTGGCAAACTTTTATAGATAAGTGCTGGGCTCCTTGCCTAGGAGACCAACCACTGTTGATAGACTGAACAGGTTGCCGAGAACTTCGCACTGAACAGTAAAGAAAAGATTAACTAAATCTCTCCATTATTGAGAACAGAGAAGATTTTTAATAACAAGTAAATTGCAAAGTTGCTTGTTTTTTTCAGGCACTTTGCAATATTAACCATTTATCATGTTGAGACAACCCCCTTAATACTAGCTATAGCAATAAATGATTAATCAGCTCACCACAGAGGCTGAGTTTGGTAGATTTCACATCTTTTATTTATTGTATCAGTGAGGCTGGAAGAGTATGGTCCATAGAAAGCAAAGGAGAGCTAGCCTAGGGTGAAAGGGTGAGACAGTGCATAAATATCTCACAGCATGCAGCTCCTTGCCTCCATAATGTCATGGCCAAAGGAGTTCACACCTTTGAAATTGTTCCAGAAAAAGAAGTATTTCTCCCAGAGAATTATTGCGATTACACATGTTTTGTTATACGCATTTTTATTTCCTTTGTGTATATTGGAACAACACACAAAAACAGAGAAAAAAAATGCAAAATGGACATAATTACACACGAAACCCCAAAAATGGGCCAGACAAAATTATTGGCACCCTCAACTTAATTTTTTGCTGCACATCCTTTGGGATAAATAACTGCAATCAATTGCTTCTTATAACCATGAACAAGCTTCTTACACCTCTCAACTGGAATTTTGGACCACTCTTATTTTGCAAACTGCTCCAGGTCGCTCCAGATGATTTTAGGTCACAAATAATTCAACAGGAACACTTTGCCTAATCTTTACTTCACTTGGTTTTCTTAATAAGTGTGCAGGTTGAAGATGCTATAGCGCCAAACCTGATCTCCCTGCACTCACACCGCTGGCCCCGTGGCCCCACCTCTTAAGCTTTCTGAGTAGCTGAAGCAGGTGCCTAGCACACAGATCTGGACTCTATCTGTGTAACAGGCACTATAATTCACAAATGCATCACCTGCAGTACATGGGAAATTGTCATGAGACCCCAGCAATCAAGTATAGCCAGATGTTCAGATGTAGGGATGTAGGGCTGAGCAACTGAACATGAAATGTAGAGATATTGTTTTAAACCTGTGATCCCCTGTGTATGAGGTCTAGAGGCACCGTAGCAGGGTGCCTAGCTCTGCCTACCACTAGTCCTCGCCTTGGTCCCATAGCAAATTTTTGAATGAGGGGCCCCTTCATCACTGTTTGACCCTCCTGCTGTGCTATCCCCCCCCCCTATTGCTCATTAATGGCAGGTCTTTTTGCTCTCCCCCCTCCCAACTATGCAAGAGTGGCACTGTAGGATGGCTGAGCAATAATGAGTAAGGGATTGGTCTGTACTTGAAGAACTGCAGGAGGACCCGACAGTGCTGTGCATTTCCGATTGTGGGCTCCGTAGCAGCTACAGCAGCTGATACAGCTATAGTTCCGCTCCAGTAAAGGAACTTTTTGCAATGCTGCCTGTATTTTGACTAACAGGAACCCTCAACCCTTGCCTTGTATTTCTAATATAATTTAATGGAGACAGTCGGCTAATGGGGGTCATGGAATTCATGTTCTCCCATACTTGTCACACATTTATGGTATATGCGGTGGCACATTTATGGCAATAACTCTTTAAGAGAGTATAGGAAACAAATCAGCTACAATTCTCCACCACATATTTTTCTGCTCCAGCAATAAACCTAACCTTTCTGGTTTCCTGTTGAATTTACATGGTATTTACATTGGGCAGATTTAATATTCTGGATAATTTTTAGACATTGTAAAGTTTCAGTCAAAAGTCTTAAAATGTTCCATATTTATCACATTGGCTCATGCTGGGTGACACCTTCAGGGCCTGTCCAGAAACTTTTGTGCACGTTTACATGACCAATTATTTGGCTTACTTTAAACCAAAGTAATGTCGCATCAACTTTTGGCCACCATTGTCACATCTTAAGGTATCTCTACTAGAGATTCAAATTTGCCTGTTTTTTCCAGGAAATTCAATTTGTGGCAAAGTTATCCTGCACAAATTTAATGTCCCTTATTATGCTCTGGGGTCTCTCTAGACCCCAGAGCATAATAAATGTAAGATAAAAAAAAATGCTTATACTCATCTTAGCACTTACAATGCCTCTTGGCTCATCACCGCATCTTCTGATCCTTGCTGCTCAGCCTAAAATCCTCAAGTCTCTCACATTGAGTTGGACTTCCAGCTCCGATGAGTCCTGGGAGGGTTCTGCGTAATGATGTCATGCGCTGTGAACTTGTGCGTGCATGCATTGAACCCTCCCAGGCTTCATCAGAACTGGAAGTCTCAGCTCAGTGTGAAATTTAGAATGAGCTGTGGGGATCAGAAGATGTAATGAGGAGCATACGGGTGATGTTGCTGAGCGGAGGGGTTGAAGAGGTGAGTGGTAAGATGACTAAAAGGGTTTTTATTTTTTTTAGCCTTTTGATGGCCAGCTGAGAACTAGAAAACATACAAATGTTGTTGAATACAGATTTTTGTAAAATTTGAGAAGAATTCAATTCTACTTTAATTTATTTGCTCATGTCTAGTGCCTACTATCTATAAAGTCATACATAACTCCTGCAGAGTCATACCACTTGTCAATTAAGGCACAAAAAGTGTCAGATAATAATAATTTCCAGTTGCTGTGGTTTATCTTATAAACATGGCATGGTAAATACCTGCTCAGTCAAGACAAGGTAAATCAAGTTTAATAGATTCTAAGAAATTGTCTCCAATGCATATGATCTACACAGTATACTCCGTATAAAATTTATTTCCTTGTAACCTTTAGAAAGTTTTACACGTATGTCATATCTAATGCAGTAATTGACATTTACTTGGATTTTTCTAGAGCATTTCACAAATGATTATGGCATTATGAATCCTACTTAAAGGCAAATAAAACATAAAACCAGCATTTCACCTAAAATGTGAGCCATGACTTGTTACTGAGTAGTCGGCGTAAAAATTCTTCATTGTAATGTAATGTAAACCCACTTTCTATTAAACAATGAACAATTACTCATCATCTACGCTGACATTTAAATGTATTAACAATGGAGGTAAATTTTCTTATTTCCAAGTTAATTATTAATCTTTGCACCGTTCTCCATCAAACACATTTAATAATGTGAACCCTGAAGAAATGTAAGCAAACTCCAAAGGAGAAATTAATTTTGGATACTGAAGTTTCATATGCTGATGGCAAAATTACATTCATTCTAAAATCTATGCAATCAGTATAGATTTTAGGTTTGGATACACCGTCTCATTTAAAGATGTTCCTGTATTTTCATGACTTTGAAAATTGTACATTCACACTGAAGGCATCAAAACTATGAATTAACACATGTGGAATTATATACTTAACAAAAAAGTGTGAAACAACTGAAAATATGTCTTATATTCTACATTCTTCAAAGTAGCCACCTTTTGCTTTGATGACTGCTTTGCACACTCTTGGCATTCTCTTGATGAGCTTCAAGAGGTAGTCACTGGAAATGGTTTTCACTTCACAGGTGTGCCCTGTCAGGTTTAATAAGTGGGATTTCTTGCCTTATAAAAGGAGTTGGGACCATCAGTTGTGTTGTGCAGAAGTCAGGTGGATACACAGCTGATAGTCCTACTGAATAGACTGTTAGAATTTGTATTATGGCAAGAAAAAAGCAGCTAAGTAAAGAAAAACGAGTGGCCATCATTACTTTAAGAAATGAAGGTCAGTCAGTCCAAAAAATTGGGAAAACTTTGAAAGTGTCCCCAAGTGCAGTTGCAAAAACCATCAAGCACTACAAAGAAACTGGTTCACATGAGGACCGCCCCAGGAAAGGAAGACCAAGAGTCACCTCTGCTTCTGAGGATAAGTTTATCCGAGTCACCAGCCTCAGAAATCGCAGGATAACAGCAGCTCAGATTAGAGACCAGGTCAATGCCACACAGAGTTCTAGCAGCAGACACATCTCTTCAACAACTGTTAAGAGGAGACTTTGTGCAGCAGGCCTTCATGGTAAAAACGCTGCTAGGAAACCACTGCTAAGGACAGGCAACAAGCAGAAGAGACTTGTTTGGGCTAAAGAACATAAGGAATGGAAATTAGACCAGTGGAAATCTGTGATTTGGTCTGATGAGTCCAAATTTGAGATCTTTTGTGCGACGCAGAAAAGGTGAATGGATGGACTCTACATGCCTGGTTCCCACTGTGAAGCCTGGAGGAGGAGGTGTGATGGTGTGGGAGTGCTTTGCTGGTGACACTGTTGGGGATTTATTCAAAATTGAAGGCATACTGAACCAGCATGGCTACCACAGCATCTTGCAGCAGCATGCTATTCCATCCAGTTTGCGTTTAGTTGGACCATCATTTATTTTTCAACAGGATAATGACCCCAAACACACCTCCAGGCTGTGTAAGGGCTATTTGACCAAGAAGGAGAGTGATGGGGTGCTACACCAGATGACCTGGCCTCCGCAGTCACCAGACCTGAACCCAATCGAGATGGTTTGGGGTGAGCTGGACCGCAGAGTGAAGGAAAAAGGGCCAACAAGTGCTAAGCATCTCTGGGGACTCCTTCAACATTGTTGGAAGACCATTTCCGGTGACTACTTCTTAAAGCTCATCAAGAGTGTGCAAAGTAGTCATCAAAGCAAAAGGTGGCTACTTTGAAAAACCTAGAATATAAGACATATTTTCAGTTGTTTCACACTTTTTTGTTAAGTACAGTATATAATTCCACATGTGTTAATTCATAGTTTTGATGCCTTCAGTGTGAATGTACAATTTTCATAGTCATGAAAATACAGAAAAATCTTTAAACGAGAAGGTGTGTCCAAACTTTTGGTCTGTACTGTATATATTTAGAAGCATCTGGTGTATAAGTATTGTAATCTTACTAGGAAGTGTATTAATTACTGTATACAAGAGATCTCTTCTCGCTTTCTTATTATTTTATATGGACAAGTAAAACTTATGTTCCTTACAAATGACACCTATTATGATACCTTAGCTATTTACACACATTGTTGTGTACATCAATTGAACCAATTCATAGATTATTTTATTAGGACAGGGGCACCTTTTTCTGGAGACCAAAGTCAAATTTGGGGATGTTATAAGCATCGTGGCAGTGAGGCAGAAATACAGTTTGGGAGACCATTATTGGATTTCTACAGTACATGCTAACTAGAGATCTAAGTATCCGACATTCTTCACCATTAACCACCACAAAGAGGTATCCAGGTGGCTATCTCCAGAATAGTCCCCAGTGAGCAAGACTAAAGATGTAGTCCAGACATATCTGAGTTTGCATTAGGAGATTTCAGATCCAAGCTCAATATCAAAGGGTGGGGTCAGAAGGATAGGCATGCAGTTGATTTATGGATAGTCAGGTCAAGTGAAGACAAGCATGCTAGGTAAGACCCAAGGAGTTAGAGAAATAGCAACAGTAAAATAGCCCGAAAACTCACTATAGAGACTGTTAACCATGAAGTGGAATACTGGACCATTTCCCCTTTAAAGGTTCTAGAAGATAATATCACCTGTTTTGCCTTACCTTAATTCAACGGCTTGAGCCACATGAAGACGGTAACTTACCAACGGTATGACACAACTCAGGGCAAGCCAAAATGTCACTCTCATTACACTGCAATGGCTTTTGTCAGCGTATTAAAAACAATACTGCTCAAAGGTACTTGAATCCACATTGGAAAAAGTACAATTTTCATCATTTTCTCTTTAAATGTCACCAGTGAAAGCAATGCAATATACACTCAGTAATGACATCACCACAATTGTATTCAAGAATAGAGTAAAAAACAATCAATCCAGGAAAGGAAAAGACGTTCCATCAGTGAGAAAATTTATTTTATTCATGATTATGCTAAGAAAAGTAATATAGAGTTTAAGTGTGTTCATAGCCATACAGATGCACAATCACGGTCTAGATTGTATAGCCAATGTGAAGCAGAGAATGTAAGAATGGATAAAAAGTATTGATGAGTGAGCATGCTCGTTACTCGAAATTTACGAGCATGCTCGGGTGTTTTCCGAGTATCTTCTGCTTGTTCAAATGTTATGTTTGAGTCACTGTGTGTGCATGATTTTCAACTGTTTGACAGCTTTAATATATGTGAGGAATGCCTGTTTCTTAGGCATTCCTCACATGTATCAAAGCTGTCAAACAGTCGCAAATCATGCACACACAGTGACTCAAACATAACATTCGAGCACGCCGCAAATACTTGGTGAGAACACGAGCATGCTCGATGAAAGGGTTAACAGAACACGCTCATTCATCACTAATAAGAATTTTTTCTTAGTCGAAAGATTACAGAGAAATCTTCAAAATGTAATGCATATGGTCCATGTGTACAATATTTTAGTCTTTGAGAGAACAGAAATACACAAGACACCAGTCATACTGACAAAGAGGGTGACACACAAGAGACTGACAGTGATTACTTTGATTCTCCAAATTGTTTGATATTGTCAGAACATATTGAACAATTGGAAGATCAAATTGATACTCGAACAGAGTTATTGTCTAAATTGCACCATGATATAAAAAAAGGCTTCTGTTACATGAACAAGTAGCCAAACGTAAGATAATGCTGGTACATCATTTTTACCAGACACGCAAAATCCAGATGTTACAGAAGAATGTTTAACGGTAGAAGAACTACAATGGAAAAAGAATTACATGACAGAGCAACACTACTTAAAGAAGTTGTCCACTATTTTATAATACCCCCCCCAATGTATCCCCCCAAGGCCCCTAAGCCTTTTTGTAAATACCTTATGTTGCAGATAATGCCTGTGAGCGGCGCTATCAGTGGCTGCTCACAGGCGTCATGTGACCCCACGCTGACGTCACGACAAGTGAGGCATGACTCAGCACTGGGGTCCCCGCGGTGGCTGCTGGGTTGTGGGCGGGGTTACCCCCACCTCACACCCGGAATCCATCGTGCGCTTCCCAATGAATGGGGAGAGGCAGAGCGCGATGGGAATGCCGGGTGTGATGCGGAGGGTAACCCCACCCACAGCCTGGCATCCACCGAGGAACCAGGAAGACAAAGACCCCCAGCTGCTGCCAGCACTAGTCGTGACATCAGCGGATGTCAGAGCCGAATGCAGCGGGGGGTCACGTGATGCCTGTGAGTGGCCAGTGATAGTGCCACTCACAGGCAGTATCTGCAACATAAGGTACTTACAAAAAGTGTTAGGGGCCCCTGGGGGATATATTGGGAGGGTAATATATAGTAGTGGACAACCTCTTTAATCTTAAAATACAAGAGCAATTAATGAAATTGATAAAGGACTTTCCTGCCAATAATGACAAGATTGATGCCTTTTATAATGCGGACATTTTTGAATCACACAGGCAAATTCAGTCTTACTGATGAACAAAAAAATAAGACATTCAAAGTATGGCTACCCTCACATATGGCAAAAAGGCTACAAACCACACCCAGATTAGATCAGGTAAGGGAATTGGTACACAGTCTGAGGGAAGATAGACGTAGACAGCTAATTTTGTTCACCACAGGTGAGGATTCTTGCATGGTAGAGATTTTAGACAATCTCAAAACCACGATACAAGAAGATCCTTTTGCTTTTTAGGGAAATTTGAACAGGCCTATAGGATGGTGAAGTGTTTTGGGTCTGATCAAGAGCCAACATTCATAATTACATTTTTTTTGTAAAAAAGTTCAAGTACTTAGATCCTTAGAAACCTAGGTTCACATTAACACCTTGGAACATAGAGTACACTAATAATAGGGGTAAAAAATACAATACAAAGGAACAAAATACATTGTTATTTTTGTGGTATATCTGGGCACTTGAAGTGGCAGTGCATGAAATTACTGAGGGCGGTGTCAGAAACAGGTACATCAAATTTTTTCAGGTGCAAGGGTTTTTTGAATGGATTTAGGGTATATTGAGGGTGCTGAATTCAAAAATCCCATTACTTTTGCTGAATTGGTTCTAGTTTTTGAGATAATTCATACATGAAAATAATGCATTCCCCCAATGTGACTTGTTTGTGATAACAAATGTAACAGCTTTTGGTATTTTGGTCTGTCTTTTGACTCTTTAATAGAGATGAGCGAACCCAAACTTAAAAGTTTGGGGCTTGTACTGGACATTCATTGTCCAGTGCAAAACTCCAAACACTGACTTCTCCTGGAAGTCTGTTTTAATGTTCGGAGTTCCGGGGGAAGTCTGGTCGAGAGAAAGAGAAAAAGTTCCCAGTTCCAAATTCTGGTCCCCATTGTTTTCAATTGAATTTGGGTTCAGGTTCAAGTTTGGGTATTTCTGGTACCCTAACCGAACTTTGGATTAAAGTTCCAGTCAGGTACCAGAACCCGAACTTCCATGTGTCCGCTCATCCCTACTCTTTAACAGTGTCTTAGGAAATGTAAATATCCCATATAATTATTGGGAAATAGAATATGAAAGCGGTCTGTGGAGCGCTAGGGTAATGATCACTATAAGGACAAAACTAGGGCTATAACAGCCTTTTATTATCCCTCTCCACCAGTGATCATTACCCTAGCGCTCCACAGACCGCTTTCATATTCTATTTCCGTTCTTTCTCTCATTTTGAGGGCAAGTGGCAGTAGCAGCTTTGGGTGGATGCTATCCCATATCGGAGAAACGAGAGGACCTGCAGTGATCGGGACTCACATTCCCTGCCCGTAGGACATGCGGTGACGCACAGCCAGCTCCCAACTGCGTGACCGGAATGCGAAAGCGCTAGCGACAGGCGGCGGTGAGCAGTGTACTGAGTGAGAATCAGCCTCTCCACACTTAGGCGCACACTGGGGTTGTGTAGGGGTGCACAGCCACATTAGGTGAGTGGCCAGTTGGCCCCAGTTTTTTACAATCCATCGGACCACCAGGTCTTTCACATAGTGCGCTCTTGTTCTTGTTTTCCATATAATTATTTGGCATTTCAATTTGCAGGCTTACAATGCTATAAAAGCGACTTTTTGAAGCCAGAATTTTACTGTAATTAATAAACTATTAAATATCTCAGAAACTAAACTGGCAATACCGAAGCCATAGTCTTAATCAGCACCATAAACCTAATAAAAAACAAGTTTATCAATTACATAACACAGACTTTCCATTTGATGGTTCAAACACTGAACTATTAGACATTTCTTCATGCTTTCATTTTGTTTCTAAGGTAATATGTCTACCTGGACAAGATAAAGTTATTTATCATTCATGTTTCCATAATCATGCCTCATGTCATGCCAGAGTTGAGTATGTACACACAATATATGACTTGGTGACACTAATAAGCCCTAAGAAAATTCGTTTCTGAGTTATGTCTGAAAAATAAGTTCTTTCTGCATTCTTTTCATCTTGTGTACTTTCGAAAATCTGACAATAGGTTTATATTGTATTGAGGAAAATGTGAAAACTATCTGAAAGAAGGAAGGAAGTATTAATATTGCATCAATAAGTACAAGAAATCTGAAAATCCTTTAAGTACAGCTCAATTTGTCACAAATACGAGTATATAATTTTCCTTGGGATATATGGACAAATGAGATAAAGAAAGACAGGGGTTTATTACATTTGTTAATAAAACAACTAAAAGAATCTGAAATTGTATTCAGACATGAACAGCGTAATTTAAATTATATTGAACTTGAATGGACAAGTATGTCAGGTTCATCTTGGTGGAGAAATTTTGGAAAATCATTAACTAGTTGGTCTCAGTCTTCAATGGCAGCACTAAATGTATTATCTAATCTAATTGTTATCATATTTATTTTGGTTTGGCTGTCTATAATATATTAAATTATTATGTGTAAAATTAGGAAAATATATAAAAAGGTAAAGTCAGAAATGAAAAAGGAAGATGATATTATAATAGAAATGTTAAAACGGAAAAATATAACTCTGATTACATTTTTATTTTTCAGTAGTTTTCGGGAACTGAGATGGCATTCAACACAGATGTTGATACAAGGTCTTCAGAATAAAGAATGAATGTGATATGAATGGTGGGAGAATGAGTTTAGGATTAATTATGATATTTATCAAATCATAATTAGGGAGGATGGTAAAATATTAATGTTCTAATGAAAAAAAAAATCCAAGTCTTATATGCTTAGGGTCTCAAGCAAATACTTTGGTTTTAGTGAGTGACTGAGTTATTCTGAGAATTTTAGCTGAGACATCTGTTCTGTATGTCAGAACTATAGGACTCAAATGTCAATGTGGCTATTTGAGGATAACAAATACAGTACTCAAATGTCATAGCTATAGATTTTAAGTGCCCCAAAATGAGGTAATATGCAAATAACTGAAATGCATGTTCCACAAGTCAGAGGAGTTCTTCTTACATGGTAGTAGCTACCAGGACAGAAGCATGCCACCATATGAGGCAATGAAACATAAAAAAATTGTAACTAATGTAAGTCTATGGGAGAAAATGGTATTTAAACCGGCCTAAAAATTGTTGGAGGTCAGATCTCTCATTCTTTGGGAATCTTCACCACGGGCCATATCAAGCCTCAAGCCTCATAGACCATATGTGACTAAGTACCAATGAATGTTTTGTTTTCACTTTTGTAATCGAAAACTTATTTTTGTGTGCTATGAACTTATATTTCTTCATTTTTGTAACCATGTTTGAATGAACATTAAACCAATTTGTTTCATGCACACAATTCTATACTGAATGTCCTTTCTGCACTTACTTAAAAAAAGTAAAGTGTTATATTTTTCCAACAATAGGCGAGAGACCGAGAGGACCCCACTGACCATACAGCTTACAGTCTATGGTGAGAGACCGAGAGGACACCACTGGCCATACAGCTTACAGTCTATGGTGAGAGACCGAGAGGACACCACTGGCCATACAGCTTACAGTCTATGGTGAGAGACCGAGAGGACACCACTGGCCATACAGCTTACAGTCTACTGGTGAGAGACTGAAAGGACCCCACTGACCAAAAAGCTTACACTCTATAAGCGAAAGAGAGAGGAACCACTGACCATAAGAGCTTACACTCTACAGGCGAGATAGTGAGGACCCTGCTGATCCCAAGAGCTTACACTCTACAGAAGAGTGAGAGACAGGGGACCTTGCTGATCATAAGAGCTTACACTCTACAGAAGAGAAAGACTTACCCAGAGACTCTGGATATGGAAAACGATAAGAACGCCTTTTGAACACACTCTTCAGCTAGGTCACACTTTGTCATTTGTGCCATTACATATTTACAAAATACAGCAGAACATTGCTGCGAGGTACTCGTAACATCTAGCACTCTATGAAGGCTTCCCTTTGTTTCCTCCTGGGTGTCTTCCTCTCATTCCTACAGCACTGTGAGTATCTAACATACAGTATAAATACACATTATTTCTATACAAATGCACATTGTTTTCCCTACAGTCAATGCTTTTCCGTCAAGGTCACTTATAGATGAAGGCCTACTGTGTCTATTAGTAAACCTGTCCCTGACCACCAGACATAACTTATTATCATATAAAGGAAAATAATAATTCTACAAACTCCTAAGTTATTATATAAGCAGTGTCATGACAACTTCTATGTGTGCATTCTATTGAAACCTAATATTCTGTATTGCTTATTTGTGATTTAGCACTAAGGAATTTCATTTTGGATCAGTTTGCATTTAAGGTTTAGTGGACTTGTCATTTTCGATAAAGCTCACATTGGTGTTTCAATGACAATGTGTTAAAAATGGAAAAAAAGGAAACTTTATTGCCTTCCTCTGCCTAAAGCTACAATGGCAGCAACCATCTTTATGTCTAAATGATTGCTGCTATGGAATGTGCCTCATCCCTTTCATTTGAATAGAGGTCGCACTTGCAGCTAAGGACAAAGAAAAGAAAATATCATAAAACACTCCTGAAAATAATATAACATATGAGATTAAAATACAATTAAGACTTCATTTTAAGATGTTCCAGTATCAGTAAATGACAGGATGAAATGTGAAATATTCTTAAAGCAAGCTTGTAATGTGATTCATTGACGACCAATGACTTTAAAAATAGACCGTGAACTGGGAGAAGAGTAATCTGGGAGATTCTGCAAGCTTCTTACTTGCTGGAAAGGGGGCAGCATGGAGTGGAAGTACAAAGAGGGGGCACTGTATGAAGAAGAGGCAGTTCAATGGGGGAACAGAGTTAAGAGGGGGCACAGTATCAAGAGGGAGAGTCTGGGGGACAGTTTGAAGAGGTGACAGTGTGGTAGAGAAAGAGTGAAGATGGGGCACAGTATGGAGATGGGGCAGAGTAGAGGGGAAAGTATGAAGAAGGGGCACAGTATGGAGAGTGGGTATCTTGGGTGGGATTGTGTGAAGAGGGAGTGGAATTGGAGAAATTCCGAGGAGTGGTCACAGTATGGAAAGGGGGCAGCTTGTGGAGACAGTGTGAGGAGGCGGCATAGTATGTAAAGGGGGAGGCATGGGGGTGGCATGAAAAGGGGGCTTAGTATGGGAAGGAAGCAGTGTGGGGGAGCATTGTGGAGATAAGGATATTGTGAAGTAAAGCCAGTGTGAAGGCCATAGTTCATAAGGGAGGATGATGCGGTGGGTGTAGTTCATAAAAGAGGTAGTGTGTAAATTGTTTAATGGCAGTTGTTTAATAGCCTGTTTAAGCAGGCCATGTTCACGGAATGATTGTTAACATGATTGCTTTGTTTCTGTTTATATAGGGTGATCTGCTGCCAATAACGATGATATTTAAGGAAGCTTAGATATCATATCACCCGATAAACGTAAGTTTTGCTTGTGCATCGGGTGATTGAAAGCCTGTTTAGATAGGTCAATAATCAGGAAGTGTAAATGCATCTAATATCTAATAAGTAACTAATATGTTGGGAGATTTTTCTTTAAATGTTTTATGAAATTTATGGAAGCAGAACAAAGTCATAGGCTCCTGTCTCGAGCTACGCATTTCTAAGAGGTCTTTTAAATAATTGGAGGGATTCTCAGGAATCATCTGCTCAGAATTAAAGGGTCTAAAAATAAAAGATAATACCCAAAAGTTAAGTTACTCTTTAAATGTTTAATAGTGGTACTGCTTACATTTAATCAGTACTATAGTCCATGTATGGTCTGCAGTATGACAATGGCTGGTAACAACAACTCACATAATCTCTTATGAGAGTTCTAGTGTGAATTCATGTGTGAATGGTGGTTTGGTGAAATATTCATGAACTGATGATGGTCCTAGTGCTGAATGCATATAATGGTGATGGTTCTGGTGCTGTATTCATGTACTGATGGTGACTCTAGAGGCGTATTTCAGCACTTATGTTTGTACTGGTGTCATATTCATGTATTGATGATGGTTCTGAGGCTGTATTTATGTACTGATAGTGGTTCTTATGATTTATTTATGCACTAATGGTGGTTCCTTTGTTGTATTCATGTACAGAAGATGATTCTGGTGATATATTCCTATACTGATGATGGTCCTTGTCCTGTATTCATGTACTTATTGTGGTTCTAGTGCTGTCTTCATGTTCTGATAATGCTTCTGGTGATGTTCTCCTTTACTGATGGTGGTTCTCTTGATATATTTCTGTACAGATGGTGGTTCGAATCCTGTATTAATGTAGAAGTATTAGTTGTTAAATTGTTGAAATTAAGTCAATATAGAGTCAGTGTGTGGTCCGTCGCACTCATAGACAACACATAGGCTGAAAATACAGCCATCTGAATGAGGTCATAAATATCAATCGATCAAGAACTTGACTAAAGCCCACTTTAGATAGCTGTTGGCCAAAGGATGCTTTTGTTTATTGTTTGGCTAGTAGATATCCAAATCTCTCATACACAAGAGTGTTCACTCTGCTTTTGTGCTTTCTATCAGAGACCTGCAGCCAGACATCTCTGGTGGTAGCTTACCTCTTGAGAACAAAAGGATCAGCATTCCAAAATCGTCTAACAATTATCTCCCCTAACAATTATCTGTCAGGAGCCCCATACACATAATGTTGGCAGTCAATAATGGCGTGTTTGGCCGACATTAGTCTAATGTTTATGGTGGACTTAACTATTTAAAGATATGACCGCTTAAAATTGCAGCGTGAACACGAAGTACGGACCTGGTTGGTGATCATTTGTTTTATAAAAAAAAAAACAATTCCGGGATAGTGTTTTTAAGATTTGTCTTCACGGTATTCATTGCCTGTTAAAAAAGCTTTACCAAGGTCAGTACGATTACGGTGATACAAATCTTGTTATTTTAGGTTTAAGTGATAAAAAATTAGGAGAGTTGTAAAAAAATAAAAATTTGTAATGTGTTACATTTTTTGGTCAATGGAGCTGCATGAGAGCTTCTTTTTTGCGTGGTGAGCTGACACTTATTAATACCATTCTGTAGGAAATATAACATTTTGCTTTCTCTCTTATTGCATTTTTTTTTGCAAAATTGCAGCAACTGAAAAACCGCAACTCTGGAGTCTCGATTTTTTTCTCTTTACAGAAATATTAAAAATTATAATATTACATTATAGTCACCCTTCAGCACGGTCCTAATGCTAAATTTGTAGATTGCAACATTCACCATTTGGAGATTGGGTACAGATTCCAAGGTCGGTTATTAACACCTTCGCGACCTTGGGAATTTCTGCTTTTGCATTTTCGTTTTTGGCTCCCCTTGTTCCCGGAGCCATAGCGTTTTTATTTTTTAGGCAATATGGCTAAGTGAGGGCTTATTTTTTGTGGGACGAGTTGTACTTTTAAACGCTATTACTAGTTTTACCATATCATGTACTGGAAAACGGGAAAAAAAATCCAAGTGCGGTGAAATTGCAAAAAAAAAATGCAATTCCACAGTTGTTGTTTTTTTTTTCTTTCCACGTTCACTTGATGCTAAAACTGACCTGCCATTCTAATTCTCCAGGTCATTATGAGTTTGTAGATACCAAACATGTACAGGTTCTTTTTTATTTAAGTGGTGAAAAAAAAATCCAAAGTTTGCTAAAAAAAAAATTAAAAAATGGTGCCATTTTCCGAGACTCCATTTTTCGGGATCTGGGGCCGGGTGAGGGCTTATTTTTTGCGCGCCAGGCTGACGTTTTTATTGATGCCATTTTGGGGTAGATACAATGTTTTTATCGCCCTTTATTGCATTTTACTGCAATGTTGCTTTTTTTTATCGTTATGCCGTTTACCGATCGGATTAATTCTTTTTTTATATTGATAGATCGGGCGATTCTGAACACAGCGATACCAAATATGTGTATGTGGGTTTATTTTTTATTATTTTATTTTGAATGGGGCAAAAGGGGGGTGATTTAAACTTTTATATTTTTTAAATATTTTTAAAAATATTTTTTAAAACTTTTTGCTTGCTTCTATAGTCTCCATAGGAGACTAGAAGCAGCAACTGTCCGATCACCTCTGCTACATAGAGGTGATGAGCAGATCACCTCTATGTAGCAGAAATACTCCTGTATTATGAGCGCCAACCACTAGGTGGTGCTCATAGTAATTTTACATGACAACCACTCGAGTCTGCTGCAGACCCAGGGTTGTCATGCCCACCCATCGGTGACCCGCGATCACGTGACGGGGTCACCGATGGGCAGGGCTAATGCCGCGCTTCCGGCGCGGCGATGTTAAATGCTGCTGTCAGAGATTGACAGTGGCATTTAACATGATTCCACCTGCGGCTGTTGGGGGCACAGGTCAGCTGTAACAATCAGCTGACATGTGCCGGGTTCAGTGTGGGCTCACAGCCGGAGCCCTCACTGAACCGGGGGTGATGGCCGGGGGTGTACTAATACGCCCTGGGCCAGTAAGGGGTTAAGGGCAGTAAGGGTTAAGGGGCTAGGGCTCACACTAGCATATAACTCAGATGACAACTATGCAATGTTTTATCGCATAGCACTCAGCCCAATGTTATACTATGGGGCAGTGCAGATCTGTGATTTTTTTCTCACGCCAAATCAACATGAGAAAACAATTGCAGCATGCTGCGAGTGGCTCCGCTAATTGGACCACGCACACCCATACAAGTTTATGGGTGAGTGTGACGCATCAGACTGCACTCGGAGGTCATTCAAGTGCAGTCCGATATACACACACAGAGACAATAGAGAGGATGGAGAAATTAAGTTTTCCATCTTCTCTGTACCTGTGCTGTAATTCTCTCATCTGAGAGAATCAGATCACACTAAGAAGACACTCAGCTCAAACTCTGACTCTGTCAGTAGCATAATCGGCCCGATTCTCTTGCATGAGAGAATATATGCTAGTGTGAACGGGCCCTAAAGGAAATCAGTCACCATGTTTTTGCCACCTTAGTGAGCTCAGGTCACTCTCAGCCCGTTCCTGACTACCAATGTAAAAGATGTTACCTACATTCATTGCAAGGCATATTTCTGACGTTGTTATTGTTAATACTATTCAAAGGTGGGATAAAAAAAGAAATACCAAGGCAAAAGACTATAGTAAACATATACTTTACAATTAATGAGAAAAGCAGGAAAGCCAAACAACTTATTGAGGATTGACTGATTTGCCTTTTTGTAAGAGAAGAAAAGTTTAAAAAAAAAGATATTGCAGTTACGGATTTCAGTATCTGTCAGTTAAAATAATTGCACAAATTTTCTGAACCTCATAGATACCGGTGTCTGTATTATAAAGCATAAACGACAAAGTTATCCAAAGTTTTCAGAAAAGGTAGAATGATTTTTAATAAATCATGAATAATTGTTGCCAGAATGGAAACAAGAGAGTGTTATATATTTTTACATAACCATACAATAATCCTAAATATTTGAAAATTCGCAACCTTAGGTCCTGAGGCTGGTTTAAAGAAAATATAACTAATTTATTTTAGTGCTACTCCATTTAACAGTGATGAGCAAAAGGGTAACAATGTTTTGAACTTTTTACATATCTCACCATCCACTACTTCTTTGAACGCGAGACTACCATCATTTTGTAGACAATCATCTTGGCTATCTCATACATAAATTTAACTTGCAACTATTTAGTATATGATTAGTTATGCAGATTCTTGTCAGGTCACTGCATTGTTACAATTAAAATCTACATTTTAATTTTTATTATTTTGTTAGTATTTTGTAAATCTACCTTTGGTTATCAGCACTGCCTGAATCATTCTGGGCATGCTCTCGATCAGATTCAAGCATGTTTCAATCAAAATCTGATCCCAGGTCTCTTCTGCACGTTCCCAAAGTTGGTATATACTGATCGACTCACTTGGGTATCTATACAGTTTTTTCTTCAACTCTACCCACAAGTGTTCAATTGGGTTGAGGTCTGGGGACCGTGGGGACCAATCCAAAATCTCTACTTTATTGTGATTGAACCATTTCTTCCCCAATCTTGACTAATGCTTTGTGTCGTTGTCCTGCTGGAACACTATGTTGTCCTTTTTATACCCATAGTACTGGAGTGAATGAAGTAACTCATCTTGTAGGATACTCACATATAGCTCAGCATTGAGACCACCATCATTTCTGGTGAAGTATCTTATGATGATATTGAAATTGAGGCTTCACCTTTTTTCGAACCACCATTCCCGACTTGTGTAACGTGCATCTGCAATCTCACTATTATGAAGTATACGAGCCACCTCCACTGCCGTTTTTGTTGCTCCAGAACTGATAGACCTTGTGATGATCCGACTTGTTGACTCCGATATTTTGCCTGGACGTCCACTTCTTGGCTTTTGAATGAATGGACAGAGTTCATTTCGCATTCTTACAACTGTCATGGCACTCACATGATGCAGTTTGGCAAATTTTTAGGCCGAGAGACTGCTATCAATGAGCTGGATGATGCTGTTTCTCTTTTCTTGGGAAATCTTCTTAGCTGCTCCTCGATTCAAACCAGTTACCTTTCGCTTGGGAATCAACCTAATAACACACTGAGCTATTATGGAATGTGAGAACTGATTGTATTGTGTAGTACACAGGAAGAAAAAGATTTTTACACCACCAGGAGCAAAACAGTAACAACACAGTGACAAGAATCTGACCAAAAGGGAAACTCTGGCTCTCTATAGTGTGAGGCAGTGACGGGGATCATATACGAGGGACGGTATATATGCCCCAGAATGTGTACAGAGACCTATTAAACCTGTTGAAGTGCATTGCAGTCACAGATACACTTGCGGCTGCAATGCAGGAATGAAGGTGAGCATTGACCTGGTCAGGCTATCTGGCTAAGGCAGATTAGTAAAACCCGGCATGGCCTTCATTTCTTGGAGGAGGTCACAGGAGGCAGTGGGGCGGCCTCCTGCCTCCAACCCGGGTTTTCCAGTGGCTCTTGCCACAGGTCCTTTAAAAAACCCTGCATTAAGGATTAGTGTTGTTCAGTGTTAGGACCTGCTAGGAAAATAGCAGGAAAGCTTGGCGGGACTGTGTGTAGCTGAACCTATGCCTGGTAAGGCTCTGCACCCGTCAGGCTCTGAGCGGCCCGGCGTGGCCGTTGCCCATAGCAACCGTTGTTATGGACTTATGTTAACCCGGCTGCAAACCGGCGGACTTTCTGTTTTACCCGTGAGTGTTAAAGCTGCCTATGTTGGATTTGCTTGGGTAACTGCCTCAGATACTGCATGGTGTGAACACCGCCGCCTTACAATAGACAGAACATATGTCCCCCATCCCATTACGCTCATTAATCCTCTCTTCTCCCACCTTAACACACAAAAATACATTCCAAAATCTTCTAACCTGAACAACGGTCAAATGTTGGAGATCAGTCACAGATTCCCTTTCACCTCCTCTATCCCCGCTATCCCACGTTTCAGGTTTCTTAGCTCTAAACATAGAGAAACCCGTCTCATGCTGCACATAACACATCTGCATCTCTGGCTGCTATGGGCATAAAAGGGGACAAACTTATGGTGCGGCACCCATGCTCCCCTGACCTCAACCCCATTGAGAACCTCTGGAGCATCATCAAAAGGAGTGTCTATGATGGCGGGAGGTAGTTCACATCTAAGCAACAGCTCTGGGAGGGTATTCTGTCCTCATGCAAAACAATTAAAGCAGAAACCATCCAAAACCTGACAAATTCAATGGACGAGAGAGTTCAGAAGCTCCTTTCGAACAAGCGGTCCTATGTGCAAATGTAACATCACCTAGAATAAAGTTTTGAGTTGAAAACTGTTTGATTTCAGTTTGTAATAACCTGCTAATGCTTATAATTTCAAAAATGACCATTTTTTTGTTCTTTATTAAAATGAAAAGGTTGAAAACTCTGCTGTGCATAATAATTTGGAACATGCATTTTGAGTGCAGTTTGAGCTTTTTATTTTTTTAAAAATATACTGTTATCATAGGCAGTTTGTACAAAAACCTTTCAATTGTACTCTAATAGTTATTTGACTGGAAAATTACAATGACTGCAATTCATATAGGTAATTTGGGAAAATCTGAGAAAATATTATTTGCATAATAATTTGGAACACAGTGTATATCCTATCAGGAGATGAAGGTCCTACTCACATTGTCCAACCTCTCCTTTATCCATTATGAATCCCTAAAAAAGTCAGTACATCAAGTCATGACCAAAGGAGATCTCTTTAGACCACTCATTGCATATGAATCATTATGCTCAAAGACAAGACCTCCAAGAAAAATATTCTCTTCTCTTTACAATACTCTACTCACAATAGATATACCCCCGAAAAGAGCATTCCTACTAAAATGGGAAAAAGAACTGGGGTTCTCATTTACAGAACCACAAATCAAGCTCATTTACAAATTTTCACATGGTCCATCACAATGCGTCAGAATTCAGGAAAATTCCTATAAAATAATCACCCACTGGTATACCACACCTATTCAGACTCACAGGTGGTTTCCCTCCACCCCTGACTTTTGCTGGAGATGTGAAAAAGACAAAGGTTCCTTCCTCCACATATAGTGGTCTTGCCCATCCATTCAGAAATTTTGGAAAATGGTTTCCCAAACCCTATCAGAGTTTCTACACACACGTCTAGATCTGTCTCCAGAACATATATTTTTACATTTCCTACATTTCCCAATAAAACCAAACAAAAAAATCGCTATTTAAACTTGTCTCCTTCGTCTTAGCAGCGGGCAAACTTCTTATACCGCCACTTTGGCGTACAACAGACATACCAAGTAGAAAACACTTACTCATAAAAATTGACCAACTATTTCATATTGAAGAGCTGACAGCCCTGTCAATGCACAAACTTTTCACTTTTCATCAGGTTTGTGCTCCATGGCAGGTTTTCAGACACTCAGCTAACTACATTTCTTCGGTAACTTAGACCCCACTGAGGCCCTGCAGTCCTCTATTCTCTAAACAACAATCCCCTTCCCCCGTATCCTACCCCTTCACTCCCCCTCAGTTATGGTTAAGATTTTCCCATCTTTTTTGACTATTAGATTTCTAGTAATAGATCATTTAAGTCTTTGATTTGTCTACTCTAGTTTGAAAATTATAAAAAGGAGAGATAATACTTAGTTTTTTATGATTAGCATCATTATCTAACTACCGGAAGAAATAACGACTTATTTCTGAAAAGAAATTTATGAATACTTCTTCTTTATCCTTTATTGCTGTTTCAATCTTTCATCAAACATGTTCTTCTTTTGCATTTTTACCAAGATAATGTTGATGCTTGTAATTGTTTCTGATTATTTCTCAATAAATAAAACATTGAAAACAAAACAGTGACAAGAATCTGCATAACTAATCATATGCTAAATAGTTACAAGTCAAATATATGTATGAGCTAGCCAAGATGATTTTCTATAAAATGATGGTAGTCTCACGCTCAAATCAGTAATGGATAGTGAGATATGGAGCCTGAAAGTCAAAAGTTCCAAACATTGTTAACCTTCTGCTCATCACTGCATATTTACATATATATGTATACAGTGCTGTGCAAAAGTTCTAGACAGGTGTGGAACAAATGCTGAAAATTAAAGAATGCTTTCAAAAATATAAGTGTTAATACCTCATTTTTATTGCTAGGCTGTGAACTATAACATGGTCCTCTTATTATCCAAAATCAAACAAAAATGGCTGCTGCATTCCTTGCTTAGACTTTTATACAGGCTACAATAGTCCCTCCTGTTTGACTGCATAATTGACTGTGACTCCATGCAATATTATAGCTTCAATTCCGTATAGGAAAGCCCGTGCAGTCACGCCTGAGGTCAGGTCAGCCTTCTGTGATTTATGCAATTGCCTGAAATGTGTAAAAATGTGGCTGCCAATTTTTGAGTTATTCAATCACATTTTTTTTTCTTTTTTATTCAGCCTTTTTCGTATTTTAATGTAATTTGTATCTATGCACAGAACACCATAAAAGGAAAAAAGAAATACTCTTTCTAATCTCCACCAAACAGTTCAGTATGTAGAGATGGAGAGTGTGGAGTGTGGGTAGATACAGATGGGACATATTGACAATGCCAAAGACTTTACTATGCTCCATTACATAGTAATACAAGGTAATACCCTCCTTCCACTCATCTGCTTATTTACAGCTAAATTCTTCTTCAGAACCAACTATATAAATCAGAGGAATTTCTAAAGGTTATTCATAGTTTTACTGAAATTAACTGATGGTTGTTATCACTAGAAGTAGAACAGTTTTATTGAGAATTTTCATCTGTTTCTTAGTTTTCATGCTTATTGAATGTAAACACAGAAAGAAATTAATTAAGAACATTTGTAAGGATTGTGCTTAAAGACAAGATGTTAAGAAACAAGTCAGGAAATAGAATGTATCACTTGTCTGCAGCCAATATGGCTAGATAGATACTGAAAATGCATACAAGATTTACAAAAATATAATAAATTAAAAAAATAATAATGTATCTCTTATGAATACAAAGGCTATCAAATTATATGTCTTAAACTAATAGACTGGAAAACAAAATGAGCACCGCTGCATGTAAACATTGGCGCTCAGTCCATAGATCATCCTCACCTACATTGCACAGACTAAGAGGGGAGGTCATGAACAGGCTGAGTAGTTCTACAGTGGTTACAAAAAGCAGAGCTCAGTCCTGTGGATTTAACATATGAAATTATTTTATTACTCCTGGGAATCTATGAATAAATTGGCAACTGGGTAGAATAATTTATCTTGTGGGGTGGGTTCCTCTGCAGACAGATACTGTCAACATAGATTGGACAGCTTCAGAATGTATGTTCAGCAGATTTAATTGAAACTATAACACCCAGTCTTAAAAGTGTTCATTAAAGGGGTTGCCTGGCCTTAGGCTACGAGTCGGCAGTCACTCCATGTGACTGCAGACTTGTGAGACCTCATAGTGGTGTGAGAATTCTCCATTGTCATGTGACCATCAGTATGCCATTTGTCTACTTCCGGACACATCCCGACTAGACGTGTCCAGCCTAACTCAATGCAAGTCTAGTTGGGATGTGACCGCATGTGTGCAAATCATATACTTGCAGGCATGCACCCACTGTTCCCAGTGTGCAGTGCACACTCTGTGAGGATTCAGAAGTCTGCAGTCACATACTGTGACTGCAGACTTGTAGACTAAGGCCACACAACCCCTTTAATTTCCAGGAGTAATAAGTATAGACAATAAGGAATTGTAATTTAATTGAGTTGGATGTCGCTGTAGTTTTTGTACACAATTATTACAAATAACCAACTCACAAAATTCAGCAATTTATTTCCGTCTTTCTATTGCAATAATACAAACTATTGTGCTTTGTTGTGTTTTAGTATCTATTATTATCTACGGCAACAATGCAGGAGAAGTTGTTCACCCATGGGCTATGTTTGTTGCCGTAGGCATGGATCAAAACAGTAAATCTGATTACAGAGCCTCTAGGTAGATGGATGTCCAAAAAATGTTGTAAAGTAATATACTATATTACATGAACATTGCTGACAACATAGATGAAGAGGCTAAATAATTTAGGAAACAGCAGTGTTTTCATCTATTTTATATGAATTTTGCACTGGATTGTTATTGTATCGGTATTATTTACAGTATGTGAATGTAAAGATTCATCATTTACTGTCAAAGATGAAAACTGATGATAACAGATATGAATATTTTTCCAGACAGGAAATAATTGTGGCACTAACATATAAAAAGCTGCATGCCATAAACATGTTCATATGAACAGCTATTCCTCCATTGTAAACTTGCAGAATTGGCCTAGCATCATGGACATGTCTTTTTAAAAGAAAGAAAATAATAATCTGATACCAAAATTCTCCGGCAGCTTTTTATTTACCTTGAAAATAAAATATTGGGCATGTTGAATCCAACATGCGCAATCCTTCTTTTATTTGTTGAGGGAAAATAAGAAACCCAATAAAAATTAGTCAATGAAACTGAAACTGGTCACCATAACAGTTCATGTTCTTTAGTTGATTACTTATTTTTTTATGTAGGGCACAGATTTTAGCTTTTACTTTATTACATATAGAGTTTAGCAGATGTGATGAAATTCAAAGTCAAATTGCATGAATTTTCCCTAGAAATTTGATTCCCAGCAAATTTATTTTCTGCAAATTATATGCCCCTATTTATTCTCTGGAGATGCACTTAGGGAGAGAGCAGGACCACTTTAAGAGGGCTAGTTGTGGGCTGCCCTTACAGGTTATTGTAGCCCATCATACAAATCTATAGCACTACTCGGATATACCTTGGACTTTCTGAAAAGTGACTGAGGAATGAAATGCCCCAGAACCTGCCTACCTTTGATTCAATGCCTAATGGGTGAGGATACTCCTTTTTATTCCCTATTTTCCTTATATCTCACCACTATATAGGAATATGTTGACCACTGTCACATGTATTCCATATTCGCTCATATTAATAATAATAATAATAATAATAATAATAATCTTTATTTATATAGTGTCAACATATTCCGCAGTGCTTTACAATTCAGAGGTTCACATACATCAGTCATAAGTAACAGTTAAAGATAATACAATAATTAAAGCAAAAATAATGAAGGCCCTGTTCGTAAGAGCTTACGATCTGCAATGAGGTGGGGGTGACACAAACTACAGGGGCTTATTTACAATGATGGTCCAGCCATCTTGAGGGGATGAGGGATAGATAAAGGCTGCATGAGCTCATCACCAGCCAGTATACGTAGTGCTTTTGGGTTTGGTGGAGATTTATGTTAGGAGAAGTAAGGGATGGGCTATAACAGACCTGGGCAAAGTGCGGCCCGCGGGCCACATGCGGCCCTCTGGCTGCTCCAGTCCGGCCCGTGGACCAAGACTGCCAAGGGGCTGATAACAGTGGCCCACGGGCCGCACTATGCCCTTCCCAGCTCACACACATGCCGTCACTGCCCGCCGTCACTGCCCGCCCACACGCCGTCACCGCTGTCTCAATCCACGGTCTCAATCCGCTGTGAATGCATTGGTGGAGGAGGGGCCGCTACCTCGCTCTTCCATCAATCAGCATTAGAAACAGCTGACGCGATGGCGTCAGCCTGTGCACTGCGGAGAGTCAGTGCTTCTCAGACAGGAGCGCCAGGGGAACAGGGAGTGAGGTAAGTATATGCTGGACATAGGGGGGGCTTTAATGATGGACACAGGGGGGGCACTCTCATGCTGGACGAAGGGGGGGCTTTAATGCTGGACACAGGGGGGGTACTCTCAGGCTGAACACAGGGGGGCTCTCATGCTGGACACAGGGAGGCTCTCATGCTGGACACAGGGGGGGGCTCTCATGCTGGACACAGGGGGGCTCTCTCATGCTGGACACAGAGGGGCTCTCATGCTGGACACAGGAGGGGCTGTCATGCTGGACACAGGGGGGGCTGTCATGCTGGACACTGGGGAGGGCTGTCAGGCTGGACACTGGGGAGGGCTGTCATGCTGGAGACACTGGGGGGCTCTCATGCTGGACAATAAGGAGGGCTGTCATGCTGGACACAGGGGTGCTCTCATACTGGAAACTGGGGGGCTTTAATGCTGGGCACTGGGAGGCTTTAATGCTGGACACTAAGGAGGGCTGTCATACTGGACACTGGGGAGGGCTGTCATGCTGGACACTGGGGAGGGCTGTCATGCTGGACACTGGGGAGGCTCTTGGGCTCTCATACTGGACATGAGGGGGCTGTGTGAGGCTCATGCTGGACATGAGGGGGCTGTGTGGGGCTCATGCTGGACACGGGAGGGATGTGTGGGGCTCATGCTGGCCACGGGGGGGCTGTGTGGGGCTCATGCTGGACATGGGGGGCTGTGTGGGGCTCATGCTGGACACAGTGGGGCTGTGTGGGGATCATGCTGGACACGGGTTGGCTGTGTGGGGCTCATGCTGAACACGGGCGGGGCTGTGTGGGGCTCATGCTGAACATGGGGGGGCTGTGTGGGGCTCATGCTGGCCTTGTGGGGCTGTGTGGGACTCATAATGGACATGGGGGGCTGTGTAGGGCTCATGCTGTATATAGAGAGGCTGTGTTGGGGCTCAAGCTGTATATAGGGGGATGTCAGCACACTTAATTCTGCTCAATATTAAGTTACACAATTCATATTTATGTAATCATTAATAATAATAATTAGAATTAATATGTTAATATTAATATTGAGCAGAATTAATTTCAGCCTATTGGTTCGGCCCTCCCCAACAGTCACAGTCTCTCATGTGGCCCCTCGGGAAAATTAATTGCCCACCCCTGGGCTATAAGAATATAAAAGGACTTCGATTAGAGAACGTGATAGGCAGCCCTAAACAGGTGTGTTTTTGGGGAGCGCCTAAAACTGTGTAAGTTGTGGTTCATCCTAATGTCTTGGGGTAGAGCATTCCAAAGTATAGGTGCAGCTCAGGAGAAGTCTTGAAGCCGGGATTGGGAGGTACGGATTAGTGCGGATGCTAGTCGAAAGTCACTTGCAGAGCGTAGAGAACGGGTAGGCCGATAAACAGAAATGAGGGAAGAGATGTAGGGGGGGTGCCACACTGTGGAGAACTTTGTGGGTGAAAACAAGCAATTTAAATTGGATCCTATAATTCATGGGCAGCCAGTGCAATGACTTGCACTGAGCGGAGGAGTCTGAGTAACGGTTAGCCAAATAGATGACCCTTGCTGCAGCATTAAGGATGGACTGGAGAGGGGAAAGTCGAGTGAAGGGGAGTCAAATTAATAGAGAGTTATAGTAGACAAGGCGGGAGTGGATCAGGGCAACAGTGAGGGTTTTTGTTGTTTCCAAGTGTAGCATCGACGTCTCTGCCTCCTGCCGGGCAGAGACGCCGTTCCCCTCACCGCCGCGGTCCCGGTCCGGCATCTTCCTGTACTCCTGCTGCTGAGGCGCGCACTGCGTGCAGCTTCCGGGGCGCTGTGCTTAGGGCGCATGCGCACGCGCTCTCTCCCTCTTAAAGGGGCTGCATGCACCACCCTAAAAAGTCCCCGATCAATGGCCGGAGGACTGCCACTATATTATGCACCTCCTCCAAAATGGAGGTGCCTGTGCAAGGTTGTTGTTTGTGTCCTAACATTCTCCTCAGCACTCAGGTTCCTTGCCCGCCAGTCTGTCTAACTGTCCTGCCCGCCAGTCTAACAGTCCTGTCCGCCAGTCTGTCTAACAGTGTTGCCCGCCAGTCTGTCTATCAGCTGTGTCCGCCAGTCTACCTACCCAGAGACTAAGCCACCATGTGACCTGGGTCGGTCCGAGTAGGTGTGTCACCCTGGCCTGGATGCCACAAAATGTAATAAAGCTGTGTCTGAGAGCAAGGGGGAGGTTCTCTAGTCAGGGGAACATTAGCATGCAGTACCTCCTGTCTCAGGCCAGTAGGGGGAGCAGGCTGCCCCTATAAAAGCTGGTGCTGGGGGCAGGGTTAGGGAGAACTGGATGACCTGTCTCAGTACTGAGACTTGTCCCGGAGCAGAGCAGGGACAGAAAGTTGTATTGCACCTAAGAGGAAGTGTGGCAGGAGGAGAGCCACAAGCCAGAGACAAGAGGTGAAGTGAGCCTGTCTTAGCAGATAAAGGACTTAATTTACCAGACTTTGGTGTCTGAGGCTGGGAGGATTCCACATCCCACAGCAGATAACCAGTCCGCAGGGGACTGTAGGTTCCTTGGCCTAAGAAACCTGGAGGCTCTGCCACAACAGAAGGGACCAGTAAAGCCGTACCAGGCCGGGAGCAGAAAGGAACCCACATCGCAGGCCATACAGGCGAGAGTACACGGAAAGCTCGGAAACATGGGCTGTTACCCTATAAGGAGGAGATAGCCAGAAGGAGCACAGAAAGCACAGTAGGCCTACACCCTCACCCTGACCAGGGCCAATTTCCCCATTGCTCTCAGACATCCAGGTCCCCTCCTAGCCGGGACTGTTTATGGGTCAGTTTACCTGTTTTAGTAAAGGCCCTGGACTGCAACCTGTTGTCTGTGTGCTCCTTCGCGCCTCCAGAACTACCGGTACTGGGACTCTCACCACCATCACTACCACCATCCATTATACTGCCCTGGGGCCGCACTCTTCCCATGGGGAGTCACACTACCCTAGCTGCACACCTCATCAGCCCCAGCGGTCTGCATGCAGCGGCGGTTCCTAATAACCGCAATCCACGGGTGGCGTAGTCGGACATAATCATCAGCGCATAACGGACTACCACTGGCCTGACCACCCTGAGCCACAGAACCGGGTTGCCACTACTACTCCCATCGTTCCCCTACTGCCCGGATCCGAGTGCCCCATGGCCCAGGCGGCGAGTCAGCTTTGGCGTAGTCGGCAGGATTGCAACCAACCCGCCACAAACGGGTATTGCGTGACTGAAAAAGACTTTGCACTTACCTGAAAAGAGGTTTCCCGCCGTCCGGAGCCGTTTCCCGCCATTTCCAGCCGTCTCCCGCCATCTTCCATCGGTTCCCGCCATCTTCAGCCGTTTTCCCGCCATCGGACGCCATCTTCAGGACGCCGCGCAGGAAGAAGAGGGGCGTGGACATCCAAACCGCGCGAGACCCAAAGCTCCGCCCCACGCACCGACGCTGCGCAAGGTCCTGGAAGGGAGAGAGAGTGACGCTGACGACACCAGGACGCGACGCAAGGTCCTCGTCCAGAGCAGCAGCAGCGGAGCCGCGGCCTACAGAAGAGGATCGTCGGAAGGTAGGCCACGCTTAACTAGGGGGGAGGAAGATGTCGGGTACAGAGGCGCCCACTACCATCAACGCAGCTGCAGCAGCGGTGATGCCATTTTCCCTGCCCTACATCCCTAGAGCGGCCTGGCTGCCCAAGTACTCAGAGGAGCCCCATGCCCTAACTGACTTTAAGGAAAGGCTGTACAGTTTGTTCCAAGTCTACCCCCTGACAGAGGAACAGAAGGTCAGCATTTTAACAGTGCAGTTAACTGGTGCAGCCCAAAGGGAGGTAAAATCATGGCCCACTGAGGAGAAAAGGACCGTGAAGGGTATTCTGGCCCGGCTGCGGGGTACCTTTGACACACGTACCTCCGCTGAAATTAAAATGAGGTTCTATGGATGTAAGCAGCGGGCACAGGACAGCATCAGAGACTATGCCCTAAATTTGCAGGAAGCCTTGAGGGCCATCCAACAAGCTGACCCTGGCAGCGTGCAGGAAACGGATAAGCTACTAACAGAACAGTTTATAGAAGGTCTGCTGTCTAGCGCCCACAGGACCCAGCTGCGCCTCATGTTCTTTCAGAACCCTGATCTGACCTTTGCCCAATTCAAGGACAGGGCCATAAGGGTGCTCCGAGAATCCGCAACAAGTGGCGCTATAAACTCCCGGCGCCCTGCTCTCACCTACCACCAGGAGGCGGCGCCCTCCTCTTTGGATTCCGTGGGGGCTGATGCACAGGCCCTGAACCAAGCCCCGTCGAAAGATCTGCACCACCAAGTCCAGGAGCTGACCAGGAGCGTCGCGGCGTTGACCAGGACAGTCCAGGCGTTACAAGTGGACCCGTCAAGACCCATCGAGCTGGCTTCAAGTCCGGAGGATGTCCCGTGGCGTCGACCGAGGAGGATCCCGTCGTTCTGAGGGAGGCCCACGGACCGCTACGCAGAGGATGGACAGCCCATTTGCCGCCGATGCAACCAGCCCGGACACATTTCCAGGTACTGTAATTTAAACGGGTCCAACCTGAGGCAGAGGGCCAACCCCCAGGCATAAGATCACCAGGCCCTTACAATTGGCGTAATAAGTATGTTGGGGGGCGCCCGGTTTTACCCGTGGTGCTGGACGGTATCCCCATGAGCGCCTTGCTGGATACTGGGTCGCAAGTAACCACTATCCCTTATGTACTTTTTAAGCAGTATTGGACTGATGCTGATATCAAACGGTATCCAGACAGTAACTTGAGCATCATCGCCAGTAATGGCTTACCCGTGCCGCAGATGGGGTTCAAGGAGATGACCATTAAGATTGGTAAAGTTGAACTGCCGGCACAGGGAGTAATTATTGTGGACATTGACCGTCGTGAAAGTCACCCTAAAATAACTGTGGGTACTAACGTGATAGAAAATTGTTTTTCAGAGGTAATTGTAATTCAACAACAGGTGGTGGTGAATGCTAGTTCCAGCCAACAGAGAGTCCTCAACAAGGAGATAAAAGCCCTGATGAGACGGCAGCGGGTAGAACTGTCTGGTGGTGAGATCGGTAGCGTAAGACTGAGTGACCCATTCCCCATTTCCATGCCTCCCAAAAGTGAAATGATGATCTGGTGTCGGACTGCAATCGGGTTGAGAGGTAGAGACTACCAAGCCATGGTAGAACCCGTGTACTCAGACAGCAGGCCCACCATTTTGACAGCCCGGGGGGTGGTTGATGTCCGTCATGGGAGGGTGCCCGTACGCATCCTCAACATTGGGGAGAGGGAAGTACACTTACCCAGGTACGCTACACTCGCCGAACTGTTTGATGTCGAACACAAAGGTATCAGGGCCGTGGAACCCTTGCCTCCATCTCCACAGGCGGAGGGTAATGGCTCCCAGAAACAAAAGGAGGACTGGTGCCAGAAACTCCATGTGGGTGCTGACTCCACTCCCCTGCACCAAAAACAAGGAGTGTACCGGGTGGTACAGGAGTACAAGAGAGTCTTTAGTAAGCACCCGCTGGACTTCGGCAGAGTAAAGGGGATAGAACACCACATCCCCACAGGGAGCCACCCACCAATAAAAGAAAGACACAGACCTGTACCCCCTGCACATTATCAGAACGCAAAGGGCATGCTAAAAGAAATGAAAGAAGCTGGGGTCATTAGAGATAGCTGTAGCCCCTGGGCAGCCCCCTTGGTTCTGGTGAAAAAGAAGGACGGCACCATGAGAATGTGCGTAGACTATAGACAAATCAACCGTATCACCCATAAAGACGCATACTCGCTGCCTAGAATAGAGGAGTCTTTAGCCGCACTAAAATCAGCTAACTTCTTTTCTACTTTGGACCTTACTAGCGGGTACTGGCAGGTTCCTGTGGCAGAGGCTGACAAGGAGAAGACCGCCTTCACCATCCCGATGGGACTGAGCGAGTTCAACTGTATGCCTTTCGGGCTCTGCAACGCACCAGGGACCTTCCAGCGGCTGATGGAATGCTGTCTAGGGCACCGAAACTTCGAGACGGTCCTCCTTTACCTGGACGAAGTGATCGTCTATTCGAAAACCTACGAGGACCATCTAAAGCACCTGGCCGAGGTGTTCGAAGCCCTGGTGGCAGGCTACGGCCTGAAGGTGAAACCATCGAAGTGTCACCTGCTGAAACCAAAGGTCCAGTACCTAGGGCACGTGGTAAGCGCGGAAGGAGTGGCCCCCGACCCTGACAAGGTCACGGCAATCAAGAGCTGGCCAAGCCCCTCGAACATCAAAGAGGTGAGACAGTTTCTCGGATTGGTAGGCTACTACCGAAGGCTCATCCCCGGGTTCACTAGGATGGCAGCTCCTATGCAGGACCTCCTAATCGGACAGTCTAAGTCCAGGAGCCAAAAGCCGCCCTTCAAGTGGGATAAACTGGAAGAGGAGTCCTTCCGCCAGTTGAAGATGGCCCTCACGGGGGATGAGATCCTGGCCTACCCTGATTATGGTCAGCCTTTTATTCTCCACACGGACGCCAGTAATGTGGGACTGGGAGCAGTACTGTCCCAAAACCAACAGGGCAGAGAAAGGGTGATCGCGTACGCCAGCCGGAAGCTGAGGCCCACCGAGAGGTACCCGGAGAATTACAGCTCCTTCAAGCTAGAATTCTTGGCGGTGGTGTGGGCCGTGACAGAACGCTTCAAGCATTACCTGGCCTCCGCAAAGTTCACCGTGTACACGGACACCAACCCGTTGACACACCTGGACAATGCAAGACTGGGTGCCCTAGAACAGCGGTGGATGGCCCGTCTCTCCAACTATGACTTCGTGATCAAGTACCGGGCCGGCAAAACCAATGCCAACGCTGACGCCCTATCGCGGATGCCTCACTTACCTGAAGGTGACGAAGACCCAGAAGAGCTGGAGGAGGTAGAACTCCCCGCGTTTCACCGGTATGGAGCCGCTCAATACTCCTACCGCGTGAAGGAGGAGGATCTAACAACCGTGATGATCAATCCCCTACCTCACCACAGCTGGGCTGAGACCCAAGATAGTGACCCTGCCATCCACCTGGTGAAAGATCTGCTGACCCAGGAGGACGCTCGCATGGATCCGGATGCTCCAGAGGAAGCCAAGCAGCTGTGGAAGGAGAAGAGCAAGCTGTTCCTCTACAAAGGCAAGCTGTGCAGAAGGATTGTCAACCACCGGACGCACGAGCTGACCTGGCAAGTCGTGGTCCCAAGGCGGGATGCAGCTATGGTCCTGGGGGCTTACCATGACAGAGCGGGGCACTTCGGTTGGAAGAAACTGGAGTTCCTGCTAAGAGGATGGTTCTTTTGGGTCAGCATGAGAGGGGCTGTAGAAAAGTGGTGCAGAGACTGTGGCCCTTGTCACCTAAGGAGGAAGGACCGTGCCAGCCAGAAGACACCCTTGAGGCCGATCGTCACCACGCAGCCTCTTGAGCTGGTAGCTCTGGACCACGTCAAATTGGCTCCAAGCCGGTCAGGATACATCTATGCCCTGACAATCGTGGACCACTATTCCCGTTTTCTAGTGGTGGTCCTGGTAAAGGACTTGACAGCCCAAACAGCGGCCAGAGCCTTCCAGCAATACTTCTGCCGTCCACACGGGTATCCGGAACAGGTCCTGACAGACCAGGGTCCAGCGTTCGAGGCTGAAATCTTCCAAGAGTTCTGCAACCTCTATGGCTGTAAGAAGATTCGGACAACGCCTTACCATCCACAAACCAACGGGATGTGTGAGAAAATGAACAATATAGTCATTGATCTCCTGAAGACGTTGCCCCTGGAGGAACGCAGCCTGGGCCAGAAAAACTGCCGGACCTGATAGACTTATACAATCATATCCCGGTGAATGCTACCAACTGCACCCCGGCTTACCTGATGCGAGCCAGACCAAGTAAGCTGCCCGTAGACCTGGAGAAGGGAGTCCTGACGCCTGAGGACACCTCCCCGGATGCGGACTGGGATACGGAAAGGCAACTGCAGTACAAGAAGGAACAGGAGAGTGTGGAGAGGAGCCTGGCCCAGGTGAGAGAACGGCAAGAAAGACTCTTCAACCAACACGCCCCTGCTGGTCCCCAAGAACCTGGTGAGCAAGTCCTAAAGCGGAAGAGAAGGCTACATAAGTTGGACGACCAGTGGGAAAGGGAACCCTACACCATACTGCAGTCTGACCACGACAACCCGAAGGTGTGCGTGATCACCAAGGACGGAGGAGAAACCACTAATACCGTCTCCAGAGACCACCTCAAAAGGTGCCCCGAGCAACTCCGTAGTGCAGAAGAGGATCAGAGTGACCTTGAACCCGCAGAGGACAAGGAAGAAATGATCAGCACTGTTCTCGGAGAGTTCCCTCAGTCCTGGACTCGAATAAATGATGCCATAGTGGTACCCGTCCTGCATTTCCTGCAACCGGCACAGCAACAACCAACACCAGAGCCGGAAGGTGAAGAGGAGCAAGCGGCTCCAGAGGCAGAAGAGCCTGTATCAGCAGCCCAGGAGAGTCAACCCTCTGCTGACAGTGAGCCTGCCATGCCTGCGGTAAGCCAAAGAACGCGCAGACAGCTGCCTGCCCTACCTGTACACCCAGCTGGTAGCTGTACCCCTAACGCTAGTGGGGAAAGCAAAGTCGGTCCACCACCAGACAGTGGGTTAAGGAGATCAACCAGGAGCACAAAGGGGCAGATACCCGCTCGCTGGAGAATATAGAGCGCGCTAAAATTGTAAATAACCCTGTTGCCAAATGTTGAATTGTTTGCCAAGTTACCTGCGTGATTAGTAATTGTGTATTTCAGTTCCTTACAGTTGCCGTACAGACTCGAAGGTTATGGACTTTTTATAACCGGAATCTTGTATGGACTGCGTTCGGAGCCTAACCAAGGAGTGAACTAAGACTGTGAAGGACTTGGGGTAGGACAGACCCCCACCTGGTTAAGGCTCCCCGTTGTATTGGTGATATGGACACCCGGTCACAGACCACACAGTGACCTTAAGAACTCAAGCTGTGCGTCGTCTGTCTGTTAATGTTTTATGGTTATGCATATTGTCTTTGTTTATTGTTTAGTCCCGGAGTACTAAATTTTACTAGGGGGGAATGTGTCACCCTGGCCTGGATGCCACAAAATGTAATAAAGCTGTGTCTGAGAGCAAGGGGGAGGTTCTCTAGTCAGGGGAACATTAGCATGCAGTACCTCCTGTCTCAGGCCAGTAGGGGGAGCAGGCTGCCCCTATAAAAGCTAGTGCTGGGGGCAGGGTTAGGGAGAACTGGATGACCTGTCTCAGTACTGAGACTTGTCCCGGAGCAGAGCAGGGACAGAAAGTTGTATTGCACCTAAGAGGAAGTGTGGCAGGAGGAGAGCCACAAGCCAGAGACAAGAGGCGAAGTGAGCCTGTCTTAGCAGATAAAGGACTTAATTTACCAGACTTTGGTGTCTGAGGCTGGGAGGATTCCACATCCCACAGCAGATAACCAGTCCGCAGGGGACTGTAGGTTCCTTGGCCTAAGAAACCTGGAGGCTCTGCCACAACAGAAGGGACCAGTAAAGCCGTACCAGGCCGGGAGCAGAAAGGAACCCACGTCGCAGGCCATACAGGCGAGAGTACACGGAAAGCTCGGAAACGTGGCTGTTACCCTATAAGGAGGAGATAGCCAGAAGGAGCACAGAAAGCACGGTAGGCCTACACCCTCACCCTGACCAGGGCCAATTTCCCCATTGCTCTCAGACATCAAGGTCCCCTCCTAGCCGGGACTGTTTATGGGTCAGTTTACCTGTTTTAGTAAAGGCCCTGGACTGCAACCTGTTGTCTGTGTGCTCCTTCGCGCCTCCAGCACTACCGGTACTGGGACTCTCACCACCATCACTCCCACCATCCATTATATTGCCCTGGGGCCGCACTCTTCCCATGGGGAGTCACACTACCCTAGCTGCACACCTCATCAGCCCCAGCGGTCTGCATGCAGCGGCGGTTCCTAATAACCGCAATCCACGGGTGGCGTAGTCGGACATAATCATCAGCGCATAACGGACTACCACTGGCCACGGAACCGGGTTGCCACTACTACTCCCATCGTTCCCCTACTGCCCGGATCCGAGTGCCCCACGGCCCAGGGGGCGAGTCATAGGCACTTAGTTACGCTCCTCTGGTCCCTTACTTGCATTAAAGCACAGATGTTCCACCATCCAGACCTGCAACACCAAGGTGAGAAAGGGGCAGATTCTAGAGATGTTCTTCAGGTGCAAGCGACAAGAGCGGGCAAGAAATTGTATATGGAAGGTGAAGGAAAGATTGCTGTCAAACACAACGCCCAGACAATGCGCCTGCTGGCTTGGCGTTATTGTGGCGCCACACACGGAGAGAGAGATGTCAGATGTGAGTAGATGGTGGGAGCAGAAGAAGTTCAGTTTTGGAAAGGTTGAGTTTCAGATAGAAAGTGGACATGATGTTAGAAACTGCGGCCAGACAGTCACTGGTGTTCTGTAGTACAGTGGGGGTAAGGTCAGAGGATGAGGTGTATAGTTGTGTGTAATCAGCATAAAGATGGTACTGAAAACCAAATTTGCGGATGGTCTGTCCAATTGGGGCTGTGTAGAGAGAGAAGAGAAGTGGGCCTGAACCTTGAGGAACCCCAATAGTGAGAGGAAGGGGGGAAGAAGTGGAGCCAGCGAATGATACACTGAAAGAGCGGTCAGATAGGTAGGAGGAGAACCAAGAGAGAGGAGTGTCTTTTATGCTGATTGAGTGGAGCATAGAGAGTCGGAGGTGGTGGTCAAATGTGTCAAAAGCTGCAGAGAGGTCAAGAAGAATGAGCAGAGAGTAGTCACCATTACGTTTTGCTGTCAGAAAATCACTGGTTACTTTGATGAGTGCAGTTTCTGTAGAATGTAGGGGCGGAAGTCGGACTGTGATGGGTCTAGAATAGAGTGAGTGGAGAGGTAATTGGTAAGGCAGGAGTAGACCAGGCGCTCCAAGAGTTTAGATATGCATAGTGGTCCAGATTCAGCGGATCAACACTAGAGTTTGCTCTACTGGTTCAATCAGTCTCTCACTGTCCAGCTATCCCTCTATTGGACTATTGAGACAGATCGATAAGTGACTGGGATCTACTGGTGGCTCAGATGCAACCCCAGTCTGACCTCCTGGATTTGATTCTAGTGCAGGCCTTTGCGCCTGAATCATCCCTGATCCCATTCTTTCTATCAGTCATTTATCCGACCACAAGAAATTTCAATTGCTCCATATTTTACATGCATGGGATCCCGGCTGGAGTTCAGTGTCGTCTTTTCTGTATGTTTTTACTTTGAGCAGCATTAATTGATGTGATTTTTTTACAATGGTTGAGTAAAAGTTATGTTTTAACATTATTCATCACCTACTTAAATTTTTATTACAGATTCCAATTAGCTTCAGGGTGTGTCACGCAAGGTGAGGGAAAAACTAAGTGCAATACGAAGGGAAGAGGGGAGGAATCCCAAACACTAGGGAAAGGGAGAGTGGAGACCCCTAGACAGATCAAATATCACCCTGCCTACCCCATCATCCCTATATAGGTTCCACACCTATCGCCGAGCAGGAACCTGAGCCTTGAATGTCCCTAGAGCTAGGCCCTAGATAGGGAGGAGACAGGGTAAGCACTAGTCAAGCCACACTACATACTTAAGACAACAAGGTAGACAAACAAAGGGGATACACTTAGCTTGAGCAGACACCAGAGAAATAATGGCAACTGTCCTCCAAGGGCACCAGAAAAGAAACTATCCAACTGCTAGTGCTCCAAGCCTACACAGAGGTACAAGAACTATCACCAGCGACTCTCTGGAGAAACTGAGGCTATTTAATTACCCAGCAAGGGTGTGTCAATCAGCAGCAGAAGGTGAGGTCGCTGTTGGTGCTAAAGGAAGAAGGATAAAACTATACTACAGAGATGAGGGAATCATGAAGGCGTCTGCAATGCCAAGCGCAGTGACCTTCTACAGCCGGCACCAGAGCGACTGTCACACCTGACACACCTGTGACAGTGTGTGATAGCAAGCGAGGTTACCCCATGTGAGAACTAGCAAACAATATGCAAAGATTGATCTGGTTTAATTCAAACCTAGAACCAACAGAACCAATCAATCAACTAAATAGTATATGCAACAAATTTTCTGTCCAGATTTTATAATATCAGCATTGTGGATGAGATTTTACAAAATTGAATCCTCATCTCATAGAGATATAATCTACAGTAAAAATAGACCGGTACTGTGGATTTTCACTGTGGATTTCATTCTGCAAATTTTACTGCAAATTAACTGGTGCGGAAAAATCTGCAGGAAATCTATCCTGTGTGGACCTACACTGAAAGTTTTACATCTGCTTAATACATTAGTAGTTAGTCTATAAATGCAGAATATACCACCTAACAGGTCAAACAATTTTCTTCTCTGTTCATATTACATCTCAACAAGGCAAATCTCATGGAATATTGCAGGGGGGGTGGATATTGCCATAGCTGCACTAACATTTGATTGGTACTACTTGCCATGGGCACTATACTAGCATCGAGTCAAGCTAATAATATTACTTCTGGGTTACTTTTCAAACAGTAGCTGTCAAATTCAATAACATAATTATCAACAAAAATGAGAAACGTGATGAAGTATGACACGTAGGGGTATTCATGTCTGCATTCAGATTTAGTGATCCTGAATAACCAAATCAAGTTCTTCATTATAAATTAGATTTCAATTAAATCTTGTATCAAATAAAATATTTACAGTCTGTTAGACTAACAATGCGTTTCCGTCAAACTAAACTGTCAACATTCTAAAAGAAAAGACTCCTCTCGCTTAACCAATGAGAGAAGCAGATGCTCTACTGCGGTCAGATGGATAATTTGTTATTCTCCTAAAGCGTTGCGGAGTTAAAGAGTTACAATCATAATTTTAAAATTGTAATTAGAGTTGACAGTTTCATTAAACAGTGAATTAATGCTGTTGACAAAACACAGACTGAGATTAGAAAAGAACACCTGAGGTTTTATATAAATCCAATAAGGCTATTCACATATTTTACAAAGTGGTTTACAATGGGAAATTAGACTGTTCTCTTCCTTCCCAGTATGTTCCGTGACTAATAAGTTGTAAAAATTCAGTTACTGCAGAGAGACGGAGGATGGTCTGCCCGTAGATTGTTCTTCCTGTTAATGGCCTTATAAATAGCAGTCTCCTAAGATTGAAAATTGAAGATATCAGCAGGTGTGTGGCAGGAGAACTATAGAGATCAAGAAGAACAATCAGGATAATGATATAAATCAGCATTAAAATATTTACCATAAAACTCTAATGGGAAAAGAAATGATGCAACTTAAATGCTTTACTTTTTTAGTTACTTATTTGCTTGTGTATCAAGGAAAGTGAAAAACTTTTAGCTGTGTAGTTTGTTACATCTTAGTATATTTTTAAATAATTTTAAAGGGAACCTGTTGGGTCACATAATGCTATTAATCTTCAGATATAGGGTTAATCTGCAGGTTAATAGCGTAATGAAGTTGCCCAGCTGCTGTACTGAAGGTGTGGCATCCGGGAGAAAATTAACTTTATTTCTACAGGGAGCCGCCAGCTTTCAGTTATACAGGTGTGTCAGCATGGCTCCTGTCAATGCTTACTATACTATGAGTGGTAACTGTAAGCATGACCCGGCACTTTGACTGACAGCCAGCACTGATGCCCTGCTGAGTGAGCTGTCAGTCAAAGTGCCGGCTTATAGTCATCACTCACAGTATAGTGAACAATGACTGTAACCGCATCGGCACACCTGTATAACTGAAAGCCGGAAACGTGTCACATTTTCAGGACAGTGGCCAAGCATCTTCATAATGCTATCAACCTGCAGATTAACTCTATATCTGCAGGTATGCAGCATTGATAGATATATAGCACTCATCGTGTGTTGTGAGGTGCTCAAGCAGTGTTCCAACTCGAAGTCAATATAGAAAAGGACTTGGCACTCAAAAGGGTTGCAGTGAACAGAAGAGACGTTTATTCAGGCAATCGTAAACGGTTAAACGTTTTCGGTCCTATATTTGGACCTTCATCAGAACTGATTGCCGGTAGTTCTGGGATAAGCTGCCTCGTGGTAGCGCTGTGTATGCGACACACGTCGCTGCAGGGTATGCCGCACAGCGCTACCTTGAGGCAGCTTATCCCAGGCCCACCGGCAATCAGTTCCGACGAAGGTCCAAATATAGGACCGAAAACGTTTAACCATTTATGATTGCCTGAATTAACATCTTTTCTGTTCATTGCAACCCTTTTGAGTGCCAAGTCCTTTTCTGTATGCAGGTATGTAGCATTATCAGAAATGACAGGTTCCTTTAATTTTTCAAATTATATTATACAGGGAGTTGCACACAACAAAAGGCTCATGTACAGCAAAAATGTTACACGCACGCCGCTAGGTTCAGATAGGGGAGAGACAGGTTACATGAATTCTTTGGAATCCTGGGGGAACTATTACTTAGGGCGACCATAGACCATGTGCTGCAGCTTCTCTCAGGCACAGAGGGGTATTGACCCTCAGGCACAGACATGTAGGTTGTTTCACTTGCTGACCAGGCACACTTGACAAGAGTCTTCATAAACGGTAGAACAGTAGCATTTAATAAGAAGCCGCACAGCCAGTGCAAGTTAAGTCTTATGAGCAACAAGCTCCAGTGACAAACAGTACAGTTTCCTTAGCAACACAGCAGTTCACAGTCTTCCCAGTAGTACAGGACAGCGCAGTTCTAATGCAAAGGCACATTAATGAACACAGCATTCTTTACAGCATTGTGAGATGGAGGAGGGGGGGGTTTGCTGAGGGACATGATCCCTGTGACACCATTTCTTCCACTCCTTATCTTTATGCCTGGCAATACTCTGCACTGCTAGTTCAGGAACTCTGCCTGACCTGTGCACTGCTTAGCTTCACTTCTGACTTGAATCCTTTTCACTTGAAGGGGCTCTTCAGTGAGATGAAGAACACACACACCACCTTTCTTTTCAGCTCCAGCCAGACAGTAAACAACTTCCCCACAATCCCCCTGGGGCTCTGCTAAAACTCTCCCCTTCTTCTGTGACTGTGTTAACCCCTCTAGTTGCTGGATGCTTCTGGAGCACGACACTTCCTGTCTCATGTGCTCGTGTTACTTCTAATAGTTGCTTAATGCTTTTAAGGCAACAGCACTTTTCCTGCATGTCACAGAAAGAATGTTAAATTCCTATTGAACATATTTCACATTGAGGAACCATACTCTCCCTTAATAGCAAAGATTTTATTAGAAAATATCCGCCCATTAGAGCATACCACAATATTCGATTTGCTTAGATTCCTCTGTTTTGCTAGCAAAAAAAAAAAAACAGAGGTGCAGTTTGGGCTCATAGCAAACTTTGGACACCCCACAGATACAGTATGTCCGCTCTTGCAGTCATTCTCACTATGCGTACACACAGATACAAGTAGCATAAACAGAGTATTACGAAGTCAAGGTTTATATTTTAAAGCTAGCAATCTCTCACCACACATTTTGGAATATGTTGGGTCAGGAGCTAAGATAAGGAAACATCTATATTATGCATCTGTAAGCACAGGTTCATAAAATAGTATTAAAGGAAATGTGTCAAAATGACCAATTGTTAAAATTATGTTTTTATGTTAAATGCATTTTTACAATTTTTTATTTATTTTATTTTCCATATCACGATCTGTAAAACAAAATCAGAATTTTTGCAGTTTTCACACTGGTCACTTGGGCTATATAAAACTCACACTTCCTGTTTTTAAGAAAGACTTTTCAGAGGTCTCATAATCATCATAGGCAGGAATACGATGAAAGCTAACATCTTTATACACAGCAGACAACATAGGATTCACCATTCTCAGAAAGTGATCTCACAGCAACCCCTCTATAACCTTAGCACAAGCTCATTAGATGCTTCAATACAATGGACTAAGATATGAGCCAGTCTATTACTGCTAATGTACAAGTAGATTTCCTGAAGAAACAGGAAGTATGAGCTTAGAATAATCCCAGTGGCCAGAGTCAAAACTGCAAGATTTTTTACAGTTTTTTTATACAGATATTGATAGATAAAGAAAGAAATTGCAAACATTTTTTTTAAACAGAATGTAATTAAAAACCTGATTTAAGCAGTAGGTCATTTTCTATGACACATTCCCTAAAGGTGGCCCATAGACACATGCCCAGAGTAAGATGAGTGTGCAGCTATCAATCTTTATCAGAGAAATACATACTGTATAATCCACGATTTCTTTATCCTTTGTCATTGCGCTAAATGGATTACCTTTACATTGGTCTCAGGATACATTTTCTTTGTAAAACTAACAATATTGTGTCTGAGCTGCTGATAATTTTGTAGGAACCAGAAGAACCATAAGCACTTCGCTCCACTGTGATAGGAGGCAATTAAAATTTCCAGTGTTTCCAGTGAATTTTCTAAATAAACTGCATATATGTGTACATGAGGAATACAATTTCTGGGGCAATTATATTACTTATACTCTGTATTTTATACCCTTTTTTTTTCTCTGCAGACACAAATTTAACAGATGTCTCTAAGCTAGTGGGTGGAGAAGACTAGCTGGTACAATATCTCCCATTCATAGTACACAAAGAAAAGGAATTACTCTTCCCCTGTACTCATGTAGCACTGCAGCATGGAGAACATTATACAGCAGTGCAGCTCTGGGTGAGATGAACACTCATTAAAATGCAGCACTAGGGGACTTTGTGTCTCCGTGCCTCTCTCATTCTGCTCCTCTTTCCTCCTTTGCTCTCCATAGACTTCAATGGACAGCTGTAATCTGATCCCTTAGTGAGCTAACAGTCCATATTTCTTTGAGCAAGGTGGATTTTAGATGTTGTCCTCAGTTCAGGAGGAAGAGGGTAGGAGAAGCAAATTTGAGAAAGAGATACATTTCTCTAATAAGACATTACAAAGTTTCTTATACTCGCTTGTACTATTGCTTTATGAAAAGTTTGTTAAACATACCATTTAAAGGGAATCTGTCTGCAGATTTTTACTATGTAATCTGAGGGCAGCATGAGGTAGGGACTGAGACACTGATTTCAGCGATGTGTCATTTATTAGACTGTGTGCTGTTGTTTCAATACAATTAGTGTTTTATCAGCATGAGATTATCACTGCCATAATACAGCTTTCCTGCTTCCTGGTTCAACCCCACCCCCAGACCTGATTAGCAGTTCGCTGTCACTATACAAAGTACTGTACACAGAAAGCTGTAACTCAGTGGTGTGGGGGGGGGGTAGCATTCTGAGCTCTGCTACATGCTATATCTAAAAACTCTGTATCCAATTGCTGCACCCAGTAATCAAAGTGACACATCATTGGAACCAGAGTCTCGTTTCCTACATTCTGTTACTCTCAGATCAGGTAGCAAAAGCCAGGTGACAGATTCCCTTTAAAGTGACCTTTTAAATTGACCATCTGACAGCTATAACTTCATAGACCAAGGTGAGGGTGCATTCTGTATCTCTACTTTGGCCACCAAGAGAACTTTTTCCTTTCTCTGTGCACTCTGATAAGAAAAGAGTATTTCTTACATCATGAATCTTCATTAAACATCTATTTTCCGACTACCTATTTTAGGCTATACATTAACATTTCAAAGTATAGTATAGTAATATCTCCAGGCAAAAAACTTGAGATTCTTAAAATTCACATTTGTTTATTTTTTTTAAAGTATTGAATTCAACTTTATTCACAGCACTGAATAAAAATATTAGAATGCTCATAAAAAAATGTTTACTATGTTGAGATAGTACTTTCAGGTAAATTTATATCTTGCCAAGGATACATTATATTTCATTTCCTTTACTAAATCAGCTGAATGTGCTTACATCACTTTTGTTACAATTTCAGGGCATTGAGTCTAACTGCTTTAATTATTTAACAGTTTCCTAAAACTGAGAAGTTCATTTAAATATCAAAACCGTGTCCTGAAATGACCACCTTGTTGTAATGTGAAAAAAAAGACATGTAACTGCTGTGCAGCCATAATACCAAAATGCTGAGTAACTATATGCTGCTATACTATATAGCAAGATTTTGAATGCAAGGAACACTTAAAGGGATATTCCCAGGATTACATTTTCTTGATCAAGCAAAGTGAATACCTTAATGAGGCATAGTGAATGAGTATACTTACTGAAAATGAGCCGTGTAATACTGCAGTTGCTTGTAAATTATATAGCAAACCACATGACAACCCTCCACCATACATATGCTGAAGGCTTCATTTAACACCTTCATGACCCGGCCATTTTCCGTTTTTGCGTTTTCGATTTTTGCTCCCCTTCTTCCCAGAGATAAAACTTTTTTATTTTTCCGTCAATATGGCCATGTGAGGGCTTGTTTTTTGCGGGACAAGTTGTACTTTTGAACGACACCATTGGTTTTACCATATGGTGTACTGGAAAACGGGAAAAAAATTCCAAGTGCGGTGAAATTGCAAAAAAAGTGCAATTCCGCAATGGTTTTTTGTTTGTTTGTTTTATCACGTTCACTAAATGCTAAAACTGACCTGCCATTCTAATTCTCCAGGTCATTACGAGTTCATAGATACAAAACATGTATAGGTTCTTTTTTATTTAAGTGGTGAAAAAAAATCCAAAGTTTGATAAAAATATTAATAAATGGCACCATTTTCTGAGATCCGTAGCGTCTCCATCTTTCGGGATCTGGGGCTGGGTGAAGGCTTATTTTTTGCGCGCCCAGCTGACACTTTTATTGATACCATTTGGGGGTAGAAATGTTGTTTTGATCATCTGTTATTGCATTTTATTGCAATTTTTATGTTGTGTCGACCAAAAAAACTTATAATTCTGGCGTTTTGATTTTTTTTTCTCATTATGCCATTTACCAATTGGATTAATTATTTTCATGTATTGATAGATCAGCCATTCAGAAAATGGCGATACCAAATATGTGTATTTTTTATATTGTTTTATTTTGAATGGGACGAAAGGGGGGTGATTTGAACTTTTATATTTTTTTACATTTTTTTATATTTTTAAAACTTTTTTTTCTACTTTTTACTTGCTTCAATAGTGATCTTCTGCCCTGCTATGTGTAACAAAAATGCTCATCTGCTATGAACGCCGACTGCTGGGCTGCACTCATAGCAGATCGGCTATGACTGTTATGTTCTGCTACCAGAGCTAAGGAAAGAGAGGAGATCTGTCCCTACGATAGAACTCAGCTGAATCCCTACGATGTAACAGGGAACCTGATCCTGCGATCAGACCTGCTAAAGTCCTAAGCTAGTCTGCACGGAGACCTATAGATGTGGGGAAGGAATCCCTACAAGTATTAAGGACTGGGAGGAAAATGGGACACCTCCTAACAGAAATAGTAGCAGACAGACGAACAAACAAAATATATAGAACATAGAGGTCCGTAGACCAAGCAAACTAACAGAGTTAGATACAGAGCACAGGCTAGCTAGAAAGTAGTTATACAATGAAGTCCAGCAAAGCCAGAAGGGCGGAGCAGGATTAAATAGGCCAACAAGGTCATGTGACCAGCAAAGGAAAAAACCTAAGAGCAAGGTTCTAACAGTACCCCCCCTTCTAAGAGGATCCTCCGGATCCCCTAGGACCAGGCTTATCAGGAAATCTCCTGTGAAACGCTCTGATAAGTCTGGACGCGGAAACATCATCTGACCTCACCCAAGAGTTATCCTCGGGTCCGAAACCTTTCCAGGCCACAAGATACTGCAAACTACCTCTATACCGTCTAGAATTAAGGATGCGAGAAATTTCATATTCCCCGTCCTCCACCACCGGAGGAACAGAGGCAGAGGCGTCACTATCCGAAACAACAGCTTTTTTTAACAGAGAGACATGAAATACCGGATTAATTCTCCAGGAGGTAGGAACCTCCAACCTAACAGCAGATTGGTTGACAACCTGAAGCACCTTAAAGGGCCCTACAAACTTGGGACCCAATTTCTTAGAAGGAATCCTCAACCGCAGATTCCTAGAGGACAACCAAACCATGTCACCAACAGTGAACAAAACCTCCTGTCGTTTCCTATCAAAGTAGTCTTTAGATTTTCTGTTGGCCTCCTGAAGATTACCACGCACATCCGTCCAAACTCTCTCCAAATCACCGGAAAAATTCTCCTCCTCAGGCACGGCAGATCCCAACTTGGAGAACGACCCAAACGACGGATGTCTCCCAGAACAACAAAAAAAAGGCGAACAACCAGCAGAAGAAGATGTATGATTGTTCAGAGCAAATTCAGCAAGTGGCAGAAACTCAGACCACCCCTCTTGATTGTCTGCCACAAAACAGCGCAAGAACTGCTCAACATCCTGGTTTTTCCTTTCTGTCTGGCCATTAGATTCAGGATGATATCCGGACGAGAACGACAAATGAACTCCCAACCTGTCACAAAAGGCACGCCAAAAACGAGCCACGAACTGAGGACCCCTATCAGAAACAATGTCAGTAGGAACGCCATGAAGTCTGACAATTTCCTTGACAAAGGCCTTAGCGAGAGTTTTAGCGCAGGGCAGTTTGACGAAGGGAACCAAGTGACACATCTTGCTAAAATGGTCCACGACCACCCAGATGACAGTAAAACCCTCAGAGGGGGGAAGGTCAGTTATAAAGTCCATAGCCAAATGTGTCCAAGGAGCACTGGGAACCTCCAAAGGACAAAGCAACCCCGTAGCAGGAGTATGTGAGGACTTAGATCTAGCACATATAGTACATTGACACACCCACTTAATGACCTCCTTCTGCCATCCAGGCCACCAAAAACTGCGACCCACCAGTCTCTTGGTCTCAGAGATTCCGGGATGACCTGCCAACCGAGACTCGTGACACTCAACAAACAAATCTCTCCTAAAGGTCCCAGGCACAAACAACCTCCCATGAGGAGTGTTAGATGGGGCATTCTCCTGTGCTTTAAGAATCTCATCTTCCAAAACGGAGTCCAAAGCAGCTATCACAACACCTTCTTGTAAAATGTTCTCCTCTTTCTCAGCACCGACTATGGGAGAAAAACTGCGAGACAAGGCATCCGCCTTAACATTCTTAGTACCAGGGATGTAAGTAACGGAGAAATTAAACCGCGAGAAAAACAGTGCCCACCTAGCCTGACGGGCATTCAGGCGCTTGGCAGCATCAAGATATATCAGATTTTTATGATCCGTAAGAACCTGAACGGGAAATTCCGCACCTTCCAAGAAGTGGCGCCAGTGTTCAAATGCGAGTTTAATAGCCAATAATTCCCGATTACCAATATCGTAATTCAGTTCAGTCTCCGAAAAAATTTTTGAAAAAAGGCACAGGGATGTAATCCATCCCCGTTATCCTGAGACAATACTGCGCCAACCCCCACAAAGGAAGCATCAACCTCAACCAAAAACGGCTTAGTCACATCAGGCTGCATAAGGATGGGAGCAGAGGTGAACCTCTCCTTGAGATACACAAAAGCTTCAATGGCCTCAGAAGACCACTGAACCGCATCAGCACCTTTCCTGGTGAGATCGGTCAGAGGTTTGACAATACTAGAAAAAATTTTTATGAATTTTCTGTAATAATTGGCGAAACCTAAAAACCTCTGTATCGATTTCAAACCAATAGGCCTAGGCCATTCCTGTACAGCTTGAACTTTCACCGGGTCCATCTCAAAACCATCGCTGGAGATAATGTAACCCAAAAAACTAATTCTCTGTACAGCGAACTCACATTTCTCCAGCTTAGCAAAAAGCGAATTGTCCATTAATAACTGTAATACCTCACGTACGCTCCGCCAATGAGACTCCAGATCCGGTGAATAAATCAAAATGTCATCCAAATACACAACCACATTTTTGCCGATCAAAGGTCTAAGGATGTCATTAATAAGATTCTGAAAAAATGCAGGAGCATTAGTAAGACCAAAAGGCATAACCAGATTCTCAAAATGACCCACAGGAGTGTTAAAAGCAGTCTTCCATTCGTCACCCTCCTTCATGCGCAACAGATTGTATGCCCCCTTAAGGTCAATTTTAGAGAACCACTTGGCCCCCATTAACTGGTTAAACAGATCAGGAATCAATGGCAGTGGGTAAGGATTGCGTACAGTAATTTTGTTAATCTCACGAAAATCCAGACAAGGACGTAAACCGCCGTCCTTTTTTTTTACAAAAAAAAATCCAACCGCCACAGGAGACTTAGAAGGCCTAATGTGACCGGCGGCCAAACTTGTCTGTATGTATTCCTCCAAAGCCTTCCTCTCAGGAATAGTAAGGTTAAATAAATGACTTTTAGGAAGAGTCGCTCCAGGGACAAATTCAATAGAACAATCATAGTCTCTATGGGGAGGCAAAACCTGCGATTCCTTCTCAGAAAAAACTCTCCAAAAATCCTGAATAGGAACAGGCAATTCTCCCCTATCCAAAGCTGCAATACGCCCGTTACAACACTTGTCATAACATTTATGGCTCCAGGATTTAATTTCACTGGTAGACCAATCCAGTACAGGATTGTGAAATTTTAACCAGGGCAATCCCAATATTACTGGAGAAGGCAAGTTATTCAAAACTACCAAATCCAATTTCTCATGGTGAACACCATTAATAGTGAGAGGAAATTCACAGACCTTGAGAGTAATATTCTTCAAAGGGGAACCATCCACAGAAACCACAGCAATGGGGGATGATAAAGGTTCGGGTTTTAAATTGAGTCTTTCCAAGAATCCCCCATCAATTACATTCAGAGTAGACCCACAATCAACTAACACCCGAAATTCCATTAATTTTTCCTGAGCAATCGTGGAAGCAGCTAAAAATACACCCTTGGAATTTAAACAGGCAATACGGGCATGACTGACCATTTTTTTTTCTTTCTTCATACGAAGCTCACAGCCTTTAATCAAATGACCAGATTTTCCGCAATAGAAACACAAGCCTTCAAAAAATCTACGGTCTTTTTCTTGAGAGCGAGGTGCCACCGATCCAATCTCCATCGGTTCACCACTGTTAGTACACACATTCTCATAACCAGAAACTGACATAGCAGAGGATTTGCTCTCATTAACCCTTGCACGCAGTCTCCTATCCACCCGTATAGCTAATTGCATAGCCTGTTGCAAATCTTCAGGTGTAGGATAAGCAATTAGCAGGTCTTTAACCCTTTCATTGAGCCCAGCAAGAAATAGACTTTTCAGAGCAGAATCGTTCCACCCTGTTTGAGTAGACCAACGACGGAAATGAGTACAATATTTTTCCACATTACCTGATCCCTGTTTCAAACGTCTCAACTCAGTCTCAGCTGATGCGACACGGTCAGGATCATCATATAATAGTCCCAAAGCAGAAAAAAAACTATCCACTGATCTGAAGCATGTATCACTAGGTTGCAAAGAAAAGGCCCACTCCTGAGGCTCTTTGCGCAAAAGTGACATTATGAACCCTATGCGCTGGGATTCATCCCCAGAGGACTTGGATCTCAAACGAAAATACAATAAGCAAGCATTTTTAAATGAAAAAAATTCTCGGTGTTCACCAAAAAATAAATCCGGCAAACATACCTTAGGCTCCAAGAAATGTGCTCCAGGACAGTTACTCACGTGCTGACGGAGCTCGGCCACCTCCAGAGAGAGTCCCTGCAGGCGATGAGCCAAATCCTGAACCGACACCATGATGGAACAGAAAAATCTTTCCTTAGAGAATTTGCAGGCTGGACTTACTGTTATGTTCTGCTACCAGAGCTAAGGAAAGAGAGGAGATCTGTCCCTACGATAGAACTCAGCTGAATCCCTACGATGTAACAGGGAACCTGATCCTGCGATCAGACCTGCTAAAGTCCTAAGCTAGTCTGTACGGAGACCTATAGATGTGGGGAAGGAATCCCTACAAGTACTAAGGACTGGGAGGAAAATGGGACACCTCCTAACAGAAATAGTAGCAGACAGACGAACAAACAAAATATATAGAACATAGAGGTCCGTAGACCAAGCAAACTAACAGAGTTAGATACAGAGCACAGGCTAGCTAGAAAGTAGTTATACAATGAAGTCCAGCAAATCCAGAAGGGCGGAGCAGGATTAAATAGGCCAACAAGGTCATGTGACCAGCAAAGGAAAAAACCTAAGAGCAAGGTTCTAACAATGACAACCACAGAGGTCTCCTGCAGACCCTGGGCTGTCATGCCAACCCATTGTCCCCCCCGCGATCATGCGATGGGCGCGCCGATGGGCATGTTTTGTGAAGCGCTTCTGGAGCTGCCATTTTAAATGCCGCTGTCGGAGATTGACAGTGGCATTTAACATGTTAACAGCCGCTGGTGGATCACGATTCCGCTAGCTGCTGTTAGGGGCACATGAGCTGTCATGTGCTGGGAAAGATGTGGGCTCAGTGCCAAAGCAAACATCAAAGCGGGAGACACGACATGCCCGTATAGATAGGTCTCTTCCAATATGAGCACATAGAAAGAATTAAAGCTGTAAAGAGGATAGAGAGCACACATAGCGTAAAACCTTAATTGAGGAGGATGAATTGACATCCGGTGGTGTTCACCTGATGTGGTTGCGTGAGACACAACCACTGTATGAGAATAGAGCACCAGCTACTGCTATGCATTTTGACACCGAACTGGCATCTTTTTTTCAAGTGAAAGAAATAAAGCGTTAGGTTCACTTTAAAGGACAGTTCTGACTAAAATAAGAACTGTATGTATTAATGGAGAAAGGTACAACAGAGGACAATTAAATGATTAATAGTCCACTCGAGAACCATGAAGCTGAGATAAATAATTAGACTTTATGACAAAACTGGCTAAAGATTGAATGAGTAGTCTTCAATGGTGATGTGATCACTGAGTCAACAGAAAGTAAAAGGTAAGATATACAAATAAATAACATCTTATGGGCAGCATGGTGGCTCAGTGGTAAGCACTGTTGCTTTGCAGCACTGGGGTCCTGGGTTCAAATCCCACCAAGGACAACATCTGCAAGGAGTTTGTGTGTACACCCCGTGTTTGCATGGGTCCTCCGGTTTCTTCCCACACTCCAAAGACATACTGATAGGGAATCTAGATTGTGAACTTCAACGGGGACAGTGCCCATAATGTCTGTAAAGTGCTGTGGAATTAATGGCGCTATGAAAGTAAAATAAATGCAAATAAATAAACAGAAGTATTCTTCAATGATAGGAAAAATTCACAAGGAGTTAACAAAAGCACTCATGCTTTGGAATGAGTGAGATAAGAAGGTGCCAGATAAATCAGAGATGATCTTAACAAAAATAATGGGATCAACAGGTTGCAATTCATTCTCTTTAATCCATGTTCCCCCAATGGATATTTATTAATATAACAATAAAATACCTTTGACTACATAGATCTGGTCTGAAGAACTATAAGAAACTCCATCCAGTATATTGAACTCCATCAATAAGAAGAGAATATAAGAGCATATCTGCCATCATCATGTCAAGCCTCCTCTTATGTCAGGGATTGACAAGAGCTTGACTGAGATGAAAGGCGCTGAGAGGCATTCCTGACATTAAGAAACAATAAGCACATCATGCCACTAAGGGCCGGCAGCAATACAAATGAGGACATCGATCCCTGGAGCCATTGTTAAACTATGCCCTCTGCATGCGTAAAGGTAACAAGAGTTTAGCATTTATTAAAGTGATCCACTCGCAGCTCCGTGCTACTTAACAATTAAAGGCAGGCAATTTAAATTCAGATTAATAATTTACAAAGAATACTTGTCATGTAACATTTAATGAGTAAAGTTCTTACAAGATACAACAAAAGCAATGAATGTTTGGTATGAAAGCCTGTCATCAGCATGCCCTTGTGATTATAGCTGACAGATTACTTTGATGAGCAATGATAACAAATTTGGCATCACAATGCACCACTTCCAGAACACTCGAGGTGACAGTTTACTCAGAATTGACTCTTTAACAATTTTCTTGAAGATTACATTACCTGTGTATGAATTCTTAAGCTCTAAAAGCATTTAGCAAAGATTAACATAGAGATGAAGATAAAATTGTTTTGTGCAGAATAATTAATCTCGGTTGTATTCTTTCTTCAAAGAGATCCTACGTAATGTGTGCTGTATAGAGATAAGCGGGTCTGCCTATTTTTCGAATTTGGAAAAATCACGAGAATTTTATAGGGAAATTTGAAGCAAAGTTAGCCTCTGCGAATTTAATGTTCCTTTCCAGACACCAAAACATAATAAACACTGGATGTAAAACATCTTCATCTTTTAATTAGAAAGTTTCTTTAAAATCTGTGGTAAAATACACATTGGTGGTGGGCCATTCTCTTTAATCAAATGCTTGATGTAAAATTGTCTACAAGGGCTGGAAAGGTGAGCTGGCATTTCCTCTTTGACCTAGGCCTAATTCACAGTCACAGTAGAAAAATAGGCAGCACTTTGTATCAAGTATACTAAAAAATGGGAAAGAACAAGTGAAATCTGTAATGAAATCCACTTATACATATGTGTACAAGTTAAGTATTTGGTGCAGAAATATATGCACCATTTCTGCATCTCTTGGAAGGAAAAAAAGCAAAACACAGATTAAAATAGGAGCGTTTTTGCCACGTTTTGATGCATTTTTCACATTCGTTTTAGTGAAACTTTTTCAACACTCATTACTATAGGTGAAATCTACAGCAAAAATGCTGAAAGAATTGACATGCTGCAGATTTAAATTTGCACCAAACCTGCAAGTCAAAAATAAGCAATGTGTGCATGAAACTTCAGTATTCTCATTCATTTTGCTGGCAAGAGGAAACCTTTCAAGTTTTGTAACAAATGTGACAAAAATGCGACAAAAATGCAACATATACACACAGCCAAAAGGATTATTTTTCTTAAAGAGTAACTCTTAACAATAAAAGTTATCACCTATCCTGTGGAACAGTGAGGATCTGACAACTGCCCACACAGTTCCTGAGAATGAACTCAGAAATGCCTGGATAGACTGTAATAGTGGCTACACATCTGCATCACCAATCCTTTCATTGCCAACGCGAATGCAAAATATAGTTCTGCATCTCCTGGCAGTCACAACCATAATTCTGACCACTCTATTTTGATGTGGCATTTCAGGATCAGTGGGTGTTTCAATTATCAGACCCACATTATCACTTATCCTTCATATTGCTGGGGGTCTTTCCAAAGATCCTGAAAGCAGAGCTCAGAAATGCCACATCAAAATAGACAGGTGGCTGAAAATGCGCTCCATCGCTCCATTTATTGTTTATGGGACTACTATTCCCATCAATCATTCTAACCACTCTATTCTGATGGTGCATTTCAGAGCCCCATATTAGAACTGACAAAAGGATGTGCAGTTGGACCCCTCATTTTTCAAAATTGTATGAACTATTTTTTTTTTTATATAACTCTTTTACATTGATTACTAGATGAAATAACCTAAACAGAATCAAGCCAATTATATAAAGCTAAATTGTAATATATTCGAAGAGCACTACCTGCTATGCACGACTAGATCAACAGTTACCAAGAAAACATTTTTAACCTTCAAGACCTGACTATTTCCTGGCTCCTGACGTCACAAAATTGAACTTTATTTCACAGTCAAATGATTTTTGCATTGATTTGTTATTATTCGACGGTGACTTTTGTATTATGCCAGAGTAATGCATAAAAGTTGGGATCATCTGTAGCTTTTAGAGGCCATGGACAGGAGCTGAGCAAATTCCTGAGCATCTTGGTTCTTCAACATGAAGCTTGCATACCGGCATTTGTGCGGTGTCTGGCACACAGGTGAAGTCTTGTAGCCCGGCTAATCATTGGCCGAGCCTGTGATCCCAAAGGGTTAGGAAATTCGCACAGTTCTTGTGCACAGCCAAAGAGCACTGACCTGGACCATGGACCGGGGTTGCACAAACCAATTTGCTCATCTCTAGTAGTGACCCTTATAGCTATTGTGCATCTTTGGGTCCCTAAAGTTGCTGTGTTTCCTTGGACTAGTTTTATAATGAGCGAATTTATTAAGACTGGCATTACACAAGCAAGTCTCAATGAAAGGTTAGCTGGATTACAATGCAACAAATTCATTAACGGGTAAACACCTCTTAGTGAATTTGGCTCGTATTCTAAGTGGTTTGTGCTTCCATTGTGCTTCGCCATAAATGCTAATCCAGTTAGAGACACCATACCCCGTCCGGCTCAGTTTCTTCCCCAGTCCCTCCAAATTTGGTAGAGCTGCTTCAAATTTGTGTGAAAACCCAAAACTCACAATATTTTTGTGAAATTCCACATTACACAAAAAACTTTTTGACTTTTCAAATAGTTTTACACCAGTAAAAGCTTTTGATGAATCACCCTCTATATGTTCTACATCCCAGGAGTGGACAGATAATTGGTGCAACCTGTGTGGCCGCACAGGGGCCCAAGAGATAAGGGAACCCATTTCTACCTCCAAATCAGGTACAGTTTTGAAATTTTAGGAGCTCTTGGGCTACAAATTGCCTATATATTGTTCTTACACTTGTCTGTCCGCTAGTGCTACATCCTATGTGTTCAACCTGTGGCACTTGTACCCCAATGGATATATTTCTTGTGAGTACTTATTCTGTACTTAACATGTACAATATAGTCTTGAGGGTACTTGGATACCATTTATTTGAGTAGGTGGCATTTGGCTTAGAAACATTGAGAATCACTGTTCTAGGCTATATGTTCTTCTATACAAGGCTTTCTAAATTTGGCTCTGACTCAAACTTTGCTCTTTGCTTGTACAGCCCTGAGGACATTGAAAAAGTTTAGCAATAAAAAAAAAACCTAAAATATAATGAAAATGAATATACTAAGGTCAAAATATGTAATTATAATAAAGCACTGTATTGTGAGATGTAACTACATTAAAATATTTAAATTTTTGAAATAATTAAAAAGCATAACAAATGGAATGATTTGCTAATTTGCAATCTTCTTTATCACCGCAAAAAATGGCATAATAATTTAGAATAGAACAAATAATTAGAAAACTTATCAGAGGAACAATTATATCGTTAAAAGTCATTAATGCTCAGTTTCAGAAGAGAGAACTTGTAAACAATCGCCAGCAAGAATAATTGGGTTTATTAAAGTTTTTACAATAAGAGACCCCATCAAAATGAGCAATGTAATTGGTATAAAATTAACAAAAACTACATGTTTCCTTAATGAGTTATTCCTGCCTTCTTACATCAGGAGCACACCGATCTCCAGCCAGTTGTCTTTCTGATTGCTGGATGGTTGTGCTTTCCTGATTGATTGTCAACCAGAATCATCATCATCATTGAGTCATTCCAGCTATTTTCAGTACCAGGCATACAAGCTCAATAGAAAAGAGCTTGTAAGCACTGCATATGTTTGACGACCACTGCTTGGTCATAGTGGTGGCAGGTCCCCAAAGTAACAAGCTGTACTCAGAATAGGCAGTGAGTTGAAAAATGGGGATAACCCTTTAAAAGGGTTTCTCACATTCTGGTAAATAAAAGTAATTGCCCACTTTCTCTTGTTAGTTCAGCTTATCTTACAAACTGACCAGGAGAGAGGTGGGTGTATGAAATGTCAAATTTATTCAGGGGTGAACGCCACTTACTGATTTCAGCGCATTTTCTCAGTGGCATGAATATCCAGTGTGCCAGAATTACTTTTACTGCCAGCAACCCTACACCCTGTCCTACTCGGGTTCTTGGCCTCCCATTTTGGTGAAACTTCTTCAAATAGTCAATAAAATAACAGCTGATGGACTAGCATGTGACCAAATCAGTCCATCAACCTCCTTCAATACAAGAATAGCTTTCCCATCTGAGATGGATGGACTGTTCTGGTCAAATGTGGGTCATATGGACCGAAGAGCTGGTCTATTTGTGAGGAAAGCCACACTAACAAATGAAAATTACTAACTCCTTTAATCAATGCACAATACAAAAATGTGCCATCATTAGCTGAACCATAAGTGCCCAACAACAGGGACCAACTGAGATCATGAAAGTGGAGGGGTAAAGGCCCTTTCTTGCATGGTAGGGTTCCCTTCCAAGTGCAAAGGACAGAAACCTAGGACCATTCAAGAGTATGGAGTTGAGTAGTCATAGCTGTACAGTACCAGAAGCCTAGCACTTTGCAGGGAAGAATTAAAAAATTATTGCAGTCCTTTGCAAGTCCTTAAGATCTAGAAATAGTGGTGTCCCAGGATTCGGACCCACACTGGTATGCAAATGATGGCATGCCATAAATAAGATATAAACATAGAGGCATTTGATTCGTCTTCCTGCTGTAAAATTCTTTTTACATTTTGTATGTGCTCAAAAATATTCCTTTCTCTTAGTCCTTCTTATTTCACATGTTCGAACAACAGTTTGTTCTCCAAAGAGAACTTTACAACCATAATCTGCCATTTTAGAAGTTGCTGTATGCAAGTTATGCTTCTCTTGGGATACCAAGTCACAAAATGCAAAGAAATAAAGGCTATTCCTGCCATTCCTTAGCTGCACAGTTGGATAATCAGCAGTGCTCAGTACAAGCCTTACATTTTCTTTTCCTCTTAGTTTGTCAATCTCCTGCAGTTCCACAATAAAAAATAGACAAATGTAGCATATATAAAAATAAAACTTTATATTCATATTAATATATCACATCAGAGGAGCAGTTTGAAATTTGATGCATTTTGACCAGTTGTCGGTCTAAGTCGTAACATACAACACTTCTTTTAAAACTACTCCCCCCAATGATATCATCACACAAAAATAAAATAATTATATAGATTTAAATGTATATAACAAAGTAGAACAAATGGAATCAATACATTTACATAAAATCACTGCTGTAATTAATGCTATTAGGTCATCTGGTGTTTGCTTTTAATATCCAGAATGCTTCTTTATTTAATATAAATCTCCTCCAATCACAAACCCATTTTCGATACCAAAAGGCCCCAAAAATCCAAACTACCATTGTACGATTCAGAAAAATGTTTAGCTGACACGGAGGTGTTGACAAAAGATGGGCGAGTCAGGCAGAATTCTAAAACGCCTGTTCATGCAGAATTTTGGGGAAAAATCAAAGTTATTCTTCTTAAATTTAATGTCCCTTATAATGCTCTGTGATCTCTCCAGACCCCAGAGTATAATAAGCTTAAGATGTAAAAAAAAAAAATACTTGTACTCGCTTCACTGCTTACCTCTCTGGACCTCCAGATGCTCCCTGCCTACAATCCGGCCGTTCGCTCCTCTCGTGTCACATCTCCAGCCCACTGTTCACGCTAGGACAGGTCATCCGGAGTTAAATACGCATGTACAGTCTTATTAGGTATGCCTTAAAACAAACCACTTAATAAAGGTTCAACACACACAAAAAGGAGTAAAAAAGACCAGGATAGGCGTAACGGTGGAAGTATCATAGACATGTAATAAGTTCCTTATAATGAGGAATCAGAAGGTTAGCAAAATAGGGTGGGCCCATGTGACACCATCAAGGTTCACTAAACAGATATACCATAATCAGCATTCCACCAGTCAGAATATGTCAGAAACAGAAATGTTACAAGGGGCTTCAAAGAGACTCTAGCAATCGGTATCTATTTTGGTTGTACACAAGTTGAACCATAACACCACTAACTCCAAATTTTAAGATAAATTGAGGTAGATTTTAGCATGGACTTGATCAATGGCAAGACCTAGGCATCATCATCAGCATCTTCTGTTTAGTGGACCTCTGTAGAAGACTGAGAGGTAGAGGTGTATCTCACTAAATTAGAATATCATCAAAAAGTTAATTTATTTCAGTCCTTCAATACAAAAAGTAAAACTCATATATTATTTAGAGTCATTACAAAGAGAGTGACCTATTTCAAGTGTTTATTTCTGTTTATGTTGATGATTATGGCTTACAACCAATGAAAACACAACAGTCATTATCTCAGTACATTACAATAATTAACAAAAAACATCTGCAAATGCTTCCTAAGCATTTAAAAAGGTCCCTTAGTCTGTTTCAGTAGGCTCCCCTATCATGGGGAAGACTGCTGACTTGACAGATGTCCAGAAGGCAGTCATTGAAACACTCCACAAGGTCCTAGAGTTCCAATTTTCATTTGGAAATCAAGGTCCTTGAGTCTGGAGGAAGAGTGAAGAGGCCACAAACCAAGCTGCTTGAGGTCTAGTGTGAAGTTTCCACAATCAGTGACAGTGCCGTAACTATAAACTTCGGGGCCCCGGGGCAAAACTTCATAGTGGGGCCCCTCAACATTTCAATCACTAGAGGTTGTGCGGAACGTGGTGAAGCCTGCTACGCATTGTTGTATACAACACACAGGCTTCACCACGTTCCACAAGACCTTTAATAGATTATGTTGTTTATGATGCAAGTTTTAGAAGTTAAATATTCAGTGAATATGTTTGGAAAATTAATAAGGTGAATAATTCCAAATATTACACAATTTTCAAATAACTGTATATGTTTATTAAATAGCAGGGCTTCTCACAGTTTGTCACAGAGATATTTGTGTCTGCTGAGACTGTCTCCTCTCAATGATGCTGAGAGTTTGTTACAGTCAGTGTGCACTGTGCCGGCCTTGCCAACTCTCTGTGATCTACAGACTAACATATTGTTACAAATCTTGTGCTATGAGACTCTCCCGGCCAGTGCAGGTTTCCATTCATTGACAGCTGGCAGAGCTCCTGGAAATTATTAAAATTATAGTCTCTACTGTCCTCCGGGTGACATTGTCTGACAGGAATATAGGAGCTGGGTATTTTATGAGAAATTAAAGTATTAAAATACAATTTTTTACCATCAGTGCCCCAGCTGCCCCAGTTATAGTTACGGCCTTGATCAGTGATGGTTTGGGGAGCCATGTCATCTGCTGGTGTAGGTCCACAGTGTTTTATCAAGACCAAAGTCAGCGCAGCCGTCTACCAGGACATTTTAGAGCACTTCATGCTTCCCTCTGCTGACAAGCATTTTGGAGATGGAAATTTCATTCTCCAGCAGGACTTGGCACCTGTCCACACTGCCAAAAGTACCAATATCTGGTTTAATAACAACAGTATCACTGTGCTTGATTGGCCAGCAAACTCGTCTGACCTTAGCCCCATAGATAATCTATGGGGTATTGTCAAGAGGAAGATGAGAGACACCAGACCCAACAATGCAGACGAGCTGAAGGCTGCTATCAAAGCAACCTGGGCTTCCATAACACCTCAGCAGTGCCACAGGCTGATCACCTCCATTAATTTAGTGAGATGCACCTGTATGTCTATCTCATAGCCTTTTGTTCCTAATTGAAAAGTGAATGAAGGGTGAGATAAGCAACAGACCCATTTCTCCTGGGTGGCACCAATGGTGGAAAATTAATTTTTTTTTACATACTGCTCCATCTCTTTTCTGTAAACAAGAGGCCCAAAGTGTTCCTTTAAATACAATATCAATATCAGATCAGTTAGAACCTGACAGCTGTTAGCAGGTCTTGTGGCCAACAAAAGTATATAGTGTATGGAGCTGGAACACCACTGCTCCATACACTGTATAGTGGTCATGCTTGGGGACTGCAGCCAAGTTATCAATCACTTGAACTGCAATACCCAAAATTGGCCACTACATGGTGTACAGAGCGGTGGTGTTCCATCTCCTTACATTCTGTATTTCCTCCAGTGGTAACACCTGTTAATAGCAGAGCTGTTGGGGGGCTGGCTATGGAATGCCCACTAATCTGATGTTGATAACATAGCCAAGGTGACCACTTTTAAAATATTAATGAACATATTACAGATTAAAACATACTGTGAAGAGAATACATATTACTCGTCACATAATTAAGAAATACGGTACGTAATAAAATAAACATGTATCCATTTCATGGCTCAGCAGGATTCTTACATCCTTATATCCTCGCAGATCTTTGTGATGGCCTTCTTCGAGCTCGCTTCTCCTAATAGAACCTAGAAGTCAGATTTGATACAAGGGACCATCTATCTCGCTGTCAATTACAGAGGCAGTTTGCAAACACAATTACCAATATCTCTGCTTAAAAATAAAATAAACATTTCCCCATTTTCACATCAATAATTTCCTTCCACACTGCGGGCAGATGATGAACAGATGGACAGGACTAATCTAATATTTTACTCATAATGCAAATATAAATGGAAAACTTGTGAGAAAGATACAAATTTACAGACTGCAGAAATCTACTAGGTTAGCCATGAGACAAGATAAGATAGCAGGAGGAATGGGAAACTGTGCTAGATTTTCCAATTTCCCACCTGCAGAAATACCAAGCTGAGACTAGTTTATCATATTTATCTGCTATGTGTAAATCAATTTACTAGCATTAGTGAAGTTTTCGAGGTCTGACTTCTACGTGGATATAATTAACCAGACAGTAGAAACATTTCCTTCCACCAAAGATCTATATCTACCCTCAAATAGAGCAACCATTAATTTCTAAAGAAATCCTTTGTACAAATGAAACTCATATTTTTATTGCCTATGTTAATGCTTATGTTTAGCACAGCTGGAACTAATGTCATAATTTCAAGGGGTTATCTGGCTTGGGACAAGAGACTGCAATCATGCTATGTGACTGTGTAGACAGATGAATCCTGACACCATGCATTGTGCACGCTGTGACAATTCCCCAATATTGCCAGTGTGAGTGGTCGGTTACGTGACTGCATGTATGCATTTTGCATACTTGTGGTCATGCGCCAACTAGACGCTTTATGTGGCTACAGACTTTACAATACAGTATGTTCCCCATTTTGGCCCCCATACAATATAATGTCCCCCATTGTGGCCCCCTTGCAGTATAATGTTCCCCATTCTGACCCCAATATAGTAATAATATTCCATATTTTACCCAAAATATAGTAATCGTTTCCTCTGTTCTGCCCCCAGAATAGTAGTAATGTCCTCCATCCTGGCCCCAATACAGTATAATATATTGTGGCCCTATTCACCCCACTTTCATGACCAGCTCATTCTTTCTCCCCCATTGTCTGTCAAAGGCAGCGCAAAGCAGTGAGGTTATTGCACATCTTGTGGCAGGATGTTGAAGTCCTCTGACATATCAGTGGGGTGAATAGGTATTGCGGGGCTGGGAGCCAGTTGCTCTCTGGTTCGTAATAGTTTTCAACTGAATGTGCATCCGAGGACGCACATCCAGTGGAATAGAGCTGACACTGGCGGGCTCCTCTCCATTTCGGATCTTCGCTGCTCTCAACACTGCCAGAGACAGTGCAACTGTTCACTTCATTCTGACCAGTACTCAACATCTCTGTCTGACAGGGGAGCAGGAACATTTTGCCACTGCCTGAAGCTCATGGCAGGAGCTGCCCTGAACTATGGGATGAAGAGTAGGGCTAACTCTGTGTGCTGTGCTGTATATGGGAGACAGTATAGTCTCTTCCCACTAGTTCAGTCAATTGCAAATTAAGAGAGAAAATCGGCAAGGGGGTAGACTAATGCAAATGCAGGGACTTTGCAGTGAATAGAATTGTAGTTCTAATGATGACTCATGCAGGGAAAGGAGGCTTCCTGTTTCTACTAAGAGCTTAGAGGGATTCGGTTAGTCTGTTTTTAATCACGTGATGTCATAGACCTAATGGAAAAGAGAAAAAATAACTGGGTAGAATGGCAAAATGAGCAATTGTAAGTACACAGTGCTATATAATATGATGATTGCGATATATTTAGAGGATAACAATTTTGATGGGAGGAGGAGTTATTTTTTAAGCAAAAGGCTGCTCATCAGGAGATCATCAGCAAACCGTGATTTAATTGTACAATGTCTTTGATTACAGGAAAATTATTACATCTTCTATGTATGTTCTGTGCAATCAGATAACTTATTAGATTTATATTTTGGATGGGGGTTCATTTTTTTTTGTTGGGTTTGCAAAATTGTTAATTATGCAATGCCAGAAGAATGGATTACATCAATTTGAGGATTTCAGTACATATATTTCAGTAGATTGTGTTATGCACAAAAAAAAAAATCCATTTCAAGTAAAAGGTCACTCATCAAGAAATCATTAGCAGATTTTGATTTAATAGTACAATGTCTTTGATTAGAGGAAAATAATAAAAAGAAAGAGTATGTTCTTTCTTCTGCTCTAGAACTTAATTTTAGCAATGTATTAAGGCACTATGTAAGTAGACTTTAGGTGACTAGGAATACATGATTGAGCCTTTCAATTATGTAACACTTTAAAATCACTTGAGAACCTTTTCCATAGTCAGAGTTCAGAATGTCAACATTTGTAATTATCAAAAATTAAGAGTATTTTTTGCCGGACAGATACATTTGAAGCACTTGTGAGTAAATTGTAGCCCAGATAACCTTTAAAGATTCCAAAATCATTCAATACATCAGCCGACATTTAACCCATTATGTTCTTCTTATCCTGACAGAAGTGCAGCATCATTTCTTGTCAACTGTTTATATCTTAAAGAAGTTTTCTGATTTCTTTTCAAAGTTACAAAAAGTAGTTAATATTATAAAATAAGCATTACAAATACTCTGCTACCCCTGGACGAAGCATTTTATTGCAAAACGCGCGTTGGGTGTGGTGGGTCCCTGGTCTTATACACTGCAGGCAACGTTACCTTTACTATTGGTTCCATGTGTGTGATTTATATGCTGCTAATAAGTATTGTGTTATGCAGGATGGCTGTCGTGACTTGCTCACACATTATGTAGCATTATTTTGATCTGTTAATTTTAATATATGATGTGACACAATGTCTCTATTTTCTGATACAATGCATTATTGTACTTAATTGACCTCATATGAACTATACAGTGTATTATACGTTACATTACCCAGGTGTATCCATTTCTTTTTTTATTGCATTTGTATCCCCCATTCTTGTTGATTTATTGTGATATTGTGCTTATATATTTTTTTTGTAGTCTGTAATAAAGATATTTTTTAGCCCTTTGCAAAGAAGCCCCATATCTTTAAGTGTTCTTACCCTGCTATTCTACCAATGTCTCTGCAGTGGTCCATGCCAATTCAGAAGTAATAACATCCTATCCACCATTCACCTGCACCCTGCTGCTAATCTCTGGCTTCAACAGTCATGTCTCATACATGTAAACATCACCTCTGAGGGCATTGATTAGCTGCAGTGCTCAGATGAATACTGGGCCAGACACCATCACTACAGAACAGGTGTGGACCAGCAGAGGGGGATTCAATAGGTAAGAAAATATATATATATATATATTTTTTTTAACATGCTTTAATCTTTAAAAACTTTGGAAAACTCCCAGAAAACCCCATTAAGTTCCGACTAGCTTCTGAAGAGCAATAACAAAGACATAACTAGAAGTTCCTGTGCCCCAATGCAATGTGTGTAATTAATTTCCCAACTACCGCACATCATTTATATTACTTACAGCTTCTTTTTTGATAAATTGGTTCTTGGGGGCCTCCTATTGCTACTGATCTGTAATTAAACTCTTTGTGACACTCTGTCTATTTTTTTAAGGATCTTGATTGAGCCTGTAAGATCTCTAGATGTTAAATAACCTTATCCTTTTTTATAACTATTTAAATTGCATTTTTTGGCGGGACTTTTATTACCCCAACTCCAAATGCTAGTATTAATTAATATATCTAAATTTAAGTGAGCTGTAATGTTTCTAAAAAAAACAGATTACCTTTCTAATTCCAGGCAACTGATTTATGGCAAAGAAATATGGAAAAAAAAGAGCTGCACTTAATTTATCATGCTGCATGAGCTGTTTTGATTTGGTCAATTTGCGTAAAAACTGGCCATCTCATAAAGTGATGCACCGTATGACAGTATTAAATAATATCCCCATAGTCAGCGATCATAATAGACATAAATACAGTCATGGCCAACAGTTCTCAGGTTGACATAAATTTAGTTTTTCCCAAGGTTTGCTGCTTCAGTTTTTATTATGACAATTTGCATTACTATAGATTGTTATGAAGCGTGATCAGATGAATTGCAAAAGATTGCAAAATCATTCCTTGCCATGAAAATGAACTTAATTACTAAAAACCTTTTCCTCTGAATTTCAGCACTGCCGCAAAATGACCTGCTTACATGATTTCAGTGATCTTCTTGTTTGCTCAGGAGGCAGTATGAACAAAGACACGGCAGCTAATATCATTCTGCTTTGGTGATTGAATTATAAGAGCAGACTGTTTGATTTAAGAAATGGCTGGTGCTTGAATTCATTGCCATCATGGTTAACTCCAAGAAAACTTGTGGAGTCATTATTGATTTGTATAAAAAATGCTTTACAGGCAAGGACATTGCTGCTTGTAAGATTGCCACTAAATTTACCATTTATCGGATCAGCAACAACTTCAAAGAGAAAGGTTGAATTGTTGTGAAGAAGCCTTCAGGGTGCCCAAAAAAGTCCAGGAGGAGCCAAGGTCATCTCCTAAAGAGGATTTAGCACCAGTGCAGAACTTGTTCAGGAATGGCACCAGACATGTGTCAGTGCATCTGCATGCACAGTGAGGCAAAGGCTTTTAGAGGCTGGCCTGAAATAAAAAATGGCAGAAAAGAAGCTACTTATCTTCAAGAAAAACATCAAGGACAAAATGTGTCAACAAGAGTTTATAAACCTATAATTGTACTTCAGTAACCATTGAAAGACTTGACTAAAAGATCTAAAATCACTAAAGCAGCAAACTTTGTGAAAACCAAAATTTTCACCAGTCTCAAAACTTTTGCCCATTACTGTACTGTCTGTATTCAGTAGAGCCAAAAAACTGATAAATACTATCTACACTTTAGAGTTCGTTCCCTCCTATTTGCTGATTGAAACACTTGATTTGGCGTCATCACTACTTTACTTAATCATGGTTGTATCTATACAGTCAAGGACTATTAAAAAGATGCCATTTGTGTTTAAAATCTTTACACAAAAAGCACAATATGTCACATAAATACAGACAAAGTGTAAAGCTTAGTCATTTCATTCTAAAGACTTAAATCTAAAGAAGCAACATTTCTCTGCACTTGAGAAAGGAACATGAGTCACATAAGTTGAGCTTTTATTTCATTTTTTTTTACTGTAGGAATAATATTACAGAAATGATGGACGCATCTTTAAATATATATTTGCGTATCAATGTTTAGTTTGGCTTTTCTTAGGATAAGGTTCAGCTAATTTTGCTCCTTTGAATGCCTCCAGGGTAATCTACATTAATCACGGTTCTAATTAAAATAGCTTTCACCTTCACAGCTGAAACAAAGTGAATTTAATAAAAGAAATGACCCGTTGATTATTGTAACACCCTGTGAAATTACGGTCGTTGGCTGGACGTGCATGACTGAATCAAGGACAGGATGGTACATACTGTATCTGTCATATTATGCATATATCTACTACACACAGGTCACCTCTACCACAGTTGCTCACAGATTGGTGAACCTCTGACCATCTTTGCTTCTTAGAGACTCTGCCTCTCTAACATGCTCTTTTTATACACAATCATGTGACCTAGTTAAAAATTGACCCTCTAGCTGTTTTCAGTAGTACCAATTGCTTTTTCAGCCTGTCCCAACTTTTTTGAGATCTGCTGCTACCATCAATTTCTAAATGAATTTCTAAAATAATCAGACCACAGACAAAACCTCTAACATAGTTAGACTACAGGTCAAACCAGGTTAAACCCTGGAACAAATCAGAGACCAGACCAGAAAAAAAAATTCAGATTACAGATCAGATCCCTCTTTGGCAAAATTGTTTCTTATCCTCTTGTCCTCTAGTGCTTCAAGGGCTGCTTGCTATACATCAGATTTTGACACCAGTAAGAGGATGTTGAGTGCACCACTGCACTTTTAAATTCTGATGAAGGGCAGTGTCACGACCCAGGGTAGTGTAAGGTGCCTCAGCGAGATAGTCGTGGGCAAGCTGTAGCCCCTGCTCACTCTGGCACCCTACAGACAATACGTGTCCTGCCTCTGATGTGTGGCTGTGCATGTGGTGCACTCCACTTACTTCAGACCATCCGATCGCGGCTGTCTCCAGGCATTTCTCTTCTGGGACCAGGGCAGCAATAAATTCAGAGGACATGAGGTTCATAACCATAACTTGGACTTTACTTGGGGAAGAGGAATATATACAGTATTTACAGGCAGATATAATGGATAAGGCCTGACAGGTTATCATCTCCCTCACAGGCGCTGGCAACATCTTCAGCCCTGGTTCCTTCTTTAAGTGAAGCATCTCTGTGACCCTAATCTCTAGCCCAAGAGAATCTTACTCAATATCAACAGTGTATCCGGATCCTAAATCTCCCCCATGTCCTAGCCTGGAGTCCTATCTTCCTCTGCTGCTTGCAGACTGAAAGTGCCCCGGGTCCTCAATACCTCCGTTGAGTTTCTCCAGCCGGCTAACAGGACTCTTGCATAGGGAGATCTTCACACTGGCGATCCTACTGTCTGAGGGTATGGAGCTCCCGTCTACACTAGCAGCCACCATATAATCAGGCTGCCCGTACGGTTCACTGTCCCAACTCTTTCTGACTTGTTCTGGAAAACTCACCACAGGTTTCCTAGAGTGCCCACCCTCTGTGGGTTGTCATCAAAACTATTAACCCCATCACTGTCTGCAATACTGCTTGCAGACCCAACCTGGCATCTGCACCTGGGAGAGTGGCATCTTGTGGCTCGTTACCAATACTACAGCCCACAAGGAATTATATCATAAACAAGCTTTATAAACACTCGATGTTTGATCATGGTACTAAGTTCCCCCTCCACTCTACTGACTGGACCACTGCAGCTAACCCCTTAACGTGGCCTAACAACAGTTCAGGGAGGTCTATCTCCGGGAACATTCACTTTTTAACTACATCAGTGCCAAAGGAAGGCTACACCCTTCCCCACTATTACAGTAGGATGTGCCTGAAGTAGAAAAAACCTGAGGAGCAAGAAGTGGTGAGTTACTACACCCATTCTCACTGCTCTCATGGTCTAATCTTTCTTCAGGGACTATTAGTAATTTTTAGGTGTCGTAGGAAAGCCTTTGCTACGCATGTGTTATCCTTTGTCAGATTTGAAACAAGGACCCCAGGGCTATAAACCACCCCATACAATTTAGATAGCTGTCAGATTAATGATGGTTCAGTCAATCTGTCGGCCGGCAACTATCTCACTTGACTCTCCAATACACAGATCCGTTCACTCTGCCGAGTGCTCCTGTGTTCTCTATGGCCAGTGGCTCATCTCTTATAAAACAAATTATCAGCTTTCCAAAATCGGACATGACGAGCCCTCGTCTCCTCCACATCATTAGTCGAAGGGAAAGTCAAGAGCCCCCATACACATTAGACTGTAAACAGAACCATTAAATATTGACAGGCTCGGCTGACGTTAATCTAATTTATATGGGGGCCTTAAGCCAATAGTGCTATTCACCGAGCCATATTTCTGCCTTTATTATACTGATCCATAAATGAGCATTTTTCATATATAAATAAAGATTCTTAAACACCTGCACAATTATTTATCAGACTATCAGTGTCTACTAACAAGTCTTAGTAATACATGAAGATTAAATTAATACAAAATGTTTATTGTAGTCTTTGATTTCATCCAGCGTTTCATCATATTTCAATAATTGCTAAGATTATCTCAAGAAAGAATAACCAGGATATTTCAATATTTATTTAAGCTTTGCAAAAAATGTACATGTTAATTGGGAAGAATTCCCAAGCAGAGGCTGATATCCTGCTGGGAGAATCTTGGAATTAATTTATCGCTCCTACACCAAATATTTCTCAACTGTGATATTGCTGCCTTCTAGAAAACAAAGAATATCAAGTGAATTATACTACTATTACAGTATTTCTGAAGGGCTCTCAAGCTTACTGTTAAAAGGGGTTGACTTTTAAAGAAAACCCTTGTCCATCTGCCCTGTTAAAGAGAATCTGTCAGCAGGTTTTTGCTACCTCATCTGAGAGCAGCATGATGTAGGAAAAAAGACCCTGTTTCCAGTGATGTATCACTTAGCTTATTGGGTGCAGCAGTTGTGACACAATCAGAGATTTTAGTTATAGCATCTAGCAGAGCTCCAAAAGTCCACATCACAGCATTCTATGTACATTGACTATTGACAGTGAGCTGCTTATCAGAGGGGCGTGGTCAGAGTAGCAATCACAAGAGCTGTAGTCCAGGAAGTGATAACCTCCTGGTGATAAAACTTTCATTTTAAGTAAACAACAGCATACAGCCTAATAAGTGATACATCCCTGAAATCTGCATTTCAGCCGCTATCTCCTGATTTCTTCAAATTACATAAAAAAAACACCTAATGACAGATTTCCTTTAAGACAATGCATTTTGAACTGTGCAGATTTCTTCATGAGGTCCATAGTGTAGACAAAGACAAACATTTTAATAGGGATAAAAGATCTAGAACTATTTTTGGATAAAGATAAAGGTCAACTGAATATACCGATAGTTATAAAATATTTAAATTCAGAATTATCCAACAATTGAAAGATTATAAAATGTAGTGAAACAAATAAGTCCTGCTACATTTTAAAAAGTCAAACAAGAATTCCACCAGTCGAAAAGAGACAAGAACCACAATTTTTTTTTGAGATCCATTTTGTTTTTGCATTTTTAAGGGATATTGGAACCAGATTTCAAAGAACAAGGTATTAAAGAATATTCTGTTTGTTGTATTGTAGCTTCACTACATAAGAAAAACATAAAAACAAGCTATCATGAAAATCCATATATCAATGGCAGTCATACAACATACCGGGATTCAAAATTATTTGACAGTGATTAAAAAAGTTGTCCAAGTTTAGAAAAAACTAGTTTGCTTTTCCCATAAACAGTGCCACTCCTGTCCACAGGTTATAATTGTTATTGCAGCTTGGTTCCTTTAGAAATGAATGATGCTGATCTAAACTTCCACACACAGCCTGGCTTGGTTTAGTAAAAAATCAATCATGTATTTCTAAACCTAGGTAGCTGTTTAAAAAAATGGATATCTACGAATGCAGACATACATAATTAATTCTTTACTGTAGTGATGATCGAATCTGCCGAAGTTTGAATTTGTTCAGTTATTTGATGCAAATCGAAAGTTCATTATTATGTTTTGAGGTCTCCTCGAACACAAAAACATAATAAATATAGAGCAAAAAAATAAAAAAAATCAGAGAGAGGAGCATGATGTAAGGTCAGAGACCTTGATTCCTGCGATGTGTCACTTACTGTGATGCTTGTAGCAGTTTCATTAAATCAATGTTTTATCAATAGGAGATTATCACTAGTTGTCTTGTGCCATGTAGTCCCCTGCTCTGTATAACTTTGCCCCCACCACTAATTGCCCACTTTTTGCCAATGCACAGTGTACACAGAAAACTGCCAATCAGTGGTGTGGGCGGGGTTATACAGAGCTCAGCATTCAGAGAACTGCTAGATCTGCAGCAGAGAAAACAGTGATTTTATCAAAATTACAGCAAGCAGCCCAGTAAGTGATACATTGCTGGAATCAGGGTCTTTGTCCCTATTATGCTGCTCTCAGAATTAATAGCAAAAATCTGGTGACATGATTCCCTTTAACAAAACTGCAGTTGCCAGTAAATTGTGTACAATCAGAGACTGCTTAGGACAAACTCTAGTTAACTCAATGTAGATTAATAATGTTGCATGACATTTCTATGCAATTCCATAAGATAATAACTCACATTACACCATAGTCTCACTATATGTCTCAAGTTGTCTGACACCAGGCATCACGCAGGACAAGTATCTTGTATTCAGCCTTTACCTAAGAATATTTATTTTGATAAAACATGTCTCCATTTCTTAGTGATCTACTCTGTAATTCTTATCTCTGTAAAGTGCTTTTGCTGGTCTGATTCAGTATACAGAATCCGGAGCGTAACGAGTAATTTTACAAGATTATGTCACTACATGCCAACTCTCAAATGAGTGAAGAAAAACTCTGTGCCTGCACAATAATTTCATACTGTCACAGAACACTTGTAGAGGGCACATTCAGGTCATCCTTGCCGCCAAGACGCTCAACACTTATATCCGAAGAGGCAGAACCTTTGCTTCTAAGCTTCCTATAGGAATTAAAAATGAAACAGCAAATGTGAATATTACAAAATATGACTTTTTATTCTAGAATGCTTTGGATGACAGACACATGTATTCAATTTACTGATTCTGTAAGTGAAAAAATGGCAGCCTGCACTAGTTTCTTAAATTTATCAAACAAGACTTGCCCTATGGGAGTCCAAAAAAATTGGATTCCATATGGAACAACCATATAGCATCCAATTCTTTAATAGGAACCTGTCATGTAAAATAATGCTATTAACTTGCAGATATGGGATTAATAGTGTTCTGACATTGTGTGGCACAGACACTGAGAGCCCCACTGCAGGGAGGAAATGAACCCCCCCTCCTTCCCGGCAACATTGAACTTCAAGTCATGGGGGTGGCGTCGGCACGTTTTCAGTCATCACTCTGTGTATACTGTAGAGAGCGGTGGCTGTAACCAAGCCCCCAGCACTGACTGAAAGCAGCTCAGCATTAGAGCCGGCTGTCAGTCAGTACCGGGGCATGGCTACAGTCACTGCTCTCTATACACAGAGCAATCACTGAAACCATGCTGGCACCACGCCTATGACTAGAAGCCGAACGCAGCCTGGGGGAATAAAGTTAATTTCCTCCTGGCAGTGGGGCTTTCAGTGCAGAGGCCACACAATGTCAGAACGCTAATAATCTGCAGATTAACCCCATATCTGAAGGTTAATAGCACTTTTTTATATGACAGGTTCCCTTAAACATGGGAAACTGTATTTTGTCTTGTAAATTTGTAATAACTGCTGATGTATAAAAACAGATTGCATATGGATGACAAATGAGAAAAAAATCATCCAAGTTTTCGAGACAAATTTTTACACGCTCTTATGAACTTGGCCTCAGAATGAGAATATATCATAAAGATGGCATTTTTTTTTACAGTTTTAATATAATGTTTTTGGGAACAATAAGGGTAAAGTATTGCAATCCTATATGCAGGGTACTGTATTATGCATTAGAAGAATAAGTCTAAAATAATAAGAATAATAAAAAATAAAGTGTTATATGTTCCCAGGCTGCATGTTCTCTACCTGCAAGGATAGATACAATATCTATTTCAGTGATGGGAATTTTTGGAGCTGAGTGCTGGAATGAGATGTAATGTTGCCGATGGAATAGTAATAATACCCATTCTGTTAGCAGTGATGTAGTGCCAGGATTAGGGTTGCACTCAGCTTAGCACTTCATGTTTACCACTAATGTATGCAGATAAATGAACATTGTGCTATCAAGTACTGCTCTTGGCATGAGACAAACAGTTTAGAAATAATTCATTTTAATTTTAAAGAACTAACAATCAAGGAGTCTTTGTTGGAAATTACAGATGCAATGTCATTTATATGAGATCCAAAATATCCGGCTTCATCCTACCCCCTGAATATTAATCACCTGGGAAGCCAATCTATGAGACACCTTTATTTAAGGTTTAGACACATCCATTTTTATTGTCAGCTGGCAAACACATCGGGATAGTTCTGAGAAGAGGTGTGTTGGATGTGGAAGCGAGAAAATTTGATTTACATAATTTTATAGAGAAACTGAAATATTTATTGAATATGGATATTTTTCAGTCACCACCACAGTGAGTGAAATGTTTTCTTTTACAAATGAGACAAAAGTTCTCACAAATAAATGTGACTCTTAAAACTCGAGAAAGCCAAGTTTTATATCCATGAGTTTGAGAAGTGGTGTAGTGGAAAAATTCATTGGTTTATGAGAGAACTAGTGTTGACTATGTGTTAGGAACTGACCTGGATTGAAGTCGTGATATTGCAACCACTAGGGGCAGCACCAGTCGGGAGTGTAGTCAGGGAAGCCAGGAATCGGTACACAGGAAAGGCAGTATTATCTTGAAGGGTTTTTTCATGTAGCATAGTCAGGAAAGCAGTATTGTCTTTGTAGGAAGCAGCAGGAGAAAGAAGAACTTGACTAGAGGCAGGGAGCTCAATAATCTCAAGGAGGGAGGTTCCAGGCCAGGTTTAAGTAGGGTGTTCAATCAGGATGAAGCCAATCAGTTACAACATAGGGTGGAGCTACTCAGGAACAATACAGGTAGTAGAATCTAGGTTAGCCAGGAACTGACCAGTGAGCTGAACAGCTCAGTGGGAAGAGCTGCCACCTGATTAAGAGGAGACTTAATAGCTGTCTACAAATATGTCAAGGGCTGTCACATTGTAGAAGGATCATCTTTATTCTCATTTGCACAAGGAAAGACTAGAAGCAATGGGATGAAACTAAATGGGAGGAGACACAGATTAGATATTAGAAAAAACTTTTTGACAGTTAGGGTGATTAATGAGTGGAACAGGCTGCCACGAGAGGTGGTGAGTTCCCCTTCAATGGACGTCTACAAACAGAAGCTGGACAGACATCTGTCTGAGATGATCTAGTGAATCCTGCTTTGAGCAGGGGGTTGGACCAGATGACCCAGGAGGTCCCTTCCAACTCTACCATTCTATGATTCTATGATTCTATGATTCTATGATGCACAAGAGGTGCTGGGTTCGAGTCCTGACACTATGCTAGCATATGGGATTATTTGGAACTTCTCACACAGAACCCATGTCCTAACACCAAGTAGAGGAACATCAGCGTTACCTTCTACTGATTTAATAGGTAAGTGATTCTTCCAACTATTGGATAGTTACATGCATGTAGTACATGCATAGATATTCAGCATCTTTTATGTATCTATGTAACCTACAGAGGAGATATCCACCCACCAATTTTAGACTTTGTCTATACTGATGTCATAGTAATTTATTTACCATATTTTTTCCTGGCACATACTTTTTCTTTTTTTTGGTTGTACTTGTTGTATCAGTGCCCAATGGAGACATTTAAATTTATTATTCACTTAGATTACAATTTCCGGTCTTTATTCTGTATAACCCCGCCCCCACAGCTGATTGGCAGCTTTTTGACAAGTGTACACAGGAAGCTGCCACTGCCAATCAGGGGTGTGGGTGGGGTTATACAGAGCTCAGCATTCTGACCACTGCAACATATACAACAAATAAAACAGGGATTCTATCAAAACTGCACCAAGCAGTCCAGCAAGTGTTACATGTTTGGAATCAGGCTCTCTTGACCTGTATTATGCTGCTCTTAGATTACATAGCAAATACCTGCTTACAGATTCTCATTAATACTCAAGCAAAAAGCAAAAACTGGCCACTTCTGACTTGGTAACAGGTCATCTTTAAATTCACAGAATATTTCTAGCATGAACACAAGTCTTTGCTTTTATCAGCTTAGTATTTTTATTATTATTACATTTGCCAAGGGTCTTAAGTTGTCAAAAATAATTATATGGTAATTAAGCGCAGTAGTGCTTATGTCTTCACTTAATTTCACATTAAGCTCTTAATACTGTTATAACTGTAAGTGCTAAACCTAAAAAAGATGTCAGACATATTTTCAATATTTAAAGTCTGACTATAAACTTTTGCACAAATAGGGAAGCCACAGACTGATTGTCGGCCAACAGCTTTGTATTCAGCCAGAACCGTCCTCTCCCTTCCTCTAGGAGAAACACAGGGCTCTTTTTCTATCGGATGCTTTTTGGGAGCCCCTCTAAAACAGTTTTTTTTCTTCAGCAGTTACAGCATCTACATAGTGACCAGACAGGATATGTCAGTACCTTACAACAATTTCATAAATTCATCACTGTGCTTACTCTTCCACATCAGACCCAGAAGAACTAGAGGGGGTGTCATTCAAGTGAGAAGCAAGACAGGAACAGTTTGGAGTCTAGGTTTGAGAGACTTTTCCACGTCCAATTAACCATCCCAACCTCAGTTCATGGTCAATACGAGTTAAACTACATCATTCGTGTGTTTCAGATAAGTGGTTATTAGTTCTGATCACAATTGAGGTTCTACACAAGTATCTCCAAGACTTTTGAGATAATAATTTCATAAAACACCATCAGACTACAGTTGGGCTGACTAATTTTACTGACTGTAGGCTTTCTACTCATTCTCCTACGTCATCCAAGTCAATGCCCTATATAGCTGTCCTGCTAACACAAAAGGAGTTGCTTTTTCCTGATTGTTGGAACATAACAGATATAATTTTAGGGGTAAGTTCAGCAACATGCGGTAGTAGCACTCCCAGTGGCTAGGTGGGCAAGAACTGGTAGTGGCAAGTTACCCTCACAAGGAAAAGGGGAAACTGGTTTGAGTGGACGAAGTTTAACAGTCAATGAATTAATATAACTGTGGGTAAAATATCTGGTTCAGTCAAGTGAGTTTCTCCGCCCAGGGAAAGAACAAACCGGTAAACAGTGAATGTGATCATAGGTCATTCAAAATGAGATATGTTCATTTACTTTATTTGCTTATATAGCACCATTTATTCCACAGCGCTTTACAGACTTTATCATCACTGTCCCCATTGGTGCTCTAAATCTAAATTCCCTATCAGGATGTCTTTGGAGTGTGGGAGGAAACCCACGCAAACACGGGGAGAACATACAAACTCCTTGTAGTTGCTGTTCTAGGTGGGATTTGAAGCCAGGACTCCAGCATTGCAAGTCTACAGTGCTAACCACTGAGCCACCATGCTGCCCTATCTGTCTACCATCCTTGCAAAAAGGCTAATGGAAGTCTCCAGAAATCTAATGTTGTATTACCTGATCTTGCAAACAATGAAAACACTCCTGTCCTTCTAATGCAGCATCTGAACCACATTTGACCAATATACGTATGTCACGGGAGCATTCAAACCAATCCACAGAATGTCACCCACTGCAAATACTGTGAAATCTGTAGTTAGGACAGGAAAGGGATGATGACTTCCACAATGAATGGTCCACGTCATGTAGTTAAGAGCCTATCCCTTTAGTGTGTGAAATAGGGGTGATTTAGACAACTTCATGCATTAGGATGAAACAGGGTTATTTTATGGAAAAGAGAGGAAAATGTTAGAGTAATGAAGGGTTTAATGACTTCATGCCTGCCAAATCTCACAGGGGTGGTATCCATTATGAGGGTGTACACTGAAAAAAAAATGTTGAGGGGTATGACTAGTGTTTTTTGCTTACTAAACAGCTATGAATTCTGCATTTGCTATTATGTATAAACTAAATTTATGTACAGAATGCCTATATTCATCGAGGTTATAAAATAAATGAACAACCCTGGAGATTGCAGGAAATCGCAAGCTTTTGTATTTCTTCTGTTCTCACCAGCTGTCAACTGAATCCTAGACACTTCTAAGTTGGAGATAGGGCTGCTATAACACACATATATTAAAAATCCTTTAAATATAATACTGTTTGTACGATCAGATACTCAATATAAAAGTAGTATATTTCAGGCCAAGGAGGGCAAACAATGGGAATTACCAAGTGACCTTCTCCACGCAGTTTTCTCCCACCTTGCTCAAACATATCTAGCTTCAAGATGGCTTGACTTTTACCTCTATATCTTTCTGTCTTCCCATGTTGTTAATGGGAACAAGTTCATTGGCTGACAGTGAGAGAGTAGACCCATTGATGATGATAAATGGGTGATCACTGGAAGAACAACTTATGGGAATCCCACTGATCATGGGAACGAGGAATCCAAAGTCCCCGATGTGAATGGGGGAGTGAAAGCAAGCATGAGCATTTACTGGTCCATTCATTTTCTAAAAGACTGATGGTTGCACATGCTCACTACTACTCCATTCACTTTGGGGATATTTGACCCCCTGCTCTCGGGTTCAGTGGGAGTCTTAGGAGCCTGGTCCCTAACATCATAACATTTAACACCTGATAAGTGTGTTTATGGAACCAGCCCCTTTAAGTTAGCATTTGTTTACATGATACTGTTTCTGAAGTCTGCTGTTCTCATGATTTTTTTGTGCCGTTTAACCTTTCTTTAGTATTATTTGACATGCTAAACCTTTACAACTTCTATCAAAAGCTAGATAAGATTGTTCTACATCAAATAACATAATTATACTTGACAAGAACATATAGAAAATACAGAGAAGAGGTACATACTGTTCAAGAAAATCTCATGCACAATTCATCTAGGCAGATAGCAAATAGCAAGTAGACAAGGGAAGAGAAAAAGAAGAAGAGATAAAGGAGAAATAAACAAATGTAACAGGAATACAGATTTTAAGCAATCTTAGAGGTTGAAAGTCAGCTAGTCACAGAAATATATACGAGTTTGGTGTTTGTTTGAATTTAATTTTAGCTAAGAGTAAGTAATGGTGGTAAATTTTTAGGGGTCTAGAGAATATTAAAAGAAGACCGTCACCCCAAAATGTATTTTAACTGGCCTATACAGTGTTGTAGAGGACTTAACCCTTATAAAAACAAACTAGCACTGTACTTGTTACTTGTATAGGGTCTGAGAAAATAACCTTCGATTTGTATGCAAATGAGGGGGCATATTTGCATATTAGGGGCCATCCTCCACTTCTAATTAACAGTGCTCACTTACCAGAACAAGCACTGGCTGAATGCTGCTGATCACTGAGGTCCAACCATTGGGACTTCCACGTATCCCAAGAAAGGGACACGTGGGAATGGAGAAGTAGCCAAGCAATGATCTGCTCACTTTCCAGGTCTAACAGAGATGTGCTTGTATAGTGCTCAATCTCCTCTTGCAACCTCACAAATAATAAATGAAGCGGTGGCACATATACGAAGCTACCACTGCATTCTGTTGGGTTATTTCAAAGCCCCATTATCAGATCGATGGGATGGGGTTACCGGTAGTCAGACCCCCTTAGTCAAATGTTATCACCTATCGTAAAGATAGCTAATAACTTTCATTGCTGGGAAAAACCCTTTAAGATCAGTTACTGCGTGATAGAGAGGGAATATGTTCATGGATGTCAAGTGTATAACCTCAGGGATTTACAATGTGTGAGAGGTAAAGGTCAAAAGTCTGAAACAACTTTGCTAACAAGGTATTTCTAAATGATGTGTTACCTTCACTCTTTATATCTTTACAGGTCTTGAAAGAAACATGAAATCTAGCTGATGTTTAATTCAGAATAAAAAGAAAAAATGTTACAGCAAAGAGATACAATATATAATAGCACAAAAGCAAACTTTCAAATAGTCCATTTTCTGGAGCTGGAGTTTTGATGATCCAAAAAAGGAACTTTGATGTTCGTCTCCCCCTCCACAGGATAAACCATAGATGCGTGTTACTGCAGGTATGGGCCCCACCATTATCCTCCTCAAGAACAGGGGTTCCCAGAAGAAAATAGCCACACACACTTGTATGTTCTAGAGATTCTGAAGGTGCAGATCTCGGAGGCTGACACTTGCACTTATCACACATTTATGGAATATCTGATGTTTGTATCTTCTGGATGTAAGCAAAAAATATTTTCATTCTCTGACAACAAACAGATAAAATTATGAGAGAGAAGAAAAGTTGCAGAAACTTACAAACTTTATTTGTATAAAACCAGAAAACACTGTTATTAAGGAACAATGAACTCTATTGACATGTTATTTTCTTCCACTTCAAGTAAAGATGGAGAAATGTCAAGTATACTGGGATTACAATGAACATATTACTAAAACTTGCTCCTTCTTATTAAATGCAAAGGTAAAAAACCTTGTCAGCTGATACAAGACTTAAGGAGGTAGCTTTTCTGCCTGGCATGTCTGTTTTATTATATCATTTATTTCTGGAACATCTTTACTTAGAACTCTATGACCCTTGCTTCATCATGGAGTTTTTGCCAGAATTCTGGCATAGAACTACTTGAAATGGAGCAAAAATGTTTCAACTTTTGAAGTTCTTATGCCACTCTCGGCTTGCTTCACCTACTTTTTGAAAAGTGGGCAGAAGTCAAGCAGGACAGGACTTGGCCAAACATCCAACAAGTTCACCATAATTTTTGTGTAGCGTACACTACGACAGGCATGTATGCTACATAAAGTAGTTGAAAAAATGTGCCAAATTCATTTTGCATCTTACACCAGTGGACTCTGCATCAAGGCTGGCACACAAAACACCAACCATGATGAATCGTAGCCAATGTTTCTACCATTCACCTTATATTCCTCTAGGAAATGTATAAATAATTTCACACCTGGGTGTTACTATTCCGTTTTTCAATGGGAACTGTACCTAAGTATCTTCCAATGTCCTATCGGATCAGACATCAGACTGTGAAGGTAAACACCCTATTGAGAAAAGGAATGGTAAATGTGCCTGGTCACATTAGATACAAATGTGCCCAATTTATTTCTATAGGACAAGACAACTTGGGCAGGACAATTGTAGAAGTCTTTCAATGTATGAGCACACAACATCTTTTTTAGTAGATTCCACCTTTTTGTTACTTCTTTTAAACAATAGTTACAGTTTAAACTATAGAAAAAAAGTCATTAACTGTGAAGCCACTGTTAAAATGACAGCAAAATCGCCAGGGAAGCCACTTCAGCAAAAAAGACCACCGGCTTTTTCCTAAAGTGACTTAGTCTAGGAAAACATCTGTCGGCTGCTTTTTAGACGTTCATGTTTACATATCCTTATGGGAAAAACAAATCAGCATGTATTGTTTTTATCCAACTTAGGCCTCGTTCACACATTGAGTATTTGGTCAGTATTTTACATCAGTATTTGTAAGCCAAAACCGGGAGGGAGTGAAAAATACAGTAAGTGGTGACAAGTGTTGAGCGAATTTGTTCGGCATTTCAAATTCGGGTTCGTGTTCGGGTTCCGGCTTGTTCGCGCCAAAAAATCGGCTCCGCCCACGAACATCCCTGATTTGCCACGCTGTCATGCCTGTTATCTGTGTGACAGCATGGCAAATCAGGGATGTTCATGGGCAGAGCCGATTTTTTGGCGTGAACAAGCCGGAAACCCCGAACACGAACCCAAATTTGAAATGCTGAACAAATTCGCTAGACACTAGTGGTGACGTGTTTTTATTATACTTTTCTTGTGATTGTTCCACTCCTGCTGTTCTGATTTTGATTTACAAGTACTGATGTAAAGTACTGACCAAATACTCAACGTGTAAACATGACCTAAACAGAAAAAACAAACGAGCGCCAGCCGACACCACCACAAATAGTTTTGCCCAAAATACTGAGTTGGTAAACTACTTAGTAGGCGGGAATGAATGGCCACTAGCCCCCCTCCTCCTCCTCAGCAGTCAGTTGAATAGTTTCTCCTCCACATCAGATCATCGCCTCTTGCTGAAGATAGACTAGATACTCTCTCCTTGACATATGATCACCACTAGTGATGAGCGCAAGTGCTCATTACTCGAGTTTGCGTAGGGTGCACCGAGTATCACGGGTGTCCAAGTGACATGTTTGCATCCCCACAGCCGCATGTTTCGCAGCTGTTAGACAGCCACAAAACATGCGGGGATTGCCTGACAAACACAGGCAATCCCCGCATGTTTTTAGAATAAAGTTCGGGTCGGGTACCAGAACCCGAACTTCCATGGGTCCGCTCTTCCCTAATCCTGAGTTCTTAATGAGAAAGCTGAAATTCTGACAAGTTGGCTGGCGTCTTGTTTCTGGGTGCAATCAGCAGTCCGAAATTGGACATGTCCAATCGACATCCCCCATACACATTAGGCCATCCGCCGAACCCGCTGATATCGGGATATAGTCTGATGTGCATGAGGGCTTTAAAATCAGTCATGATTTTAAGCATTCTTTATGTTATACCTTTCCTACTTGAAATGGCTGGACAAGGTAATAAAATGTTGAGTATTTATGAAGACATTTGCATGCTCAGCTTTGTAAAGTTTTATCAGTTCACACAATTATGTTATATTTCACTATTAGGGATATCAGTGTCCAGCATAAAAGCTTATACAGTGGTGTGAAAAAGTGTTTGCCCTCTTCCTGATTTCTTATTCTTTTGCATGTTTGTCACATTTAAATGTTTCAGATCACAAAACAAATTTAAATATTAGACAAAGATAACACAAGTAAACACAAAATGCACTTTTTAAATGGAGGTCTTTATTATTAAGGGAAAAGGAAATCAAAAACTACAGGGCCCTATGTGAAAAAGTGATTGCTCCCTTCCTTAAAGCATGAATTAACTGGGGTTTATCATATCTTTAGGAAGCGGAGTTCAATTTCCCTAGCCACACACAGGCCTGATTACTGCCACACCTGTTCTCAATCAAGAAATCACTTAAATAGGACGTGCCTGACAAAGTGAAGTAGACCAAAAGATCCTCAAAAGCTAGACATCATGCTGTGATTCAAAGAAATTCAGTAACAAATCGGAAACAAAATAATTGAGATCTATCAGTCTGGAAAAGGTTATGAAGCCATCTCTAAAGCTTTGGAACTCCAGAAAACCACAGTGAGAGCTATTATCCACAAATTGCAAAAACATGTAACAGTGGTCAACCTTTCCGGGAGTGGCCAGCCGACCAAAATTACCCCAAGAGTGCAGCGACGACTCAGTCAAGAGGTCACAAAAGACCTCACAACAACATCCAAACAACTGCAGGCCTCACTTGCCTCAGTTAATGTCAGTGTTCATGATTCCACCATAAGAAAGAGACTGGGCGAAAATGGCATGCATGGCAGAGTTCCAAGATGAAAAACACTGCTGAGCAAAAAGAACATGAAGGCTCGTCTCAGTTTTGCCAGAAAACATATTGATGATCGCCAAGACTTTTGGGAGAATATTCTGTGGACTGACGAGACAAAAGTTGAACTTTTTGGAAGGTGTATGTCCCATTATATCTGAAGTAACATAGCATTTCAGAAAAGGAACATCATACCAGCAGTAAAATATGGTGGTGGTAGCGTGATGGTCTGGGGCTGTTTTACTGCTTCAGGACCTGGAAGACTTGCTGTGGTAACGGAACCATGAATACTGCTGTCTACCAAAAAATCCTGAAGGAGAATGTCCGGCCATATGTTCGCGACCTCAAGCTGAATCACACTTGGGTTATGCAGCAGGATAATGATCCAAAACACACCAGTAAGTCCACCTCTGCATGGCTTAAGAAAAACAAAATTAAGATTTTGGGGTGGCCTATTCAAAGTCCTGACCTAAATTTGATTGAGATGCTGTGGCATGACCTTAAAAAGGCAGTTCATGCTCGGAAACCCTCCAATGTGGCTGAATAACAACAATTTTGCAAAGATGAGTGGGCCAAAATTCTCTAGAGCGTTGTAAAAGACTCATTGCCAGTTATCGCAAATGCTTGATTGCAGTTGTTGCTGCTAAGGTTGGGCTAACCAGTTATTAGGTTTAGGGGGCAATCATTTTTCCACACAGGGCCCTGTAGGTTTGGATTACTTTTTCCCTTAATAATAAAAACCTTAATTTCAAAACTGCATTTTGTGATTACTTGTGCTATCTTTGTCTAACATTTAAATTTGTTTTGTGATCTGAAACATTTATGTGTGACAAACATGCAAAAGAATAAGAAATCAGGAAGAAGGCAAGCACTTTTTCACACCACTTGTATTTCATATACATATCTCCCTATTAAGGCTTCAGTGTGTAGGTAATAATTGGAAGAAAAAAAATCAGCTTTTGCTGCTGGCTGTAAAATAATTCATATTGGCTTGAACTATTCTAATCTCTTGCTAAACATTTCTAGTTACTTCTTGTAATATTATGAAGGAATGAAGAGGTTTAATCTCAGCCATAGCACATTGGTGTGACAGTAATGTCAGACTAACTTATCAGGAGGCTGACAGCTGTGCAGCCTAAAATGTTATTTTGTCCGTGAGGTTTAGACAGGAGGCCGTTCAAATTACATTTACCTGTGGAGTGGCTCCGAAATCATAAAGCAAACACAACTGTAGATTTAGAACAGAATGTAAACATATTTGACAAGTGCAGATAGATATTCCTGCTCTCCATTGTGCATTGTCAATGCAATGAAAAGATACAGAGAAGTATTTTTTTATTCATATTAACATATTTACTGCTAAAAATATTAACGTGGCTTTGAAAGATACAGATTTACCGGCTGACGCGTTTCACACTCTATACTACCATTGCTTTTGGCAATTTAAGAACATTATAACATCACGATTAGGCCACGTTCACACTAACAGTATTTGGTCAGTATTTTACATCAGTATTTGTAAGCTGAAACCAGGAGAAGAGCAATCAGTGGAAAAGTATAATAGAAACTTGTGCACCACTTCAGCATTTTTCACCCACTCCTGGTTTTGGCTTACAGATACAGATCTAAAATACTGATCAAATACTGAACATGTGAACGTGGCCTTAGTTTCACTTGTAAATGCCTACAATCCCAAAGGGAACACCCATTTTTGGGTGAAGTTTCTGTAAATCCCACCGCTCTTCGGCCCATGACAATTTGGGAATTTGCCCAGACTGTTTCTGAAAACGAAAGGATTGTTGGCCAGTGTGCACCTCCGGCACCGTTCCGGAGGTGTCAGCACTCGCATTCCCGTGGCTCAAGGGGGTTGTTATGATGCCCAATTAGCACTGGGGTTACTGTCTCCTCCTTCTGACATATAAGTAATCAAGACGAAGTTAGAGCTGCGGTTGGACGCTCACTTCCTCTTGAGTACTAATATGTCTAAAGGTGGGGACAGTAATGCCAGCGGTGATTGGGCACAGGGCTTACGTGTCATAACAACCACACAAGGGCCCCGGGAATGCGAGTGCAGATGTAGCACCCTGAGGATTCGGCTGCTACAGGGGTATTGCACCTCACTCCAGAGGTGTGGTATTCCACTCCCGGGTAAGGATGGAGTGTGGGACTGAGCTCAGTAGGCTGCATGCACTACATACATCCCATTTCCGGGGGACAGAACTACGGTACTCCCACCAGTATATGTGCAGGTACGACAGCGTCTGTCCCTGGCTGGAGTGGGAGGGGGGTGGAACATCGTAGTAGTGTAGGGCCAGATAGGGGGAGTAGTCTGGGTAAAGCTAGGAGCTCATTGGGTGCTAGTCACCTGGGCTCACACATAGAGGGAGTATATATGGTGGGCACCATCTTAGGACAGGGTCTTTTTAGCCTGAGGAGCAGAGCAGAGGAGTTCAGCCAGGAGGGCTGACAGGGAGCTGTGGCTCCGGCTGGGCCCAGCTCCAGAGCTAAGCCTGCAGAGGAGAGAGGAGAAAGAAGGACCCAGAGAGAAAGACAGAGGGAACCCCAAGAACCCAGAAACAGACCAGAAAGGGTGAAGGCTTGGCGGACACGGGTACCGGAACCCGAACTGGTGGAGGCCACTTATCCTCAGCCAGGAACCGGAGGTCGTGGTTAAGATTTGCCACGACCCTCACCAAATCCACCAGAAAGGCACACAAAGCATAGGGTCAGGGAACCCAGAGGAGGTTTGACCACTAAGAGACCCGAGGGAGCCGGCCAAAGGTGGATCCCTGGTGGGAACGGCCAGAGACAGAGAGAGAGAAGGGAGCTCAGGACCACGCTTCAGAACTGCCTGGGGGTTAGCCGAGTCCAGGACCTGGTGGACGCAGCACGGCTCGGGTGGTCACTCAAGGCCAGAGTGACTGAGAGAACACTTGTGAGTAAAACCCCTGAAACTGCATCTCCTGACTCTGACTCTTCTTACTGACCGTCACAACCCCCATCATCTTCACCTGCTGCCCTGAGGCCATACCCCTCCCATTGGGGGTTATACCATCATCGCTGCACCCATACCACCGGCCTCAGCGGACTGTTCTGCAGCGGCGGCTGCAAAGCCGTACTCAACGGGTGGCGTAGTCGACATCCAAGTTAACATCTACTGCCATAGACTGCCACTTAGTTTGACACCCTGGGCGCGGACCGGGTCACCGCCACAAGGACTACTACCCCTATCCAGATCCGGCTCCGGGTATCCCCTGAACATGGCCCAGGGGGTGCGTCAATTTTGGCGTAGTCGGCAGGATCACGTGCCCGCAACCATCGGGTACTGCGTGCCTGAAGAAAAGTTCGCATTTACCTCAAAAAGAAGTCTCCCACCGGTTCCGGAGGGTCCCCGCCATCGGACGCCATCTCGGATCGGTTCCCGCCATTTGCCCGTCCTCTGCAGTCTTTTCCCGCCATCTGCAGTGTTTCCCGCCACTGGGAAGCGATTCCCGCCATCTAAGAAGATTTCCCGCCCTGGCAGAGCGGACGCCATTATGGGCGTGCCAGAGGGTGGTAAGAGACGACCTCCCATCGTGGGCCAGGACCAAGAATGGCGCCAAAAACGAAGAGCGCCCCCACCAGCAGAGACTGCAATGATTGAGATGTCCATCAGCGTGGGGGGTCTGCCCCTGGAACTGACAATCACCAAGTTGCCCGAGGACCGCCCTCAATGTGGGCGGAGACAGAACAAAAGAGAGAAGATGGGAGCAGCTTGGAGAAGTCTGGAGGAGCCGTACCCGGAGATGGAGGGAGAGGCAGGCAGCACCGACCCTGTGGTCAGGAGCCTGATGCAAGCAACCACTCCACAAGACCTGGTGGAGATCCTGGCACAGCTCCCCCGAGACCGGGAGCGTGCACAGACCGCGCTGGAGGGCCTCGCACGGAGGATGGCCCAAGTGCAGCGAGAAACGCTGATGGAGTGGAGCAGGGAGATGGCCCAGCAGGCTGGAACCCGCCAGCGGAGCACACCACCCGCAACGAGGAGCACGCCTGCCCCTGAAGAGGATGCAGAAGGGACGGAGGCCGGAGACGACGCCGCAGAGGGAGCTGAAGAGACGGAGGCAAGTAAAGGGGACGTTACTACCCCGAGCCCAGCCACCGTAAGCCTACCCCCGCTCCCCGTCGCAGAGCCCGAAGTCCCACTGATCGTGCCCGTTGCCGCACTGCTACCGCTTCAGACTAGGCCCCAAGCAGGAGCCGCGACCACGCCCCCTGTGACGTCACGCGCCTCAACCCTGAGCGCGGCCAAGCAGGAGACGCCACCGGCCTGGTCGCAAGGCCGAGTGCCCCCGGGCGCCGCCGTCTTCACGGTGCCCTTTACCTTCAGGGTACCCCAAGCCTGGTCGCAAGGCCTAGTGATCCCGGGCGCCGCTGCCACCACCGCGCCCTCAACTTCCACTGTGCCGCACCTGGGTGAAGACTTGTTTGCCCAGCACACTTGCCCGGATGGGCAGCCCTTTGCGTGGCCACCGGAGTACTACCATCCCCGACTCCGGAAAGAAAGACCCCTGGATGAGCCCCTAATCCCGGTTCCGGCGCCCGTCAAGATGACCCCGCTCTCGTTAGAGGAGGCGCAGTTTGAGTGGGACCCCGCAGGAGGAGACCTCATCGGGTTCACTCAAGAGACCCGGGCGGCTGCAACTGAGCGTGCGGAGTGCTGCCGCCAGCAGTTGGAAGTCTTTGAGCGAGAACGGAGAGAGAGACGGGTCCGCGAGGAGCGGCTGCAAGTAAAGAGTGCAGAACAAAAGAGCCGGACCCGAAGGAACCCCCGTGCAGCCCACGGTCCCCGTGCCACCGGGACTGTAATCAAATTCCAACTGCAGCACGGTTGGGGCTTCATCAGAGATCATCACACCCCCGGCGACGTCTTCGTGACCAGAAGAGATGTCGAGTCCCACCTACCGGAGGGACACAGAGGTCGTGACCTTTACCTGGGTGATGAGGTCACCTTCACCCGGCACCAATGTGCCAAAGGACCCTATGCCCTTCATGTACACCGACTGACAGAGAAAGAGCTGAGGTGTCAGGAGGAGCAAGAGGACCCGGACGGGTCTGAAGGGTACACGGAGGAAGGAGCTGGAGGACGTCGCCACTGATGTACAGTAGGAGCACTGTAAATAGTTACCCGTGAAGGTACAATAACTGTTACCATTATAGTCCCCGTTGGGACCAGTGAACTGTTCCAGTGTGTCCCATCTCCCCACAGGCTGAGGACTGTGAGCAGCCATCCCTTTTTTCCCACTGGCCGAGGACTGAGAGCGGCCATATCCCCTTGTATATAGTTGCGCTTCCTAAAGTGCCCCCTACCGGTTTTATAGGAAACTGTTTTTTTTTTTTCTACCAGAGACTGTGGCACTTACCTGGTCACAATTTGCACAAGTGGCCAGAGGTCAAAAATGTTGTATATGAAAAGTTTTATTATGATGAAAGAGTTAATATTATTTTATGATGTGTCCGTAACATTTTAAAAGAGAAGTACCTCCCATAAAGGGATGATTGAAGGTTACTGTTTATATATTTTATATGTAGTGCACTTTAAAAAGCTTGTATGTTTTATGTTCTTGCTCTTTTACAGCCCGAGGACGTGCTGTGATTTACCAGGGGGGAATGTAGCACCCTGAGGATTCGGCTGCTACAGGGGTATTGCACCTCACTCCAGAGGTGTGGTATTCCACTCCCGGGTAAGGATGGAGTGTGGGACTGAGCTCAGTAGGCTGCATGCACTACATACATCCCATTTCCGGGGGACAGAACTACGGTACTCCCACCAGTATATGTGCAGGTACGACAGCGTCTGTCCCTGGCTGGAGTGGGAGGGGGGTGGAACATCCCAGTAGTGTAGGGGCAGATAGGGGGAGTAGTCTGGGTAAAGCTAGGAGCTCATTGGGTGCTAGTCACGTGGGCTCACACATAGAGGGAGTATATATGGTGGGCACCATCTTAGGACAGGGTCTTTTTAGCCTGAGGAGCAGAGCAGAGGAGTTCAGCCAGGAGGGCTGACAGGGAGCTGTGGCTCCGGCTGGGCCCAGCTCCAGAGCTAAGCCTGCAGAGGAGAGAGGAGAAAGAAGGACCCAGAGAGAAAGACAGAGGGAACCCCAAGAACCCAGAAACAGACCAGAAAGGGTGAAGGCTTGGCGGACACGGGTACCGGAACCCGAACTGGTGGAGGCCACTTATCCTCAGCCAGGAACCGGAGGTCGTGGTTAAGATTTGCCACGACCCTCACCAAATCCACCAGAAAGGCACACCAAGCATAGGGTCAGGGAACCCAAAGGAGGTTTGACCACTAAGAGACCCGAGGGAGCCGGCCAAAGGTGGATCCCTGGTGGGAACGGCCAGAGACAGAGAGAGAGAAGGGAGCTCAGGACCACGCTTCAGAACTGCCTGGGGGTTAGCCGAGTCCAGGACCTGGTGGACGCTGCACGGCTCGGGTGGTCACTCAAGGCCAGAGTGACTGAGAGAACACTTGTGAGTAAAACCCCTGAAACTGCATCTCCTGAATCTGACTCTTCTTACTGACCGTCACAACCCCCATCATCTTCACCTGCTGCCCTGAGGCCATACCCCTCCCGTTGGGGGTTATACCATCATCGCTGCACCCATACCACCGGCCTCAGCGGACTGTTCTGCAGCGGCGGCTGCAAAGCCGTACTCAACGGGTGGCGTAGTCGACATCCAAGTTAACATCTACTGCCATAGACTGCCACTTAGTTTGACACCCTGGGCGCGGACCGGGTAACCGCCACAAGGACTACTACCCCTATCCAGATCCGGCTCCGGGTATCCCCTGAACATGGCCCAGGGGGTGCGTCACAGATACCGCTGGAAAGACGCCAGACGAGAGGTGAGTATATGTTAAGGGGACGGTTGCCAACAACTTTATTAATAATGGAAAGCAACCGAACCCGGGGTCCGCGATGCAGCCTGGAGGACTGCGGCCGAACACCTTCCGGGTAAGAAGCTAAAACAACCAACTGAAATAACAATCCCTTCCGTGTTACTGCACAGCGGAACGGGAATAGGGATTCGCACTATCTCCGTTAACTGCACGAGAGATGTGCGACAAACAATGTATCTGTAGCCCTGTTTACAGCACAGGGACTACACAGCAGGCGCTAGGATGCGTGTGTGATTCACGCCGGCGTATACATGCTCCCAGTCGGTGTGCTACCGGACTGAGGAGTATCTCTCCACGTGGCTTACAGGCGGTGCCGGGAATACGGCGTCTGCAGACTGCTCGGGGTGTATGGCGACCCCTCTGTCGGAGCCAGACTGTCAGACGAAGCTACCTGCCTCCCTCCATCTAAGGCTGCCTTTCCCCCGCAAAACCTGCCTGCCAGAAGCTAAAGCACACGTGCAGCCCAAACGACCAAGCGTCCACACAATAACACCATCACAGCTCAATGATCAGAGCGCGCTGCCATGTTTGTGGGCGGGCTATATAAAGATTAAGCCCTGCCCACTGTCGCACTATTGGTGACGTCACCCGTGACCAATCAGGCGGTGCCAGGTCACCAGATCAGCTGACTCCCAAACCACGAATGCTCAGTGCAGTGAATCCTGGACTTAGGCTATAGCAGCCCTGTTTCCCTCCGCAACCAACGCTTCATGTTGCTAGGAACAAAGACCCAAGAGACAACTTGTACATCTCGTGCACCAGCTAGGCATTGGACTGACGATGATGCTGAGCAGCATCAGCCCCAGCTGGACCAGAATGGGAGACCACAGAATCCACTGATGGTTCTGAACCCATTTTGGATACAGCAAACACCCAAAGCCTAACAGTATAGGTGTTTTTATTTTATTGAAGTCAAACATGGGCATAGGAAGGGGTTGTCCTAGCAGTGGAAAACTCCTTTAAGGAAATTCATGGATAAATTGGTAAGATTTTAACATTCTCATTGTCAAAAGGGGTGTGTCACTATAGGGTTTGATTGGACAACATTAGTGAGTTGGGAAATACCTCCAGCTGATGTGAATGTATTTATAGATTTCAGGGAGGAACAACACAATGGAGAATACTAAGAAAAGATGATCCAGAATTGTTTGGAGATGTGAAGAAATGTTAGAACAGGCGACATTCTGACCTTTTTTAAACTTTACAATATAATGTACAATGGCAATGACATAGAAAGAGCAACTTAGATAGAAACATCAGGCACAAATCACTATGATGCCATGCAGATTTATTACACAGCAATGTATGCTGAGAGTCTGTCAGCACAACATGACTGTTCAAACCAAGCAAAGGCAATGGGTGCACCATTGGCAGCTCAGAACACCTTCATATCTCTTTGTTTTTCAGGTATCTGCACTCTCTGCGGAATCTGGTAAAGCCAGAGCTGTCAATCACAGAAGAATAGAAGAGGGGGCAGAGATAGATGGAGAAATAAGAGGAAATAGATGATAAAGTAGATGGGAAGGTGCCTTGAACTACTTGGCTGCACCAAGTGTGTACTTGTGCTTGGTTTGGACAGTTATTTAGTGCTAACAGACTCTATCTGATTACTGTACTTATAATTTGGACTGCACATCTCTTAGACTGATGGAACAGTTGTGGTCATAGACAGAAAAAGGCCTGTGTGTAAAAAAAGGATATGTGCCCTTTGCAGTCTAACAATTCTTAATAATGCACAATTTCATCTGCTTTAGAAGCAGTAGTTGGCCCCCTTTCCTCTTGGGCCTTGTACAGCTGCATAGGTTGCACCATTGGTATGCCCACGCCTGCGTTGGAGTATAAACTTTTTTATTACAAGGTACAACACCGGTATATGATGAAACTAATACGGATGGAACAAAAAAGAAGCTATTGTTCACCAAAGACTTTCACTAATTGAAACAAGCTACTTTATGCCAAGTCTGTCAGACTTAAAAAGTAATATAGAATAATTATGTCTATAAGTTAAGTGATTGCTTGTTTGGTATTCATAGGATTAAACATTTGTAAATGACAATATTATGGTGGCATTAAAGCTGTCACATTACTAATATTAAAGGGAACCTGTCATGTAAAATAACTCTATTAACCTGTAGACATGGGCTTGATCTTCAGGTTAATAGCATTCTGATATTGCACGGCGCATCAGTGAGAGCCCCGCTGCCAGGAGGAAATGAACTTCATTCCACCCGGCAGGGTTCGGCTTCCAGTCATACGAGTGGGGCCAGCACGGTTTCAGCCACCACTTTTTGTATAGTGAGCAGTAGCTGTAGCCCTGCCTTGCCTTAAGCACTGACTGACAGCCGGGTCTAATACTGAGCAGCTGTCAGTCAGTGCTGGAGGCGGGATTACAGCCGCCACTCTCTATACACAGAGCAGTGACTTAAACTGTGCCATCACCTCTCCTATGATCGGAAGCTGAATGCTGCTGGGTGAATAAAGTTAATTTCTTCCTGGCAGTGGGGCTCTCAGTGCTTGTGCCGTATAGTATCAGAACGCTATTAACCTGCAGATAAACCCAATATCTGCAGTTTAGTAGCATTATTTTACATACCAAGTTCCCTTTAAAAACCATAGAATAGGTTATAAATCTATGATCTTGGGGTCTTCCACCCATCTCAAGAACTGGAGTACTAAAGTCCATTGGGATTGAAGGGGTAGTGTAAATAGGTGACCACCACTCCATTCACTTCTACAGGTGTATTGGAGATAAACAAGTGTAACCACCGCTCACATAATTAGTGAACAGATTGGTGGTCAGACACACGTACAACCACTTCATTTAAAAGGGTGCTCCCATTTTAATCATTATAAGTACCAAGTAAATGTAGGTCCCACCTTTAGGATGCTTATCTATCGGCAGAATGGGGTCTATAGACCTGGCTTACCAATTCTCAGGTGGCACAGTTTAATGTTGATGTAGCTGCACCTTTGTGTGGCCTTCTCTATGGAAGTCTATGTTAGGGAGAAAACTGAGCAGATATCTATATATATAATCGTCTTATCCCGTCTGTCTGTCTGTCTTTGTGTCTGTCCTGGAAATCTCGCGTTGCTCATTGGTCCGGCAGCGGCCAATCAGCGCCGCGGGATTTCTGAAAAAAGATGGCGGCCGTTAGCGGCTTATCTGGCGGACGGAGGTCAGCGGCAATGCAGCGGGGAGATGAGCGGCGCTAGCAGCACAACTACCCCGACCGGCGCCGCTGACCTCCATGCGGCTAACGTCGGAAGATCAGCGGCTTGGCCCGCTGATCTCCTGACAGCAAGTGTGAACGGAGAACCGGGGAGCGGCGCCGCCGGTCGGGATGCTTCTGCTGCGAGCAGCCGCTCATCTCCCTGCTTCTCGCAGCAGAAGGAGCCGCACAGGCAGCGCCGCTCCCCAGTCCTTGCTAATACGGAGCTGCACAAGCAGCGCCGCTCCCGGGCCCACACTAATACGACGCTGATTGGTCGCGGTGGCTGGCCGCGACCAATCAGCGAGATGGGCGGCAAATTTAAATGCCGCTCTGCTGATTGGTAGCGGACGGCCACTGCGACCAATCAGCGAGATGGGCGGCAAATTTAAACGCCGCTCTGCTGATTGGTCGCGGTGGCCGGCCGCGACCAATCATCGAGATGGGCAGCAAATTTAAACGCCGTTCTGCTGATTGGTCGCAGCCGGCCACCGCAACCAATCAGCGAGATGGCCGGCAAATTTAAACGCCGCTCTGCTGATTGGTCGCGATGGCCGGCCACGACCAATGAGCGAGATGGGCGGCAAATTTAAACGCCGCTCTGCAGATTAATCGCGGCCAGGCACCGCGACCAATCAGCGAGATGGGCGGCAAATTTAAACGCCGCTCTGCTGATTGGTCGCGGCCGGCCACCGCGACCAACCAGCGAGATGTCCGGCAAATTTAAACGCCGCTCTGGTGATTAATCGCGGCCGGCCACCACGACCAATGAGCGAGATGGGCGACAAATTTAAAAGCCGCTCTGCTGATTGGTCGCGGTGGCCGGCCGACCGCGACCAATCAGCGAGATGGGCGGCAAATTTAAACGCCGCTCTGCTGATAGGTCGTGGTGGCCGGCCGCGACCAGTGAGCGAGATGTGCGGCAAATTTAAACGCCGCTCTGCTGATTAATCGCTGCCGGCCACCGCGACCAATCAGCGAGATGGGCGGCAAATTTAAACGCCGCTGTGCCGGCGTTTAAATTTGCCGCCGATATCGCTGATTGGTCGCGGTGGCCGGCCGCAACCAATCAGCAGAGCGGCATTTAAATTTGCCGCCCATCTCACTGATTGGTCGCGGTGGCCGGCCACAATTAATCAGCAGAGCGGCGTTTAAATTTGCCGCCCATCTCGCTGATTAATCGCGGCCGGCCACCGCGACCAATCAGCGAGATGGGCGGCAAATTTAAACACCGCTGTGCTGATTGGTTGCGGTGGTCGGCCGCGCCCAATCAGCGAGATGGGCGGAAAATTTAAACGCCGCTCTGCTGATTGGTCGCGGTAGCCGGCCGCGACCAATCAGCGAGATGGCCGGCACATTTAAACGCCGCTCTGCTCATTGGTTGCGGTGGTCGGCCGCGCCCAATCAGCGAGATGGGCGGCAAATTTAAACGCCGCTCTGCTGATTGGTCGCGGTGGCCGGCCGTGACCAATCAGCGATATAGGCTGCAAATTTAATTGCCGCTCTGCTGATTGGTCGCGGTGGCCGACCGCGACCAATCAGCGAGATTGGCGCTAAATTTAAACACCGCTCTGCTGATTTTATCGCCAAATTTAAACAAGCTCTCCAGTCCTCACTAACACAGTTCGCTGATTGGTCGCGGCCGCCACCCGTGACCAATCACCGATATTGCCGCCAAATTTAAACACCATTTTGCTGATTAGTCGCGGTTGCCGGCGGCGACCAATCAGTGATTTTGGCGCCAAATTTAAACAACGTTCTGCTGATTGCGCCCGGTCGGCCGCATACATATTCTAGAATACCCGATGCATTAGAATCGGGCCACCATCTAGTTCTACATAAATGTTTAGGATGGGAAATCCCTTTAATGACTCAATATTGGGTTCTCTCTAATAGGAGTTAGCTATGAAAAGAACAATATACAAGACAAGTTCTTTATTCTTTACATGCTGACTTACTGTAACTTTAAAGACAATTCGAACTACAGTGAAAAATATTACCAATAATGTAAAATGTGATTGTTCAGATAGATAACTGTATTACGATGATATGCCTCAGGAAGTAAACGCTCATCTATGCCATTTTATAGTGCAGTTTTTATTAGGATTTTATATTTCAGTTTTCTAGACCTTAGAAATACATGTGTTTTGTTCGTACTAATACAGTTACTTACTGCAGTTCACTCTTAATTCCCATAATTGGTTTATTGGTAGATGAAAACATCTTCTTTTAAAGGGGAAATGTGGACAAAATAATTTGCTGATACTTCTTAGAAGTATATTGTACTATTTTATAAAATAACCTTTTACAAAGGATAGAAGGATGGGTACTGACCTACTACCTTTGAGTTGCCTTCTCCTGACTGTGAAGTTACTGCAGTTTGTAGTATCGGCGTCTCTGTCCCCTGACAGGCAGAGACGCCGTCCCTCTTACCGCCGCGCTCCCCACCCGGCATCCTCTGGTGCTCCTGCATTTGCTGCTGCCGGCACGTGCAGCTTCCCGGGCACTGTGCTTAGGGTGCGCGCGCTCCCTCCCTCTTGAAGGGGCCGCGCGCGCCGTCTTAAGGAGTCCCCAGTAAATGGCCGGAGGACCTCTCATATAGAAGGCACCTCCTCCAGAGTGGAGGTGCCCGTGCAAGGTTGTAGCTTTGTGTGTTAAACTCTGCTTCAGCCCTCAGGTCCCACTGCCAGCCTGACTACCAGTCCAGCCCACCAGCCTGACTACCAGTCCAGCCTGCCAGCCTGACTACAAGTCCAGTCCGCTTGCCTGACTACCAGTCCTGTCCGCCAGCCTGACTACCAGTCCAGTCCGCCAGCCTGACTACCAGTCCTGTCCGCCAGCTTGTCTACTCTCGAGCCCGACAGTCTGCCTACAGTCCAGTCCGCCAGTCTGTCTATGGGCCTTGCCCACCTGCTTACCTGGAAGCACCTGCCTGTTACCTGCCATGCCTGCCAGCCCGCTTACCTGGAAGCACCTCCCTGTTACCTGCCGTGCCTACCAGCCAGCATACCTGGAGGCTCCTGCTTGTTACCTGCCGCGTCTGTCAGTCCGTCTACCCGGATCACCCGTCAGCCTGCCTCCCGTACTCATCTGCTGTACCGGTCAGTCCTTGCCTTCTGACCCATGGGAGTCACCTGCTCTCATACAAGGTCGGTCCCTGAGTAGCACCTGGTCCCTCTGCTCGGTCCTTCCCTGGTCACGGAGTCAATCGAGCCACCGTACGACCTTGGTCGGTCCGAGTTGATACCCAGTTACGCCCCTCTGGTCCCTCCTTGCACCGCAGCACAGAGGTTCCACCACCCGGATCCGTAACAGTTTGCACGGGCCATTGAACCCGGTGGCCCCCAGGCCCCTTCGCTTGCTGACCTGTACCAGGAGGTTTCTCGTCAGAGATCCCAACAGGAAACCATCCTGTCCTACCTGCGGTCTGTTAACTCTCGCCTGGACACACTGTCTGTCCCACCTGTGCCCGCCTCGAGTCGAGCGACACCCGCTCCGGCAGCGCCACTGCCCCCCAATACCACGGCATCCAGCCTAGGACCCCGGCTTTCTGCACCTCCTCGTTTTGGAGGTGACCCCGTCTTATGTTGGGGCTTTCTAAACCAGTGCACTCTGCACTTTGAGCTTCTGCCACATCAGTTTCCCTCCGACCGGGCCAAGGTGGCTTTCATCATGTCCCACCTCACCGGGGAAGCATTGGCTTGGCTAAACCCTCTATGGGAGAGAGGGGATTCCCTGGTGTCCGATCTTCCAGATTTCCTCACTGCCTTCCGTAGGGTCTTCAATGAACCCGGACGAAGGATTTCTACTGCCTCCTCATTGCTCCGTCTCCGCCAAGGGATTCTCAACGTGGGCCAGTATGCCATACAGTTCCGAACCCTCGCTTCTGAGCTTGCCTGGGACAACGAGGCCCTGGTGTCCACCTTCTGGGAGGGTCTTTCCGGTCGGATGAAGGACGAGTTAGCCGGCCGGGACATTCCTAGCACTCTGGATGACCTGGTGTCACTAGCTACCCGGATTGACATCTGTTTCCTAGAACGTGCTAAGGAGACTACCTGGGAGAGAAGATTTCCCCATCTTGCTCCTGTTTTCCAGAAACCGGCTTCCCAACCAACAACTCCCCGGGCATGCTCGGCCGAACCTATGCAGATCGACCAGATCAAGATGGTCAAGTCTCGCCAAGAAACACGCCGAGCCGAGGGGAGCTGTTTCTACTGTGGTAGTAAGGAGCACCTGATCCGTTCCTGTCCAGTGAAGCCGGGAAACTCCACTGTCTAGGACCGCTCGGAGAGGTCATCCTAGGCAGGAGTAAATCCTCTCCGTTCTTGACTCTGTCAGTCTCTATCTCCTGTGGAGAGAACCACTTCTTTGAAACCGCAGAAGTGGATTCCGGAGCCGCTGGGAATCTCATTTCCCAGTCCCTTATAGAGAAGTATCAGATTCCTACCAAACCTCTGGCTGAACCATTGGCAGTCACTTCCATGGATGGAAGACTCCTTCCGGTGACCATCTTGCTCGTCACAGAGCCTGTAGCCCTGCAGGTGGGAATGCTGCACTCAGAGAGGATCTCCTTCCATGTGCTTTCTGGACTCTCTCACCCCCTTTTGCTAGGTCTACCCTGGGTACAGAGACATGAACCCGTTCTGAATTGGCAATCCGGAGAGGTGCTCCGTTGGGGGCAGGATTGCCATGAGACCTGCCTGGTTCCAGGTTCGCCCGACTCGACCTCCATCTACTCCAGTTAATTTACATGGTCTACCGGCACCTTACTGGTCCTATGCTGATGTCTTTGACGAAAAGGAGGCAGAGACACTGCCACCTCATAGGCCATATGATTGCCCTATCGACCTGGTACCTGGTGCCACTCCACCCCGTGGGCGTATTTACCCGTTGTCGTTGGCCGAATCCCGGGTCATGTCGGAGTACATCGAAAAAAATCTGGCTAGGGGATTCATCTGGAAATCTTCCTCCCCGGCTGGAGCCGGATTCTTCTTCGTAAAAAAAAAAGACGGTTCACTACGCCCCTGTATCGATTATAGAGGACTCAACCAAATTACTATCAAAAACAAATACCCCCTGCCACTCATCTCTGAGCTGTTCGACCGCCTTAAAGGCGCGAACATCTTCACCAAGCTCGATCTTCGGGGGGCGTATAACTTGGTCCGGATCCGCCAAGGAGACGAGTGGAAGACGGAATTCAATACCCGGGACGGTCACTATGAATACCGTGTGATGCCCTTCAGTCTCTGTAATGCTTCCGCCGACTTCCAAGAACTAGTTAACGACATCTTCCGTGACCTCTTATATTCTTGCATAGTGGTGTACCTGGACGACATCTTGGTCTTCTCTCCGGATCTTCCTTCACACCGGAGGGATGTTCGTCAGGTCCTGCTTAGGCTCAGGCAGAATCACCCATATGCAAAATTTGAGAAATGCCTCTTCGAGCAGACCTCTCTTCCGTTCCTGGGCTATATTATCTCTAAGACCGGTCTACGGATGGACCCCGAGAAGGTCTCTACCGTCTTAAAGTGGCCCCATCCGGAGGGGCTGAAGGCGATTCGCCAATTATTACCGTCTCTTCATCCCACATTTCTCTTCCCGGACTGCTCCCATCTCTGCGCTCACCCGAAAGGGAGCAAATCCTAAAGAATGGCCGTCCGAAGCGGAGGAGGCCTTCCTCTCCTTAAAACAAGCCTTCTCTTCTGCCCCTGTGCTGCACCGTCCGGATAGCAACAAACATTTTTTTCTGGAGGTTGATGCTTCCTCTTCCAGAGCCGGAGCGGTGCTCACCCAGAAATCTTCGTCCGGGAGGATGGTAACCTGCGGCTTCTTCTCCAAGCTCTTCTCCTAGTCTAAGCGCAACTACTCCATAGGAGACCGAGAACTGCTAGCCATCAAATTGGCGCTGGAGGAGTGGCGTTACCTGCTTGAAGGGGCTCTATACCTGGTGATCATCTATACTGACCACAAAAACCTGGCATATCTACAGAATGCCCAAAGACTCAATCAGCGTCAGGCCCGGTGGTCGTTGTTCTTTGCCCGCTTCAACTTTACCCTACATTACCGCCCGGCGGACAAGAACGTTAAAGCCGACGCCTTGTCCCGATCCTTCCTGTCGTCCGATCAAGAGGAGAAGCCTATGCATATCATCAACCTCTCTAAAGTGATGAATGTGGCCCCTTTGGACCTGTCTCGTCTCCCACCCGGTAAGACGTTCGTAGCGGTTCCGGATCGTAAAAAGGTTATTCACTGGGGTCATTCATCCAAACTAGCCAGCCATGCTGGCCAGAAGAAGACCTTCCTGCTCATTATCTGGCATTACTGCTGGCCCACCCTGCGCAAGGATGTTGTAAACTTCGTCACGGCCTATTCGTCCTGTGCCCGCAACAAGGTTCCCAGACATCTTCCAGTCGGCCGTCTCCTGTCTCTTCCCGTACCTGCAGCCCCGTGGCAACACATAGCTATGGACTTTATACTGATCTTCCTGTTTCTGACGGTTGTGCGGTCATTTGGGTGGTCGCTGACCGCATTTCTAAAATGGCCCCCTTCATCCCTCTGCCTGGTCTCCCGTCTGCATCTGTGTTGGCTAAGGACTTCATCCATCACATCTTTCGTCTCCACGGCCTACCCCTCCACATTGTGTCTGATCGGGGGGTCCAGTTCACTTTGCGCTTCTGGAAAGCAACGTGTAAGCTGCTGGATGTCACCCTGGATTTCTCCTCTGCTTACCATCCACAGTCCAATGGCCAAGTGGAACGTATCAACCAGATCCTTACCAGCTTCCTCCGGCACTTCGTCAAGGCTCACCATACCGATTGGATGGAGCTCCTACCATGGGCCAAGTTCTCCTATAACAACCATGAGAGCGAATCTTCTTCCAAGTCCCTGTTCTTTGTGGTCTAGGGTCAACATCCCCAGATTCTGTTTCCCGTTTCCGCTTCAGTGGACAACCCTGCCGCGGAGTCTCTGGTCAGCGAATTTTCCACTATTTGGGAGGACACTAGATCCGCACTTCTTCTATTCTCCGAGTGGATGAAGAAACATGCTGATAAGAGACGTCTGGATCTGCCTCAATTCCGTCCGGGAGACAAGGTTTGGCTCTCCTCCAAACATGTTCGTCTCAAAATACCCTCCTATAAGTTGGATTTATGGTTCATTGGTCCATTTGAGGTCCTCAAGCAAATCAACCCAGTAACCTACAAGTTAAAACTCCCGGCCACCTTACGAATTCCCAACTCCTTCCACATATCTCTCCTCAAACCAGTTGTGCTTAATTCTTTTTCCGACAATCCTGGTACCTCCCCAGCTCCGGTCTCCGCTGAGGACGTCTATGAGGTAGAGAACATTCTGGGCACCAAGAGTGTAAGAGGAAAAACCTTTTTTCTGGTGGATTGGAAGGGGTTTGGCCCAGAGGAGAGAACTTGGGAACCCAGGGAGAACATCCATGCCCCTCTTCTCCGTAAAAAAATTCTTTGAGGCCAAGAAAGAGGGGGCGTAAAGGGGGGGTACTGTAGTATTGGCGTCTCTGCCCCCTGACAGGCAGAGACTCCGTCCCTCTTACCACCGCGCTCCCTGCCCGGCGTTCTCTGGCGCTCTTGCATCTGCTGCTGCCGGCGCGCGCAGCTTCTCGGGCACTGTGCTTAGGGCTCGCGCGCTCCCTCCCTCCCAAAGGGGCCGCGCGCCGTCCTAAGGAGTCCCCTGTCAATGGCCGGAGGACCTCTCATATAGAAGGCACCTCCTTCAGAGTGGAGGTGCCCATGCAAGGTTGTAGCTTTGTGTGTTAAACTCTGCTTCAGCCCTCAGGTCCCGCTGCCAGCCTGACTACCAGTCCAGCCCGCCAGCCTGTCTACAAGTCCAGTCCGGCTGCCTGACTACCAGTCCTGTCCGCCAGCCTGACTACCAGTCCAGTCCGCCAGCCTGACTACCGGTCCTATCTGCCAGCTTGTCTACTCTCCAGCCTGACAGTCTGTCTACAGTCCAGTCTGCCAGTCTGTCTATGGGCCTTGCCCACCTGCTTACCTGGAAGCACCTGCCTGTTACCTGCCGTGCCTGCCAGCCCGCTTACCTGGAAGCACCTGCCTGTTACCTGCCGTGCCTACCAGCCAGCATACCTGGAGGCTCCTGCTTGTTACCTGCCGTGTCTGTCAGTCCGTCTACCCGGATCACCCGTCAGCCTGCCTCCCATGCTCATCTGCTGTACCGGTCAGTCCTTGCCTTCTGACCCATGGGAGTCACCTGCTCTCATACAACGTCAGTCCCAGAGTAGCACCTGGTCCCTCTGCTCGGTCCTTCCCTGGTCACGGAGTCGATTGAGCCGCCGTTACGCCCCTCTGGTCCCTCCTTGCACCGCAGCACAGAGGTTCCACCACCCAGATCCGTAACACAGTTGAACCTCTACCATGGTGGCCTGCAGGCTCAGACTGGCCCCCGGTGGAAAAGGTGAATCCCCCAGTGGGCCCCTATACAGGAGTAAGCCAAATATCTCCAAGAAGAGCAGTAGTTGGCCCAATACATTTGACTCTCTATGTGTAGATACAGTATATACAGCATCTCATCATTCATTCAACAACCTACCCAGTTTATTATTATATGGAAGCCGAGGTACATTTGTGAATGTTGGTAATGTAATATTTGCTTGTAACTGAACAGTAGGGGCCTCAGGGTTAATTTTACTGGTGGGCCCTTACCACCCCTGTTCGACACTGGTGGCCTGCACGGGACAGTGTTGGGGAAAGGCATGTGCATAGCTTTCCCCATCTCCTCATGAATATGGCATATTCATAAAAATGAGTCCAGAATATTCTTTGCAAAAGATATTTTTGTGCTAATTGTCATAGTAAAACTTAAAGAGGTTGTCCACTACTTTAACACTGATGGCCTAACTTAGGATCGGTCATCAATGTCTGATCAGTAGAGGTGCGACAGCCTGCACCCACGCCAATCAGCTGTTCTCGGTGTCGGCGGAGGCCAGAAATACACAGGAACGGAGCTGCTCAGCACACCGATCAGACATTGATGACTATTCTAACAATAGACCATCAATGTTAAAGTAGTGGACAACCTCTTTAAGATCTGAACTTAGGAGAGCATATTATGCTGACATATTTGTTTTGAAAGGTACCTGTCACATTAAAGAGATTGTCTACCTTTGGGGAAAATTTTCTTTTCACTGAACTGCATGCATCTGGGCTAAATATCATTTTTGAAATTGGGATCAATTAAAAAGCTTACATGGTTTGCCTTCTACAGCCTGTGGGTTACACTATTTATTGCTGGCTGTAAAATGAGTTAACTTAGAATCCATCAATCAGCCATCTATGACAATCTCAAGGGAATTTATTAACTTTTTCTAAGCTCTCCTCAGTTTATTTATGACCACAGACTACATCAAACTTGATTGTGTATGGAAATAAAGAGCCAGTAAAAGCCAAATGATGCAAAAATGTTAATGAAACCTTATTGCAAACATTATTTTCATCCCAAATACATACATACATACACCTATACAAGTAAAAGAAATGTACCCATGAATGGACAACCACTTTAAACATGCAGTCCTATCTAAGAGCAACATGTTATAGAGCAGCAACATGTCCCTCGTTAAAGACCAGATGGCGAAACGCGCATTGGGAGACCTCGGCGGGGGTGTATTGAGCACTTTACTGTTGTGGTAGGTTTGCTCATCCTTACTTTAGCACTCTGATATCTTAGCACTGTTTTTACCCTAATGAACATATTTTTAGTACAGTTGGATCACTCTTATGGGTCATACTACTTCCTTTCATGCACTGTTACTTTAACCTACTTTATTTATACTTACCTAGAGGTCTGATTCACTGACCATGGTACTTTATGTGTGACCATCCTACATTTATATGTCAGGCTCCTATGATATGCTCTGTCACTTTATTTTTTACATTTCTGGCCATCTATTCATTTTGGGTTGTAGTTGACTTGATATATTTTTAATCATTATTTTATACAATGTGTGATATTTTTCTGTGCGGATTGCCATACTTTATTGATGAATTGATTCCACCCTATTTATTCCTCAGTGGTTATCTTATTAACATGTTTATTTATGCATTATGCTGCTACTGATTATTATGTGATTTGTAGTAACCAGTGTTGATTGACTATAACAGTACATACCGTCCGCTTCTATTCCCGCCTGTGTGGGTCTGTTCCCTTGTTTTCCTGTTTTTATTATTGTTTATTTCAATAAAGTGTTTCTGAATTTCTCGATTACGTTGTGAATCTACTTGTAGGTACACAATAATTTAAGGGTGACACAACATTTAGATGATTTACCTTTGTTCAAGATTAGTGATGAACGAGTATATTCGGTTAACCCTTTCGGGGAGTATACTCAGGTGAGTACCGAGTATCTTCAGCGTACTCGGTGATATGTTTGAATCACTCCCGTGTGCATGATTTGCGACTGTTTGACATCTTTAATACATGTAAGGAATGCTTGTTTCTTTCGCATTCCTCACATGTATTAAAGCGATCAAACAGTCGCAAATCATGCACACGGGAGTGATTCAAACATATCACCAAGTACGCTGAAGATACTCAGTACTCACTCGAGTATACTCGCCGAAAGGATTAACTGAACTTACTCGCTCATCACTATTCAAGATTCATTAATGTTACAGAGTAGGTTGATGTAAGTGTTTTTTGTTGGGGAAAGATTTATATTATAACTTGTATTTTATTCATTGAACTGCACACAAAAAAAAGACCATGGACCGCACCTCCAAAATCATACATTGATCTAATGCCTCTCGGCAAAAATTTACAAACTGAACATAAGGCTCTTAGTTTAACATTCAGATCAGACTGTATGAAGCCCACTGCCATGTCACAGTGAACCTCTTAGTGGGTTCCTAACTTTTACTGCCTTAAGGGAGCAGTGTAGTGTGCTAACCACTAATCAGAATGTTAAACTACTGTAAGAACCTCATGTTCAGATATATATATTTTTGCCGAGAGCCATTAGATCAATGTATGATTTTTTTGGAGGTGCGGTCTATACTCCTTTTTTTTGCATTGTTATATATTAATTTAACTCCCTGCTAATTCTGAACTTAGGAGTCAAGTGGGTGGCCCTAAGAAGTGATTGACAGCCTTCCCTGTATACGTGGGTATACTTACATAGCTGTCAATCATCTATTGGTCTCCTAAGCCTAGGATGAGCAGTAAATTTCCAGGAATAAAATAGAAGTTATACTGAATCTTAAAAATAAAACAAAAAAAAAAACAGATATGTATCAATCTGCTCAGCTCTTACCATATGCTGCTCATGGATTACAATACATAAAATGCACGTTATACTGAATCTTTTACAACTAAACCTATAAATCAATCTGTTCGGCTTCTCTTACTCTATTACGTTCTACCTATAGATGGCAGAGCATTTCTGAGCTAGTTGATTCCCTTACAATATGTTCTTTTTTAAAAAAAGGAAGAAAATAAAATAAAGAAAAAAGAAAAATAATAACAATTTAAATTTTTAAGTATTATGGTTCTCTGGTTCATAGTGCAGAACTCTAAAACCAAGGTCAATGCAAACCACATATATGTCGTCTTTTAAAATACAATTTTTCCCCATAAGATCATCAATTTATAATTCACTTTCAGGAAGCTAAAAGTTCCTCACAAGGCAACAATATAGAGATGTTATATTGGCTATACTGGGAATCTATGTATCCAAGTTAAAGAGGACCTGTCAATTGCTCAAAAAAATTGAATTAAAGGGAATCTGTCAGTAGGATCAATCTGTGATTGCTAAACTGCTAGACCAGTTGCTAAACTGTGATTGGCAGCGTCTAGAAGGGAGGGGTGAAAGAACAAGAAGAAGACTGTGAAGAAACGCTGAGTTGCACTACAAGCAGAGATTTCACATGCTGCGTTCAAAAATCAACAAATGGAAATATCTCTGGAAAGGGGCAACAAAACAAAAAAGAGCAGCAGAGACAGGGGAGGTCAGGAATTTTTGCAATGTATTTTTTGAGCCAGTGATAGGTCCACTTTTAGCTGCTATAATTAGTCATCTGAAATATGCCTGCTGCATCTTTAAAGGTTACTCTATGGCCTCAGTATTTTACCAGATCCACCATATATGTCAAGAGGGTAGAACCAGATTCTAGTGGCACTGGTATTATAGGGGTTTTCCGACGAACAAAAGCAATTTTGATCAATAGATTTTGGAATAATAATAAGTTCCACTATTGGATGTATTTAAATAAAATGTTCCTGTGCTGAGATAATCTTATAAATGTGCCCCTGCTGTGCACTGTGTAATGTCTGACCGTACAGGAACATGGTCTGATCATACCACATCTCCTGGGCAGAGGAGGAAGCAAAAGAGTATACAGATAGGACAGCACGGGATCACAGCTGATTATTTCTTTGAGGTAAAACATTTTCCTGTCTGTTTCTAAACAATATTTTACTTCAAAGAAACAATTGTTTGCAATCTCATGCTGTCCTGTCTATATACTCTTTTGCTTCCTCCCCTGCCCTGGAGATGTGGTATGATCAGACCATGTTCCTGTACGGTCAGACACAGCCATTACACAGTACACAGCAGGGGCACATTTATAAGATTATCTCAGCACAGGAACATTTTATTTAAACACATCCAATTGTGGAAATTATTATATTCCAAGATCTATTGATCATAATGAACTTTTGTTCGTGGGAAAAACCCTTTAAATTTAGTATCATTTGATTACATTTACATTAAAAATTTAACTTTCTAAAATAAAAGAGAGTGTGAATATTAGATGAATATAAGATTTTATTTCAAGTCGACCAGAAAAAAAAATATTTATTTGGTAGTTAACAGCATTTTTAATTAGAGATACATAGCACTTTATGTCTTTTTTCCCAACTCAGCAAGTAATGGCTTATTACTAGGATATGTGATTACTTGCTGATCTATGGTGTTTCAAACTACAGGGATTCCCACTGATCATGAGAATGGACATGAAAGAGAGATGCTGTGTAGGGGAAAATTAATTCGAGTGATCAGCAGGGTCTGATAATAATGGCATATTGGGGTATCAGGTTGTGAAGTGGAGACTTTAGAGGAACATCTCATGAATTTTCTTGTTTTGTAAGTTTAATAAAATCATAATAGGATCCATAATCAGCTGCTGCTTGTCAATAATTTCCAGGTAGCAACACAAGATTTTCTATACTGAGAAAAAGTGAACTCAAAATAAATTAAAGTAGACAAAAGAATGACTGGCCGCAATGCAAAGTTATACATTTACTCAAATAGCTAAGTGAAGCAAAAAACGGACCAGCATATCTTATAATATGAACACATACCTGCTGTAATGACTACGGATAATGCAAAAGAAACAAAAAATGCAGCAGCTCTCCATAAAAGGTCAAAATACATGAGTGCATCGAATCTATACCATTTAGCCACTTACTGAAATGTACTTACAAAATTAAGGTTTTTAGTGCGTAATTTGGCCAATTCATGTGTGCCCAGTACATTTCATTAAGTGACTAAACAATCTAGATTCAATACTTTCAATGCACTCATGTATTTTGACCTTTTATGGAGTGCTGATGCGTTTTTTGTTTCTTTTGCATTATACATTTATTCATCATTTGATGAGATTCGATGAGATTCAAATTTGCCAAATCGCATGGATTTTAACAGGAAATTCAATTTGCAGCAAATTTATTCTCTGGGTTTTGTTCTAGAGAGACCTTAGGGCATAATAGACGTAAAATGTTGAAAAAAAAAATCTAATACTCACCTCACCGCTCACCTGTGATACTTACAGTTGTGCTCAAAAGTTTACATACCCCGGCAGAATTTTTTGCTTTATTGACCTTGTTTCAGAGAATATGAATGATAACACTCATGATTATTGGTTGGATGAAGCCATTTATTGTCAAACTACTGTGTTTTCTCTTTTTAAATCTTAATGACAACCAAAAACATCCAAATGACCATGATCAAAAGTTCACATACCCCAGTTCTTAATACCGTGTATTGCCCCCTCTAACATCAATGACAGCTTGAAGTCTTTTGTGGTAGTTGTGGATGAGGTTCTTTATTTTCTCAGATGGTAAAGCTGCCCATTCTTCTTGGCAAAAAGCCTCCAGTTCCTGTAAATTCCTGGGCTGTCTAGCATGAACTGCGCACTTGAAATCTCCCCAGAGTGACTCAATGATATTGAGGACAGGAGACTTAGATGGCCACTCCAGAACCTTCATTTTGTTCAGCTGTAGCCAATCACAGGTTCACTTGGCCTTATGTTTTGGATCATTGTCATGTTGGAACGTCCAAGTACGTCCCATGCACAGCTTCCAGGCTGATGAGTGCAAATTTGCCTCCAGTACTTGCTGATAATGTGCTGCATTTATCTTTCCTTCAACTTTTAGGCTGTGTACCCACGATGCGTTTTTCAAGCGTTTACGCTGCGGAATTTCCGCAGCGTAAACGCTTGGGAAACGCTTGGTAAACCTTCCCCCATGGTCTCCAATGCAATTCCGCACTTTCAATGCCCATGCTGCGGATTTTTCCGCAGCGTTTATGCGGCGCTCAAAAATCTGCAGCATGTCCATTAATTTTGCGGAAGCGCTGCATTTTCGCCACCATTGACTTGCATTAGAATGCACCAATTCCGCAAGACTGCATCTGTACTTGCGTATTTGGCGCGTTCTAATGTGCGGATGGTACCCGGGTGTGGAGGACAGGAGATTCTCCTCCACACCCAGGTACCATAAAAAAAAGAATAAAGTAAAAAATAGATTATATTCACCTTCCGACGGCCCCCGGACTCCTTCCCTGTGCTGGCTGCCGGCAATCGCGCAGGACTGAAGGACCTGCGGTGACGTCACAGTCATGTGACGGCAGGTCTTTTCAGTACAGCATACTGCGATCTGCCGGAAGCCAGCACAGGAGCGCAGAAAGTCTCGGGGGCCATCGGAAGGTAAGTATAGGTTTATTTTTTTATTTTTAACCACTCTCTCGGGTCACACTATATAAATCCATGCCGTTTGCATGGATTTATATAGTGTGACCTAGTTGTCACAAGCACTTTCCAAGTGATGCTAATCGCTTGGAAAGCGCTTGTCAACCCGCAAGCGGAAATGCCAGTGAATAACGCTTCATTTCCACAGGTCCCTGGCAGGAAAACGCATGTACAATCCACATGCGTTTTTTTCGGCCAGGGAGATGCAGAAACACTCAGGAAAAAATCCTGAGCATTTCTGCATCGTGGGCACATAACCTTACCAAATTTCCTGTGCCTTTTTAGCTTACACATTCCTAAAACATCAGCGATCTGCCTCCATGCTTTACAGTAGGAATGGTGTTCCTTTCATCATAGGCCTTGTTGACCTCTCTCCAAATGTAACGTTTATGGTTGTGGCCAAAAAGTTCAATTTTGGTCTCATCACTCCAAATTACTTTGTTCCAGAAGTTTTGAGGCTTGTCTCTGTGCTGTTTGGCATATTGTACGTGAGATACTTTGTGTCATTTGCACAGTAATGGCTTTATTCTGGCGACTCGACCATGCAGCCCATTTTTCTTAAAGTGCCTCCTTATTGTACATCTTGAAACAGCCACACCTCTAGTTTTCAGAGAGTCCTGAATTTCAGCTGATGTTATTTGTGGGTTTTTCTTTGCATCCTGAACAATTTTCCTGGCAGTTGTGGCCAAAATTTTTGTTGGTCTACCTGGCCGTGGTTTGGTTTTTACAGAACCCCTGTTTTTCCATTTGCTAATCACAGTTTCAACACTGCTGACTGGCATTATCAATTTCTTGGATATCTTTTTGTATCCCTTTCCTGTGTTATACAGTTCAACTACCTTTTCTTGTAGATCCGTTGACAATTCTTTTGCTTTCCCCATGACTCACAATCCAGAAACGTCAGTAGCTATATGAAAGATGCAAGAGTCTGTCTGGATCCCATAAACTCACTTAGCTTTTACGCACACACACTGATTACAAGCAAAATAGGTCACAGGTGAGGATGTTACCTTTAGTAGCCATTCAAACCCATTTGTGTCAAATTCTGTGTATGTTGTAAGGCCAAAATCACCAGGGTATGTGAACTTTTGATCAGGGTCATTTTGATGTTTTTGGTTGTCATTAAGATTTAAAAAGAGAAAACATAGTAGTAATTCTGCCGTGGTATGTAAACTTTTGATCACAACTGCATATGTGGAGGATTGTCCCATGCCTAGGCGCGGCCGGAAGTCCCAACCTAGAGTGCAAATCGTAATGTTGCAGAACACGCATACGCACTCTAGAGTGGGACTTCGGGCCGCGACTAGACCCAGGAAATCTCTGTGCATGTACGTTGTGAGGTCACTGATATGGACATGCAATGCGTGACTGATAGAAGATGCGCTGAGAATCGTACAGAGGAGAGCGAGCAGTGGAATTGGCCGGAGAGGTGAGCTGTGAGGTGGGTATTATTTTTTTCTTTTTAACCTTTTGCCAATCTTTTATGGGTCAACAAAATGTTGGCCAGCCAACCGCAATCTTGCTGAGTTTGCATGAAGCAATTACAAAAAAATCCATATTCTGGAGAATACAGATTTTTGCAAAATTCGAGTAGAATTCAATTCCAAAGTAAAATGTAAAAAACAGCAGTAGCGTTGCTGCTATAGTAAGATCTGATAAGCAAAGAGCCGCAATCTCAATGCACCATATGCCCTGGTGCAAATAATAATGAAATGATTAAAAGAAAAGAGATGCGCTGCAAACCACTCAAATAATACAAAAAGAGTGATTAATACCTGTCTTAGAGAAAATGGTAGTCCAAATGAAGCACTTCAGATATACACGTGCAGCTTCCAGGGGTTCTTTGAAGAAGTCACAACTGCAACTAGAGGTGATGGACACGTGCCGGAGTCTGTAGAACAAGCCGTGAGTATTGCAAAAAATGGGTTCAGACGGCGTGTTAACACCAGAGATAGGGGGCGGCAGAGACTCTCAGAGAAGAACTGCAAGCAGCCTGATAGGTGTGCCGGCCGGTCACACCTGCAGGACAGGTGTGACAGTTATATTGACATAACTAGTTGCCATTTACCTACGTGGCTCAGAAATATTCCTAAAGGCCAATTTATGTGGACAAGGAGGAACTGTACTAATTATGAAGATTACCAGAATGAATCTGAAAAGATGATAGACTAATTCACCCAAAAACGCTATAATCATACAGACCTTGAGAATCTGAGAGAACAGGTAGGGAAAATTCCTAGAAATCAGCTGCTTGCTAAACAAAAAATAAGTGATTTTAAAAAAAAGAGCAATAATGATGTTTTTAAAATCCCAATAATCACGCAGTATAATCACGAATGTGGTAAATTAAAAAGAATTGTCCAAAAGTTTTGACCGTTATTATTGGAGGACAAAATTATTGGAGAGTACGTTCCTCCTAAACCTAGTTTTGTATATAGGAGGACAAAAAATCTGGCAAGTAAGATAGCCCCTACAGTGGTATATAAAGAAAATAGGGTAATAAAAGAGAAACGGACAAAAGTTTTTTTTCCTTTCCTTGCAAGGTGTGTACTGTGTGCAAAGGAACTAAGGCGAAAGAATCAGTACTATCTTTTTCTAATGATGAAGAAACAATCAGTATTTATACACACATATCTTGAGGAATAATTTATTGTATACAATGTCCTTGTAATAAGCACTATATAGGGAGAACAAAAAGACAATTAAAGGTGAGATTAAAAGAACATGCAAACAATATTATAAAACAATATACAGGTCATCCGCTTTCTTTACATTACAAAATGGCCCATAAAGGTAAATTAATAGGCAATAAATTCTGGGGAATTGAACAAATTAAAAAACATTGGAGAGGTGGCGATTATGTTAAACTAATGTCCAAAGCAGAAAGCAGATGGATATTCAGAATGAACTCACTGAAATCACATGGCCTCAACAGTGAGATCGAGCTTTTTGGCTTTAATTAAAAAAAAAAAATTTTTTTCTTTTTTCCCTTTTCGAGTTTTTTTTGGTTTTGCTAATTTATTGGATGATTATCCACCTATATATACAAGGGAGCGCCCTGTGTCTGCAAATCCCTGACGAAGGAGGCCGTGACCTCGGAAACGCGTTGGATAATCGCTGGACTGTTTTTCCCTCAGTGGAATACCCCAGCTGTTGTGACGTCACATAGATACTAAGCGCTCACATCCCTGATTATCAGCTGTCCTGCAGGTGTGACCGGCCGGCACACCTATCAGCCTGCCTGCAGTTCTTCTCACCCAAGATCTTCATCCCTGTATCCACCTAGTGCAACGGCTGCATGTACCTGAAAGCCCGAGTCTCTGAGAGTCTCTGCAACCCTCTATCTCCGGCGTTAACACGCCGTCTGAACCCATTTTCTGCAATACTCACGGCATGTTCTACAGACTCCGGCACGTGTCCATCACCTCTAGTAGCAGTTGTGACTTCTTCAGAGAACCCCTGGAAGCTGCACGCGTATATCTGTAGTGCTTCATTTGGACTACCATTTTCTCTAAGACGGGTGGAATTCAATTCAACTTAAACAAATTCTCCCATCATTATATGCAACCAGTATGTGACCTTTGGAGAGAATTATCCCATGCCCTTGCTACCTGGCAGTAAAAACTTGTGTAGGACCTCAGGATGAAATGCATTGTTAGCTATTTGACAGGCTGGGGATTGGTCCTTTACACTCTTCTGTTCTGGGTGTGAAAACCTGACACCATGATGGGGACATTTTTTGATTTTGCTATGGAGTCATCTGTTGCCATTCATATCTGCTAAGTATAAATGTTAAAGGACTTGTCAAGCCGATAAAAATTATATTTATATGGCTTCAGACTGGTTTCAAAATACTCACTGTCACCCTGAAAATGGCCCAAAATGCAATCATTTGCTGAGGTGAGTCATGGCCTTGGCCCATGATTGGCTGAGTGGTTGTTTTTGGTGTGTTGAGGATTGGACCAAGAAAAAAAGAGCAGTAGGGACCAGGTGAGTTGGAAATTGGTGAGGGATGGTATCACTTATAACTTGTTTTTAACTGGCTTTAGCCCTTTTATAAATATTTTATTGACTGGAAAATCTCTTTGCAAGAGATTGCTAAAGGCAGTGCATTGCGGAAGTCCATGACCAAGTCTCCTGTACACATTTATATTGTACTATGTACTTGTCTCCTATGTAACTCACATATAGGAAATTAGAACAATACATGATCTTATGTAAATATATACTTCTAGAAACCCTTCAGCTAGATATATATCTAGAATCAGTTACACACACTAGTTAGCAAGCCTTGATACTTATCAGACATAAATACATTCTACAACTCCTACCAGCCACACAGGTTTGTAGCCTTCGGCTAGAAGCAATAAATATTGTCCTGCTTGCCCTTTGCGTTCTGTCCAAGATAATTTAGTTCAGTATCTTTAATTTTGAAAATGATACAGAGACACAGAGAATGTCACTTTGTGTATCGTGGTAGCTTGCCGTCTCTAATTGTAATTTGTTTGACAAGAGTAAGAGATGGGAAAAGCTCCTGTGAATATACATAACATTATTTTGTGTTTCTAATTGGTTAAATTTTATTAAAAAGAAAATTGTAAGGTGTAAAATTTTCAGCAGAAGTTTTGTGAATAGAAAAATGTTGTTAGGGACCAGAATTATTGAAGTGTAAGGAGATGGCATACTGTCCACGTTTCCCCTTGAGGACATGCGTATCATTATGATGTGTAATGTGTATTGTGAGATGCGTTATTAGTGATGGCGCTGTAGTTTGATCGACAGTAGGGAGAGTTAGGGTTAATGATTGAGACTTGCCCAGAGTGGGAGGGAATAAAGTGCAGGGACAGAGACAGTTTCCTGTCAGGAAATCAGGGCCCAGTGTGCAACAGAAGCAGAACTAAGGTCTGATTAGTCAGCAGAGTTGCAATACAGGAGTGTCCCTGACATGAGTGGAGACCAAGGCAGTGGATAGCGAGATCCAGAATAAAGGAAGGAAAAGTGATCAAAGGACAGAGTGATGTATTGGAGACGGGTCCTGGGATAGGATGCCAAGCAGTATGGCCCTGAGTTTGCCAGACAGAGAGGTACCGGGCCAGGAGGGAGAAGGGAGCGTGAGACGAAAAGAGTGCCCCGGCTGAGAGTTTTAAGGCGTCAGCAAGCAGAGAAGCTAAATAAAGGCCATAGTGGCAAGCTAACTCCCCTAAGGAAAAACAGAAAGCGGAACGGCGGGTTAAAGAATAGGACACTCAGTTACTGGACTGTAGTATTATGCTGGGTTGTGGTGAAGCCAGAGCAACTTGAGGCAGAAACAAGTAAGTTTGGAAGAAGTAGAGAGACTGTGTGCGAAGATGCTCCGTATTATAAAGGAAACGTTCATGAAGTTATGCACCTGCTAACTATTGTACATCGTTCCCACCAAGATAATGTTAAGTAAAAGACTGTTTATTTTCGAGTGGTGGTCTCCCTCATTGAACTGTTTAACATCTGGTCCTGGCCAGATAAAGTCACAGGCATCATGTGGCTTGCAAAGGTGTAGCGCTCCCATAGACGAACAGACAAAGCCCACACATCCAGTCAGGACCCCCATCATCATGTAGCGTGCCGGGCCGTAAGAGACGAGTACCTCGCCTATGGCTGCTGCCCACATCATATTAACAGAAGTATCAATTACCAAAATTACTGCTTCTTCATTATACATTACGTTTGACAATACAACGTGTAGATGTAAGGAAATACCTATAGCTAGAGTTCTCCAAGATTATTATTCCTATTAATTATGAATGTTTCCATGATATTTCTGTCTGCTATATCTGAAAGCCAAACACATTCCATTTTCAAGAATCCTTCCACTTTTTTTGCATAGGGTGTGAAACATAATCTGGCATCAATAACCAAATGTTTTTGAAATGTTTTGACCATTGGTGTGCCTGACAGACCAGAGAATGTAACCATCTATAATAGTTAATTAAAGGGGTTGCCGGATTTAGGCTACAAGTCTGCAGTCACTCTATATAACTGCAGACTTGTGCAGTGCGCAGTGTGTGCGATGTGTGGATTCTCCATTGCCAGCACCAGGAGTCGAGGGTACATGATCCCGGGTATGTGATGCACATACATGCGGTCACATGCTGACTAAATAGGTGCAGACTTGCTCAATGCAAGTGTATTGAGCGAGGCAAGACAAGTCTAGTTGGAATGTGTCCGGAAGTATGAAAATCGTATACTTGCAATCAGGTGACTGCCCACTCCTGAAACCGGAGAATCCTCACAGCGCGCAGTGTGTTCGATGTGAGGATTCACAAGCTTGCAGTCACATAGAGTGACTATAAACTTGTAGCCTAAGGCTGGACAACCCCTTTAAAGGTGATTTTCAGATAATCAAAAATACTTAAAAGGCTCAAACTGGTTAAAAAAAAAAATACCGTCACTAATACTTCACAACTACTCAATCCATGCCGGTCTGTGCTTCTTAGTTCTTCTCTTCAACACACCAGAAATGGCTGAAAATATTCCCTCAACTAATTACTGGCTAATGCTGATAACTGAGCTATGTCTGGTGTGTACAGATGAGAAAATCGATTTGATGCGAATCAAGCTCATAGCAAATATTTAGGAATTCAATTAATCTGATTAATTTGAACAATTTGTGATTTGATTTGTGCAAATTGCCTAAAATGACCACCACCATTTTATATATTGCAGAAGATTGCATTAGCCAGAGAAGAATGACATGACCTCAAGTGCAGCCAGTAGGCTTCCATGTTTGCAGCTAGCACATCACATGGTATAGCACAGCCAGTCAGGGAACAATATTATGGCCTGTTTGAAAGCAGAAGCAAGGAATGCAGCAGTCATTTTATAGTGAATCTGGATAGTGAGAAAACGTCACAGTTCATGGCTTAGCCATAGAGATAGGGAGAGAAAGCCATAAAACACTGAAAAGACTGTACAGTTTATGTCATAGCACAAATAGTTATCATCTATTTACTTATAGACAAATATGTTGAGATCACTTTGCCATTACTAAGGCGGTGTTTGTACTAAAATGATTGAAAGGGGTTTGATACAGTTCATGGCGACTTCAGAGTGTTATACATGTCTTTTAAGGGCAAATGGATGCTTTGCTGTATTTTTGATTCATGGGAAATCAAGTAAACAGCTTTTTCTTGTATTTGAGTATGATAGAAAGCAATATCATACTGGAAAAATATTTCATTAAAAGGTGAGACATGGCGTAAATCAGTGCATAGAAATAGCACCCAGAGTTACATAGGAAATAAATATGTAGCACAACATAAAACTGTACAAGAGACTTCATTATGGACTTCCCCGATGCATTACTGTTAGCAATCTATTAAAAAAGATATTTTCCAACTGATAAAAAATATTTATAAAAGGGCTCAAGCCAATTAAAAATAATATTATATATAATACCCAATCTCACTGATTTCCCACTCCATAATTCAAAAACGTTAATAATCCAAAAATTTAAGCACAACTGTCTACCTTACAGAGTGTGCGTGTTGTGAAAAAATATTTTTGTTTTTTTGCACACTTCCTTTTTGTAGTCCAGTATTAGACCCAAACACGCCACCCAAATACCACTGTTGGTTATCACCAGTAGCCATCCGTTTTCCCTTAAGAAGATAGGTTCAGGTCACTTGGACATTAATATGGTTCTGTTTGCATTAAAGCGCTAAATCGGCTTCAGCACACACCTATGAGATGCTTTGAATGTTATACATGTATTTGCTGGGCAATTAGAAGATGGAGACGTGAACTTTGGAGCTGGAAAATCTCTCTCTCACTCTCTCTTTTCCAGACTGTAAAACAGACATCCATGGGAAGTCCATGTTAGGAGTTCACCACGGTACGAACCCCGAACTTTACAGTTCAGGTTCGCTCATCTCAAGTTAGGAGCTTTTGTTGAAAATTGCATGTGCTAAACTACAGCCGTCACAGCCTAAACTGTTGCTGATGATCCCTATAAGCACAGATAAAATTATTAGCAAATTTGTCAGGCACTCTAACTTCTAATACTTGGCCAAAAATTACACATTAGATGATATAGAAGAGAAGACTTTTTAAGGAAGATTGCAGGTAAAGTGTGGAGGGCATTATTTGTAATGTACAGCATGGTAAAATTAATGAACAAAATGAAAAATTGTAATCAAAGAGGAGAAAATTCTAATTTTTTAATGCTTGTATCATATATGGAGTTGACTTGATCACAAGCATTGATGCCTTGCTAAATTAATTTCTAAGCACAGGTCAACGCCAGGAAGAGGGATTGGCAAAGTGGCCAGTTGTGTAGGGGGGCAATCTATCATTTTCCAATAAAAAGTGAAAAGCAATTTTCTGCTTTGACAATTTTTTTTGTGTTAAAATGCTAGGGATTAGTGGCAAAATGAACAATGGGGAAGGTTGAAACATCAACCATTTAGCAGCTATCATGCAAAGAAAGGAAAGAGCGTTTGAAATCCCACCATTGTCACCATCTTTGGCACCAAATCTCATCTTTTCTTTGCTCCAGGTTTTAGGTGATTTTCCCATAAATACAGGAGTTTTTTCGTCTGATACTTTGCAAATTTAAAGGCCATAAAAATGTTTTATTTCACTTTCCTATGCCTGGAAATATTACCAATGACAATGTAATGACATTGAGCCTTGACAGACCCTATGTGAATATTTGTCCTACAGCTATAGCCATAGACATATGTCCTTATGCCAAATAGGAGGCCGCTTCCACTGGACTGTAAGACAGAAACATACTGCTCGATTAAGTTAGTCCTTAAGTTAGAATTATTCATATATTAATTATTTCCACTGCAGTTGAAATCAGACACAGGGGAAAAGGAACCACTGGTAATAGTGATGACACATAGCAATTAGCTTAGTTCCCAGAAAAGAGCAACCCAGACAAGTCAGATTCTTCTCCAGGGGACAAACTAGTTCACAGAAGCAAAATGATATAGGAATAAAAGTAACTTCACACTATTTAAATGACGCCTGGACCCGAGCCCAGACGTTGCATTGGATAAAATCCATGATAAGTAGAAGTGTACTTCTAACAACACTGCAGGCACATAAGGTGGCCCATTCCTGCATAAGGGGGGACACTGCGATGTAAGATTACTCAAATTACTTAGAATAACATTTCAGTACGTGGTTAAATCTGTACAAGTGGAAGAATTACTATACTGATAGATAATTCTTAACAATGGCAGCTTCAGAAGGCAAAAGACCTTTTTTCCCCTTCCTTTCCGAATGGTAAAAAAAAGTCTGCTAATGAGCAAACTGCTCCTCTACAAAACTGCCCAGCCAAGCCCTGTATGAAGCAATCATAATATAGGACCCTATAAATGCTTCTAAGGGTGCTTTCACATTGCGTTTTGTGTCCCCGTCGGGGCATACCTCCTAAAATTCCCCACAAAACGTGGTCTGGATGTATGCTGTGATGAGGGCTATACACTGCAATGGTGACGGCTGAGAGAACGTGACCTCTGTCGTGCACTATTTTCGGGACTGTACGCACACAGGAGGCGGACACTCACACACAGCAGCCTACATCTAAGTGTCCGCCTCCTGTGGGTGTATACTCTCGAAAAAAAGTGCATGGTAGAGCACACGTTCGCTCTGCCATCACCATTGCGATCTATGGCCCCCGTCACAGCATAAGTCCAGACCCCGTTTTGTTGGGAATTTTAGGACGTATGCCCCGACGGGGACACAGAACGCAATGTGAAATCACCCTTAGATGACATCATTTTGTACTTATGTTTTTCAGTAACAGTAATAAATAGTTCTTTACATTAAAGGACACCTGAGAAGACATTCTTTCTAGTTGTTCTCTGCTTTTGCTAATTTAAGAGAATACACTGGACACATGGTTTATGAGTTCAGTGTATTTTAGGGGAGAAAACTCCCTCTCACTTTCTCCCACTTTTCCCTGGTCTTGTCTTTTTGTAGTAAATGACAGGCTACTGTGTATACAGACGAGTTTACTCTTAAATTTCGCCAAATTTAGTTACGTTGTACTGGATTAAATAGTCATTGCCAATTTCTTACAAAAAGAGAACTACACCTGTCAACAGGTTGTGCCTGGTATTGTGGCTTAATTTCCATTGAAGTTAAATTTTTCATGACACAAACTGTTCACAACATGCTAGAAAAACTAGAGGCCACATTCAGACCCAAATACAATAAGCATCTCCCAAGAGGGTATCATGGAATCATATATATATTTTAAACCTAATATTTCATATTGGCATATGCTATGTAAAGACGAAAGGTTAGGAAGGACACACCTGTACTTGCGTACACAGCAGTCTGTCTACAACATGTAAAGAGGTGTTTTCCTCAAAAATACTCTTAAAGCTAAACTGTCAGCAGTATTTTGCTAAGTAAACTATAAGCATCATCATGTTGGGGCAGCTGCACTGATTAATATGATACCTGAGGTGAAGAAATCCATCTTGTGGTTCTTGTGTAATCAGTGTTTGCAGTTTTGAGTTAATGATATGCCCGTGCTCCAGGCGGGGCTGTAGGCAGGGTTTTACCTTGGTGCTCTAGGCCAAATCAGCAGGGATAAGACCTGCCAACAGCCCGCCCCAAAGCACAAGTATGTTCCTCATCATAGAGCCAGCCAGAGAGACAGCGGCGGGCCTGTGGGCAGGTTTTTTCTTGCAGATCTGGCCTAGAGAACCAGGATAATACCCTGCCTACAGGCTGGCTCTATGATGAGGAACATACTTGTGCTTTGGGGCGGGCTGTTGGCAGGTCTTATCCCTGCTGATTTGGCCTAGAGCACCAAGGTAAAACCCTGCCTACAGTCCCGCCTGGAGCACGGGCATATCATTAACGCAAAACTGCAAACACTGATTACACAAGAACCACAAGACGGATTTTTTCACCTCTGGTATCTTATTAATCAGTGCAGCAGCCCCATCATGTCACTGCCTGTAGTTTACTTAGCAAAAACCTGTTAACAGGTTAGTTTTAACTCATAACAGAGTGTAGGGTATTCTTTCAGCGATCTAGTGACCACATTGCACATATTGTTTCACCATTTTGTGCACTTGGAGTAGAGACCTGTAGCTGTAATAAACTTCCCTTAAGCTGGATTTACACTGACCCACTTGAAGCGTTCCTTGAAACAATTGTTTAATGATAATGTGATAATGGGGCAGTGTAAGCAGGCTCAAAAACAAACAGGCAATCCTTGTACGTGTCACAGCTGTCTAACAGCCGTGACAATGCAGCTGCGGCGATCAAACCTAGATGCCGAGCATGCTGCAAATACTCGGCGAGCACCCGAGCGTGCTCGTATAAGGATAAAATGAGCACGCTTGCTTAACATTAATACCCAGCATATTAAACGGGCAACAATGTCCCTTAATCACAGCAGAGATTCTGACAGTGCAGTAAGGATGTTCCATATAGTTCACACTTATGTGTATAACATCTCATAGGCAGTCCCAGATTTCCAACGCATTTTCCCCTTCTTCATTCTAGTGGTTGTGACAAAGTCACTGGTAAAGTGCTGGAGGGGAGATATGTTTCCCTGAGGCTATTAGCTTCAGTGAATTAAAACCATTAAGTTTCCTCCAGCATGTTATTTGCTGAGAGGGGTTAAGTCCATTTGTAAAAGGAAATAGTTTTTGTGAATGGCCATTGTGACGGGCGGGAGGCCATTCACCTTATCTCTACCTCAGGGTGTGGTCTGGGGTGTTTAAATACTTGGCCTGCTCAGGCATTCAGTGTTCAGTAGGTCTGGAGAGAGGAACTCCAGACATGTTTGTGGTGAGCTGACCTAAACCATGTGGAATTGCTAAACTTTGAGCAGGCGGATTCCTGCTACCACAAGGACTGTGCTTTGTGTTACCATTTTGCTTTGCTTGTATTTTTTTTAGTCAGCGGGCTGTGTTTTCTTTTATGTACTCAATGTTGGTTTATGCTGCACTTTAATAAACCAACAAGAAATTTAAAGAGACAGTGTACCTGTGTCTACCTCCATGTGCAACTGAGTGAGCGATCTACCACAGGGTTCATCAGGGGAAACAGGCAAGATGAAGTGGTGCTGATGGTAGGCCCAGTGGAACGCTGCGTGCCCTCCATTCCCAGAGTGCTAGGTATAAATAAAGCAGGGGAAATTATGTCACTTCCACATGATGTGCTACAGTCATAACCACCCATTGGTGTAATCGGAAGCCCATCGGTGTGATCGGAAGTGACGTGGCTTGAGGGCATAAATTTCTCTCCAATGATGAAAGCGCAACACATCACATACTGTTTAGTATTTTACAGGTCAGATTGCATGGATGGGGTAAAAACTGGCCAATGATATAGGCCCAAAAGTGTAGGGAAAAATTTGAAAAAAAAACCACAGGGGTAAATGGTGTCTTCACTTGTGTAGTATCAAATTACCCCAACAGAAATTGACAAATAAATAAGAATAATGCAAACCAAATGCCTAATTTAAAGAGTGCAGCCCCATCAGCACCTATACACTACAACTTGTGTTCCGTAAATACTAAGACCATATATGAGTAAAAACAATAAGAAGCAAAACTGATCAAATGAAACTGACAAAGCTCAACTGTTTGTTTAGTCCCCTAAGGGTCATTGACTCAAGCCAAAAGATCTACCTAGCGTCCCGTTGTAAGATCTTTCTGCCCCAGTAACCCAGCCTTACTGGAGGAACCACTTCAAGAACACTAAAAAAATGGGATTGATGTCACTAATATGTTTCTGTATGATGTGACATGCAAGTGGTGTGTCCCTGCCATTTCTAATGTCCCCCAGGTGTTCGCTAATACGGACCCCAAGTTGTCTTTTTGATTTGCTCACATAGTTCATCTGACAAGTACATGTGCACAAATATACAACCACATGTTTTTTGCAGTTAGCAAATTGTCTGGTGGCATATATACTACCCGTAGCAGCGCTCCTGAAGTCTTTTGATGGTGTAATGAAGCGGTAGATCTGTAAAATACTAAACAGTATGTGATGTGTTGCGCTGTTATCAGTGGAACTCAATCTGTGTTCCATCTGCTTTTTCATGCTGGAGCGCATCCTTGCATTCCAGCACGCGGCTGTATCACTTCCGGTCACGTCGCGGCGCTTGCATCAGTGGAACGGAATTTGTGCTCAGTCTGCATAAATAGGCTATTAAAAGACAAATATTTGATCAGTGGTCATTGAATGCTGCAAGTTGGCTGCAAGTTTGCTGCAAGTTGGAATCTGTCGATAGGTGTATGACCTCAATCTGTGGGAAGCATAAAATAGTTAAAGAGCCTTGATTACACTGATTTGATATAGTAACTGCTTTATCTGCTGCACCTCTGCTAGTCCTCTCAGTGATGAACTCTGCAAATGCCGTCCACACTATTGATTGACAGCTTACTGCCTACAATATGCATTGACAAATTGCTGAAAATAAGTGGTAGGCAGTGGGGATAGCCAGAGCTCATGAATATTGAAGCAAATGCTTATCATCAAGAGGACTAGCAGAGCTACAGGTGTTAACACAGTGTTTTCTCAAAACTACAGCAGTAGCCCAGTAATTGATTCATCTCTGTTAGCAACTTTTTTGTTTCTACTTTTTGCTACTTTTAGATGGGGCAGCAAATGCCTAGTGATAGATTATCTTAAATATATGTAATTATATATACTTTATATATATTTGTGTGTTTTCAACATTATAATTATCTAATACATATACTGTGATACGTAATTAGCAGTACCGCCTTCTCTATATGTATGACCACCTGTTACCAAATCTACGTGTAGTCACTTTCAAGACTCCTCTTTTTCGGACATCCTAAATCAGCCTTTAGAGTGACAACCCCGGCCAGAAGAGAGAAGAAAAACACTTTGATGTATTATACATTCGGTCCTCTTGATGCTGAAGTCTAAATTGCACCAGACCATTGTTTAAAAGAAGAACTACAGCATAACACTTTTTACATAGCATAAAAAATTTAGTCAAAAATATTATCAAAGCCCCCAGGTGCCATGAGAGTTGCCAATTTACTATATGCAGAATTTCAATTTAAAATCAAACAATGTGAAGAATTGTACTTGCTTCTAAGAAATTTCAGGCAATTGTGCCAGTTGAAATGACAGTACTTTTGGAAACAATTACTGAAGACAACAGAATAAAGAAAGTTTTTGATGTATAAGCATTATATTAACCCCTCTGGTTCTAGCCAGAATGCAGCGCTGTGAGTGAAAGTGAACACAGGCTGCACAGGAATTCAAAGATCCCCTGTGTATGGCAAGTCTTCCCTCTAAGTAATGCACACCGGAAATGTAACATTTAAAGATCATAATAATGAGGCCAATAAGTTGAATTAAACTTTACCTGCATTTCTAACTCTATAATTTCCTGTAACAGGTCAAAGGGAAGAGAAAATGTACAGTGAAGGAAATAAGTATTTGATCCCTTGCTGTTTTTGTAAGTTTACCCACTGACAAAGACATGAACAGTCTATAATTTTAAGGGTAGGTTAATTTTAACATTGAGAGATAGAATATCCAAAAAAAAATCAAGAAAATCACATTGTATAAATTAGAGAATTTTTTTAGCATTTTGCAGTGAGAAATAAGTATTTGATCCCTCTGGCAAACAACACTTAATACTTGGTGGCAAAACCCTTGTCAGGAGTAGTGATGAGCGAGCACTAAAATGCTTGGGTAATCGTTGTTCGAGTCGAGCAAATTGGAATGCTCGAATGCTCGGAACGAATAACGAGCCCAATGTAACTCTATGGGAAACTCGAGCATTTTTCCGGCGGCTTCCCCCGGCGGTCTGCAGAGGGCCTAAAAATTGCACAAATCGATGGGAACAGTGCTCAAGTTACATGGGAACAGAATGGGGAAGACCCCTGGAAGCATTTCTGACTCCCAGGTCACAGCTATCAACAACGTTGTCAGAGGTATTACGCCATTTTTACGGACGCACAATAAGACATACAAAAACAAAACCAAAATGGATTTTCCTGGGAAATATGTTAAGGAACATCACTGCCAGGGTAATGGCTTGTATATAAGGCAAAATAAATAACCAAAAACAAAAATGCTTCTCCACACCTTGGACTATGTTCACATATAGCGTTTTTGATGCGTTTTTTCACTTTTGCATTGCTTTCAATGGTGAAAAAACATTTAAATGTCATTTTAACAATTTTACTACCTTATCTGGCCATGTTGTGTGTGACACATCATCAGACACATCCTGTTTCATTTATGATGGAGGGACTCTGAAAGTCACAAAGACTATTTTTATAGGGCCATCAGGCGCCCCTTACTATTCTTAAAAGGCCAGCAATCGGCTACGCTTTGTTGTTCCCATTATTGACGAGTGGGTCTCCCATACTGTTATTGCGTATGCAGTGACTGCAACGGCTGGCAAAAATTTGGAGGAACTCCAATGCCCCTTGCAAGAGACTTAGAGGTCAGAAGGCCTCCTGCAAAAAATGCTACCATTATTAGAAAGTGTGTTTCCCATACTGTTTGACTATGCAGTGAAGCAACGGCTGCAAAAAATTTAGAGGAGCTCCAATGCCCCTTGCAAGAGATGTAGAGGTCAGAGGGCCTCCTGAAAACAATGTTCCCATTATTAGGAAGTGGGTCTCCCATACTGTTTGCCTATGCAGTGAAGCAACGGCTACCAAAAATTTGGAGGAACTCCAATGCCCCTTGCAAGAGACGTAGATATGTTGATAGATATGGTACATATGGTGGTGATTAGTGTTGAGCATTCCGATACTGAAATATCGGGTATCGGCCGATATTTGCGGTATCGGAATTGCGATACTTAATTCCGATACTTTTACAATATCGAATACCGGAATCGGAAGTTCCCATAATGCCTGCGCTCTGCAGTGTCTCTGAAGGATGACAAGTTGGATGGCAGCACTCAGCTGCGATCCAGCCTGTCATCAGAATGCCATCCCAGCTTGAAAGAATTCTCCTGATTGTTTAAAAGCCGGCGGACGGTAAAAAGCCGTCGGCTTTTAAATAATCACACAGCCCCATACTGCTTCCCCGCAGCCTCCCACCCCGATCCTCCGCTCCCCCCATCCTGATCGTAAGTTAGGACCGGGCGGGGAGCACAGCACCAAGGAGCTGGGAGCGAAGGACCCGGGCAGGGAAGCCGGCAGTGAAAAGACTTCACCGCCGGCTTTCCTGTTCTGTGCTGCGCTTTCCCGCCGGTTATTTCAAATGAACAGCTGAGGTATCAGCTGATGCCGATCAGCTGTTCATTTGAAGTAGCCGTGGTGCCCTCAGAGGGTTCATGTGAGTTCATGCTTGACTGCATTGCATGAACTCACATGAACTTTCCCACGGCCGCACAGGTCAGCCTCACCCCCCAGACCATCAGCCCGTCTTGATTAGTGTGTGCGGGGTGTCTGTGCGATGTCTGTGAGTGTGTGCGCGGTGTCTGTGCGATGTCTGCGAGTGTGTGCGCGGTGTCTGTGCGATGTCTGCGAGTGTGTGCGCGGTGTCTGTGCGATGTCTGCGGGTGTGTGCGTGCAGGCAGACATAGACCGATGTGACACTACTACTCCCATCGGCCTATGTCTGTCCCCCGTCCACTCGTGCCAGCAGGATCAGCTCAATGGGAGCAGTAGTTCCCATCAGCCTGATCCTGCTATTTAAACTGCCCCATGTGCTATTTTTGCCCCTATACATGTTTTTTTTGGTCCCCAATAAATGTTAAATATATGTCATTGGTGGCCAGTGGTTACCTACAATAAATTAGTTTATACATTACCTGTCCCCGCCGATCGCCACCTAAAATAAAGTAAAAAATAAAAAACTACACCTATACTCACCTAGACACCTAATTCCCCGAAGCCATCGATCTCCTGTAATAAAATGTAAAATAATAAACCACAACCTATCCTTACCCCTCCGTAGTAGTCCACGAGTGTCCCACGATGATCTCCAGTTTAGAGCAGCCACATAGAATGTGACCGCTCTGAACCGCTGCCGCCGCTAGAATGATGGGGCCGTAAAGCAGCCCCATCATTGCATAAGCAGGTTCTCCGGAATTCAGGCAGCGCTGCTCCGGTTAGCTCCTTTACGGCCCTGCTGTAGCGTGAGAAATTCCCACGGTACAGCAGTGCCGTAAAGGAGGTCTCCGGAGCAGCGCTGACTGAATGCACTCCGGTGACCTCAGTCAGGGGCTCACGCTGCCGGGAGCGGACGTGTTCCCGGCAGCGTGAGCTTACAGCAGCCATGCACAGCTGTCACCATCTCCAGATGTGACAGCTGTGCATGGGATATCAGCGCAGGAACATGGACAGGTAACTATTTTTTTTTAGTAAACTAAGAATTAAATAAAATGGTGTTTTTTATTTCAAATAAATTATTTTTTTCTGGGTGTAGTGTGTGTTTTCTTTTTAACACTTTGTAGGTTAGTAATGGGGGTGTCTTATAGACGCCCATCATTACTAACCTGGGCTTCATGGCAGCTGGCTCTGACATGAACCCCACCACTATTACCCCCTGCCACCGCACCAGGGCAGCGTGGAAGAGTGAGGCTAAGTGCCAGAATTGGCACATCCTATGGATGCGCCATTTCTGAGGCAGCTGATGGCTGGTGTTTCTAGCCTGGGAGGGGGCCAATATTCATGGCACCCTTCCTGGGCTATTAATATCAGCCCCCAGCTGTCTGCCTAGCCTTTGCTAGCTATTAAAATAGGGGGGACCCCACGTCATTTCTTTGGGGGGTCCCCCATTTTAATAGCTGGTAAAGGCTATTCAGCTGGGGGCTGATATTAGTAGCCTGGGAAGCTCCGTGGGTATTACCCCCTTCCCAGGCTTAAAACATCTGCCCCAGCCATCTGCTTAACCTCTGCTAGAGCCTAAAATTATGGGGGATCCCACGCCAATTTTTTTTTTAATAAATCCTTTATTTTAACACTAAATGACACTTGAGGGGTTAATAAAGATGCAGTCCCTAAATTATTATTTATTTTTTAATTAATTTTTCCCAAAAATTTTGACGTGGGCTTTGCCATATTTTTGTATGCCAGCCAGGTACAGCATCCAGGAACGGGCTGCCCCCAACTCCCAGCTGCCTAATTGTACCTGGCCGGACACAACAATATAGGGAAGCCCTTTTTTATTATTATTTCATGAATTTCATGAAATAAGTAAAAAAAAAAATACGTGGGGCTTCGCCCTATTTTTGTGTCCAGCCAGGTACAACTAAGCAGCTGGGGGCTGGAATCCACAGTGCAGGGAGGCCCAAGCTTTGTGGGCCCCACCCTGCTGCGAACTGCAGTCCGTAGCCACCCCAGAAAAAGGCGCGTTCATAGAAGCGCCATCTTCTGGCGCTGTATCCAACTCATCCAGGGCCCTGGTGTGGTGGCTTACTGGGTAATAAAGGGGTTAGGGCCAGCTTTGTATTATTGCTGGCCCTAAGCCCGAAATTCAAGGGGTCACGCCAATATTAGACATGACCGCCATGAATTTCTAGTAAAGTATTTAAAAAAAACACAACATCCAGAATAAAGTCCTTTAATTTAAATAAACACACAATTCTTTAATGTTCTAAATTAAACCATACTTACCGTCACACCCATTCCAGCTTAAGCCAACGATCTCCTGCAATAAAAGTAAAATAATAAAGCAACATCATCCTTACCTTTCCATGGTTCCCAGGACAGCTTCAGCTCTCCTACATCGAGATGACAGGCTGGATCACAGCAGAAAGCTGCCATCCAGCCTGTCATCCCGCAGACACTGAGAAGCGCAGGCATGCTTGCGCTCCTTAGTGTTTGGCTGTGACGGCATCCAGATGAGCCGACAATGAACTCAGCTCACCTCATGCACGTCACTGACAGCGTGGGAGAGTTCTCCTGCGCATGCGGTGAGCGTGAGAGACTCGGCTCATCTGGATGGCGTCACAGCCTGACACTGAGGAGCGCAAGCATGCCTGCGCTTCTTAGTGTCCACGGGATGACAGGCTGGATGGCAGCTTTCTGCTGCCATCCAGCCTGTCATCTCGGTGTAGCAGAGCTGGAGCTGTCCTGGGAACCATGGAAAGGTAAGGATGATGTTGGTTTTTTATTATTTTTTTATTGCAGGAGATCATTGGCTTCAGCTGGAATGGGCGTGATGGTAAGTATGGTTTAATTTACAACAATAAAGAATTGTGTGTTTATTTCAATTAAAGGACTTTATTCTGGGTGTTGTTTTTTTTTAAATACTTTACTAGAAATTCATTGCGGTCATGTCTAATATTGGCGTGACCCCATGAATTTCAGGCTTAGGGCCAGCGATAATACCAAGCTGGCCCTAACCCCTTTATTACCCAGTGAGCCACCGCACCAGGGCCCTGGATGAGTTGGGTACAGCGCCAGAAGATGGCGCTTCTATGAACGCGCCATTTTCCGGGGTGGCTGCGGACTGCAATTTGCAGCGGGAGGGGCCCCAGAAAGATTGGGCCTCCCTACGCTGCAGATTCCATCCCCCAGCTGCCTAGTTGTACCTGGCTGGACACAAAAATAGGGAGAAGCCCCACGTATTTTTTTTTTTAAACTATTTCATGAAATTCATGAAATAATAAAGACAAAAAGGGCTTCCCTATATTGTTGTGTCCAACCAGGTACAAATAGGCAGCTGGTGATTGGGGGCAGCCCGTTCCTGCCTGCTGTACCTGGCTGGACACAAATATAGTGCGAAGCCCCACGTCAATTTTTTTTTAATTATTTCAGAAAATTCATGAAATAATTAAAAAAAAATTGATGTGGGGCTTCACCCTATATTTGTGTCCAGCCAGGTACAGCAGGCTGGAACGGGCTGCCCCCAACCACCAGCTGCCTATTTGTACCTGGCCGGACACAACAATATAGGGAAGCCCTTTTTTTTTAATCATTTCATGAAATAATTAAAAAAAAATTGACGTGGGGCTTCGCACTATATTTGTGTCCAGCCAGGTACAGCAGGCAGGAACGGGCTGCCCCCAACCACCAGCTGCCTATTTGTACCTGGTTGAACACAACAATATAGGGAAGCCCTTTTTTTCTTAATTATTTTATGAATTTCATGAAATAATTAAAAAAAAAAATACGTGGAGCTTCGCCCTATTTTTGTGTCCAGCCAGGTACAACTAGGCTGCTGGGGGCTGAAATCCGCAGCGCAGGGAGGCCCAAGCTTTCTGGGCCCCACCCGCTGCAAATTGCAGTCCGCAGCCACCCTGGAAAATGGCGCGTTCATAGAAGCGCCATCTTCTGGCGCTGTACCCAACTCATCCAGGGCCCTGGTGCGGTGGCTCACTGGGTAATAAAGGGGTTAGGGCCAGCTTGGCATTATCAGCTGGCCCTAAGCCCGAAATTCATGGGGTCACGCTAATATTAGACATGACCGCCATGAATTTCTAGTAAAGTATTTAAAAAAAAACACAAAACCCAGAATAAAGTCCTTTAATTGAAATAAACACACAATTCTTTATTGTTCTAAATTAAACCATACTTACCATCACGCCCATTCCAGCTGAAGCCAACGATCTCCTGCAATAAAAGAAAAATAATAAAGCAACATCATCCTTACCTTTCCATGGTTCCCAGGACAGTTTCAGCTCTGCTACATCGAGATGACAGGCTGGACCGCTGCAGAACGCTGCCATCCAGCCTGTCATCCCGCAGACACTGAGAAGCGCAGGCATGCTTGCGCTCCTCTGTGTCAGGCTGTGACGGCATCCAGATGAGCCGAGTCTCTCACGCTCACCGCATGCGCAGGAGAATTCTCCCACGCTGTCAGTGACGTGCATGAGGTGAGCTGAGTTCATTGTCAGCTCATCTGGATGCCGTCACAGCCAGACACTGAGGAGCGCAGGCATGCCTGCGCTTCTCAGTGTCCGCGGGATGACAGGCTGGATGGCAGCGTTCTGCTGCGGTCCAGCCTGTTATCTCGATGTAGCAGAGCTGAAGCTGTCCTGGGAACCATGGGAAGGTAAGGATGATGTTGCTTTATTATTTTTCTTTTATTGCAGGAGATCGTTGGCTTCAGCTGGAATGGGCGTGATGGTAAGTATGGTTTAATTTAGAACAATAAAGAATTGTGTGTTTATTTCAATTAAAGGATTTTATTCTGGGTGTTTGTGTTTTTTTTTAACTTTGACTATGGGGTTAGTAATGGGGGAGTCTTATAGACGCCTCTCCATTACTAACCTGGGCTTGATGTCAGCTGGCATTATAAGCTGACATCTACGCCAACCCTATTACCCCACTGCCACCGCTACAGGGCAGTGGGAAGAGCGAGGCTAAGTGCCAGAATTGGCGCATCCTATGGATGCGCCATTTCTGGGGGGCTGACGACTGGTGTTTCTAGCCTGGGAGGGGGCCAATATTCATGGCACCCTTCCTGGGCTATTAATATCAGCCCCCAGCTGTCTGCCTAGCCTTTGCTAGCTATTAAAATTACGGGGAACGCCACGCCAATTTTTTTTTTTAATAAATCCTTTATTTTAACACTAAATGACAAGTACAGCAATCAACACTGTCACTGTACTTCATATATATGTGACTGACATGTTTCTATCTATCTAATCTATGTGTGATTCTCTATTCTTTCTATTCTAAATTGTCGGGTACAGATGCTGAATTGCCGGCCTGCTTTTTTAAAGAGACGGTGCATGAAAACACTAATATTTTTTTAAATAAATCCTTTACACTAAATGACAAGTACAGTAAGCAACACTGTCAATGTACTTATTATATATGTGACTGACATGTTTCTATCTATCTAATCTATGTGTGATTCTCTATTCTTTCTATTCTAAATTGTTGGGTACAGATGCTGAATTGCCGGCCGGCTTTTTTAAATAGACGGTGCATGAAAACACTAATATTTTTTTTAATAAATCCTTTACAATAAATGACAAGTACAGCAAGCAACACTGTCACTGTACTTCATATACATGTGACTGACATGTTTCTATCTATCTAGTCTATGTGTGAAGCTCTATTCTTTCTATTCTAAATTGTCGGGTACCGATGCTGAATTGCCGGCCGGCTTTTTTAAATAGACGGTGCATGAAAACACTAATATTTTTTTTAATAAATCCTTTACACTAAATGACAAGTACAGTAAGCAACACTGTCACTGTACTTCATATATATGTGACTGACATGTTTCTATCTATCTAATCTATGTGTGAAGCTCTATTCTTTCTGTTCTAAATTGTCGGGTACCGGTGTATGCCGCTGCTGAATTGCCGCTTTTCATGTTTCACTGTGAGCACTGTTCCCATCGATTTGGGCAACCACCTCACCCAATACATTCTACATTATTGTTAGTTGTTTTCCTTCATGTAGAATTAACATACAAGGAAAGAAAGGGTTTATTTTCATTCCGATATTTGTGTCCCATTGACTTGCATTGGTTTCCGGTATCGTAATCGGCGATATCCGATACTTTTTGGGTATCGGCCCGATCCAATCCGATCCGATATTTCCTGATATCGGAAGGTATCGCTCAACACTAGTGGTGATATGGTGGTGGAGGATGAGGATGCGGAGAAGGAGGAGTAGGACAAGAGCAAATAGACAAAATCAGGAAGCGTATACCCATGTCTGGATGTGAAGACAGAGGTGCATGGGAATAGAGTTAGACCTCCCAATAAAAAGACACTGTATTTGAGTTTATGTTACGCTGCTATCATTTGGTGGTGTTGAGAAGTCTGGCCCAATCCAGACCTTGTTCATTTTTTATAAGAGTCAGCCTGTCAGCATTTTCAGTTGACAGGCGGATGCGCTTATCGGTTATAATTCCACCGGCGGCACTAAAAACCGCTCTGACAAAATGCTATGGGCAGGGCAGGCCAGGACCTCCAAGGCGTTTAGAGCCAATTCATGCCACGTGTCCAGCTTGGATACCCAATAATTATAAGGTACAGAGGAATCACGGAGGATGTTGGTAAGGTCGGCAAGGTACTCCCTCAGCATCCTCCGCAACTTTTCCCTCCTTGAGAGAGTACCCTGCGCCTCAGGGCTTGTGCGGTGGGAGGGTCTGAGAAAACTGTTCCAGATCTTTGACAGTGTTCCTCTGCCTCTGCTGTATTGCCTTTGTGTCTCTCTCGCCTGTACTCCTTGGATGTCCAACAAACTGTGACCTCTGCCGCCAGCGTTTTCAGATGGGAATTTTTTAATAATTCCGCAACAAGTGCCTTCTCGTACTGCAACATTTTATTAGACCTGTCTTGCAAGGGAATAAGAGGCAGAAAGTTCTCCTTGTCGCGTGGGTCTAGAAATGTCACCAACCAATAATGACTGTCACCCAATATTTTGACAACGCGAGGGTCACAGGAAAGGCAGCGTAACATAAACTCAGCCATGTGTGCCAGACTGCAAAGAGGCAAGACTTCCATGTCCTCACCAAGAGGACGACTGACCATGCTGTCATCCTCCTCCTCTTCTTCCTCCTCCCAGGCCATTCACACTGAACAGACGGTATGACAGTTGTGCAAGTAGTACTATCATTAGCGCAGGAAACTAGCTCTTGTTCTTCCTCCTCCTCCTCTTCCTCATTGTCACCCAATCCATGTTGGGATGAGATGAGGCTGGGCTGTGTGGAATTACCCTGTATGGTTCCTTGCTCCATCTCATCATGCTCCGCCTGCAATGCATCCTCTTTAATTGTGAGCAGAGAGTGTTTCAGAAGACAGAGAAGCAAGATGGTGATGATAATTATGGTGTCATCACCGCTCACCATCTTGGTGGAGTCCTCAAAGTTTTGGAGGATGGTACATATGTCTGACATCCATGTCCACTCCTGAGGTCTTATGTGTGGAGTCTGACCTGTATACCGATAGCCTTGTTGAAGCTGGTAGTCAAGAATTGCCCTCTTCTGCTCACAAATCCTTCCCAACATCTGCAATGTAGAGTTCCAACGCGTGGGGACATCGCACACCAGTCGGTGAGCTGGAAGCTGCAAACACTGCTGAAGCACATCAAGGGTGAGGGAAGCTGTAGCTGACTTTCAAAAATGGGCACACAGGCGGCGTACTTTGAAAAGCAGATTCGACAGATCCGGGTAGGTTTTGAGAAACCGCTGAACCACGAAGTTAAGCACATGGGCCAGGCATGGTACATGTGTGAGCTCGCCGCGCCTCATAGCCACCACCAGGTTCCGGCCATTGTCACACAACCATGCCTGTCTGTAGGGTCAGCAGTGTCAGCCACAGATCTGCCTGCTCTTTCAGAGCTGTCCACAAATCTTCAGTGCTGTGCTGTTTGTCACTTAAGCATATTAGCTTCAGCACAGCCTGTTGCCGCTTGGCCGAGGCAGTGCTGCAGTGCTTCCAGCTTGCGACTGATGTGGTCATTTAGAATATGGAGGCTGAAGAGGAGGAGGAGGTGCAGGAGCTGTAGAATGTGGTGGCAACACTAATTGACGCAGGGTCCGAAATCCTTGGCATCGGGAGGACGTGTTCCGTCCCAAGGTCCGACTGGATCCCAGCTTTCACTATATTAACCCAGTGTGCCGTCAGCGAGATGTACTGTACCTGCCCACAAGCACTTGTCCACGTGTCCATGGTTAGGTGGACATTCCCAGTAACTGCAATGCTGAGGGCACGTCTAATGTTGTGGGACACGAGCTAGTGTAATGCGGGAATGGCACACGGGGAGAAATTGTGGTGACTGGGGACCGAGTACCGAGAGACGGCCACCGCCATCAGGTTGCGGAAAGCTTCAGTCTTCATGAGCCTAAAAGGCAAAATTTTGAGCGCAAGCATTTGAGAAATGTGTGAATTTAATAGTGTGGCCTGTGGGGTGTTGACTGCGTATTTGCGCTTGCGTTCCAAGGACTGGGGTAGGGACAACTGAATGCTGCGCTGGGACAAGGACGTGGACGTGCTTGCTGATGCTGCTACTTGAGAGTGTGCAACGACAGGTGCAGAGCGGGAGGCATCTTGGCATGCACCATGGACAGGAGATTGGCGCGCATGCACAACAGCGGAACAAGCAGTGGTGTCACCTGCAGACACTGTTGCTGGACCCTGGGGTCCGGCCCACTTAGTCGGGTGCTTTGCTGCCATGTGCCTGATCATGCTGGTGGTGGTCAGGCTGCTAGTTTTGCTACCCCTGCTGATGCTTGCCTGGCAGGTGGTGCAAATGGCCTTTTTGGGTTATCTGCAGAGTCACTAAAAAATAACCAGACTCGGGAAGACCTAACAGTTGTACTGGCAAATTCCGTCGTGTTGGCCTTATGAGGAACGCTTTCCCGCCTTGTGTCTGCAGCCACCACGCTGTTTCTTCCTGCCTGTTGTGGTGCTATGCCTTTCTCCCCCTGTGTGCTGCTGTCCTCACTCTGTATGTTACCCTGCCAGGTTGGGTCAGGTACTATATCATCCTCCACCATGTCTTCCATTTCCGCACCCTGGTCCTCCTCCTGACTTTCAGGCAATTGTGTCTCATCATCATCATCATCAACCTCTTGCGACAGTAATTGCACTTTCCCACCATCGCCTTCATGTGAACGTGGCTGCTCCAATATTTGGGCATCATTACACGCATTCTTCTCTTAATTTGCTAGAAGCTGGCCAGGCTAGAGGCCCGAATCTACAAATAGAAAAGTGAACAGCTCTTCTGAGTGTCCAAGTGTGGGATCAGTTGTCTCCGGGCACTCAGCATGATGGGAAGAAGGAGGATCAGGGTGAGGAATATGTGGTCCAGACTCACGGCTACTGAGACTTGACCATGTGGAAGACAGGGTGGTGGTGGTGGTGGCAAAGTGACTGGAAGCATTATCTGCTATCCAACCAACAACCTTTTGACACTGCCCTGTGTTCAATAGTGGTGTTCTGCGGTCCCCTAGTATTTTGGACAGGAAGGTCGAGTGACAAGATGTGGGTATTTGTTGTAGCACAATTTCAGCTTGCCCATGGCCACGTCCTTGGCCTCGGCCTCTGCATGCACCATCACCATCACGTCCACTTCCCCATCCTTTGCCACGCACCTTTCCAATTTTTAATAGAGGAGAATATTTTTCACGTTCATTAGAAATGGCTGATTTTGGAACGCAGTTATATGTGATACGTCTGACAGAGAACCACAATTTTAAATAGCAGGCCTGTAATTTGCTAATACTATCTTTCACAGACACCTAGTGTGAATAGTTTCACCGACACACTGCAACGGAATGAAAATGAAAGAAATGTCTGATTTTGGAACACTCTAATAGGTGTTATGTCTGACAGAGAACCACGGTTTTAAATAGAAAGCCTGTTATTTGCTAATGCTATCCTTCACAGACACCTAGTGTGAATAGCTTGACTGATACACTGCAACGGAATGAAAATGGAAGAAATGTCAGATTTTGGAACACTCTTATAGGTGTTATGTCTGACAAGGAACCACAGTTTTAAATAGCAAGCCTGTTATTTGCTAATGCTATCCTTGACAGACAACTAGTGTGAATAGCTTGACCGTCACACAGCAACGGAATGAAAATGACAGAAATGTCAGATTTTGGAACACTCTTATAGGTGTTATGTCTGACAGAGAACCATGGTTTTAAATAGCAAGCCTGTTATTTTCTAATGCTATCCTTCACAGACACCTAGTGTGAATAGCTTGACTGACACACTGCAACAGAATGGAAAAGGAGGCCAATAATTTCCAAGTTCAGTTTAAATTTCCGGATTTTTATTGCTGAAATATGGAACAGATCTGGCTTTATTCTGCAGTGAAAACAAGCAAATGGAGTAGAAAAATTGTGTAATCTGGATTGCTTTTTAAGCAAATAACTAGGATTAAGATAAAATATTTTTTTCCCTGGCCCCTGATATTTGGGGCTATGTCTACAAATATCTGTAAGAACAGAAACAGCAGGATCATTCAATGGACCCTCTTGCACTATATGCACTGCAGTCTGCCACATACACTGCCTGCCTGCCTAATTCCTGCTATCACCATTGAATATATGTAGCTGGATTAGTCCTCAGAAGGACTGTTAGTTTTGATGGATATATATATATGTTGTGGAATACCTATACTAACAAGACGTTCAATAGACCCTCTTGTGCTGTATCATGCACTGCAGTCCGGCACATACATTGCCTGCCTGCCTAACTCCTGCTATCACCACTGAATATATGCAGCTGGATTAGTCCTCAGAAGGACTGCTAGTTCAGTTGGATATATATATGTTGTGGAATACCTACACTAACTATGAAGAAGCAAATCTCTCCCTGACGCAGGAACAGCTCTCCCTACTCTGCCTGGTTCCGGAGTAGACTGTGATGAGCATGGCGGCGCCCCATCTTATATTCACCTGATGATGCTGTGCGGCCAGCCAATCACTGTAATGTCCACAAAAAACCTGGCTATGGCATTACAGTGCATGGCAGGCAAGCCCTGCATGTTCATTGGCTCTCTAAAGAGCGCCAAGCATGCAGGGAGGAGACTCGAGTTCCTACCCAAGAAACCCGCAAATACTCGGCAAGCTCGTTGAGCACAGTGATGCTCGGGCAAGTACCGAGCACTGCCGAGCACGTTCGCTCATCACTAGTCAGGAGGAATTTTGGTCCACTCCTTTTTGCAGATCATTGCTAAATCACTAAGATTTTTTTTAGGCTGTCGCTTCAACTCTCTCCATAAGTTTTCTATTGGTTTAAGGTCTGGAGAGTGGCTAGGCCACTCCATGACCTTACTTTGATTCTTTTTGAGCCATTCCTTTGTTGCCTTGGCTGTATGTTTTGGGTCATTGTCTTGCTGGAAGAACCAGCCACGACCCATCTTCAATGCTCTTACTGAGGGAGAGAGGTTGTTGGCCAAAATCTCGCGATACATGACCCCATCCATCTTCCCTTCAGTACAGTGAAGTCATCATGTCCCCTTTGCAGAAAAGCACCCCCAAGTATAATGTTTCCCCCACTATGCTTCATGGTTGGGATGATGCTCTTAGGGTTGTACTCATCCTTCTTCTTCCTCCAAACACGGCGAGATGAGTTAATGCCAAAGAGCTCAATTTTGTCTCATCTGACCACAGCACCTTCTCCCAGTAACTCACAGAATCCTCCAGGTGATCATTGGCAAACTTCAGACGGGCCTGCACATGTGCCTTCTTGAGCAGATACCTTACGGGCACTGCAGGGTTTTAAACCTTTAAGGTGTAATGTGTTACCAATGGTTATCTTGGTGACTGTGGTCCCAGCTGCCTTGAGATCATTAACAAGTTCCCCCCGTGTAGTTTTAGGCTGATCTCTCACCTTCCTCATGATAAAGGATACCCAACAAGGAGAGATTTTACATGGTGCTCCAGATCAATGTCGATTGACAGTCATTTTGTATTTCTTCCATTTTCTTACTATTGCACCAACAGTTGTCTCCATCTCACCCAGTGTCTTACTTATTCTTTAGTAGCCCATTCCAGCTTTATGCAGATCTATTATCTTGTCCCTGACATCCTTAGAAAGCTCTTTTGTCTTGCCCATGTTGTAGAGGTTAGAGTCTGACTGGTTAATTGAGTCTGTGGACACGAGTCATTTATACAGGTGACTATGTATGACAGCTGTCTTTAATGCAGGTAACGAGTGGATTAGGAGCGTCTAACTGGTCTGTAGGAGCCAGAACTCATAATGGTTTGTAGAGGATCAAATACTTATTTCTCACTGCAAAATGCAAAAAAAAAAATCTAATTTATACAATGTGATTTTCTTGATTTTTTTTTTATATTCTCTCAATGTTAAAATTAACCTTCCCTTAAAATTATAGACTGAAAGCAGCAAAGGATCAAATACTTATTTCCTTCACTGTATTTGGGCAATGGTAAAACTCCACTTTGAACAACATCTCTGCTCCTTGATAAAGTCTTCCCGTTTGGTTGTCCATGTCAAGATGCACCATATAATGTAGAGCACAGGTCTCAAGCATCTGCTGCCCTAAGTTTCCTTGCTGAGAAAGACAGGTACTTTTCTATCATGCAATTCCCTCAAGGAGGCGTATGATTGGATCCAACTTTATTTTGCAGGAAGACAATGACCCCAAACATACAGTCAACATCATTGAAGAGGTATTCTCAAGTTTCAAAGTTATCTCTTTCCGCAGGATAAGGAATAACTTCCCAATCACTGGGGGTGAAACCGCTGTGGCTCTGAAGAGGCCTGTCTGAAAGGAGCGGTGATCAATCATATGCTCTGCCACTCCATTCATTCTGATAGGAGCCCGGAGTTACTAACCTGCCCTGCACATGCACTTAGCTGAACAGTGCAGGGAGAAAATGAACTGTATTCTCCTCAGCAGCGTTCCGGCTTCAGTCACAGGGGTGGCACCGCTGCTGGTTCAGTGACCACTCTGAGAATACAGAGCGGCAGCTGTAACTGCGCCCCCATCTTTGACTGACACTGGCTTTACATTAGGGCCGACTATCAGTCATGGCTGGGGGCGCAGTTACAGCTGCTGCTCTTTATTCTCAGAGCAGTGACTGAACCTGCACCGATGCCGCCCCATGAATGAAGACAGAACGCTGATGTGTGGAATAAAGTTTATTTATTCCCCGCAGTGTTCAGCTACGTGCAGGTGCTAGGCAGGTTTGTAATGCTATTAACCTGCAGAATAACCCCTTATCTACAGGTGTGAGGGATGGGGGGATGTAATGGCAGATTACAATCATCCTGAAAGGATGTGTAGCTATAACAAGACACGTGGCTCCGCTGGGGGTCCAGCCTTCTCAGTTGCAAAGTCAAAACTCACACCCTCACCAGCTTACCTAGTATTCACAGGGAATTTTCCTGTGTAACTGTTTAGTTCACTCAGATAGGATTTCATAAGAAGAATATGGAGTTATCATACATGATAGCCACACACTGGTTATATTTTTGAGATCTCCAGAACATGGCAAAAACCTGTCTGGGTCTTGAACCATTATAGCACCCTGGGGTAGGGAGATACATAGAATAGTTAGTAGAAGCCAGGTAGCAAAGCCATGTTTGGTCTCAATGCATAGCAGGGGCACGGCCGGATCCGATGGTGTCAGAACCGCCGCCCTAGGGCCAGCCAGTGGGGAGTTACGATCTTTCATAAGGTTTTGGAAATTTAGCTACAAACCTCCAGGGGAGGAGGATAAGGACTATCCTGTTGGCGGAAAAAGGTGTGACCAACCAAGGGGTTAAAGGCTGATATAAAGCATGGCCTAGTGCTTTTTTCCGGGGAGGTTACAACGACATATCGTATGAGAAGTCAAGGCAGAGGAACCACAAGCCTCCCATGTGGCAGCTTCTCCCCCACAAGCCAGGCCTTTCATCTGACTGGTAGCTTACTCTTAACTCCTGCATACTTTGTACTACCACCATTTGTATTTGCATATCTGACCATTTTATATATATATATATATAATCATTATGTATATAGTGTATTGTCTAGAGTGCCCTTAAGGTGAGTAAATATAGAATTTAACCTTGAGATCCTCTTTTTTCTCAATCCGCGAATCCAGACATCTGTATTTTCTGCTTAACTTTCCATGCTACCGGGCTGGTTTCTAGGCAGATATAATCTCGTTAACGGACCGGGCTTATATCAAACGAGGAACTGGTGTCAGTCCTACTGGGTTGATCAGGCGCTGTTACACTGGTGCTAGCGAGAGGGGCCTCTCAGATTGTCAGGGTTGTGGGTGAGTGTGGTGCCACGTCACTGTCTGCTTGGGCCACATCCTCTCACTCCCCGTGCCTCCCTGGGCCTGTGTAGACAGGGGGTGTCTGTGTAAAACTGTGCCAAGCTGACCTTACGTGTCCCCAGGTGGTGCAGAATATCACGTTGGTGCAAGTTGGGAGATTGTACCATGTGATCCTGCTGACATAATAGTGGCATCAGGTGGGGTGGTGAGGTGTGGATTCATCACAGCAGGTTATTAGCGTTCTTTCTGGCGAAAGGTTCCCTTTAAGGGAAAAAGGAGAGAAGATGGCACTTTCTGAGTGTAGTAATTTAAAAAAAAAGAAAGATTAAAATCAAAAACAGAGAATTTGCCCACCTGATGGAGTAGTGCATATTTGACCACAACTCCTAAAAATGCATGAAATAAATCTAGTAGGTGCAGCTGACCTGGTGTGCTGATGGAAATTCCACCAAGGGAGTTTTGAAAGTGTGCAATGAGGGTGAAGTTACCAGGTTAAGGGCGCTCCCAAAATTACCAAAAGAGTACCAGAAGAATAAAATAAAAATGTATTTAAAAACACAACTCATTTCATCTGTATCCAGCCTTCCTCAGGTATGCACATACTCTTGCTTTGCAGCATTTTTCCAAGCCTTCCTAAATCTTTTGCACAGTACTGGGACATTAGACAGGGTTACAGTGTACACAGACTTTTGTAAAATCCTATTGGTCTAAACAGAGGCTTCTGCTCTTCACAAATCACTCCGACACTCACGGATTACAAAGAAAACTCATAAACCCTTCATATTTGGTATTATTGCAGCCTTGCATAAATCAAATATGTTCTCTGCTCCCTAAAAAGAAGTTACCCTAGCAACAAGATATACATTTTTTTTGCTTAATACCAGTTTTGTGAGGCTTCCTTTAGGGTCAAGAAAATAAGTGTTTTAATAGTTACTATGGCAACCTTAAACATTAGCAGAAGGTATTTCCCTTGTCAGAACCTGAATAAACTGCAAATCCTGTGAAAATGGAAATGTATCTGCGTGATAAACACAGATAAATGAGACTACTTATCCAGAATAAGGAGGAGAAAAAAAAAACAACATAAAATCCTATTTCATATTTGACACTGTGTATATGTGGAGTGGAGAGGAAATGCTGCGATGGCAAATATTATGTATGCAACGTCTGAAAAAGCAGAAATCTGTAATTCTAATTAGTTGTTTTAGTTGTCTTAGACCTATGGTGACCTACCTGCTGCCTAGAGGCTCCACATAAGTAGCTGCCTAGTTCTTTATCTGCATCCCAGAATTTTATACATTTCATATAATGATGCAGAAATATAGTATAATAGGCAAGAAGAGTGTTGTAGAGCTTCTTCCGCTGCACAAAACTGTTAAAATCATTCTTCCATCTTAAAATGGGTATAATAAATGATTAGAATCAATAGATTTATCTTAGGACTGAGGCTGCTATTACACAGTACATGGATATTCAATAGCCATTATATGTTGACTTTCACTAATAATTAAAATAATATTTTATTGAGGCGGTGAAGCGTTTTTGAGCCTAGTAGCAATTACTAGTCATGTTATGCTCTGTAGTTGCATTTCATGCAGTGAGGGTCTCACCTCTGGGGCCCCAATGAGTCTTTTGTTCTCCTGCCCAGCGGCACATGGCCACCCACTGAGTAGTGCTGCAGTGCAGCTTTATGCATCCAAATAGGACCATGTCACAGTTTCCCACACAACAGGTGGATGGAAATGACACTGTACAGGGAAAATTAGTGAAGGAGAGCAGCAATAAACTAGAAATGTGGCCCCTCATTTTGAGCATCATAACTATATCTATTAGGTTTTAATGTCATAGCGTATCGATATGCCACTTGTTACAATAGAAAAAAGTGTACTCGTTTATTTATTTATCTCATTTAAAAGCGTTATTAATTCCACAGCACTTTACAAATGTCATCATCATGGTCCCCACTGGGGCTCACAATCTACATTCCCTATCAGTATGTCTTTGGAATGTTTGAGGACACTGGAGACCTCAGAGGAAACCCACGCAAACACGGGGAGAACATACAAACTTGATTCAGATGTTGTCCATGGTGGGATTTGAGCCCAGGACCCCAGAACTGCAATGCTACCATGCTTCTCTTCTATTGAGGCAGATGATCTCGGCAGGGGTTGTTCAGGCTATCTTTAAAGGGTATCTGTCACCCCCTGGGACCTTTCAGACCGCTAATATGGGCATACAGGTTATAGAATTGTGAATCTATATTTACCTGTATGGCCCAGTGGTCTGATTGCTGTGTAATACCTTTTTATTAAATTAATTCTGCCAAGCTTCCGGGGGACGTCAAGAAATCCCCGCCTACTAGCTTTGTTTCCATACTCACCCCACCTCCCCTGCACAGGGCCCTGTGATGTGCAGTTCCAGGCCAGATCCCGCGCCTGCGCAGTTTCTTCTGTAAGGACGGCGCTCTTCTCCCTGCCGTCTGTGTAGTGTTGTGCAGCAGGAAACATGTGCGCAGGCGCTAGGAAGACAGAGTGACTCACCGATGCCTGCGCACAAGTTCCCTGCTCGACAAGGTTATACAGACGGCATGAATAAGAGCGACTTCTGTACAGAGGAAACTGCTCAGGCGCGGGATCCAGCCGGGAACTGCACGTCACAGGGCCCTGTGCAGGGGAGGTGGGGTGAGTATGGAAACGAAGCTAGTAGGCAGGCATTTTTTGGCGTTTCCCGGAGCTTGGCAAAACTAATTTAATAAAAAGGTATTACAAAGCAATCAGACCACTAATATGGGCCATACAGGTAAGTATAGATTCACATTTCTATCACCTGCATGCCCATATTAGCGGTCTGATAGGTACCACGGGGGTGACAGTTTCCCTTTAAAGGGCTTAGACTGGTATAAGGAAAAAACTGAAGCAATACTCACCCTCACTCATCCGTGCAGATCCTCTTTCAACACTTACAGTAACTGTCTCCACTGCTCTCTACTTCTTGGTCTTATCTTTGCACACCAGAAATGGCAGGAAATGTCCACCTAGTTAATCAACAGACTGGCATCTGCAAGGAGATTGGTGAAGGTGAGTATTACTTCTTTATTTATATACCTGTCTGATCCTGGACAACCTCTTTAATAGCATCATAAACTTTTTTTTAATTACTGTACTTACAGGACACATGACTATAATCTTATAGGTATTTGTATAATAACCCTATGAAAAAGAAACCCTAGTGGCAAGGGACTGACAAGTCATTTAGAGCATTTTATTATGTCAAAGCTTGAGCCTACCAGAACATCCTCTGTTACACAAAAATAAAAATACTGCTACTCTATCCAAAAATTGTAGTCACCAAGGCTGTTATGGGAACAAAGAAATTAAATTTGCTAACTTTCAGTAGATAGTACCAATTACAATTATATCTTTAATGGGGCTCTATTTGTCAATGGTCACCTGGCAGCTCTAAAATCCCTCCCACGGACAGGCTTAGTGTAAGCCACTGTGCTTACCAGATCCCAAGAGTTGCCCTGGCCTTCACCCTTTAACACCTATGCAGGAATATGGATTTAAACAGGGACCCCTGAGCTGGGGCCAAGGAATAAGCTTATTTTCAGTGGTGAAGGCTGACAGGAGTGGTCAGGTGGCTGCGTCAGAACCAAAAGGGTAGGAAAAGTACAAAATCAGAATATACAAGAATAGTCAGTAAAACAAGCCGAGATCAAAACAGGAAAGAAAGATACTACACAGGAGCTGAACAGAGGGACTAAACCAGAGGAGCACACTGTAACGGGTCCGGGAGGCGGAACCTCTGAGCTACTATACAAGGGGGCGGCCCTTGTAAGGGAGCGGGTGGCAGTCTCTGGGTGAACGGACAGGGAGTTACGGCAAGTGATCAGGGCAGTCTCTGGGTAAGGGGTAGGTACGACCTGTGATGGCGGAGCCTCCGGGTAGGCTAGCAGGCAGATGGTAGATGTGTGCTCCCAGGTGAGCAAGCGAGAGTCTCTGGAATAGCAGGTGGTCACGGCACGTGACGGCGGAACCTCCGGGCTGGCAGGCAGGTAGGTAACGGAGAAGCGCTCCCAGGTGAGCGGGCAAGAGTCTCTGGAATAGCTGGTGGTCACCGCACGTGACAACGGGACCTCCGGGCTGGCAAGCAGGCAGGTAACGGAGATGCGCTCCCAGGTGAGCGGGCAAGAGTCTCTGAGATAGCTGGTGGTCACAGCACGTGACAACGGAGCCTCCGGGCTGGCAAGCAGGCAGGTAGCGGAGAAGCGCTCCCAGGTGAGCGGGCAAGCTGGTCCATAGACAGACTGACCGGAGTTGTAAGGCAGACCGTCGGACCTCAGGCAAGCAGGCAGGTAGCTGATGTGCGCTCCCAGGTGAGCGGACAAGTTGGTCCTTAGACAGACTGACCGGAGTTGTAAGGCAGACCGTCGGACCTCAGGCAGGCAGGCAGGTAACAAGTATTCAGGCAGGAATCAGGCAGGTAACTAGCAGGAAACTGGCAGGAAACTGGCAGGTAACTGGCAGGTAACTGGCAACGGGACCTGAGGGCTGAAGCACAGGTGAGACACAGGTGCAAACAACATTGCTCGGGCACCTCCATTTTGGAGGAGGTGCCTTATATATGATGAAGTCCTCCGGCCATTGGCCGGGGACTCCTTAGGACGGCGCGCGCGGCCCCTTTAAGAGGAGGGGAGCGCGCGCGCGCGCGCCCTAAGCACAGGGGCCGGGAAGGAGCGCGCGCTGAGAGCAGAGCGGGAGGAGGACACCGGGAAGGAGCGCGCGCTGACAGCAGAGCGGGGAGAGGACGCCGGGCACGGAGCAGAGCGGTGAGGGGAGCAGCGTCCCTGCCTAGCAGAGGGCAGGGACGCCAGCGCTACAGTACCCCCCCCTTTAGGCCCCCCCTTTTTTAGGCCAGACAGAAATTTAGCTAGGATGAGAGGGGCATGGATGTTCTCCCGGGGCTCCCACGTTCTCTCCTCAGGACCAAACCCCTTCCAATCTACCAGAAAAAAGGTCTTTCCTCTTACCCTTTTGGTGGCAAGAATGTTCTCTACCTCAAACTCGTCCTCAGCAGAAACCGGAGCAGGAGGCGTACCTGTAGACTTGGAAAAAGAGTTAAGCACCACAGGTTTGAGGAGAGACACATGGAAGGAGTTAGGGATCCGTAAGTTGGCCGGGAGTTTCAATTTATAGGCCACCGGGTTGATCTGACTGATGACCTCCAGTGGGCCGATGAACCGAGGCCCTAACTTATAGGAAGGGATCTTGAGCCGGACATATTTGGACGAGAGCCAGACTTTATCCCCAGGGCGGAATTGAGGAGGGTCCAGACATTTTTTGTCAGCGTGTCTTTTCATACGCTCGGATGACAGAAGGAGTGCGGACCGGGTACTCTCCCATATGGAGGAAAATTTGTTAACAAGAGATTCCGCAGCCGGATTGTCCGCCGAGGTGGAGACGGGAAACGGGATCCGAGGATGCTGACCGTAGACTACAAAAAACGGGGATTTGGAGGAAGACTCGCTCTCGTGATTGTTGTACGAGAATTCGGCCCATGGCAGGAGATCCACCCAGTCAGAATGGTGGGCATTAACGAAGTGCCGAAGGTAACTGGTCAGGTTCTGATTGATCCGCTCCACTTGACCATTAGACTGTGGGTGGTAAGCGGAGGAGAAGTCCAGGGTGACGTCCAGCAATTTACAAGTGGCTCTCCAGAAACGGGAAGTGAACTGTACCCCACGATCCGACACGATGTGACGGGGCAGGCCATGAAGACGGAAGATGTGGCGGATAAAGTCTTTAGCCAGCTCGGGTGCAGACGGAAGACCTGGCAGTGGAATGAAGTGAGCCATCTTGGAGAAGCGGTCAGCGACCACCCAAATGACCGTACAACCGGCAGAGACGGGTAGATCAGTAATGAAGTCCATCGCTATATGCTGCCAGGGGGCAGCAGGTACTGGCAGAGGTAGGAGGCGGCCGGCCGGCAGGTGTCTCAGAACTTTGTTGCGGGCGCAGGACACACAGGCAGAAACAAAGTCTATTACATCCTTGTGCAGGTTAGGCCACCAGTAGTGCCGGGTAATAAGCTGGAGGGTCTTTTTCTGACCGGCGTGGCCAGCTAGTTTAGACGAATGACCCCAGTGTAGGATCTTCTCCCGATCAGGTACTGGTACGAACGTCTTACCAGGAGGAAGACGATTTAGACTCACGGGAGCCACCTGCATTACTCTGGCGGGATCGATGATATGTTTCGGATCCTCCTCGAGATCAGACACCAGAAAGGACCGAGACAAGGTGTCCGCCTTGACGTTTTTGTCAGCCGGGCGAAAATGAAGGACAAAATCAAAACGAGCAAAAAACAAGGACCACCGGGCTTGGCGCGGGTTAAGTCTCTGGGCATGCTGGAGGTAAGCCAAGTTCTTGTGGTCAGTGTAAATTATTACTGGGTGAAGAGCCCCCTCGAGCAGGTAACGCCACCCCTCCAATGCCAGTTTGATGGCCAATAACTCTCGGTCTCCTATGGAATAGTTGCGCTCAGAGGAGGAGAAGAGTTTAGAGAAGAAGCCACAAGTTACCATCCTCCCGGAAGATGATTTTTGAGTAAGTACCGCTCCGGCTCCAGAGGAGGAGGCGTCAACTTCCAGGAAGAACTGTTTGTTGCCATCTGGGCGATGCAGCACCGGGGCAGAAGAGAAGGCCTGTTTAAGGGAAAGAAAGGCCTCCTCTGCTTCGGGTGGCCACTCTTTGGGATTAGTACCTTTACGGGTGAGCGCAGAAATTGGGGCCGTCCGGGAAGAGAAGTGTGGTATGAAGAGGCGGTAGTAGTTGGCGAAGCCCAGGAATCGCTGAATGGCCTTCAACCCCTCCGGTCGGGGCCATTTCTCGATGGCAGACAGTTTCTCAGGATCCATTTGTAGGCCGGTCTGAGAGATAATGTAGCCCAGAAACGGAAGCGAGGTCTGCTCAAAGAGGCACTTCTCAAATTTAGCGTAGAGATGGTTCTGCCTTAGCCTGAGCAGGACCTGACGAACGTCCCTCCGGTGAGTCTGGAGATCCGGAGAGAAGACCAAGATGTCGTCCAGGTACACCACTACGCAGGAGTAGAGAAGGTCCCGGAAGATGTCATTGACCAACTCTTGAAAGACGGCAGGAGCGTTACAGAGACCAAAGGGCATTACCAGGTATTCATAGTGACCGTCCCGGGTGTTGAATGCCGTCTTCCATTCATCCCCCTGACGAATACGAACCAGGTTGTACGCCCCACGAAGGTCCAGTTTGGTGAAGATCCTAGCCCCCCTCAGGCGATCAAATAATTCTGGAATGAGCGGAAGGGGGTACTTATTCTTCACCGTGATCAGGTTTAGGCCTCTATAGTCTATACAGGGACGGAGAGAGCCGTCCTTCTTTTTGACGAAAAAGAAGCCTGCTCCCGCCGGGGAGGTAGATTTCCGGATGAATCCTCTGGCCAGATTCTCCTCAATATATTCGGACATTGACCGGGTCTCAGCAGCGGATAAAGGATAGATACGCCCACGGGGAGGAGTAGTACCGGGTAGCAGATCGATGGGACAGTCGTATGGTCTATGTGGTGGTAATGTCTCTGCCTCCTTTTTATTAAAGACATCTGCATAAGACCAATAAGGAATCGGAAGTCCAGGTAGATTAGCTGGGGTAGGAGAGGGACGGACGGGATGGACGGGAACCAGGCAGGTTTTATGACAATCTTGTCCCCAGCGAAGGACCTCTCCGGTTTGCCAGTCTAGCACAGGTGCATGTCTCTGGAGCCAGGGCAGACCTAGCAAGAGGGCGTGAGAGAGTCCAGGCAGAACATGAAAGGAGATACTTTCAGAATGCAGCATTCCCACCTGCAGGGTAATGGATTCGGTGATGAGTTGAATGGGGCGAGGTAAGAGGCCCCCATCCACGGCAGCAACAGACAAGGGTACAGCCAGAGGTTTGGTGGGGATGCGGTATTTCTCAACCAGGGACTGTGAAATAAGGTTCCCGGCTGCTCCAGAGTCAAGTTGGGCTAGTTCGAAATAACGGTTCTCCCCGTAGATGATCGAAACTGACAACAGCAGGGATGGAGAGGATTTATTCTTGTCTAGGTGGACCTCTCTGAGCGAACCTAGACACAGGCGTTTCCCGACCTCTCCGGGCAGGCACGGATCCGGTGCTCCTTACTGCCACAGTAGAAGCAGCTCCCCTCGGCACGGCGTGAGTCCTGACGGGTTTTGACCATCTTGGTCTGGTCGACCTGCATAGGCTCAGGAGAGTGTACCTGGGGAGAGATGGAGGGAATGACGGGTTTCTGGAAAGTAGGAGCTAAACGTGGAATCCTTCTCTCACGGGTGACCTCTTTGGCACGCTCCTGGAACCGTAGGTCAATCCGGGTGGCAAGGGTTATTAGATCATCGAGAGAGGTAGGAATGTCCCGACCAGCAAGTTCATCTTTAATACGACCGGACAGACCCTCCCAGAAGACGGATACCAGAGCGTCGTTATCCCAGGCCAGCTCCGAGGCAAGGGTGCGGAACCGTATGGCATATTGGCCCACGGTGAGACCCTCCTGACGGAGGCGTAGCAGAGAGGATGCGGATGAGGTCTTCCGTCCGGGTTCGTCGAAGACTTTCCGGAAAGCCGAGAGAAAAGCAGGCAAGTTGGACACCAGGGGGTCTCCTCTCTCCCATAGAGGATTTAGCCAGGCCAGGGCCTCCCCGGTGAGATGGGACATGATAAAGGCAATTTTGGCCCGGTCGGAATTAAACTGATGGGACAAAAGTTCAAAGTGCAGGGTGCACTGATTTATGAAGCCCCGAGCCTGGACGGGGTCGCCTCCGAAGCGAGGAGGTGCAGAGAGCCGGGGTCCGGGGTAGGATACCATAGTATTAGTGGGCAGCGGAGCTGCCGGATTGCAAGATATGGCACTGGCGGAGGTTGTTGGTGGATCAGACAGAGTGTTCAGGCGAGTATTAACATTCCGCAGGTGACCCAGGATGGCCTCCTGTTGGGACCTCTGACGGGACAGTTCAAGACAGAGGTCCGAGAGCGAGGGAGCTTGGGTGCCACCGGGTTCCATGGCCCGAGCAAACTGTAACGGGTCCGGGAGGCGGAACCTCTGAGCTACTATACAAGGGGGCGGCCCTTGTAAGGGAGCGGGTGGCAGTCTCTGGGTGAACGGACAGGGAGTTACGGCAAGTGATCAGGGCAGTCTCTGGGTAAGGGGTAGGTACGACCTGTGATGGCGGAGCCTCCGGGTAGGCTAGCAGGCAGATGGTAGATGTGTGCTCCCAGGTGAGCAAGCGAGAGTCTCTGGAATAGCAGGTGGTCACGGCACATGACGGCGGAACCTCCGGGCTGGCAGGCAGGTAGGTAACGGAGAAGCGCTCCCAGGTGAGCGGGCAAGAGTCTCTGGAATAGCTGGTGGTCACCGCACGTGACAACGGGACCTCCGGGCTGGCAAGCAGGCAGGTAACGGAGATGCGCTCCCAGGTGAGCGGGCAAGAGTCTCTGAGATAGCTGGTGGTCACAGCACGTGACAACGGAGCCTCCGGGCTGGCAAGCAGGCAGGTAGCGGAGAAGCGCTCCCAGGTGAGCGGGCAAGCTGGTCCATAGACAGACTGACCGGAGTTGTAAGGCAGACCGTCGGACCTCAGGCAAGCAGGCAGGTAGCTGATGTGCGCTCCCAGGTGAGCGGACAAGTTGGTCCTTAGACAGACTGACCGGAGTTGTAAGGCAGACCGTCGGACCTCAGGCAGGCAGGCAGGTAACAAGTATTCAGGCAGGAATCAGGCAGGTAACTAGCAGGAAACTGGCAGGAAACTGGCAGGTAACTGGCAGGTAACTGGCAACGGGACCTGAGGGCTGAAGCACAGGTGAGACACAGGTGCAAACAACATTGCTCGGGCACCTCCATTTTGGAGGAGGTGCCTTATATATGATGAAGTCCTCCGGCCATTGGCCGGGGACTCCTTAGGACGGCGCGCGCGGCCCCTTTAAGAGGAGGGGAGCGCGCGCGCGCGCGCCCTAAGCACAGGGGCCGGGAAGGAGCGCGCGCTGAGAGCAGAGCGGGAGGAGGACGCCAGGAAGGAGCGCGCGCTGACAGCAGAGCGGGGAGAGGACGCCGGGCACGGAGCAGAGCGGTGAGGGGAGCAGCGTCCCTGCCTAGCAGAGGGCAGGGACGCCAGCGCTACACACAAGACTATATCTGGCATCTTCCAGCAGCAAACTGGAAGCTTAAGTAGGGTGTGGTGCTCTAAAATTGGTTGTTGAAGGAAGCTGGTAACTCCAGCTGGAAAGGACATACACCCATACTGTCAGACTAGATGGCACTGCAGGTCCCAACCTTAGTGGCTGGACAGAGCCTGCCCTGTCCAGAGCTTCTGGTTCCAACGTCTCTTCTATCACCAATGCCGCCCACAGATTGAATACAGCAGCGCCTGGTGACAGAAGCAGACGTGGCAGGAGAAGGTCCTGGTACAGATTTCACAATGTTCAAATGGCTGAGTTTGGCTTAAATTAAAGGGGTCTTCCAGGAATACATACTGATGGTCTATCTCCCACCAAGGAAAAGAATGGGACTTTGATTCTAGCTGTAGCACTACAACACTTTCAATGTTGGCATTACACATCGCATATCCCCGTATAAGTGACTAAGCCTGGTACTGCAGCTCAGCCTCATACACGCCTAGGGATAGGTCATAATTTGTTTTTGAAAAATCCTCTTATGATCAGAATAGTGGAAAACCACAGACAACAAATGTGCATAATAGCAACTCACACTGCTACGTGTGTTTATTCAGAGATCCATTTACTGCAGCAAATCAGCATATAATCCGGGAAAAGGTTACAATTATCCACATGGCTCCATTCACCCAACAGGGGATAAAATATTGTTCCTTGGGCCTTTGTCAGGTTTGTATGCATCAATATCATATATTTAACTAAGTAGTGTTTTGTTGTTTTCTATACAGAGGGTCATCATGAAAAAAAACGTTACTATGTAGTGTGAGAATTTTTGGAGGCCTATAGTATTTGTCAAATTATTCCATTGGAGTCTTAGATGCACTTACACAAGCATAATACATTTTTAGTTTAAGAAATGTTTTTTTTTTTGCCTTTAGATTTCTATATAACAGTCTCGTGCTTGTACATTCCACCTAAGGCTTTTTCTTGACTAATAATCTATTATTAACTTCTTTGCTGTGCAACTTCATGATATAATTTACCTCTTAGGTTATATTTCTGTGCTGTGTATCTTAGAATCGTAGACATGAAACCACTAATTATCCTGGCTGCCCTGAGTGCCTCTCTCAGTGTTTACCTTCATAACAGTATTACCTTGGACATCGTGAATCAGTCCGACATTCGGAAAAGGGTTTGTTCCTAAAATCTTCGCAGTAAATGTACAGACATATCCACGTGTCTGCTGATAGTGGATCATACATGTGCTAGGCTTACATTATTCATTTCTGATTTTATATGCAGATATATATATACATATACAGTTATATGAAAAAGTTTGGGCACCCCTATTAATCTTAAGCTTAATGTTTTATAAAAATTGGTGTTTTTGCAACAGCTATTTCAGTTTGATCTATGTAATAACTGTTGGACACAGTAATGTTTCTGCCTTGAAATGAGGTTTATTGTACTAACAGAAAATGTGCAATCTGCATTCAAACAAAATTTGACAGGTGCATATGTAGCACCCTGAGGATTCGGCTGCTACAGGGGTATTGCACCTCAACCCAGAGGTGTGATATTCCACTCCCGGGTAAGGATGGAGTGTGGAACTGAGCTCGGAAAGCTGCATGCACTACACACATCCCATTTCCGAGGAGCAGGCCGACGGTACTCCCACTTAGAAATGTGCAGGTACGACCGAGTCTGTTCCTGGCTGGAGTGGGAGGGGGGTGGAACATCCCAAGTAGTGTAGGGGCAGATAGGGGGAGCAGCCTGGGTAAAGATAGGAGCTCATTGGGTGCTGGTCACCTGAGCTCACACATAGAGGGAGTATATAAGGTGGGCACCATCAAAGATCAGGGTCAGTCTGTCAGAGTCAGTAAGAAGCAGAGGTCCAGATGAGCCTGCAGAGAGAGAGTGGAGCAGAGAAGGAAAGACCCAGAGAGGGAAAAAGAAGGACTCTGAGAACCCAAATTCAATCCCCGGGTGAAGAGTCGGCAATAGGGTACCGGATCCCAAACTGGTGGGGGCAAAAGCACACCCTAGCCAGAGACCGGAGGCCGTGGGCAGGATCTGCCACGGCCACCCACCACATCCACCCCGAAGGCAAACCACGTGGAGGGTCAGGGAACCCAAGGCCAAGGGTCTCCCAACAGAAGGCCCGAGGGAGCTGGACCTAGGTGGATCACTAGTGGGGACGGCCAGAGGAAAGGACAGAAGGAGAGCTCAGGGTCACGCTCCGGACTTGTTTGGGGGTTTGCTGAATCCAGGACCTGGTGGACGCAGCACGGCTCGGGTGGTCACTTGAAGCTGGAGTGACCGGAACATCAGCAGTGAGTAAATACCTTAAACTGCACAACCCGACTCTGTCTTCACTTAACATCTATGCTGCACCACCACAACCCCCATCCTCTGCACCTGACCCCCTGAGGCTATACCCCACCCGTTGGGGGTTATACTACCAAAAGCTGCACCAACACCATCAGCCTCAGCGGACCCTGCTGCAGCGGCGGCCATAGTGACCGCAATACAACGGGTGGCGTAGTCGACATTAAGAACTTTATAACATCTGTAGGACTGCCACATACTCTGAGCTTGACACCCTGGGCACGGACCGGGTCACAGCCACTCGGAAGACTACAACTCCCATCTGATCCGGCTCCGGATATTCCCCTAAAGAATATGGCCCAGGGGGTGCGTCAACTTTGGCGTAGTCGGCAGGATTACGTGCCCGCAACACCCGGGTACTGCGTGCCTGAAGAAAAGAATGAGTTTACCTCAAAAAGAAGTCTCCTGCCGGTTCCGGAGGGTCCCCGCCATCGGACCCCATCACCAGTCGATTCCAGCCGGTTGTCCGCCATTAACAGCGTTTTCCCGCCATCTGCAGAGTTTCCCGCCACTGGGAAGCGATTCCCGCCATTTCCAAAGGTTTCCCGCCTTGGAAGAGCGGACGCCATTATGGGCGTGCCAGAGGGTGGTGAGAGGCCGCCTCCCATCGTGGGCCAGGACCGAAAATGGCGCCAAAAGTGGAAACCGCCCCCACCAACAGAGACTGTGATGCTAGAGGTGTCTGTCAGCGTGAAAGAACAGCCCCTGGAGCTGACAGTCACCAAGTGGCCCCGGGACCGCCCTCGAGGTGGGAGGAGACGAAAGGAGAGAACAAAGATGGGTGTCGCTTGGAGCAGTCTGGAGCGAGCGCACCCGGAGGCAAGAAGCCTGGAGAAGAATATCGGAGGAGCTTACCCGGAGATGGCGAGAAGGCAGAGCAGCACCGGCCCGTTGGCCAGGAGCCTGCTAGAAACAGAAGAGGGAGAGCAGAGCAGCACCGGCCCGTTGGTCAGGAGCCTGCTGGAGACAACTGAAGGAGAGCAGAGCAGCACCGACCCGTTGGTCAGGAGCCTGCTGGAAACAACGACCCCACTAGGCCTAGTGGAGGTCCTAGCACAGCTTCCCCGAGACCGGGAGTGTGCACAGACCGCTCTGGAGGGCCTCGCAAGGAGGATGGCCCGGGTGCAGCGAGAGACGTTGGCGGAGTGGAGCCGTGAGATGGCCCAGCAGACCGAGACCTGTCAGCGGAGCACGCCACCCAAGACGAGGAAACAGACCGCCTCTGAGGATGGCGCGGGAGGACTGAAGGCCGGAGACGGCGCCGAGAAGGGAGCCGAACGAAAGGAGGCAGGTAAAGGGGACGTCTATACCCCAAACCGGGAAACCACGTACCTGCCCCAGCTCCCCGTCGCAGAGCCCGAAGTCTATCCTGCCGTGCCCGTCGCTGCAACGTCACCGCCGCAGACTAGGCCTCAAACGGGAGCCGCGACCCCTGTGACGTCACACGCCTCGACCCCGAGCGTGACCAAGCAGGAAGTACCACCAGCCTGGTCGCAAGGCCTAGTACCCCCGGGCGCCGCAATACCAACAGCGCCCCCTACCTCCGCGGAGCCCCCGGCCTGGTCGCAGGGCCAAGTAGCCCAGGGCGCCGCCGTCCTTACGGTGCCCTTTACCTTCCAGATACCCCAGGCCTGGCCGCAAGGCCCGGGCAACCCGGGCGCTAACACCACCGCGCCCATAAGACCAAGAGTGCCGCATCTGGGAGAGGACCTGTACGCCCAGCATACGTGCCCGGATGGGCAGCCATTTATATGTCCACCGGAGTTTCACCATCCCCGACTCCGGAAAGAGAGACCCCTGGATGAACCCCTGATCCCGGCTCCAAAGCCCGTAAAGAGGATCTCGCCCCCGCTAGCAGAAGCGCAGTTTGAGTGGGACCCCGCTGGAGAAGATCTCATGGGGTTCACTCAAGAGACTCGGGCAGCTGCAGCGGAGCGTGCTGAGTGCTGCCGCCAACAGCTCGAGGACTTTGAGAGGGAGCGGAGAGAGAGGCGGGTCCGGGAACAGCAAGCTCAAATAAGGAGCGCGGAGCAGAAGAGCCGGGCCAGGAGAGACCCCCGTGCAGCGCATAGTCCCCGCACCACCGGGACTGTGATAAAGTTTAACATGCAGCATGGGTGGGGCTTCATCCGAGACCACCGCACCCTAGGCGACGTCTTCGTGACCAGGAGAGACGTTGAGTCCCACCTACCGGAGGGACACAGAGGTCGTGACCTTTACATCGGGGACGAGGTCACCTTCACCCGGCACAAGTGTGCCAAAGGACCCTACGCCCTCCATGTGCATCGCCTGACAGAGGAAGAGCTGCGGTGTGAGGAGGAAGAGCAAGAGGACCCGGACGGGTCTGAAGCCAAAGGTAACCATAAAGCAAGAGCAGGAGGACGCCGTCGTTAAGTACAGCGAAGCAGAAGCTGTATATAGTTGCCCGTCGGGGCACCATAAACTGAAACTGAAACTGTTACTGTTGATAATATAGTCCCCGTTGGGACCAGTAAGTGTGAACTATTACCCGTATTTCCCTTAAATCCCACTGACCGAGGACTGAGAGCGGTCATTCCTCCCTAATACCTGGCCGAGGACTGAGAGCGGCCATATCCCTTGTATATAGTTGCGCTTCCTAAAGCGCCCCCTACCGGTTTTATAGGAAAGCCACGAGTTCCAAAGACTGTCGCACTTTACCCGGTCACACGTTGCACAGTGACCGGAGGAGGAGCCAGAGGCGACGAGAATGTTTTATATGAAAAGTTTTATGCTAATATATGTTGTTTTATATGTTTATGCAAAAAAAAATTTGTATGTTTTTGGTGTTATGTCTTACAGCCCGAGGACGTGCTGTGATTTACCAGGGGGGAATGTAGCACCCTGAGGATTCGGCTGCTACAGGGGTATTGCACCTCAACCCAGAGGTGTGATATTCCACTCCCGGGTAAGGATGGAGTGTGGAACTGAGCTCGGAAAGCTGCATGCACTACACACATCCCATTTCCGAGGAGCAGGCCGACGGTACTCCCACTTAGAAATGTGCAGGTACGACCGAGTCTGTTCCTGGCTGGAGTGGGAGGGGGGTGGAACATCCCAAGTAGTGTAGGGGCAGATAGGGGGAGCAGCCTGGGTAAAGATAGGAGCTCATTGGGTGCTGGTCACCTGAGCTCACACATAGAGGGAGTATATAAGGTGGGCACCATCAAAGATCAGGGTCAGTCTGTCAGAGTCAGTAAGAAGCAGAGGTCCAGATGAGCCTGCAGAGAGAGAGTGGAGCAGAGAAGGAAAGACCCAGAGAGGGAAAAAAAGGACTCTGAGAACCCAAATTCAATCCCCGGGTGAAGAGTCGGCAATAGGGTACCGGATCCCAAACTGGTGGGGGCAAAAGCACACCCTAGCCAGAGACCGGAGGCCGTGGGCAGGATCTGCCACGGCCACCCACCACATCCACCCCGAAGGCAAACCACGTGGAGGGTCAGGGAACCCAAGGCCAAGGGTCTCCCAACAGAAGGCCCGAGGGAGCTGGACCTAGGTGGATCACTAGTGGGGACGGCCAGAGGAAAGGACAGAAGGAGAGCTCAGGGTCACGCTCCGGACTTGTTTGGGGGTTTGCTGAATCCAGGACCTGGTGGACGCAGCACGGCTCGGGTGGTCACTTGAAGCTGGAGTGACCGGAACATCAGCAGTGAGTAAATACCTTAAACTGCACAACCCGACTCTGTCTTCACTTAACATCTATGCTGCACCACCACAACCCCCATCCTCTGCACCTGACCCCCTGAGGCTATACCCCACCCGTTGGGGGTTATACTACCAAAAGCTGCACCAACACCATCAGCCTCAGCGGACCCTGCTGCAGCGGCGGCCATAGTGACCGCAATACAACGGGTGGCGTAGTCGACATTAAGAACTTTATAACATCTGTAGGACTGCCACATACTCTGAGCTTGACACCCTGGGCACGGACCGGGTCACAGCCACTCGGAAGACTACAACTCCCATCTGATCCGGCTCCGGATATTCCCCTAAAGAATATGGCCCAGGGGGCGCGTCACATAAGTATGGGCACCGCACCAGAAAAGTGACATTAATATTTAGTAGATCCTACTTTTGCAAAAATAACAGCCTCTAGTCGCTTCCTGTAGCTTTTAATGAGTTCCTGGATCCTGGATGAAGGTATTTTTGACCATTCCTCTTTACAAAACAATTCCAGTTCAGTTAAGTTTGATGGTCGCCGAGCATGAACAGCCCTCTTCAAATGATCCCACAGATGTTCAATGATATTCAGGTCTGGGGACTGGGATGGCCATTCCAGAACATTGTAATTGTTCCTCTGCATGAATGCCTGAGTAGATTTGGAGCGGTGTTTTGGATCATTGTCTTGCTGAAAGATCCATCCCCTGCGTAACTTCAACTTTGTCACTGATTCTTGAACATTATTGTCAAGAATCTGCTGATATTGAGTGGAATCCATGCGTCCCTTAACTTTAACAAGATTTCCGATGCTGGCATTGGCCACACAGCCCCAAAGCATGATGGAACCTCCACCAAATTTTACTGTGGGTAGCAAGTGTTTTTCTTGGAATGCTGTGTTTTTTTGTCGCCATGCATAACGCCTTTTTGTATGACCAAACAACTCAATCTTGGTTTCATCAGTCCACAGGACCTTCTTCCAAAAAGAAATTAGCTTCTCCAAATGTGCTTTTGCATACCTCAGCCGACTCTGTTTGAGGCGTGCTTGCAGAAAGGGCTTCTTTCGCATCACTCTCCCATACAGCTTCTCCTTGTGCAAAGTGCGTTGTATAGTTGACCGATGCACAGTGACACCATCTGCAGCAAGTTGATGCTGCAGCTTTCTGGAGGTGGTCTGAGGATTGTCCTTGACTGATCTCACCATTCTTCTTCTCTGCCTTTCTGATGTTTTTCTTGGCCCGCCACTTCTGCCCTTAACAAGAACTGTCCCTGTGTTCTTCCATTTCCTTACTATGCTCCTCATAGTGGAAACTGATAGGTTAAATCTCTGAGACAGCTTTTTGTATCCTTCCCCTGAACAACTATGTTGAATAATCTTTGTTTTCAGATCATTTGACAGTTGTTTTGAGGAGCCCATGATGCCACTCTTCAGAGGAGATTCAAACAGGAGAACAACTTGCAAGTGGCCACTTTAAGTAGCTTTTCTCATGATTGCATACACCTGGCTATGAAGTTCAAAGCTCAATGAGGTTACAAATCCAAAAAAAGTGCTTTAGTAAGTCAGTAAAAAGTAGGTAGGAGTATTTAAAGCAAGAAAATGATAAGGGTGCCCATACTTATCCATCTGTCAAATTTTGTTTGAATGCAGATTGCACATTTTCTGCTAGTACAATATCCTCATTTCAAGGCAGAAACATTACTGTGTCCAACTGTTATTACATATATCAAACTGAAATAGCTGTTGCAAAAACACCAATTTTTATAAAACATTAAGCTTAAGATTAATAGGGGTGCCCAAACTTTTTCATATAACTGTATATGTATATACGTATGTATATATATGGAAGATTATTTCGAAGTACAGGAAATGGAAACAAGCGTACCGATTCGCGGACGATCGAGTTTGAGTCGAATTTGCTGAAATTTGCGGTTTCATGCAAATTGAAACTTTTGGAAATTTGATTTGCAGTTCATTAAAAATTATTAATTAAAACTTAAAAACTTACTCTGCACCATTTCCATAAATTCTAAAGCATGAGAGAGCGGCCTAATGTCATTTTGCGTCGCCACACGGGCTTCCCCATAATGCCTTGTGGCTATGACATCAACAGATTTCATACCTTATATCAAAAATTGTCCTTTCTATTGATAAGGTAGCACTTCTTAATAGCAAATATTGAATCAGAGACTTACCAAAGTGTCAAATATCTCCTGGCATCAACTAAAAGTGACACAAAAAATAATCATAAAAACAATTTTTATTGCAAAATAATAAAAAAAAAAAAACAATTAAAATCAGGAATAAATACTGGTAACAAGGAAGAACTGAAGCTCAAAAAAATATGTATGATATAATAACAACAACAGGTAGGCAGACTTGTGTCACTTTTGTTCAGTCTTGCATGGAGTGATTATCTCAATTGAAAAAATGAAAAATTCAAAAAAGACTGTTTAAACCACTCAAAAGTAAGTGATTAGTAGAACACAACTTGCAGATAGAAATTTCATGTGTGACCACAAAAATGCAGTATGCCAGAGACAATAGCATATTCGGCATGCTTCGGCTCTGTGCAAGGGGCCTTTTTCAAACACTGTGACATAAATTAAATAAACAAGGAAATTAATATTACAAAAACCCAAAAAAACACATAATATTATTATGATCATAATATATATTGTATATCAATAAAGTATTATTCATCCAATGAAAAAGGATTTTTTTATTAGAAAAAATACATCTTATTATATCATCGAAATATCTATAGAGATTTATTATTTAAATATAAAGGCATAATTTCATGGTGTCAAATTAATGTGGGAATTTACTTTAATCCATTCATTCAAAATTAATCACAATATGACCAATTCAATCTCAATATCTCATATATATGTATTTATATATACACACACACATCTCACCGATACAGCAAGTGAATCAGTGGGAGTCACCAACAGTGATTGAGCCATAGATGAAAAGAAAAAGAGAAAGATTTAAGAGGAAAAATTAAAATGAGATGAGATGACTTATCAAAAGAAAAAAAATATCTAGATCAAGGGATTAAACTAAGGAAACAAAAGAGAGAGAGGGAGGGAAAATAGAATTTTGAAAAAGGACTTAAAAGAAAAGACTAAAAAGGAGTTGGTTAACAACAGAGCAGGTGATCTGGGTGCTGTGACCCTCACTAATCACTTAAACCAGAGGTCCACAACCTATGGCTCAGCAGCTGCATGGGGTACATGATGCCTTTCTTTCTGACCCCCCGCCATCTCTGCATGTTTTTCTCAATATCTGACATGAAATCAGAATAAACCTTTCCCGTTTTAGGTCAATTAGGATTACCATAATTATTAATATTTGCCAAATGCCAGAATAATGAGAGAGAATGTTTTAAGGCATTTTTATTACTTCAAAAGTTTACATACACTAAGATTACTATGCCTTTAACCACTTCACGCCAGAGCCTGTTTTTACCTTCGTGATCGGGCCAATTTTTTCAATTCTGACCACTGTCACTTTATGAAGTAATTACTCTGGAACGCTTCAATGGATTCCCCTGATTCTGAGATTGTTTTTTCGTGACATATTGTACTTCATGATAGTGGTAAAATTTCTTCGATATCATTTGTGTTTATTTGTGAAAAAATCGGAAATTTGGCGAAAATTTAGCAATTTTTAAACTTTGAATTTTCATGCTTTTATATCAGAGAGATATGTCACACAAAATAGTTAATAAATAACATTTCCTACATGTCTACTTTACATCAGAACAATTTTGGAACCAAATTTTTTTTTTGTTAAGAAGCTATAAGGGTTAAAAGTTGACCAGCGATTTCTCATTTTTACAACAAAATTTACAAAAACATTTTTTTAGGGACCACATCTTATTTGAAGTGACTTTGAGGGGCCTTTATGAAAGAAAATACCCAAAAGTGACACCATTCTAAAAACTGCACCCCTCAAGGTGCTCAAAACCACATTCAAGAAGCTTATTAACCCTTCAGGTGTTTCACGGGAATTTTTGGAATGTGGAAGAAAACCATGAACATTTAACTTTTTTTCACAAAAATGTTACTTTGGACCCAATTTTTTTATTTTCACAAGGGTAACAGGAAAAAATGGAATACACAATTTGTAGTGCAATTTCTCATGAGCGCGCTGATGCTCCATATGTGAGGGAAAACCACTGTTTGGGCGCACTGCAGGGTTCGGAAGGGAAGGAGCGCCATTAGACTTTTTGAATGTAAAATTTGTTTGAATAATTAGCAGACGCCATGTTGCGTTTGGAGAGCTCCTGAAGTGCCTAAACAGTGGAAACCCCACACAAGTGACACCATTTTGGAAACTAGATTCCTTAGGGAACTTATCTAGATGTGTGGTGAGCACCTTGAACCCCAAGGTGCTTCACAGAAGTTTATAATATTGAGCTGTAAAAATAAAATTTTCACATTTTTCCCACAAAAACATTTTTCATCCCTAATTTTGCATTATCATAAGGGTAATAGGATAAACTGAACCATGAAATTTGTTGTGCAATTTCTCCTGAACACGCCGATACCCCATATGTGGAGGCAAACCACTGTTTGGGTGCACGGCAGGGTTTGGAATGGAAGGAGCGCCATTTGACTTTTTGAATGTAAAATGTGCTTGAATAATTAGCGGACGCCATCTTGCATTTGGGGAGCCGCTGATGTGCCTAAACAGTGGAAACCCCATACAAGTGACACCATTTTGGAAACTAGATCCCTTAGGGAACTTATCTAGATGTGTGGTGAGCACCTTGTACCCCCAGGTGCTTCACAGAAGTTTATAATATTGAGCCGTAAAAATAAAATTTTCACATTTTTCCCACAAAAAATGTTTTTCATTCCCTAATTTTGCATTATCATAAGGATAACAGGAGAAATTGCGCCATGAAATTTGTTGTGCTATTTCTCCTGAGTACGCCGATACCCCATATGTGGGGGAAAACCACTGCTTTTGTGTACGGCAGGGTTCGGAAGAGAAAGGAGAGCTATGTTGGCTGGGATACGTTGCAGACACCATGTCACATTTGAAGAGTCGCTGACATGCCGAAACAGCAGAAACCCCCACAAGTGACCCCATTTTGTAAACTACACCTCTCAAAGAATTCATCTAGGGAAGTAGTGAGTATTTTTTAATTTTTAAATTTATACCATTGGGCAGTGAAGAAAACATAATTATATTTTTACCACAAAAAAATGTTTTACCCTCAGATTTTACATTTTCACACAGGGCAATGGGTAAAAATGGTGCCGAAATGTGTAACACAATTTCTTCTAAAAGTGGCAATACCCCATATGTGGCTGTATCGTACCGCTTAGCCATACGGCGAGATCTGGGAGGGACGGAGCGCTATTTGACAATTGGAGAACAAATTATTGTAGAATAGGCATTTAGATTTGGGAGCACAAAATTTTCTGAATTTCTTTTGGGGGGCAAGGGCCATTTCACTTTTCCAGAGCCTTTCTGCTACCAGTAACTTGGAATATTTTTAACAGATGATGGACCTGAGTGGGGACTAGCTTTTTTTGAGGACTGAGTTGAAGCTTTTATTGGGAACATTTTACGTAACATTTATCCGGCGCTCAAGGCTGAGCACTTACATCGGGGTTTCCATCTAAATTTCCAAGTGATGTAATTCAGATGAAACCCCTGTGGGATCCATTCACTGTAATGAGGCAGCAGAGTTACTCTGGACTCCGTCTGGCCTCTGTTTAGCGGTGTCCCTTTTTTCAGAAGTGCACAAAACTGTGGCCAACCGCACTTTTATGCACGCCTAAAAAAACTGACACCGTGGGATCACAGGCCAGACGGCATCCACAGTGGCCTATATCTGCCTCATTACAGGGAATCTTCAGTCATGGGTTCCGTCTGAATCACGTATTTCAGAGATTTACAAGGAAACTCTGGTGTAAGTGCTGAGGGCAGAGCGCAGGATAAATGTGAGCAGAGCCTTACTGCGATCTTTGGGAGACATAATAAACAAATCAGTAGCAGGTGAAGAATTGGTTTTATTTATTTTTTACGCCGTTCCTCGTGCGGTATAAGTGATGAGATTACTTTATTCTTCGGGTCGGTGCGATTACAGAGATACCAGATTTGTATCGGGTTTTTATGATTGACAGCTGTCACACACTAAGAGACGCTTTTTTTTGCAAAATCTAGTTTTTGCATCGCCATATTTTGAGAACTATAATTTTTCCATATTTCGGCCGACAGAGTCATGCGACAGCTTGTTTTTTCCGGGATGAGTTGACATTTTTATTGGTACCATTTTTGGGTACGTGACGTTTTTTGATCGCTTTCTATTCCGTTTTTTGGGAGGTAAAATTAACAAAAACCAACAATTCAGGAATTGTTTTTTGAGTTTTTTTTTTAATGCCGTTCTGCGTGTGGTAAAAGTGATAAGGCAGCATTATTCTTCGGGTCAGTACGTTTACAGTGATACTACACTTACTGTATTTTTTTATGTTTTGGCGCTTTTACACAATAAAACAATTTTATAGGAAAAATATTTTTTTTGCATCGCTTTATTCTGAGAGCTATAACTTTTTTATTTTTCGGTATGAAGCTGTATGGCGGCTTTTTTTTTTTGCGGAACAAGATGATGTTTTCAGCAGTACCATTTTTATTTCCATTTTGCTTTTTGATGGCATTTTTTTCCACTTTTTGTTTGGCGATATGATGAAAAAGCATAGTTTTTTGCTCCGTTTTTTATTTATTTTTATTACGGTGTGCAAAGAAGGAATTAATTAGTGTGACAGTTTTATAGATCGGGTTGTTTCGGATGCGGTGATACCAAATATGTGTACTTTTTTTGTTTTTGCAGAAATATACGAATTTATTGGTTTAATATTTTATTTATTTATTTTTATTTATTTTGTGATTTTTTTTAACAGTTTGAAAACTTTTTTTGACTTTTTTTTACATTTTTACTTAGTCCCTGTATGGGACATTAATTTTTATTTTTCTACTCACTGATCTCATGCAATGTAATAGACATGTATTGCATTGGATGAGATCTTTGCTGACAGTTTTACACTGTCTGTCTCCTGCTAAAGTTCAGCTGCAGGCTGAGCCTAGCAGGACACCATATATGGCAGATCCGGAGGCGGTCATGTGACCTCCGGCTGCCATAACAACGACAGGTCCTGGAAGACATCAGGGGGCCGTCGGAGAAGTAAGTTGACGACCCCCTCTCCCCTCACTATCTTCTATATGCCGCGATCACTATAGATCGCGGCATATAGAAGATAGCAAAGGGTTAACATCATTGGGACCTGATCCAATCAGGTCCCGATGATGTCCCCTGTCAGAGCTACCGCTCTGCACTGGAACCGCAGCGCTTGCAGGACCCTGGGGGTCCTGAGCGCTGCGGGACCACCCAAAATTTTTAAATGTCGGCGCTGCACAGAGCCCAGGCAGCGCCAACGTTTATGTACAGTGGGCGGTCCTGAACCGGTTAAACAATACTGCACTGCCCATATGATGATGTCATGTGTTTGGAAGCTTCTGATTGTTTTTTTGGCAACATCTGAGTTAGTTAGAGACACACCTGTGGATGTATTTTAATGCAGACCTAAGCACACTGCTTCTTTGTGTAGCATCATGGGAAAGTCTAAAGAAATCAGCCAAGATATCAGGAAGAGAATTGTGGACTTGCACAAGTCTGGCTCATCCTTGGGTACAATTTCAAGATACCTGAAGGTGCCTCATTCATCTTTACAAACAATTATACGCAAGTACAAAAAGATGGGAATGTCTAGCCATGATACCGCTCAGGAAGGAGATGTGTTCTGTGTCCAAGAGATGAACGTGCTTTGGTCCGACATGTGCATATACAAGGACAAAAGCAAAAGACCTTGTGAAGATGGCAGAAGCTGGTAAGATTGTGTCAATATCCACAGTGAAACAAGTACTGTATCAACATGGACTGAAAGGCCGCTCTGCTAGGAAGAAGCCATTACTCCAAAAGAAACATAAAAAGCCAGATTAATGTTTGCAAATGCACACAGAATCAAAGACCTTAATTTTTGGAGACATGTCCTGTGGTCTGATGAAACTAAAATTTTATTTTTTGGGCATAATGACCATTGTTACGTTTGGAGGTAAAAAGGAATAAGCTTGGAAGCCTAAGAACACCATCGCAACTGTGAAACAGGCAGGTGGCAGCATCATGTTGTGTGGTTGTTTTGCTGCAGCAGGGACTGATGCGCTTCACAAAATAGATGGGATCATGAGAAAAGAAGATTATGTGGCAATATTGAAGCAACATCTCAAGACATTAGCCAGAAAGTTAAAGCTTGGGCAGAAATGGGTCTTCCAAATGGACAGTGACCCGAAGCATACTGCCAAAATGGTAACAAAGTGACTTAAGGATAACAAAGTCAATGTTTTGGAGTGGCCATCACAAAGCCATGATCTCAATCCTATTGAAAATGTATGGGCAAAGCTGAAAAGGCAGGTGTGAGTAAGGCGACCTACAAACCTGGATTAGTTACACCAGTTTTATCAGGAGGAATGGGCCCAAATTCCGACCAACTATTGTGAGAAGCTTATGGAAGAAAATCCCAAACGTTTGACCCAAGTCATTCAGTTTAAAGGCAATGGTACCAAATACTAATGAAATGTATGTAAACTTTTCTCTTTAAACTAAGTAATAAAAATGCCTTAAAAATTCTCTCTCATTATTCTGGCATTTGGCAAATATTGAAAAATGATGGTAATCCTAATTGACCTAAAACGAGAAAGGTTTATTCTGATTTCATGTCAGATGTTGAGCAAAACATGCATATGTGTCTTTTTATATAGTGTATGTAAACTTCTGGTTTCAACTGTATATGGTTTTCTAAAGCTGCTGAGCGGCAGATCTGCCTATTATGTAATGAGATGTTTCTGGACAGACTTTCCAGAGCTTTTGTTCTATATTGCACATGGTGTCACGCTTTACAGTAGTAGCGCTATTGTTTTTATCAGGTATGAATGTATCCAGAACATTCTGTAAAGCAGATTGATTTGTTGCTGCAGATATAAAGTAGACTTCATCTGAAACATTTCTGGTGCTTTTGATTTTTTTTTATTTCAAGGTAAATTATCTAGTCTTTCATTTTTTCAGGGCTATTTGTGCCATTGGGGGGAAATGCTTCTTTATTCAGCATGTGGCATAATAGAAACAAGAAAGAAAACAGCCAGCCTGTCTATTCGTTCCACTTTCTGATCTATTTAATGTTGTAGCCTGGTATTCTTGATTAAGTAGGAACATTTTGTTGCCATGTCAACATTCCAAAAATGTTTAACCCTTCAAGTCCAAGTGAATCTAGACCTCTGTAAATGATAATGAAGAAAGTAATTCCCAATGGTTGCATTTATTAGCATGACTTATGAGATACTAGGCCATCTACAGATATATCTTGACTTAACGTATCCCAAAATATTGCTGCAGTCAAGAGATGTGTATGCCATATGTTCCAGTGTGTGGCCACCCAGCAGTTGTAATGTGTAGTGATGGGCGACCCGCGGAAGTTGCGGTACAAAGTTTGGCTCGGGACCCATACCTGACCCGAACTTGACCACGGACCTGAACCCTATATATATCAATGGAGACCTGAACTTCAGGCTGCAAAATGGCTGTAAAATATTCATAGTAGTAACCTCTAGGTGGCATCAATTAGATGCACCAATTCTGGCGCGGCTGCAGCCTTTCAACAAGCTTTGTTCGGGCTTTGTTCAGCCCAAACCTGAACAGTAACACGGACTTCCTTGAAAAGTCTGTGTTCGGAGTCCATGCACGGACACTAGATGTCCGGTACAGAACCCGAACATTAGTGTTTGGGTTCGCCCATCACTAGTAATGTGTACTGCTTGTTGTGAAAGATTTTGTTAGACTATGTGCACACAGTCTTTTTGCAGTGTTTCCAGAACAGAAACTGAGAGGAAGATTTGGAGGAGTTTTGACTTTTACAGAAGGATTTGGAGAGTTTCTGCTCAGTTTTTGCTCCAAACAGACTACATGTGCAAAGTAGCTTTGTGGAAAATTGGTGTCTTTATCCAAATTGAAAAATATATGCAGGTAGACGCCTTGCTGCCAATCACTGGTACCCACACACATCTCCAAAATGGAAGTCTCCCTCCTCTTTTTCCATCTGGTTACATGGCTCTGAGTGCATGGAGAATCAATGGAGAATTGGCTGCACATGTCTGCAACCTTCTCCATTCACTTTTCTGGTAGTTAGGGAAACAATCTCTGAAATGGGAAAAATACCACAAAATTGAGTAATACTGCAATCCATATATCAAAGGGGTTCTTCCTCCTTTAAAAAAGTGGACAACAACAGATCATATAGTAGCATAAAAGACAAATAGAGATAACACTAACCCTCCCTCTGCAGCGGTGACATTACATTGGTAACATCTGCTGTAGTTGATAGCACAATCCACCGAGCTCAGTGATTGGCTGCAGCGTTGAAGCGCACTGTAGTTGTGATGTCACCAGTGCAGCCAAAACACAAACAATGGAGTAGCGAGGGGGAGTCAGTCCAGTGATATCAGGGGACACATCCCCATCACTACACAATATATTTATTGTTTTGTGCAATGATTAGATGTTATTTTCACTCTTTGCTGTAAAAATGTAGATAATATTTACAGAACAATAAATTATCATCAAAATGCAAGTTATAATTTTTTTTGTGAAAATCAAACATCTGCTAATTCATTCTTGGTGATTGGATGCATATGCTGCTGTCAGATACAATTTTGTTTTCCAATACGTTGTTACTGAATTAAGGAAATTTCAGCATTTATTGTTGTGAAATAATGCCACAATTTACCACAACATTGTGAACAAATCAGCTGTGTATGAAAGAAAGCAGGAAAAAAATTCTCATATAAATAATGTATAATTAGAGTATATTAAATATGATGATTAACACTTCAAACATTTTAGAGGCCCCAATAACAATGTTTTTTACATAGGTAGCCAATGTGGCTTGTTAGCTACTGAGAAGAGCTGTGTTATCCTTTAGACCAAACTCATGCAGTATTTTCTGCAACAGACCTGACAAGCACAAATATAATTCCTACAGAGCACCATTACAAGCATTGTGTATTTTTTATGACCCAAATGAGAAGTGGATTCCATGGAAAAACTGCAGAGCAATTGTAAATGTGTGAAAAGAATCGAATATGCCTTGGAGCTATGGAATGAAGATATGGCAAAAAAAAGCTTTTAAGGGGTAGTCTACAATGCTCAATACTGCTGTATAATATCCACCATGGTGCTGCTACTTCTGAACATGTTCTAAAGAGAGAAAAAAAGAGCAGGAATTTCTGTATCTGTGTGTTTGGTGTATAAGAGGCATCATACTAGCTGGTTTCCACATACTAGATTGGATAACAGAAGCAAGTGTATATATAGATATGGGAACAGAACAAAGCTTATTACATACTCTATATCCTACAACATAAGAAAGCAGGTTACATAGATATGATAACAAAAACAAACTTACTACATAAATTCAATAACAGATCCAAGCTGACTACATAGATACAGGAACAGACCTGAGCTTACTAAATAGATTCGATAACAGAAAGAGATTACTACATAGGTACAGGAACAGAATGAAGCTTACTACATAGATACAAAAAGAGAACCAAGATTGCTACATAGATACAGAAACAAAACCAAGTTTTCTACATAGATACAGGAACAGAACCCATGTTGCTATATAGATACATAAACAGAAGCAAGCTTACTACATAGATCCGATAGCAGAACCAAGTTTACTATGAAGTTCAATTTACAGAAGCAAGCTTACTACATGGATAAGGAAAGCAGATGTTCATTCTGACGGAATGCTGAAGGGCTTCTGAAACAGTCACATGACACGGCCATATTATACAACTAGGTTGCCAAAAGTTAGACAGTCAACAATTTGATCTTGATGGCCAAAGCTAAGGGTGAGATATTAATTTAAAAAAAAAATAGAAATCCTCTTTAAACCCACAGGACTGACAGACAGATGATAGATAGATAGATAGATAGATAGATAGATAGATAGATGATCAGATAAATAGAATATAAGAAGGTGTCACTAGAGCCCAAAAAATGTCCCCTATGTTGTCCTTTGAAACACCAAAAACTTACTTTGAAATCAAGACTAAATCAAAATTACTATAAAAAAAATTTAAAAAGCTAGGACCTCATTTGCTTTTTAGGTAATTATATACAAGATTTCTCATTAATCATAAGGGTCCCTTTCTCAGTTATTAACATTTTAATAATAGTAATTACATTCGGCACAAAACCTTTTAATCACTCAAGATGTGGCCTTTAAAATCCCAAAAGAAATAAATAATATAAAAATATAAACCTAAAGAAAGAAGGTTAAATAGGTCAACACATTATTAAAAGTAATTGCTGGTGGGTTACATTGATCTATTGACACCACATTCACTTGAAGAAGACAAACTGAAAATCTCCTGTATGACAGAAGTTAAGTGCTCTCCACAGCAAGGTGCTATGGCAGCCAATCAAATTAGCCTAAAGCCTCAGCTCTAAAGGCTCTTTTCTGCTATTTCCACTTCAGAACGTAATAAACAGATTGCAATAGGTGACGCGTACAAATCACCTCTTACAAGAATCCCCCACACACTTAATCTGTGCAGGCAGTCCATCCACTGCAGCCTCATTATTCCATAGATTTCTACAATTGGTAGAATATATTAGATTACTGTCCGCACAACAAGGTCTCCTCGCAATTCATTTGAAATGTGAATTAATGGTCTTAACTGCTAAACATTTGGTTTTCCTAAAGGAACACTCAGGAAAAACTGATATGCTGTGTTATATCTAGTAAAGGGACTGGAAAAGTGGAAGACACAGGCATTGTTGCTTCCTTGTTGACTGGTGTTCCTACATTATATAACCTTATTTTGTAAATAGCCTTGTTGGCCACATTTACATAAGGCCGATTTGATACATCTGACTTTCATACATTAATTTGGCATTAAATGCTAGGAAACCCCTTGGCCATATCACTGAAACATGGTCTCTGCCCCTACATCATGATACTCTCAGATGGGGTAACAAAAACTCGATTACAGGTTTCCTTTAAATGGCTATTCTCAACTTTAGAAATGATTCCCTATCCACAGTATAGGGAATAACTCCTCAATCACTGGGGGTCTAAACGCTGGAACTCCCACTGATCAAGAGAACCAGGTTTTCCGAAGAGCCGCATGTGAATGAAGCAGTGGTCGATCATGCACACCGTTGCTCCATTCATCCTTAATAGCATAGCCAGCTGTAGCCAGGCTGGATCAGCAATGCACATAATTGATCATCGCTCCATTTACACCAGGTTCTTCAGAACCCTGATTCTCGGGATCAGTGGAGGTCCCAGGGATTGAACCCCCAGCAATTGTAAAGTTATTTCTATCTTATAGATAAGGGATAGCTTCCATAAATGAGAATATCGCCTTTAAGTAGCAGATCTAAATAGCTTACGATTATTTGGGTCTCCATATGTCACATACAATGCACTGGATCTATGCTTATTCCCCCATACCTAGGATAGATCCAGAGCATTGTATGCAATGACATTACAGCACAGGTCTCTTTTCCTCCCGCAGTTTGTAAATTCAGTAATTGTCGGAAATGAGAAGATCTCAGTGTCATAAGGTTAGACAATGGAGTCTTACCAGATCACACTGAAAAATTCTGTTCTGACCATCTCTGGGGCATTTGCATTTTTTCCCCTGTATGTTACTGCTTTCTTGTGGTTGGGCAGCGTCATACAGGAGAAAAAGTAAACGCCTCCAAAGAAGAATCTCTATTAACTCCCTCCTTGGTTGAAGGTGTTTTTAGCCTATTAAGCACCAAAACTTTAGAAGCCAATACATCCAAAATGGTGAGGAGAAACAAAAAATAAATAAATAAACAAAAACATATTATTATTTATTCAGCTCTTCAGCCACTTTATCATGAGGTAACTAGTTTACCATGTAAAAAATGGTGAAATTGGCTGCTTAAAGGGTTAAAAAGAGACTGCATAAGTCTAAACATTGTCACCCAACCCATGGGGTGAGGAAAACACAATTATGAAGTTAATTATATGATGTTCCCACCTTCCTAATTATGAAGATAATGCATATGTTTTTACCCATTCCGGGTTATTTTTGTGTTTGAAAATGTTATTTAATAGTTTAATAATGTACCAAATAACAAGTAGTAAGAATAATGAGAAGATAATTACACAGTACTTCCAGCATTACCACCAATCCTCAAGTGTTTAGTGCTATTATGTGCTGGTGTCTATGGCAACCGGGCCGTATAATAAATATTAAACATTCGCTTCCATTTCATTTATTGTAATATGGTAAAAATGGAATTAAAAAATGACAGGCCAAGCGACAGAGTGATGACTAAAATATAGAAATGAAATGGCAAAAACTCAATAATAATCAATTTAATTCAATTTTCTCAGCTAGACATGAAAACATTGCCTGAGAGTCTGCAGATGAATGCTTTCTACACCGGCTTCAGAGGCCGCTATGCTTCCAGGAGAATAATGGATTGATTGAAAGTCATTGTCCTGCTTTTTTACTAGGTTTGTGAAGGTAGAGAAGCTGCAATGCTCTGATTAACAGCATGCAAATATTACTTAATTTATATCTATTTCACTCATGCACATATTAGCCCCTTAAAGGCATTTGCTGTAATGTTTGCTTACTTTTGTTCCATTGAGCGTAACCCAGCACAAGATTTCACATGATAGTTGGCTGTCTGTAGGCAGAACAGTGTAAAATGGCAGTAAAAGCTCAGACTCATACTCTTAAAGGGAACCTGTCATCTCAGAAAATGCTATTTACCTGCAGATATAGGGTTAATCAAAGCTGTCCGACTGTTTTACTGAAAGTGTGGCTAACAGGAAAAAACTAACTTATTTCCTCTTGGGAGTCGCTGGCTTTCAATCATAGGGGCGTGCACAGAGAGGCTATAGTCACCGCTCACAGCACTGCTCAATACTGCTTTATGCATGTACAGCATGTATTACTTCCTCCCTGCATGTCCCCAACTGTAGTGCATTTATGTGTTACTCCCTCTCTGCATGTTCTGTTAGCCCTTCCCTGCAGGTCCTCAATCATGAAGTAAGTTCATGCTGCCCCTTCCCTGCAGGTCCTCAACCATAAAGTGCATTTCTGTTGCTACTTCCCCAGGTCCCTGACTATTCGATGCTTTCTTATTACTCATTCCTTGCAGGTCTGTCACAATACAGTGCATTCATGTTCCTGTTACACTTTTTCCCAGGTCAGCTACCATACAGTGCGTTCCTGTTACTCCTATCCGCAGGATTCCTGACCATACAGTGCGTTCCTGTTACTCCTTCCACCTGGTCCTTGACCATACGGTGCGTTCCTGTTACTCATTCCTTGCAGGTCCCTGACCATACAGTGCGTTCCTGTTACTCCTTCCACCTGGTCACTGACCATACAGTGCGTTCCTGTTACTCATTCCTTGCAGGTCCCTGACCATACAGTGCATTCCTGTTACTCCTTTCACCTGGTCCCTGACCATACAATGTGTTCCTGTTACTCCTTCCACCAGGTACCTGACCATACAGTGCAATCCTGTTACTCCTTCCACCAGGTCCCTGACCATACAGTGCAATCCTGTTACTCCTTTCACCTGGTCCCTGACTATACAATGTGTTCCTGTTATTCCTTCCACCCGGTACTTGACCATACCGTGCAATCCTGTTACTCCTTCCCTGACCATACAGTGCGTTCTTGTTACTCCTTCCACCAGGTCCCTGACCATACAATGCATTCTTGTTACTCCTTAGATCAGGTCCCTGACCATACCGTGCATTCCTGTTACTCCTTACACCAGGTCCCTTACCATACAGTGCGTTCCTGTTACTCATTACACCAGGTTCCAGACCATACAGTGTGTTCCTGTTACTCCTACTTTGCATCCAGTTTACATACAGTTGAAACCAGAAGTTTACATACACTATATAAAAAGACACATATGCATGTTTTTCTCAATATATCTGACATGAAATCAGAATAAACCTTTCCCGTTTTAGGTCAGTTAGGATTACCATAATTTTTAATATTTGCCAAATTCCAGAATAATGAGAGAGAGAGAATTTTTAAGCCATTTTTATTACCTACTACAAAGTCAAACGTTTACATACACTAAGATTACTATGCCTTTAAACAATTCTGGACTGCCCATATGATGATGTCATGTGTTTGGAAGCTTCTGATGATAGTTTTTTTTGGCAACATCTGAGCTAATTAGAGACACACTTGTGGATGTATTTTAATGCACACCTGAAACACACTGCTTCTTTGTGTAGCATCATGAGAAAGTCTAAAGAAATCAGCCAAGATATCAGGAAGAGAATTGTGGACTTGCACAAGTCTGATTCATCCTTGGGTACAATTTCAAGATACCTGAAGGTGCCTCATTCATCTGTACAAACAATTATACGCAAGTACAAACAAGATGGGAATATCCAGCTATCATACCGCTCAGGAAGGAGATGGGTTCTGTGTCCCAGAGATGAACGTGCTTTGGTCCGGCATGTGCATATCAACCCAAGGACAAAAACAAAAGACCTTGTGAAGATGATGGCAGAAGCTGGTAAGATTGTGTCAATATCCACTGTGAAACGAGTACTGTATCAACATGGGCTGAAAGGCCACTCTGCCAGAAAGAAGCCATTACTCCAAAAGAAACATAAAAAAGCCAGAATAATGTTTGCAAATGCACACAGGAACAAAGACCTTATTTTTTTAAGACATGTTCTGTGGTCTGATGAAACTAAAATTTTACTTTTTTGGTCATAATGACCATTGCTACGATTGGAGGAAAAAGGGAGAAGCTTGGAAGCCTAAGAACACCATCCCATCTGTGAAACACGGGGTTAGTAGCATCATGTTGTGGGGTTGTTTTGCTGCAGGAGTGACTGGTGCACTTCACAAAATAGATGGCATTATGATAAAAGAAGATTATGTGGCAAGACTGAAGCAACATCGCAAGACATCAGCCAGGAAGTTAAAGCTTGGGCGGAAATGGGTCTTCCAAATGGACAATGACCCGAAGCATACTGCCAAAATGGTAACAAAGTGGCTTAAGGATAACAAAGTCAATGTTATGGAGTGGCCTTCACAAAGCCCTGATCTCAATCCTATTGAAAATTTATGGGCAAAGCTAAAAAGGCAGGTGCGAGCAAGGAGACCTACAAACCTGGATCAGTTACACCAGTTTTGTCAGGAGGAATGGGCCCAAATTCAGACCAACTATTGTGAGAAGCTTGTGGAAGGATATCCCAAATGTTTGACCCAAGTCATTCAGTTTAAGGGCAATGGTACCAAATACTAATGAAATGTATGTAAACTTTTTACTTTGCAGTAAGTAATAAAAATGCCTTAAAAAATTCTCTCTCTCATTATTCTGGCATTTGGCAAATATTAAAAATTATGGTAATCCTAATTGACCTAAAGCGAAAAAGGTTTATTCTGATTTCATGTCAGAGAAAAACATGCATATGTGTATGTAAACTTCTGGTTTCAACTGTATACCGTATTTTTCGGACCATGAGATGCACTTTTTTCCCCTAAATTTGGAAGGAAAATGGGGGGTGCATCTTATGGTCTGAATGTTACTTTACCGGTGGTGGTGGAGTGGGAATCGCAGGGTCTTCCAGCGGCGGCAGAGGTGAGATGCGGCTGGAGCCGGGGCCTGTACCTGTGCTGGAGTGGCTAGCGTCCGGCGGTGAAGCAGAGGAGCGGGGGCCTGTGCCAGGCTGTGAGCGGCATCCGGCGGGGCGGCAGAGAAGCATGTGCGGCTTATGGTGGCCCCTGCCATTTTCCTGAGGCCGTTATCTACAGGAAAAATGGCCGCCTAAGCCAAAGCACAGCCCCGGCTCCTCTGCTTCACCGCTGAACGCCGCTCACAGGTCTAGGCCCCAGCAGGTCCACAGGCCCCAGCCAGGCCACAGGCCTCAGCAGGTCCACAGGCCACAGCAGGTCCACAGGCCCCAGCCAGGCCACAGGCCCCAGCAGGTCCACAGGCCCCAGCCAGGCCACAGGCCCCAGCAGGTCCACAGGCCCCAGCCAGGCCACAGGCCCCAGCAGGTCCACAGGCCCCAGCCAGGCCACAGGCCCCAGCAGGTCCACAGGCCCCAGCCAGGCCACAGGCCCCAGCAGGTCCACAGGCCCCAGCCAGGCCACAGGCCCCAGCAAGCCCTCAGGCCCCAGCCAGGCCACAGGCCCTAGCAGGTCACCAGGCCCCAGCAAGGCCACAGGCCCCAGCAGGTCCACAGGGCCCAGGAGGTCCACAGGCCCCAGCCAGGCCACAGGCCCCAGCAGGTCCACAGGCCCCAGCCAGGCCACAGGCCCCAGCCAGACACCAGCCCCAGTCAGACACTGGCCCCGCAGCATCTCACTTCTTCTGCTGCCGCCGGGTTCCTGAGGCAGGGAACGGAGGGACCTGCGATCCTGCTCCACTACCACATCAACTCACAGCTGCTGGAGCACCGGCTTCATGTATCCAGGGTCCGCAGCATTCCTCCACTTCCGCCGGGACGGTTTCTTGAAGGACCCTGACTCCTGTGACCCCATAACTCCACCACCCCCCAGGTAAGATACCTATTCAGACTATAAGACGGACCCCATCTTATAAAAAATATTTTTTTTCCTATTTACCACCCCAAAATTTGGGGTGCGTCTTATGGTCCGGTGCGTCTTACAGTCTGAAAAATATGGTATTACTATTAGCCTCTTAATAGAGCAAGTTCTCTACTCTTTTTTGTTGACAGAATATATATACTATAAATAATGGAGGGCACAATGGAAAACAGCTGCAGGGTAAAGCAATTCATGTTTATTAGAGAATTGCTGTAAATAGAGCACCACAATGTTAATTACCTATAAACAATGAAGATACTATATTCCAATGTAGAATCAGTTTATTACATAATTAAAGGGAATCTGTCAGCAGGATTCACTATGTAATCTGAGTGGCTGAGAGCTAGATTCCACCGATGTGTCACTTACAAGGTTGTGTCTTGCTTTTTCAATAAAATCAGTGTTTTATCAGCAGGACTTCATGTCTCCTGCCTCCTGGTCAACTGCTCTGTGTAACCCCGCCCCCACCACTGATTAGCAGCTTTCTGTCAATGTACGGTGTACACAAAAAGCTGCCAATCAGTGGTGTGGGCGGGGCTATACACAGCTCAGAATTCCGAGCACTGCTGGATCTACAGCAGAGAGAACAGTAATTGTTTCAAGATGACAGCATGCAGACCAGCAAGTGACATATTTCTGGAATCAAGGTCTCAGACCCTACATTATTCTGCTTTCAGATTACATAGCATAAACCTAACATACAATTGTTATTGTTAATAATAATAGCTATACAGCCAAAGTAGAAAATGATGATGAGAAACCAAAAACAGGACCCATACATTGCAAAGGGTCTTCATCCCATCAAGTCTACGTATAATCCATAATTTCAACAACAAAGTTAAGCAACAGATGTGTCTTCAGTTTATTGGATTCCCAGCAGCCTCTGCCTGGCACTGGCATTTTAAGCCAAATGATTTAACAGATCGATGTTTTTTTTTCTGTCAAGTTTCCATTTATTGAACATCGTTCAAAGTTATCACCCAATATATGAATTTGATGCTATAGTTGGCTTATTTTATCGATCACTTGAGTATTTTTTTGGAGGTCATGTAAAATAATCTTGTAATCGCATCATCCATAAGTTTACAATATGTAAATGCATGAGTGTTCAAGGAATGCATAAGGCTCAAACAGGTTGAGATTATTATCAGCATTTTAAAGGGGGTTGTCCATATCGGGAGGTGATCGGCAATCCATGATGTCACATCTATACATATCTGCCTGAAGGTGTACATACTTCGCAGTAAGCATGTGTAGAATGGACATCATTGGCGCTGCTCACCTCTTAATGTAGGAAGCTAGTGGCATCAAACAACTCCTTCAAGGGTTTGACCAGTTCAGAGAAGCTATTAAAGCTTTCTAAATTAATATAGACAAGATATTAGTAGATTGAGCAAACACAGGATATAGGGGACATATATTTTATTTATTTTGCCCCAATTGTGTTTTTTTTTTTGTTTAAAACATGATGGTTACGAAATATTTAAGCTAATTTAGGACTGGTAAATTATAATTTCACAATTGCTGAAGTCATAAAACTACAGTGGTCTCCGTGGGATCGTTCCCTCTAATTTACTAGTGAGCTTTATGAATTAATCACAAGTGACACGCAAGATTTCAGCACCATGGAGAGCTGCTCTGGCACTAATGTGCCACCTTTAGCTGAACCCTGTATGGAGACCTAATTATTTCCTCGTATTAACTGGCGGATTCTCATTTAAATGTAGTCCATCAATTTGTTGAGCTTTTTTAGAATGAAATGCCTTTGATCTATTGATTCTGTACACAAAAGACAAAAGCTTAGCAAACACGATTTGGATTTTTCAAATCTAATTCTGTAATTCATTTTCATGGCCACATCAAATATTAATGCGTATTTCCTGTAGATAAAGATTGTCATATCGGATTTTCAAACGCTTACATTTATACAGCCAATTTGTCTTTTTGCTTCACAATAGAAAGGACTAGAGTGTTATTTAAAAGAAGATGATTTCTTACAGATTCACCAACTTTATCTACTTACTCTAAAAATGGATGGATAGATATAGAGTGGTTTGCGAAAGTATTCACCCCCTTGTGTTTTGCTACCTCACAACCTGGAATTTCACTGCTATTTTGAGGGTTTACATCAGTTCATGTAAAAGAACATGCCGACAACTGTAAACATTTGGTTTTCTTTTCATTGTGACAGAAACAACAAATAGGACAAAATTACTGAAAACTTCAGTGTGCATAACTATTCACCCCCCTAAATTCGGCACTTTTTAGAGCCTCCTTTTGCAGTAATTACAGCTGCACATCATTTGGACAAGTCTCCAAATTTACATGTTTCCCCTTAAACCACACAAGTGTTGCTTTAGCAGTATGCTTTGGGTCATTGTTTTGTTGAAAGGTGGACCTCCATGCCAGTCTCAAATCACTGACAGACTGAAACAGGTTTTGCTCAAGAATATCCTTGTATTTCGCACCATCCATCTCCCCCTCGACTCGGACCATTTTCCCTTTCCCTGCTGCCGAAAAACGTACCCACAGCATGATGATGCCAGCCACCACCATGTTTCACTCTGGGGATGGTGTTCTTGGGGTGATGAGCTGTGTTGGTTTGGCACCAGACATAGAATTTACGTTGGTGGACAAAAAGTTCAATTTTAGTCTCATCTGACCACAGAACCTTCCTCCATACATTTGGGGAGTCTACTACATGTCATTTGGCAAACTCAAAACGAGCTTTACAATTTTTGTGTGTAAGTAAAGGCCTTTTTCTGCCCACTCTTCCTTAAATACCACCTCTATGGAGTGTACGGCTTATTGCGGTCATATGGACAGATACTCCAGTCTCTGCTTGGGAACTCTGCAGCTCCTTGAGTGTTATACCTTTAATCCCTGTCCTGCCTCTCTAGTTAATGCCCTCCTTGCCCGGGCTGAGAGTTTTGGTGGATGGTCCTCTCTTGGTAGGTTTGTTGTGGTACCATTTTCTTTCATGATGATAATGGATTTGATGGTGCTCCAAGGGATCATCAAAGATTGGGATACTTTTTTATAATCCAACCCTGACTTGTACTTCTCAACAACATTGGCCCTGACTTGTTTTGAGATCTCCTTGGTCTTCATGGTGTTGTTTGGTTAGTGGTGTCTCTTGCTTAATGGTGTTGCAGCCTCTGTGGCCTTTCAGAAAAGATGTGTATATACTGACAGACTATGTGACACTTAGATTGTACACAAGTGGACTTCCTTTCACCAAGCATGTGACTTGTGAAGGTATTTGCTTGCACCAGTTATTTCATCCCATAAATTTAATTTATGCCTATATTTTTCTCACTTAATTTCACCAACTTAGACAATTTAGTGCTGATGCATCACACACAAATCGGATTACAAAAATATTTAAACACAGGTCGTAATGTAACAAAATAGATTAAAAGCCAAGTGGGTGAATACTTTCGCAAGTCACTGTAGATAGATAAATGCTTTCTGAGGTGCTTACATTTGCTACACATTTCCATTAGTTTTTCTTTTTAGATAAAGTGGGTGTAACTTAGCGTTCAATTGTAACTTTTTACAAAGTCTCAAAAAAACTTGAAAATTGCTGCAAAAAGGAGTCGGAGTAGAAACTGTAGTAACAATTCTAGAGAGGAGTTATAGCTGTAGATTTGACTGTAATCTAATGTGTACAAGAGCTTTAACTGTTTTTAATGATAGCTAAATAAATGCTAGATAAATAGATCATTTAAATACACAGACGTAGATAAATTGATACATTATTCCTGATTTTTAACAAATTTTAGCCCATTGTTTAATTAATTTTTGCTAATAGGTAAATACCAAAAAGAGATTTAATCCTGGAGTATTTCTTGAAAACAATCTGTTACAGGAATTTTTCCATCTCTTAGAAAAGTGATGGCACATCACTAGGATGAGCCATCAATTGATAAATGATGTCTGACATGAAAATGAAATTGACACAGAAATGGTGCAGCTCTTCACTCTTTTTCTTGCACAGTGGTGCCCTCGCCATCTGCTGCATGGAACTGTGGTGCAGCCATATTCATGCTAAAGGGGCTGATTGCAGTCCCCTGCATAGAAAGGTGACTGTAAAATTTGCAAATTGTCTCATCAGAGAGGAAGAGGACAAAAACTCTAGTGACACCTATAGGAAGTAGCAATCCTAAAAGTCAATATCGACTCTCTAACGAGCCTTGTCACATGATTTAGGATTAAAGCCAAAACCAAAATCTCAAATTGCAGACACTGTGTTTCGGGGTACTGCCCCTCATCAGTGCAAAGTGTGAGACCTGGTTTGGCTGGGTGAAAGGCATCTGACCGGGAGCCAAGGGGTAACATTTCTCCTTGGGGAGAGTGACATGTCAAGGCAGACATGCTGAGGTGGGGAGACTTTTAAGCCGCAATGCTCCTCTGGGAAATGTGCAAATTGTCTCTTCAGAGAGGAAGAGGACAAGAACTTTAGAGCCACCAATAGGAAGTAACAATTCTAAAAGTCAATATTGACCCTTTAACAAGCCTTGTCACATGACTTAGGATTAAAGCCAAAACCAAAATTTGCAGCACAGAGAAAATATGTCATCGGAGATGAGATGCTTCCCCTTAGTTCACAGAATCAGTGGAGAGCCCAGAGGTTGGACCAACACCAATCAAAAAGTGATGACATAAATTTAGAAAATTTGAAAACCTGAGATGCTTTGTAGAAGTAAAACTGAAATACAAAAGAATGATAAATAACCTATACACATGCCACCCTTTACCTTTAGGCTCAGTAATTTCTTGGTATTTAACATTAACAAGAATGTTTTAATTTCATCCCTAGTTTCAATACAGCAGATCATCCTCCCCACATAATCTTTTCTGTATGCATCAATACACAATAACATATTACAGACCTCATCTCTGCTTCACTAATCAAGTATAAATATTGTTTTCGCTAAAATATATTTTTTCTCAATAAATATCTAATTAGACCATTTGCAAATGCAGTAAACAATTTCAAAGTTAACGAAGAAATATAATAAAATGGGGTTAACGTTTCAGAGATTTCTCTAAAAGGTCAAACACACATTCAAAGCTAATTTTTCTGTTGCAACGGTGTAAAATAAAAAATGAAGCAATTTTGCAAATAGACAATTGAAAATCACTTTACTCCTATAGCACAACTTATATACATTCTTAAATATTTTCCTAAAGCACTAAAATAACAACAAGAGCACCATACACCTATCGAATCAAGTCTCTACCTCATTGAAAGGGTCACCAAATTCATCAACAAGGTGAGTCTATAGAGACGTTGTTATAAATTTACCATTCACTGTAGCTTTATTCCAATATAACAAGCCAAGACAAAACTCAGGTTGGTACATTGATTCTATTCCTTTACCAGGAAAACCCGAGTAAAGAACACTGCAGGTGGAATTGCCTCACATAAAAATGAAATGCAAAAACTATTCATCATCTAGTCACTTTTTTTACGTTTACAGTGGCTTGCGAAAGTATTCATCCCCCTTGGCTTTTTACCTTTTTGTTACATTACAACCTGTGTTTAAATAATTTCGTAATTCGATTTGTGTGTGATGCATCAGCATCATCAGATGGTGAAGTGAAGTGAGAAATATATAGGCATAAATTAAATTTATGAGATCAAATGACTAAAAATTGGTATGTACATATATATTCACCTCTTTTGAGATTAAGCCCCTAAAAATTTCTGATGCAAGAAAATACCTTCATAAATCACATGCTTGCACCTGTGTGCAATTCAAGTGTCACATGGTCTGTCAGTATATACACATCTTTCCTGAAAGGCCACAGAGGCTGCAACACTATTAAGCAAAAGGCATCACTAACCAAACAACACCATGAAAACCAAGGAGATCTCCAAATAAGCAGTGACAAAGTTGTTGAGAAGTACCAGGCAGGGTTGGGTTTTTAAAAATATCCCAATCTCTGATGATCCACTGGAGCACCATCAAATCCATTATCATCAAATGGAAAGAACATGGTACCACAATTAACCTCCCAAGAGAGGGCTGCCAACCAATACTCTCAGCCCGGGCAAGGAGGGCATTAATCAGAGAGGCAGCACAGAGACCAAAAGTAACCCTGAAGGAGCTGTAGAGTTCCCAAGCAGAGACTAGAGTATCTGTCCATACTACCGCAATAAGCCATACACTCCATAGAGGTGGCCTTTATGGAAGAGTGGGCAGAAAAAAATCCTTTACTTACACACAAAAATTGTAAGGCTCATTTTGAGTTTGCCAAAAGACATGTGGGAGACTCCCCAAATGTATGGAGGAAGGTGCTGTGGTCAGATGAGATCAAAATTGAACTTTTTTGCCCACCAAGGTAAACACTATGTCTGGCGCCAAACCAACACAGCTCATCACCCCAAGAAGACCATCCCAAAGTGAAACATAGTGGTGGCAGGATCATGCTGTGGGGATATTTTTCGGCAGCAGGGACAGGGAAATGGACCCGAGTCGAGGGGAAGATGGATGGTGTGAAATACAGGGATATTCTTGAGCAAAACCTGTTTCAGTCTGTCAGTGATTTGAGACTGGGATTGAGGTTCACCTTCCAACAAGACAATGACCCAAAGCATACTGCTAAAGCAAAACTTGAGTGGTTTAATTGGAAACGTGTAAATATTTTGGAGTGGACTAGTCAAAGCCCAGACCTTAATTCAATTCAGAAACTGTGGTCAAACCTGAAGATTACTGTTCCCCAGAGGAAACCATCTAACTTGAAGCTGCTGGAGCAGTTTTGCCTTGATGAATGGGCAAAAATCCCAGTGGCAAGATTTGGCAAGCTCATAGAGACTTATCCAAAGCAACTTGCAGCTGTAATTGCCACAAAAGGAGGCTCTACAAAGTACTGACTTTAGGGGGGTGAATAGTTATACACGTTAAAGTTTTCAGTTATTTTGTCGTATTTGTTGTTTTCTTCACAATAAAAATAAAACCAAATGTTCACAGTTGTAGGCATGTTCTTTACATGAACTGATGCAACCCCTCAAAACAAACCCTGAGATTCCAGATTGTGAAGTAGCAAAACACGAAAAATGCTGGGGGTGTGTGGAGGGGAGGTTGAATACTTTTGTAAGCCACAGTAGGTATAAATGGAGGGGATTTTTCTTAGCAAATTAAGTCTTTTTAGTATTTTAGGTAACTCAAGTATTTGATTATCAATTTTCAATATCTTCTAGGCCAAACAATTGGTAAAATTAACATATCTGTACCATTTTTAGGGCCCATTCACATGTATCAAATTTAAACAGATTTCGGCACAGATTCTGTGCCAAAATCCATGTAAATCACAGAAAAATCTGCAAAAAAAGAATTTGAATAAGGTATATGCAACCCCAGTTACATACAATAGGAAAAATGCAGGCGGATATCTTTTTAAAACAAGCAAAAAAAAAGAAAGAAATAAGTAATGTTACTCATTTCCTGGGATTCTACCAGGAAAATCACCCAAACTATCAACAATACTAATTATATTTTATTGAAGAAATATAACGGTACACACACACTTAAAAACACTTAAAGACAGCAAAAACACTCTCCCATGATGTAATAATTGAAAGGAGACCAACTTAACTCCATATTAATGCCTATGGATTTAGAATGGGGTGTCATAAACTTCCTGTAGATGCAAAATTTTGGCAAAAAAATCCTATATTGTAGTTGCACATCTGCATGTTCTGGATAAGGATTTGTCAGCACATTTTATCATTGCAGTACATAAAATAGAGTAAAATTTATGGCAAATTACAAAATAAAAAAGCAATATATTTAAAAAAAACAAAATAAGTTATCCAAATGTGAGCATGAGATTAGGATTTAAGCCTAAAGATAACACACAATGCGGAAAACGGATGCCTGTCTTCTGCTGAAGGTTTCACAGGGCAGTATGCTCGTCCACTTCTGCCTTGGTCTGTTATCATATCGTAACTACATGTGGAATTTGTGACTCACTAAATATGGTCTGAAATGATGTTTCAATCCACATAAGTGACTGTTACATGGTTCATTAAAACTTATATATTACCATTAAACAGATTTTTATGGTCATCAGGTCTTTAATTAGGTCACATTTTGTGCATCCAATGCTTTTTCACACTGCAGCCTGCCATGCTAACTTCAACCAAGAATTTCAGTCCTTGAATTTCTTAAACTGCATTCTCACAATTTAAGAATATCAAATAAAACTTGATTGGTTTTGGGAATATGTCCACAAATTGATATTTTCCAAATCATAAATCTGTGGATTACAGAATTTAGAGTTCACTTCTTTATGTTCCGTGAATTATTGTATTTATGGGTAAGCAAGTCTGTGCATATATTAAATTTGACTTTTTGATAAATGGCAATTATTTCAATTATCTGTAACTTCTATGTAAAGTTTTTGTGAACAAATGTAGCGCCATTGCCATGGTGTCCCCTTCTCCCTTCATGCAGGGATACCGACTTACTCACTGCCCAGTTCCTTGGCACGGTCCCCCGGAATGCTCCTGCTTCCTCCTCTTCTACTATGTGTGTGCTGAAGTCCCCGGTGGCATGCCTAGTGCGCAAGCTACGCTGTTCTTAAAGGAACAGCGTGCGTACATGGTATATGACCCCAGCTAACAGTTGGGAGCCATTTACTTAATGTGATCACCGGTAAAGTGTCTCCAAGCCAAAAGCTGGGAGACATCTTGTATATAAGGCACCCTCCCCAATTGGGAGGTGCCTGAGCAACCTCTATAGTTCTGTGTTAATTGGTTGGTGTGTATGCAACTGTATGTCCCTAGTCAGTTATAGTATCCCATATCCTATATCCTGTGTTCTGTTAGTCCTTGTTACCCGTGTCCGCTTCAAGTGGGATCCGAATCCCAATACCGCATCTGCGGTATCTGTACCCCATGGCCGCATTGTTGGTACCTGTCTGCCACACTGGGGGCTGAATACTCAGGCCAGAAATCTTAAACCATCCCAGTGGACATCCAGTTGGCATAGCCTGAACCCATCCCAGTGGCTGTCCTGTTGGCATAGCCTGAACCCATCCCAGTGGCCATCCTGTCGGCATAGCCTGAACCCATCCCAGTGGCCACCTGTCTGCACAGTGTGGAACCTGTCCCAGTGACCGACCTGTTGGCACAATGTGAACCCGTTCCAGTGGCCGATCTGTCTACACAGTGTGAACCTGTCCTGGTGGCTGTTCTGTCGGCACAGTCTGAACTTGTCCCAAGTGATCGTCCTGCCCTATTGAGGATCAGACGTAATGTCTCTGCCCTTTGGGGTCAGCTGCTACTGCCAAACGTCGCCCCGGAGTGGTACCTGGCAGCTACCTGCCGCACAAGCCTGACCTCACCACTAGAGGCTCCAGTGAACACCAAGGTAGCTGCTTAGTCATGCCTCTCCATGGTAAGTCTGGCCCATGGCACAGTGGGTCCATGAACCATGTGCGCCACCTAGGAGCGTGACAGCAAATATGAGATATCTAAATAGAAACCGATTTATACAGCTATAACCTGCTGATATGGGGTTAATCTACAGGTTCATAACTTTCTGAACCTGCCCAGGGCCTGCACTTAGAGCCTCACTGCCAGGAGGAAATTAACTTTATTCCTACCAGCAGCATTTGCGTTTCAGTAACGGGGGTGACGCCGACACAGGTTCAGTCACCGCTCAGTGTATAGAAAGCAGTGGTTGTAACCATGCCTCCGGCACAAACTGAAAGCCAGCCCTGATACTGAGCTGCTGTCAGAGCCGGTAGCGTGGTTATAGCCGCACTTTCTATATACTGAGCAGTAACTGAACCTGTGCCGGGTTCATTTCCTCCAGGTAGCGGGGTTTTTAGGGGAGGGCGCCAGGCAGTTTCAGAATGCTATTAATCTACAGATTAACTCCATAACTGCAGCTTTTTTCACATGACAGTTTCCCTTTAAATATTTGGCTGCCTGCTATTAGAAATTTGGCTGCTGTCTGTAGTTATAGCCACACTGAGTCCTTTGCCTAAATGGAGCATTTTAACTAAGAAAATTCCTCTTTAAACAGTTGCCTGCAGACTGGGGAAAAGCACAATGTAAAACGGGGCAAATATTAGTGTAAAGAAGGCATATATTAAAAATCTATGGTATATTTTAATTTAGAATTTAGGCAAATAGTGCATTTAAAAAAAAACATTTCTACAAATATTTTCATAAATTTATAAATGTTATCTTAACAAAAGTTCGTATCTAAAACATAAAAATTATATAAAAAAAATACCAAGCTTCACAAAAAAGGGAAAAGGGCATATAACCTTATGTTTTTATGGGAAATTTAAATTCCCAAATTCATAAGTTACATAAAAATTGAAGCATGTGAAATGCCCCATATATGTGTTTTATATACCTTTATGTTTACACTGGCAGGTCCTGGCCAAGAAATGTTGATTAAATATGTGCTCCATTTTTGATACACGTGTTTTCAACTAGAAGGGAATAAAGGAAATTGGGTTACTGTGCACAGTTTTGGACTTCTTTTTATAAGATATAGCAGAACTAGAGAACTGGAGCAGGTTCAAAAGAGGTCAGCCAAATGAATTCCAGGAAAATGTGCGCTAAAAAACAATAGAAAATGTGTTCAGTTTGTAAAAATGATGCTTTGGGTGACATTTGGCCCTGAGTTTACACGACCGATTCCCCACTATGGAAAAGCAATACTACATTCCCTAGTTTATTATTATTGTATTTACTTGTACATTACATCATTAATTTGTGGGCACTATACGGAACATCATGAGGGGAGTGCATAAAAGGGAGTACTCTGGAGGACACCATCCTGCCTAACAATGGTCTTGCACTGAATTAATTTTAACAGGTTTTGGATGGCTTCTTAAAAAACATATTCACCGTAAGTATATTAAGTACATTTAAGGTATAGATACTTGATTACTAGAGATGGAACTCTGATCTGGAATTTATTCTTAGTATCATATTTTGGAATGTTCCTCTAATATTGGACTTTTCTTTAAAAGGGTTGATTTGTCTTCCTTTGGATTATCATTACAGGTTCATAGGATGTGATAGTCTAGGATTATAATTGTACTGTGCTTTACACTGAGCACTGTGTTGGGGTTTCTAAATGGCCAAAAAATGGGATTCAGATGGAACCTCAATAAAGCCCATTCAGTATAATGAGCCAATTGGAGTCACTTTGTACTTTTCCTGGTCTCCGGACACTACTAGAACAGTAAAACTACTAGAACAGAGGCCAAAGTACAAAGTGACTCAGTCTGTCTCATTATAGCAAATGGTTCCAACACGGGTTCTGTCTAATTGCCTAGATTAATATTAATATCATTTGATCCTTACTCATGTAAAAAGCCTAGGTTGTCCAGTTCTTCCTCACCCCTTGACTAAGCTAGGTGCGAAACGCGTGTTGGATGTAGTTTCCTGACTGGTGAGGTTATTTATATGCCACTGTGCACTTTACTTTTGACATCTTTTATCGATACTTGATCTGGCTGGTTTACTAGCATGTTCTGTGCAACATCCATTTGGAATCTGGAGGATTTTAGGAATCTGTTTGCAATATGGTGATTGTCTTAGTTACCATGTACTTTTTGCATTGATTTATGCATTTACTTATTTGATGTCAACACTGGCAGACACAGACAGAAGAGGGCCCCTGTGCAGGAGCAATATATGGGCCCTTTACGGTCCAGTAGCTCATCATAATGCAGAATTCCACATATTTTGGAGGTGGAAATGGGCCCCCTTACCTCTTGGGCCCCTGTGCGACTGCACAGGTTGCACCAATGGTATGTCCACCCCTGGATGTCATTGTTATTCCGGTGTCTTAACTTTTGTATTTACTATTGTAATCAATACTTAATAAAAATTATATCATTTTATACTTTGTATTAGCGTGCCTTGCACTACCTCCTATAGGTTTTGTTATGTTATTGTGTTCATTGGCCCTTTTCTTAATGCTCATTACACACTGACAGGTTTATATAACATTTTATTAAGTATAGTTATAAAGCTGAAAACAATAAAAGAGAACAGTTGTAAGGAACTTTCATTGCAAAAACTTTGGGGGCTATCCTTATCCAGTCAGGGAAGGTAAAACAAGGACAATATCTAATTATATTCTAATTCAAAAAGTCAAACATTTCATAATCTGCGTTGAAACTTCTCAGTGCTAGAGACTCAAATTCAGAAATAAAGTGAGTTTCTATTCTTGACATCTTTGATAAAGAATTCCCACCTCTTTAGTCTTTGGAGACAATCTCAATGTGAAAATGTCAAGCCTGAAGGATGACTCAAACAAATCTTTAAAGTGGTTTGATCATCTGCAATTAATAACTTCAGTTGTAATGTTGGAACTATGTTCATTGATTCTTCCCCCTATTGAGTTAGATTGCCTACCTGTTTCATATTAACAAGGTGTAATGTTGTCATTTTATAAGTATATTAAAGGGGTTGTAGTGAAAGTCTCAGTGTGACTGCAGACCCTGTCATGATTCTTTGGTGTTGCTGACAATAGCGTGCAGTCACTTGACTGGAAGCAATTTGCATAAATGCGGTAATGTGCAGACCAGACGTGCTTGGCCTTGCTCAATCCAAGTGAATTGAGTGAGGCTGAGCACATCCAGCTGGAATGTGGCCGGCATTGTGTAAATCGCATACTTGTGGTCGCCCGCTCTCACCCGCAATGTCGGAGATTCCTGAGAGCATGCAGTGCGTATGCTGTAAGGACTCAGAAGTCTGCAGTCACAGAGTGGCTGCAGATTTTCACTACAGGACGAGACAGCCCCTTTAAGTATAGGAAATTAGTAATATGTTACATTGTTGAATTGTGGAAAACATGAACGATAAATGCTATTGCCTATATAGGTGTCGAAATAGGTCGTAAAATCGTTTACGTGGATATTAACTTTGAGTCATGACACCCAATTATACATCCCTTCTCCTGACTTCACCCCCACTTTAATACAAAATATCAGGGATTGTTTGTCTGCTGTCTCTACCTTGCGTGCCCAGCAGAATTTTAATTTATGATGGTGTAGTGTGTTACTAACGGTAATGATTGAGACTGTGGTCCCAGCTTTCTTCAGGTCATTGACCAGGTCCTCCCATGTAGTTCTGGGCTGATTAATGACCTTTCTCAGAATCATCCTTACCCCACCAGGCGAGATCTTGCTTGGAGCCCCAGACCGAGGAAGATTGACAGTCATCTTGTGTTTCTTCCATTTTTAATAATTGTGCCAACAGTTGCCTTCTCACCAAGCTGCTTGCCTATTGTCATGTAGCCCATCCCAGCCTTGTGCAGGTCTACAATTTTGTCCCTGGTGTCCTTAGACAGCTCTTTGGTCTTGGCCATAGTGGAGAGGTTGGAGTGTGATTGAGTGTGTGGACAGGTGTCTTTTATACGAGGTAACGAGTTCTAACAGGTACAATTAATACAGGGAATGGGTGCAGAGTAGGAGGGTTTCTTAAAGAAAAACTAACAGGTCTGTGAGAGACAGAATTCTTGCTGGTTGGTAGGTGATCAAATACATATTTCATGCAGTAAAATTCAATTTAATTATTTAAAAATCATACAATGGGATTTTCTGGCTTTTATTTCTAGATTCTGTCTCTCACAGTTGAAGTGTACCTACGATAAAAATTACAGACCTCTCCATTCTTTGTAGGTGGGAAAACTTGCAAAATCAGCAATGTATCAAATACTTTTTTCCCCACTGTCCATACATATGTATATATATTATATGTACATTATATATACATATAGAGTACATATATATTTTTGGTTTTGTTGCTTTTTTCTCTTTTTTTGGTCCATTTAACATTATTACTTAACATTTAAAATGATCTACTAGTTGGTTTTACAAAACTTAAAGCTAACTGAAACAGGTTACTTGTAAATACTGGTCACTATGAGATATTCAAAATGGGACAACCTTGAGGGCGTTTCATAGAGTGCCCACTCCTTGATGGGGAGGCAACTGTAAACTTCATCCTCTAATTGGCTGAATTAAGCCTTTCTGATAAAGGTAATGGCCAAGACCTTCTTATATACAATCCCATACATCTGTCCAATTAAGTTGGACTGCAGACACAAATCATAGCCACATGAATCTGGACTGAGGGCATTGCACTATCCAGCCATTCTGCTATCATTGGCAGCATGTACAGTCATCATTGTACATTTAGAGACAAATTTGTATTGTGACAGAGGCAGTCCTTCTTCACCTGTCCTATTTAGCTGAAAATATTCCTCAATGAGTGGTACGAGATGAATAGCATAATAAACATGATTTTGCAATACTTTGTCAGGAGATGTTTATGCTATATGTGCCTATATGTAGCTATGCAGTGGTTGTGATGTGAATTGCAGCCCTTTCAGAGTTTTGTTAATATGTTGCGAAAATATATTGATCATGAGAAACTGATGCGCTTAAAATTCCCAGAAAGGTAAAGGTGGGCACATTGGCGGCCTTTAAAGGTGTTGTGCAATTTTACAATAATCTGATCACAGGCTGTCCTACAGTTGGACCCAAAGTAATCACCTGTAATCTAAAGAAAAGAGCAAGCATTGAATTGCTCTGCAGGAACCACCACATTGAAGAAATATTACAGTTCCTATAGAAATCAATGGCTTGTCCTGTGTAAGAATATGACAGGTCCACCTGAGCAAAAGATGAAAAACTCTCTAAGAAAGAATTAGCAAATGGATTTTCTAAACCTGACAACCCTTTAAATACCCACTCCTCTCATAAGAGATAGCTCAGTTTGAAAAAGGTCATAGCAAAAGGTGAATCTGAAAAATTACCAGTGAATGCTATGGTTATATGTCAAACAACATGAATTCTAAAAAGTCATAAAATTGGAATACAATATATAGCCCATTGTAAATGTAGAAAAAAATATCATTATTCAACAGAGAAACAGACCCTTGCAGCAAAACTGTGGATATTGTTGCCTATGGGAAGTAAGCAGAGCACAGATTTCATTTTCCCAGTGACAATGCAACAAGAAACCTGACTTGTTTCTAAGGGCAAAGCAGGACACATTGTGAATTTGTTATATCAGATCTGCTAGTTGTACAAAATGTAACATTAATAAAAATGTAATTAAAATCGTATTCTACTTAATAAATTCATTACAATTAAAGATAATTTTTTTCTTGTTAACTTACAAATTGTATCTACAAACAGGAATTAACCAGAAAAACAATAACTGGCAATCAACTAATATAGTATTTGTGTACACGGCGTAGCTTGTTATATTGGTATATTGCTTTTGAACCTCCCTGTATGTGCACAGTAAACATTATGATAAGTGACATATACATGTTTCTATGAGAGGAAATTGCTGAACATGTGTGCTTCTGCTTTTTTTTTTAATGGAGAAAACAAAGTTGAATGTTCCATTTTCAGCAAATTATACCGCAATACCTTAAAGGGGTTGTCCAGTCAAGGTAAGTTATCATCTATCTGTAGTATAACTTCTAGATCAGTGGGGGGCCAAATACTTGATGATGGAGGACTTAGCTTGGAGTGGCATCGCCGGTCTATTCATAGGGAGTCTTGGGCATGTACACTGCCACGCCGTTCTAACAGGATAAAAGTTCCCCTTACTGACAATCAATGCAGGTCCCAGCATTTAGACCTCAACTGATCTATAATGTAATATCACATATACTGCGGATAGGTGTTAATGGGGTTGTCCGGCCTAAAACTACAAGTCTGCAGTCCCTCCATATTACTGCAGACACGTGAATCCTCACATCACGTGCACTGCCCGCTGTGAGGATTCTCAAGTGCTGGCGTTGGAAGAGGAGAGAGCTTGACCACATGTAAGCGATTTGCATGCCGACTAGACTGTATCCAGCCTCGCACAATGCAAATGCATTGAGCAAGGCCGGATTCAGTCTAGTCAGAATGTGAGAGGAAGCATGCATGGAGTGACTGCAGACTTATAGTTTTAGACAGTACAACCCCTTTAGCTTATTTTCTGGGAATAAACAAGCTAGAAATAGGAGGAAACCACAAAGGCTAAATAGAGCTGTAATGGACACAATAAATGACAAAAAGAAAGCGTTTTGAGAATTAAAGCAAGAGTGTAGTGCTGAAGCATTAAATAATCATAGAAAAAAATAAATTGTGCAAAAATCAAATCAAGGCAACAAAGATTGAGACATAGAGACTCACTGCCAAAGAATGTACAAATTATCCAAAAATATTCTTCAACTGTATAAACAGTAAGAAACTGAAAAATGAAAGTGTTGACCCCCTCAAAAATAGGATATAAAATGAGAAAAATGGGACTAGGGGAAAATATGTTTAGCTGGGTTAACAACTGTCTCAGTGATTGGAAACAATGGGTGCTAATTAATGGAACACATTTAGATTGGGTCACAGTTTTTTCACAGGGGTCGGTATTGGGCCCCCTTCTTTTTAACATATATTTTAATAACTTTAGTGGGCATACAGAATAGAATTACAATATTTTCACATGATACTAAACTCTGCAGGGTAATCAACACAGAGGATAATCATAATCACAGATGCAGATTCTTTACCGTAAGAGCAGTGAGACTATGGAACTCTCTGCCGCATGATGTTGTAATGAGTGATTCACTACTAAAATTCAAGAAGGGTCTGGATGCCTTTCTTGATAAATATAATATTACAGATTATGGGCACTAGATTCTATGATGGCTCATTGATGCAGGGAACTAGTCTGATTGCAAAAGGAGTAGAAAGGAATTTTTCCCCTAATATGGAGCTATTTATATCTGCTCTATGGGATTTTTCCCTTCCTTTGGATGAACATTTTAAGCTATAGGTTGAACTCGATGGACTTAAGTCTACCTTCAACCTTAAAATTATCAAACTACGAAACTATGAAACTTCTTTATGGTTTTCCTGATGATTTCAGTACATTGCCAGTCCTAAAATAACAAATGTAAATATTTTATGTATCTAGAGATTTCCATTCTTTTTTCATATATGAATCTATACCCTTTTTAATGCATTTCAAATCTTTATGAAGCATTTGCATGTTTTATGATTGTGCACTTATGCATATTACTAAGGGCTAGTTCACATGACCATATTTTTGGCTTGAGTGCTGTCAATGAAAAAGCAAACAGCAATAGAACCAATGTTATTTAATGGGGCAGTTCAGATAAATTATTTTTTTCACTGACTGAACCTGCGTGTGAAAAAAATCACAGCATGCACTAATTTGTTCTGTAAACTGGATGAGAATCACCTATTCAAGTCTATGGGTACGCAAAAAAAATCAAATGCAATACAGAGCCACAGTATAGCATCCGATTTTTTACGGATGCATTGAAATTCTGCAACATAGGAACTGTAAATTCCCTTGTAAATGATTAATAGCTTCTGTAGTAAAGCAATGGATTGCATACGGATGACAAGTGAGAAAAAAAATCATCCCACTTTTCTGGATGAAAAGCTCAACGATTTTTATACTCTTATGTGAACCTATCCTAATAAGTACTAATTTCACAAGGTTCTAATGCGTACCACTGTATCACTCCTTGGTACCACCTAAAAGTTGTACCGAGCTATAATTCTATGGTCTTCTTTGCCATGCTAATTTACCTCTATATGCTCTCTATTTAATATGGAGACATATCTGGGCATGTCACATTTTCTGCTTGAAACTGGTGAAGATCATTTCTTCGAGCAGACGATAACTCTGTTGGGGTACCATACAGCAGTACACAATGTACTCAGTGCATGCGGCTTAAGGTACAGTCTAGCAGTCTAGATTTTTTGGCCCTAGAAGGTTTTTAAGGAAGCCAAGGCCATTAAATGTCAGTCTCTAAAGACTTATAAGGGTCACATGAAGCAGCTGTACTAGTAGACAATAATCATTGAATGAATGATCTTTTTGTATTGCCTATGCCAACATAAGCTGCTTTCACACTCATAATAAATTGGCCTCTTTGATGACAATGCCAAAAGTGTCAACTGATACGTCCACATCAGGACTCTCCTATTTTAATCCATTAATTTAGTTTAAAGAGGAAAATTTGGTAAAAAAAAATAAAAGAAATGAAACCTTCCAACAAGTGTCATCAAAATATAAAATTAGCAATGGGAAATAAAAAAATTTTTAGAAGAAAAAGTTTAACTTCATTGGAATAATGTATATGTTTATAGTACTGATAACGCTGTTCTACTGCTAAATTGGTTCAAAGATGAAAACAGTTGAACTTAACTAATTTTATGGAGCTGAAAACGAATATGATGCAATAATTTGCTGATTGGCTCTAATTTCAAACTCCAGAGGAGGTCGTAATTACTTATGACACCATTCATGCAGGCATAGAGAAAAATTGCGTATTTATTATTTCATCATCATTACTGCATTGTTAATAACTAGTCTACTACATCATCTATTTAGTCTATTGAGCCTTCAGTATTCTATCATGTTGGGGTGACCAATCAAAAAATGCCAACTCAGCTCCGATGACAATCAAAATTACAGTTACATCACCTACTTTTATAAATGCTCTCTGTGTTGGGTATACAGTTTTAAGATTTCTTAGCTTAGTTTCTTAGCATATTGACATGTTTCTATATGTTTTTTCAGATATGCTTCATTCTTGCATTAGCAAAGTTTTTGGTACATATACAGAGAAGTCACTTTTGCGTCACAAAGTCGAAACTTCACTATCATGATAAGGAAAGCCTACAACCTGAATTTTGGCTGAAGAATAGGAGATCAGGACAAGAGTTGGGCTCCACACATATGCTGCAATAGATGTGCATCACATCTTACCCAGTGGTTTCATGGGAAGAGGCAATCTATGCCTTTTGCAGTCTCAATGATCTGGAGAAAACCAACCGATCACAGTACTAATTGCTATTTCTGCATGGTGCCCCCCATTAGGAAAGGAGTTTCAAGAAAGAAGAATGGACTGTACAGTATCCAAACATTCCATCTCCAATGTGCCCCACACCACATACAGAAGAACTGCCAGTCCCAAAAGCACCAGAAACATTTTCAGTCTAATCAAGTGAAGAAGAAGAGGGCACTTGGTGTCATGAAGCATCTTACCCTCACGACCCAGACTTTTGTGGCGCCCCTGCGGGTTCAGTCGCCACACAGGTACTGCATCTCACCCAGATGTGTGGTATCCCACTCTCAGGTAAGGATGGAGTACTGCCCGGGACCCACACACTTGCATCCATTACACTCCACTTCAGAGGGAAGGGCAAGATTGCTCCTAAGGGAGAGCACAGGACCTGGTCTCTAGCTGGAGGGTGGAACCATGTAGTGGGTGTGGGTTGAGGAAGTAGCCTAGGAGAGCACTTCAGTAGGAGTATAAAAAGGGGAACCATCTTGTAGGAAGTCAGTCAGACAGTGGGGTCCAGTCAGAGAAGACAGCCTGAGGAGAAGGAGTGGGAGCAGGAGCTCTGTAGGAGCTCTGCTCAGAGGAGCGGGCCTAGAGTGAGAGGCCCAGGAGGACTGGCAGGACGAAGAAGGGAGCAGAGGGAAGGCTCCAGAAGTGAGGGGATCCCAGGGGCATGGGAAGTGCAGGAAGCCACCCGTGTGCCCGAATCTACAAGGACGTGAAGGGATCAGGCCGCAAAGGGGACCGACCCCTAACAAGTGGAGAATTACAAGGCTCAGCTACAAACCGGAGGCTTCTGTACTTTCAGGGTGCAGCTGCTCACAACCGCAACTACATCGCTAAAAAGGTGTTGCAGACAAGATCCGAGGCTACCGGCTTGGGACACTGGTTGTGAGGCGAAAGGCTGGAGGGTGAGAGCCAGCGCAGGCAGATGACCGAGGAAGGCACACAGAATGGGGTCCCGTTATGTACTCTTGAAACACCTAGGAGCTTGCTGAACCCCTGCCTTGGTAAACACAGGATGGCATGGGAGGTTACCCTGGTCCTGGTAGAATGGAGTTCAACAACTGTGAGTAAACCTTGAAGACTGCACCCCACTGGAATTATTATCTGCGCCATCCCCTGCACTACACTGCACAGCAACATCTACCTCATTAATCATCACTGCACCGCCCTGGAGCTTAGCTCTACCTGTGGAGAGCTGAACCAACTCTGCTGTGTCACCATCAGCTCCAGGGCATCTGCACCGCAGCGGCGGCTCCATATAGCCGCATACCACAGGTGGCGTCACGAACATTTAAACTATAAAAACTATAATTCCCTTTTATTGACCGCCCTGGGTCACGGACCGGGTCACTGCCACTGTGACATCCCCTGTACCGATCAGCCCGGCACCAAGTACTCCACAACCCAGGGGGCACGTCATATTTGGCATCACGAACAGGATATGAATGAACCCGTTATAACCGGGTATTGTGCGCCTAGAGACTGTGTTGTATACTGAATGTGGCGCCCGCCCCAGAAGAAAGGGCGCCATTATGTGCGTTATCAAGGACGACAAGAAAACTCCCATCATGGGCCGGATTCCTGAATGGCGCCAAAAGCGGGGCCCGCCCCATGCACCTGTGGCCATATAGTTAGACATGTCCATCAGTCTGAGGAAACCGCCTCCAGGTGTGGCCGACAGAAAGCAGCCATGGAACCGCCCCAGAAAGGGGAGAGGAGAAGAGAAACCTTGCAGACAGGGCGGGGTCTCCAGAAGTGCAGACAGACTGCACCCGGCAGGCACGATGGAGGCAGACCAAGCGGTGACTCCGGCTCGTGGCCTGCAGCCTGCAGCTGCACTCCTCAACCTGGAAGGGGTACTGACTCAACTATCCCTGGAGGATACGAGCTTCCTCCGTGACGAGGTACAGGAGCTGGGCCAGCGGATGGAGGAGGCCCAGCAGGCTGCCGTTACCATTTGGAGGGTCGAGATACTGGAGAAATTGCTGCACCGACCGGCCCGGCATCGAGTACCCCACGGCCCAGGGGGCACGTCACTTTCTGTCAGCAACCTCAACTGAACCACACCTTTTAACATAAAGTGAACAGAATGATCTTGTTAGAGATTTGGATCTGCCCAAGAGTAAGGTTGAGCATGTAGGTTCCAGGCTACAGCACTGTAATCTCCTAGAGGGCAATGTTCAGATTTCTTTGTTCTGCAACGGTGATAAAGATCTTGTTCAATACTTCTTCATGGAGGGCGATCTTGTGGCATGCAACAACATCAACAGTTTAATGGAAGCACTGACGATAAGTCATAATCCAGAGGAAAGGAGGCTCTTCATCAATTAGTCCAAGATAAGCCTAAAAGCCATCTCGCTGCATAATGTTAATGCACTACTTTCAATTCCAGTTGGCTATGCAGTCGACATGAAAGAAACCTATGACAACAGCTGTTGAGGTGCATGAACTATGACCAACATTTCTGGCCCCTCTGTGGTGACTTAAAAGTTGTTGCCCTGTTACTTGGTCTCCAAGGTGGATACACAAAGTACTGCTGCCTTCTGTATGAATGGGATAATCGTGCAAGAGAGTATCACTGCAAAAAAAGAGACTGGCCTCTCCGACATTCACTTCAGCCAGGGTGTAAAAGTGTCCTGCATCGAGGTTGAGTGAAGCAAAGTTAAAGGAAAGAGTCTTTATTGGACCTCAGATTTGTAAGCTTCTTCCAGATGAGTAATTTCTCTGTTTGTTGCAGGGCAAGGAAAAGGCTCCATGAGTAGCATTCACATTAGTGGGAACTAATTTTTTGGGAAACTCAAGAGTAGATAACTATGGAGAGTTGGTGGAAAATCTCTTTAAAACATATTAGGATCTTGGATGTAACATGTCATTAAAGATTAATTTCTTACATTCACATCTAGACTTTTTTTCCACCAAACTGCGGAGCAGTGAGCAACGAGCATGGTGAGAGATTTCACCAAGACATTGTGGCTATGGAAAACGGAATTTGTCAATGCTTGCAGATTACTGTTGAACAATTGTAAGAGATGATCCAATGCAGGAGTACAAGAGACAAGCAAAAAAGAGTTGTCACTGAAAAAGACCCAAATTTTGTAGTGCAATTTCCGTAACTGATTATAATTCGCAATAGTGCTTAGACATGTTTTAGTTATTTGAATTGTTGCTAAGTTTCCTCTAAATAAATGTCAGAAAATTGTCATAACAAAATATTTGTCATTTTTATATTTGCAAATATAATAATGTTTCAAAGTACTGAAACTTTTATGCATTAATTATATGTAGCAGTCAAAGGAAAACTCTCTAATATCATAGAAACAAGAGCCAACTAAAAAATTTTATTGTCAGATTTGAGTTCAGGAGGTCAAAATCATTAATAAATGGCTAATTTCATAACTGAACCTGACAACTTTTGAAATATATAGAACAGTGTAATATGTATTTCAGATGAAAGTTTTAAAGAATTGGTAAGCTGTGATTAAAGTAACATGATGGAACTATGCAAGGGTGTAACGTGCACCTCACAAGTTCCAATGCAATATCTCATACAGGGCCATTGCCTATTATGTTCCATTTGTAATACTTTTGTCTTCCTATGTGGTATAGGGATCATTACATCCCCGAAAGTAACAAGGCCCATTTGTGACTTTACTTCTGCATCCACTATTATTATTCCCCTGGAATTACACATTATGATAAGCAATCAAACACAATATACTTACTTCTCATGTGTGCCCCATGAGTCTTTCTCCTGAATGCATTAAGCTTTTTGTAATTATTTTGCCACAATGTGTCACTTAGCACAAACAGAAAAAAATAAGAGATTCTTCAATTATTTTACCAGCTTTCGCATTTGAAGAAGTGGCTTTTATGGCCCTAGCAAATGTCATGTCACATGGACTTACACTGTATATTACAGACATTTCAGCTATTCAGTTGGCAGACCTCCAACATCAATAGGCTTAGCTACATGACATTCTACTTAATTTTACATTATTCACACAATTTAAATGTTGCATTCTGCTCTAGATGTGTGCTCTAGGCAGCAGCACATAAAATGTTAAACTAGCAAAAAGAGAAAGTCCTTTTCAGAATTTTGTAGAGTCTAGGAAATAATCCAATTGGAATGGTTTAGTTAGTGGGTAATACAAGGACCCATCCCATACAGCTTTTAGCCAAAAATGTTTAAAAGGAATTCTTCAGAAGTCCATTGATTGAATGTAAACGATTAAACAATTCACACACAGCATTGGGCCATGTTCACATGTTCAGTATTTGGTCAGCATTTTACATTAGTATTTATAAGTCAAAACCAGGAGTGTGTGATAAATACAGAAGTGGTGACGTGCTTCTATTATACTTTTCCTCTGACTGTTCCATTCGTGATTTTGGCTTACAAATACTGATGTAAAATACTGACCAAATACTGAACGTATGTACATGGTCTTAGGATGGCTGTATGCATGTGTAACAGGGGACAGGGTGGCAGTCGGTGGCGAGTGGCACGTCAGTTTCAGTGATTAAATCCTCACCCTGGCCCGCTACAGAAAAAGGGGACGCTGAGAATCACTGGGTGTGTGTGTGTTGTGGTGCTTCCGTGGAGGGGAACTCCATAGTCACTTCTGACCCGCCGTCCCGGGTGTTGGGTCTTTTAACCTTCAGAAGGAGAAAACCAGACCAGCTTAAACACGTAAAAACTTCTTTACTTGCAGCCACACTCACATACAGGGAGTAACAAGTGATACAGTCTCAATGTGATCTTTTCACATACAGCGGCACTTTACCAGCGATGAAAGACACGGACACCGAATTTGACATGAAGACCAACGCCGATCGCGCCAGCTCTCTGGGTAACTCTATCCCACTGCCTGATCTGCTTGGATCCACCTCCCTGATGAGGCTGTCCTGTCTTGGCACGTAAGGTGAAGTTCCCACATTGACCTCTCCATGTACTTCTGTTCCTGTTGTCCCCACTGTCTAGACTGTTCGGATTCACCTTCCAGATAAGGTTATCCAAAAACTCCTAGACTGTGCCAAACACACACCCTTCTCCTGTACTTTCTCCTGTGTCCTCCTGACACGTCCTCACTAGTCACTGTCCCTCACTCAACTCACTCTGCCTGCAATCAAAAAGTGACTCCTTTCTTCACTAAACCTGCCACTCCCACACTGGAGCAGTTTGTAAACCCCTTAACTCTTTCCCAACCATAACTGCATACTCTGTGTGCTACAGTGCCCACCTCTGCACTACTTCTTCTATTAAGCTAATAGTCTACCCGAACTAACCTATACTGACCCTATCAGTAACCCATAAGACATTAGATCATATGAATGCTCATATATAAACATAGAACACAGCATTATGTGCATTAAGAGGGAAGAGGCGCATGAGCGTCCCGATCACCCTCTTACACATGCTTGACCACTGCTCCATTAACTTCAATGAGATTGATGAAAATAACCATTCGGTAGTCTCATAGAAGTCAATCATTCACAGTACTGCCCCATTCACATAGGACGATCTGGGACCCCTGATCTTGAACCCATTAGAGGATCTGAGGTTGGACTCCAAGAAATTATATATTTTACATACATATTCCATGGGATAGGTGATAAATTTAATGATTGGTAAAATCCCTTTCAGTATGATCCTGTACACACTGCAACTGGACTTGTGCAGCAATGTAATGTTCCTACCATCCAAATGATGTACACCAGAGTAGAACTGGAACAGACCCAATGATAAGCCAAAGAGGTCCATTAGGAACACACTAGATTCGTCATATCAAATAATGAAAGCTAAGCTTTGACTGGTCGCCATGGTTCACAAATGGTTTTGATGGGACCCAGTATTTTATATGCATTGAGATGTTTAAATCATCATGTAACAAAAGTGCAGTATTTTTTATTATATCAGACATGTGGGTTCTTTTGCTATGGGGCATAGATAGAAACAGCGATTAGCAGCAACTTCATTTTTTGTCCTGCTTTATATAATTAATTTATTTAGGTTTTCATCAATTTCACATACTGTGCATGCCATAAGGTCATAAAAAGCCTTACGGTGGCATTTCAACATTCAAATGCATTTTATTTATATAAATGAATTTCCTGTAACTGGTGATAGCATTTTAGCCCCAGGTACAGGCAAATTCAGCCCTCTGACTGCATTGTAAACCTGATCTGGGCCTGTTAGGACTCAGCAGCTCTTGCTGCTGGTGGCACCTGGTGATCACATTATCTCTGGGTCCAGTGGTGGAAGCACTGTCAGTGCTTCCTAATCTGTATACACAGCTCTCTTTCATATTAATCAGGATGGAAGAGATAGTAGTAAACAATCTCTGACTTTTCTATGGGGAGTCTGGCTGTGTTTGAGAGCCTGCTTCCCACTCATGCAGCTGCTTACTATGCAATGATCCTTTAGAATATCAATGCAGAGTAATATGTGAACTGCACTGGTGTTTAAAGTCTAAAGACGGTTAAAAAGTAGTTAATAGCATTGGTCTTATATGGGCGAAAGGGACATTTTCAGCTCCCAAATATCTATGGCCAAGGTGGGAGTGCAACCCCTGCACCCACTATAGTTACGACCTTTACTTGTGGCACACAATAGAGATTACAATATCTAGCTATGCCGCAAACCCTTTCATACATATGTTCTATTGAGTTACTCCATGTCATTTGTACCATACACATTGTATGGCTAACAGATATTTCCCAATATTTTATATTAAAGAAAACAATTATGTCCATGAAATGTATAACCAGCGTTTGCTCTGAAACTAATAATTGGCTATAATCACAGACACAGAAGCTAAGAAGCGAGGTATAAAAGCCCACTGTATGATTATATTGATATGTTTTATTCTCTGCTCTAGTGGTTGTTAATAACATCTCTTCACTGTGACACTGATCTGTTCACACTGACATTCACCCAAATTCTTTTTCAACAGATTATTTTTCTGCAGATAAAAGAGAATAAAATGCCGCCAGAAGCAGAGAATCATCCGATTTATAATATATCCAACCAGTGCCTACCGACCTTAACCACTTGCTGCAAGCTATACATATATCACGGACAGGAAAGAACCTAATGAAATGATGCTGTTAGATGCATGTCCTGTCTCATGTCATTTTCAGTAATGCCAGGCATGATGTATGACCTCTGTCTCTGTCACAGATGGACGGCACAGTCGTATTCTAAAACAATAAACAAGGTGCTGTATCTTTCACCCGCTAACTTACAGACATGCTTACTCTTGATCTTAATGTCACTTCTCAGTGCAACATATATAGACGATGGCTCGATTAAAGCAGTGGTGTAAAAATATAATTAAATGACATATAAATCAAAATACCTATTATTGTCACACCAATATCCACAAGTTGGGACCTTCAACAACATCCCGAACTGACTGCTACTCCCATTACACCCTAAGGAAGCAGACAATTTTTCATTTTTGCAACTTCCCATTTTCAAATAGCCATAACATTTTTATTTTTCTGCCAACATAGGTGCATGATGGCTTGTTTCTTGCGAGATGAGATGTTGTTTGAAAAGTCACCATTCAGTTCATCATATAATATCAGGAAAAATGACAAAAAAAAGGTGAAAAAAAAAACGCAATTTAGCCATAGCTTTTTGGGGTTTTATTTTTACAGCATCCATTGTGCAGTAAAAATTACCTGGTAACAAGATTTTCCAGGTCAGTATAATTAAGGCGATACCAAGTACATACCGTCCTGCTCATCATTATTGGCACCCATGAAGTTTAAGTACATAATGTGGAATATCTACTGAAAAAAATGAATCAAGTGAAAGTTTTTTTGCATAGAGCACTCGTGTTAAATACAAAAGAGCAAATGATAAACAATAATTTAAAACAAAAAACAATGGGAGGGAACAATAGAAAAACCTAAAGTTTGCTGTGTCACTGGTATTAGCACCCTTTACATTTATTTAGTATGGAAACACATTTTGACTCGCCTGTGGTAAATCACAAAAGATATTCTCCTGTGAGTAATTTTCTGTGAGTAATTAAAAAGCCACATGGTAGGCCCTGTTCCTTTGTCACAATGGTGAAGACAAAGGAGCTGTCTGAGGACATCATAACTGCTATTATTAGCAAACACAAGACTTCTAAGGGGTATAAGGCCATCTCCAAAGACCTTGGTATTACAGCTTCAACAGTGTGCAATGTTATTAAGAAGTTTGCCATGCATGGAACCGTCAAGAACCTCCCTGGATGTGGAGGAAAGGGGAAAATTGACAAGAGAGGTCTTCGAAGGTTGGTGCGAATGGTGGAAAAAACACCATGTCAAACATCCAAAGACCTGAAGGCCAACCTGGAACAGTCTGGGGTCATTGTTTCCATAAGTACCATATGCTGCTCACTAAGTAAAATATTATTTAGAAAACAGGTAGGGAAATGTTTTACCTCACAGAAAAAATCAGCTGTGATCCCCTGCTCTAGTGTCTGTATAGTCTTTTTCTTTCTCCCCTTCTCAGGAGCTGTGGTATGAGGGTTAGTGCCCACGATGCAGATTTGATGCAGAGCGTTTTTGCCTCTCTCTGGCAGAAAAAAAAAGCATGCAGATTTACACGCATTTTTTCTGCCAGGGAGAAGCATTTTTTTCAGAGTTTTTACATGCGTTTTCGCATTCGTTTTTTCAAGCACTTTTCCAAGCGATTTTGAGCATCACTTGGAAAAGTGCTTGACAAGTTGGTCACACAATATAAATCCATGCAACTGGCATGGATTTATATTGTGTGACCGACTTAGATGCTTTAAATGGTTCATCTACAGTAAAAAAAAAAAGAATTAAAAAGTTAAAAATAAAAAAAACCTGTATACTCACCTCTCCGGTCTCCTCCCGGCTGCGTCTTCTCTCCTCGGCGTCCCACGGTGTACTTGCAGGACCTGCGGTGATGTCATTTAGTCAGCTGATGGTCACGAGACCATCACCTGACTGCTGACGTCAGCGGTCGCGTGACTATCAGCTGATTAAATGACGTCACCGCAGGTCCTGGAAGTATACCGCGGGACGCCGAGGAGAGAGGACGCAGCTGGGAGGAGACCGGAGAGGTGAGTATACAGGTTTTTTTTATTTTTAACTTTTTTATTTCTTTTTTTCACCGCGTGGTAGCTGGCATGAAGAGGAGTTGTAGTCTGCCGAATTCGCATTGCATTGCAAAACGCAGCATGACCATTTCTACCGCGATTACGCTGCAAATTCACGGCCATTGAATTTAATTGAAATGCAGCAAATCCACATATACCTGCGGGTTTGCTGCATTTCATTGTTCCTCAATGGCTGCGAATTTGCGGCGTAATCGCGGTAGAAATGGTCATGCTGCGTTTTGCATGGCATTCACATTGCTTTGCATGGCAGACGGTTTTACAAGCGTTTTCGCGGCCGTAAAAACGCCGCAAAAACGCTACAAAAACGCTATGTGGGCACATGGCCTGATCAGACTATGTTCCTGCACGGTCAGACACAGCCATTACACAGGACACAGCAGGGGCACATTTATAAGATTATCTCGGCACAGGAACATTTTATTTAAACACATCCAATTGTGGAAGTTATTATTATTCCAAGATCTATTGATTAAAATGAACTTTTGTTCATGGGAAAACCCCTTTAAGCCCTGAAAAAAACCCATTAACAGTTTATAGGCATCTTATAGATGTCTTTTTTTATGTCATTTTAGAATGATAGTAACAAATTATTTATCAACTTTTTGCCACCTGTATAACTACCTGAGTAGCATAGCAGCTGCAATGTGGATAGACAGTTCAGGGGGAACCATCTTTTATGTAGTTAATAAATACTCAGGATGATGGAAGGGACTGTCGTAAATTGATGGTAGAGTGCTTGGAAAGCAACAAAACAGAAAAAAAAAAGATAAAAGAAAAACATCATAGGCACCGAGAAAATAAAAGTTTTGTCCTTGTCTTCTACTATCAATTCTCTTTTTAGTTGTTTAATGCATTGTTTTTCTCACATTTATGTGGGCATTGTTTAAGGCCTGTAGCATAATTACCTAATTATCATGATTCACAATAGCAAAAATTTATTCTTTTTAGGTGTTGAAGTAATTTCAACAAATTTGTAAAAGATCTTGCAGAATGTGCTCCATTTGTTGACACTAATAAAAATTGGCGTCCTTTATGGTAAAATTAATATAAAGTCCTAATAAAAAAAGTTTAACCGGAAAAATGAATTTTACACAAAACATAAAGGTACTTTAATTGGATAATTAAATGGTATAGTATAGTACCCATCAATGGAGTCAAATGAAGAAAAAAAATATTTCTACGGTCTCACATGGTATATAACATCAGTTTCACACAGGCATATTAAGCTCAGGTGAAACTGGTGCCTTCAGAAACAGAATTTTTAGGAAAACTGGCATTTTTAGCCATTATTTTTTCACAAATTAAAAATCCCTGCAGACACATATTAGCTGTAAGTCAAATTGGGAAATATTAAATGCACTAAAACCAGTAGGCCTCATTTATCAAAAATTGTTTCCCATAGCAACCAATCAGAGCTCAGCTTTCATTTCTTAAACAGCTCTGGTAAAATGAAAGCAGCCATGTGATTGGTTGCTATGAGCAACAGAGACAGTATTTCACTTAGACAGTTTTTATTTATCTGTCCTCGCATAGGGGACTCAAAAGATAAAGGGGCCCACTCCCACCTCCAAACCAGCTTTTGTCACAGACACATAAAGGGGCCTATGTACTGTTATTGCAAATGGGCCCTCTTGATTTGTGTCCACCACTGTGCAGTATGCTGTCGGCCTGTTGTATTCTGAACCAGTTTGTGACATTTTTTTCTAGAGAAAGACATCTATTGGTTTATTGGCCATGGGTGTTAAAAACAACTTTTAATGTTTCTTTTATTGTTTTGCGATGCTTTTGTTGCGTTTTTTTTTCTTTTACAAATCACGGGACTCCAAGAAGAATCTTGAAATCTAAAATCACATAATTTTTTTTTTACATATTTTAATGCATTAAATAAAAACATCATACAAAAATGCAGGCACTAAAACAACATTATTTAAAATGAAAATATTTGCCAAAAAATTCTATTTAAAAAAAAGAAATACATGAATTTCTTGGAAAAAATTGAAATGAAAAGATTTGGCAAAAAATACTATTTAAAAAAAATGTGTTTTTTTTTAACATGGATTTCTTGGCAACAATTGACATAAAATGTCAAAGATTGTCAAAAATTGTCATTGCCCCTAGCGGGGAAAAGGTTAAGTCATGGCGGCAACATGTGGCCACAGTACCTAAGTAGAGATGAGCGAACTCGAACTTAAAAGTTCGGGGTTTGTACCGAACAGTTAGTGTCCAGTACTAAACTCCGTACACGGATTCGCAAAGTTCGGAATTCCGGGGAAAGTCTATTGGAAAGAGTGAGAGAATTTTTTTCCAGATCCAAAGTCCGGGTTTCCATTGTTTTCAAAGGGGTTTGGGTTCTGGTTCAAGTTCGGGTACAGTTCTGGCACCCGAACTGAACTTTGGACTAAAGGTCGGGTACCAGAACCCTAACTTCCACAGGTCCGCTCATCCCTATACCCAAGGGCTCGTGTATTATACCAATGTGTGCTGTCTGTATGCGCCATAGACCGCACACAGAGAACATATGCACTGATTATGAACAAAGTGCCAGTGCACATGGCCAACTTTCTACTGTACAATGACCAATGGTCTAAATGGAAAAAATTACAACATGAACTACTTTAATCCAATTTATGGGCCAGACTAGTGCATGTAAATAGCAGGCAGCTCCTGCACTTGGATACATGGACGAGCACAAGGAGCTGCACACAGAGCAGTCACGTCTGCAATTTATTACTTAGGTTAGTAATATGGACCTGTAGGGGTTAGCATTACTGACAATGTTGACATATATTGTGGAATGAATATGGAAGCTTTAAAGCCGATTTGACCCTACAGTTTTTTTCATTACTATGCAATCATTGTGCATATCCTACTCAAGACATCAGGAGTCATATACAGTTGTGACAACATATAGATATATAGGTAGAAAAGCTATATACTTCAGTCCACTTTAAACTGTTGCGTGTCATTTTATAAAATGGTATAGATGGCAGAATTATCTTCTGCATATGAACAAGAAGAATCCAGACATTCTGCATACACTTAAAGTAACGGCAGCAAAACCAATATAGATAAATAATCCTACTGATTATGCATCACTTTTAACAGCTCAGGAACAATTCAGATTCCTATCAGAAAACAAGCGAATTTTAAAAGGAATGAATCTTCAGATAATGATCTATTGTTTAAACCACTTTTTTGCGTTAAATGTAATTTTTTCAAAATTCTAGATGTTTTATTACATATCACAATATGTATTAATAAAAATTTGAAATATTTAAATTTTCACACTGGCCACTGGAGCGATTTTAGATTCATAACTAGTGTTGTTGTTTTACAGACGACTTTTCAGCAATCTCAGTATCATTACAGATAGGATTACAATGACAGGTAACACCTCTAAACACAGCTGATAACCAAAAATCCACCATTCACATAGGTTCCCCCCAATCTCGCTGCCTTCACAATGCCATTTGCACATGCTCATTAGATGCTTCAATACAAAAGACATGGTCTCAGTCTATTGCTGCTAATGTACATGCTCATTTCTTGAAACAAAAGGAAGTATGAGTGTAAAATCGATCCAGTGGCCAGTGTGAAAATTGCAAGATTTATATGATTGTTTAATACAGATTGTAACACACAAAAAATTGACAAAAAACACATTTAAAGAGTAACTGAACCTTTCTAACTTTTTTATATATATTTAAGTGCCCTTTTAATTGCAAACAGTGGGAGTCCAGGTCCTGAGACCCCCAACAATCTCTAAAACCACCTCGCAGAGGTAAGCAGCTCAAGTAACAGGAGCACACAACTCTTGCCTGAACACGCATACAAAGTGGGATATGGATTTAATAAAAAGTAAAAGCTTCATAGCCTATAAAAAGATGCTCAGATCTAAAAAGAAAACATTACAAAGGTTTACTTATTCTTTAACATTAAAAAATTATTTAAACAGGTCACTTTGTGATGACAGGTTCCCTTTAAGAGACAAATCACTTAAGTTATGGACTTTCTGTTATCAACCAAGGATAAAATCCAGATAATGAAAAATACAGATATGCTCAAAATATCAACGTGAAGATGACCTCAATTGACTTCCCAGTCCTCAAGCCACCAAGAGGACACAAAGCACCACAACATTATGTCACATATAAATACTTCTCTGATCCAGCAATTATATAATTGCCAGTGGAAGAGAAATTCAACTACATGAAGAAATTAATAAAACAGTTATCTGATAACACATCCAGTTGTGGGACTATAACCAAACACTTCACGTCATGCAATAAGACTCACGTAAGTTATTTGCAGATGGCCGGGACTGCATGGTTTCATAGTGCTGCATATGAACGACGAGGTTTGCATCTCTCTCCATGTGGTCTGTCGAGCAGTGGCCCTGTTGTCTCATCACGTCAGCTAGAGCCCTGAGAACCAGAAGAAAGTTGAACTGTCATTAATATCAGCATTGCTATAAAATACAAAGGCCCAACTGAGAGATTATTAACACGTTTAGTTCCATCCATACATTGGAATTTGAGGTCATTTGCTATAATTTCCCTATAAGTGTGAATAGTCATCTTATAAACTGGGGGGGGGGGGTCCCAATGAAAGGGAATCTGTCAGCAAGTTTTTGCTATAGACAGCATGAGGTAGGGGATGAGATACAGATTTCAGGGATGTGTCACTTATTAGACTGTGTGCTGTTGTTTCAATACAATGAATGTTTTATCACCAGAGGATTATCACTGCCTGGACTACAGCTCACACGCAACCTGGTCCGACCAAGCCCCTCTTCTGATAAGCAGCTCACTGACAATACTATGTACACAGAAAGCTGTATTATTCCTCTAATAAGCTGTATTATTTCCTCTAATGTGATCCAGATATGATAATATAGAAACATAAACAACAGCATATAGTAACCAAGTGTAGAGTAATCAGGGAATGATCCTCAAGTTGAGTTACATTTTTTCTATGAATTTTATGCTGCTGTCATTGTGGTCTTAGTTACCAAATTGCGAGCATGCCCTTGAGCTTTGTCCTAGGAGTATTGGTAAAGCTGAGAGATTATATTAGAGATAATAAAATAAGTATGTTTAACTGTAACCTTTGGGGGCATCAGAATGTACCATCAGAAATTAGCTGTTTATTCTAAAAAATTATTTTACATTTTGGGGAGTCTTTATTTTTTCTCAACTTTTAAGAATAAAAAATCTGTTTTCTGCAGCTTACATTTCAGCTTTTCTGTATAGATTGTCAGAGAGTCATCTCATTAGGCTGCATCCACACATTGTAGCAAAGTTGTGTCTTTTGACACCACAATATATATATAGCCACGCTATTGGAAATCATTCCAAAATAATGCGTTTTTGCAGAGATGACAGCAAAAAAATGCAATGTGTGAACATTATCTTATACCTCTTGAAACATAATGTAAATGCATGATACCAAAAAAAGCTCTGCTAACAGTTCATCTTCTTGAATATAGATCCTGTGTAAGGAATGGTAACCTCATAAAATATGACCTAATGGCTCATGAACCAAAATATTTTAACTTACTGCATGTATGTATAAGTGTATAATGACTGGTTTACATGGTTGACTTTCCATGGTAAAAGTGTTTTGTGACTGAAGGCTTCCATTTACCATAAAGAAGCATAACCCCCCCATGGACAAAATAACATTTTCTTTCAGACTTCATTACATTTAGAGAAACAAAGAAAATAATTCTGATGATCCGCTTACAGGACATGCACATAATCACTATTTCCTTTATTTGAGTCTGTGCTGGTTTGTTTTTGCTAAAGTCTTGGAATTTTTTGTTTTTTAATAACTTGGGTCTAACCAAAGGATCCATTAGTATTTTGGCAGTACTATAGGTCTAATGGTACCTGCATGAGAACTGGGCACATTGCTATTTTCCTTATTCTGAAATGCCAATTTATGCCATTTTTCTCTTGTGGTATATTTAGATACAGAACAGTGGGGTAATAGATAGATAGATAGATAGATAGATAGATAGATAGATAGATAGATAGATAGATAGATAGATAGATAGAATAAGAAAACTGACCAGCACATCCTAAGTGTGAACAGGTGTTAGCTGCAGAAACAGCACAATATATCTAAAAAGAAAGCGCAGCAGCACTCCATTATGGCCAAGATGCATAAAGACAATAAAAACATTTGATCTAAACTGTGTTATTACTCAGTAAGCTTTACTTACAAAAAATGGAGGTTCTTAGCGCATAAGTTGGCCTATTCATGTGTGCCCATCAACCGCTGCAAGGTGACCTCCCATCTGATGGGTACTACTCTGCCTACATGCTTCCCCTGGGACTACAAGCCTACAACTCTGGACAAAACATGTCACTTCTGGGCTAAAACACCCAGAATTTAAATGGGCTGGTAGAATAGAATATACATCACCTGCTGGTTAAATGGGAAGAGTGCAAGATCAGACAGGAGGCAGTTACAACCTCCTATAGTAATATGTAAAAAGAAAACTGACCAGCACATCCTAAGTGTGAACAGGTGCTAGCTGCAGAAACTGCACAATATATACAGTATAAAAAGATGGACATGTTTTATCCAGAGTTGTAGGCTTGTAGCCCAAGAGGGTCATGTAGACAGAGTAGTACCCATCAGATGGGAGTTCACCTTGCCATGGTTGATGGGCACACATGAATTGGCCAATTTATGCGCTAAGAACCTCCATTTTTTTAAAGTAAAGCTTACTGAGTGATAACACAGTTTAGATCAAATGTTTTTATTGTCTTTAGGTATCTTGGCCATAATGGAGTGCTGCTGCGCTTTCTTTTTATTTAGATACATAGATAGATAAATAGTAATTAAAGTTTCATAAATATAGCAAAACCCATTTGTTTCTTTTGGACTGAAATAGTATAAATAAGTAAGGAAACCTTAATGAAAAGTTAATAACGCAATAAAAGCACATAAAACTCTTTGTTGATTTGACAAGTAGATATTATCTAATAATCACTATTTGCACACTCATTCATGTAATTTGTTCTGACCCAATTTCATAGGCCAACGTAATTTTTTTTCTCTATTTCCAACACAAAACAATGCATCTGTCATATTATATTAAGTTATTTCAATAAGCCACATTTCATGATTTAATAAAACTCAACATAACTTGACACATGAGTCACAACGAATCAGAATATTTTATACAAAGGACTGGTCTTTTAGGGGTAGTAGCAGCCACCCCGGGCACAGAAGATTCTCTAGTTCTCTGAGTTCTGCTCTGGTCTTAGCCATGAAACACTCATTTTGTTAATGTGGTAGTAATATTGAATAGCTTTATGTAATTAGTGTAAATCTATCAATAGATGCATGTGCCAGTATACTGATATACATTATATTAAAAGCTAAATGCTTTCTTACTGACAGAAAGCAATATATTATGGTGAGAAAATATATAGACTATTTAAATATTAACACTAGGACATGGGGAAAAGGTAATCTTGTGTATAATGTTATAACTGCTACAGAAGTTCAAATTCCCTGCAGCACTCCCTCAGGCAGAGCAGTATACTGCAGATGTTTATCATGTCAGCTAGGATTCCCTTAGTGCATGATTGGACTGGCCTGGGTCATTAGACCACAAGAGGATCCTCTTAGGCAAGCAGGCTCTGATAAATAAGGTCCCCCAAAGGTCCATCAGAGGACAACTTCATCCAAATATGATGTTGGAGACAACCACTTGTTACTAAGATCTCTTTCTTATGGATTAGTGACCTACTTGACCCTATTGATTGTAGGTCCTGTGTGTGCAATGATAACAACAAAGTTCATGTAGGAGTAGTACCAATATAGTCTGTCATGATGTGTAGCATGATTCCATATAAAGGCAGACTTGTCCTCATTGTGCTGAAAGAATACTGTATAAACTATTGTGTTCTGCAAAGGGTGTTTGTCTGACAGAAGCATGAGCTGTGAAATACCCCCCCAACTCAGTTTAGCTATTTTTTATTGAAAAGGAGAATAATGTGTAAGTAAATTCCTAGTTAATAATTATGAAAAGAAAACTCTCATCATGTATATGCTTCTTACCTGCAACCTATCGTGGCTGTGTACCCTTTATATTCAGTGTTACATTATGGTTTCGATGTTGCACAAAGTTTTATTTCATAAGATTTTTTTTCTATTGGGGTTTTGCTTTACAGCGTTTCCAAAAAATGGAGCACTCATTGGACTCTCAGAATTATATGACTCTATCTGAGTTCATTTGAAAAAAATGATTAAGTATCAAATAAAAAAACAAAAAAATGCTAAATAAATGTTATATAATTGTCAAGGATAATGTACAAACAACTAGTGTTGAGCCACCCCCGTAGTGTTCGAGTTCGGTTCGGTTCGTCGAACACCCGTGTGTTCGCCGAACTGTTCGTCGAACTGTTCGTCGAACACCTTCGAACACCGTTAAAACCAATGGCAGGCAAACAAAAACACATAGAAACACATAGAAAACACCTTCAAAGGTGTCCAAAAGCTGACAAACTGCTCAGAAGACGCTTTCTTTAAAAAAGCCGGCCGGCAATTCAGCAGCGGCATACACCGGTACCCGACAATTTAGACAAGAAGGAATAGAGCCTCACACATAGATTAGATAGATAGAAACATGTCAGTCACATATATATGAAGTACAGTGACAGTGTTGCTTACTGTACTTGTCATTTAGTGTAAAGGATTTATTAAAAAATATAATAGTGTTTTCATGCACTGTCTCTTTAAAAAAGCCGGCCGGCAATTCAGCATCTGTACCCGACAATTTATAACAGACAGAATAGAGCTTCACACATAGATTAGATAGATAGAAACATGTCAGTCACATATATATGAAGTACAGTGACAGTGTTGGTTACTGTACTTGTCATTTAGTATTAAAATAAAGGATTTATTATTAAAAAAAATTGGCGTGGGGTTCCCCTTAATTTTAGTCTCTAGAGGAGGTTAAGCAGACAGCTGGGGCAGATGTTTGAAGCCTGGGAAGGGGGTAATACCCACAGAGCTTCCCAGGCTACTAATATCAGCCCCCAGCTGAATACAAAGCCTTTACTAGCTATTAAAATGGGGGACCCCCCCAAAAAAATGACGTGGGGTCCCCCCTAATTTAATAGCTAGCAAAGGCTAGGCAGACAGCTGGGGGCTGATATTAATAGCCCAGGAAGGGAGCCATGAATATTGGCCCCCTCCCAGGCTAGAAACACCAGCCGTCAGCCGCCCCAGAAATGGCGCATTCATAGGATGCGCCAATTCTGGCACTTAGCCTCGCTCTTCCACGCTGCCCTGTAGCGGTGGCAGGGGGTAATAGGGCTGGGGTTGATGTCAGCTTATAATGCCAGCTGACATCAAGCCCAGGTTAGTAATGGAGAGGCGTCTATAAGACACCCCCATTACTAACCCCATAGTCAAAGTTAAAAGAAAACACAAACACCCAGAATAAAGTCCTTTAATTGAAATAAAGACACAATCCTTTATTGTTCTAAATTAAACCATACTTACCATCACGCCCATTCCAGCTGAAGCCAACGATCTCCTGCAATAAAAGAAAAATAATAAAGCAACATCATCCTTACCTTTCCATGGTTCCCACGACAGCTTCAGCTCTGCTACATCGAGATGACAGGCTGGACCGCAGCAGAACGCCGCCATCCAGCCTGTCATCCCGCAGACACTGAGAAGCGCAGGCATGCTTGCGCTCTGCAGTGTCTGGCTGTGACGGCATAAAGATGAGACGAGTTCATGTCCAATGAACTCAGCTCACCTCCTGCACGTCACTGACAGCGTGGGAGAATTCTCCTGCACTCAGCGCTTCAGCGTGAGAATTCTCCCACGCTGAAGCGCTGAGTGCAGGAGAATTTTCCCACGCTGTCAGTGACGTGCATAAGGTGAGCTCATGTCCAATGAACTCAGCTCACCTCCTGCACGTCACTGACAGCGTGGGAGAATTCTCCTGCACTCAGCGCTTCAGTGTGAGAATTCTCCCACGCTGAAGCGCTGAGTGCAGGAGAATTTTCCCACGCTGTCAGTGACGTGCATGAGGTGAGCCGAGTTCATTGGACATTAACTCGGCTCATCTGGATGCCCTCACAGAGAGACACTGTGGAGCGCAAGCAAGCCTGCGCTTCTCAGTGTCTGCGGGATGACAGGCTGGATGGCAGCGTTCTGCTGCGGTCCAGCCTGTCATCTCGATGTAGCAGAGCTGAAGCTGTCATGGGAACCATGGAAAGGTAAGGATGATGTTGCTTTATTATTTTTCTTTTATTTCAGGAGATCGTTGGCTTCAGCTGAAATGGGCGTGATGGTAAGTATGGTTTAATTTAGAACAATAAAGAATTGTGTGTTTATTTCAATTAAAGGACTTTTTTCTGGGTGTTGTGTTTTTTTTAAATACTTTACTAGAAATTCATGGTGGTCATGTCTAATATTGGCGTGACCCCATGAATTTTGGGCTTAGGGCCAGCTGATAATGCCAAGCTGGCCCTAACCCCTTTATTACCCAGTGAGCCACCGCATCAGGGCCCTGGATGAGTTGGGTACAGCGCCAGAAGATGGCGCTTCTATGAACGCGCCATTTTCCGGGGTGGCTGCGGACTGCAATTTGCAGCGGGTGTGGCCCAGAAAGCTTGGGCCTCCCTGCGCTGCGGATTCCACATCCCAGCTGCCTAGTTGTACCTGGCTGGACACAAAAACAGGGCGAAGCCCCACGTCAATTTTCTTTAAATTATTTCATGAAATAATTAAGAAAAAAAGGGCTTCCCTATATTGTTGTGTCCGGCCAGGTACAAATAGGCAGCTGGTGGTTAGGGGCAGCCCGTTCCTGCCTGCTGCACCTGACTGGACACAAATATATTGCGAAGCCCCACGTCAATTTTTTTTTAATTATTTCATGAATTTCCTGAAATAATTAAAAAAAATTGAAGTGGGGCTTCTCACTATATTTGTGTCCAGCCAGGTACAGCAGGCAGGAATGGGCTGCCCCCAACCACCAGCTGCCTATTTGTACCTGGCCGGACACAACAATATAGGGAAGGCCTTTTTTTTCTTAATTATTTCATGAATTTCATGAAATAATTAAAAAAAATTGAAGTGGGGCTTCGCACTATATTTGTGTCCAGCCAGGTACAGCAGGCAGGAACTGGCTGCCCCCAACCACCAGCTGACTATTTGTACCTGGCCGGACACAACAATATAGGGAAGGCCTTTTTTTCTTAATTATTTCATGAATTTCATGAAATAATTAAAAAAAAAATATGTGGGGCTTCGCCCTATTTTTGTGTCCAGCCAGGTACAACTAGGCAGCTGGGGGCTGGAATCTGCAGCGCAGGGAGGCCCAAGCTTTCTGGGCCCCCCCCCCGCTGCAAATTGCAATCCGCAGCCACCCCGGAAAATGGCGCGTTCATAGAAGGGCCATCTTCTGGCGCTGTACCCAACTCATCCAGGGCCCTGGTGCGGTGGCTCACTGGGTAATAAAGGGGTTAGGGCCAGCTTGGTATTATCAGCTGGCCCCAAGCCCAAAATTCATGGGGTCACACCAGTATTAGACATGACCGCCATGAATTTCTAGTAAAGTATTTAAAAAAAACACAACACCCAGAATAAAGTCCTTTAATTGAAATAAACACACAATTCTTTATTGTTCTAAATTAAACTATACTTACCATCACGCCCATTCCAGCTGAAGCCAACGATCTCCTGCAATAAAAGAAAAATAATAAACCAACCTCATCCTTACCTTTCCATGGTTCCCACGACAGCTTCAGCTCTGCTACATCGAGATGACAGGCTGGACCGCAGCAGAACGCTGCCATCCAGCCTGTCATCCCGCAGACACTGAGAAGAGCAGGCATGCTTGCGCTCCTCAGTGTCTCGCTGTGACGGCATCCAGATGAGCCGAGGTCATGTCCAATGAACTCGGCTCACCTCATGCACGTCACTGACAGCGTGGGAAAATTCTCACGCTGAAGTGCTGAGTGCAGGAGAATTCTCCCACGCTGTCAGTGACGTGCATGAGGTGAGCTCATGTCCAATGAACTCAGCTCACCTCATGCACCTCACTGACAGCGTGGGAAAATTCTCCTGCACTCAGCGCTTCAGCGTGAGAATTCTCCCACGCTGTAAGTGACGTGCATGAGGTGGGCCGAGTTCATTGGACATGACCTCGGCTCATCTTTATGCCGTCACAGAGAGACAATGTGGAGCGCAAGCATGCCTGCTCTTCTCAGTGTCTGCGGGATGACAGGCTGGATGGCGGCGTTCTGCTGCGGTCCAGCCTGTCATCTCGATGTAGCAGAGCTGAAGCTGTCGTGGGAACCATGGAAAGGTAAGGATGATGTTGCTTTATTATTTTATTTTTATTACAGGAGATCGTTGGCTTCAGCTGGAATGGGTGTGATGGTAAGTATGGTTTAATTTAGAACAATAAAGAATTGTGTCTTTATTTCAATTAAAGGACTTTATTCTGGGTGTTTGTGTTTTTTTTAACTTTGACTATGGGGTTAGTAATGGGGGTGTCTTATAGACGCCTCTCCATTACTAACCTGGGCTTGATGTCAGCTGGCATTATAAGCTGACATCAACCCCAGCCCTATTACCCCCTGCCACCGCACCAGGGCAGCGTGGAAGAGCGAGGCTAAGTGCCAGAATTGGCGCATCCTATGAATGCGCCATTTCTGGGGCGGCTGACGGCTGGTGTTTCTAGCCTGGGAGGGGGCCAATATTCATGGCTCCCTTCCTGGGCTATTAATATCAGCCCCCAGCTGTCTGCCTAGCCTTTGCTAGCTATTAAATTAGGGGGGACCCCACGTCATTTTTTTGGGGGGGTCCCCCATTTTAATAGCTAGTAAAGGCTATGTATTCAGCTGGGGGCTGATATTAGTAGCCTGGGAAGCTCCGTGGGTATTACCCCCTTCCCAGGCTTCAAACATCTGCCCCAGCTGTCTGCTTAACCTCCGCTAGAGCCTAAAATTAAGGGGAACCCCACGCCAATTTTTTTAATAATAAATCCTTTATTTTAATACTAAATGACAAGTACAGTAACCAACACTATCACTGTACTTCATATATATGTGACTGACATGTTTCTATCTATCTAATCTATGTGTGAAGCTCTATTCTGTCTGTTATAAATTGTCGGGTACAGATGCTGAATTGCCGGCCGGCTTTCTTAAAGAGACGGTGCATGAAAACACTATTATTTTTTTTAATAAATCCTTTACACTAAACGACAAGTACAGTAAGCAACACTGTCACTGTACTTCATATATATGTGACTGACATGTTTCTATCTATCTAATCTATGTGTGATTCTCTATTCCTTCTATTCTAAATTGTCGGGTACAGATGCTGAATTGCCGGCCGGCTTTTTTAAAGAGACGGTGCATGAAAACACTATTATTTTTTTTGATAAATCCTTTACACTAAATGACAAGTACAGTAATCAACACTGTCACTGTACTTCGTATATATGTGGCTGACATGTTTATATCTATCTAATCTATGTGTGAAGCTCTATTCTTTCGGTTCTAAATTGTCGGGTACCGGTGTATGCCGCTGCTGAATTGCCGGCTTTTCATGTTTCACTGTTGGCACTGTTCCCATCGATTTGGGCAATCACTGTAATGCCACAACCACCATGGCTGTGGCATTACAGTGAGTGGCAGACAATCCCTGCATGATTGGTGCTCTAAATAGCACCAGACATGCAGGACACGCTTTTGGTGCACGAACAGTTATCGAACATAACCTCGAACAGCCGAATTTTTTGCAAATCGTTCGGGTTCGTCGAACAACTCGAACACCGCCCAAAACAGCTCGAATTTGAGATTGGCGAACAGTTCTAGTCGAACACCGCTCATCTCTACAAACAACCCAACCTCCTGCAATAGTCAAGTCTGAATATTCAGGGAAGGAGGTTCAGTAATGTATATTCCCCAAATGGTTCCATCTACATTTTTATCATTTTTGGTGACTGATTGAATTAACTTTTTGTCTAATAAAATGGCTACAAAGAGCCTTTAGGGGAAGCATAGATCTAGGGTAGCAGGAGTTGTTACTCTCTCATGAATCTGTGATAGTTCTTCTAGGCTATGTTGAGATTCCTTAAAGGGAACCTGTCATGTGGAAAAATGCTAATTACCTGCAGATATAGGGTTAATCTGCAGGTTAATAGCGTTCTGAACCTGTCCAGTGGCCGTACTTAAAGCCTGGCTGCCGGGAGGAAATGAACTTTTTTCCTCCAGTAGCATTTGCGTTTCAGTCACGGGGGTGGCGCCAGCGTGAGTTCAATCGCCACTCTGTGTATAGAAAGCATCGGCTGTAACTGTGCTCCCCCACTGACTGACAGCTGGCCCTAATGCTGAGCTGCTGTCAGTCAGTGCTGGGGGTGTGATTACAGCCGCCGCTCTCTATACTCAGAGCAGTGCCTGAACCCGAGCCAGCGCTGCTCCCGTGACTGAAAGCCGAATGCTACCAGGAGGAATAAAGTTAATTTCCTCCCTGCAGTGAGGGTCTAAGTGTTGGCAGGCTCAAAATGCTATTAACCTGCAGATTAACTCCATATCTGCAGGTTAATAGCATTTTTTCAAATGACAGGTTCCTTTTAAAGAGGACCTTTCACCAAATGTATCATGATGAACTGGACATACAAAGTAATAGCGGATGCAGAGCTGAATAAAATGTTTTTGTTTTTTTTTCTTTATTTTGCCTCTCCGTTAAGTATATATTAGTAATCAAAGTATGTGGGCCCTTATGAGATAATTTCCGCTAAGTCCAAGTGGGTGTTATCAAATAGTTTTCACTAGGGTTGTGTATTTCTTCTCCCTGTATGGTTCTAACCAATCATAAGCAGGCAACAACACTCAAGGGAAAAAACAAAACGCACAATATCCTGGATCAGGTCTCTCAGTGTGTGAGAGATACTGTATAATGTCAGACAGTTCTGATCTCCTTGTCTAACCTCATGCATGAGGAAGACGGGTCGTGCAGCTGAGTTTAGATGTGTCACATTAAAAACCCTCTCTGCAGTGAAAGCAGAGCAGGGTGTCATTATATCCCACACAGGAGTAGCCCAGAATTGATTGCTCCGGTGTGAAATGTAATGATCACTGCAGAGTAATTACAAGTTGCTTAAGCACAATAGACATACTTGTGATTACATCTCATACACTGAGAAACCTTCTCTAAGGTATGCTGGGGCTAGGTTCTTTTTCTGCTGATTGTATGTACCTTCTTATTATTGGTCAACACCATACAGGTAGAAGAAGTACACGCCCCCAGTTCAAACTCTCTGATAACACCCACTTGGACTTAACAAAAGTTAACTAATGAGGAGCCAAACATTTTGAATGCTAATAAATCCACAACATAGAGCCGAAATAAAAAAACATGATTTATTCCACTCTGTAGCCTCTAGTACATTGTGTTTCTCCATAGACATTATGTAAATATATGATCTAAGTTGTCCAAGAGCTCTGAGGCAATTAAAACCACATTATTTTTGCAGGGTGGGCAGTCTTGGATAAATTCACCACTCATCTAATGGGGATGTAACAATACATGAATAATAAACACAGGTATGTAATAGTACAAATCGAGTGATGTCACAATACAGAGATTTTAGAAATGGTGATATGACAGTACAAAATCAGATATAATAAACAATGATAAATCTACACAGGAATAAAAGAGTTCATATTATATAGATAACAAACACAGTCAATCATAAGTGCAGGAGTGATGCAAACATTTATGTCACATTAATCAAGATCCCATAGTATTACTGTATAATACAGTGAATAAATATAATGATTAGTGTGACATTAGACAACAGAAATAACAGGCACAGTGATAGTACATGGATAATCCACACTGCAAAGTCATAGGAAAGAGTACATTCAACTGTCAAATGTCACAGTGTGAGAAATACAAACGCAGTGATGTCACAGTGCATAAATTATCTACATAATAAAAGGGATATTGTAGTTAATGTCCCAGTACAGATATGAAAAAAAACAAAAACGCATCACAATACTAGGATCATGCTCATAGAGATAACACAGCACACAGATAATCACTCAGCAGTGATGTCATAGTACATGAGAAATAAATACTGCAAAGTCATAATAAAAGATTATTAAACATAGTGAAAATCACAGTACACTGCAGAAGGATAATAGAGAAGCGCAGAAGGATAATACATTATCCTTAATGGATACCATGCAATAGATATGTGCTCTGTATGTTCAGTATTACGGTATGGTCTCTATATTGCAGTAATGTCACAGTGATGACATTCAGAATCACACATACATTCAAGTAAATAATCAAAAACGACCACTAAGTATAGAAATATCAGGGTCGATATATCCAAGCACATAATTAGCTATTAGACACACTGTTGTCCACTATCTGCAGGGAAACACCAGTAAGTTATGTCCTGTTCTCTCCAGCAGTGAGTATGCCTTGTATCACAATGTTCAGATCTGTTATTTATTATATGGTAGAGAGAGGAATTGCAAGGTCTTGGAGTTCATGTCACAATGTGATTGTTGCTGTCATGTAATAAATTACTTGAATCGTACCGGTAGGAACTAATAGAATGTCTTCTGTTACTAAAACAGCGAACAGAAAATGTAATTATAGAGTCGAGATATCTTAAAGGAAAATTATAATCATGAAGAGGAGTCATGAACAGATCATTATCTGTTCTATCATTCCAAAAGGAAATATACCTTTGGTCAAGGCAACACATTTATACCACATGGAACCCACAGAGTGACTTATCCTGTGCTCCCAAAAGGTCAATGGACTTAAAGGGAACCTGTCACCAGTTTTTTTATATAACAACTAAAACTATGACTTTATTCAGTGCCTGTACTGCAGTCCATAAATGCTTAAATAACCCCCTGACTCCCCCTGTATAACCCCCAAAAACTTTTTAAGTTCTCCCGCACTGTATGGAAATCTCGTCGGTCCGGTATGATGGGCGAGGTTTCGAGCCTCTCCATCCCTCCCCCCAGCAGCTGCTCACTGTTCTCCTTCTTTAATTGACCTGGAGGATCCAAAATCTTGTGCCTGAGCACAGAGATCGAGGCTCGTGCCTGCACACTATTCTTTGCCTTACTGCGGGCACATGCGTACTAATGTTTTTGGCTCTGCCCGCAGTAAGATAAAGCATAGCGCGCAGGTGTAAGCCGCGATTTCTGTGCATAGGATTCTGCGTGTCACAGCCAGGATCGGCCTATTACAGTCGCAGGAGGAGTGGAGATCCACCTGTGACTGTTATCCTGTGAAATGCCGCTGTCTATCTCTGACACTGGCATGAACAGCATGTCTGCATAGGGGCATATCATTTTATGGGTTGCTATGATAGGGTTCTGTTGAAGACCCTTGTGTCTGCTGTTATGGAGTTTTGTTTAAACCCCCAATCAGACAATCGCAGGTTCACATCCCCTAAGGGTACGAACAAATATACTAAAAAGTTAAAATGAAAAGATTTTAAAAAAAATGTAAAAAAAAACATAAAAATTTGATTCTCACACTTTTTTCCACCTTTAAAATGTAAGATATTAGAAAAAACTTAAAATACACACATAAGGTATCACGAGATCTATAAAAGACCGACCTATAAAAATATAAAATGAATTAACCTGATCGGTAAACGCCATAAAAATAAAAAAAAGAAAACACCCATATTGCATTTTTGGGTCACTGCAATGTTGCAAAAAACATCCTATCTTTCGAAAAACAGTATCAACAAAAACATCTGCTTGACTAGCAAAAACAAAGCCCTCCAATAGCTCCATTGACCCACAAATGAAAACTATGCGGGTCTCAGAAAATGGTAACACAATCAAAATACATTTTTTTTACAAATTCACATTTTTTTTACCGCTAAAATAATAAAAAACCTGGACAAGTTTGTTATCGATGTAACCGTACTGACCTGGACAAACAGTATTCCAGGTCATTTTTACCACTAAATGTACACCATAAAAACAATTCTCCACAAATAATGACAATTTTTTTTTTTGCAATTTTACTGCACTTGAATATTTTTTCCCATTTTCTAATACACTACATGGTAAATTAAATTGGGTAATTCAAAAGTATAACTCATTCCACAAAAAAACAAGCCCCCATACTTCTATATGAAAAGGTTATGGCCCTTTAAAAAAGGGGAGGAAAAAATGAAAACGCAAAAACAGAAATTAAACATGTTGGGAAAGAGTTAAAGGGAATTCCCATCTCAGACATTTGTGACATATCATGCCCTAAATAAGTTAGAATTCTTTATTATATGATACAGTTCATTGGGAATGTTGTAGACACATTGTATCTTACTCGATAATTGGAAATGAATGTCAACATTTCTATAAGTGATTTACTAGAAAATAACATTTAAACATTAGTTTTCTGCATCTCATTGAGAAAATGAAGTTATCTGTTTTGCCAATTAGTTGTAATTGCTCGAGCAGAATGTGCCTAAGGAACGCAATCGTGGCAATTTTGTAATTATATGCACTTACCTAATCACCATGTGTTTAGAATTGCTGTAGGTTGTAACACTTCAAATAAAGCTATCAGGATGGTAGATGGAGATGGCATTAGGAAATGGTAAGTCATATAGTTATAGAACAAAACCATTTATAGCCCTCTAATAGTATCAGGTGCCTTTTGTCAATTAACTGGTAAATCCAAGCAATTTCCACTATGATGGGCTTTCTTTAACAGGAAAATTTGGAAAACAGGCAACATATCAAAAACATAAGACTTTAGCCCAAACTAGAGAAATAACAATATTGAGACTATGAAATGTATGACCTGTTATGAAATTGGGAAATTTTCATTACAGTTTTGGAATTTTAATTTGAAAAGGGCCATAATGATTAGAGATGAGAGGATCAATCTGCAAAGTAACGAGTTTGGGTTGAATTGACTGAAAACTTGACTTTCACCATTTCCCACACTGCTGAATCATCAGAGCAGGCTAATGTCTTTTTGCATGGCTACACGGGCCTCCCAATAATCCTCGACAGCAATGACAACTAGTGGATGATCATACCTTGTACAGAGGTGGTCAGTACCTGGGCCATCACAGATCAGTATTTCCCAGAGGAGCATAGTTTGTGCGAGAGATCCATATTCAAAACATATTAAAGGGGATCTTTCAGCAGTTTTTGCTATCTAATCTGAGAGCAGCATTATGTAAGGACAGAGATCCTGATTCAAGCGATGTGTCACTTGCTAGGCTGTGTGCTGTTATTTCAATACAATCAGTGTTTTATCACTACAGGACTAGGTGTCTGGTGCCTCCTGGTCAACTGCTCTGTGTAACCCCGCCCCCACCACTGATCAGCTTTCTGTCTATATAAAGTGTACACAGAAAGCTGCCAATCAGTGGTGTGGGTGGGGTTATACAGAGCTCAGCATTCAGCAGAGAAAAGTGTGATTCTATTACAACTGCTGTGCCCAGTAAACTAAGTGATACATCGCTGGAATCAGGGTCTCTGTCAGATGCTGTCAGATTACATATCAAAAACCTGCAGACAGATTCCCTTTAATGAAATTCAGAATCTAAAAAATATTTTTTTCATGGTCACTCATGTTAAGTTTCATATTTATTTCATGATGATTTCAGAATGTAAATATTATTTAAAAGCATTTTGGCTTATCATCTTAGATAATATCATATCTACAAGGAAGTATTATTCTGCTATAATATTATTTTAGCTTGTATTTTCGTGCAGAAACTACCAAGCTGTTATAACATAGATGCTAATTGTATCCAACCAAATCTTTGTCTAGCAAAATGAATATATTTTCTGACACTTGTTTGAATAAGCTATAGGAAAATGTATGCTTTATCCCCTTCCACATGCGGACAATATCCGTTTTTGCATTTTCGATTTTTCATCACTTTCTTCCCAGAGCCCTAACTTTTTTATTTTTCTGTCCACATAGAAATATGAAGGCTTGTTCTTTGTGGGACGATTTGTACTTTTGAATGACACCATTCATTTTACCACATAGTGTACTAGAAAACGCGAACAAAATTCTAAGTGCGTTGAAATTGTAAAAAAAAATGATGACATTGTTTTTTGGGAATTTTTTTTTCCGGTGTTCATTGTATGGTAAAATGACGTAGCAATACGATTCTGCTCATCAGTATGATTATGGCGATACCAGACATGTCCAGTTTTTTTATTATTTCAGTGGTGAAAAAAAAATCTTAATTTTGAAAAATACATTTTTGCGGGTTTTGTTGCCATTTTCCGAGACCCATAATGTTTTCATTTTTCAGTTATATGATGATTTACAGTTTCTGGGGCGAAACAACGTTTTTTTCTTTATACCATTTTGGAATAGATATGACGTTTTGTTTGCTTGTTACAGCATTTTTTGTGGTATTACAGAAACAAACAAAACTTAACTTTGGCTTTTTTGAATTTTTTTCCATTTACAGTATTTACTGATCAAGTTAGTTATGTTTAAATTTTGATAGATCAGACTTTTCTGAGCGCGGCGATACCACATATGTGAATTTTTTAAATTTTTTTATTACCTTTATTTTTAATGGGGGAAGAGGGGTGATTTGAACGTTTTTTATTTTATTTTTTAAAACACTTTTTTTTTTTAAAAATTTTCACCGTACTTATTAGTTCCCTTTAGGGGCCTTGAAGCTGCGATCATCTGTTCACTTGTGCTATATACAGCAATGCCGGAGATGGGGCTAGTAAAGCCAGCACTGATTGGGCACAGGGCTCATGAAAAAACCTCCCGTGAGCCGCGGGAACGCGTGTCGACACCACTAAGGTGAGTATAGGTGTTTTTATTTTAACAGGGCCAAACATGAGAAATGAGAAATGGTTGTCCAAATAATGGACAACTCCTTTAATATGTTTGACTAAAACTTGAAGACCATGATTAACCCCTTACTGACAGGGCCAAATATTTTATATCTGACAAGAGTCACTTTAAGTAGTAATGACTCTGGAATGCTTCATGATACCCAGTGCTTTTGAGATTGTTTTTTCGTGACACATTGCACTTAAACGGTAAGTTTAGGTCGACATGTTTTGTGTTTATTTACAAAAAATATCAGAAGTATTACAAAAATTTCAAACAATTTGCAATTTTCAAGCTTTGAATGATTATCCCTTTAATTCAGATAGTCATACCACACAAAAACATTAATAAATAACATTTCCCATATCTTTGCTTTACACCAGCACCATTTGTAAAATGTTCTTTTAAATTTGTTAGCATTTTAGAAAGTGATACCATGTTAAAAACAGCGCCCCTCAACATGTTCAAAACCACTTTCGGGTAGTTTATTAACCCTTCAGGTGCTTTTCAGGAATTAATGCAAAATGGCATGACAGGAATGAAAAAAATATATTTTTACCACCTAAATAATGCTAACTTCTGAACAGGTCACTATAACCGGCAGACAGTAAGGCCATTATTTGGCTGTGAATTGCCATGGCTAACATCAGTATCACTCATTCATAATCTCAGGGTGCCGATGAGGTTAAAAAGGGAGCCCCCCATACTCTGTTAACCATCTAGATGCTGTAGTCACTATTGACAGCAGCATCTAAGGGGGTAAACGGCTATGGTTGGTGCCAACACTGATCATGGCTGTTGCAGCAAGTTGTCTGCTACAGTGTACTGACAGCTGCTGGATTTTCACCCATCGGGGGATGCTATTCACTTATATTTCAGGTCAGTAAAAAGACATATTGGTGGTCATTAAGGGGTTAATACTTGAATACCATGTAGAAATTTCTGGTAATTTTTTAAAATATGTCCAGTGAATTTACGATTCGATTTTTGTTAGTGCAGTGCAGACAGATTCCATTTAAGATTTTAAAATGCTTACCAACATAGTAATACCTGTTTCTGAGGATTAGTTCCTAGAGATTTCTTTAAATAGTATCCTATATTGTCCACATCTCTTATTTTTATTAGCAGATTTTGAATACTTCCTCTCAACATTTTGCAGAAAGTCAAATAGTTGAAGCAATGTTAGTTATCGAAAATAAATTAATGAAATCCTCTAATTGTCTTATATTAAAGGGTCTCATTTAACCATAAGCCATTGTAATTAATGCAGCTCATTTTGATATAATGAGGATACATCAAGGAAAATGTAAATCCAATTAAACATCCTCCTCATTCCCGTTGAGCAGGTTCTAAGAGTAATGGTCTCCTCTACTAATGCCTTATTTCAATACACAAAGTAAACTTCTTTTCTTGGTGAAAGCTGATAAACTCATCAATATTAATGTGTGACCCAGCCTTTAAGAATGGAGAGGAACCTACCCAGTGACCCTTCATTTTCCACCTACGTTCATTCAAGTCCAATGCTTATAAAAAAAAACACTATTCAACATATTCATCATTATTTTATTCCTCCGAGTCCAAACCTTTCGGAGCTCGAATAAAATAAACAGAATAATTTCAAGTATACTGCAGTGCTAATTTTCTGATGAGCTATTTTTCTGATTCATAAAGCTTTCAGATTGCCTCAATTTGATTTTGTCTTCAGAATTTTTATGCAACATGTGAGAAATAATACAGCTGTATTTTCTCATAATATGGAGTCGTTTTTTGTAAGCTGAGATGCGCTGGAATAACAGGCAGGTTATTATACAGATTGTATTATTAGCTAGTTAATAATGTATTATCTTTATATTTTCAAGTTGTTAATATATCGTCAGAACATGAATTATTACATTCATTACAGCAAAAAAAAATCAGATTAAAAATAAAATTGAGGAATAAAATTAATTTTGAATCAGTTCAATGACGTACAGTATATGTCATGATCCATGGACGACTTAATCTTACTTTTAGATAAAAGCTATAGAGAAACAGAGTGCACCAGGCTATAGGGTGATACCATGGTAAAAAGATATAATGGATCCAGGTAATATGCTCACCTGAGCGAGTTGTGTAGGTAAAACTCCTGTTAAAGCTCAAAATCGGTTGCTGCTGCCCCATGGGGGAAGAACTCCGCCAGGATACTTTCCAAGAAGAGACAATTCACAGTTTTAGACTGTGCTACCGAAATAATGATCCTGGATCCAGCGATAGAGATAAGCGTTTTTTATTTCACGTTTCAACGTTGGGCTGGCATCTTTATCTCAAATGTAAAAACCAACTATACCGGTAAAGTTGGTTTTTAAGTTGTGGAATAAAAAGCACTTTTCGATACTGCTAGACCAAGGACCATCTAAGGGCTCATACTCATCTGCGAGAAAAATGGATAAAAAAATCGGATTTCACTCTGACTAATGTTATTCTATGATCGCCTACTCATCTGCGATTTTTTTTCTCAGCTCAGATCGGACTGAGAAAAAAAATCGCAGGATGCTGGGATTTTTTTTCTCAGCTGAGATCGGACTGAGAAAAAAAATCGCAGGATGCTGGGATTTTCCTCATATATTGGACGGAACTCGCAAATGCAAGTCAATGGGTGCGAGAGAAAAAAAAAATCGCACGCCACTCGAACCATGCGAGTGCCTTCCGATTTGTATGCACCCAGCTCCTTGAAAACCCATTTCATCTGCCGCATACAGTAAAATCACAGCACGACAAGTCAGAATAGAATAGATAGAATACATATATATACATAGAATAGATAGATATAAAGATGTCAGTGACGTATATAATTAGTACAGTGCGTGTGTAGCTTACTATATGTGTATTTAATTAATAAATTAATACATTTCTGAAATCAAAATGGTGTGGTATCGCCTCTATTTTAATAACCAGCAAAGGTTAGGAAGACAGCTGCGGGCTGATATTAATAGCCTCGGAAGGGGCCATGGATATTGGCCCCCTCCCAGACTAAAAACATCAGCTCTCTGCCACCCCAGAAAAGGCGCATCCATAAGATGTGCCAATTCTGGCGCTTAGCCTCCTCTCTTCCCACTTGCCCTGGTACATTGGAAAGTGGGGTAAAAGGGTTGGAGTTGATGTCAGCTTTATATTGGCAGCTTACATCAAGGTCAGGGGTTAGTAATGGAGAGGCATCTATAACACGCCCCCATTACTAACCCCATAGTCACATTGTAAAAAAAAACACACCTAGAATAAAGTCCTTTATTTGAAATAATGACACATACTCCTTTATTGAAATAAACACAATAAACACACTGCACCCTCTTTTTCCATTTTTTATTTAGGAAAAAAGAAAAAGAAAAAAGCAAACTTATACTCACCTGAAGATAATCCACAGAAGCCAATGTCCTCTGTAAAAAAAACCAAAAAAGTTGACATCAACCCCAACCTTATTATCCCACTTAACAACGTACCAGGGCAAGTGGGAAGAGCAGGGACTGAGTGCCAAAATTGGTGCATCTTAAGGATGTGCCTTTTCTAGGGAGGCTGAGAGATGATATTTTTAGTCTGGGAGGGGGCTTTTTCCTAGGCTATTAATATCAGCCCACAGATGTCTGCCTAGCCTTTGCTGGTTGTTAAAATAGGGGGAACCCCATGTCATTTTTTGGGGGGTCCCCCTATTCTAATAACCAGTAAAGGCTAAGTATACAGCTGTGAGCGGAAATGAATAGCCTGGAAAGCTCCATGGGTATTACCCCCTTCCCAGGCTATAAACATCTGCCGCTAGCTGTCCGCTTTCCCTCTGCTGGTTAATAAAATTTCAGGGAATCCCACGCCATAGTAAGCTACACACGCAAAGCAATGATTATATATCTCACTTACATATTTATATCTATCTATATATGTTTAGAAGAATATGTCCTTTGAAAACTATCTTTAAATGACAGAGAATTACTTATTATGTAAAAACTAATGTTAAAATTGCATTGCATTTAGATTGCATTCGCATGTCATTCGGATGCTAGGTGTGAAAAATCGCATTGTACTCGCATGGAAAACGCATCACACTTGTATGACACTCGTCCGACTTTTCGGGAACAACATCGGACAGGTTTTTTTGTCAAGGTGATGGGTATGAGCCCTAAAACTGTGAATTACCTCTTTTATTCTTGCTTTTGACATCTTTCTTCTCCTCACCTTTGTGCTCCAAAATCACACAACTTTGTTGGGAATCAAGCCCTTGCTCAGACTTACGATTCTTAGGCTACTTTCCCATGATGAGTTTTTGGTGAGTTTTTCACGCTGCACATTTTCAAAAAAATGCAAGTGGCCTATATTGCTTAATGGGTGATGAAATGGTGTAGAAAATCTGCAACTTCAAAAACTAACCAAAAGCTCATTGTGGGAATGTAGCCTTAGAAGGACAGTGGTGGTAATTGCAGCAACCATCATTAGCAAGTTGTCCTGGGTTTAATATGGGAACTTCCATGTGGACCTTAGTAACCAGATCCTTTAAGTAATAGTGTTCCACTAAAGTATTATACTCTTGCTATCTACATTACTGACCAGGCTTGAACATTTGACCAAATACTGGCACTTTAGGAACGCTGTAAATGTAACCCGCACTCTATTCCAGAAAGATCTACAGAATATAAGGCAAATAGCACTTTTACTTCTGAGCTCTGCATGTGCCCAAACAGTAGTGGGGTATTGCCATGTTTGGGCGAAATTGTCACCTAAAGCCCCCGGTGAACATTAAAAAATGTGAAAATCTGGTATTAAGACCTTATTTCAGTGGAAAAACTATATTTTTTATTTTCATGGCCCAATGTTATACATTCTTTGAAACACTTGTGCTGTCAAGATTCTCACTACACTCCTACATAAATTCATTGAGTGGTGTGGTTTGTAAACTGGGGGTCACTTTTTGGTGGGATTCTGCTGTTCTGTCACCTCAGGGACTCTGCAAATGTGACATGGCACCTGTAAACCATTTGTAATAAAATCTGCACTACAACATGGCGTTCCTTCCCTTCTGACTTTGCACTGTGCCTGAATACTAGTTTCTGGCCCCATATAGGTTATTGTTACACCCAGGAGAAATTGTGTTACAAATCGTGTGGTCCATTTTCTTCTATTAACCCTTGTGCAAATGAAAACTTTGGATCCACAGCAACATTTTAGAGGGTGAAAAATATGTCACAGCATTCTAAAATTTCCTAAAGCACCTGCGGGATCAAAATCAGATGAATTTCATGAGAGGTGTAGCATCCAAAACTGGGTCACTTGTGTATTTTTTCTGCTGTTTTAGCACCTCATGACCATGACATGGTGATCACAATCTATTCCATCCAAATTTGCGCTCCAAAAATTCCTCAATCCTTGTTGTGTACCTAGTAGTCATTTCCAAGCACATATGGGGTATTGCATCCTTTGGTAGAAAGTGTGCAAAAAATAGTTTGGTCTGTTTTGTCTTTTTACCACTTGTGAAAAGAAAAAAAATTGAGGCTGAAGCAACATTTAAGTGGAAAAAATTTAAATGTTCATTCTATTTTTTGTTCACTTTGAGTTCATTTCTACAAAGCATCTGAAGGATTAACAAACACCCTGAATGCAGTTTTGAATTCTTCCATGGGTGCAGTTTTTTTGCAATTGTTTGGGTTTTTCTGACTTACACGACCCTGAAAATCACTTTAAATTGAAGTGGTTCCTAACAAAGTAGGCTTTCTAAATTTTGTTGAGAAAAAAAAAGAAAAATTGCTGCTAAATTTTTAACTCTTCTAACATCCTAATAGAAAAATATAACCTTTATAAATGGTGCTGATGTAAAGTAGACATATGGTAAATGTTATCTATTATGTTTGGTTTGACTATTTTTTTTTAATGGAAATAAAAATTCTAATTTTAAAGATGGCTAACTTTTCTACATTTTTGCAAAATTTAAGATATTTTCATGACCTAAATTTACCATTAACATAAAGTGCAATGTGTCATGAAAAAAATATATTCCAGAATCAATGGGATATCTAGAAGCTTTACATAGAAATTACCATATAAAGTGACAAATGTCTGTTTTGAAAATCGGGCCTGGTCAGGAAAGTGAAAACAGGTTGCAACGGGAAAGAGTTAATATTCAGGAGGGCCAATAACTTAGTCGACAATTGTGTGGTATGACAACAAACCCTCATTCACACCTTGTCTAAGCTGGATTTTTAGAGTAATAAATGAGTATAGGCTTTTGTCTAGACATTTTTACAAGTTTTAGATTTGTTGTAAGTGTTGTGAGAAAAGTATTGTAGGAATTTCATCTGGATACCGCTACTCTTATAGCTGAGCGAAGTCTCTATACAGCCTCTTCTAGAAGCACCAAAGTGTTTCTACCTCCTGTAGCTGGGAATAGTTTTCCAACCCATGCTGGGATTTGACTGTACACCTAACTCTGTGTCCCCTGTCGAGCTGCTCTGACTAGATGCTGAAGTCATGCAAGGAAACATTTTAAGTAAATACATAATGACATTGACTTTTTACATACAACTTGAGAGACATTTATGAAAAAAAGTTTTACAAAGCAGAAAATTCAAGTTTCTAATAAAAATCCTAAGTTTGTGTGAAGGGCCCTTCTCTGATCACCTCTAACAAAACAATGCACACATGACCACAATCAGATAATTACTCCATTCTTCAAGTGCCTGCCATCTTTATGTAACAGTTCATCATCCATGACTTCTGATACTTGTACATATCGTCTTCATCACAGCCGCTAACCCTGTCCCTCATTAGCCATTTATAGATCCCTAGCAGCTTTCATTTAGAGCTAAAGAAGCTGTAATTTTAGGTAATGATGTTCAAAATTTCACCAGTGAAACGCGTCGTGCACTTGTGTAACCTTCATTAATTGCTACAATGCATCACAAATAAAATATGAAGTAGAGTTGCGTATGGCTGAGTTTACAGCTCCCATGCAGACCTATGTATCTTCATGGATACAAACTACGAACCATTTGCAATCAGAGCTTACATTCATGCTCCATCAAATCTATCCCACTTATTTTTACATTCGTAGGGATGAGTGTAGAGACAGATGGAGGAAAGCAAAAGTGCAGAATCAGGCTACAAAAAGCAATAATTATTGTCTGTAAGCAGGGAGGTATATATGATTGCATAGGAGCTGTATACAACTTTAGCAAATTCTACATCATGACTATTTGCAAAGTTAAAGGGATTTTCCCATAAATAAAGTATATTTTATTCAACAGATCTTTGTATAAGGCCACGGCCCAACTATCAGTATTTGGTCAGTATTCGATCAATATTTTTTCTAAAGAGTAGGAGCCAAAACCAGGAGTGGGTGATAAATGCAGAATTGGTGACTTGTTTCTATTATACCTTTTCTCTGATTGTTCCTCACCTGGTTTTGGCTCCCACTCCTGAGAAAAAATACTGACTGAAAACTGACCAAATAGTGATAGTAGGGTTGTTGCCTAATAATAAGTTCCACAATTGGATGTGTTTTAAAAAAATGTTCCTTTGATGAGATAATCTTATAAATGTGCCGCTGCTGTGTACTGTGTAATGGCCGTGTCTGACCGTACAGGAACATGGTCTGATCATACCACATCTCCTGGGCAGTGGAGGAAGCAAAAGAGTATACAGACATTACAGCAGGGGATCACAGCTGATTCTTTTCGTGAGGCAAAACATTTCACTGCCTGTTTTTAACTCCTTCACCCACAAGGGTGGTTTGCACGTTAATGACTGGGCCAATTTTTACCATTCTGACCACTGACACTTTGAGGTAATAACTCTGGAACCCTTCAATGGATCTCACTGATTCTGAGACTGTTTTTTCATGATATATTGTACATCACGATAGTGGTAAAATTTATTTGATATTAATTGCGTTTATTTGTGAAAAAAAATTTCAAACTTTGAATTTTCATGCCCTTAAATCAGAGAGATTTGTCACACAAAATAGTTAATAAATAACATTTCTCACGTCTACTTTACATCAGCACAATTTTGGAACCCAAAATTTTTTTTGTTAGGAATTTATAAGGGTTAAACATTGATCAGCAATTTCTAATTTTTCCAGCAAAATTTACAAAACCATTTTTTAGGGACCGCATCATATTTGAAGTGACTTTGATGGGCCTTTATGACAGAAAATACCCCAAAGTGACACCATTCTAAAAACTGCACCCCTCAAGGTGCTCAAAACCACATTTAAGAGGTTTATTAACCCTTCACGTGCTTCACAGGAATTTTTGCAATGTGGAAGAAAAAAATGAGCATTTAACTTTTTTCACAAAAAAACCCCAAATAGACCCAAATTAGACCCAAATTGTTTTATTTTCGCAAGAGTAACATGAAAAAGTGGACCCCAAAATTTGTTGTGCAATTTCTCCTGAGCACGCTAATACCCTATATGTGGGGTAAAACCAATGTTTGGGGACACTACAGGGTTCGGAAGGGAAGGAGCGCCATTTGACTGTTTGAATGTAAAATTTGCTTGAATAATTAGCGGACGCCATGTTGCATTTGAAGAGCCCCTGATGTGCCTAAACAGTGGAAACACCCCCAAAAGTGACACCCTTTTGGAAACTAGACCCCTCAGGGAACTTATCTAGCTGTGTGGTGAACACCTTGAAACCCCAGGTGCATCACAGAAGTTTATAACATTGAGCCGTAAAAATAAAATTTTTAAATTTTTCCCACAAAAGTGTATTTCAGCTTCCAATTTTGCATTTTCATAAGCATAACAGGATAAATTACACCATGCAATTTGTTGTGCAATTTCTCCAGAGTAAACTGATACTCCATATGTGGGAGAAAACCACTGTTTGGGAGCACAGCAGGGTTTGGAAAGGAAGGAGTGCCATTTGACTTTTTGAATGTAAAATTTGCTTGAATAATTAGCGGATGCCATGTCACGTTTGGGGAGCCCCTGATGTTCCTAAACAGTGGAAACCCCCCAAAAGTGACACCATTTTGGAAACTAGAACCCTCAATGAACTACTCTAGATGTGTGATGAGCACACTGAACCACCGAGTGCTTCACAGAAGTTTATAACGTAGAGCCATGAAAATAAGAAAAATAAACTTTTTCCACAAAAATGATCTTTTAGCCCCAATTTTTGCTATTTTTACAAGGGTAAGAGGAGAAAATAGACCCCAAAAACTATTGTGCAATTTCTCCTGAGTACGCCGATACCCATATGTGCAGAAAATGCACTGTTTGGGCACTCGGCAGCGTTCAGAAGGGAAGGAACACTATATGACTTTTTTAACGCAAAATTGGCTGGAATCGACAGCGGACGCCATGTCAATTTCAAGAGCCCATAATTTGCCTAAACAGTGGAAACTCCCAAGTGACCCCATTGTGGAAACTAGACCCCTCAAGAATTTTATCAGGGGGATATAGTGAACATTTTGAACTCAGAGGTACAACACAGAATTTGATAACATTAGGTCATCATATTGAAAAAGTTGTCATTAGTCTTGAGCGCAAGTGCTCGCTACTTGAGTTTGCATCGAGTACTCGGGTATGCACCATGTATCGTGGAAGCTCGAGTCCCCGCCCTGCATGTTTCATTGTCATTAGACACCCAAAAAAAACATGCGGGGATCGCTCGTGCATGGCAGGCAATCCCCCCCAAGGTTTTTTGTTTTTTGGTTGTATAACAGCCGCGAAACATATGGAGCACCCGCGATTGCTAGGTTGAGGCTGTGTTCTATCATAGTATCTAAGTGCTCAGTCCAGCGTTGAGGAGCCTTTTACCCTTTTGTGCCCCGTCAGCTTTATGGTTATGTTCACAAACAGCATTTCTGCTGTTATGCAAATTAAAAATTGCTTTTTACAGTACCAGCAAAGGCTAGATTTCAGAAATCTCATGCAAACTTTTGTTTTTTTCTGACTGAATTTGAGATTTTTGAAATCTGCAAAGTGTCAATTCTTTCAGTGTTTTTGCAGCGTTTTTACCCATAAAAAGCAATGCGAAAGTGAAAAAATGCTGCAATTAACGCAACAAACGTTTTTGCAATTCAGTTTTCTTAACAATTTGACTATGGGGTTAGTAATGGGGTGTCTTATAGATGCCTCTTCATTACTAATCCCTAAACTTGATGTCAGCTGTGAATACGAAGCTGGCATCAACCCCAACCCTATTACCCCACTTGCCACTGCACCAGGGCAAGTGGGAAGAGTGTAGGCTAAGTGTCAGAATTTGCACATCTTGTGGATGTGCCTTTTCTGGGGCGGCTGAGAGCTGATGTTTTTAGTCTGGGAGGGGGCCAATTTCCATAGCCCCTTCCTAGTCTTTTAATATCAGCCTGCAGCTCTCCGCCTAGCCTTTACTGGTTATTAATTATAGGGGGGCCCCATGTAATTTCTTTGAGGGGTCCACCATTTTAATAACCAGTAAAGGCTAAGTATATAGGTATGAGCTGCTCTTAATAGCCTGGGAACCTCCATGGATATTAACCCCTTCCCAGGCTATAAATATCTGCCTGCAGCTGTCTACTTTCCCTCTGCTGGTTAATAAAATTTTGGGTGATCTCATGCCATTTTTTTAAGAAAATAATTTATTTTGTACTAAAATACATGTACAGTAAGCTACACACGCAAAGCACTGATTATCTCAATCGCATATTTCTATCTATATATATATATATATATATATATATATACTGTACGTGATGAAGAATATTTCCTTGGAAAACTAAGTCTAAATGACATAGAGAATTCCTCTATGTAAAAGTTCATGTTAAAATTGCGTTGCACTCGCCTGATAAACATTGCCTGATAAAAAAAACCTTATTACTGTTTTGCCGTCAAGTCATACTAAACCCCACTATAAGTCTTTAGTTTGCAAGTTTTTATTCCCTTGATTTTTTCGAGAAGTTTAATTTCTGTGCTAGCATAGCGCAGTCTTAATACATTGTGTTACAGGCTGGCACCACATTATAGTCGTGGATGCATTTCGTTACCTGTCACATGCTGTCACATTGTAGCGCTTCAAAGGCAGCATGACAGGTTATTGCAACACTACACCAGTATTCAAAAAATGGGCAATCGTAAATTCTTTGGCAATGAACTAATTTATCATCTGTTACATTAATTCAAACGTGGACACCCGTGTCATTTCGGTCGAGCGGATGTTTTGTGTCTCAGCTTTGAAGAATGAATGTTTCCTCTACCATTGATATGGCAGCAATGCTCTAAACAGCCAGGCACTGATGTGTTAAAAATAGCATTTTCCATCAAAACAGTTTCCATAGTGTTATCTTTTTCGGCAACCACACTGTGAAAGACCTAAAACAATCTCTCTTGCTAGGCTGTTTTTTCCATTATTCCTTTCTTCTGCCAGGTTCTCTCTTGCCAATCTCGCCTGTGTTGCCATTTAGCTAGTATGTACTGGGAATTGCTCATAATACAGTTGTAGGTCCAAATAAAGGTTACAATGAAGTGCACACAAACAAAGGGAATTCCCTACAGTAAGCCTGGCAGAGCCTTGTTGTGTATACTATTGTTTTAAAGGCTTCTGTTCTGAGCTCTTGGGATTAAATACAGGAAAAAAGAAACACCCATGAAAATGTATGAAGTAGTGGGCAATATAACCCAACAGAAAGACTAAGCGAAGTTTAGAACGGTGCAATCAGTTGGACCTTTAAAGCAAAAATTCACATTTTTAACTGAAAATATATCTAAGGGCTTGTGCACACGACCGTAATAACCGGACGACTGCTATCGGTCTTCTTGATGGATAGCAATCGTCCACATGTTATTCAATGAGGCAATGCACATATTCAATTTTTTCCTCGGACTGATTCGGTCCGAGGAAAAAAATTGCAGCATGCACGAGTTGTCTTCAACAATTGGATGGCATTCAACCATTCACGTCTATGTGTCCATGGAAAAACATCAGACCACACTCAGCTGACATACGAGTGCATTTCGATTTTTATGGACACACTGTATGTAGAAGATGGAGAAACTTTTTTTTTTCCACATCCGAGAAAATCAGATCACACTATGATCAAACTATCATCAGAGTCTGATCAGAGTGTGATTAGCGTAATTGGACCAATTTTGTCAGATAAGAGAAAATCGATCAAGCGACCCTAGCCTAAATGTGATAAAGCAGTGTTCCCCACCCTATGGTTTTGCAAAACTACGACTCATCATTCCCTGGTAAACACATGCTATTAGGTCATGTAAGGAACTAAAGAGCAACAGCTGATGATCTGCAGGTTGGGGAACATCATCATGGGGGATTGGTGACTCATAGACCTTCAATCCCTTTTACATTCTTTGCTTTTTTGACTTCATAGACTTGTAATTAGAAACATTCATGAAGTCTTGGATTTTAGATGCTCCTCAGTCGAGCCATAACAAATGTGGTCGCAGGAGGTGAAATCATTACCAGATCCATAGGGGGAGAGGGGCCAGTTGGGACCAGTAATATTTTCAACTGGATGTGCATCAGAGGAAGCACAGTGAATTGAAAACTATGGTAGAGCAGAGAGCCACTGGCTCCCTGCTCCGCACTAACTCTGCATGTTAGCAATCTAGCAAAGGCCCACAGCTGCAGAAGGTGTCAACACCCCATCACAGTTGGCTCATTAATGTCAGTGCAGAGGAGGGTGACAGAGATGTTCATCATGGGAGAGAGAGGTGGGGTTGTTTTTTTAATTGGTATATGTGATGGACCTATAGGGTCACTATTATTAGCAATGAGGGGGCAACATAAAGGAGCATTTTTTATATGTAAGGCCACATGGGAGATATTATTATTATTATGTAGGGCCAAAATACGTGGCATCATGAATGTACAGGGTCTCACTGTCAGGACATTATTAATGTATGGGAACACAATGGGGGGACATTATTGTGTGCAAGTTCAATGAAGGATGCTATTAATGAGTTTAAGGACAATGGGGAATGTTATTAGTTTGTGCGGGCACAATGATGGATGTTATTAATGAATTTAAGCACAATGGGGAGTGTTATTAATGTGTGCGGGCACAATAGGGCATGCTATTAACGTGCGCAGTCACTATGAGGGACAGTATTAATGTGTGTGGCCACAATGGCTAAGGTTGTTAATATGTGTGGACATAATGAGGAATGATATTAAGGTGTGCAGGCACAATGGGTGATGGTATAAACATGTGTGGCCACAAGGGGGGGCCCTTTAATGTGTGCAGGCACAATGAGGGATGTTATGAATGTATGCGGGCACACTGGGGAACATGAATAATGTTTGCAGGGACATTAGTTATGTTTGCGGGTACAATGGTGGACACTATTAATGTGTGGAGGCACAAATGGGGACAATGTTGATGGGTGTAAGCACAATGGCGGATGTTAATAATGTATGCAGGCACAATGGAGGATATTGTTAATTTGTGTTGGCCCAATGGGGGATGCAAGGGACATAATGGATAATGGGGACATTTATAGTGATGAGCGAGAATGCTTGCTACTGCTCGCCGAGTATTTCTGGGGTTGCTCGGCGGGAGCTCGGGTCTCCTCCCTGAATGTTTGGCGCTCTTTACAGAGCCAATGAACATGCAGGGATTGCCTGCCACTCACTGTAATGCCATAGCCATGTTGGTTGTGGCATTACAGTGATTGGCTAGCCGCACAGCGTCATCAGGTTTATATCAGACCTGGCGCCGCCATGCTTGTCACAGTCACTCCGGAATCAGACAGTGTAGGGAGAGGAGCTGCCGAGCTAGGGTGAGATTTGCTTGTTTCTAGTTAGTGTAGGTGTACCAGACTATATTAGAGACACATATCTGTCTCAACAAACATTCCTTCTGAGGACTAATACATCTGCAGAGATATCAGGCAGGCAGTGTATATAGGCATGCAGGCTGGGTATATATATCAGACTGCAGTGCACATAGCACAAGAGGCTCCATTCCAGTTTTGTCTGCTGCTGCTGTTAGATATTTCAAGAAATAGGCCCAGGTCTCAGGGGCCAGGAATATATATTTTTTGGATCTTAATCCTCATTATTTGCTTAAAAAGCAATCCAGAGAACACTGTTGTTCTGCGCCATTTGCTTGTTGGCACTGCAGAATACAGCCAGGTCCTTTCCATATTACAGCGCTAAAAATCCAGCTATTTAAAACTGAGGTTTGTCCGTCACACGGATCACATATAATTGCGCTGAAAATACTGCCATTTCTGGCCTCCATTATAAATTTGCTTCAGTGTGTCAGTGAAGCAATTGACACCAGTTTGCTTTTCAAAATAGTTCACTACAGGCTAGGTATTTAAAACTGTGTTTTCTCCATCACACGGATCACATATATGTTTTCAGAAAATACTGTAATTTCTGGCCTCCATTAAGTTTTTTTTTCAGTGTGTCAGCAAAGTTTTTGACACCGGTTTGCTGTTAAAAATAGTTACCTTCAGGCCAGGTATTTAAAACTGTGGTTTCTCCGTCACACGGATTACATATAACTTCGCTCCAAATTCAGCCATTTGTAGTGAGCGTGGAAGATACTGTCCTCCATTTAAAAAGGGCAAGGCGAGTGGCAACGGACAGGGAACTGGACGTGATGGTGATGGTGCATTCAGAGGCCGAGGCCGTGGGCAAGCTGAAATTGTGCCACAACAAACACCCACATCTTCTCGCTCGACCTTCCTGTCCCAATTCCTAGGGGACCGCAGCACACCACTATTGTACCCAGAGCAGTGTCAAAAGGTTGTTGGTTGGATAGCGGATAATGCTTCCAGTCACTTTGCCACCACCACCACCACAACCACCCTGTCTTCCACACTGTCAAGTCTCAGCAGACATGAGTCTAGACTGCATATTCCTCACTTTGATCCTCCTTCCTCCCACCATGCCGAGTGCCCGGAGACAACTGATCCCACAATTGGACACTCCGAAGAGCTGTTCACTTTTCCATTTATAGATTTGGGCCTCTAGCCCGGTCCACTTGAAGCGGGGCAAGAGGAGATCGCATGTAGCGATGCCCAAATATTTGAGCAGCCACCGTCACACGAAGGTGACGGTGGGAAGTGTCACAAGAGGCGGATGATGATGAGACACAATTGCCAGAAAGTCAGGAGGAGGACCAGGGTTTGGAAGTGGAAGACGAGAGGATGGATGACATAGTAACTGACCCAACCTGGCAGGAGGACATGCAGAGCGAGGACAGCAGCACACAGGGGGAGGGAGGCAGAGCACCCCAACAGGCAGGAAGAAGCAGTGCGGTGGCCGCAGACAGGAGGCGAGCAACCGTTCCCCGTAACACCAATACGAAGGAAGTTGCCAGTACAACTGTTAGGTCTTCCCGAGTCTGTTTTTTTTTTTAAAGACTCTGCCGATAACCCCAAAAAGGCCATTTGCACCACCTGCCAGGCCAGCATCAGCAGGGGTGGCAAAACGATCAGCCTGACCACCACCAGCATGATCAGGCACATTTCAGCAAAGCACCCGACTTTGTGGGCCGAACCCCAGGGTCCAGGAACAGTGTCTGCGGGTGGCAGCACTGATTTTTCCGTTGTTGTGCATGCAAGCCAATCCCCTGTCAATGGTGCATGCGAAGATGCCTCCTGCCCTGCACCTGTCGTTGCACACTCTCAAGTAGCAGCATCAGGAAGCACGTCCACGTCCTTGTCCCAGCGCAGCATTCAGTTGTCCATACCCCAGTCCTTGAAATGCAAGCGAAAATACGCAGCCAATGCCCCACAGGCCACACTACTAAATTCCCACATTTCACGACTGCTTGCGCTCGAAATGTTGCCTTTTAGGCTCGTGGAGAGGGAAGCATTCCGCAATCTGATGGCGGCGGCCATCCCTCAGTACTCGGTCCCCAGCCGCCACTATTTCCCCTGGTGTGCCGTCCCCGCATTACACAAGCACGAGTCCCAAAACATTAGCCGTGCCCTCAACAACGCAGTTACCGGGAAAGTCCACCTAACCATGGACACGTAGACAAGTGATTGTGGGCAGGGACAGTACATCTCGCTGACGGCACACTGGGTTAACATAGTGGAAGCCGGGACCCAGTCGGACCTTGGGACGGAACACATCCTCCCGACGCCAAGGATAGCGGGCCCTAGGTCAATCAGGGTTGCCCCCACAGTCTACAGCTCCTGCACCTCATCCCCCTCCTCCTCTTCAGCCTCCATCTCCGAAATGACCACATCAGTCACAAGCTGGAAGCACTGCAGCACTGCCTCGGCCAAGCGGCAACAGGCTGTGCTGAAGCTAATATGCTTAGGTGACAAATCGTACAATGCTGAAGAGTTGTAGACAGCTCTACAAGAGCAGGCAGATCTGTGGCTCACACCGCTGAACCTACAGACAGGCATGGTCGTGTGTGACAATGGCTGGAACCTGGTGGCGGCTCTGAGGCGAGGCGAGCTCACACACGTACCATGCCTGGCCCATGTTCTTAACCTCGTGGTTCAGTGGTTTCTCAAATCCTACCCGGAGCTGCCGGATCTACTTGTTAAAGTATGCTGCCTGTGTGCCCATTTTAGAAAGTCACCTACAGCTTCCGCCACCCTTGCCGTGTTTCAGCAGAGTTTTCAGCTTCCGGGTCACAGACTGGTGTGTGATGTCCCCACGCGTTGGAAATCTACACTGCAGATGTTGGGAAGGATTTGTGAGCAGAAGATGGCAGTTGTTGAGTAACAGCATCAACAAGGCCGTCGGTATTCAGTTCAGACTCCACATATAAGACCTCAGGAGTGGACATGGATGTCAGACATATGTACCATCCTCCAAGACTTTGAGGACTCCACCAAGATGGTGAGCAGCGATGACGCCATAATTAGCGTCACCATCCTGCTTCTCTGTCTTCTGAAATGCTCTCTGCTCACAATCAAAGAGAATGCATTGCAGGCGGAGCACGATGACATGGAGCAAGGAACCATACAGATTGATTCCACACAGCCCAGCCTCATCTCATCCCAACGTGGATTGGGTGACAATGAGGAAGAGGAGGAAGAAGAACAGGAGCTAGTTTCATGCGCTATAGACGGTACTACCTGCACAACTGTCATACCATCTGTTCAGCGTGGATGGCCAGAGGACAGAGAGGAGAAGGAGAGCATGGTCAGTCATCCTCTTGGTGAGGACATGGAAGTCTTGCCTGTTAGCAGTCTGGCACGCATGGCTGAGTTTATGTTACGCTGCCTTTCCCATGACCCTCGCGTTCTCAAAATTTTGGGTGACAGTCATTACTGGTTGGTGACACTTCTAGACCCACGCTACAAGGAGAGCTTTATATCTCTTATTCCTGAAGCGGACAGGTCTACAAAAATGGGGCAGTACCAGAAGGCCCTTGTTGCGGAACTATTAAAAAAATTTCCATCTGAAAACGCTGGCGGCAGAGGTCACAGTACATTGGACAACCAAGGAGTACAGGCGAGAGAGACACAACTTCAATCCAGCAGAGGCATGGGAACACTGTCAAAGTTCTGGGAGAATTTTCTCTGCTCCTCCCATCGCACAGGCCCTGAGGCGCGGGGTACTCTCACAAGGAGTGCAAAGTTTGGGAAGTTGCTGAAGGAGTTCCTTGCCGACCGTACCAACATCCTCTGTGATTCCTCTGTGCCTTATAATTATTGGGTATCCAAGCTGGATGCGTGGAATGAACTGGCTCTCTATGCCTTGGAGGTCCTGGCCTGCCCTGCCGCTAACGTTTTATCAGAGCGGGTTTTTAGTGCCGCTGGTGGAATTATAACTGACAAGCGCGTCCGCCTGTCAACTGAAAATGGTGATAGGCTGACTCTTATAAAAATGAACAAGGGCTGGATTGGGCCAGACTTCTCAACACCACCGAATGATAGCAGCGTAACATAAACTCAAATCCAGTGCCTTTTTTTGGGAGGTGTATTCCAATGCACCTCTTCACACCCAAGCATGGGTATACGCTTTCTGATTTTGGCTATTTGCTCTTGTCCTCCTCCTTCTCCTCATCCTCATCCTCCACCACCATATCACCAGGGTGACCGTGGTCCATGATGCAACACCCACATAATTTTTTTAAAGGGTGTTTATGATGCCCATAAAAAAATGTTTATACAGTATGTTCATGTATACCCCCCAGGGGTAAATGTTTGTCAGCCCATACACTTAGTGCATGGGCATTACAAGTATAGGTGACCCGCTCTTTTCTAATGGGAACATTTTTTATGAGGCCCTCCTCCACGTCTCTTCCAAGGGGCATTGGAGTGCCTCCAAATTTTTGGCAGCCCTTGCATTCACTGCATAGGCAAACACAATGGGAGACCCACTTCCTAATAATGGGAACATTTTTTTTCAGGAGGTCCTCCTCTACGTCTCTTCCAATGGGCATTGGAGTGACTCCAAATTTTTGTCAACCCTTGCATTCACTGCATAGGCAAATATAAAGGGAGACCCACTTCCTAATAATGGGAACATTGTTTTCAGGAGACCCTCTGACCTCCACGTCTCTTCCAAGGGGCATTGGGGTGCCTCTAAATTTTTGGCAACCCTTGCATTCACTGCATAGGCAAACACAATGGGAGACCTACTTCCTAATAATGGGAACATTGTTTTCAGGAGGCCCTCCTCTAAGTCTCTTCAAAGGGGTATTAGGGTGTGTCCAAATTTTGGACCGCCCTGCCACTCACTGCATACGCAATAACAGTATAGGAGACCCACTCTTTAGTAATGGGAACAATAAAACATAGCTGGCTGATGGCTAAGAATAATGAGGGCCGACTGCTGGCCTCTTTAAGAATAGTAAAGGCTGCCTGATGGCCCTATAAAAATAGGCTTTGTGACTTTCAGAGTCCCTCCTTAATAAATGAAAATCGATTTGTCTGATGATATATCACACACCACATGGCCAGATAAGGTTGTAGAATGTTAAAATGACATTTCCCAGTGAATGCATTTGTCTTTGTTGAAAGCAATGCAAAAGTGCAAAAACGCATCAAAAACGCTACGTGTGAACATAGCCCAAGGTGTGGAGGAGTATTTTTGTTTTTCGTTATTCATTTTGCTTTATATACAAGTCATTACCCTGGAAAGGATGTTCCTTAACATATTCCCCAGGAAAACCCATTTTGGTTTCGTTTTTTTATGTTTTATTGTGAGTCCCTAAAAGTGGAGTAATACCTCTGACAACGTTGTTTACAGAAGTGACCTAGGAGTCAGAAATGCTTCCAGGGGTCTTCCCCATGCTGTTCCCATGTAATTTGAGCACTGTTCCCATCGATTTTGGCAACTTTTAGGCCCTCTGCAGACCGCCGGGGGGAGCCGCCTGAAAAATGCTTAAGTTTCCCATAGACTTACATTGGGCTCGTGGCTCGGGTCGAGCACCCGAGTATTCCAATGTGCTCGACCCGAGCATCGAGCACCCGAGCATTTTAGTGCTCGCCCATCACTAGACATTTATATTGAGTTTGGGAGGAACTAAGAGGGACATCACAACTACAATGTATTTTTTGGGGATACTGTTATGGTAGGGGTAGTGACTGAAGAGAGATTTCTGGCATTCGGAACATCACAGCTCGTCATGAATGAGCTGTGGCATCACGCCCCCACTGCGCCCCAGGCCCTCCAAATCTCAACCCAACTGGACGCCAAAAGTAGCAAAATTTAGACACAACCCTGAGTGTCACAGGGATCATCTCCCTCAGCAAACCCTCCCCCCTCCTCCATCTTACTGTGCTGTAAAGAATGCTGTGTTCCTTAATGTGCCTTTGCATTAGAACTGTGCTGTTCTGTACTACTGGGAAGACTGTGAACTGCTGTGCTGCTAAGGAAACTGTACTGTTTGTCACTGGAGCCTGTTGCTCATAAGACTTAACTTGCACTGGCTGTGCGGCTTCTTATTAAATGCTACTGTTCTACCGTTTTATGAGGACTCTTGTCAAGTGTGTCTGGTCAGCAAATGAAACAACCTACGTGTCTCTGCCTGAGTGTCAATACCCCTGTGTGCCTGAGAGAAGCTGCAGCACATGGTCTATGGTTGCCCTGAGTAACGGTTCCCCCAGGATTCCAAAGAATTTATGTAACCTGCCTCGCCCCTATCTGAACCTAGCGGCGTGCATGTAACATAACCCTGTTAACCCTGAACACAGTTAAACTGCAGCCTACATCAGGATAGCATAACATAAATATATTCCATACCAATACCCATATAGATGAGAATACAGTAGAGATACCAATAAAAGGACCCCGGCCTTACCGCTGTATACTTGACTACTCCATAACTTGGATTGGAATAGAGTTTGGCACTTGCACTTTATCTGTATATGGAATTGTTATTTAATGGTCATTGGTACAGAGGGGTACGAAACAGTGATTGAGTTTAAAGAATCTGGCATTTGCACTTTATAGGTTTTTTGCACCTTTGATATGGGGATAGGTGCAATAAAGTATTAATATTTATCTATGGAGTATAAATCTATAATAGTCATTATGATTTCAGCTTGTGGTTGGTGGTGATTGTAATTTGAAAGTACCTGGAATTTTAACATTGATTTTAAATTGTTTGAAATAAAGATATTCATTTTAAAGTTATGTTGGTTACCTTTTGTATCTTCCTACTTTTGAAACTAGTGTAATAGAATACTAGTTTCTAGTTGTAATTAAATAATTGGGAAGCAATTATTATTGGACCTTATTGGAGTGTACAAATATATACAGGTCACACAAGGCAATACAAAGAAGTCTACAGAGGGGGTGTTCGAGATCTTCTCCACCTTTAGGGTATGTGCACACGATGCAGAAATGAAGCAGAAAATTTCTGCATCATTTCTGCATCTCCCTGGCAGAAAAAACGCATGCAGATTGTGCATGCGTTTTTCCTGCGGAATACATGCGGATTCACATGCGTTCCCCCATGCGTTTCCGCATGTGGATTGACAAGCACTTTCCAGGCGATTTTAGCATCACTTGGAAAGTGCTTGACAACTAGGTCACACTATATAAATCTATGCAACCGGCATGGATTTATATAGTGTGACCCGAGAGAGTGTACATACTTACCTCCGATGGCCCCCGGTGTCCCGCTCATTCCGTTCTCCCTCGCCGGCAACTTTGAATTGAAAGACCTGCCGACGTCAGTGTCACGTGACCCGTCACATGACTCTGACGTCAGCGCAGGTCCTTCAACTCACTGCAAAGTGCCGGGAACCAAGCAGGAGCGCTGCGCGGGCCGCCAGAAGGTAAATATACATTTATTTTTTATTTTATCCTTTTTTTACAGCTTTTTTAATGGTACCTGGGTGTGGATGAGACTCTCCTCTCCTCCACACTCGGGTACCATCCGCACATTGGAACGCGCCAATTACGCAAGTACAAATGCAGTCTTGCGGAATTGGCGCGTTCTAATGCAAGTCAATGGCGGCAAAAGCACCGCGTTTACGCCAAATTAATTGACATGCATGCGGATTTCAATTGGGGAACATTGCTGCCCTTCTACCATGCGTTTTTAATGCGTTTACGCAACTGCAAAAACGCCGCGGAAGCGCATTAAAAACGCATCGTGTGAACTCAGCCTTACAGTTTTTGGGAGCAGCATTTGAGCCAGAATTATGGTGCAATTTGAATAGTAAATTTACCCCTTTTGCGTTTATATGGTATATTATTATTATTTCCTTATTTATTTTATATGTATATGCATATATTTATTCTAAATGTATACAATCCATAAAATAATTTTTGGAGAATCTGGTAGACAAAATAACTGTTTATGATGCTAAGAAGCAATGAGATTTTTCTTCAAACCATCATCTCACCTGTGTTTAAATTCTATCTATATTGCCTTCTACGTCCTCATTTACAAAAAAGGTATCCAACCATTTCTTGACGTTATTACCTTCACCACCAGACAGAGCCTCCTCTGGTAATAAATTCCATATCTCTACTCCTTTTAATATAAAAGGCTATTCTGTCTTCTAATCTCAAGGTATGTCTTTTTGTGATCTATACAGACAGTAGGATTAAAAAGCTCCCCTACCAGTACATTGTTCTGACCTTGAATTTATTTATACATAGTAATAGGTCACATCAGGGGTTCTACACTGAATCCCAGCTAACGTAATTTATTCTATTTATAATTGCATTCCAGATATGACCCACATTCAAAAACATCAGCACACCTATGGTAAATGCTCACCTAAACAGTGGAAATGTATGTGCTGCTACAGTGACACCAAAAAATATTTTTATGTCATATAACATATGCATTATATGTTCTTAGTATATGTTTTATCAATACACTTTGTGGAAAAAACACAAAGAATAGAATTGAGAGACACTTTAGTGTAAGAAATCAATGAAGAGGAAAAGAAGGTACATCTAGCAAGGGATCCTAAAAATTTTTTTATTGCAAATCCAATATAATCCAGGCATGGAGTAGATGCAGACGCATTTCAGACTATATGTCCTTAATCATTAGATGTATGCAACGACTAAGGTTGTATAGTCTGAAACGCGTCTGCATCTACTCTATGTCTGGATTTTAATGGATTTGCAATAAAAAATATTTTTTTTTAAATCCCTCACTGGATGTACCTTCTTTTCCTCTTCATTGATTTCTTGTCATACTACATGACTGTCCATGCAGAGGAGATGCTTGGCCCGTGGGTGAGCTGAATATCAGATTACCGCAAGGTTTCCCATGACTTTTAACTTTTAGGCTATGTTCACAAGTTGCGTTTTTGCTGCGTTTTTTTCAGCAGGCAAAACCTACTCTCTTGGCAGTAAAGAAGCAACATCAAAAAAGCAGGTTTTGCTGAGTTTTTGCTGAGTTTTCTGCAGCATTTTTCTGCGTTTTTGTCATGGTACATTTGTCTCTTGTGCATGCTGATAAAGTTTAGTGCATAAAAATAAAACCTGATTCAACTTCCTCAAGTTTTGGCACCAAAAATGCAGCAAAACCTGATACCTGTGTTTTTTGCTGTGTTTTTGCAGCATTTTTGCACTACCCATTGCTTTGTATGGGTGAAAAATGCTGCAAAAAAGTTATGCAAGAAGTGACATGCTGCATTTTGCAAAAACACAGCTCTTTGACAAAACAGGAAGAAACCAAGCTGTGTCCACAAGATTCCTGAAATCTCATATACTTTCTGGTACTGTAAAATGCAGCTGAAAATTTCCAAAAAAAAAACCGCAGCAAAAAAACACTGCAAAAATGCAACATGTGAACATAGCCTACAGATATTCTGTCTATATCACAGCAGGAGCAAAGTGGATGAGAATTTATCAAAACTTATCCACCAATGGCAGATAAAATCCTTTCAGAATCCAGATGGAAATTGACCTGCAATGTGAATCAGCCCGTAACAATTGATTCTCTAGAGCAGTTGCAGATTTTTTGAGGATTTTTCCTGGTGAGTTCAAATTACATAAATTCTGCAACAAGCCACATTTTTTTTGCAAATGTTGCTGCAGATCACCCATAGAGGTGAAACTGCAGAAAAAAACCACTTTGAAAAGTAAAAGAAAAAAAAAACTCTCCAATCACCCATGGTAATGTTATCGTGATCCTTTGCCAGTTTACATGTTTTGTGATTGTTTTGTCCCATTTAGAATGCTGCTGCCTATGATCTGCTAACAATACAGCACTAGGGGACAGCAATGTACGTGGGGTTTACACTCCGCTGCCCATTAGAAATGTTTCTTCTCTTGACACATATGTATTGTTGCTTTGGGTATTCTTTTTACTTAATATTCTCATTTATTGCATTCTTCGATTTTCACTCCCCATTGGAAATTAATTATCTCGTGTAGTCTGATGCATTTGTTTTGGAGAGCTGATAGAGATGCTTGGCTTATAAACTGCTCAAAAAATAAAGGGAACACTTAAACAACAGAATATAACTCCAAGTAAATCAAACTTCTGCGAAATCAAACTGTCCACTTAGGAAGCAACACTGATTGACAATCAATCTCACATGCTGTTGTGCAAATGGAATAGACAATAGATGGAAATTATTGGCAATTATCAAGGAGTGGTTCTGCAGGTGGGGACCACAGACCACATCTCAGTACCAATGCTTTCTGGCTGATGTTTTGGTCACTTTTGAATGTTGGTTGTGCTTTCACACTCGTGGTAGCATGAGATGGACTCTACAACCCACCGAAGTTGCTCAGGTAGTGCAGTTCATCCAGGATGGCACATCAATGTGAGCTGTGGCAAGAAGGTTTGCTGTGTCTGTCAGCGTAGTGTCCAGAGGCTGGAGGCGCTACCAGGAGACAGGCCAGTACACCAAGAGACGTGGAGGAGGTCGTAGGAGGGCAACAACCCAGCAGCAGGACCGCTACCTCCGCCTTTGTGCAAGGAGGAACAGGAGGAACACTGCCAGAGCCCTGCAAAATGACCTCCAGCAGGCCACAAATGTGCATGTGTCTGCACAAATGGTTAGAAACCGACTCCATGAGGGTGGTATGAGGGCCCGACGTCCACAGATGGGGGTTGTGCTCACAGTCCAACACTGTGCAGGACGCTTGGCATTTGCCACAGAACAGCAGGATTGGCAAAGTCGCCACTGGCGCCCTGTGCTCTTCACAGATGAAACCAGGTTCACACTGAGCACATGTGACAGACGTGACAGAGTCTGGAGGTGTTGTGGAGAGTGATCTGCTGCCTGCAACATCCTTCAGCATGACCGGTTTGGCAATGGGTCAGTAATGGTGCGGGGTGGCATTTCTTTGGAGGGCTGCACAGCCCTCCATGTGCTCGCCAGAGGTAGCCTGACTGCCATTAGGTACCGAGATGAGACGCTCAGACCCCTCGTGAGACCATATGATGGTGCGGTTGGCCCTGGGTTCCTCCTAATGCAGGAGAATACCAGACCTCATGTGGCTGGAGTGTGTCAGCAGTTCCTGCAAGATGAAGGCATTGAAGCTATGGACTGGCCCGCCCCAGACTGGAATCCGATTGAGCACATGTGGGACATCATGTCTCGCTCCATCCACCAACGTCACGCTGCATCACAGACTGTCCAGGAGTTGGCGGATGCTTTAGTCCAGGTCTGGGAGGAGATCGAACAGGAGACCATCCGCAACCTCATCAGGAGCATGCCCAGGCATTGTAGGGAGGTCATACAGGCACGTGGAGGCCACACACAATACTGAGCCTCATTTTGACTTGTTTTAGGGACATTACATCAAAGTTGGATCAGCCTGTAGTGTGTTTTTCCACTTTAATTTTGGGGGTGACTCCAAATCCAGCCCTCCATTGGTTAATAAATTTGATTTCCATTGATGATTTTTGTGTGATTTTGTTGTCAGCACATTCAACTTTGTACAGAACAAAGTATTCAATGAGAAAATTTCATTCATTCAGATCTAGGATGTGTTATTTGAGTGTTCCCTTTATTTTTTTGAGTCGTATATATAGAGGGCTGGGACTATAGGATGCCATCTATTCATAGGCGGATTATAATGAGGACGATCTGGGCTACCGCCCGGGGCCCGTGGCTCCTTGGGGCCCATGGCCATATCATCCTCATTATAATGTTTTCTGCAGAGGCTGGGGGACTGCACTGTACCTTTTAGATGCCGGCCGGCTACATCACAGGGAGGCAGACACGCCCCCTGCACTGCACGCTGTATGCTGCGTCTCCAGGACTGACGTCACACAGCGGTGCCTGGAGCTGCTTCTCTTCAGCCTGCCGGAGAGGAGCTCGTGCAGCAGTGGATGGCGGTAAATAGCAAATGCAAGGTCGGGCCCAGGGCAGGATGTCTGGAGTAAGGAGGGGGCTGCAGGATGCTGCTCCCCTCCTGATGAGTTCACATGGATCCCTTAGTGTCAGGTCGGCGGCCGCTCTGCTGGGACTCTGTATGACTTATAGCCAGAGTCTGACCTTTGCTTCAGATCAGGTCGCGCTGTCAGTGCCAGGTCATCGGCTCCAACGTCACCAGATCTGCAGGAAAATGTCCTGCAATAAATCACACTGAGCCCCAGCAGAGCGACCACAGGCATCAGCAGACCAGATCATACACTGACTGATCAACCCTGAACCTACAGGACGTCACATACTATACTGCTCCATATATGATATGTGAGGTCCTGTAGGCAGGTCCATCCTGGTCCATGCTTCCGCCCATCCTGGTATATGCTCCCCCATCCTGGTCTATGCTTTCCCCCCCATCCTGGTATATGCTCACCCATCCTGGTATATGCTCCCCCCCTCACCCTGGTCCATGCTCCTCATATCCACATAGCGCGATATCCTGTTTAATTTGAATGAATACAAATGTGCAGAGTGTAAGAGTGTATTCAACAAAATGGCGCCAAAGTACGCGCATGCGCATACCACACTGTTCATATTTGTCTTCATTAAAATAGCGCCGGAAATCGCAGTATGCGCAGGCGCTGATTCCGGCGCCACACTCCTCCTCCGGCCTCTCCAGAGATGACAGGACCAAACAGGTATGGGTTTATGGTGCCTTTGCATACTGCGATCTCCGGCGTCACACTCCTCATCCTTGTCTGGGATGTGGATGTGTCTTTCTGTCTGCGGCCAGACTGCACAGGTATTGCACTTGCGCAGTCTATAGAGGCTTCTGACAGAAGGACACATCCCTGATTATACTATAGATACCAGTCATGTATTGTCATATAAACTGTACAGGGCTATACCTAGGGGAATCAGGGTGAGCATGTGACCTGGGTACAGCCGTCAGGGGGGTGCCTCCGGGCCACCTCATGCGGTGGTCAGAGGTGTCTCCCAGGCTGCTGTATTTTGCATTTGACCATTCTCTGAGCTGGCTGTGGAACCGACAGTCGATCAGAGAAGGGAGCTATGTACGGGCTCATAATGTATACAGGGAGCTATGTAAGGGCTCATATTGTATATAGGGAGCTATGTACGGGCTCATATTGTATATAGGCAGCTATGTACGGGTTCATATTGTATATAGGGGACTATGAGGGGGCTCATACTATATCTAGGGAGCTATGTGTGGGGCTCATACTGTATCTACGGAGCTATGCGGGGGCTCATACTGTATCTACGGAGCTATGTGTGGGACTCATACTGTATATAGGGAGCTATGTACTGGCTCATATTGTATATAGGAGGCTATGTGCGGGCTCATATTGTTTATAGAGAACTATGCGGGGGCTCATACTATAGGGAGCTATGCGGGGGCTCATACTGTATCTAGGGAGCTATGTGAAGGGCTCCTACTGTATATAGGGAGCTATGTGGGGGCGCATACTGTATATAGGGAGCTATGTGGGGGCACATACTATATATAGGAGGCTATGTGCGGGCCATATTGTATATAGGGGACTATGTGGGGGCTCATACTATATCTAGGGAGCTATGTGTGGGGCTCATACTGTGTGTAGGGAGCTATGCGGGGGCTCATACTGTATCTAGGGAGCTATGCGGGGGCTCATACTGTATCTAGGGAGCTATGTGTGGGGCTCATACTGTATCTAGGGAGCGATGTGGGGGCTCATACTGTATCTAGGGAGCTATGTGAGGGCTCATACTGTATCTAGGGAGCTATGCGGGGGCTCATACTGTATCTAGGGAGCTATGTGCGGGCTCATACTGTATCTAGGGAGCTATGTGTGGGGCTCATAATGTATCTAGGGAGCTATGTGTGGGGCTCATACTGTATCTAGGGAGCTATGTTGGGGCTCATACTGTATCTAGGGAGCTATGTGGGGGCTCATACTGTATCTAGGGAGCTATGTGCAGGCTTATACTGTATCTAGGGAGCTATGTGGGGGCTCATACTGTATATAGTGGGATGTCAGTATACTTAATTCTGCTCAATATTAAGTCATACAGTTAATATATTTAGTTTATTATTTTGTTAATATTATTAATATTGAGCAGAATTAATTTCAGCCTATTGGTTGGGGCTCCACAACAGTCATGGTCTCTCATGTGGCCCCTCAAGGAAATTAATCTCCCACCGCTGCTCTACTATAAATAGCGCTATGTTATGTATAGGGCTGTGTACATAATGGAAAAAAATTTCTAGCATTTTCCATTTACAGATGTGACCAAAGCATCTGTGTGTTAGTCACATGACCTATCACATAATCTATCAAAGGGGATCTTGTGACATGTCACGTGATACATCGGGTACCTGTTGGGGGGGCCCACACCTTCTAAACTGCCTGGGGCCCTGGCTACTCTTAATCCACCCCGGCATCTATTATTGAGATAGACGTCATGCTGTTTATTCATTTGCTTTAATTATGTTGTACTTTTTCTACTTATGTGAAATAATGTGTTAATTTATGCATTTGGATGTGCGCAGAATTAAAGGGGTATTCCAATCTCCTAGATCCTATACCAATATGTAGTAGGTGTAATAATAATTTTAGCAAATCCCTCCAATTAGAAATGTAGTATAGTTTTTCTGATTCGCTATGTCTCTTTCCTCATTAGCAGGGCATTGCAGGACCTTAGGTATCCATGGTTATGGCTACTGATATAGTGACAGTTAGTTAGCAAGTTGCTAGTGGTCATAACCATGGAAACCTAAGGTCCTGCAATTCCGGCACATGAGGAAAGAGACCTAGCGAATCAGAGAAACTATACTACATTTCTAATTGGAGGTATTTGCAAATGTTATTATTACATTTACTACATATTGGGATAGGATCTTGAAGATGGGAATACTGCTGTAGGGACTATTGTGGACGTTCACAATGAAGCTTTTTTTTTCTTCATTGCATGCCAAGAGCCCTAGCTTTTCTATTTACCACGCCGTATGAGGTTTTTTTTTTTTTTGCAGAATGAGTTGTATTTGTCTGTAGCACCATTTTGACATACATATAACTTCCTATGGGTATTATTTTTAGCAAATTTTTATTTACCCTTCATCAAAAGGAATAATGAAAAAAAATTAGCAAGGCAGCTATTGTTTTCTACTATTTTAAATGTTATGCTTTTCACTTTGCTCCACAAAAGAAATGTTAATCTTATTCTGTGTGTCCGCAGAAAGGAAAGTACGTGTGAATGGAGCCGTAAGCAGTAATAACTACATGTTCCAGCTACAGAAAAATGATAATACATGTACGTAAAAGTCAGGCATGAAAATGTGGTCTTTTACTGACAGACAGCTTATTATCTCCTGCCTTGGAAGAATATAATATTCTTTACTAATTGACAGATCTGGAGGCCATTGTTAGCTTCCATCTGCTATAGTACTGTAGCCCATGGGCACCCTGATATCTCGATTTGGAGGGGTGAGGAAATGATGGGGTGACAGATGGATGTTCTTCTTCTGTCAGGTTCCATAAATGCAGCGGTTAGTATAGACCATGGCATTTATGGAGTTAACTGTTTTGGATGGCATATAGCTGCAATCCTGGCCTCTGCAAAAGGAACTCAACTGTATGTTACAACTCCTAAAGCAGATGGCACGGGCACAGCTCCTGTACACTCTCCATCCCAGCGATGCTTTAGTATGTCATAATGCAGCAAATTATTCATCCCTGTGACAGACAGCCATATTGAAAATAGGGCAAGATCTGACTGGCTCTTTGTGCCGCTCCTTGTGCTTGTCTGCATTGCAGAGTGGCCTTACATTGCATGTACTATTCTGGTCCTTAAAATGATCTAGAATTATGCATGCTGCAATTTTTCCAAAATTGGCCTTGTGCACTGGCTATAAGGTGTTTGTGTGCCTTTCAACTGCACACAAACCCATTATTCACTCTTCTGACCGAGCCCTTACTGCAAACACCTCTGGCCTAACTTTAAAGGGGTTGTCCAGTACTATTGATAATGCCCCAATGTATTTTTATGATGAATAGAAGCTTCTTTATAAATACCTTCATCTGATGTTTCTGCCTGTGAGTGGCGCTATCGCTGGCCGCTCACCAGGCATCACGTGACCCCTGGCTGCAGCCGACTCTGACATCCGCTGATGTCACGTCATGTTCCGGATGCAGCCGGGGGTCTCTCTCTGCTGCGTTCTATGGTGAGTGATGGGCTGGGTGCGAGGTTGCCCTGCGCGGCACACCCTGCATTCAACGTGCACTTTCCCTCTCCTCATTCATTGGGAAAGCACATGGTGGATGCTAGGTGTGACACGCGGGGTAACCCCGCCCACAGCCCAGCATCCACCGCGGGGACCGTGTCACCAATGTCACGCCTCACTTTGACGTGACATCAGCGGGGGGTCACATGATGCCAGCGATAGCGCCGCTCACAGCCAGTAACAGCAACGTAAGGTACTTACGAAGACACTTCTTTTAACCGTAAAAATACCTTGGGGCATTATCAAAAGTACTGGATAACCCCTTTAATTGAACAAGTTGAAATCAAACTTATCAGATGCTTGCTTCTTCTATGGCTAGGTTCACATTTGTTTCTAGCTTCCGATACTAGACCACGATGCAGATTCCAACATTTCTTTATGCTCCTCTATTTATTCCGGAAAACGTTGCACACCATGACAGAAATTGGAAACCCATGCAAAACTCCTTGCAGATGTTGTCCTTGGTGGAAATTGAACCAAGGACACCAATGCTTAAAGGAATCAGTGCAAATTGCTGAGCCACTGTGCTAGCCATATGTGTCAGATACAAATGCAAAAATAAAACTAAGGTTACGTTCCCACAATGAGTTTTGCTGAGTTTTCGAAGCTGCAAAATTTTGCTGTTCCCGAAACACAGCATCTTACAATTCCAGCAAAGTGGATGGAATTCATAGAAATCTCCTGCCCACTGTGCTTTTTCTATGCAGCGTAAACTGACATGTCGTGCGTGCTTTAAATATGCAAAATATCAATTTCTCTTGCGGGTACGATGAGTTGTATGTGGAGATTTTCCCCATAGAATTTAATTAAATTCAGAAAATCTGCAGGGAAAAAATGCATATTGCATAATGCGTTTTTGTGTGTTTCTGCTGCCAAATATCAGGAAGAATCAAAAATAAAGCAGCTTTATTTAACCACTTTACTCTTGAGGGTGGTTTGCACGTTAATGACCAGGCCAATTTTTACAATTCTGACCATTGTTACTTTATGAGGTAATAATTCTGAAATGCTTCAACAGATCCCACTGATTCTGAGATTGTTTTTTCGTGACATATTGTCCTTCATGATAGTGGTAAAATTTCTTCAATATCACTTGCGTTTATTTGTGAAAAAATTGTAAATTTGCCAAAAATGTAAAAAATTTTGCAATTTTCAAACTTTGAATTTTCATGCCCTTAAATCAGAGAGATATGTAACACAAAATAGTTAATAAATAACATTTCTCACATGTCTACTTTATATCAGCACAATTTTGGAACCCAATTTTTTATTTTTTTTGCTAGGAAGTTCTAAGGGTTAAAAGTTGACCTGCGATTTCTCATTTTTCCAACAAAATTTACAAAAGCATTTTTTTAGGGACCACATCACATTTGAAGTGACATTGAGGGGCCTTTATGACAGAAAATACCCAAAAGTGACACCATTCTAAAAACTGCACCCCTCAAGGTGCTCAAAACCACATTCAAGAAGTTTATTAACCCTTCAGGTGCTTCGCGGGAATTTTTGGAATTTGGAAGAAAAAAATTAACATTTCAATTTTTTCACAAAAATGTTACTTTAGAGCCCATTTCTTTTATTTTTGCAAGGGTAACAGGAAAAAATGGACCCCAAAATTTCTTGTGCAATTTCTCCTGAGCATGGCAATACCCCATATGTGAGTGAAAACCACTGTTTCGGCACTCGGAAGAGAAGGAGCATCATTTGACTTTTTGAATGTAAAATGTGCTTGAATAATTAGTGGACGCCATGTTGCGTTTGGAGAGCCCTTAATGTGCCTAAACAGTGGAATCCCCACACAAGTGACACCATTTTGAAAACTAGACCCTTTAGGGAACTTATCTAGATGTGTGGTGAGCACCTTGAACCCCCAGGTGCTTCACAGAAGTTTATAACATTGAGCTGTAAAAATAAAATGTTCACATTTTTCCCACAAAAATGTTTTTCAACCCCCAATTTTGCATTTTCATAAGGGTAACAGGAGAAATTACACCATACGATTTGTTGTGCAATTTCTCCTGAGTAAGCCGATACCCCATATGTAGGAGAAAACCACTTTTTGGATACACAGCAGGGTTCGGAAGGGAAGGAGCGTCAGGCTGTGTGCCCACGATGCCTTTTTGTAAGCGTTTCCGCAGCGGCAAAAACGCTGCAGAAACGCTTGAAAAACGCATGGTAGAAGGCCTGCCATGTTCCCCAATGATAATCCGCATGTGCTGTGCACATGCTGCGGAAATTTCCGCTGCGGATTATCATTGCAGAAAAAAACGCAGCACTACCAATTATTTTGCGGAAATGCTGCGTTTTCGCCGCCATTGACTTGCATTGGAACGCATGGATTCCGCATCACTGTATATGTAGATGCGCATTCCATATGTTCCAATGTGCGGATTGTACCCGGGTGTGGAGGACAGGAGACTCTCCTCCGGACCCGGGTACCATAGAACCTGTGAAAAAAAGAATAAAATAAAAAATAAATGTTATATTTACCTTCTGACGGCCCCCGCTGCGCTCGTCCTCCCATGCCGGCAGATCGCGGTGGACTGAAGGACCTGCGCTGACGTCATAGTCATGTGACGGGTCACGCGATGCTGACGTCGGCAGGTCCTTCAGTGTACCGCGATTTGCTGGCAGCCAGGACGGAGCGAAGCAAGACTGCGGGGGCCATCGGAAGGTAAGTATAGATTTATTTTTTTCTTTTAAACATTCTTTACGGTCACACTATATAAATCCATGCCGTTTGCATGGATTTATATAGTGTGACCAAGTTGACAAGCACTTTCCAAGTGATGCTAAAATCGCTTGGAAAGCGCTTGTCAACCTGCATGCGGAAATGCATGTGAAGAACGCTTCACATCCGCATGTCCCTGGCAGGAAAAATGCATGTACAATCCGCATGCGTTTTTGATGACAGGGAGATGCAGAAATGCTCAGGGAAAATCCAGAGCATTTCCGCATCATGGGCACATAGCCTTATTTGACTTTTTGAATGTAAAATTTGCTTGAATAATTGTTGCTTTTGAAGAGCCCCTGATGTGCTTAAACAGTGGAAAAGGCCCACATGTGACCCCATTTTGAAAACTAGACCCCTCACAGAACTTATCTAGATGTGTGGTGAGCACCCTGAACCCCCAAGTGCTTCACAGAAGTTTATAACATGGAGCCATGAAAATAAAAAAATCAAACATTTTCCACAAAAAAAGATGTTTTAGCCCCAAATTTTTTATTTTCACAACGGTAAGAGGAGAAAATAGACCCCAAAAACTTTTGTGCAATTTCTCCTGAGTACGCCGATTCCCCATATGTAGGAAAAATACACTGTTTAGGCGCACGGCAGGGTTCAGAAGGGAAGGAGCACTGTGTGACTTTTTGAACGCAAAATTGGCTGGATTTGAGAGCGGACGCGCATGTCGCGTTTGGAGAGCCCCTGATGCACCTAAATAGTGTAAACCCCCCACAAGTAACCCCATTTTGGAAACTAGACCCCTCAAGGATTTTATCAAGGGGTATAGTGAACATTTTGAATTCAGAGGTACGACACAGAAATTGATAACATTAGGTCATCATATTGAATAAGTTGTCATCAGTCTTTAGCGCAAGTGCTCACTACTTGAGTTTGCATCGGGTACTCAGGTATGCACCAAGTATCGTGGGTGCTCGAGTGACATACTCAAGTCCCCGCCCCGCATGTTTCACGGTTGTTAGACACCCAAAAAAAAACATGCGGGGATCGCTCGTGCATGGCAGGCAATCCCCGCAAGGTTTTTTTGGCCGCAAAGCATATGGGGCAGAGAATTGAGCATGTCACTCGAACACCCGCAATACTCGATGCATACCCGAGCACCCGATGCAAACTCAAGTAGCTAGCACTTGCGCTCAACACTAGTCGCCATATCGTCATCATTTTTTTTTCTTTACTTTTGAAAAAATCCCAACCCTAACCTTAGCCGTAGCACAACCCTAATCCTAGCACAACCCTAACCCTAGCACAACCCTAACCTTAACTAGCAGAACCCTAACCCTAGAGTTTATTTTTTACGCCTTTCCTCATGCAGTATAAGTTATTAGACAACTTTATTCTTCGGGTCGGTGCGGTTACAGCGATGCCAGATTCATATTGGGTTTTTATGATTGACAGCTGTCACACACCAAAAGACCCTTTTTTTTGCAAAGACTAGTATTTGCATCTCCATATCTTGAGAGCTATCATTTTTCCATATTTCAGCCAACAGAGTCATGTGATGGCTTGTTTTTTGCGGGACAAGTTGACGTTTTTAATGGTACCATTTTCAGGCACGTGACATTTTTTGATCGCTTTCTATTCCGATATTTGAGAGGCAAAATAAACAAAAACCAACAATTCAGGAATTGTTTTTTTCTTTTTTATGCCATTCTGCGTGTGTTAAGATTGGGTCAGTACGTTTATAGCATTATTTTTAAATATTTTTACAATTTTTTTTTCACTTTCTGACACTTTTTTAACTTTTACACTTTGTCCCACTATAGGATTTTTATTTTTTTAACCCAGATCGCTTGCACAGCATAGAAGCTGCAGCAGCATCTCTATACTATGCAGGCTGCAGCCCTGCACACACAAGTTAGTTAGACTGCTCACTGAGCACGATCTACCTAATTTCCTGCTGTCTGGTGACTCGGATGTCATCATGAGGAGAGGAGGTAAGTAACGGCGCTTATCTTCCCTAGCTCCCGGAATGCTGCGATTGACTTTGATCGCAGCATTCCGGTGGTTAATGTGCTGGGAGGGGTGCGGCACCGCTCCTAGCACATAGCACCGGGTGTCAGCTGTGAGAATCAGCTGACACCCGATGGCGATCGCTCCGCACAGCTTGTGTGCGGGAGCGATCACATTTCGCGTAATAGTACGTCCCTGGCCAATTGGCCCAGGGCACAAGAACGTACTATTACCACAAATGTCAGAAAGAGGTTAAAGCATGACACAGCTAAAAGAGAGAAAAAGTGCATTTTCAAAAATGTTATAAAAATGCACCAAAAAAAAAAGCACTCAAAAATGCAATAAATAGGCAAATAACCTAATGTAACTAATAGGTCTATGTTTGGATGCAACATTTTTTAATGTAAATAAGAAGCTGCAAAAGCTATGAGATTTCAAAAATCTCATGCACACGCTTTATTTTTTTTTCCCTAGCTGAATTTGAAAATTGCAGCTTTTTTTAATCTGTAAAATGTCATTTCTTTCAGAGTTTTTGCAGTGTTTTTTGTGATTAAAACTAACTTCATTAAACAAGAATTGTAAACAAATCACACATGAAATCCACATAAAAAAATGCAGCTAAGCGCTGAAAAAATGCCGCAAAAGAGCAGCAAAATCTGCATTTTGAATGCATTTTTTGAGAGCTGGTTATGGCTGCAGAAAAAAATGCTGCAAAAACGCTATTTGTGAACAAAGCCTTATACTACAAATCAGAGTATACTGTACTATACATCACTATTTTTACTTTTTTTTTGTGAGGCATGGTAATAGGATTATTTATTTGAGTATTTAATAGTATATTTCACCTGAATGCAAATAATGAAATAGTGTATCATTATTTTGTACAGTCTCCCATTACAGCTCCACGGTGTCACAGCTAAGCAAAATTATTTTAATATAATATACAAAGACTTAATAATAACTTGCAATTGAAATAATTCACCTTATTGTATACTGCACATTTTTCTTGAACAATAGCTATTATTTTGTGATTTATTCTAATCACATTGGTAAGAGGTATGCAACATGCAAACAGATTTTTGACTGCATACAAATGAATTAATGAATAAGTTTACCTATTGGGCTCTAAGTAAAATTTCTCAAGCAATTCCCTGGAGGAATCAACAAGAGCAATGAAATCTTGAAGGGTTGTCCAGTGCTGAGCTGAGAATGGCCACTAACCAGTGTTCAGAATTGTGTTGTTCTGACTTTGTACCCTGTGTACATCCAGCCTCCAGAAAAACTGCAGACAGTCATAGATAATCAGTGGGATGTGTCAGACCTCCAACGATCTCATATGGATGACCCACGTTAGGAGTAGGTCAACATCTAAGTCACAAACTAAGGTTCATGTGTTGATGCCTATAAACTCATGCTCTTGCTTATGCAACTCAACTGGAACTAAAGGTATTTGGCAAAAGGCAGAGAGCTTCATAGAGGTAAGTCGAGCCACAGATAGTCCACGTATTGTTTTATGGTGCAACGTATGGAGCCATACTGGAGAATGTGATGGTTCCAATACTCCAATGTAGGACTTTAGAACATGAAGTTTCTCAAACCTGTTTGCCAAGAAATAATCTACCGTATTTTTCGGACTATAAGACGCACCGGACCATAAGACGCACCTAGGTTTTAGAGGAGGAAAATAGAAAAAAAATTAAGCAAAAAATGTGGTCATGATGCACTGCTGTGAGGGAGGGGGTCTGCTGCTGACACTGGTATTGGGGTAATGTCCCCCAATTCTGTTAATATCCTCCATCCTGGTATGTATGGCCCCTCCTTCTTGGTACACGTGGCCCTCATCCCCATCCTGGTATGCGTGGCCCTAATCCCCATCCTGGTATACTTGGCCCTCATCCCCATCCTGGTATGCATGACACCCCAATCCCCCATCCTGGTATGCATGGCACCCCTTGATCTCCCATCCTGGTATGCATGGCACCCCTTGATCCTGGTATGCATGACTCCTTTTGATCCTGGTATGCTTGGCACCCCTTGATCCTGGTATGCATGGCACTTCTTAATCCTGGTATGCATGGCACCCCTTGATGCCCCATCCTGATATGCATGGCACCCCTTGATTCCCCCATCCTGGTATGCATGGCACACCTTCATCCTAGTATGCATGGCACCCCTGATCCTGGTATACATGGCACCCCTTGATCCTGGTATGCTCGGCACCCCTCCATCCTGGTATGCATGGCACCCCTCATCCTGGTATGCATGGCACCCCTCCATCCTGGTAGGCATGGCACCCCTCCATCCTGGTAGGCATGGCACCCCTTGATCCTGGTATGCATGTCACCCCTTGATCCTGGCATGCATGGCACCCACTGATCCCCATCACGCTGCCCACAAAAAAAAAAATAAACAGTTAGGCTATGTGCCCACGATGCAGAAATGAAGCAGAAAATTTCTGCAGCTTTTCTGCATCTCCCTGGCAGAAAAAACGCATGCAGATTGTGCATGCATTTTTCCTGCGGAATACATGCGGATCCACATGCGGATTCACATGCGTTTCCGCATGCAGATTGACAAGCGCTTTCCAGGCGACAGCATCACTTGGAAAGTGCTTGACAACTAGGTCACACTGTATAAATCCATGCAAACGGCATGGATTTATACAGTGTGACCGTAAAAATAAAATAAAATAAAGCTATACTCACCCACGATGTCCCGGCGTGGCTGCAGCGCTGCTTCCTGGCTGCCGGGATATCGCGAGACAGAGCGGTGAAGGGCCTGCGGTCACATGACTATGACGTCACCGAAGGTCCTTCAGCGATGCCGGCATGCAGAGAAGCCTTCGGAAAGGTGAGTATAAACTTTATTTATTATTTTATTCTTTTTTTTACAGGTACAATGGTACCCAGGTCTGGATGAGAGTCTTCTCTCCTCCAGAACTGGGTACCATCCGCACATTGAGACGCATAGAATTCGCTTGTAGAAATGTACAGACACGCATTCTATGCGTCTCAATGCAAGTCAATGGCGGCCATTCTGCTGCGCTTCCGCAAAATTAAATGACATGCTCCGGATTTTTGTACGCAGCATAAGGCTATGTGCCCACGATGCAGAAATGAAGCAGAAAATTTCTGCAGCATTTCTGCATCTCCCTGGCAGAAAAAACGCATGCAGATTGTGCATGCGTTTTTCCTGCAGAATACATGCGGATTCACATGCGTTTCCGCATGCAGATTGACAAGCGCTTTCCAGGCGATAGCATCACTTGGAAAGTGCTTGACAACTAGGTCACACTGTATAAATCCATGCAAACAACATGGATTTATATAGTGTGACCGTAAAAATAAAATAAAATAAAGCTATACTCACCCCTGATGCCCCGGCATGTGCTGCAGCACTACTTCCTGGCTGGTTCCCGGCTGTCGGCATATCGCGAGACAGAGCGGTGAAGGGCCTGCGGTCACATGACTGTGACGTCACTGAAGGTCCTTCAGCGATGCCGGCATTCAGAGAGAAGCCTTCGGAAAGGTGAGTATAAACTTTATTTATTATTTTATTCTTTTTTTTACAGGTACAATGGTACCCAGGTCTGGAGGAGAGTCTCCTCTCCTCCAGAACTGGGTACCATCCGCACATAGAGATGCATAGAATTCGCTTGTAGAAATGTACAGACGCGCATTCTATGCGTCTCAATGCAAGTCAATGGCGGGGCTTCCGCAAAACTAAATGACATGCTGCGGATTTTTGTACGCAGCATAAACACTGCAGAAAAATCCGCAGCATGTGCATAGAACATGCAGAATAGAGATGAGCGGTGTTCGACTAGAACTGTTCGCCAATCTCAAATTCGAGCTGTTTTGGGCGGTGTTCGAGTTGTTCGACGAACCCGAACGATTTGCAAAAAATTCGGCTGTTCGAGGTTATGTTCGATAACTGTTCGTGCACCAAAAGCGTGTCCTGCATGTCTGGTGCTATTTAGAGCACCATTCATGCAGGGATTGTCTGCCACTCACTGTAATGCCACAGCCATGGTGGTTGTGGCATTACAGTGATTGCCCAAATCGATGGGAACAGTGCTCACAGTGAAACATGAAAAGCCGGCAATTCAGCAGCGGCATACACCGGTACCCGACAATTTAGAACCGAAAGAATAGAGCTTCACACATAGATTAGATAGATATAAACATGTCAGCCACATATATACGAAGTACAATGAAAGTGCTGCTTACTGTACTTGTCATTTAGCGTAAAGGATTTATCAAAAAAAATAATAGTGTTTTCATGCACCGTCTCTTTAAAAAAGCCGGCCGGCAATTCAGCATCTGTACCCGACAATTTATAACAGAAAGAATAGAGAATCACACATAGATTAGATAGATAGAAACATGTCAGTCACATATATATGAAGTACAGTGACAGTGTTGATTACTGTACTTGTCATTTAGTGTAAAGGATTTATTTAAAAAAATAATAGTGTTTTCATGCACTGTCTCTTTAAAAAAGCCGGCCGGCAATTCAGCAGCGGTACCCGACAATTTATAACAGACAGAATAGAGCATCATACATAGATTAGATAGATAGAAACATGTCAGCCACATATATACGAAGTACAGTGACAGTGTTGCTTACTGTACTTGCATTTAGCGTAAAGGATTTATCAAAAAAAATAATAGTGTTTTCATGCACTGTCTCTTTAAAAAAGCCGGCCGGCAATTCAGCAGCGGTACCCGACAATTTATAACAGACAGAATAGAGCTTCACACATAGATTAGATAGATAGAAACATGGCAGTCACATATATATGAAGTACTGTGACAGTGTTGGTTACTGTACTTGTCATTTAGTATTAAAATAAAGGATTTATTATTAAAAAAATTGGCGTGGGGTTCCCCTTAATTATAGGCTCTAGCGGAGGTTAAGCAGACGGCTGGGGCAGATGTTTGAAGCCTGGGAAGGGGGTAATACCCACGGAGCTTCCCAGGCTACTAATATCAGCCCCCAGCTGAATACATAGCCTTTACTAGCTATTAAAATGGGGGACCCCCCAAAAAAAATGACGTGGGGTCCCCCCTAATTTAATAGCTAGCAAAGGCTAGGCAGACAGCTGGGGGCTGATATTAATAGCCCAGGAAGGGAGCCATGAATATTGGCCCCCTCCCAGGCTAGAAACACCAGACGTCAGCCGCCCCAGAAATGGCGCATTCATAGGATGCGCCAATTCTGGCACTTAGCCTCGCTCTTCCACGCTGCCCTGGTGCGGTGGCAGGGGGTAATAGGGTTGGGGTTGATGTCAGCTTATAATGCCAGCTGACATCAAGCCCAGGTTAGTAATGGAGAGGCGTCTATAAGACACCCCCATTACTAACCCCATAGTCAAAGTTAAAAAAAGCACAAACACCCAGAATAAAGTCCTTTAATTGAAATAAAGACACAATCCTTTATTGTTCTAAATTAAACCATACTTACCATCACACCCATTCCAGCTGAAGCCAACGATCTCCTGCAATAAAAGAAAAATAATAAAGCAACCTCATCCTTACCTTTCCATGGTTCCCACGACAGCTTCAGCTCTGCTACATCGAGATGACAGGCTGGACCGCAGCAGAACGCTGCCATCCAGCCTGTCATCCCGCAGACACTGAGAAGCGCAGGCTTGCTTGCGCTGCTCAGCGTCTCTCTGTGACGACATCCAGATGAGCCGAGTTCATGTCCAATGAACTCGGCTCACCTCATGCACGTCACTGACAGCGTGGGAAAATTCTCAAGCTGAAGGCTCACAATCGGAATTCCCTATCAGTATGTTTTTGGAGTGTGGGAGGAAACCGGAGAAACCAGAGGAAACCCACGCAATCAAGGGGAGAACATACAAACTCCTTGCAGATGTTGTCCATGGTGGTATTGGAACTAGGGATTGGAATTCACTAGCCACAGAGCCACCGTGATGCACTAGCCACTGTACTTACATTATTTTCTGGGTGGATAATAAACTGCTTAATACTGTATCAGTTTTATGGGTGAAATTTTATAAAATCTCAACTACGAATACTGAGAAAATTGACAGCAGAAATTGACCAAGGCTGCAAATTTCTTATCCACAGCATGTCAATTTATGCTGCAGTATTGCAACATGGATTTCCCTTTTACTGTGCAAAGGAAAAATTTGCACCATTGGATTTGCTGTGGCTACGTCCTACGTTACAGTGCTTTTTGGCATAGATCCTTCTCTGTTCAGGGGTGAATATAACCCCCACCTGCATTCCATTAAAGGGAGCAACCTGTCACAAGAAAAAATGCTATTAATCTGTAGATATGGGGTTAATTTTCAGGTTAATAGCATTACTAACCTGCCCAGTGCCTGCACATAGTTGAACACTGCAGGGGAAAAATTAAATTTATTCCCCCCCCCCCCGGCAGCGTTCTGGTTTCAGTCACGGGGGCAGCTAACCGCACCCCAAGCCCTGACTGACAGCCGACCCCACTGCAGAGCCAGGTGTCAGTCAGGGCTGGGGGTGCGGCTATGTATTCTCAGAGCGGTGACTGAACCAGTGCTGGCGCCACACCCATGACTGAAACCGGAACACCCTGCACTGTTCAGCTAAGTGCGGGTGCCGAGAAGGTTAATAATGCTATTAACCTGCAGATTAAGGCCATATCTGCAGGTTAATGGTGTGTTTTCTGGTGACATGTTTTCTGCCACAAGAGGTGGTGAGTTCTCCTACAATGGACGTCTTCAAACAGAGGCTGGACAGACATCAGTCTGAGAAGGTTTAGTGACTCCTGCATTGAGCAGGGGGTTGGACACAATGACCCTGGACGTCCCTTCCAACTCTAACATTCTAGGATTCTAGGTTCCTTTTAAAGAAAAATCTCTTGCTGAACACTATTATAAGTGTGCTGTCTCTTGATTCTCCAAGCTTGTTCATCACAACACCTCTTATCCGGCCTTACACATCAACTCCAGTGTGCCCATTGCGCCCAGAAAGGCTTTTCCAGGAATGTAAAAATGAGAATAAGATGTGATCATTTAAAAAAAATTACCATTACTCACCAATGAAATCCCCTGTCACTCCAATTTTGACACTCTGGAAGAAGTCCCCTTCAGTCTTTGATTCCTTGTCCTGCAGTAATGACCTCACATACATACATCATGACCACTGCCAATAATCACTAACCAGTGCCAAACATGCTAGTGTAGCACACCGAGGGCTCGGTTGCTACAGGGGTATTGCACCTCAAACCAGAGGTGTGATATTCCACTCCCGGGTAAGGATGGAGTGTGGACCAGGACTCGTTTAGCTGCATGCACCACACACACCCCATTTCCGAGGGACAGGTCAACGGTGCTCCCACTAGACAGAAGTGCAGGCACGACAGCATCTGTCCCTGGCTGGAGTGGGGCGGGGGGTGGAATACCCAGTGGAGTAGGAGCAGATAGGGGTGGGTTTCTGGGCATAGGCAGGAGCCCATTGGTTGCTAGTCACCTGGGCTCACACATGGAGGGAGGTATATAAGGTGGGCACCATCTTAGGACAGTAGTCAGTTGAGCCAGTTCAGAGAGGAGTTCATCCAGAGAGGGCTGACAGGGAGCTGTGGCTCAGTCTGGGCCCAGCTCCAGAGGCAGGCCTGGAGTGGAGGCCAGAAACAGCAGAAAGAGAGAGGAGAATGAACAGAAAGGAAAGTAAGGAAGGAACAGGAACAGAGGAGAAAGGAAGCAAGGAACACAGAGAAAGGCCCAGAGACACGAGGACAGAAGGAACCCCATATGCCCAGGAGATACAGGGTGAAGGGTTGGCAGAACAGGGTACCGGAACCCAAATTGGTGGAGGCAACAAATTCCTCAGCCAAAGACCGGAGGTTGTTACCACATCTTGGTGCGACCCCTCACTACATCCACCAGGAAAGCATACCACATAGGGTCAGGGAAACCGGAGATAGGTTTCGCCAAGAGAAGGCCCGAGGAAGCTGGACAAAGGTGGGTCACTGGTGGGGACGGCCAGAGAAAGGAAAGGAAGGGAGCCCTGCGCCACGCTCTGGAATTGCCTGGGAGTTGGTCGAGCCCCTTGCCTGGTGAACGCAGCACGGCTCAGGCGGGCCCTCATGTGCACAAGTGACCAGAATAACAACTGTGAGTAAAGCATTGGAAACTGCACCACAAGTCTCTGTGTTTCATCGCCGCACCAGCACCATCAGTACTGGGACGCTCACACCATCACTCCCATCATCCCCACTAGCTGCCCTGAGGCAATACTTCTCCCGTGGGGAGTTATTCCATACTCGGCTGCGCAAATTACATCAGCCTCAGCGGTCTGCAGCGCAGCGGCGGTCCCCACTGACCGCAATCCACAGGTGGCGTAGTCGGACATTATTATTACCTAAGACTGCCACTGAATTGACCACCCTGGGCACGGACCGGGTCACCGCCACGGAGACTACAACCCCCAGCAATCCGGCTCTGGGTATTCCCTGCACAACACAGGCCCAGGGGGCGCGTAAATTTTGGCGTAGTCGGCAGGATCTTTACCAACCCGCCACAAGCAGGTATTGCGTGCCTGAAGAAGATTGTGCATGTACCTTGAAAAGAAGTCTCCCGCCATTTCCAGAAGTTTCCCGCCATCCGGAGTCGTTTCCCGCCATCCGGAGCCTATTCCCGCCATCAGACGCCATTTTGGACCGTTTCCCGCTATCTTCATCCGTTTTTCCCGCCCTGGCAGAGCAGACGCCATTATGTGCGCCCCAAAAGACAGCAGGAAGCCACCTCCCATCGTGGGCCAGGTCCCAGAATGGCGCCAAAGAAGGAGCCCACCCCCACCAGTCATGAATGCAGCAGTGGAGATGTCCATCAACGTGGGGGGGCTGCCCCTAAAGGTGATTGTCAGCAGATGCCCCCAGGACCACCCCCCATGGGGGCGGATAGGAAAGACAACTGTGGGGCCGGGCGCGGCCTGGATCAGTTTGGACCTGCTGCACCCGGAGATGGAGGGAGCAGAGAACTCCACCAGCACCCTGGCCCACAGCCTGCTGCAAGCTGAGCCACCCTGCAGCCTGACTGAGTTGTTAGCCCAGCTGCCCAGGGACCCGGACAGTGCGCGCGCAGCGCTGGAAGACCTGAACAGGAGCATGGTCCGGGCGCAGCGGGATGTGTTTGCCAGGTGGAGAGAGGAGATGGCCCGGCAGCACGAAGGCAGCCAGCGGAGGACTCCGCCGGGACCGGGCAGCGCGCTTACCGCTGGGTGCGGTGAAGAGGGAACGGCAGCTGCAGACGACGCCGCGGAGGAGGCCACGGAGACCGAGGCAGGTAATGGGGATACCACCATCCCAAGCCCTGGGAACACCAGCCTGCCCTCACCCTCCACTGCGGGACCCGAAGCCCCGGGGACCGGACCTGACATCATGCCTCCACCGCCGCCAGCTAGGCCTCAGGCTGCAACCATCACTGTCACGCCCCGCCCCGCGATGTGCCCTCTGAACCCGGGCGCCGTAAAGCTGGAGACGTCACAGGCCGGGACGCAAGGCCCAGCACACCCGGGCGCCGCTGCCTCACCAGTGCCCCCTACCTTGGCGGTGCCACCCCCAGGCGCGACCAACAAGCGACCACCGGCCTGGTCGCAAAGCCGAGTGCCCCTGGGCGCTGCCACCCGTCCGAAGCCCGCGGTGCCACCCCTGGGTGCAGACCTGTACGCCCACCATACCAGCCCGGACGGGCTGCCCTTTGAATGGCCACCGGAGTTTGCCAACCCCCGTCTCCGGAGAGAACAACCCCTGAGCGAGCCTCTGATCCCGGCCCCGGAGCCTGACAACATCGCTCCACCCCCGCCGGAGGATGCCCAGTTTGCATGGGACCCCGCCGGCGAGAATCTCATGGGGTTCACCCAGGAGACCCGGGCGGAAGCAGCCCAGCGCCTGGATTGCTGCCGTCAGCAGCTGGCCACCTATGAAAGGGAGCGACGGCAGAGGCGCATCAGGGAGGAGCGACTCCAAGCCCGGAGCGCGGAACAGAAGAGGAGGGCCCGACAGGACTCCCAAGCCATCCGCGGTCCCCGAGCCACCGGGACCGTAGTAAAGTTCCAGCTGGAGCACAGCTGGGGCTTCATAAGAGACCCGGAGGCTGACACCGACGTCTTCGTCACAAGAAGGGACGACGAAAGCCACTTGCCAGAGGGACATCACGGCCGTGACCTGTACCCCGGCGACGTGGTCACCTACACCCGGCACAAGGGTGCAAAGGGACTGTACGCCCTCCATGTCCACCGTCTAACGGAGGAGGAAATGCGGTACCGCCCAGACATGGACTACCCTGAGGGTTCGGACGGACCTAAAGACTACCCGGAAGAGCGAGGAGGACACCATTACCAGTAAACGGTAAAATGGAACTGTTACCGTTTGTGAAAGTGTGGTCCCCGTTGGGACAAATAGTGAACTGTTGACTGTTTAAAAATTGCCCCTAATCCCTAACCAGGCTGAGGACTGTGAGCAGCCATTCTCCTATCCCCACTGGCCGAGGACTGAGAGCGGCCAACCCCTTGTAAATAGTTGCGCTTCTTAAAGCGCCCCCTACTGGTTTTATACAAAAACCGCAACATCTACCTCAAGGCGCATTAAATGGACTGTTGCACCTTTTTCTTGGTCGCAAGTTGCACGGCGGCCAGAGCTCAAGAATGTTTTACTTGAAAATGTCTTAAATGGAAAAGTTTAATATGCTGCTAAAATAATAATGCCAAAGTTTTATATAGTATTTTATAAAAGAGTTCCGGTGGCATTAGTAAAATGTAATCAGTAACGTTAAAAGGAAAAAGAGTACCTCCCATAAAGGGATGAGTGTTGGTAAAATGTCTTATATGCGAATGCATTCTAAAAATTTTGTATGTTTTAAAATTGTTTTATTCTGTTAAAGCCCGAGGACGTGCTGTGATTTACCAGGGGGGAATGTAGCACACCGAGGGCTCTGCTGCTACAGGGGTATTGCACCTCAAACCTGAGGTGTGATATTCCACTCCCGGGTAAGGATGGAGTGTGGACCAGGACTCGTTTAGCTGCATGCACCACACACACCCCATTTCCGAGGGACAGGTCAACGGTGCTCCCACTAGACAGAAGTGCAGACACGACAGCATCTGTCCCTGGCTGGAGTGGGGCGGGGGGTGGAATACCCAGTGGAGTAGGAGCAGATAGGGGTGGGTTTCTGGGCATAGGTAGGAGCCCATTGGTTGCTAGTCACCTGGGCTCACACATGGAGGGAGGTATATAAGGTGGGCACCATCTTAGGACAGTAGTCAGTTGAGCCAGTTCAGAGAGGAGTTCATCCAGAGAGGGCTGACAGGGAGCTGTGGCTCAGTCTGGGCCCAGCTCCAGAGGCAGGCCTGGAGTGGAGGCCAGAAACAGCAGAAAGAGAGAGGAGAAGGAACAGAAAGGAAAGTAAGGAAGGAACTGGAACAGAGGAGAAAGGAAGCAAGGAACACAGAGAAAGGCCCAGAGACACGAGGATAGAAGGAACCCCATATGCCCAGGAGATACAGGGTGAAGGGTTGGCAGAACAGGGTACCGGAACCCAAATTGGCGGAGGCAACAAATTCCTCAGCCAAAGACCGGAGGTTGTTACCACATCTTGGTGCGACCCCTCACTACATCCACCAGGAAAGCATACCACATAGGGTCAGGGAAACCGGAGATAGGTTTCGCCAAGAGAAGGCCCGAGGAAGCTGGACAAAGGTGGGTCACTAGTGGGGACGGCCAGAGAAAGGAAAGGAAGGGAGCCCTGTGCCACGCTCTGGAATTGCCTGGGAGTTGGTCGAGCCCCTTGCCTGGTGAACGCAGCACGGCTCAGGCGGTCCCTCATGTGCACAAGTGACCAGAATAACAACTGTGAGTAAAGCATTGGAAACTGCACCACAAGTCTCTGTGTTTCATCGCCGCACCAGCACCATCAGTACTGGGACGCTCACACCATCACTCCCATCATCCACACTAGCTGCCCTGAGGCAATACTTCTCCCGTGGGGAGTTATTCCATACTCGGCTGCGCAAATTACCTCAGCCTCAGCGGTCTGCAGCGCAGCGGCGGTCCCCACTGACCGCAATCCACGGGTGGCGTAGTCGGACATTGTTATTACCTAAGACTGCCACTGAATTGACCACCCTGGGCACGGACCAGGTCACCGCCACGGAGACTACAACCCCCAGTGATCCGGCTCCGGGTATTCCCTGCACAACACAGGCCCAGGGGGCGCGTCACTAGCATCACCACTAAAGCATCTGGCTCCAGCAGGCATGTGAATGCAGGGAATGTCACCACAACAGCAAAGCAAACTATCAAGGATGGACAGAACATCAATGTTGGAGTGGTGGTGGCTTTGTCAGGGCAATAGTAGTTACCTCCAATGTTGTCATGTTGCTGGAATTCTTGTTTCTTACCAAAAATTGAGCAGATGTTGGTCATATTGTTGCAACCATAAACCTGTAGGTGGTTGTACATTGGTTGGTTGTACAGAGGCATACACTGTGTGCCAATGTATAGCGCCTATGCATTGTGCCATGGATTTTTTCCTTCCTATAAACATTGCTCTTCTTCTGTAATACAGAGATAGAACATACCACATCCCACTATATGTCTCCATATTAAATTAGAGTCATACAGGGGTACATTGGGGTCCCATAGAAATTAATGGCTCCATTAAAGGCAGAGTTTGTATGGCACTGCACAATAGTACATACAGTTTGTGGCCTCAATGTATCACTGCAGAATGAACCTAAGTCTTATATTTGAGTTACAGTATTTAGAGAAAAATGAATTGCATGTAGCTCTGCTATTCCGCAAATTTAATGTGGTCATAGGCACAAGTAAAGTTCTCAGGCAGATTAATTGTCATATTATCTATGGTGATGATATTGCTTTCTGTTGCATAAATAATGGTTATGCTTCGTGCTCAGGCCACTGTTCACATGTTCCATATTTACAGGTGATATCACAGAGGGATAACAAGCAGCATAAGAAGCCTGGTTGTTATGGTTTCTGCAATGAAATTCTGGTGAGATTTTATCAGGATCATTCTAGTATTCTAAAACTACTTTCTGGAATAATTTCATGTTATGTGCACTGGAAAAAAAAAACAGTTTTCCTTACGTTATTTTTGCATTTGATATTTCAATAATTTATAATATGATATATATTTTAAAAAATCCCATGAAATGTAGTAATCAAAGGTGCTGTGGACCCAGAAAAACGTAGTTTAATGGACACCAGGGACTGAGCCGCACGGGAAACTTGTCGGAAAGGTGAGTCTGTGGAAGCTTCTCCCTACCCGCTGCCCTTGAGTGATAGGTCTTTCCCAAATACATGCATGCAGAGAGAGACCTGTCACTCCAGGACGGCAGTGAGAAGCCACCGGGGACCCCCTGTCTGACTAGTCTTCCATGCAGCTTAGTCTCTGGCGACTATTAAACTATGTTTTTCTTTGAAACAAACACATGGCTGAAATCTTGCAGCCAGTGCCTGATACATGCTGCCCGTGGATTAGGCAGCATGCATTAGCTATCAAGTTCCCTTTAAGTAGATTTTGATCTCTTTTTATTGCATTTTTTGAGGAGAGGATATGTGGCGACCAGAAAAAGCAATTCTGGCATTTCAATTTTTTTTTCTTTACAGCATTTAACATATTTAATTAATTTCATACTTTGATATATCTGACTTTTACAGATGTGAAAATACCAAATATGTTTTTTTTTTATTATAATTTATTATAAAATGGGTTGTCCCATGAATAAGCACATTTTAAATAATAGATCTTGGAATAATAAGTTCAATATTTAGATGTAATGATATAATCTTATAAATGTGTCCCTGCTATGTACTGTGTAATGGCTCTGTCTGGCCATACAGAGCTGCTCCAGTTCATGGTCGACATATACCACAGCTACTGGCTGGGGTGGAGAGCATAAGTCACTTATGATAAGTGAGTATACAGACAAAACAGCAGGGACTCACAGCTGTTATTTTCTGAGGTAAAGGGAAGGGTTTAAATCAAGTTCTATTAAAAAGTTTCTACCTATTGTCATGTGACTTGTTGCTCCAGAGTCGATACACCAATTTTGTGTCTGATTATTTGTCACTTTAATAACAGTGTCATTCCAATTATCTGCACAAAGATCAAAGATTGTAGCTTTGACCTTATGTTTAGTCCCTTTTGCAAACAGTTTCTTTTGTTCTGCTTTCCATATTGTAGTCTTTCTCTGAGAGCCCCAGTTTGTGGAATCTGAAAAATGCTCTAGATTCCTTCTAGTGTGACCTTGTATCCATCACTTTAAGAGCAATTCCATTGTCACATTCTGTGGATTTCTCTCACTTTTGCTTGTGTTAGTTTGTCCTGTAATCCTCCGTGTTGTTATGACAAATATTATAGTTGCTGTATGTTCCAAGTGAAATGGTTAATTCTTCCAAAATGTTTGAGTTCTGAGTTATTCTGCAGAAAGTTTAAAGGGGCGGTACCTAAAATGCCTTTTATAAATATCTATTTTTACATACCAATCCCTTTTGTAATTAACTTCATTATAAAATCCCCTATCCTGCTACTACCTAAATGAGTTTTTTTACTTCACTTCCTGTGATGTTTTGTTGGAGAGGAGTCTCAAACGTGACATCACAGGAGGCTGGGGCTGCACTCACTTCCCTACAGCATCTATCTCCCCTCCTGGAACAGGACATCATCAGGTGGCGGCACTGAAGTTAGTTACTATAGTTTCTTGCATCACTGCCCTCTGAAGACGTCATGGATCCATGGTGATAGACGCTGTGGAAGATGTGAGTGCAGCGCCAGAACTCTGCTTCTATCTCTACATCTTCTGTGGAAGATGATGTCCAGGGTGGAGACAGAAGCAGTGAGTGACACAAGCATCGCCCCTCAGCTCCTATCCCGCCATGAAACAAATTGTCACTCACCCTGCTTCTATCACTGCCCCTTGATGACGATTCATTTGATGATAGTGCTGTAAGCTGTGGGGTGGCACTGGTGCCACTAACTCCTTCAATATTCACCCCCTGATGAGGTCTTTTTACAGATAGAAGCAGCGGCAGTGAAGATAGAAGCAGAGTGCTGGCGCTGCTCTCACCTCTCCCGCAGCTTCTATCACCATGGATCCAGGACATCTTCAGAGTGGGGTATTGCAAGAAACTGTAGTAAATCACTACAACACGACCCACTGTGATAGACGCTGCAGGGAAGTGACTGCAGCCCCAGCCTCTTGTGACATCCCATTTGAGACTCCTTTCAAACAAAACATCACAGAAGTGAAGTAAAAGAAAACACATTTAGGGATTAGATAGATAGGGAGAAGTGTAGGGTATTGTGCAATAAGGCAAATTACAAAAGTGGCTAGGGTGTAAAGATAGATATTTAGAAAGAACATTTTAGGAATCGGACCACCGTTTTAAACATGCAACAGGTTACACATACGTAACACTATAAATAGTTCAGAAGATGTGAATTGCGTTCTTTCTTGTGGTATTCCTTGGAGAAGGAATGGACTGTATGCTCAAACTGTAATATCTAGCTTCGTCACTGGTGCCTTTGAAAAGGGTTTCCAGTCCTTGATAATAAAAAATAATTTCTTTATAATGAAAAGTTCTTCATTTCCATTTGCTATCAATGAATGTAAAGATTCTTGAGAGGCTTCAACCCTTAACCTAATACTTCTCACAGTTAAAGGAGTTATCTAGGACTTTTGTTTTTTCTTTTTCTATGGGGCTCAGAACTTACCAGCAGGTAAGTGATAACTACCTGCTTGTTCTGCTCTCTCATATATTACAGGATTAAAAATTATCTGCCTTTTTTTTCCGTAGAACAGCACATCTCTTCATGGGTTTTCTTTGGTATTGCAATTCACCTCCATTTTGTAAAAATCGCGATGAGCTGCAATACCAGATGTAACCCATGGGGGTATGTGGCGCTGTTTCTAGAAAATAAAAAAACTGTCCTTTTTTCTAATCCTGGACAAACCATTTAACACCAGAACAAGGAACATTTTTTTATGCAGTGGGTAGATCCTCACTTGGTTGATTTTGTGATAGAAAACCTCTGCCACTGTTCTTTTCATCGGAAGTTGCTGAAATCCATGTGCATGCTGCCAAATCAGCCCCATTAAGATGAATGGAACTGATTTTCAATTACACACATTTCTACAACTAAATCTGCTATATGTGAATCCTCTCTTAAGTTGTATTCACAGTTCCTTGGCACAATTACAAAAAAAAAGAAACAAAATGGCATGTGTGAACAAAGACCTAGTAAAATTAGGTTAGGATAGATAGAAATTATGTTTTCATTCACTACAACAAACAGAGATCTTGAATCTTAAAAATAAACACAAATTTTATTCAAAAGCTGCAGAAGTTTCCTCTTCATTTTAATTACTCTCTCTGCATCATCTGGACAGGAATAAGGCTATGTAAGTAGAGCACATCTTTAAAGATGAAAGAATTTCTCATTTTATGATTATTCATACTGCAGCCTCTTCTCCAACTTGACATATAAAATATTACAATTAAGTCATCTTATTTTGAAGAACATCGGCTAATTAAAGAAGACAACTATGTTTAAAGAGCAAAAAAAGAGACCAGCAACGATATGACAGATAGTATCACGGTATTTCATGGTCATTAAGACTTTTGGAAGCCATATAAAAATGTTCACAAGTTTGCTTGCTTTTTATAAGTCTTTCGGAACCTTAAAGGGAATCTGTCAGGAGCTTTTGCTATGAAATCTGAGGATCGCATTAGGTAGGAGTTAAAACACAGAATTCAGGGATGTGTCACATGTCAGGTTGTGTGCTGTTGTTTACTTACACTGAAGGTTTTATCACTAGGACATTATCACTGCCAGGTCTGATGTGCACACAACTGGCAGTCCGACTCCGCCCCCTTCTCTGATAAGCAGCTCACTGTTAATAGATAATGTACAGACAGAGCCTGGTGTGGGCGGGGATAGATTTCTCAGCTCTGCTTCATGCTAAATCTAGAAATTCTGATTGTGTCACAACGGCTGAACTCAGTAAACTAAGTGATACATTGCTGGGTTCAGGGACTCTTTCCCTGCATTATGTAGCTCTCAGATGAGGAACAAAACCCTGCTGACAGCTTCCCTTTAAAGAGAACCTGTGATGCACATTGGGTAATAATGCAGAGAAGCCTAAAGACACGCCCACAAAGGAAGCAATTAGCCACGCCCCCTTGTAAAAACCATATAAATTTGATCAAATAAAAGGCCCATGTTTCTGGAACTGTATGGAAGATTTAAAAAGAAAAAAAAACACTGAACAATCATGCGATCAGCAGGAATAAAATAAAATAAAAACTTTTGACCTGGTGACAGGTCCCCTTTAAATGGGTTGTTTCATAACCAACTTACTGTGCAAAGGATTACAAGCAAATTAAAAACGCATCACAGAAAAATCCAGTGAGGTTTTTCTTCTCAAAGGTTGTAATTGTTTCTAGATACAAAATTACCAAATCAGATTATCACAATTTAGTGGTAATAATTTGCCTACAAAAAAAATTAAATTGGGTCTCGTGTATCAGAAGCGTCTAAAAGAAAAATTGTCTTTATTGTCCACAGCAGCCAATCACAATACAGCTCTGGTTTTATAAACTTATCTGGCAAATGAAAGCTGCGCTGTAATTGGTTGAGCATAAAAAAAAAAAACTGTTTTTCTTTAGATAGTCTTGATAAATCTGACCTGTTAGTATATGATAGTAGTTTTTTGATGAAAGGGAATTTAATTACTCTTTCGAATATTCAGTACAAAACATACCATCCACCGTGTATTCTATTTATGTATGTTGATATTTCTTTCGAAGGATACACATTTCTAGTAAAGTATGAGCTGGACATATGGCTACACCTACATTAGCAGAACGGCTGAAAAAATATTTCAGTTGACTAAACTATATTTTAAACCGAGGCACAGAAATTGGAAATGATATGTCCCTTTAGACATCCGTGTATATCGGTCTGAGATCAGGCCGCAATGCACAGACTGACCGCGGCTCTCCCGACCCGAGTGTGACAGCTTCATAGAAATACATAAAGCTGTCACCCTCTGGATGGGAGACCAAAGGCCAGTCCATGTATAAGGCCACATTCACACGTTCAGTATTTGCTCAGTATTTTACATCAGTATTTGTAAGCCAAAATCAGGAATGGAACAATCAGAGAAAAAGTATAATAGAACCACGTCACCACTTCTGTATTTATCACCCACTCCTGGTTTTGGCTTACAAATACTGATGGAAAATACTGACCAAATACTTTGGGTCCATGCGTAATCTGATTTGCATGGACGTCTGCATGAGCCTTTAAACAAAAGTTATTACATTGAAACATGCCATGTATACCTAAGGACTCATTCAGATGTCCTGTTTGACTGATTTTGATCAACGTTTGGCATCAGATTTTGATCAGTATATGGTAAGTGTGTCAGTCTTTGGTCAGTGTGTCATCAGTGTTTCATCAGTGTTTTTTTCGTATAAAAAAAAAAAATCCAAAGCCAATCCTATGTATTGTAATGTTAAAACTGGACTACACAAGGTTTAGACACGGCTGGCTTGGATTTATATGGATTATCTTAATCCATGACTGGATTAAAAACCCAACAAATTTTCCTGGATTATTTTTGGACACGGTCTGCAAAAAAATAACCAAAATAGACATGTGAACAGTTCCGTAGAAAATGATTAGTGTTTGTTCTATCTATGAAAAATAATTAATAGAACATGTGAATGAAAATTATACATTGGAATGAGGACTATGGGGGGTTCACCTGAGCCTATAAAATTCATCAGATTTTCATCCAGAAAAATGGGATGATTTTTTTTCGCACTTGTCATCCGTATACAATCCATTTTTTACAGCAGCTATTAATCATTTACAAGACCATTTACAGTTTCCTATGTTACAGAATAGCAATGTATCCATAAATATTGGATGCTATACTGTGGCATCCGATTTTTTTATCACACACCCATAGACTTTTATGGGTCAGTCTCATCTGAAGAAACTAGTGCCATGCTGTGATTTTTTCACACGCAGATCCGATCAGTGAAAAAAAATGGTCATCTGCACTGACAGCTCTCGGATCAAAAATATGGTTGTGTGAATGAGCCTTAAGAGTGTGAGATTGCTGCTTGATGCCCTCTGGAAAGAACTGCTGTTCATTACAGATCTATGAACAACAGAATGGCTGAGCAGACCTCCATCCAGACGTCTTGCTACATATTACGTATGCTCTCCTTTTATTCTATTAATGTAGAACACTTTCTAACCCCAAAAAAATGAACAAAAATAAAATAAAAAATCTTCGTTGTAATCTCTTTTTTTTTTTTAATATACATGTCCAAAACAATAATTTCATTTAAATCACAAGCACGGAGCGACAAAGACAAGGTTAGTGTGTTACTACAGTTTTTCCTCTAGTTTTCCCCAATAAATAGTGCATGTAATTTATAAATCGTTTATTTTCACAGCACATTTCTGTCCAGGCAGTTCCATAGCAACCCGGAGTAAAATATTGTACAGGGAATTCATAAAGATTTATCAACTAACCTTCACTTCAGGTCAGAGCAGTTAGTTGTGTTTTGTCAAGAAACATACAGAAAAGGGGTAGTCTGATCACAGTTTGTCTCACATGGTTCATAATGCACCAATTATTTCATAAAACATAATATAATCTTAGAAATATTTCCTCTTCTAGATAAAGCAACATATAAAGTCAAGGGCTTCTTTCGAATTGGCTGGTAACAGACGTTGCAGAATAATACAGAATGCGCGTGAACCCTGGGCCATTCCATCAAGTCCTTTGGAATCCCTGAGTATAGTCTCTGAGAATGCACATTACACAGGGCTCCATCCATTGACTTGTATAGGCGGAGAACCATATTACTCTGGCGATCATCTGTAGACTGCAGGCAGTGGCACCTTTCATCTGCAACGGCCACTACAGGAAAAATGTAGTATTGCATGGCTACATAGTTACGTAGGTTGAATAAAGACCTAGGCCCATCAGGTTCAACCTTTCTCCACCAATTGTACATTATATCGCTAAACTATTTATAACCCACAATGTTATGTGTACTGAGGAAATCATCCAGCCCTTGAATAAAAGCTGTTATAGTGTCGGCCATCACTACCTCTTGTGGTCGGCATTCCACAGTCTGACTGTAAAGAACCCTTTCCTGTTTAGGTGCTGAAATCGCCTTTCTTCCACCCATAATGAGTGTCCCCTGGTCCTTAGTATGGTCTTTGGAAGGAATAAGTCATGTGCTAGTCCTTTCTACTGACCACACATATATATATATATATATATATACATATACATATAAATGAGATCCCCTCTGAGGCGTCATTTTTCTAAGCTAAACAAAGCTCAACTTTTCCAACCTCTTATCATATGAGAGGCCTTCCATCCCTTGTAGTAATCTAATTGCCCACCTTTAAACTGACTCTAACTTTTGAATATCTTTTTTAAAATGTGGAGCCCAAAACTGGATCCCATGTTCCAGATGTGGCCTCACGAGTGATTTATAAAGGGGTAACAGTACATTGGGATCGCAGGATTTTATCTCTTTTTATACATCTTAAAATCTTGTTTGCTTTTGCGGCTGCTGCTTGACCTTGAGTACTGCTGCTCAGCTTACTTGTAACCAGAATAACCAAGTCCTTCTCCTGTTCATTGAAAGTTCTCAGTTGAGTCCTCCAGAGTGAGGGCAGAATATCTCCACTCATCATCCCCACAATCGCCTATGACATCCATTTGCAAATAAAGGGACAACCTCTTTAACTAAAAATTCCTTTATAGATTGGTTCCAGGGAACTTATCTTGAAGATGTTGTGGCAGCACCGCCGCAAGAGTGACAGAAAAACACTGTGAAGCTGCTTCAAGAAAACTTCAGTGGAAGCGGCTTCAATTGGGAAAACTCCGTGGCTGTGCTGTTTTGGCCTCAGGTTAAGAACTAATTTTTCAAGCTGAATCCTATTCAGAAAACACTCCTATTGGGGGCAGTTTTTGGAGTAATTTTTCTTTTCCATAACTTAAAATTTAAAAGGGTTTTTTTCTAAAGCATTTTTAGCAGCCTTTTGATTGGACAGTGCCTAGTTTGGAGTAGATTCCAACAGAATCCACTTCAAAGAAGTGACATGCACTTTATTTTTCCACCAGGCATTTTTTTAAACCTAGATTTCACATAGAACTGAATAGGAAGAGTTTTCCCAAGCATTTTTAGCACTTTTTTTGTTTGGTTGTTTTTATGAAGGATTTTGCAGTAAATAAAAAACCTCCATGTGAACATAGCCTTAGATATTTAATTTGCTCCATGCAGTAAATGGGTATTCACTGTATACCTAGAGGCCAGCAATCCTTCAGAAACAGAGCACTAACGAACACCCCATTGTCTATTAACTCCATATTTTATTACACAGCTTACAGAGGTGGTGGTATCTAAAATAACATGATAATCAATCAGTCCTATGTGATAAAAGATTATATATACAGTATATATATATATATATATATATATATATACAGTACAGACCAAAAGTTTGGACACACCTTCTCATTTAAAGATTTTTCTGTATTTTCATGACTATGAAAATTGTACATTCACACTGAAGGCATCAAAACTATGAATTAACACATGTGGAATTATATACTTAACAAAAAAGTGTGAAACAACTGAAAATATGTCTTATATTCTAGGTTCTTCAAAGTAGCCACCTTTTGCTTTGATGACGGCTTTGCACACTCTTGGCATTCTCTTGATGAGCTTCAAGTGGTAGTCACCGGAAATGGTCTTCCAACAATCTTGAAGGAGTTCCCAGAAATGCTTAGCACTTGTTGGCCCTTTTGCCTTTACTCTGCGCTCCAGCTCACCCCAAACCATCTCGATTGGGTTCAGGTCTGGCGACTGTGGAGGCCAGGTCATCTGGCGTAGCACCCCATCACTCTCCCTCTTGGTCAAACAGCCCTTACACAGCCTGGAGGTGTGTTTGGGGTCATTGTCCTGTTGAAAAATAAATGATGGTCCAAGTAAACGCAAACCGGATGGAATAGCATGCCGCTGCAAGATGCTGTGGTAGCCATGCTGGTTCAGTATACCTTCAATTTTGAATAAATCCCCAACAGTGTCACCAGCAAAGCAACCCCACACCATCACACCTCCTTCTCCATGCTTCACGGTGGGAACCAGGCATGTAGAGTCCATCCGTTCACCTTTTCTGCGTCGCACAAAGACTCAGTGGTTGGAACCAAAGATCTCAAATTTGGACTCATCAGACCAAAGCACAGATTTCCACTGGTCTAATGTCCATTCCTTGTGTTCTTTAGCCCAAACAAGTCTCTTCTGCTTGTTGTCTGTCCTTAGTGGTTTCCTGGCAGCTATTTTACCATGAAGGCCTACTGCACAAAGTCTCCTCTTAACAGTTGTTGAAGAGATGTGTCTGCTGCTAGAACTCTGTGTGGCATTGACCTGGTCTCTAATCTGAGCTGCAGTTAACCTGCGATTTCTGAGGCTGGTGACTCGGATAAACTTATCCTTAGAAGCAGAGGTGACTCTTGGTCTTCCTTTCCTGGGGCGGTCCTCATGTGAGCCAGTTTCTTTGTAGCGCTTGATGGTTTTTGCAACTGCACTTGGGGACATTTTCAAAGTTTTCCCAATTTTTCGGACTGACTGACCTTTATTTCTTAAAGTAATGATGGCCACTCGTTTTTCTTTACTTAGCTGCTTTTTTCTTGCCATAATACAAATTCTAACAGTCTATTCAGTAGGACTATCAGCTGTGTATCCACCAGACTTCTGCACAACACAACTGATGGTCCCAACCCCATTTATAAGGCAAGATATCCCACTTATTAAACCTGACAGGGCACACCTGTGAAGTGAAATCCATTTCCTGTGACTACCTCTTTAAGCTCATCAAGAGAATGCCAAGAGTGTGCAAAGCAGTCATCAAAGCAAAAGGTGGCTACTTTGAAGAACCTAGAATATAAGACATATTTTCAGTTGTTTCACACTTTTTTGTTAAGTATATAATTCCACATATGTTAATTCATAGTTTTGATGCCTTCAGTGTGAATGTACAATTTTCATAGTCAAGAAAATACAGAAAAATCTTTAAATGAGAAGGTATGTCCAAAATTTTGGTCTGTACTGTATATACAGTGAGGAAAATAAGTATTTGATACCATGCCGATTTTGCAAGTTTGCCCACATACAAAGAATGGAGAGATCTGTAATTTTTATCATAGGTACACTTCAACTGTGGGAGACAGAATCTAAAATAAAATCAAGAAAATTACATTGTATGATTTTTATATAATTAATTTGCATTTTATTGCATGAAATAAGTATTTATTACAATAGAAAAACAGAATCTAATATTTGGTACAGAAACCCTTGTTTGCAATTACACAGGTGACACATTTCCTGTAGTTCTTGACCAACTTTCCACACACTGCAGCAGAGATTTTGGCCCACTCCACTTTCAGGTTCTGGGGCAGCTGCAGGCAACATTGAGTTTCAGCTCCCCCCATAGATTTTCTATTGAGTTTAGGTCTGGAGACTGGCTAGGCAACTCCAGGACCTTGAAATGCTTGTTACTGAGTCACTCCTTAGTTGCCCTGGCTTGTGTTTTGGGTCATTGTCATTTTGCAAGACCCAGCCATGACCCATCTTCAATGATCTTACTGAGGGAAGGAGGTTGTTGGCCAGAATCTCACGATACATGACCCCATCCATCCTCCTTTCAATACAGTGCAGTCATCCTGCCCCCTTTGCAGAAAAGCAGCCCAAATGTATGATGTTTCCCCCACCATGCTTTACAGTTGGAACAGTGTTCTTGGGGTTGTACTCATTCTTCTTCTTCATCCAAACACGGTGAGTGGAGATGATACCAAAGAGTTCTATTTTGGTCTCATCTAACCACATGACCTTCTCCCATGCCTCCTCTAGATAATCCAGATGGTCACTGGCAAACTTCAAATGGGCCTGGATATGTGCTGGCGTGAGCAGGGGCACTTTGTGTGCCCTGCAGGATTTTAATCCATGACGGCGTAGTGTGTTACTAACAGTAATGTTTGAGACTGTGGTCCCAGCTCTCTTCAGGTCATTGACCAGGTCCTCCCATGTAGTTTCCTGAGCCCCAGACAAAGGAAGATTGACAATCATCTTATGTTTCTTCCATTTTCTAATAATTGTGACGACAGTTGTTGCCTTCTCACCAAGATGTTTGCCTATTATCCTGTAGCCCATCCCAGCCTTGTGCAGGTCTACAATTTTGTCCCTGGTGTCCTTAGACAGCTCTTTGGTCTTGGCCATGGTGGAGAGGTTGGAGTGTGATTGAGTGTGTGGGCTGGTATCTTTTATACAGGTAATGAGTTCAAACAGGTGCAATTAATACAGGCAATGAGTGCAGAGTAGGAGGGCTTCTTAAAGAAAAACTAACAGGTCTGTGAGAGCAGAATTCTTGCTGGTTGGTAGGTGATCAAATACTAATTTCATGCAATAAAATGCAATTTAATTATGTAAAAATCATAAAATGAGTTTTTCTGTTTTTTCTTTTTAGATTCTGTCTCTCACAGTTGAAGTGTACCTACGATAAAATTACAGATCTCTCCATTCTTTGTAGCTCGGAAAACCTGGAAAATCGGCCGTGTATCAAATACTTATTTTCCCCACTGTATATATAAATATATATATATATATATATATATATATACACTGCTCAAAAAAATAATGGGAACACTCAAATAACACATCCTAGATCTGAATGAATGAAATATTCTCATTGAATACTTTGTTCTGCACAAAGATAAATGTGCTGACAATAAAATCACACAAAAATCATCAATGGAAATCAAATTTATTAACCAATGGAGGGCTGGATTTGGAGTCACCCCCAAAATTAAAGTGAAAAAACACACTACAGGCTGATCCAACTTTGATGTAATGTCCTTAAAACAAGTCAAATTGAGGCTCAGTATTGTGTGTGGTCTCCACGTGCCTGTATGACCTCCCTACAATGCCTGGGCATGCTCCTGATGAGGTTGCATATGGTCTCCTGTGGGATCTCCTCCCAGACCTGGACTAAAGCAGCCGCCAACGCCTGGACAGTCTGTGGTGCAACGTGACGTTGGTGCATGAAGCGAGACATGATGTCCCAGATGTGCTCAATCGGTTTCAGGTCTGGGGAACGGGCGGGCCAATCCATAGCTTCAATGCCTTCATCTTGCAGGAACTGCTGACACACTCCAGCCACATGAGGTCTGGCATTGTCCTGCATTAGGAGGAACCCAGGGCCAAAAGCACCAGCATTTGGTCTCACAAGGGGTCTGAGGATCTCATCTCGGTACCTAATGGCAGTCAGGCTACCTCTGGCGAATACATGGAGGGCTGTGCGGCCCTCCAAAGAAATGCCACCCCACACCATTACTGACCCACTGCCAAACCGGTCATGCTGAAGGATGTTGCAGGCTGCAGATCGCTCTCCACGGCATCTCTAGACTCTGTCACATCTGTCACATGTGATCAGTGTGAACCTGCTTTCATCTGTGAAGAGGACAGGGCCCCAGTGGCGATTTTGCCAATCCTGGTGTTCTGTGGCAAATGCCAAGCATCCTGCACGGTGTTGGGCTGTGAGCACAACCCCCATTTGTGGACGTCGGACGCTCATACCACCCTCATAGAGTTGGTTTCTAACCGTCTGTGCAGGCACATGCACATTTGTGGCCTGCTGGAGGTCATTTTGCAGGGCTCTGGCAGTGCTCCTCCTGTTCCTCCTTGCACAAAGGCGGAGGTAGCCGTTCTGCTGCTGGCTTGTTGCCCTCCTACGGCCCCCTCCTCGTCTCCTGGTGTACTGGCCTGTCTCCTGGTAGCTCCTCCAGCCTCTGGACAGTACGCTGACAGACACAGCAAACCTTCTTGCCACAGCTCGCATTGATGTGCCATCCTGGATGAGCTGCACTACCTGAGCAACTTCTGTGGGTTGTAGAGTCCATATCATGCTACCACGAGCATGAAAGCACAACCAACATTCAAAAGTGACCAAAACATCAGCCAGAAAGCATTGGTACTGAGATGTGGTCTGTGGTCCCCACCAGCAGAACCACTCCTTTATTGAGTGTGTCTTGATAATTGCCAATAATTTCCATCTATTGTCTATGCCATTTGCACAACAGCATGTGAAATTGGTTGTCAATCAGTGTTGCTTCCTAAGTGGACAGTTTGATTTCACAGAAGTTTGATTTACTTGGAGTTATATTCTGTTGTTTAAGTGTTCCCTTTATTTTTTGAACAGTGCATATACAGTATACTGTATATGTATCTATATATAAATAATCAGTGCCATATCCCTATGTTGTATTAACAATATTTTCCATTATATGTACTAATATACATTTTTGCATTATCTTTTAAAGCCATGATCCAGAAACTGTCTCTGGTTTATAGCCCTGCGGCATCCCGGTAAATAGCCGAAAACCACAGCATCATGAATTCCGGAAAAAAATCAAGTGCTGGAGCAGGAGGTCATGTACTGAAGCAGGAAGGTGATAAGCTCCAGAGATCCCCTGCATGTAGAGTCCTCTGAATAGGAAATAGCTGGAAAACACCAAGGTGCTATAAAAACTGCTGACTTTAATCATCAGAGAAAGTGAATTTGTCCTTTTCCGTACTCGATATAGCATAGAGCAGTTTATGTAATTTATTAGCAGTATATCGCCTGTAACACATATTCCTAACCTATTCTTCCCCAGCATTAATGGTATGCAGCTGATGCTTTTTTTATATATATATATATCACATTTATACATAGAAGGGAACATCTGTAAATGCTCAGAAATGTACAAAATATAACAAGTCTTAATTGCCTGCCACTAAGACAGCACATTCTTATATTCCTTATTAAAGGGCATTTGTCATCCCCAAAACAGTAATTAAACCATTTATTCAGGTATGTAGTGGAGCTAGCACCTATAACAAAAATACCTATAAAACAGATTTTAGTGGTTTAGTGGCAAGGCCAAGAGATCAGCACAATGTTACACCCCTTCAAGTCAGCACTGCCTGAAGGCAATCAGCTGCTCTAAATCTCCACACTGACACTGCAGGAGCTCAGTGTCAGTGTGCAGTCTCATCATACATTATCGAGCAGTGGGTGTAGATAGGAACTAGTGATGAAAGTGCACACTGACACTGTGGGATCATAGCTGTGTCAGTGTTCGTTCTCATAGCTGGTGACACGCCCCCGGGGCAATGGGGTACTCGGCAGCCGGGCCTATGGATGCTGGGAGGGATAAGTCACAGTGGCTGGCCCGGTCCGTGGCCCAGGGCGGTCAACCCAAAAGGGGATTGAAACTTGGATAAAAATAAAATAGGTTGTGACGCCACCTGTGGTACCTGGTAAGGGTTACCAGCGCTGCTTCAGACCTCCGGGGGTGTTGGGATGGCAGCTGAGGTGTTTCTGCTCCCCACAGGTGGAGCGGGCCCCCGGGGCAGGGTAGAGTTGGATGGTGGGTGGTGATGTTGGGGCTTGTAGTGCAGGCGGGATGGCGCAGCAGGAGTAACTGACAGAGACAAGGGATTCACTTCAATACCTTTACTGGTGCGGATGTCAGGTACGGTCCAGGATACTCAGTAGGATGGGTGCACTTCAGGACTTCTCCCCAGTGAGCGGGTATAAGGCCTCCTGGTCCGTGTCTGCCTCTCTGTATGCTCCTGGCCAGCCTGCAACTGGGCCTAGCTTATGTGTCGTGATATTCCTTCACCTGTCGCTTGGTGGTAGGACCTTCTGCTGGCAATCACTGTCCCTGGTAACGCTGGGGCCTTCATGGTTCCTGGTCCTGTTAAGGGTTCAGCTTCAGGTCTGCCCGGGACTTGTAGTCCTCCTGGTATGCCGTTGATCCCTACTGGGTATAAAGGACCCTGTAGGCGTGGACCCGGTGTCCGGTTTGTATATTCGGGGTGAGCCTATGATGCTCCTCTGCCCCCTCAACTCCTCTCCTCCTTGCCGTCGGCCACACTCGGGGCCCTCAGAACTCAGCAGCAGACGTGCTGCGTCTTCTCTGCTCTCAGCGTCAGCACGCTCTCAGACTCTCTGACTCTGTCTGACTCTAAACTGAGCTGCTTGGCTCCACCCTCCATATATATATATATCCCTATCACGGCTCCCTCTTGTGGTATGAGGTGGAAGGGTGGAGGTGTTTGTATGTAATGAGGGCCTCTTGTGGAGAAGTCCGTCCATGCACCCTTTTGTGTCCTGTGGTACCTGTGAACAGCAGGGTGTCACACTGACTCCTGTCTGAAGTATAGTACTGAGCACTGGGCACAGGAGCACAGCTGCACGCCACTCATACACGCAGTGTCAGTGTTAACTCTCATTGCTGGCTCATGACTATTGCTGCCACTCATTGATAAGAGCTTGCAATGACTCTATGTGAGCGCAGCTGGGCTCATGCAGTGTTTATGCATAGGTGCAGAGATAATCATTGAGCAATCAAGATATGACAGAGTGCTCAGTATGCAAAGTGATGGGTCGCAAAGGTGCGCTGAGCTCTTGACCATGCCATGGATGCACCAAAGCCCCCTCATTTGCATACTAAATTAATCATATATTTTTTCTGGCAGCTAAGCCACTAGAATCTATACTACAGGTATAATTTTTGTATAGTTAAGTCCCGTACATTCCAGTATAATAAGTTTAATTAGCCTTTTTGGGGATAACAGACTCCCGTTAAGACAAATGGACGTTATAGACAAAGGTGCACTGCAATGGGCTCTGCATTGGAGGACCCAGTCCAAATCTGACACCAGGGTTGCAGAAAGCTATGGTGCCAACAATAACTGTCAATATGCCTTATATGCAAAAAAATTAATACAAGTTCATATATTCTTCAGAAACACATTTAAAACAATATGTTGTCAGGCTGTCCAATTCAACAAGACCCAGCAGAGGAGAAATGGCTGTGAGTAGTGATGAGAGAGTATGCTCTGTTAACCCTTTCGGCGAGTATGCTTGGGCGAGTACCAAGTATCTTCAGCGTGCTCGGTGATATGTTTGAATCACTCCCGTGTGCATGACTTGCGACTGTTTGACAGCTTTAATACATGTGAGGAATGTGTAAGAAATAGATAGATAAAGGACAAAGACGCAGCAGCAAAATTGTAGAACATTTTTAATGAAGAGTGGCTTAACTTTGATTTAGAAAACAATATACATATTTCTTAATAAAGGATTTCTAGTTGCGGAAAACTTGTATTTATTCTTATTTTTTTCTATAGAGTGTCGTTAACATATTATGTAGCACCAAAGGTGATTTGAGAGACATTCAGGTGTGGGAATAGTGAGTGCCAAGTACCAGTCCCTGGGCATAATAGTGATTCTGCAGTCCAGGTTCGGAATGGATAAGTGGATGTCAACAACTACCTGCTTTAGAATCATAGAATCATAGAATGGTAGAGTTGGAAGGGACCTCCTGGGTCATCTGGTCCAACCCCCTGCTCAAAGCAGGATTCACTAGATCATCTCAGACAGATGTCTGTCCAGCCTCTGTTTGAAGACGTCCATTGAAGGGGAACTCACCACCTCTCGTGGCAGCCTGTTCCACTCATTAATCACCCTAACTGTCAAAAAGTTTTTTCTAATATCTAATCTGTGTCTCCTCCCATTTAGTTTCATCCCATTGCTTCTAGTCTTTCCTTGTGCAAATGAGAATAAAGATGATCCTTCTACAATGTGACAGCCCTTGACATATTTGTAGACAGCTATTAAGTCTCCTCTCAGTCTTCTTTTTTGCAAGCTAAACATTCCCAAATCCTGCAACCGTTCCTCATAGGACATGGTTTGCAGACCAGTCACCATTCTGGTCGCTCTTCTCTGAACTTGCTCCAGTTTGTCTATGTCTTTTTTAAAATGTGGTGCCCAAAACTGTACACAGTATTCCAGATGAGGTCTGACCAAAGAGGAGTAAAGACCGATAATGACTTCACGTGATCTAGACTGTATGCTTCTGTTAATACATCCCAGAATTGTATTTGCCTTTTTTGCTGCTGCATCACACTGTTGACTCATGTTCAGTCTATGATCTATTAGTATACCTAAGTCTTTTTCACATGTACTGTTGCTTAGCTCTATTCCTCCCATTCTGTATATGCTTTTTTCATTTTTATTGCCCAGATGTAGTACTTTGCATTTTTCCCTGTTAAAAACCATTCTGTTGGTTGCTGCCCACTGCTCCAGTTTATTTAGGTCTTTTTGAATCCTCTCTCTCTCTTCTCTAGTATTAGCTATCCCTCCTAGCTTTGTGTCATCAGCAAATTTAATCAGTTTACCCTCAATTCCTTCATCTAAATCATTGATAAAGATGTTGAACAATACAGGTCCCAGGACGGAGCCCTGTGGTACCCCACTTGAGACATTCATCCAGCTGGATGTGAAGCCATTTACAACCACCCTTTGAGTCCGATCACTAAGCCAGTTATGAATCCACCTAACAGTTGCCTGGTCCATTGCATACTTGGTCATTTTTTCAATAAGGATGGTGTGAGATACTTTGTCAAATGCTTTGCTGAAGTCAAGATATACTATATCTACAGCATTTCCCTGATCCACCCAGTCAGTGATTCTGTCATAGAAGGAAATTAAGTTAGTCTGACATGACTTGTTAGTTACAAACCCATGCTGACTCTGGTTAATCACTTCATTCTTATCCATGTACTTACATACATGTTGTTTAATAATTTGTTCAAAGATCTTTCCTGGTATAGAAGTCAGACTCACCGGCCTATAGTTCCCTGGGTCCACCTTCTTCCCCTTTTTGAAGATAGGAATAACATTTGCTCTTCTCCAGTCTTCTGGGACTTCTCCTGTTCTCCAAGAATTTTCAAAGATTATGGAGAGTGGTTCTAAAATTTCTTCTACGATCTCCTTCAGTACTCTGGGGTGTAATTCATCTGGACCTGGAGACTTGAACTCATTTATGTTAGCTAAATATTCCCTCACAATCTTTCTGTTTACAGATAACTTGGATTCCTCTATTCCTTTAAAAGGACAGTGAAGATCAGTTGATGTTACATTTTCTTTCTGAGAGAAAACAGATGCAAAATAGGAATTAAAAAGTTCGGCCTTCTCAACATCATCTCTTACCATTTCTCCATTTTCATCCTGTAAAAATCCTATAGCATCTTTGACTTTTCTTTTACTTTTGACATACCCCCAAAATCCTTTTTTATTGCTTTTGACATCTCTTGCAAGCCTTAATTCATTGTCAGCTTTAGCTAACCTGATACGTGCCCTGCAGGATCTGCAGACTGCATTATAATCTTCTTTAGATATGCCTCCCTCTTTCCATTTAATAAACATTTCTTTCTTTCTTTTTAGCATGTGTTTAAGTTCTGTGTTCATCCATCCTGGTTTCCTTAAATGCTTCCCATTCTTCCTACTTTTCGGGATTGTTAACGATTGTGCTTTGAGAATCTCATTTTTAAAAATTTCCCATCCTTCCTGGACATTTTTGTCCTTAAGGACATCCAGCCATTGGATCCCTCCTATTCTCTTTCTGAGTCTCTTAAAATCTGCCTTTCTAAAATCTAACCTTGAAGTTTGAGTCTTCACATGTCTTCCTCCTCTAGTTATCCAAAATTCTATAATAGCATGATCGCTGCCTCCTAGGGTCCCAGCCACCTTTACCTTCTCAACCATTTCCTCCCTGTTTATAAGGATTAGATCCAAAGTAGCAGATCCCCTTGTTTTCTCCCCTACCTTTTGGAAGATAAAGTTGTCAGCAAGAGAGGATAAGAATTTGCTTGACCTGTTAGTTTTACTTGAGAGAGATTCCCAACAAATGTCTGGATAGTTGAAATCTCCCATGACCACTACGTCATATTTTTTGGAGAACTTGGTCATTTGATACATAAAGAGTTCATCCATATCTTCAGCTTGCCCAGGTGGCCTGTAGTAAATGCCTACAATGGTGTCCTTTCCGTTGTTCTCTCCTTGTATTCTTACCCAAACAGTTTCCACAGAACTCCCAGTCTCTGAAGCTTCAATCTCTGTGCAGATATACGCTTTTCTAACATACAATGCAACACCTCCTCCTCGTTTATCAAGTCTGTTTCTTGCAAATAAGTTGTATCCTTTTAGCCTTTTATTCCAATCATGTGTATCGTCCCACCAAGTTTCAGTGATTCCAATGACATCATATTCCTTTTCCTGCATTAGTAGTTCCAATTCTCCTTGTTTGTTGCCCATGCTTTGTGCATTTGTATAAAAACATTTTAGTTTGTGATTGGTTTCTCTTCCTCCCATATTTTTATTATTTAAATTGTTTTGTCTTTGTTCTTCCTTTCCACTTCCAGTAGCAGAGATCTCAATAGTATTTGACAGCTGTATGGCTTTTTCTGGCCTTTTGCTTCCCTTCCCACATTGTTCTTGTTTAAAGCTCTTCTGATGAGTGTAGCAAGGCGACTTCCAAATACATGTTTTCCAGTCTTCGTAAGGTGCACCCCATCTCTAGCAAGTAGTCCATCGTATAGGTAATTCATTCCGTGATCCAGAAATCCAAATCCTTGTTGACGGCACCATCGACATAGCCAGTTGTTCACCTGTAGAATCTTATTCCACCTCATTGTTCCATGGCCATCCACTGGGAGGATGGATGAGAAGACCACCTGCGCTCCCAATTCTTTCACTTTCTTGCCTAAGTCTTCAAAGTCACTGCAGATGGTTTCCAAGTCCTTTCTTGCTGTGTCATTTGTCCCCACATGTATTAGCAGGAATGGGTAGTGATCTGTAGGTCTGAAGAGTCTTGATATCCTGTCAGACACATCTTTAATTTTTGCTCCTGGAAGACAGCACATTTCTCTTGAGGTTATGTCCGGTCTGCAGATAGCGGCCTCTGTTCCTCTTAACAGGGAATCCCCCATGACCACCACTCTCCGTTTTTTCTTCACAACATTCTTCTTTTTCCATCCAGGAGGATTCTGAGGGCTTACAAGGTTATTCATTGCTGGCAAAGTCTTATTTTGCTGTATTTCTTCATGGTTCTCCTGCGTGAGAGCCTGATACTGGTTCCTGAGCAGTATGGGTGCTGACTGCCTCTCGATCCTCCTGCTTCTGTGGGTCACATGCTTCCATTCCTCTGTTTTGTCAGGTGCAGTTCGAATTTCTTCTCTTTCTGAATCATGAAGAGATAATTCTGCTCTGTCTAAGAACTCTTCACCTTCCTTAATGATTTTCAAGGTAGTTAACCTCTCTTCTAGATTTCGCAACTTTTCCTCCAACAGGGACACAAGCTTGCATTTCTGGCATGTGAAGTTTGGCTTTTCCACTGGCAAGTCTGTGAACATGTAGCAGGATATGCAGCTCACCAAATGGCTCCTGGACTCTTCCATGTTCTTATTGTTAATGTTCTGAAAACAGTGAAAAAAGCTTAAAAAAAAAGCTTCAAAATGCGCGCGCCAGTAGGCGCGCGGTTTACCGATGTCCTGTTTTCAGCTCCAACAGCCAAAATCCAGTGTTCTTTGAGCTCGCGGAGACTCTTCACTTACCCCAAAATGCAGTGGGAATATGCAAATTATCTCCTCAGGACTCCTCCCCTGGTTTACCGATGTCCTCTTTTCAGCTCCAACAGCCAAAATCCAGTGTTCTTTGAGCTCGCGGAGACTCTTCACTTACCCCAAAATGCAGTGGGAATATGCAAATTATCTCCTCAGGACTCCTCCCCTTTATTTTGCCGCTTGTGTTATTTTATGTAAATAATGCCCAACAGCAAACTTTCCACAGAGCCAAAAATTACTTATTGCTGGACTGGAAAAATAGGGTTTGGGAAAAAAACGTAGTACCTATTAGAAACCCACACAAACATGAGGAGAACATGCAAACTCCATGCAGATTTTGCCTGTATTCAAATTCAAACACAAGACCTCTGCAACGCAACATTGCTAACAATTGAGCCACCCCGCTGTGTTAAAGCAACACTCAGCCTATAATTAGATAAATAAATAAAATATGCCTATATGTTGGTTTCCATTTTCTAGAAGCTGCTGAAACTAACAGTCTTGGAGGAGACCAACCGATCTGATAACAATTTAAAGGGTTTGTCGCTTCATCTTTGGGATCCAAGGGATAACGTTTCTACTTGCGGAGAGAGACAAGTTAAGCCTGGCATGCCAAGGTGAGGAGACTTTTAAGCCACAATCCTTATAGTCAATATTGACTTTTAGGATTGCTTCTTCTTATTAGTGGCAATAGAGTTATAGTCCTCTTCCTCTCTTAAGAGACAATTTGCATATTTCACAAAGGAGCATTGCGGCTTTTTACCATTATCCCTTGGATTCTGGTCAGATGCCTCTCACCCAGCCAAACCAGATCTCACACTTTGCACTGACGAAGGGCAGTACCCCAAAACACAATGTCTGCAAATTGAGATTTTGGTTTTGGCTTTTATCCTAAGTCATGCGACAAGGCTCGTTAGAGAGTCGATATTGACTTTTAGGATCGCTACTTTCTATAGATGGCACTAGAGTTCTAGTCCGCTTGCTCTCTGAAGAGACAATTTGCATCTCTTCATCTTTAAATAGGTAAAATTGCAAAGTACTTGTAAAAACAAGAAACTTTGCAATTTACCTCTTATTAAAAATCCTCTCTGTTCTCTGAAGGATTTTTTATGTTAAAGGGGTTGTCCAATACTTTTAAAAATATGCCAATGTGTTTTAACGATAAACAGAAGCTTCTGTCTAATTACCTCCTGGTGCTGTTTCTGCCTGTGAGCGGCAATATCTGTGGGCGCTCACAGGCAGCACGTGAACCCCGGCTGCAGCCGGCTCTGACATCCGCTGATGTCACGACAAGTTCAAGCAGCAGCCGGGGGTCTCCTCTTCTGCGTTCCACCGGTGGCTGATGGGTTGTGGGCGAGGTTATCCCGCGCATCACACCCGGCATCCACCGCGCGCTCTCCCTGTCCCCATTTATTGGGAAAGCGCGTGGTGGATGCTGGGTGTGACACGGGGAATAACCCCGCCCACAACCCAGCAGCCAACGCAGGGACCCCAGCGCTGAGTCAAGCCTCACTTGACGTGAGCGGCCGTCAGTGGGGGGTCATGTGCTGCCTGTGAGCGGCCACCGATAGCGCCGCTCACAAGCAGAAACAGCACCAGGAGGTAATTAGAAAGAAGCTTCTATTTATCATTAAAACATATTGGCATATTTTTAAAAATACTGGACAACTCTTTTAATGTTTACTGCTGTTTAGGTTAACTTTGCAGTCTACAGTGGAAGCTGGTCTTCTACACAAGGAGCGCATCGATTGCATGCTATTGTTTACATAGATTATAAGTAGAGATGAGCAAACTCGAACTGTAAAGTTTAGGGTTCATACCAGACACCTAGTGTCCGGTGCTGAACTCCAACAACAGACTTCCCCTGAAAATCCATTTTACAGTTCGGGCGTTGGGAGAGGAGAGAGAGATTTTTCCCAGCTCCAAAGTTCGGGTGCCCATTGACTTCTATGGGGCTTGGGCTCAGGCTCAAGTTCAGGTACAGTTTTGGTGCCCGGACTGAACTTTGGACTAAAGTTTGGTCGAACACGACAAACCCAAACTTCCACGGGTCCGCTCATGTCTAAATTTGTAAGCACTGCTCTGAAGCTGGCCAAATCTGGATCTAGCTACCTAGAGTGCCCCTGTGCTCCACTGATGCTGCAGAGGCAAAGCTACTTCTGTTAGCAACATTGGAGAGTGCACAGTTTGAGCAATAGTACAATGATGCTCCTGGCCAAAACTGTCAATCATTCAGGCGTGCACTGCCTCCGGGAAGCAGTGGAGCTGTGCACTTCAAAATAGCAATATTGAAACAACCCTTGTTACTTACAGTGGGGAAAAAAGTATTTAGTCAGCCACCAATTGTGCAAGTTCTCCCACTTAAAAAGATGAGAGAGGCCTGTAATTTACATCATCGGTAGACCTCAACTATGAGAGACGAAATGAGAAAATAAATCCTGAAAATCCCATTGTCTGATTTGGAAAGAATTTTTTTTTTAATTTTGGTGGAAAATAAGTATTTGGGCAATTACAAAAGTTCATCTCAATACTTTGTTATATATCCTTTGTTGGCAATGGCAGAGGTCAAACGTTTTCTGTAAGTCTTCACAAGGTTGGCACACACTGGTGCTGGTATGTTGGCCCATCCTCCATGCAGATCTCCTCTAGAGCAGTGATGTTTTGGGGCTGTCGCTGGGCAACACTGACTTTCAAATCCCTCCAAAGGTTGTCTATAGGGTTTAGATTTGGAGACTGGCTAGGCCACTCCAGGACCTTAAAATGCTTTTTACAAAGCCACTCTTTCGTTGCCCTGGTGGTGTGCTTGGGATCATTGTCATGCTGAAAGACTCAGCCATGTTTCATCTTCAATGCCCTTGCTGATGGAAGGAGGTTTGCACTCAAAATCTCACGATACATGACCCCATTCATTCTTTCATGTACATGGATCAGTCGTCTTGGTCCCTTGGCAGAGAAACAGCCCCAAAGCATGATGTTGCCTCCCCCATGCTTCACAGTAGGTATGGTGTTCTTTGGATGCAACTCAGCATTATTTCACCTCAAAACACGACGAGTTGTGTTTCTACCAAACAGTTCTACTTTGGTTTCATCTGACCATATGACATTCTCCCAATACTCTTCTGGATCATCCAAATGCCCTCTAGCAAACTTCAGACGAGCGTGGACATGTAATGGCTTAAGCAGGGGGACACATCTGGCACTGCAGGATCTGAGTCCCTGGCAGCGTAGTATGTTACTGATGGTAGCCTGTGTAACGTTGGTCCCAGCTCTCTGCAGGTCATTCACTAGGTCCCCCCGTGTGGTTCTGAGATTTTTGCTCACCGTTCTTGAGATCATTTTGACCCCACGGGGTGAGATCTTGTGTGGAGCTCCAGATCGAGGGAGATTATCAGTGGTCTTGTATGTCTTCCATTTTCTAATTATTGCTCCCTCAGTTGATTTCTTTACACCAAGCTGCTTGCTTATTGCAGTTTCAGTCTTCTCAGCCTGGTGCAGGGCTACAATTTTGTTTCTGGTGTCCTTCGACAGCTCTTTGGTCTTCACCATAGTGGAGTTTGGAGTGTGACTGAGGTTGCGGACAGGTGTCTTTTATACTGATAACAAGTTCAAACAGGTGGCAGTACTACAGGTAATGAGTGGAGGACAGAGGAGCCTCTTAAACTAGAAGTTACAGGTCTGTGAAAGCAAGAAATCTTGCTTGTTTGTAATTGACCAAATATTTATTTTTCACCAAAATTTGAAAAAAAATTCTTTCCAAATCAGACAATGTGATTTTCAGAATTTGTTTTCTCATGTTGTCTCTCATAGTTGAGGTCTACCTATGATGACAATTACAGGCCTCTCTCATCTTTTTAAGTGGGAGAACTTTCACAATTGGTGGCTGACTAAATACTTTTTTCTCCCCACTGTATTAACCTGTATTTTATATATTTCTGCTGCCCCAAACAATGGAGTTAAGAAATAATTGCTACATGCATATATGAAGTATGTCATTATCTTCAGCTATGTTAAAGCGATGCAATATTTAGCCGATAGCACGTATCTGTCAGTACATAGCGTGGATTTTGCTGTTTGCTGCTACAGTACAATTGGTACATGAGTGATTCTGCATAAGAGAAACTCATTAGTTCTGTCTGGATAAAGGTCAGTGTGTTTTATATGAAACTTGCACAAGGAAATCAGCGATGGCTTTCACAGAATAAATATTTCCTTTGCAATATTTTAGGAGCTAAGAAATATCTGTTTGTATATTATATGAATCATATAATCAAATTCACTGGAGTTTCTCCTGAGGATCTCCGCTGGAAATAGCCGCTGTTTGTTCATTACAGTTTAAAAAGAATCTGGCAGCTGATTCATAGCGCCCAAACCACGGGCAGCACGAGTCAGAGGCCGGCTCTCACGTTCTAAAATTCTGTGTTTTACATAGTCAAGAGGATGAATTAACTCGTCCAAGAGGCAGGTCCCTGCTGGCTTCTCGGAGCCAGCTCAGCTGGACTGACAGGTCTCTCTACCTGACTTGTCAGTCTAGCTCAGTGGGCAGGGAGAAGCCTCTTGGACTAGTCAGCTCATCCCAAGACATGTTTTTTACTATATTTTTCTTTGAAATGTTGCAGCATCTCAGAGTGACTAATAACTTTTTTGAATGCAGGAGCCGGTCTCTGATTCATGCTGCCCGTGGTTTGAGCAGCAGGAATCAGTTGACAGGTTTATTGAGAATTAGCCAAGCAGATCTCTATTACATCGCACCAATGAAACTGTCTCCTCACATGATCATTTTAATTGCACGCAGACTTATTTCTGCAGATCGAGGACAGTATGTACTATAAGTTCCAGGGAATAGAGAAGGAATTGTTCCACCAATGGTTCCTCCTCTTTTTACTGTTTGAGATTTCAGGTGAGATTTAGTAGATCTTGATATCATTTGAACCCTACTCCTTAATACTAATTTTATTTATATGGTGCCAACATATTACGCAACACTTTACTCCTTCCACTTTTCAAATATATCAATGACGGACCCATTGATGCAGGGTTATGATTATCCTGAGAATATGCAATTTGGTCCAGACTCTTTGATCGTAATTTGGTGAAAAATGGGAATCTCGATGGAGACCACTCATTTAGTGCAGGGGCAATTAAATCAGTTTGAACAGATAATATTGAGTAATGGATTTAAAAGTTATACACAGACACAAGTTGTGCCTACAGTTTCTCTCTCAGAAGAAAGTGTGTTGAGTCGGTGCGGTTTATATCACAATGGTAATATCTCTATATGATGTGCTACAAATTGTTACCCTTCCCTGACACATGGGTATTGGGGTTTCGTAACCTACTCCTGTTCAGCTCAAAGTCAAAATCGTCATACTTGATACTGCCATGGCATATGGCTTCCTCACTAAGCTGCCCTGGCTTTAATGGGACTCAGTCAGTCAGTCCCCTCGGCAGAAAACTCTCCCTCTTTGGCTGCCTTAGTGACCTTGAATCTATGCCAAGTGACCTTCACCACTTTTCTTATCAAACACATTGCCATCTGTAGGAGCAGTAGGATCTCCTACCACTTCATGCGGTTTCTACTACACTCCACACTCCTCTCCCTCCTGCAGTCCTTTATATATGTCTGATATAACAGGGCCATCTAGTGGCAGCAGCACACAACAGCAGATAACCACAACATATAGGGGCCAATTCATTATTGCACGTGCACCTGCTGTTTGTCACATTTGTGGAGTTTTGCACCTTTGCTTTGTTTACGCCAAACTCATCTTTCCATTTGTGCATTTTTTAAGTCTATTTTATAAGTGTTTGCCTGTTTGGTTTTTGTAGTTCGCCATTGTGGGCAGGGTTTAGGGTTTCCACATGTTTTCATCTGATTCATCATTTGCAACTTTTTAAAAGTTTCAAAATTTGTTGCAAATATATACCTTTCAGTGATTTGATGTAAATCCCAAAAGTTTGAACAATTTTTGCTTGTGATTTTTTCCACCTAAAAGTCGCAAAACTGATTAAAGGGAACCTGTCATCAGTTTTTTCGCTTGAAAACTATGCCCATCACCTTTAAGATCATAAAAATTGGATTCTTGCAACCTCTTTATATCCTCAGACGTTCAACTGCATACTTCATGAAAAGTGTTTTATACTTGTCCGGCGCTGCATGTAAATTGCAGGGTTAGGTCAGATGGGTGTTTCCAGATTGTGATCAGCGCCACCTCGGTCCGTTCAAACGTGAGTAGATGACGTCTTTCCATCATGTACGTAGTGCCTGCTCAGTGTAATCGAAGAGCTTTGCAGGCATGCCCCACTGTGCCCTATTCGGGCACTACGTGAATGATGGAGAGACATCATCAGCTTACATGCAGCTAGAGGAGATAACATTTGAAGGGACCGATGCGGCGCTGATCACAATCTGGAAACACCCATCAGTCCAGACTAGCAATTTATATGCATCGCGGGACAAGTATAAAACACTTTTTCTGAGGTATGCAGGGGCACGTCTGAGGACATAAAGGGGTTGCAGGAATCTCATTCTTATGATCTCAAAGGTGATGGGCAGGGTTTATAAGCGACAAAACTGGTGACAGGTTCCCTTTAAAAACAGAAAAAAAGAGCATTTTGACTGTGCAAAATTCATGAACTGTTTTGATGAAATTGTCACTAAAAAAATGTCAGCGAAAAATAAAGATAAACACAAACATAGAAAAAGAAAAGTGGCTTAAAAGAACCCGCAATTGATGAATTAGGCCCATATTGTTCAAAACAGTAATATACAATGAAGAATGGTGATCATTAAAAGAAGGAATAAAATAATGTTAACATTCATATTCATCAACATATGAAAAATTGTCTTGGGCAAATTTTACATACATGTACAAGAAAGATTCAGAGAGGGTAAATGAGACTTCGTGAAATTCTGCGCCTCTGATAGATTTCTGCTTTCCTCATGTAAAATATATTTATTTATATAGCTTATAGCAGGAGATGCCATTGTGCCATCTCACTTACCAAAGTCAGACATGGCTTACTTGGTAAACTCAATTTCAAAGCAAACAATCTATCCAGAGAACCTGCAGTTCTGGATCTGTGCCAGTGTGTCAGCGCAAACAATGAGTCATTGTAAACTTCATAGGAAACATACAATTTCTTTCAGCAATGATCCGTTTATAGGATTTCCTCAAAGCCTCACAGTTTGTCTCAAAAGCCGGCTATTGCCTACCATGCTTGCAATCTGGCACACTGTAAAGGCCACGATGACCTCATCTTTAATGTTGATATAGTTGTCACCAAGGGTTGTAGTGCAACTAGCAGTCTGATTCATGTGTCTATATTCCCTCAAGACCTTTGTGCCCCCTTTAAGGGATAATCTGGGATTAAAAGAAAAAAATGGACTAAGGGCATAAAATAGGCATAAAATAATAATAATAAAAAGCATTTACTCACCTAATCAGACCCCTGCCAGTCCTGCAGCGATGACATCATGTCCATTATTCATGTGACTCTTGCAGCTAATCACTGGCATCAGGGGTCACCTGCTGTACCAGTGATTAGCTGCAGTGGTCATATGAATGATGGACGTGACATCATTGCTGCAGGGCAAGAGACCAACAGAGTGGTGATGCAACAGTTTGTATAGGTGAGTAAAACTTTTTTAGAATTTTATATCATTTACTACCCCAAATCTTGAAAAATCCCAGACAACTCCTTAAACGGCAGAAATTGTAATATCTGATCAGATTCTTAGATATTTGGGCTCTTCAGATATAAGACGATTTACAAGCAGATATATTTAGAAATATGTTAAGAGGTTGTCCTGTCTTCTAATAAAATTCTGCAGTTACTCTACGTGATTCCAGACTCCTGAATCTGTACAGTGTGCGCACCACACGCTGTCAGGATTCCCTTGTGTTGCCGGTGAGAGTGATTTGCATACTCCACATTCCAACTAGACGTGCTCGGTGTCACTCAATTCACTGGTATTGAGCGAGGCTTAGCATGTCTAGTCGGCACATGACTGCATGTATGCAAACTGTGTGACCACTTGCTCTTGCCGCCAATACTACAGAATCCTGACAGTGTGAGCTGCATACGCTGTAAAGATTCAGAAGTCTGCAGTCACATACAGTGATTCCAGGCTTATCAGAATACAGGGCAAACCCTTTAACTCCTTCACGAAAAAAAAAAATACCCCCCCTACAGTAGCATTGTACATATTAACAAGTGTTTACTCTTTATCTGTATTCTATTCTCTAATTTGATATGTCTCTTTCCTCATGTGCAGGCATTGCAGGACCTTAGGTATCTATGGTTACATCCACTGATATAGTGAGAGTTAGTTAGCTAGTTGCTAATGGTCAAAAACATGGATACCTAAGGTCCTGCAATGCCTGAACATGAGGAAAGATACATAGAGAATCAGAAAAACTATACTACATTTCTAATTGGAGGTATTTGCTAATATTATTATTATTACACCTCCTATATATTGGGATAGGATCTTGGAGATGGGAATACTCCTTTAAGAAAAAAGAAGTTTGAGAGGTCTCTTACCTCAGCACCTCTGGTATCTCCAGTAGTATTAGTGGAGAACATCTTCCTACATATGAAGGAGGGGGGAGCTTCTACTGCACATGCTCACAGGCCCCTGTCCTAATATTCTAGGACAGGGTTCCCTCAGGTGGCCATTTTAATTCTATCGCGATTACCTCCTTAAATTAAACAACAGTGATTTGCTAATTAAATGCATTTAGGAATTTATTTATACTGATATTTTCTTTAATTATTTTTTTGTTCTATTCCTGCAGAACCCCTTTAAGTAAAAATTTGAAAAAAAATCTCCCAAAACTTTTCATATCCTTTATTAGAATCAAAGTAGAAGCTAAACAAATGTCCAAACAGGTGTCCATATCCTTTAAAGAGTAATTTTTGTTTTAATTTTTTTTTCATAAATCAATAATAATAATACGCATGAAAATAAGTAACTTTGTAATATATCTTATCGGAGAACTCTTCTTCTTTCTCCGACTGATGTTTCACTCTGTAAACTCTGTATTCAGTGGTAAAATCAGAATCAGTGAAGACAGATTTTCCCCTTACTGAGTTAGGAGATGACAATTGCTACAATAATATTCTTTGGAGAAGGGAGTGGAGAAGAGGAAGAAAGAGCTAGAGGCAGACACAGACATTCTGTTGCAAGTTCCCATGAAGCAATAGTTAAAATTTAAACTTTTTTTAAAGTAGCATCTGTTATCTCAAATCTCACTACTGTGAAAATCTGCATTCACTGAAGATTTTACAGATTGAGAGTAAAAGATGAATCTAGGAAGAGAAAGAAGCAGATCTCTCTACCAAAATATATTATATAGTTGCTCATTTGCCTGTGTACTGTTGAGTTCTGAACTAAAATTGAAAAAAACGGTTACTCTCTAAGGGGAATCTGATAGCCGGTTTTTGCTATGTAATCTGAGAAAAGCATAATATAGGGGCAGAGAGCCTGATTCCAATGATGTGTCACTTACTAGGCTGTGTGTTGTAGTTTCAATGTAGTGTTTCATCAGCAGGAGATTATCACTGCCTGACTAGGTCTCATGTGCAGGCCAGTCAGGCTAATCTGTGTAACCCCGCCCCCCACGACTGATTGGCAGCTTGTTAACAATGCAAAGTGCACACAGGAATCAGCCAATCTGAGTTCAGCAGTGATAGCACTGCTACATATACAGCAGATAAAACAGGTATTCTATCAAAACTGTACCAAGCAGCCTAGTAAGTGATACATCCCTGGAGTCAGGCTCTCTGCCCCTATATCTTGCACTCAGATTACATCTGCTAACAGAAAACCTTTAAGGCATTCAAATTTTGGAAGCATTGCATAAAATATAACAAGAAACTAACTGCTTAACAATTTTTACTACATTGGTAAAGAATGTATTGACATGGCAAGATTGGCACACCATTGTATCAAAAAAATATTTCCCAGATGGTCATCAGAAGATAACCCATTTGAAAATGACTAGGAGATAATGAACTTATCACTAGCAGGGGTGTAACTACAATACGTGCAGGGGCTGCAATCGTACCTGGACCCTGGTGCCTAAGGGGCCCAAAAAGTCCCTTTGACCTATATAAAAAGACCAATAGTATTAAAGACTTGCAATAATTGAGGCCCCCATTGGAGCTTTTTCATTGGGACCCATGAGCTTCAAGTTACGCCACTGGACTCACATCTTAAGAGACATACAATATGTTTTCATTATTAGCAGAAAACTAAAAATGTCGGAATCTATGTGATCTACTCCTCAAACTTGCACCCCCAAAAAAATGTCTTTATTGAAGGTCATCTAACTTCATTTCAGATTAATTAAAGCCTATTAGTGAAATATCGTTTGTGGAATAGTTCATTCATTCGTCTCCAAAGTGAAACACGAAGGTCGTCAAACATTAAAGCTGTTTGGTAATCACATGCTGTGTCAGACTGATGTTTGTTGGCTTTATTGCCATGCTTTTATGCCTCAGAGTATGCATTTGATCTTTTTTTTACTGGTTTTTAAACTATTTGGGGAAGATGAATCTAAATTCTGAAGGAGAAAGTTCTTTACTATCTGACATCCTATTCTACAAACAGTGCGCCTGATACATGGCTGCCGTCATCCCGCTATAAAGCATTGCTGCCACGCTCAAGAAATTGTCACATTCAGCAGTGAGCAGACACACGTTGTTCATCAGACACAAATCATAGCAGGGCTGTATAGCACAAAGTCAAAAAGTAGAAATATAACAAGAATAGCACAGATATAGGTGCCCAGGCATAACTGGAGAACAATACTATATCAACCAGGAGGTTTTTCCGTTGCTGTTGGTAATTTATGCACTAAAGACTTTTTTCTTAACCCCGTGTTTGGTTTTGTGGTGCAGTTGTTGAATAAGATAACACCTACGTGAATCTTAAAGGGGTTAATGAAAGTCTGTAGTCGCTCTATGTTACTGCAGACTTCTGAATCCTTAGTTTGCGCACCACTGGCTGTCAGGATTCTCCGTATTGCGATTCACGTACATGTGGTCACGTGCCAACTAGACATGCTTGACCTTGCTCAATACAAGGGAATGGAGGGAGGCCACGCACTTCTAGTCGGAATGTGGCCGGAAATATGCAAATCACATACTTGCAGTCATATGACTGCACACTCTCATGGCAACACTGGTGAATCCTAACAGCGTGTGGTGTGCACGCTGTTTGGATTCAAAAGTCTGCAGTCACATATAGTGACTGCAGACTCTCATCAGAAGACCAGACATCCTCTTTAATTTGGGTTTACACCAGCCAATTGGCGACATTAAACGGTAACATGTTTTCCGATCAGCAGTTGTTTAATAAACTCTTTAGACCAGCAGGCTGGATGCATTAAAGGGAATTTCAGCAGGTTTTTGCTATGTAATCTGAGGACAGCGGGATGTAAGGGCTGAGACAGTGATTTCAACGATGTGTCACTTATTAGGCTTTGTGCTGTTTTTCTATACAGTGAAGGTTTTATCACCAGGAAATTATCACTTCCGGACTGGTGCTCATGAGCCTTAGTCCAACTCCGCCCCCAGGACTGATTAGCAGCTCGCTGTCAATATAAAATGTATACAGAAAGCTGCTAATTAGTGATGTGGGAGGGGTTCGCTTTCCCAGCTCTGCTTCATGCTACATCTAAGAACTCTGTGTCACCACTGCCGCACCCAGTAATCTAACTGACACATCGCTGGAATCAGGGTCTCTTTTACTACATTATGCTGATCTCAGATGAGGTCGCAAAAATCTGGTGAGAAATTCCCTTTAATAAGGAGCTGACTAGTAGAGGACAACAAAATGCAAAACCTACAGTGTACGGCTACCTATTACATAGTGTAAAGGCGGCATTATCATCACTACATCTGCTTCCATAATCTGATGGCTTTATGCACAGTATATTGCTGCATATCGAGTTTAGGATGATGTTTGTCAGTTTATTTAGGGAAACATGTCGGCCTTAATATGCCAGCCTTCTGACGAAGAGTAAAATAGAGTATGATGGACATATTTTTACATGTACTAATAGACTCAGTAAGATGGTAACAGACAGTCTTTGACATAAATTAATTATATTAGTTCTTTTTCAGATGTTACTATTACTTTTTCCTGCTTTCGATACTATATTTGGTTTTATAGACCATTATTTAAAGCCAGTGTCTATCATTGAGTATATTGTTATAGTTTACACATGGGACAACTTGCTGGTCAATTAGCTCTCGTGATCGTCATCTTCTGGGATAAATCATTGGCACAACGTTCATAACCTTAATACACAGCTAAGCAAACACATCACAGTACAAAAATATCACAGACCCTGGTCTTACACATCACAATCTATACCATTTCTCATGATGGTGATAATGCGGATAATGATGACTGCTCCCACAGCCTGTCCTTCGCCAGACTCAGTCACAGCTTTTTTTAAGCATAATAAGGCAGGACAATATATTTCACAGTTTATCACAGTAGGCATCAAATTGACTTAGGGGGACAGCTTGAGAGGAGATCTGTAAGTGAGCAGTTCCAGCTGCCGCTGAGACTGGGAACAGTTATCTGCGGGGGTACCAGGTGTTGCACTCCCACCAATCAGACATTGATGACCTATCCTAAATATAGGTCATCGATGTTAAAGTCGTCGAAAAACTTTTTAAATCCATTTTCAGTGTGACCATCCTTTGCCTTCAAAACATCATCAAAGTATCAATTCTTGTAGGCACACTTGTGCACGGTTTTTGAGGGACTTCAGCAGGGAGGTTGTTCCAAACATCTTGGAGAACTAACCACAGATCTTCTTTTGGATGTAGGGATGTAGGAGTACAAATCTTCCTGTTTCTTCACATAATCCCACACAGACTTGATGATTGTGATGATTGAGATCATGGCTCTGTGGGGGCAATATCATCACTTTCAGAACTCCTTGTTCCTCAATACACTGAGGATAGTTCTTAACAACATTGTCTATGTATTTGGGGTCAATGTCCTGTTGCTGAATACATTTATAATATTTATAAATAATAATCACCCCTGGACAAAGCATTTCTTGGCGAAACGTGTGTTGGGTGTGGTGGGCTCCTGGATTACTCCAAGGTAAATATGTGCTTTAGTTACTAAACCCTATAGATTTTTTGTTTTGTCATATGCATATTGAATAGATGGATTCATACTTTGCACTGTGCATTTATGTATTTTTGGTTATAAATATAGATGATCCACGGTCATTATAACACTTTAGTCCCTAATACTTACCTTATTCACTGGGACAAAGTATTTTCTCAACACATATGTGGACTCTCAGTATCTGATCCTTTTTTCTTTTGCTGCTGCTGTAACATTGAACTATAGGAACTTTATTTTGATATACATGAATGTTCTTATGTACTTGCATATTTAAGCTCTCAGCACGCTTGAAGACTCATATAATATCATTTTTATTTTTTATTCTGTTGTTGCAGACTTGAAATTTATGTGGCTAATTTAGACACACAAAAAATGTTTTAATCGTGTATTCATCTTGTGCTTCTAAATTATCTGATTGGGTCATTGTAGCCATTACCTTATATGCATCTTTACCATTGTGTATATATTATTATCCAGGTATACCCACCAATTATTTTGTATGTGTTTTTTTCACTGTTTTGTAATGTATCCACTGATATTTACAACACTTTATAGATTAAAAAAAAATTATGTACAGGGTGGGCCATTTATATGGATACACCTAAATTAAATGGGAATGGTTGGTGATATCAACTTCCTATTTGTGGCACATTAATATATGGGAGAGGGAAAACTTTTCCAGATGGGTGGTGACCATGGCGGCCATTTTGAAGTCAGTCATTTTGGATCCGACTTTATTTTTTTCAATGGGAAGAGGGTCATGTGACACATTAAACTTATTGAGAATTTCATAAGAAAAACAATGGTGTGCTTGGTTTTAACGTAACTTTAATCTTTCATGAGTTTTTGCAAGTTTATGACCACTTATAAAATGTGTTCAAAGTGCTGCCCATTGTGTTGGATTGTCAATGCAACCCTCTTTTCCCACTCTTGACACACTGATAGCAATACCGCAGAAGAAATGCTAGCACAGGCTTCCAGTATTCATTGTTTCAGATGCTGCACATCTCGTATCTTGATGGTTTGGTGTGGTATATGGGGTACAAAGATAGTGGGGCCATTCTTGATCAATGGAAACCTCAATGCCACTGGATATCTGAAATTGCTACATGATGATGTGTTGCCCTCTTTATGCACTGAAGATGGCACGTTCCCTCATTTTTTCCAACAAGATGGTGCACCACCACATTATGGGTGTCAGGTCCGAGCATTCCTACATGAACAGTTTCCTGGAAAGTGGATTGGTCATCGTGGGCCAGTTGAATGGTCACCAAGGTCTCCCGATCTGACCCGCTTAGACTTTTATCTTTGGGGTCATCTGAAGGCATTTGTCTATGCTGTGAAGATACGAGATGTGCAGCATCTGAAACAACGGAAACTGGAAGCCTGTGCTAGCATTTCTTCTGCGGTGTTGCTATCAGTGTGTCAAGAGTGGGAGAAGAGGGTTGCATTGACAATCCAACACAATGGGCAGCACTTTGAACACATTTTATAAGTGGTCATAAACTTGTAAAAAACTCATGAAAGAATAAAGTTACGTTAAAACCAAGCACACAATTGTTTTCCTTATGAAATTCTCAATAAGTTTAATGTGTCACATGACCCTCTTCCCATTTAAAAAAATAAAGTTGGATCCAAAATGGCCGACTTCAAAATGGCCACCATGGTCACCACCTATCTGGAAAAGTTTACATATACTAATGTGCCACAAACAGGAAGTTGATATCACCAACCATTCCCATTTAATTTAGGTGCATCCATATAAATGGCCCATCCTGTAGTCATTGTTCAAAGACCTCCCTTTTTGGTGCATTTATTTGAATAAATTTGGAGCCAATTAGACACCTCCCTGACGGTATTCCATGATAGATAGGTAATGGTGACCGTAATATGATTTTTTCTGAGGCAGGGCTCTCAGAAGTGTAGCCGCAAGGCATAAATATTGGACAGTATGAAGTATGATAACAGTTGTAGTGACGCACTTTGTAGTACATCTAGAACTTTCAGATGTCAAGAATAGGCTGGTAAATTATAAGTTCATGATCACTCTGTTTAGTTCATGCTGTCTTACTGGAGAAGAATAGGAAAGGCTACGGAAACTAAATTGATTGTCACCGGCTTGATCAACATTCTTTGCAAATCTTCAATTGGAATTTGAGCCGGAAACCCTCTGATGTAATTTGCCACAGATAACACACTAACAGCTGCGTGAGTGGATCGATATTGAAGTATCTGAGTAATTCGAGCAGGTCCCAAATCACAATGGTTTGCTGGGGAGAATCTCACAATGCTTTTAATTGCATTACTTTGTTTATGAGTTGATGGTGAGAATGAAACATAAACGTAACCAAACTGTATTTAACAAGTGAGCAAAGTAAGCTGAGGAGGGTATAAATACATGAGTCACTTCTGTGTTTGGCAGCTTCAGAGATCACTAGTACACTAAGCCACATCGGACTGCAACTGCTTCCACTTTAAGCTGCTAATTTATGGTTGATGTCATCTATGTAGAAGGGATTTTCTGCTGTTAATGTACAATTCTATGCATATTTTAGATGTCTAAGGACACAATATATTGTATCTTTGCCACCTACTCCATGAAACATAGCAATAATAGGAAGGAGACATATATTTAACATATAACAGAAGTGCGCTATTTGGGAAATGTACTGGGAAGCAGCTCTGGGTCAATAAACACACAGCTGTGAAGCACAAAGCGAGTACTGTACATGATGGCACATCAGTGTGGGGGCACTGTGTATGCAATGCCGAAAAATCATCATGAAGTGGATACAGAAAGAAACTGTTGAAAGGGGATAAGAGAGAAAGAAAGATGATAAAAATGAAGATGAGAAAGAGAGAGCAGGAGAGAGCAAGAACGACAGAGTTCTTGTATAAATATTTAATAGATAAAAAGGTAACGGATGGAGACAGCACACCAAGCAATAAGGCAAAAAAAACAGTAGTTTATTAGTCCATGCGTTACTTTTTATGTGGATGGTTTGGTTTTTGCCAGTGAGGCTCTGCACCCACCTAATCCTGGTGCTGCTCCTGCTTTTCTATTTTTAGAGAGATAGATAGATAGATAGATAGATAGATAGATAGATAGATAGATAGATAGATAGGCAAAAAAGAGGGCAGCACTCAGTAGCAAATTTCATGCAAAAATTATGTATTTATTGGTCCATGTGAACAGGTAGCAACTAGTGATAAGCAAGTGTACTCGTTTAACTTTTTAACCGAGCATGCTTGGGTGCTTACCGAGTAGCTTCGGAGTGCTCGTATATTATGTTCGAGTCCCTGCGTCTGCATGATTTATAGCTGTAAGATAGCCCCAACACTTGTGAGGGTTCCCTACCAAACAGGCAATCTCTGTATGTGATGAGGCTGTCTTATAGCTGTAAATCATACAGACGCAGGGACTAGAAAATAATATACGAGCACGCCGAAGATACTCGGTAAGCACCAAAGCATGCTCGGTTAAAGAGTTAAACAAGCATGCTCGGTTAAAGGGTTAAAGGAGCATGCTCGCTCATCACTAGTGGCAACGTATCAGCTCAACAGATCGCTTGCTCTTGAGCCAAAGTGTTGCCACCTGTTTAGGTGGGAGAATAAATACACCAGTTTATGCATGAAATTTTGCTTCTTGGTGCTGCCCACTTGTATTGCTTTTTTTATGTGTCTTAGGTTGGTGGGTTGCATCTTTTAGGCTGGCATCTATTCCTGCACTTTTGTTTGTGCTACTTCATTTTTGTTCTTTAGATAGATAGATAGATAGATAGATGGATGGATAGGTAGACAGATTAATGAATAGATTTATTGATTAATGGATAGATTAATGCATGGATAGATAGATAGATAGATAGATAGATAGATAGATAGATAGATAGATAGATAGATAATAAACTGACACGATAAACACAATGAAATCCAAAAACTTTGGACTTGCCACAGGGTGTTCAGAAAAAAAAATCCAAGCCCTTGTGACTATCATTTGAAAACTCCACCTGATATATCTGGTATATACTTTACCTATAGAGAAGAAAACAATAATCCATAGTCTGCTCAAAAGCTGTTGAGAAGCGCCACATAATTTGATTTCCTTCCGCTTTCCTGTCCTTAGGGAGATTCAGATAATGAAATTTCCTAATATATACAGAAATCCTGTGGGCATCTGGAGGAGCATAGGCTTTACCTTTTGAACCTACAGTCATGGCCAAAAGTATTGAGAATGAGACAAATAGTAATTTTTCCAAAGTTTACTGCTTCATTTTTTGTAATGGCAATTTGCATATACTCCTGAATGTCAAAGAGTGATCAGCTTAACAGCAATTACTGTACTTGCAAAGTCAATAATTGCCCAGAAAATGAACTTTAACCCCCAAAACACATTTCAACATCATTGCAGTCCTGCCTTAAAAGGAGCAGCTAACATCGTTTTAGTGATTGATCCATTAACACAGGTGTGGGTGTTGATGAGGACAGGGCTGGCGATCAATCAGTCATGATTAAGTAAGAATGACATCACTGGACACTTTAAAAGGAGGCTGGTTCTTGGTATCATTGTTTCTCTTCAGTTAACCATGGTTATCTCTAAAGAAACACGTGCAGCCATCATTGCACTGCACAAAAATGGCCTAACAGGGAAGAGTATCGCAGCTACAAAGACTGCACCTCAGTCAACAATCTATCGCATCAAGAACTTCAAGGAGAGAGCTTCCATTGTTGTCAAAAAGGCTCCAGGGCGCCCAAGAAAGACCAGCAAGCACCAGGAGCGTATCTTAAAACTGTTTCAGCTGCGGGATCGGACTACCAGCAGTGCCGAGCTTGCTCAGGAACGGCAGCAGGCTCGTGTGAGTGCTTCTGCACGCACTGTGAGGCGGAGACTCTTTGAGCAAGGGCTGGTTTCAAGGAGGGCAGCAAAGAAGCCACTTCTCTCCAGAAAAAACATCAGGGACCGACTGATATTCTGCAAAAGGTACAGGGAGTGGACTGCTGAGAACTGGGGCAAAGTCATTTTCTCTGATGAATCCCCTTTTCGATTGTTTGGGACATCTGGAAAACAGCTTATTCGGAGAAGAAGAGGTGAGCGCTATCACCAGTCTTGTCTCATGCCAACTGTAAAGCATCCTGAAACCATTCATGTGTGGGGTTGCTTCTCAGCCAAGGGAATCGGCTCACTCACAGTTTTGCCTAAAAACACAGCCATGAATAAAGAATGGTACCAGAATGTCCTCCAAGAGCAACTTCTCCCAACCGTTCAAGAGCAGTTTGGCGCCCAACAATGCCTTTTCCAGCATGATGGAACACCTTGCCATAAAGCAAAGGTGATAACTAAATGGCTCATGGAACAAAACATAGAGATTTTGGGTCCATGGCCTGGAAACTCCCCAGATCTTAATCCCATTGAGAACTTGTGGTCAATCATCAAGAGACGGGTGGACAAACAAAAACCAACAAATTCTGGCAAAATGCAAGCATTGATTATGCAAGAATGGACTGCTATCAGTCAGGATTTGGTCCAAAAGTTGATTGAGAGCATGTCAGGGAGAATTACAGAGGTCTTGAAGAAGAAGTGGCAACACAGCAAATATTGACTTGCTGCATTAACTCATTCTAACTGTCAATATAACCTATTGGTACTCATAATATGATTGCAATTATATTTCTGTATGTGATATAAACATCAGACAAGCACTAATAAAAACCAGAGACCAGCAGATCATGTGAAAATATAATTTTGGTGTCATTCTCAAAACTTTTGGCCATGACTGTACATGAGACCTACCGTACTTGCAATCACCCATTGATTGCTGGATTGGCATAGCTGATATTTTACTCTTTGCTTACATATCTTTACGCTGGTACCTATAAGCACTTAGACCTACCCTCCAGCAAATCGCTGTGTATAAGAATCAGCTTGGACAAAGTTTTTCTCTTGATGACTACCAGTGGCTTAATACAGCAGTACAGTCTTACAGAAGATATAGACATAACCATAAGTATCTGGTATTTAATGTGTTGGCTAAAACCAGGCAACAAATATGAGAAATTGCCAAATAACCCATTGAGTGATCTTTCTAGGTTATTACAGTTGTGTAGATACCTAATATGTGTTGGTTGTTTTTTTTTTCTTTAATATATAAAAAAGGAGTGTTTTTTTGCAATTGTGTCTTTTACTACATTTTTATTTATTTATTTTATGCACATACTGTATTTGTATGTGTATATATTTTTTTATTGTACCTGTTGCCCAATAGATCATCAAAGATCTTAGGGTAACATTTTTTTTTTACTTTTTTGATCATTTTTTTCAACTGTAACTTGGGCAGCCACAGGAGCCACAGTTACAGGGGAATACATAACACTACAGTGGCATAAGTCACTTGCAGAGCTTATATCGGACTGCTATAACCGAGCAGCTCTGATTTGCCATTAGACACCTGGTAAATGATGTGATCACCAGGTGCTACAAGAGCATTGACAATGTGGATGCTTCTGTACATTACATAGCACTCATTAAGCATTATGTATTCACCAAATAGAAGACAGAAGTAGTAATAAACTGCTTCTGTCTTCTAGGATTCCCAACTGACCTGCTCCTGCTAGATTGCAGGAGCTTTAACTCTGCGTCATAAATTTACAATAGCATAGGAATAAATCCCAGGATCAAGTGCCGTAAATTTATAGCACTTGGTCCTTATGAGGTTCTTATTTGTACTCTCTATGTGGAAGTATTGGTTGATATACTGGTAATGGTGAGCTCTGGGTGTCACTACTGTGATGTGTGCATGTGTATGTGTGGAGCAGGGGATTGGCTTTGTATGTAGCTCAGAAGCATCTCTGAGATCTGAATATGGCCCTCAAGGTAAGAAAGGTTGGGGACCTCTGGTCTAATAGATAGATGTGTTCACCTTTACCATTCTGTATATTTAATTAAAGTTAACGTGTCACCATAAAATGATCTATACAGTTTAAATCAGTTTTTTTTTTATTAAAAAGGTTTTTTTCAATTTTGCCCATGACCTTTGCACACACTAATTAGAAGCTTAAATACAAAAGATAGAGTCTGAACCAGTCTATTGCTGCTAAATGTACAAGTAGATTTCATGAAACACCAGGAAATTAGAGTCTAAAATAGCCCCAGTGGCCTGTGAAAAAATAGCAAGATTTCTAATTTTTATTATAAAACAGATTGTGAAATGGGAAAAAAAACATTGGATTTTTTTTAAATATATGCAACACAAAAACCTAATTTAATCAATAGGTCATTTTCACGCATTTCCTTTAAGAAATAATTTTTTGCACTTTACTTACTCATAACCTTTATTGCAACATATATGGATTGGTGGCAAGGCGTTTATGTTCTCCCCGTGTTTGCGTGGGTTTCCTCCTGGCACTCCAGTTTCCTCCCACACTCCCAAGACATACTGATAGGAAACTTAGAATGTGAGCCCCAATGGGGACAGTGTTGACGATGTATGTAAAGCGCTGCGGAATACGATGGAGCATGTCATGCAAGGTGAGGGAAAGACTAAGTGCAACAAGAAGGGAAGAGGGGGAGGAAGCCCAAACACTGGGGAAAGGGTGAGTGGAGACCCCTAGGCAGATCTAATATCACCCTACCTACCCTATCGTCCCTATATAGGTTCCACACCTATCGCCGAGCAGGAACCTAAGCCCTGAATGTCCCTAGAGCTAGGGCCTAGATAGGGAGGAGACAGGGTGAGCACTAGTCAAGCCCCACTACAAACTAAAGACAACATGGTAGACAAACAAAGGGGATACGCTTAGCTTGAGTAGACACCAGAGAGATAACACAAACTGTCCTCCAAGGGCACCAGAGAAGAAACTAGCCGACTGCTCATGCCCCAAGCCTACATAGAGGTACATAGAATTATCACTGGCGACTCTCTGGAGAAACTGAAACTATTTGAATACCCAGCAAGGGTGTGTCAATCAGCAGCAGAAGGTGGAAGTCACTGCTGGGTCCTAAAGGAAGAAGGATAAAACTATACTACAGAGATGAGGGAATCAAGAAAGCGTCTGCAATGCCAAGCACAGTGACCTTCTACAGCCGGCTCCAGAGCGACTGTCTGTCACATCTGACACACCCGTGACACAGCGATATAAGTGAGCAAATTAAATAACATGCTTTCAAAAACTTTGACAGGCTACCGTTCACATCGCATCCACTAAGTAGACACATATATCAAAAACATCTCCAGATAAAGTATCAAATATCTGTTTTTTTTCATTCGAAATGGGTCATCTCATGACTGTGTGAGTTCAAGTTAAGATAAGGAATTAAGATAATGGAATTCCATAAAATATACAGAAATCCTGTGGGCATCACAACTGGAAGAGCATTGGCTTTCCATTTTTTCCACACCTCAAGCTCTTAATTTTATTAAATGTATTAAATCCTCTGGGAGCACTATCCGTCAAACATCTCTGTCCATACTTCCTCCATCACTCATCAAACATCAGTTCATGACCTGTTTCTTTAACACATGCTACCTAGCTTCATTAGATGTTATGGAGATATCTTCACGAGATTGATATAGTGCATACATCCCCTTGAGAAGGAACATTCAAGGTACATTATTCTTTTACAAATCACAATATTTTCTTAGAAATGTAAACTCCTTATTGAGTTTTCTATTCATGAACGTGTTTGCTTTCAAGTAAACATACAGTTAATGGTTCTTGCTATGATCAAGTCTTGAATATATTGAAAAGAATTCTTGGAATAATCAGTTAATCATCTAAGATTCTTCCTTACATCACTCAGTATGTTATTTTACGTATTCTTAGTTTATAGCAATGTGTGAAGGTTACATCTGAAGTACGATATCGGACAACTTGAACTCAACATTTTATCATTGCCTTAGACCAAAGTTTCGAATCATATTTGTTATTTTTTGGTTTGCTGTTATTTTACTCATTTCCACACATTGTGGAAACAGGGTTTCTAACAGGCACCAGAAAACAATAAATACCTATAAAGGGCTAACAAAGATAATAGATTACAAAAATCTGCTAAACAATGGAGGCAAAATGCCAAATCAAAATAACAATCTTTATTAATTAGTAATCAGACATGATGAGGTTAAATCAATAAAAAGGGAGTATGGGACACAAAGACCACATTGACCCATGTGACAGGTAAACAGTCAATTAATGATAAAAAATGATGTAAATCCATATACAAAAATAGAGCGCTCAAATAAATACATACATTCACAATTTAAAGTACAATAATACCCAATATATCAGTAGTGCCAAATAGTAGTAGTGATAAATCAGTAGTGCTAAATAGTGACAGGATCAGCAAACAAGCATCTGATTGGAGGTCGTTTAGTACCCCAGGTCAGCCCATATAAAAGGACCTAAACATAACCTGGTGCACCTGTCAAGGATATAATACATTTTCTATAGCCACAAGTCTTTCATCATTCCTCCGCAGAATAATACTCAGTAATACATGCACAAGTTAATCAGGACTGGCATCCTGGGATTAGGTATGATCAAGAATAACATATACATGGAGCTTGTATGTTCTCCCATGGCTTACTACCTGTATGTTGTTTGTATGTTCTCCCATGGCTTACTATCTGCATGGCGTTTGTATGTTCTCCCATGGCTTACTATCTGCATGACGTTTGTATGTTCTCCCATGGCTTACTATCTTCATGGCGTTTGTATGTTGTCCTATGGCTTACTATCTGCATGACGTTTGTATGTTCTCCCATGGCTTACTATCTGCATGGCGTTTGTATGTTCTCCCATGGCTTACTATCTGCATGATGTTTGTATGTTCTCTCATGGCTTACTATCTTCATGGCGTTTGTATGTTGTCCTATGGCTTACCAGCCACAAGTCTTTCATCATTCCTCCGCAGAATAATACTCAGGAATACATGCACAAGTTAATCAAGACTGGCATCCTGGGATTAGATATGATCAAGAATAACATATACATGGAGCTTGTATGTTCTCCCATGGCTTACTCTCTGTATGTTGTTTTGTATGTTCTCCCATGGCTTACTATCTGCATGGCGTTTGTATCTTCTCCCATGGCTTTAAATCTGTATGTTGCTTGTATGTTCTCCCATGGCTTACTGTCTGCATGGCGTTTGCATGTTCTCCCAAGGCTTACTAGCTGCATGGCGTTTGTATGTTCTCCCATGGCTTACTATCTGCATGGCGTTTGTATGTTGTCCTATGGCTTACTATCTACATGGCGTTTGTATGTTCTCCCGTGGCTTACCATCTGCATGGCGTTTGTCTGTTGTCCTATGGCTTACCAGGTACAAGCTGTGTGGCGTTCGTATGTTTTCCCATGGCTTACCAGCTGTGTGGTGTTTGTATGTTCTCAATGGCTTACACATATACATGTTGTTTGTATGTTTTTCAATGGCTTACAATCTGCATGGAGTTTGTATGTTCTCCTATGGCTTACTATCTGAATGGAGTTTGTACGCTTTCCCATGGCTTACCCATGGAGTTTGTATGTTGTCCATGTTGTCCCATGGCTTACCATCTGCTTGGAGTTTGTATATTCTCCTATAGCTTACTATTTGCATGGAGTTTCTATGTTTTCAAATGGCTTACTATCTGCATGGTGTTTGTATGTTTTCCCATGGCTTACTATCTATATGGTATTTGTATGTTCTCCCATGGCTTACTATCCGCATGGTGTTTGTATGTTCTCCATTGGCTTACTATCTTAATGGCGTTTGTATGTTCTCCCATGGCTTACTATCTATATGGCGTTTGTATGTTGTCCTATGGCTTACCAGCTACCAGCTGTGTGGCGTTCGTATGTTTTCCCATGGCTTACCAGCTGCCTGTTGTTCGTATGTTCTCAATGGCTTACACATATACATGTTGTTTGTATGTTTTTCAATGGCTTACAATCTGCATGGAGTTTGTATGTTCTCCCATGACTTACTATCTGAATGGTGTTTATATGTTCTCCCATGTTTTACTATCTGAATGGTGTTTGTATGTTCTCTCACGGCTTACTATCTGAATGGAGTTTGTGCGCTCTCCCATGGCTTACCCATGGAGTTTGTATGTTGTCCATGTTGTCCCATGGCTTACCATCTGCTTGGAGTTTGTATATTCTCCCATAGCTTACTATTTGCATGGAGTTTCTATGTTTTCAAATGGCTTACTAACCGCATGGTATTTGTATGTTCTCCCATGGCTTACCATATGCGTGGAGTTTCTATGTTTTCCCATGGCTTACCATCTGCATGGAATTTGTATGTTCTCCCATGGCTTACTCTCTTCATGGCGTTTGTATGTTCTCAATGGCTTACTATCTTAATGGAGTTTGTATGTTCTCCAGTAGTTTACTATCTTCATTGAGTTTGTATGTTTTTACATGGCTTACTATCTCACTTGAAGTTTGTATGTTTGAATGGCTTACTACCTTCATGGAGTTTGTATGTTCTCCCATGACTAACTATCTGCATGGCGTTTGTATGTTGTCCTATGGCTTACCAGCCACAAGTCTTTCATCATTCCTCCGCAGAATAATACTCAGGAATACATGCACAAGTTAATCAAGACTGGCATCCTGGGATTAGATATGATCAAGAATAACATATACATGGAGCTTGTATGTTCTCCCATGGCTTACTCTCTGTATGTTGTTTTGTATGTTCTCCCATGGCTTACTATCTGCATGGCATTTGTATCTTCTTCCATGGCTTTAAATCTGTATGTTGCTTGTATGTTCTCCCATGGCTTACTGTCTGCATGGCGTTTGCATGTTCTCCCAAGGCTTACTAGCTGCATGGCGTTTGTATGTTCTCCCATGGCTTACTATCTGCATGGCGTTTGTATGTTCTCCCATGGCTTACTATCTGCATGATGTTTGTATGTTCTCTCATGGCTTACTATCTTCATGGCGTTTGTATGTTGTCCTATGGCTTACCAGCCACAAGTCTTTCATCATTCCTCCGCAGAATAATACTCAGGAATACATGCACAAGTTAATCAAGACTGGCATCCTGGGATTAGATATGATCAAGAATAACATATACATGGAGCTTGTATGTTCTCCCATGGCTTACTCTCTGTATGTTGTTTTGTATGTTCTCCCATGGCTTACTATCTGCATGGCGTTTGTATCTTCTCCCATGGCTTTAAATCTGTATGTTGCTTGTATGTTCTCCCATGGCTTACTGTCTGCATGGCGTTTGCATGTTCTCCCAAGGCTTACTAGCTGCATGGCGTTTGTATGTTCTCCCATGGCTTACTATCTGCATGGCGTTTGTATGTTGTCCTATGGCTTACTATCTACATGGCGTTTGTATGTTCTCCCGTGGCTTACCATCTGCATGGCGTTTGTATGTTGTCCTATGGCTTACCAGGTACAAGCTGTGTGGCGTTCGTATGTTTTCCCATGGCTTACCAGCTGTGTGGTGTTTGTATGTTCTCAATGGCTTACACATATACATGTTGTTTGTATGTTTTTCAATGGCTTACAATCTGCATGGAGTTTGTATGTTCTCCTATGGCTTACTATCTGAATGGAGTTTGTACGCTTTCCCATGGCTTACCCATGGAGTTTGTATGTTGTCCATGTTGTCCCATGGCTTACCATCTGCTTGGAGTTTGTATATTCTCCTATAGCTTACTATTTGCATGGAGTTTCTATGTTTTCAAATGGCTTACTATCTGCATGGTGTTTGTATGTTTTCCCATGGCTTACTATCTAAATGGTGTTTGTATGTTCTCCCATGGCTTACTATCCGCATGGTGTTTGTATGTTCTCCCATGGCTTACTATCTTAATGGCGTTTGTATGTTCTCCCATGGCTTACTATCTATATGGCGTTTGTATGTTGTCCTATGGCTTACCAGCTACCAGCTGTGTGGCGTTCGTATGTTTTCCCATGGCTTACCAGCTGCCTGTTGTTCGTATGTTCTCAATGGCTTACACATATACATGTTGTTTGTATGTTTTTCAATGGCTTACAATCTGCATGGAGTTTGTATGTTCTCCCATGACTTACTATCTGAATGGTGTTTATATGTTCTCCCATGTTTTACTATCTGAATGGTGTTTGTATGTTCTCTCACGGCTTACTATCTGAATGGAGTTTGTGCGCTCTCCCATGGCTTACCCATGGAGTTTGTATGTTGTCCATGTTGTCCCATGGCTTACCATCTGCTTGGAGTTTGTATATTCTCCCATAGCTTACTATTTGCATGGAGTTTCTATGTTTTCAAATGGCTTACTAACCGCATGGTATTTGTATGTTCTCCCATGGCTTACCATATGCGTGGAGTTTCTATGTTTTCCCATGGCTTACCATCTGCATGGAATTTGTATGTTCTCCCATGGCTTACTCTCTTCATGGCGTTTGTATGTTCTCAATGGCTTACTATCTTAATGGAGTTTGTATGTTCTCCAGTAGTTTACTATCTTCATTGAGTTTGTATGTTTTTCCATGGCTTACTATCTCACTTGAAGTTTGTATGTTTGAATGGCTTACTACCTTCATGGAGTTTGTATGTTCTCCCATGACTAACTATCTGCATGGCGTTTGTATGTTGTCCTATGGCTTACCAGCCACAAGTCTTTCATCATTCCTCCGCAGAATAATACTCAGGAATACATGCACAAGTTAATCAAGACTGGCATCCTGGGATTAGATATGATCAAGAATAACATATACATGGAGCTTGTATGTTCTCCCATGGCTTACTCTCTGTATGTTGTTTTGTATGTTCTCCCATGGCTTACTATCTGCATGGCGTTTGTATCTTCTCCCATGGCTTTAAATCTGTATGTTGCTTGTATGTTCTCCCATGGCTTACTGTCTGCATGGCGTTTGCATGTTCTCCCAAGGCTTACTAGCTGCATGGCGTTTGTATGTTCTCCCATGGCTTACTATCTGCATGGCGTTTGTATGTTGTCCTATGGCTTACTATCTACATGGCGTTTGTATGTTCTCCCGTGGCTTACCATCTGCATGGCGTTTGTATGTTGTCCTATGGCTTACCAGGTACAAGCTGTGTGGCGTTCGTATGTTTTCCCATGGCTTACCAGCTGTGTGGTGTTTGTATGTTCTCAATGGCTTACACATATACATGTTGTTTATCTGTTTTTCAATGGCTTATAATCTGCATGGAGTTTGTATGTTCTCCCATGGCTTACTATCTGAATGGTGTTTATATGTTCTCCCATGTTTAACTATCTGAATGGTGTTTGTATGTTCTCCCATGACTTACTATCTGAATGGAGTTTGTATGTTCTCCCATGGCTTACTATCTGAATGGAGTTTGTACGCTTTTCCATGGCTTACCCATGGAGTTTGCATGTTGTCCATGTTGTCCCATGGCTTACCATCTGCTTGGAGTTCGTATATTCTCCTATAGCTTACTATTTGCATGGAGTTTCTATGTTTTCAAATGGCTTACTATCTGCATGGTGTTTGTATGTTCTCCCATGGCTTACCATCTGTGTGGAGTTTCTATGGTTTCCCATGGCTTACCATCTGCATGGAATTTGTATGTTCTCCCATGGCTTACTCTCTTCATGGCGTTTGTATGTTCTCAATGGCTTACTATCTTAATGGAGTTTGTATGTTCTCCAGTAGTTTACTATCTTCATTGAGTTTGTATGCTCTCCCATGGCTTATGAGCGTCTTTCTATTTATATGTTCTCCCATGGCTTTTATCTGCATTTAGTTTGTATGTTCTCCCATGGCTTACTCTCTTCATGGAGTCTGTATGTTCTCAATGGCTTACTATCTTCATGGAGTTTGTATGCACTCCCATGGCTGACCCATGGAGTTTGTATGTTGTCCCATGGCTTACTATCTGCTTGGAGTCTGTATATTCTCCCTTAGCTTACTATTTGCATGGAATTACTATCTTTTCCAATGGCTTACTGTCTGCATAGTGTTTGTATGTTCTCCCACAGATTACCATCTGCGTGGAGTTTGTATGTTTGTATGTTCTCCCATTGCTTACACTCTTCATGGAGTTTGTATGTTCTCCCATTGCTTACGCTCTTCATGGAGTAAACTTTCTAGGTTCTGCAATGTTTTTTCACCAGGTACTCAAAAAATACGCTCTACAGATATTGTAATTACCTTTATATAAGATTGGCCCCAGTGTGTATGTTTGGAATAGGGAGCCATATACAGATAGTTTATCAGCCATATTGGGAAAATAACGGATTTGAATGTTAATGATTCCTGTACAGCAATGCAGAATGTGATTGTCCACAATGACTATTCGATTCGGAAGATCTACTAATGGTATTAGGTATTATAGGGTTTATTGACAGAATTCATGCTTTGTAGCATGCCCAATACTTCTACTTACTTTTTCTATGTATTTCCCTCCCAATTGTTCATCTGTATCAGTGTTTCCCAAATCTGGTTCTCATAGCCCCCAACAGATCATGTTTTCAGGATTTCCTTAGTATTGAACAGGTGATGAAATGATTATCAAAACATTAGAAATTTCCACAGGTCCCTTCGCCTGTCCAATACTAAGGAAATCCTGAAAACATGATCTGTTGGGGGCTGCGAGGACGGGGTTTTGGAATACTAATCGGTATCAATAAAGTCATAAACCAAGTCCACACTCCAAACCTGTTTTTCAATGTACATTTGAACCTATCAGTCTTCAGCTGGGGCTTTTTCATGTAATTCAAAACAAATGTAAATGTAAAACAGATTTCAGTTGTTTGATATAGTTTATAATATAGTTCTAAAACTGTTTAAAATTTAGATCTAGAGGCACTTTAAGATTTTTGGACTCACAAGAATAAGTCTTCTTGAGACATGTTCCTATGAATCGTAGAGGTTGGTTGGTTTTGGTATAAATGGAACATCTCATAACACATGACTAATATTGATAGCATTGATATTGACTGATCAGTGAGTACCAGTTGCTTTTCCACCCTTAGGTTCGTATCCCTTCTAAGTGAAGATCCTGGACATTTTCCATTGAATGTATTAGACAGGGTTTTGCTATCTTCCAATGATATAATTCATCTTGTATCACCTTTATGTGTCACCTGGGCTGTATATTACACTCTTTTATGCCCAACATAGCAGTTGTGTCAGTAATAATTTACATAAATCATTAATTAACTACGTTGCGCACTCTGCTCTCTAAATGCTAACCAAATTGACGATCTTCTTCCCATCTGCAATCACATTATTTTAAGTCCCTACGTTTCCCTTGCTTAATGCCATCATGTAGATAATAACATATAGAAAACTTGAAAATGCCCCAGATGTCGAAGGAATAGGATTCCGATGCAATAAGACTTCACATTGGCTTTGGTTATATGGAACAATGACAGGCTCAATAGACTTGTAAGTGGAAGAACGCTTATTTGAAATGCTGGGGACTACGCTTCGAAAACCTCACTCCATTGCACTTCACATCTATATAAATGCTTTTTTTTTCTATTCCACAGAGAACTATTCACACCACACATTTCCTTCTCCTCTCCAGTGAAACCCCTGAATGGTAAGAGTAAGACTGAGAAGAAAAGGCATTTATCAAAATGTCTAAAAGGAAACGATTCCCGGAGGAATAGGATCAACAATCTAAAGGGAAAATCAATGGATCTATTTTAATTGATGTGGAATGAATGAAGGAAAAACCGCCATCTAGATAATCTTCACTTGCAGCACAATAGATGTCACTTTATTATAAACTTACGAAGCGTTTGTTAATTTTCAGGCGGCTAATAAATAGCATTCTAGAAGATTTTATCTAGCTCCATACAACATAGGGTTAAGCTGATCTAGTGTGATCACATGTGTTTCCAGCGCAGGCAGAATATAGATTGTTCATTTCCATGGAGCTTAGAACCAGTCAGATACATCAGCCCTTTGATGCGTTTATGGCCATAGACGTACAGATTTGGCCACAATCAAAAGAACCTTCTCCTATCCGAATGCTCCAGTAAAAGTTGCCTGAATGTAAAAATAATGATCAGAATGATTTCACTAATGATCAATTTAACACTTGCATTTCCCCAAATGGGAAGTTATTGATATTTATTGGTAATGATTGTAAAGAAAGGTAACAGTGACTAGAGACCAAGAAGGATTTTGAAGCATGTATATATTTTCCAACTGATTAAATAGATTTTTGTGGATCATAAAAGATCATTGGTTGCTATGATTGTCAATATGACTACTTGTTAACAATGGGATCAGCCGAATGAGCTGCAGTTCTATGGACACCTTTATGGTACTGTTTGTATAAGTGTCTTAGGATAAGATGGATAGATAGACAGATAGATGGATGGATGGATAGATAGATAGACGAATTTAGGATTCGTTGAGAAAAGTCAGACCCTTTCATCTCCATCTGCTATCATGTGGTTGAGATTAGCATAATGAATCACAGAGAACAGAGAAGTTAAAAATATGTTATGTTTTCACACAGATACTGACATGATCTGAATGTCGAGAAGATGGGAAAAACGGGCTTTTATCCCAAACTGTCATCCCGCCCACTGCCCACACAATCTCCCTCTGTATCCATCTCCTTCAGTGCCAGTTGCTGGTGCGTTGTAGTTTTCCTCCGGTGCCTTCGCTATCGTCCATCGCACCTGTCCACACTAATGTACTAGCCCTCTGGCCTTCCATGTATCTGTCCTATTCCACACACTCATCCCCGTGCCCTCCACTTTGGACACCCTCTCTCTCTCGCTCCCTTTCTCTTGATCATCATCGCTCAAGAAAGGGTAACCTACGAAAATTGGGGCAATCTTCCACCAGCAACATATGCACATGCCAAGACAGACTTGGCTTCTTAAATCCTTTATTCAGAATTAAGCCATGATGCCAGTATTAATGGCTTTAGCCCCGTCGTAGAAAAGAACAGCTCTTTGCACACAGCCAACATCTACAAGAAGAATGAGTTTAACCTACATACACGCAGACATCCACTGAGCAGGTGTTTGCTGCACTTTCCATTTTCAAGATACGGATCTGTGGCTGCTGAGCCAAATTCCAAGATGCGTGTAAGATTCAGTTAAACCTAAAAATCTGGGATTTTGGCAGCAAGTGTGTGGGTGGTGTAGTGTGTGTATCACAGCTTACAATAGATAATCATACACACTGGACTAACCTGTATACACACGGGTGCAGAACTACAGAGTATGCATTACAGATCTGTGTTATTGTAACCTCCTATCCAAATATTGAGGAGATATGATACTTTTCATTGGAAATACAATATTGGTAAATATTTTAAGCATAATAATCATTGATCTAGACAATGGACAGCTGTAGGTGTAAAGTGAACCGTGGCCTTAGAGTATATGGTCAGGGGTGACTACATCGGATAGTTTTGAGGACAACAGTAATGACAAGCATTGGATATCATGATATAGATGGACCGGTCAAGAGTGACATACCTTGACATGTTTTCCCTCTGAGGTCTGTGAGCTTTTTCCAGTCCAAGTTTAGTGAATATCCCTACAAGGACCATTACAGCTACTACTCCACATATGATGTAGACAATCAAATTTGTTTTATCCCTAGTGGGGTCGTGCATGGGGTCATCAATTTTTGGAGGTGTCTTTCCTGGTAGGAGCCAGATAGGTCTATCATAGTTTGTGCAGACGCTTTGATCCAGTTTAGCTTGTTTGAACTTACAGCAGTATCTGAAGCCACAAGTACCACAACAGTAGAGAAAATCCCCCGAACTGCAGTTGAATGGAGGGTCCCATTGCCCCATGACATCAAAATACCCCCTGCAACCCTCAGCCGTCTGAGGAGGCTCTGAAGACTCTAGATCTCCATGGTTAGACAGGTTGACATCTGATACCACTTCAGTGCTCCCAAAGTGAAGTCCAGTCTTGCCCTGGGTGCCACACAGCAAAGTAAAAAGATCCACAAGGAAGTAATATAATATTGCCCTAATTCCTTTCATGATAAGTAGCTGCCTTAGTTTAACTTGATATGGAAGATCCAAAGTGGTAAAACCATGAGGATGAGAAGGAGGTCTCAGCCCATCAGACCAGGTCCATCAACAGTGCTAGAGGTGGTGTGAGTGCAGTCCTCACCTGGAAGGTGTGATGATGAGGATGATGGTGGTGATGCTCTTCTCTATTGCAGTAAGCTCTGCCTGTTTCTGCTCTGCACTTGTGGAATCGAGGAAAGCAGAGGGGATTCTGCTTTGTTAGAGTAGTGTAAAAAGAGAGAGGGATGGGGGAGGAGGAGGATGGAGGGGGAGGAATAGATATAGGAGGAGTAGAGACTGAGGGAGGGATGACATGGCTCGTGAGTAAGGAGGGAGAGCCTGCAAGAGATGAGGAGGAATGGGATTTAAGTGAGTGCAAGGTGAGCAGCAGCAAATCATCCTTCATGTGCACAAAGTTTACAATCCTCCAGACACTTATCACAATCAGCACACATTGTGCAGCCTTCTAGCAGTCTGATCTGCACTGAGATCATGTAACTAGAAAGTAACTTGTGGAACTAAGAGACAGACAACATGAAGTTTCCAATGGAAGTAGCACTGCACATTTCAGCAGGTGCTCTCACATGCTCACAGTACATGACTCAAGATGTGTGAAGGATATCTAGGTCATCACTACCCTGTAAATACTATGCATGACAATATTTATGCTTTCACAAACATGAGAATTATTAACCCTGTTGTAAAATAGAAAGTGGCGGAGAGGCTTTATGTCCCCGTCACATTCCAGGTGTGGCTGCAACCTTGGAACCCTGATAGATAGATAGATAGATAGATAGATAGATAGATAGATAGATATGGGATAGATAGGTATATACTGTAGATAGATAGATAATGGATAGATAGATAGATAGATAGATAGATAGATAGATAGATAGATAATGGATGGATAGATAGATATGGGATAGATACATTAGATAGATACTGTAGCTAGATACAGTATATACTGTACATAGATAGATATGAAATAGATATATAGATAGATATGAGATAGATACTGTAGATAGATAGATAGATAGATAGATAGATATGAGATAGATACTGTAGATGGATAGATAGATAGATGATAGATAGATAGATAGATAGATAGATAGATAGATAGATAGATAGATAGATAGATAGATAGATAGATAAATATTGGCTAGATAAATATGAGATATATAAATATGAGATAGATAGATAGATAGATAGATAGATAGATAGATAGATAGATAGATAGATAGATAAATATTGGCTAGATAAATATGAGATATATAGATATGAGATAGATAGATAGATATGAGATAGATACTGTAGATAGATAGATAGATAGATAGATAGATATGAGATAGATAGATAGATACTGTAGATAGATAGATAGATAGATAATGGATGGATAGATAGATATGGGATAGATACATTAGATAGATACTGTAGCTAGATACAGTATATACTGTACATAGATAGATATGAAATAGATATATAGATAGATATGAGATAGATACTGTAGATAGATAGATAGATAGATAGATATGAGATAGATACTGTAGATGGATAGATAGATAGATGATAGATAGATAGATATGAGATAGATACTGTAGATAGATAGATAGATAGATAGATAGATACGTATTGGCTAGATAAATATGAGATATATAAATATGAGATAGATAGATAGATAGATAGATAGATAGATAGATAGATAGATAGATAGATATATTGGCTAGATAAATGAGTATAAGCTGAAAAACAGCTGATGCAAAGCCTCCCAGTCAAAACCAAACCTCGATATGTATTAAATAATGAAGGCATCACTCCAAGGTCCAATTTCAATGGTGGTTTATGGTCATAAGGCAAAGAACTGAATTAATGTTGTTGCATAAATACAGTATATACCTCTTTAAAGCACCTATCAGATATTTTTTTTTATTTCTGTTCCCTGCTAGTAGTAAAATACTTACCAGCTGCCGTCTTCTGCTCTTCCCGTCGCTGCTCTGGTCCCATTCTGTCATCTTGTGATCGCAGCTCCTGACTGACCGGAAGTCGCCGCTAATGGTCACAAGCTCTCAATGTAAGTCTATGAGAGCCTCTTTCTAGGCACAACTAGCAGAACAGGATTTGAGCGGCGCTGAGAAGAGCAGAAGATGACGGCTGGTAAGTATTCTACTACAGACAGGAAACTTACATTAGTGATACTACTCCTGTGGTGAATTTAAAAAAAACAACAACGGAGGGGTGCTTTAAACTAAAACTTAGTTTAAGTACCCTTTGAATTTAAGATAGTATTCAGTATTTTGGGGTAGGAGTCTATCAGCATGGCACATCTAGAATTGGCAATGCAGATTGTGAGGGTATCTTTTGTGTACAGCGCCCTCTTCAGGTCGCCTTACATATTTCAATTTGATTCCGGTATGGGTTCGTGCTGGCCATTCCAAAACTTTGATCTTCTTTTGGGAAAACCATTCTTTTGTTTATCTGATTATTTGGTGGAATGCTTAGTGTCATTGTGATGATGAAAGGTAAAATTCATCTTTATCTTTTGGCAGAGGCCTGAGGGTTTTGAAGCAAAAAATTGACTGATATTTGGAACTGTTCATAATTTCCTCCATCTCAAAAAGCAACCCAGTTCCAATAGGCAAAAAAACAGCCCTAAAACACCATCTTTCATTGTGAGTATGGTGTTCTTATGGTGATGAGCAATTTTGGTTTTGCACCAAACATACTTTTTCAAATTATAGTCAAAAAGTTCGACCTTTGTCCCGGCAGACCATAATACAGTTTGTCACATACTTTTGGCAGACTTGATGTAAGTTTTGGAAAAACATAGCCAAGCTTGGATGTTATTCTTTATAAGAAAATGTTTCTGTCTTGTAATCCTACTCCACAGGCTAGACATATGAAGAATACAGGAGATTGTTGTCACATGCAGTACAGAACCAGTACTTGTCAGAAATTCCTACAGCTCCTTTAATGTTAATGTAGGTCATCTGATAGGCTCCTTGACCAATTTTCTTCTTGTCTTTTCATACATTTTTGAGGGATGTCTATTTCTAAATAATGTCACTGTTTTGCCAAATTTAAGCCACTTATTATTAACCATCTTCACAATGTTCCATTGTATTTCTAATGCCTTGAAAAAAATGTTCTACCCTTCTCCTGGCTGATCACTTTCAACAATGAATTCCCTTTGCTGTGTTGTAAGTTGTTTACAGACCATGTATTTGTTAGGAATCGTGGTTCTGTGCTCCCACCTGGGAATGAAGCAGGTACTCCAGTCACATGCGCCGCCTTTGTCCTGACCTCGGAGTTACTACGCATGCACGGAGACTGTCCCAATCTTATGGAGCATCGCGTTCTGGTATTGTAGGATGTGTGAGGACATAATAAAAGTCTTTTGGGAATGTTCCAGGATTTGGCGGGCACCATGAATATGCACAGCGAGGCCCTGGCTCAGGGGGTCCCCCTGACACAGGCAAGTTCTAACCCCAGTCCAGCAGTGGGGGGTCATTCCCCCTAAGATGCCCCTTTCTTATTTTTTGGGGGCAGATAGGAAACTATTTAATAATTTTAAGGAGGGGTGCAAATTATATTTCCAACTTCGCCCTGTTTCCTCCAGGAATGAAGGTACTCGAGTGGGTCTTGTTATTTTCCTTCTTAGACGGGATCCCCTGTCTTGGGCATTTTCATTACGCTCAAGTTCACCCACACTTTTGTCAGTGGATTAGTTTTTTATGGTTATGGGGCAGATATATGATGAACCGACCAGAATGGCCTTAGCTGAATCCCATCTTAAAGCATTGTGTCAGCGGGACCTCACTGCGGAAGACTACTGCTCCCAGTTTCGTAGGTGGGCCATAGAGACTAGGTGGAACGATGCCACTCTTCGTAGTACCTAACTGTCTGGGTTTAATGCACACATTAAAGATATGCTAGTGCACCACTCTCCTTCCTGTTCATTAGAGGCCGCCATGACTTTAGCTGTTCGACTTGATTGGAGAAGACGGGAGAGATGTCGGGAAAGATTGTCTCTCGGGCTGAGTTCATCCATACCCTCTGCCAGTCCTGAGGCTGAGGGAGAACTTATGCAGCTTTGTGGAGTTGGTACCTTTCGCGAGTCAAAGCAGCAAAGATGGCGTTGGCGACAGTATCTTTTATGTGTTTCCTCGCCCCATCTGGTTCGTGAATGTCCACGTCTGGAGCAGGAGGGAAACAACTGCACCTAACTGGGTTCAGGGATCTCCAGTTAGGTGCTTAGGTACCCCTAGCACAGAAATTACTTTTACCTATTGTTATCACATTTAGCGGTAAGAGTGTGGAAGGTTATGTTTTTGTTGTTTGCGGGGCTGAGATAAATTTTTTAAATGCTACCGTGGCCAAGGAGTTAGAGGTTCCTCTTATCTCCTTGGATGCTTCTATAACATTATCTTCTCTTGATAATTCTCCCCTTACCCAGAGTATTGGGTATCGCACTGCTGAACTAGTATCTATCACCACAGGATGTCTGCATAAGGAAGAGGCTTGCTTTTTTATTTTACAGGATCTTCCTACTGCTGTTGTGTTAGGTCTTCCTTGGCTTCGCACTCATAACCCTATTATTGACTGGCAAAGGAGGGATATTGTTAAGTGGTCCTCCAACTGCCAATCCCTTTGTATTATCAAGCCTCCATAGGTAGTAGGTTCCACCTCCCAGATTCCGTGGTATATGGCAGAGTTCCCACAGGTAAAATCTGTATACAGTGAAGACGGACTTTCAGATTACTGAGATAGGAGATGAGAGCTGCTACTGAAGAGATTCTATGTAGAGGGGAAGGGGGAGGAGCTGGAGGCAGAGCTCCTCCCTCCTCCTTCCCCTCGTGTCTAGATAGAATCTTATCAGTAGCAGCTCTCATCTCCTATATCAGTAATGGGACATTTTTTGTGTACTTTTTTTACTAATAAACATGACAATCTAGTAAATAATATGAACATATTTAGCACTCCTGTAATTTTTTCAAACCATTTAGTAATTCACCGATCGCCATCTTCTCTTGTTTACAGCTCATCTCTGGTCCTTCTGACTCACGTGACTGAAATTCTGAGTGATGGATCACACTGAGGTTTATGTTTGAATATGAAAATGGTATTCCTCTTCATTTTAGGCACATTGTACTGTTGTATAGAACATACATAACGTTGTATACATAATGTTGTTGTATACATATGTTGTATAACGTTGCATAAATAATGTTGTATAGAACATCTATATAACTGTATATTTGTGGTAAAATAAAAGTCAGAGATTTTTTACCTATAAAATTACTAAAAAATACTCAAAACAATTACGATAATGACTTTTTGTAATGCACTTTTTCACTAATAAATATTACTAAACAGTAAGTAATGTGAACATATTTGGCATTCCTGTAATTGTAACAACCAGTACAATACAGTAAAAAATGTATTTATGATGATCGGTAAAAAAATGATGTGATTAACGTGATTAAATCCTAATTAGCATAAATGAAGCCAGAAAAAAAGTAACAAAAAATTAACACATACATGTTTGACAAAATGGCACTTAAAAAATTGTCCCCATTCTGCTTTCCCCTGGGAAGACATAAGGCTCAGCACTGATGTTGGATTAGTCAGCTCAGTGATTTGCTTCAGCGGTCACATTTGCTACAGACATGACGTCACCGATGCGGCCTCTAAACAAAGACCAGAATGGTGGCAAAGAGCTGGTACTGGAGAAGGTGAGTAATGCTGATTCATTATTTTTTAACACAGGCATACTGATGGTGAACAGAAGGTTGAAAGGTGGAAAACCTCTTAAAATAGTTAGTTATGAAGACAGCTCTTTTAAGATTCTCCCTGCTGCCTTTGGTCCAGGGTACATAGTGATATTCAAAGTCATGACAGGCTTTGGTCTGATGGCTGAAGGTAAGAGCTGAGATGGCTAAGATGGTCTGAGTGTAGACTTATAAAAACAAGAACTTAGGTGTGCAATATGTTGGGAATCTTTCCAGAAAGTTGGTGGAGCTCGTTATAGTCATTGGGGATGATGGGGTTCCATTGGTGTGCGTCTAAAGACTAATCAGTCCCCGTCAGCTTTCCCATAAGTGAACAGGAGAACAGAAGGGTTTAGCAGTAGTGTGAACACAGCCTTTCTTTCTAACATTTTCTGTATGTGACCAGTGTAGGATGAAATGGTAAATGGGTATGACTTATGTGTGTGGTTAAGGGTGTGGCTCAAATTTTAGTTTGTCCCTCTCTGTCTTCTTTGAAAGTTGGGAGCTATGGATAGTATCTTGTTTAGGGTTTTTTCCCTACAAGGTACAGTGCTGGATTTGAAGAGTAATTTTGTTCTCACCTACCCTCTTAAACCTCCTTACCCCTGCTGTCAATTTTCATTTTTGCACTTATTTTTCTCTCCTTTTTTTCCAAGATCCATAACTCTTTTATTTTTCCTTCCACATAGCTGTATGATGGATTGATTTTTGCAGGACAAGTTGAAGTTTTGACTGTCACCATTCATTTTACTATTCAATGTGCTGAAAAATAAAAAATAAAATCTAAGTATGTTGAAATCGGGAAAATAATGCAATTCCCCCATTGTTTTTTGTGCTTTGCTATTTCGGCATTCTGTGGTAAAAGCTACCTGAATCATGATTCTCCAGGTCAGTATGATTATGGCGATACCAAACTTGTATAGATTTGTATTTACTGTATATACTCTAGTATAAGCCGACTTTTTCAGCACATTTTTTATGCTGAAAAAGTCCCCCTCGGCTTATACTCGGATATATACTTTATATATACTTATATATGCAGTACATACCGTGGGGGGGTTGCGGTGGTGGAGCAGTGGGCACAGACAGCAGCCGTTGTTGCAGCTGCTATGTGTGCCCGCTGCTAAAGAAAATTAATATTCACTCTTCTCCACGCCCATGGGAGTGGAGAGGGGTGAAAATTCATTTTCTTTAATAGTGCAATGTGAGTCGCAGCTGAGTCTTCCTGCTGCGACTCAGCGATCTTCTGTGCCTGCTATTAGAGAGGCACAGAGGATCCCTGAGCCACTGCAGGAAGTGCGGCTGCAACTCACACTGTGCTAGTAAGGAGAATGAATTTTCACTCCTTTCCACGACCATAGTCCCAGTGTGGACAAGAGTGAATATCCCGGCACCTCACCTCGGCGTCTGAGGGTGCATGGCAGTGACTTCATGCACTGCTCAGATGCGGAGGTGAGATGCTGGCAGAACATACCAGGATTGGGAATGAGGGGACCATGCATACAACGATTGGGGATGAGGGGGCCATGCATACCAGGATTGGGGATGAGGGGGCCATGCATACCAGGATTAGGGATGAGGGGGCCATGCATACCAGGATGGGTTTGAGGGGTGCCATGCATACCAGGATTGGGATGAGGGGGCCATGCATACCAGGATTTGGGATGAGGGGGCCATGCATACCAGGATTAGGGTGGCTATGCATACCAGGATTAGGGATGAGGGGGCCATGCATACCAGGATTGGGGATGAGGGGGCCATTCTTACCAGGATGGGAAATTTACCAGTAGTTGCTGCATTTCCTACCCTAGATTTATACTCGAGTCAATAAGTTTTCCCAGTTTTTTTGTGGTAAAATTAGGTGCCTCGGCTTATATTCAGGTCGGCTTATACTCAAGTACACTGCTCAAAAAAATAAAGGGAACACTCAAATAACACATCCTAGATCTGAATGAATGAAATATTCTCACTGAATACTTTGTTCTGTACAAAGTTGAATGTGCTGACAACAAAATCACACAAAAATCATTAATGGAAATCAAATTTATTAACCAATGGAGTCCTGGATTTGGAGTCACCCCCAAAATTAAAGTGGAAAAACACACTACAGGCTGATCCACCTTTGATGTAATGTCCAAGTCAAAATGAGGCTCAGTATTGTGTGTGGCCTCCACATGCCTGTATGACCTCCCTACAACGCCTGGGCATGCTCCTGATGAGGTTGCGGATGGTCTCCTGTGGGATCTCCTCCCAGACATGGACTAAAGCATCCGCCAACTCCTGGACAGTCTGTGGTGCAACGTGACGTTGGTGGATAGAGTGAGACATGATGTCCCAGATGTGCTCAATCGGATTCAGGTCTGGGGAACGGGCGGGCCAGTCCATAGCTTCAATGACTTCATCTTGCAGGAACTGCTGACACACTCCAGCCTCATGAGGTCTGGCATTGTCCTGCATTAGGAGGAACCCAGGGCTAACCGCACCAGCATAAGGTCTCACAAGGGGTCTGAGGATCTCATCTTGGTACCTAATGGCAGTCAGGCTACCTCTGGCGAGCACATAGAGGGCTGTGGGGCCCTCCAAAGAAATGCCACCCCACACCATTACTGACCCACTGCCAAACCGGTCATGCTGAAGGATGTTGCAGGCAGCAGATCGCTCTCCATGGCATCTCCAGACTCTGTCACGTCTGTCACATGTGCTCAGTGTGAACCTGCTTTCATCTGTGAAGAGCACAGGGTGCCAGTGGCAACTTTGCCAATCCTGGTGTTCTGTGGCAAATGCCAAGCGTCCTGCACGGTGTTGGGCTGTGAGCACAACCCCCATCTGTGGACGTCGGGCCCTCATAACCACCCTCATGGAGTCGGTTTCTAAACGTTTGTGCAGACACATGCACATTTGTGGCCTGCTGGAGGTCATTTTGCAGGGCTCTGGCAGTGCTCCTCCGGTTCCTCCTTGCACAAAGGCGGAGGTAGCAGTCCTACTGCTGGGTTGTTGCCCTCCTATGGGCCCCTCCATGTCTTCTGGTGTGCTGGCCTGTCTCCTGGTAGTGCCTCCAGCCTCTGGAAACTACGCTGACAGACACAGCAAACCTTCTTGCCACAGCTCGCATTGATGTGCCATCCTGGATGAGCTGCACTACCTGAGCAATTTCTGTGGGTTGTAGAGTCCGTCTCATGCTACCATGAGTGTGAAAGCACAACCAACATTCAAAAGTGACCAAAACATCAGCCAGAAAGCATTGGTACTGAGATGTGGTCTGTGGTCCCCACCTGCAGAACCACTCCTTTTATTGAGGGTGTCTTGATAATTGCCAATAATTTCCATCTATTGTCTATTCCATTTGCACAACAGCATGTGAAATTGATTGTCAATCAGTGATGCTTCCTAAGTGGACAGTTTGATTTCACAGAAGTTTGATTTACTTGGAGTTATATTCTGTTGTTTAAGTGTTCCCTTTATTTTTTGAGCAGTGTATATACAGTAGTTAAGTAGAGAAAAAAAACAGAAATTTGTAAAAAAAAAAAAAAAACATTTTCTGGTTTATGTCGCCATTTTTCAAGCCCCAAAATATTTTTGCTTTTCCATTCATTGAGCTGGGTGAGGGCTTGCTTTTTGCATAACAAGCTGATGATTTTATTAATATCATCTTTGTATATATATGTCATTTTGATCTGTTTTTATTGTATTTTATTAGGGAGGAGTAGTGACCAAAAAACACATTTCTGGCTCTTTGATTTTTTTCTAGTTTTTGATCTGGATATTTATATCTTATATTTTGATAGATCTGACTTTTATAAACTCAGCAATACCACATAGGTGTCTTTTTTAATTGTTTTATATTATTTATTTTCAATGGAGGAAAAGGGGGGTGATTTCAACTTTTATATATATACTGTATATATATTTTATATATTTTTAAACACTTTTTTTATTTACTACTTTCATTTAATTTACATGTATTATTAGCAATAAATTTAATTACTTTAAGAAAAGGGGGGGACTTGATCATCTGATCATATATACTATATACTGAAATACCACAGTATTGCAATACCGTGTAAATCTTGGTCTCCTTTGAAGCCATAGTGATTAGTGATGAGTGAGAATGCTCGTTACTCGAGATTTGCGAGCATGCTCAGGTGTTTTCCGAGTATCTTCAGCGTTCTCGGGTGTTATGTTTTCGTCACTCCGTGCTCATGATTTGCGACTGTTTGACAGCTTTAATACTTGAGAGGAATGCTTGTTTCTTAGGCATTCCTCACATGTATTAAAGATGTCAAAAAGTCGCAAATCATGAGCACGGAGGGACTAAAACGTAACACCCGAGCATGCTGAAGATACTCGGCGAGCACCCAAGCATGCTTGCTGAAAGGGTTAACAGAACATACTCACTCATCACTAATAGTGATCCATTGGCACCCTGCAATCTCATCACAGGGAGCCAATGGAAGACGGTAAACAAGCACAGAGGCGTATGCTGGATTTAAATGCCACTGTCAGACAATGACACCAGCGTTTACATGGTTAACAGCCATGACCAGAGCTCATCTATGGCCGAAGCAATTAGAGACAGATGGCAGCTATTTAATCTAGCTGGTATCTATCACAGATGTGCCATAGATTTGTATCCCAAGCTGGCATAAAAATTGGCATGTGCCCTTTATTAGCAATTTTCGGAATTCCTATATAAATAAATGGAGAGAGACATGCAAGCACAGCCACATCGCCACTACTTTTGTCTTTAATGTAATGGTAACCGGTAATTGATCTGAAGACCAGAAATGGTAACGCTGTGAAGAGGCCATCACAAGGGATCAGCACACCGGTTGTAGTCTTAGGATTATGGTGTGGGGTGACATAGTGTATGGTAGCCAGACCCCTCTAGTCTTCTTCATTCCAGGTACACCAACAGCTCGGCGCCACATTGATTTGGTCGTGGAACCAGTGCTATGGCCATTTCTCCAAAGTGTCCCAGGAGCCATTTCTGAAGATGACAACGTCTGGAAGCAGGTTGCTAGTTCTACTGTGAGCAGCGTGTATAGCCTAAACTTGCTATTATGGCTGCAGCATCTTCAGACTTGTATCCATTTAAGCACCTCTGTGACGTCATTGTTCAGCTAGTCCAAAGGGATCCGGAAGTGGATCTTGATGATTTGCCCAAGTGCATTCAGCTTGGCAGAACATTCCTCAGACAACCATTAATATACTTGATTCATAGCAGCCAAGGTGTGTAAGTGCAGGGAATTCTGCACATAGTGGTCATACTTCATGCTGAATAAATGGAGATGTTTTGAAAATTTGGTTTTAATATTTTTCATAATTTGCATATAATTAACAAGTCTATCCATCCCGTGATTACTATGACGTTTCCTTCTTGATTTAGCACACACATACCCACATATATATATATATATATATATATATATATATATATACACGAGTATACACTCACACACACAACTACTCCCAGTATGCACAGGAAAGAGCTAGTGCAAAACATTATTGTTCGATGCAGTTGAACGCCCAAAGGTCTTCTATTCTTCTGAATCAGTGGATATTGGACATGTAAATATTGTCAGCCCTTTGACAGTCATTTGGCTGGTACCCACCAGCAAACTACCAGCTGTGAGGATCATGCACAAGGAGGGGTCTCATAATCATACGCAGAGCTGGTTATTTCCAATAAACAGGCAATTTCCAGCAACAAAAACACAATTCTCATTCCAATGAGAATAAAAATACTCACATAGATACATGTGATTCACCAGCCAGTGTTTCATCATTTCTAAATTTAACCTGAAGAATGGAAGGAAAATGGAAAAAATCTGTTAGAAGAGTGACTCGGGGAACAGATTCTATTTTTCTCTAATTTGGGAAAGACATAAGGACAGCCCAGTTTATTTTAGGAGTGGAGGAGGCCTGATTAAACAAACTAAAGATGGAGCAGGATGCTCAGAGCAGCGTTACCAGAGGCACCTTGTCATATCGTAGCAATGTTAAGCAATATCTGCATGGAACAGAGGGGTTAGGATTGGTGGTATGCATGAGGACATTTATCCCCTAGGCTTGTGTCAGTTTTTATCATTTGGAATACTTTATGTCAAATTTGGAGACTTTATGTCAATAATTTTAACCCATGCTGACGCAGAGCTTGTTTTGGCAGAGATCTGTCAATCACAGCTATGACTGCCATAGAAGATTTCAGGATTTGTTTGTAAGAAGTTTGCAAAATGTTGGTAATGTGATACAGTACAGAAAAAATGTCTTACAATAATAGTATGTAAAGAGTAAGATTATTACATAAATGACAATGGGGCATATTTATCAATCTAAATGCTTCAGAATTCTAACATAATTTGCAAAAAAACCTGTCTTTTATTGCCTGCACCAAATTTGTTTTAGACACTTTCTATGGATTTTCCTACAAGGAGTTGTGACTTTGCTGAACAGGTGTGGAGGTTTTATGAAAGGGTGCGTGTGACCTAAGGTGTGACACCATGCACAAAAAATGTGCCAACATTTAGTTGCAAATTTCTGACACAAAGCAAATCAACTAATAGGTGTTGTAAACGTCATCACTGATCATTTGTGTTTTTTTTTGTTGTCTTTCTTTTTACCCTGGGGTATTTTGCTCCAAATATGTCCAAATAGTGCACAGCGTTTGATGAATTTTGTGCTGATTCAAAGGTGGTTTATTTTTTATTTTATACTTGTGATATGACTCTTCCAATAAGCATTAAAATGTTGCATATTAGTCTTCAACTTCACACAAATAATATGAGACAGATAGATTCCAATAGGATACTGGAGTACAAGTGCACAAGAATATTGCAACATTTTGAGTGTCAAAAATGTCTAGTGTCAAGTTTCAAATGATGAATTAGCCGAATATATCTCATAATAATAAAATCATAATGAAAACTGCATCCACATTGTTGACCAAACATAAAAAATGACAAAGACTTAAAAAATTTGAGTAAAAATTTCTTCATAATGAATATGGCACAAAATAAAAATGCCTAAAAAACAGATGTTTACTCTAAAAAAGAAGGTACTAATAGAGGAAATAATCGAGTAGATATCCTTAAAATATTCTAGATTTACCAGTCTGTCTAGTCTAAAGCACCGATACACGTAAATATCTGAAGTGGGGCACAGGGCCGGTGCCTGTGGGCTGGAGCTGAGTTTTTTTTGTCCTGAAATCCCTCTTCTAAACAGGAATCTGACATGTGTGGGTTGTGCTGTGGGGTTCGTTCTGTACGCACTTGTTGTACGGGAGTCCTTTTTACCTCCCTGTCCATGGGACCGGATACAGCTACACACACAACAGGAGACTTTAGGTCCGGTACAACAGGTTCAACTTTACTGTGCAATTCAGATACATGCGGTTGTGTCATATAGATTGAGCCAGAGGCCCTTTTTGGTGATGTTCCCCTTGTCCAGTTTACTATCAGATCTTGCCTCCGTTCTGCCCGACCTGCCCCACCTCAATAGCTTCTGTTGGTAGCAGGGACTTCCTATCCGGGACTACAGTTTCTCTGAGGCCCACCATCTTTTCCTCTTGCTCTGATCTGACAGGCCTCCTCCACCAAGGGTGGAAAGAGTCATGTAAACCAATGCCTCTTCTGAGTCCTATTCTCTGGACTGCACCGGAGTCTGTGCGAAACTTCTGATGTGTCCTCATGCTGCATAGGAGACGTGACACTGACAGGACACTTTGCCACCTCTACACCTGCTGAGCTTGAACCTGTCACTCCTGCTACTCTCACTAGAACTCTCCATGACTGACTTGAAGCTGGAAGTGCTTCCCCTTCTTATCTGATCTAACCCCTTCCAATGTATGGGCTAATCCCAAACTGTTAACTATATGCTACCCTGAGTGCTGCAAACTGTCTCTATGCCAATCTCTATGCCTTGTAATGGTTGCCCTAGTGGACAGCCCTCCCCATTCCCTGTGGAAGGCCTTGAGGTAAAACCTCAAGGAAAACCAAGACACAAACCGTCCATAAGGATAAAATGCAAAACTTTATAAAAACATGTAACAATAAAAACATTTACCATATATTCATTACTGTTTATATTATGTTTTCTTGACTCGACATCTTCTTCTACCCACCTACATATTAATGGTTACAGCTGAGAGTCTAATATTTATGGGGGCCCGGATGATTACAGATCTAACATGTCTGTTTAGGGTAGATGATCGCTTTGTTCTCAGTGAGATAAGCTGCTGCTAGAGATGACGGCAGCAGCTCTCATAGAGAACACAGGAGTGCTGGGCAGAGACGGCCAAGATAGCTGCTGGCCAAACGATTGGCTAAACCATGGTTTGGCCAACAGCCATATAAATGTGTAGGTGGCTTTTGTTTGTACTGACTAAAAATTAGACAGTAATGATAAATATGCCCCATCGTGTCCAGATTTGTCTCAATGGACAATTAAAAAATTTGTAATGGAAATTAGTAGAGCACTGTATATTTTTATGGGAAAATGAATATGTCTCATAAGTTTATTGGTCTCATCAGCACAATTCTCAAAAAACAGATTCTCAATTCTCAAAAAAAGACACACAGCTATCAGCTAAATAGTGGGTGCTGGAGTCAATGGGAAACAAGGGATGTCAAACATAGAGTAATAAGCTCCTATGGACAGTAGTTCCAAGGATTTATATTTTAGTTATGAAATATTTTGCACCAGGCATTGCAATAATCCATCTGCATGAGCTGATTTGAGTCATACCCAAATATTTTTATTAGTGATAAGCGAGCATGCTCACCACTGCTCCATACTTGATAGGGTATGCTTGGATTGCCTGCCATACACGGTAATGGCACAGCCATGTTGGCTACTAGCATTACTGTGATTGGCCCGCCGCATCGCGTTATCGGGTCTTATATAAGGCTACATGCCCACGATCAGGATTACTAATGTTTGGATGCAACGAAAATATGTTGTACAGTACAAGTACAGTGGCTGGGGTTAATAGAAATCCCATAACCACTGTGCTTCTTTTTAATGCTGTGTAAGCTCACCTGCGGTGCGGGTTTCAGAGTCAATTTCTCTTGCGGGAATGCTCCGTCTTCTATGCGGAATTTCCCCATAGACTTGCATTAGATGTGGTTCACAGTTAAAAGAGAAGCAAATGCATTGTAAATGCGTTTACGCAGGTGATTTTAGCCTGGTTTTAAATAAATAAATGATGTGGGGTCCCCCCCATTTTTGTTAATCAGCCAAGGTACAGCAGACAGCTTATATTATCAGGCTGGGAAGGTCCTTAGTTATTAGGCCCTTCGCAGCCTAAAAATACAAGCTCACAGCCGCCCAAGAATTGGCTAAACACATTAGATGCGCCAATTCTGGCACATTGCCCGGCTCTTCCCGATTACCCTGGTGCAGTAGCAATGTAAAAATGCATTACATTTTTGGTGCACTAAATAAAAAGATTCACATCTCTAGAACCGTATCACAATTTAATAAAAAAAAAAAACAACAGAATATTCAAGGATGCAGCAGGGATAAAATGAAAGCAAAAACTGTCCACTTTTGACTTGACCACAGGTCTTCTTCAATTGATTAGGACCTTTATTTACTAAAACTGAGTTGCTACAAAGATGATTACGCCCTGTGGGGGACTCAGCATGTCAGTGCATTATATGGACAGCCAATATGTTTTAATTGACATAATGAAATGCTGTAATTTACCCTGTGGTAGCACTGCAGGGGAATAGAACACTTGCTGCCAGATTGATACTATGGTTACATGGTGACATTTAAAAAAAACAAGCCCCCCCAAAAAAAAACAAAATGAGCATATACCCTGCAGTAAGTTAAAAAAAAAAGTAATAGTACATCTAAATAACATAGGGTACTTGGTGAATACTATTTTGATCATAAAAGTGTAAATGCCATCCCATTTTTTACTTTTTACAAAGTACAAGAAACTATAACAAAACCTAAGAAATGAGCCTGAGCATAAGTTGGTATACGTGCAAAGTGTATGAGCACGTTCACACTGTGGCCATTTCACAGACAAAACCCAAGAAAAAAAACGAAATGAATATACACCCTGTAGTAAATAAATAGTAATAGTACATGCAAATAACATAGGGTACTTGGTTAACACTATTTTGATCAAAAAAGCGTAAAACCATAATTGCACGTAAACCAAGTTATACTCCGGCTCTTTTCTTTGGTATTACATGCGACATGCATCACGCAATTCTGAAATTGCAGTATCTCATTGCAACACTGCATCTAATGATTTTCAATTGTGTAATTTTGCGGCTTCCTGCAACAGCAACACAGAGTCGCTAATGTTTCCAAATGTCTTTGATTTTCTATCGCTGTTTGCCACTCACTTGTCATAGACTTCCATGCAAGTTACATGCATCTGAGATTTGTAGGCAACTTCTCTCCCATTAGGACATTTTTATTTTACAGCAAAATCACAGCTCAAAAATTTCTCATATTTTTTTTTCACTGTGTTCACATCTCTACATTATTATACCCCTTTCTAGCAAGAGCTGTTTTGCTATTGATTTCCATGGTCATCATTCGCAGGTTTTTGGCTTGCTAAGACTGTCACTCAGGAAAATCCTGTTTTTCACTCCTCTAAGTGCACACGATGCAACGACAGTACTTCAATCTTTGTTTCACATATAAATTGTACAAACAATATTGATTCATTCTTGGCTGTAATTTACAAAACCAAGAAGTGCTCTCAGTGCCAGTAACCACAAAACCTTGTAGTTTTGTTCCATAACACAAAGACAGAATTCGGCATACACAGTTTTATAGAATATGTTGTGATACTTTCCCTTTATTTACTTATTCTGCTGACTGTATACAGCACCAACATATTTTTCAGCACATTACATACAAATTGTAATCACTGGCCCTATTTGGGCTCACAATCTAAATCCCTTATACAGATACAGGGAAGTGTGGGAGAAAATCAGAGTACATGGAGAAAACCCACATAAATCGGGAAGAACATAAATGCAGATGTTGCTCTTGGTCAGATTCAAATCCAGGTCTACAGTGATTGGAGCCACTAAATCACCTCTCTGCTACTGCTGCCTTCGCTCTGGCAGTGCTGCAGAAGCACATGCAAGGGCCAGCTCACTGACTTGTGTGCGACGTCACCACATGCTGGAAATCCACACTGCACATGCTGGCAAGGCTTTGTGAGCAGCAGAGGCCAGTTATGGAATAGCAGCTCCAACACGCCCGATGGTATTCTGGTCAGCATCCACACATAACAACTGAAGAATGGGCATGGATGTCTGACATTTTTGTGGTTCTCCAAGACTTTGTGGACTCCAAAAAGATGGTGAGCGGCGATGATTCCACCATCAGTACAACAATCCTGCTTCTGTGCCTATTTAAACAGTTAGTGCTGACAATTAAACATTAAGCTTTGCATACAGACCATATGGAGATGGAGGAAGAAATGAGCCAGGGAGATACTACTCAGCCCAGCCTCATATCGTCTGCTCAGTCAGCACAGATTGGGTAACAATGAGGCGGTGGAGGTTGAGGAAGAGGAAGAGGAACAGAAGCTGTCTGAAAGAGGCTAGTACCCACACAATCATCGTCCTGTCTCTCCTACGTCGATGGGCTCAGAAGGGAAATGAGGAAGAGATGGAGGAGGAGGAGATGGAGACTAGCCATCATTGTGGAGACAGGGAAGTATTGACTGTAGTGACCCTTGAACATATGGCAGACTTTATGTACCTCTGCCTTTACCGTGACCCTCACATAACATTAATCTTGCACAAAAAAGAGTACTGGTTGCTCACCCTGCCAGACTCACGCTACAAGGAGAACTTTGCATCTCTTCTTTCTGAGGGGGAGAGGTGTTCTAAAATGGTGCTATACCAGAAGGCCATTGTGGAAAATATGTTGAAAAAATTACCATGAGACAACACTAGCGGCAAATGGTAAGCTTCCTTGCCCAACCAAGGAGGAGAGGCGAGGGAGACACACAGCAGAAGCAGGGGTACACTGTCAAAGGCCTGGGCCAATTTCATGACACCAGTCCAGCATCCAGGGCCTGATGACCGGGCATTTTTGACAAGGAAGAAAAAGTTTTTAAAAATGGTCAAGCAATACCTCGCTGACCAAATCAGCGTACTCCCTAATTCCTCAGTGACTTTCAACTATTAGGTCTCAAAAATGGACACCTGGCATGAGCTGTCCTTCTATGCCTTGAAGGTGTTGTGCTGCCCTGCCACTGGGATATTGTCAGAGCAGGTTTTTAGTGCCACCAGGAAGGTCATAACAGACAGGCACTTTCCCCTGTCAATAGAAAGTGCTGACAGGCTCACTCTGATAACAATAATGAACAAAGCCTGGATTAGCCCCGACTTTTCCTCACCACCACTTGACAGCAGCACATAAAGTTTTTTTAATGTTCAATATTAGAATGAGGCCAGCCAGGGTCTATAAATGACTGGATGACCCTACTTACCACTTTTTCCTGCTTTTGTACTTTGTGCAAAGCCTTAATAAGTGTAGAAGTACCACAACTACACTTTATTATTTTTTTTTATGACACACTACAGTTGATGCCTTCAAGTGTGTATGGATGACCTTGCTTGTAATTATAGGCAGGCTTTGCACTGTCTGCAGAGCTTTATTATTATTATTATTTATTTATATAGTGCCATTGATTCCATGGTGCTGTACATAAGAAGGGGTTGCATACCAAATACAGATATCACTTACAGTAAATGAACTAACAATGATAGACTGGTACAGAGGGAAGAGGACCCTGCCCTTGCGGGCTTACATTCTACAGGAATGGGGAAGGATACAGTAGGTTGAGGGGTTGCAGTAGCTCTGGCGTTGTTGAGGTGGCAGCAAGCAAGGTCATGGCAGGCTATAAGCTTGTTTGAACAGATGGGATTTCAGGTTCCGTCTGAAAGATCCAAATGTGGAGGCTAATCAAACTAGTGATGGGAGAGCACTAAAATGCTCGGGTGCTCGATGCTCGGGTCGAGCACATTAGAGTACTCGGGTGCTCGACCCGAGCAACGAGCCCAATGTAAGTGTATGGGAAACTCGAGCATTTGTCAGGCAGCTCCCCCCGGCGGTCTGCAGAGGGCCTAAAAATTGCCCAAATCGATGGGATCAGTGCTCAAATGACATGGGAACAGCATGGGGAAGACCCTTGGAAGCATTTCTGACTCCCAGGTCACTGCTGTCAGCAACGTGGTCAGAGTATTACGCCACTTTTATGGACTCACAATAAAACATACAAAAACGAAACCAAAATGGATTTTCCTGGGAAATATGTTAAGCAATATCCTTTCCAGGGTAATGACATATACTGTATATAAGGCAAAATAAATAACCAAAAACAAAAATGCTCCTCCACACCTTGGGCTATGTTCACACAAAGCGTTTTTGATGCATTTTTGCACTTTTGCATTGCTTTCCACCATGACAAATGCATTCACCAGGAAATGTCATTTTAACATTTTGCAACCTTATCTGGCCATGTGGTGTGTGAGACATGATCAGACACATCCTGTTTCATTTATGAAGAAGGGACTCTGAAAGTTACAAAGCCTATTTTTATAGAGCCATCAGGCGGCCTTTACTATTTTTAAAGGGCCAGCAATCGGCCCTCGCTATTCTTAGAGAGCCATCAGCCGGCTATGCTTTGTTGTTCCCATTACTAAAGAGTGGGTGTCCTATACTGTTATTGCGTAATCAGTGAGTGGAAGGTCTGCCAAAAATTTGGACGCACCCCAACACCCCTTTAAAAATTTGGACGCACCCCAATACCCCTTTGAAGAAACTTATTCCCATTATTAGGAAGTGGGTCTCCCATACTGTTTGCCTATGCAGTGAATGTAAGGGCTGCCAAAAATTTGGACCTACTCCAATGCCCCTTGGAAGAGACGTAGAGGAGGGCCTCCTGAAAAGAAAATGTTCCCATTATTAGGAAGTGGGTCTCCCATAGTGTTGGCCTATGCAGTGAATGCTTGGATATCCAATAATTGTAAGGTAAAATATAAAATAAGAAAAGTGGAGAGAGGGGAGAGAGCGCAGAATCTAAGTGCAGTATCAAGATTCAAATATATATTAAATAAGTGCTGGTTGCACTCACCTTTTTGATGTCATAATAAACTTGTCAATAATTCCACTGGGTGGCTTAGCTGTAGTGTTGTAGGTTCCTCCTGTTCACAATTTGCAGCACAATCCTGGGCACTTGTGAAAGTACTCGCGGTGTTTCAATAGGAAACCACATATGTAATTATTCTCCAGGTGGTATGCGCTCCCGGAGCACAGTAGGTAAGATGCGGTGATAACCAAATTTTATTAACATAGCATACAACGCGTTTCAGCTCTTATGAGCCTTCTTCAGGTGTTACATATAGGCTACTACTGCTTTGCGCATTTTATATATAAAAAAGTCAGTGCATATCATTTTTGGGCTTGTGTTTTACCAAGGTTTAAACTCTTTCACTCCCATTTTATCAAGAGCTTTACAAGCATAGAAGTATAAACATTAAAAACTAATCTGAATGAATCCAATTAAAAAAAAAAAAAATTTACAATGTCATGTATAAAATTCATATGTCAGTATTTTATACATGACATTGGAACTTTTTTTTTTTTTTTAATGTTTATACTTCTATGCTTGTAAAGCTCTTGGTAAAATGGGAGTGAAAGAGTTAAAACCTTGGTAAAACACACGCCCAAAAATGATATGCACTGACTTTTTTATATATAAAATGCACAAAGCAGTAGTAGCCTAAATGTAATATCTGAAGAAGGCCCATAAGAGCTGAAACGCACTGTATGCTATGTTAATAAAATTTGGTTATTTAATACATCACTGCATCCTACCTACTGTGTTCCGGGAGCGCATACCACCTGGAGAATAATTACAATAATTATAAGGCACAGAGGAATTACGGAGGATGTTGATATGGTCGGTAAGGTACTCCCTCAGCATCTTCCCAAACTTTGCACTCTTTGTGAGAGTACCCCGCGCCTCAGGGCCTGTGTGATGGGAGGGGCTGAGAAAATTCTTCCAGAACTTTGACAGTATTCCCCTGCCTCTGCTGGATTGGAATTGTGTCTCTCTCGCCTGTAGTCCTTGGTTGTCCAACGAACTGTGACCTCTGCTGCCAGCATTTTCAGATGGGATTTTTTTTAATTGTAGACCTGTCCGCCTCAGTAATAAGGAATAGAAAGTTCTCCTTGTAGCGTGGGTCTAGAAGTGTCACCAACCAGTAATGACTGTCACCCAAAATTTTGAGAATGCGAGGGTCATGGGAAAGGCAGCGTAACATAAACTCAGCCATGCATGCCAGACTGCTAGCAGGCAAGACTTCTGTGTCCTCACCAAGAGGACTACTGACCATGCTCTCCTCCTCCTCTCTGTCCTAAGGCCATCCACGCTGAACAGACGGTATGACAGTTGTGTGGGTAGTACCATCTATAGCGCATGAAACTAGCTCCTGTTCTTCCTCCTCCTTCTCCTCTTCCTCATTGTCACCCAATTCATGTTGGGATGAGATGAGATTGGGCTGTGTGTAATCACCCTGTATGGTTCCTTGCTTCATCTCATCGTGCTCCGCCTGCAATGCATCCTCTTTGATTGTGAGCAGAGAGCGTTTCAGAAGACAGAGAAGCGGATGGTGACGCTAATTATGGTGTCATCGCCACTCACCATCTTGGTGGAGTCCTCAAAGTTTTGGAGGTTGGTGCATATGTCTGACATCCATGTCCACTCCTGAGGTCTTATGTGTGGAGTCTGAACTGAATACCGACTGCCTTGTTGATGCTGGTACTCATCAACTGCCCTCTTCTGCTCACAAATCCTTCCCAACTTCTGCCGTGTAGAGTTCCAATGCGTTGGGACATCACACACCCGTCTGGGAGCCGGAAGCTGCAAACACTGCTGAAACACGGCAAGGGCGGCAGAAGCTGTAGGTGACTTTCTAAAATGGGCACGCAGGCAGTGTACTTTAATAAGCAGATCCGGCAGCTCCGGGTGAGATTTGAGAAACCGCTGAACCACGAGGTTAAGCACATGGGCCAGGCATAGTACGTGTGTGTAATACCAACTTTATACCTTCTACCCAAAGTTCACAAAGACATTGTTGACCCACCCGGTCGACCGATTGTTTCGGGCAACAATAGTCTTTGTGAACCAACATGCAAATTTCTGGACTATTATCTGAAACCCCTTATGCAAAACCTACCATCCTACATTAGGGACTCCACTGATTTATTGATAAGACTTCAAGATATTTCCTTTGATCAAAATATCATTATGGCTACTGCGGACGTGGAGTCCCTTTATACCTAAATTAACCCCTTAACCCCCGAGGGTGGTTTGCACGTTAATGACCAGGCCAATTTTTTCAATTCTGACCACTGTCATTTTATGAGGTAATTACTCTGGAACTCTTCAACGGATCCCCCTGATTCTGAGATTGTTTTTTTGTGACATATTGTACTTCATGATTGTGGTAAAATTTCTTTGATATCACTTGCGTTTATTTGTGAAAAAAGCGGAGATTTGGCGAAAATTTTGAAAATTTAGCAATTTTCAAAATTTGAATTTTTATGCCCTTAAATCAGAGAGATATGTCACACAAAAGTGTTAATAAATAACATTTCCCACATGTCTACTTTACATCAGCACAATTTTGGAACCAAAATTTTTTTTTGTTAGGGAGCTATAAGGGTTAAAAATTGACCAGTGATTTCTCATTTTTCCAACAAAATTTACAAAACCACTTTTTTAGGGACCACATCACATTTGAAGTCACTTTGAAAGGTCTTTATGACAGAAAATACCCAAAAGTGACACCACCAGGTGCTTCACAGGAATTTTTGGAATGTGGAAGAAAAAAATGAACATTTAACTTTTTTCACAAAAATGTTACTTTAGACCCAATTTTTTTTTATTTTCACAGGGGTAACAAGAAAAAATGGACCCCAAAATTTGTTGTGCAATTTCCCCTGGACACGCAGATACCCCATATGTGGGGAAAAAACACTGTTTGGGCGCACAGCAGGGCTCGGAAGGGAAGAAGCGCCATTTGACTTTTTGATTGTAAAATTTGCTTGAATAATTAGCGGACGCCATGTTGCGTTTGGAGAGCCCCTGTGTGCCCAAACATTGGAGCTCCCCCACAAGTGACCCCATTTTGGAAACTAGACCCCCCACTGTTTCGGCACATCAGGGGCTCTCCAAACGCGACATGATGTCCGCTAACAAATTGAATGGAAAATCGGCTCAAATTGTTAGCGGATGCCATGTTGCATTTGGAGAGCCCCTGTGTGCCCAAACATTGGAGCTCCCCCACAAGTCACCCCATTTTGGAAACTAGACCCCCCAAGGCACCTATCGAGATGCATAGTGAGCACTTGGAACCCCCAGGTGCTTCACAAATTGATTCGTAAAAATGAAAAAAAAACACTTTTTCATTTTTATGAATCAATTTGTGAAGCACCTGGGGGTTCCAAGTGCTCACTATGCATCTAGATAGGTGCCTTGTGGGGTCTAGTTTCCAAAATGGGGTCACTTGTGGGGGAGCTCCAATGTTTGCGCACACAGGGGCTCTCCAAACGCAACATGGTGTCCGCTAACAATTTGAGCCGACAATTTGTTAGCGGACACCATGTTGCATTTGGAGAGTCCCTGTGTGCCCAAACATTGGAGCACCCCCACAAGTGACCCCATTTTGGAAACTTGACCCCCAAAGGCACCTATCTAGATGCATAGTGAGCAGTTGGAACCCCACGGTGCATCACAAATTGATTTGTAAAAATGAAAAAGTGGAAAAAAAATACTTTTCCATTTTTACGAATCAATTTGTGAAGCACCTAAGGGTTCCAAGTGCTCACTATGCATCTAGATAGGTGCCTTGCATGGTCTAGTTTCCAAAATGGGGTCACTTGTGGGGGAGCTCCAAAGTTTAGGCACGCAGGGGATCTCTAAACGCAACATGGCGTCCGCTAACAATTTGAGCCGATTTTCCATTCAATTTGTTAGCGGACATCATGTCGCGTTTGGAGAGCCCCTGATGTGCCTAAACAGTGGAGCTCCCCCACAAGTGACCCCATTTTGGAAACTATACCCCTCAAGGATTTTATTAAGGTGTATAGTGAACATTTTGAACCCAGAGGTACGACACAGAATTTGATAACATTAGGTCATCATATTGAATAAGTTGTCATTAGTCTTGAGCGCAAGTGCTCGCTACTTGAGTTTGCATCAGGTACTCAGGTATGCACCATGTACTGCGTGTGCTCGAGTGACATGCTCGAGTCCCCGCCCGGATGTTTCACGTTTATTAGACACCCAAAAAAAAACATGCGGTGATCACTCGTGATTGGCAGGCAATCCCCGCAAAGTTTTTTGGGCCGTGAAGCATATGGGGCGGAGACTCGAGCACCTGCGATACTCAGTGCATACCAGAACACCCGATGCAAACTCAAGTAGCGAGCACTTATGCTCAACACTAGTCGCCATATCGTCATCTTTTTTTCTTACTTTTGAAAAAAATCCCAACCCCATCACAACCCTAACCCTAACCCCAACCCTAACCCCAACCCCAGCCTTAACCCTAACACAACCCTAACCGTAGCACAACCCTAACCCTAGCACAACCCTAACCTTAGCACAACCCTAACCCTAGCACAACCCTAACCCTAGTACAACCCTAACCTGAGAGTTTATTTTTTACGCCGTTCCTCATGCGGTATAAGTGATTAGACGACCTTATTCTTCGGGTCGGCGAGACTACAGCAATACCAGAATCATATGCGGTTTTTAGGACTGACAGCTGTCACACACTAAAAGACGCATTTTTTGTAGAATCTAGTTTTTGCATCGCCATATTTTGAGAGCTATAATTTTTCCAGATTTTGGCAGACAGTCATTTGACGGCTTTTTTTTTTGCGGGATGAGTTGACGTTGTTATTGGTGCCATTTTCATGCACGTGACATTTTTTGATCGCTTTCTATTCCGATTTTTGGGAGTCAGAATAAACAAAAACCAACAATTCAGGAATTGTTTTTTTTTTATTTTTTTTTTATTCTGTTCTGCGTGTGGTAAAATTGATAAGGCAGCTTTATTCTTCGGGTCAGTACGTTTACATCGGTACCACATTTATATCGTATTTCTATGTTTTGCACTTTTACATAATAAAAGCAATTTTATAGAAAAAATTATTTTTTAGCATAGCTTTATTCTGAGAGCTATAACTTTTTTATTTTTCGGCTGATGGAGCTGTATGGTGGCTTGTTTTTTGCGGGACGAGATGATGTTTTCAGCGGTACCATTTTTATTTATATTTGTCTTTTTGTTCGTATGTTATTCCATTTTTTGTTTGGTGGTATGGTGATAAAGCATTGTTTTTTGCTTCGTTTTTTATTTATTTTTTTACCGTGTTCACTGAAGGGGTTAACTAGTGGGACAGTTTTATAGGTCAGGTTGCTCCGGACGCGGCAATAACAAATATGTGTACTTTTATTGTTTTTTTTGTTTTTTTTTATAATAATATTTATTGATGGGTACATTATATTTTTATTTTTGGTGGATTATTTTTTTTATTTTTTTTTTTATATTTTTACAATTTTTTTTTTTTATATTTTTTTTCACTTTCTGATAGTTTTTATACTTTTTTACTTTGTCCCACTATGGGACTTTCACTTTTTTTTCTCTGATCGCTGCATGGCACAGGAATGCAGCACCATCCCTGTGTCATGCATGCTGTCAGCGCTGGACAGGGAGAAGATTGTTTGGAGATACACTGCGCATGTCCAAAAAATCTTCCTGCTGTCTGGTGACCCAGATGTTGTCAGGACGACATCGGGTCATCATGGCAACATCCTGGAAGCCACGGCAGACAGCGCTGGAAGCCGGAAGAGGAGGTGAGTATCTGCGATCACCTCCCCTTGCCTCTGCAATGCTGCGATCGTCTTCGATCGCAGCATCGCGGGGGTTAATGTGCTGGGAGTGGTGCGTGACCGCTCCCTGCACATAGTACCGGTGTCAGCTGTGACAATCAGCTGACACCCGGCGGCGATCGCGCCCGCACAGCCTGTGTGCGCGCGCGATCGCCATGACGTACTAATACGGGTCTGGCTCTTAAGTCCCAGGCCACAGACGCGTATTAGTACATCAAACGTTGTTAAGGGGTTAAACATGAGGATGGGTTGAGGGCAGTAGAGTTTTTCCTAAAAACAACACATCTGGACCTTCACCTAATCGAACTAATTCTGCATTTACTTGACTTTGTGTTAAAACACAACTTTTTTCTATTTAAAGATAGAATTTACCTACAAGAGAGAGGGACCGCAATGGGAGCGTCTTGTGCGACCGCATATGCGTGCCTCTTCCTTGGGTATTGGGAACATAATATCACCTTCCCAGCAGAAGAAAATGGTGCGGTCCACATGTGGGTAAGATTTATCAACGATTTATTCATCATATGGCAAGGGGAAAAAGAGCTTCTGGAAGAATTTTTTCAAAATCTAAACATCAATACGCAGAACATTCGGTTGACCTATGCCTCGAGCACTGAGGAAATTGACTTTTTGGATTTAAAAATCAAGAGAGAGGATGGAGGAAGAATATCCACGGACATTTACAGAAAAAATACAGCTGTAAATGCCATTTTAAATGCCAAATCATCACATCTTCCGCAAGTTATTAGATCTATACCCACAGGTCAGTTCCTCAGGGCTCGACGCATCTGTTCAACCGATGCTCTATTTGAAAAACAGGCCGCGGATCTGAGAAAACGTTTTAATGCTCGCAACTAATGTTGAGCGATACCTTCCGATATCAGGAAATATCGGATCGGATTGGATCGGGCCGATACTCAAAAAGTATCGGATATCGCCGATTCCGATACCGGAAACCAATGCAAGTCAATGGGACACAAATATCGGAATGAAAATAAACCCTTTCTTTCCTTGTAGGTTAATTCTACATGAAGGAAAACAACTAACAATAATGTAGAAAGTATTGGGGGAGGTGGTTGCCCAAATCGATGGGAACAGTGCTCACAGTAAAACATGAAAAGCCGGCAATTCAGCAGCGGCATACACCGGTACCCGACAATTTAGAACAGAAAGAATAGAGCTTCACACATAGATTAGATAGATAGAAACATGTCAGACACATATATAAGAAGTACAGGGACAGTGTTGCTTACTGTACTTGTCATTTAGTGTAAAGGATTTATTTAAAAAAATAATAGTGTTTTCGTGCACCGTCTCTTTAAAAAAGCCGGCCGGCAATTCAGCAGCTGTACCCGACAATTTAGAACAGAAAGATAGAGCATCACACATAGATTAGATAGATAGAGAAATGTCAGTCACATATATAAGAAGTACAGTGATAGTGTTGCTTACCGTACTTGTCATTTAGTGTAAAGGATTTATTTAAAAAAATAAAAGTGTTTTCGTGCACCGTCTCTTTAAAAAAGCAGGCCGGCAATTCAGCAGCTATACCCGACAATTTAGAATAGAAAGAATAGAGCATCACACATAGATTAGATAGATAGAAACATGTCAGTCACATATATAAGAAGTACAGTGACAGTGTCGCTTACTGTACTTGTCATTTAGTGTTAAAATAAAGGATTTATTAAAAAAAAAATTGGCGTGGGGTTCCCCGTAATTTTAGTCTCTAGCGGAGGTTAAGCAGACGGCTGGGGCAGATGTTTGAAGCCTGGGAAGGGGGTTATACCCACAGAGCTTCCCAGTCTACTAATATCAGCCCCCAGCTGAATACCTAGCCTTTACTAGCTATTAAAATGGGGGACCCCAAAAAAAAAATGACATGGGGTCCCCCTATTTTAATAGCTAGCAAAGGCTAGGCAGACAGCTGGGGGCTGATATTAATAGCCCAGGAAGGGTGCCATGAATATTGGCCCCCTCCCAGGCTAGAAACACCTGCCGTCAGCCGCCCCAGAAATGGCGCATCCATAGGATGCGCCAATTCGGGCATTTAGCCTCGCTCTTCCCACTGCCCTGTAGCGGTGGCAGTGGGGTAATAGGGCTGGGGTTGATGTCAGCTTATAATGCCAGCTGACATCAAGCCCAGGTTAGTAATGGAGAGGCGTCTATAAGACACCCCCATTACTAACCCCATAGTCAAAGTTAAAAAAAAAAACACAAACACCCAGAATAAAGTTCTTTAATTGAAATAAACGCACAATTCTTTATTGTTCTAAATTAAACCATACTTACCATCACGCCCATTCCAGCTGAAGCCAACGATCTCCTGCAATAAAAGTAAAATAATAAAGCAACATCATCCTTACCTTTCCATGGTTCCCCGGACAGCTCCAGCTCTGCTACATTCACATGACAGGCTGGATCGCTGCAGAAAGCTGCCATCCAGCTTGCCATGCCGCAGACACTGAGAAGCGCAGGCATGCTTGCGCTCCTCAGTGTCTGGCTGTGACGGCATCCAGATGAGCCGAGTTCATGTCCAATGAACTCAGCTCACCTCATGCATGTCACTGACAGCGTGGGAAAATTCTCCTGCTGAAGCGCTGAGTGCAGGAGAATTTTCCCACGCTGTCATTGACGTGCATGAGGTGAGCTGAGTTCATTGGACATGAACTCACCTCATGCACGTCACTGACAGCGTGGGAAAATTCTCACGCTGAAGCGCTGAGTACAGGAGAATTTTCGGCCACCGCGACCAATCAGCACAGCGGCGTTTAAATTTGCCGCCCATCTCGCTGATTGGTCGCGGCCGGCCACCGCGACCAATCAGCAGAGCGGCGTTTAAATTTGCCGCCCATCTCGCTGATTGTTCGCGGTGGCCGGCCGCTACCAATCAGCAGAGCGGCATTTAAATTTGCCACCCATCTTGCTGATTGGTCGCGGCCGGCCTGCCACAGCGATCAATCAGCAGAGCGGCGTTTAAATTTGCCGCCCATCTCGCTGATTGGTCGCGGCCGGCCACCGCGACCAATCAGCAGAGTGGCGTTTAAATTTGCCGCCCATCTCGCTGATTGGTCGCGGCCGGCCACCGCGACCAATCAGCAGGGCGGCGTTTAAATTTGCCGCCCATCTCGCTCATTGGTCGTGGTCGGCCGGCCACCGCGACCAATCAGCAGAGCGGCGTTTAAATTTGTGGCCCATCTCGCTCATTGGTCGCGGTTGCCGGCCGCGATTAATCAGCAGAGCGGCGTTTAAATTTGCCGGCCATCTAGCTGATTGGTCGCGGTGGCCGGCCGCGACCAATCAGCAGAGCGGCGTTTAAATTTGCCGCCCATCTCGCTGATTGGTCGCGGCCGGCCACCGCGACCAATCAGCACAACGGCGTTTAAATTTGTGCCCATCTCGCTGATTGGTCGCGGCCGGCCACCGCGACCAATCAGCAGAGCGGCGTTTAAATTTGCCGCCCATCTCGCTGATTGGTCGCGGCCGGCCACCGCGATCAATTAGCGTCGTATTAGTGTGGGCCCGGGAGCGGCGCTGCATGTGCGGCTCATCTCCCCGCTGCATCGCCGCTGACCTCCGTCCGCCAGATGAGCCGCTAACGGCCGCCATCTTTTTTCAGAAATCCCGCGGCGCTGATTGGCCGCTGCCGGACCAATGAGCGACGCGGGATTTCCAGGAGAGACAGACAGACAGAAAGACAGACAGACAGATAGACAGACAGACAGACGGGATAAGACAATTACATAGTAGATATTGGCCTATTCTCCGCTCTGATCCTGGTTTAAATCGGTTCATTTCACAAAAGCCCGCTATAACACCTAAACGATCAAAAACACTGACAGATATTTTGGTAAGGAGTCATTACATCCCCCCAAAACCACAGAATATACTTACTGGTGGTACCACTCAACCACAGGGATGTTTTTCCGGTGGATCATGCGGAGCTTGCCCCCAAATTGACAGAGCAAAAGAATTCTTTGACTCAACAAAAAAGAAAATATTCAAAATTTTTGAATTTATCAATTGCAGATCATCTGGTATAATTTACTGGGCAATTTGCCCATGTGAATTAATTTACGTGGGATTGACATCACGTGAATTTAGGGTTAGAATATTGGAACATGTCAAAGATATAAAGAATGCAAAAAAATGTCAAAAACCTGAAGAAATCGCTGCACTAAAAAATATACCCAAACACTTCAGGGAACATCATAACTGCAATTGGAGACTACTACGTTTCAGAGGTATAGATAAAGTTAATCTTGGGGCAAGAGTAGGCAATTTAAAAAGAACACTTGAACAAAGGGAAATTAAATGGATTACTATCCTGGACACAGTTAAGCCAAAGGGGCTAAATGATTTGATAAGCTTTGCTCCTTTTTTGACATAACTCATGACACTGCTATTGGGGATACCTACGTTTGTAGGTGGATATCCGACTACATGATAGGAATGTATAATATATTTTTTATTAATTTTAAAAGCAGCTAGATATATTTAGCGATGATGATAACGTGATATATTGTAATACATTCGATAACTGATGCTAATTATAAGGTTACAATGTGATTATAATATAATTAATGTAATAAACACTGGATACTTTGGCTCAATAATAAATGCATGTAAATATATCCTGTAACATGGAGACTTTGTACCCTTTTTCTAATTAGCTGTTTATTTTGATCATAGTTTGGATGATGCTTGATATATCAGCAACATGTGGAGGAATACCAATCACAGTTTTGAAAACGCTTCATGTATTTATGATATTAAGGAAGAAAAGGGGAAAGAAAACCTATACAACAAAAACTTTCTAAATAAAAGGACAAGAATTATCCTAAAATGGAGTTATATCAAGATTGACTGTCCAAAGATTGAAAACTATACATAATTATGATTATATTATGCTTCTTTCTCTGTATTCTCTGCTTAATATAGGTAAGGGCAAAATCTTGGCCATTAGCATCATGGCGCCTGATGGCTTCCGGTGTGAGCGCGTCTATGCTGTGTCACCCTGACCTCTCCTCCTGTGCTCGGCGTCCAATCGGAGGTTCTGATACGCGCGCATGAACGGTCAGACTTCTGGGACGCCGACCGCAGCTGGCGACACTGTATGGGCAGCATGGACGCGCCGTTATACCCCTATAGCACAGGGTTTGTATGAGTGACCTCCCCCTCATTGTCTATTGTGTAGAAATAAGCATCACCTAATTGGATGTGGAACAGGATACAGTCCACCTGTATCGCTATATATGATCAGCCTGCAGTTTGTCCTAGTACCCCCCAAGGAAGCAAACACGCGAAACGCGCGTAGGGGTGCTGGGCAGTGTGGGGCCTTCACTATGGCTAATGGTCTGTATCTGGATGCCTAACTATAGTGATCCTTTTATATATACAGGATTAATATGGGATATTTGATTGCGGTATGCATCTATGTAATGTCTTACTAATATTTGATTTGAGAGATGTGTATCTACTCTCTGTATTTTTGAAAGAATATGTTGCTGTCTACTCTGCATACAGTGATACACATTGGATTACTATATGCATTCATGTAATGCTTTAATGTTGATTAGAGAGACTTGTATTTATCCCTTATATATATCTTTCTTGAAAGGATATATTATTATTTCTTTTTCATATAATGGCAAATACCTTAATTGAGAGATGTGTACTTACTCTCTGTATCCTTGAAAGAACATGCTGTTGTCTATCCTGCATATAATGATATATTGGATTACTATTCATGAAAAGTTTTACTGATATCTGATTGGAGAGAATTGTATCTACTCCCTGTATTTTTGAAGGGATATATTATTATCTACTCTGTATATAGTGATAAATATTGGCATCCATAACTATCCATATGCCTTAAGGATATATGTAAACCACACTGCCCGGAATTTTTAACTGGTGTTTTTAGGGACAGAATGAAGATATTTTATAACAAAGTTCTCTGTGTGCTGTGTTCAATAAAGTATTTAAACTAACTTATATGATTACTCTATGTGATTTCTATAGATATAACAAAGGGAGATATGATAGATGTTTCTGATTTATTTGGGTAACTCCTTGTATATAACTTATGGATCTATATATCCACTTTTGTCTAATAGTACGTGTGTGAGCCCGCCTCGCCTCAGAGCCACCACCAGGTTTCGGCCATTGTCACACACGACCATGCCTGGCTGTAAGTTCAGCTGTGTGAGACATAGATCTGCCTGCTCTTTCAGAGCTATCCTCAACTCTTCAGCATTGTGCGGTTTGCCACCTAAGCACATTAGCTTCAGCACAGCCTGTTGCCGCTTGGCCGAGGCAGTGCTACGGTGCTTCCAGCTTGTGACTGATGTGGTCATTTCGGAGATGGAGGCTGAAGAGGAGGAGGAGGCTGAGGATGATGAGTTGCAGGAGCTGTAGACTGTGGGGGCAACCCTGATTGACCTAGGGCCCGTAATCATTGGCTTCGGGAGGACGTGTTCTGTCCCAAGGTCTGACTGGGTCCCGGCTTCCACTATATTAACCCAGTGTGCCGTTAGCGAGAAGTACCGTCCCTGGCCATAAGCACTTGTTCACGTGTCCATGGTTAGGTGGACTTTCCTGATAACTACGTTGTTGAGGGACACGGCTAAGGTTTTGGGACACGTGCTTGTGTAATGCAGGGACGGCACCCTGGGACAAATAGTGGCGGCTGGGGACCGAGGGACGGCCACCGCCATCAGGTTGCGGAATGCTTCCGTCATCACGAGCCTAAAAGGCAACATTTCCAGTGCAAGCAGTCGCGAAATGTGGGAATTTAGTAATGTGGCCTGTGGGGTGCTGGCTGCATATTTGCCTTTGCGTTCCTAGGACTGGGGTATGGACAATTGAACGCTGCGGTGGGACAAGGACGTGGACGTGCTTCCTGATGCTGCTACTTGAGAATGTGCAACGACAGGTACAGGGCAGGAGGCATCTTCGCATGCACCATGGACAGGGGATTGGCTTGCATGCACAACAGTGGAAAAAGCAGTGGTGCCACCTGCAGACACTATTCCTGGACCCTGGGGTTCGGCCCACAAAGTCAGGTGCTTTACTGCCATGTGCCTGATCATGCTGGTGGTGGTCAGGCTGCTAGTTTTGCCACCCCTGCTGATGCTGGCCTGGAAAGTGGTGCAAATGGTCTTTTTGGGGTTATCGGCAGAGTCTTTAAAAAACAACCTGACTCGGGAAGACTTAACAGTTGTACTGGCAACTTCCTTTGTGTTGGTGTTACGGGGAACGGTTGCCCGCCTTCTGTCTGGGGCCACCACACTGCTTCTTCCTGCCTATTGGGGTACTCTGCCTCCCTCTCCCTGTGTGCTGCTGTCCTCGCTCTGCATGTCCTCCTGCCAGGTTGGGTCAGTTACTATATCATCCACCACCTCGTCTTCCACTTCCACACCCTGGTCCTCCTCCTGACTTTCTGGCAATTGTTTCTCATCATCGTCCACCTCTTGTGACACTTTCCCACCGTCGCCTTCGTGTGACTGTGGCTGCTCAAATATTTGGTCATCACTACATGCGATTTCCTCTTGCTCCGCTTCAAGTGGACCTGGCGCGAGGCCCGAATCTATAAATGCAAAAGTGAACAGCTCTTCGGAGTGTCCAAGTGTGGGATCAGTTGTCTCCGGGCACTCGGCATGGTGGGAGGATCAGGGTGAGGAATATGCAGTCCAAACTCATGGCTACTGAGACTTGACCGTGTGGAAGACAGGGTGGTGGTGGTGGCAAAGTGACTGGAAGCATTATCCGCTATGCAACCAACAATCTTTTGACACTTCTCTGGGTTCAATAGTGGTGTGTTGCGGTCCCCTAGGAATTGGGACAGGAAGGTCGGGCGAGAAGATGTGGGTGTTTGTTGTGGCACAATTTCAGCTTGCCCACGGCCTCGGCCTCTGCATGCGCCATCACCATTATGTCCAGTTCCCCGTCCCTTGCCACGCGCCTTGCTCATTTTAAATGGAGGACAATATCTTCCATGCTCAATACAAATGGCTGAATTTGGAGCGAAGTTATATGTGATCCGTGTGACTGAGAAACCACAGTTTTAAATAGCTGACCTGTAGGTAACTATTTTGAACAGCAAACCGGTGTCCAAAACTTCGCTGACACACTGAAATTTTTTTTTAATGGAGGCCTGAAATGGCAGTATTTTCTGAAAACGTATATGTGAGCCGTGTGACGGAGAAACCACAGTTTTAAATACCTGGATTTTTAGCACTGTAATAAGGAAAGAACCTGGCTGTATTCTGCACTGGATAAGATCACAAAGTCTTGATTCCATATATAAAGGGAATATCTTTTACCAACTAACACAAAAAGCCCTTTTATCTATTTATTATGAAAGATAATCTTTAATAGTCATATTTGACAAATATAACATACATAAAGTGCCCATAAAAAGTGACCTAGTGCAGGCAGAAATATACATTCATCATGATTAATTTTTCCTATTTTCACACCTTCTTACTGAAGACGATAATCTTTCGCTACATGATATATAATATATAGGTGTGAACTTGAACAAAAACAGCCTATACATAATAGGTCACTAATCTTAAAATCAGCATGAGAAGGTTATTGTAGGTGGGACTTATGAATACATATCTATTATTTCCCAAACTGCATCAATATACCACATACATGTCAAGGGCTCAACCCTATATATGGAGTCCTTAATCAGATGCTTTACACATATTACAGTATGATATTCACAAGGTTAACAGTGCTAATCCCCCTCACAGTTTGAGTTTATACGATAAGCTGATACTCCATTCCAAAATACTTTTTCAAGACAATAACATGATCAAAAATAGGACTTATCTGAAATATGTATTTAGGTTGCCCCCATCATTCCTCCAAACTCCTCATTCCTCCTGTATTCTGCACTGCCAACAAGCAAATGGCGCAGAAAAACGGTGTTCTCTGGATTGATTTTTACACAAATAATGAGGATTAAGATCGAAAAAAATTATTCCTGACCCCTGAGACCTGGGTTATGTCTAGAAATGTCTAACAGCAGCAGCAGCAGACAGAACTGGAATGGAGCCTCTTGTGCTATATGCACTGCAGTCTGCTATATACACTGCCTGCTTGCCTATATACACTGCCTGCCTGATATCTCTGCAGATGGATTAGTCCTCAGAAGGACTGTTTGTTGAGATTGATATGTGTCTCTAATATAGTTTGGTACACCTACACTAACTAAAAACAAGCAAATCTCTCCTTAACTCAGCAGCACCCCTCCCTACACTGCCTGATTCCGGAGTGACTGTGACGAGCATGGTGGCGCCAGGTCTGATATAGACCTGATGACGCTGTGCGACCAGCCAATCACTGTAATGCCACAACCAACATGGCTATGGCATTACAGTGAGTGGCAGGCAATCTCTGCATGTTCATTGGCTCTCTAAAGAGCGACAAACATGCAGGGAGGGGTCCCGAGCATCCGCTCAAGCATCTCGCAAGTACTCAGCGAGCTCCGAGCATCTCGAGTACTGAGATGCTCGGGTGAGTAGCGAGTACTTGCGAATATGCTCGCTCATCACTAAATCGAACGTGTTGAGGCACAGAATTTCATAGGATGGGGGATATTCGGGAGAAAGCTTGGAGGCAATTGGGCGAGGAATGAATAAGTGTGGAGGAGAGAAGGAGGTGTTTGGGAGGACCAGAGATTACGTAAGGGAATATATCGGGAGATTAGTTCAGAGATGTATGGAGGAGAGAGTGTAGGAGTAACACAACTTTGTTCACAATATTTGATTGAGGCACTACAGTTGTTGCTTTCAAGGGTGTATGGATGACTCTGCTTGTAATTTTGAGCAGGATTTGCACTTAGTGCATAGCCTTTATGAGTACCACTACATTACAATTTGAGCAGAATGTGTATGAAGCCCTCCTTCATGTCTAATACAGGGTGTATCTAAGTCCCTAATTTTTGTCATTTCTTGCATCCTTCATAAATTATACTGAAATTTCCATTTTTTTTAATAAAAAATACATTTTGGTTTACTTAAATTATATTTTTTAAAATCCTTTTTAAATTTTGCCTTATATACAAGCCATTATACAGGAAAAAATGTTTCACATTTTTTTCCTGTAAACTCTAATTTTTCATTGATTTTGAATGTTTTATTGTTAATCCTTAAGGTGGAGTAAAAGTGTGACAGCATTGTTCTCAGCAGCGAGCTGGGAGTCAGAGATGCTTCCAGAGGTCTTCCCCATGCTGTTCTCCTTCCATTCAGCACTTTTTCCAATCTTTTCCACATTTTCACTGCCCCCTAGACCTCCCTGTAGGGTCTGCCAGAAAAATGCTCAGATTTGCCATTGACTCCCATTATACTCGTTACTCAAAACGAGCATCTGAGCATTAGAAATTGCTTGGTTCGAGTAAAGAGCATTTTAGTGCTCGCTCATCTCTATTGTACACTAAAACATTGAGCTTAAATGGTTTGTCCTGTCCAAATCGATAAATCTGCAGTCACTGTGTGACTGCAGACTTATGAATTATCAATTCTCATTTGTTCCTGAATTTCTTTGGATTGCAGCATGATGTCTAGCATTTGAGGATCTTTTGGTCTACTTCACTTTGTCAAATAGGTCCTATTTAAGTGATTTCTTGATTGAGAACAGGTGTGGCAGTAATCAGGCCTGTGTGTGGCTAGGGAAATTGAATTCAGCTTCCCAAAGATGTGATAAACCACAGTTAATTAATGTTTTAAGGGAGGGATATCACTCTTTCACACAGGGCCCTGTAGGTTTGGATTTCTTTTTCGCTTAATAATAAAGACAAGTGTTTACTTGTGTTATCTTTGTCTAATATTTAAATTCGTTTTGTGATCTGAAACATTTAAGTGTGACAAACATGCAAAAGAATAAGAAATCAGGAAGGGGGCAAACACTTTTTCACACCACTGTATGTGTCGTGAATGGGTGTGTTTCTTGTGCTCCAGCAACAGGTGTAGTCGCACCTGCTCGGCGTCTGAGTGTACCATCATCAGCACTTCCACTTTTGCGCCCCTTACCGCATGCCTTACTCTTCTAATTGCGAGGTCTTTTGAAACCAAGTTTATTTTGGTCACCTGCAGCAGTCAAAGCGGTTTTTGGGAGTTTAATACCACCTTAATGTATTAAGAAAGCATGCAAACGTGTATGGATGATAAATTTAATCCAGAAAAATGTTTCAACGCTTTTTTGGAGTGTTATATGGCACAGAAATGTACCCCAGACAACGGAATACTCTATGAGTGAGTAATTCAATCAAGGTAAAAAATTTCAGCACTCTTTTGTAGTGTTTTATAACACCAAAATGTACCACAAAGCACATTCTACTTGATGGATCACGACGATATATTCAATTTTTTCAGAAAAAAAAAAGCCGCAGCTATATATTTTGCAAGGGACTACAAAGCCCTAATCCCTGCATACAGACTGTATTCTGCCACTCTCCCTGCTGATGTAACTCTCTCTCCCTCCTTCGACTAAATGCAGAATGTGTGTATGTGATACAAACAGCAAGGCAAAGGATTAGCCCTGACAAGGGCTCTTAGCATGATGGTTCAGCTTCAGCACCAGTATCAACACTACAGGACTCTCCCTCCAATAACAACTGTCACTGAGCTATGCAATGGTGCCTGTTCTTTTATAATCCCTGATGATGTCATTCGGCCAGCCAATCACAGTAATGCCACTACCAAGATGGCTACAGAATTACAGTGACTCGCAGGCAATCCCTGCATGCTTATTGGCTGTGCAACAGGTGCCAAACATGCGGGGCGGGGATTTGAGTTAGAAATTGAGAACCGCCCAATGCTCTCCGAGTAACGAGTGATATCCAAGTATCCCCGAGCACGTTCACTCATCGCTAGTGTACAACCACACCTTGTTCCCAACTCCACAGCTTGGGTCACTGGAATGTCTCTTATTAGCAGATGAGGGCTGACTACCATCTTTTCTCAAGTTCTCTCTGATTTCTGACCAGATAAACTTTAACTTATATCCAGATTTTTTACCTCCAGGCTATCCATCTCAGAAGCCAAAATGGAACAAAAATGAGGATGATGTCCAAGATTGTAGAAAAATTGAATATCCATCTATTATTGATATTGATTATTAATAGCAAGTTCAGCTAAAAAAAGATGCTCGACCTAGTCAGACGGATGATGATGTGAAACATAACAACAGAGATATTGGTCAAGCGTCTGATAAATATGTTCTGTCTGACCATTGATCTCTGGGTGGTAGGAAGAAGAAAAAGACAACGCAATAGTGATTTTGTCCTGGCGTTTACCCTTTTACCCCTGTACAGAGATTCTAGATTTACATGATTGCAAAAGTCTGTGGACCCTCGATTGGGTCCACAGAGTAGCCGCTAACCAGTGGAGCTGACTGGCAGAGGATAGTCAGCATGAAATATCAATACCAAGAGGTGTCGTACAGGAGCAGAATCATCAGGCAGAAGGATAGTCTAAACACGGGCTCAAGTCAGAAACAGAAATCAAACAGACTGAACAGGGGCTGAATATACAGAGTGAACCAGAGCAAGTATAAACTTTGACTGGCAGCAATATGCTGGAGGTAAATTAGGCTCTGGTGCTGTCCCATTGGCCAGAAGAGGGAGCTGATTACGCCTGCTGAACAGCACATGCTCCCATACTGACGGATTGGGTGGCACTACAGGTTCCAGCCACACTAGCAGATTTGGCTGGACTGACCTGGTAATGCCCAGAGCTTCTGATCTCGACATCTTCTACAAGACCATTGCTGCCCTCAGAATAAATATGGCATTATCTGGTGACGGAAGCAGATGCAATACCAGTGCAATATGTGCAATGCCTATAGACTAGGGATACACAGCTTGTGGACCATAATGCGATTCTATGTTGACTCATCCGTCAGGACACAGATATATATTCAGCAGGTAAAAAACAAAGCCAAATCTTTCTACTTTACGATACAAAACATATCTAAGGAATATCTATTAGATTACCTCCTGGAAATATCTTTTGGATTGCTTCCTAATAAAATTGTCAGATAACTGAAGCTATTTTATTCAAGAATTATGGACGGAATTTGACTGATTCTGCCTAAAACTTGTGTCACCAATTATTACAATGATCACTATGCCACCAGTAATCCCAAAAGCATTTTTGCCAAATGTTATTAAAACAACTTCTGAGCCAAAGGGATTACACAGCCAGTAGATCGCCTGGGATCAACAGGCTACTGGCGCACTGATAACGAGGAACCCAGCAGCCACCACCACTGGATACTAAACATCCTCATCGTCCACAGGGCAATGATCTCTCAATTCATCTTACGCAGAGTAGCTTGTGGAATATTTCTGCAGTGTCATTTTTGTATTTAGTTTGGTGGTCGGATCTAGTCCTAGTAGTTGGAAAATCTGTAATATCTTGATATGTAATGCTTAAGATGTAGTAAGTATTTATTCAACACTAATACCAGCTTCTGTAAATAGTCTGATACTTATGAATGATGGACACAAATGTAGCAAATCTGAAGATATACATGTTAAATACAAGCTTATATTGAATGCAGTGGTTACCATTAGCTTTAGTGAACAGCACTAAATGGAAAGCTGGCTACATAAAGAGCAGCAAGTAAAGACCAAGGAAGACTGACTCTTGTAACCAAGCTCTGCTAAAGACATTTTTCACCCTGGCTTCATGGTAATTCTTTTCAGAGCTATCGTGTCATGTGAACAGTTTAATCAAGACAGAGTGACAGCAGACAGAATAAAGCTCCAGGTTACCATGTGAACAATGGGAAATGTATTGAGAGATGCATAGAAATGACTGACGGAAAGAAGATAAAAACAGTTTGTTAGTGAAACAAAAAAATAAAGGAGAAAAGTTACTTGAAAAACTGAGTTAGGGTATGTGCACACGATCAGTGTTCACTGAGGATTGCGTGCAATCTGCAGCGTCCAGATGTTACAGCACAGTGGATGGGATTTATACAAATCCCATGTCCACTATGCGTCTGTGGCACACCCGCGGAAATTGAAATGCGGTGCGTCTTTCCAGACCGCAGCATGTTAATTTCTCCAGCGGGTCCGCATGCGGGCTTTCCCCATAGACCTAATCTCTATGGGGAAAGTTTGCATGTGAAGAAAGAAAAAAAGAGGCCGGCGCTCATTTGCATAATGAACGGAAGACAGAGGCGGTTTCTCCGCAGCCTCGGGGCCGCAGCCGGCTCCGGATAGTCTGCACATACCCTTATCCAAAGAAAATGACATCATATTGAATTCATGAGCAGTTCTCTAAATACATATCCAGTGCCATGTTCATGTACAGTGCCTGGTTTTGTCTTAATTTTGAATAAAATTAGACATAATAAGAAAATATAAAATAAAGTTTTTATCCAAACTTAAAAAACTTAAAGGTTAGCCATTACCCAAAACATTATGCAAATCTACCCTAAATGTCATTTAGCCTCCCCCCAATTACCCCGAGATAACTTTTCTGATATTTTCTTGTTTCCTCTCCTTTTTTGGTTGAACCCCTAGTAGAACTTTTGTTTTTATTGTGGTTACTTCCCAACAGTAACCCCAGCTTCCCTGACATTTTAATTACAAATCCCATGAACCATTGTGCACATGCTCAGAAGCTGGGACATGCAATGACAGAAACAGCATCCAAGGAAATATGAAACATATTCACGTGTTTGTGATGGCATGTCCATAGCCCTGAACATGGATGAAACTAACCTGATATCACAGGAAGCAATAGGGGCTTTAGCCGTAGTATCATTTGACTGAGAGTGTGATTGGCAATTAGAGGAAACATTGGGATAGAAACGTATTTGGGCAAGACTCAATAGCAAAGTCAAGGTCCGTTAGGTCTACTTCAGCCCAGAACGTCATTCTCTCCAGTCAATGACTTCGCAAAACTATGACCAGTTATCCTCAGGTGGGTACTGCTGAAAGTCCAGAAGTTCTTGTTTTTTAAGAGGGATGAGCGGACCCATGGAAGTTTGGGTTCGTCGGGTTCGGCCGAACTTTGGTATTAAGTTCAGTTTGGGTACCAGAACTTGATCTGAACTTGACCCCGTACCCGAACCCCATATAAGTCAATGGGGACCCAAACTTTGGTACTGTAAAATGGTCATAGCAAGGGCTAGGGGCTGAAAATGTAAGCAAAAAGGGAGTAAGAGAAGGACAATTTCTCTGCAAACAAATGTATATAGAGAAATTACTTAAAATAACATATAATGTAATAAAATAATCTTGAACCAAGAGGCGGAGGTCCAAGTGGAGGAGTGGAGCAGTGCCTTGCTTTTGTATTTTACTATATTTGTTAATAAATAAATGAAAAAAACAATGTGGGATCCCCCCTATTTTTAATAACCAACCGAGGTAAAAAGACAGCTGTGAGCTAGTCTTATTTTGCTTGGAAGGGGCCAATATTCATGGACCTTCCCAGCCTATTAATATCCCCTAGCTGTCTGCTTTTCCTTAGCTGGTTATTAAACATGGGGGGACCGTAAAAAAAAGGATGTGGGGTCCCCCTCTTTTTAATAACCAGGTAAGGCAACACCTGGAGGCTGATATTAATAGGCTGGGAAGGTCCATGGATATTGGCCCCTTCCCACCCTAATAACACCAGCCCTCAGCAACCCCAGAAATGGCACATCCATTAGATGCACCAATTCTGGTGCTTAGCCTCAGCTCTTCCCGATTGCCCTAGTGTGGTGGCAATCGCGGTAATAGTTTTTGGGGTTGATGTCAGCTATGTAATGTCCACTGACTTCAAGCCCACGGGTTAGTAATGGATAAGCATCTATCAGACACCCCCATTAGTAACCCAGTAGTCCAAAGAAATAAAAACACACACACAAAAGTCTTTTATTTGTAAAAATAACTCCCCAACAATTTCCCTCTTTCACCCATTTATTAAAAAAAAAAAAATCCACAGCAGACTGCCATAATCCAAATGGAGGTCCCATGATGATTCCCATCTTCTTCATCCAGTGTATGGAGCAGTGTTCGGAGAGCGAAGCTCTATAGACTGGATCAGCAGCCATGCCAGAATGATGAGCAGTGATATGTCCATAAATGACCTATAACATTCCAGCTCTTGTAAGGTGCACAGGGCATGGGAAAGCTGCCCCTTGACCATGACCTTACAACTTGGAGTAATCGGCAGGATTAAGAGTCCTCGCACCAAGAAAGCAGAGGAAACCCTGAAATGTTTAAGATGGTGACCGCAGGAAGACCCAAGATGGTGGACGATGTCGCGAAAACAAGTGGAGGCTCCGCCCAGTGTGGGAGTCTGGGGAGCGGTGCCTGCCACAGATCGCTGCAGCAGAAGAAAAAACCCAGCCAATTGCTGCGAGTGACTGGAGAATGGGTAGAAACTCGCATCAAAATGGGCAGAGAAGCCGGACCTAACCCCACCCAGGGAAGGGTGGAGTCTCGAAAGAGTACACCCTGAGGTTAGTGGGACGGCGCCATGGTGAGAGAAAGCAAGCAAGTGGAAGAGCGTGCTGATGGACAGTTATCGTTACCTGATTCCAGTTGAACGCCACAGCCGGTTTTATGGCATGACCCTCCATGGTGGGCCCGGACGGGCCGAGTGGAAGTACAGGTTTGCACAGGTGGAGGAGCAGATGCAGCCAGGAGGTCTAACAGTAGCCTGACATGGGGGCAGCACTCTGCATTTTGAAAGGGATCTTTGTTCACAAAAATGGGGGATGACCCAAGGACCATGATGGGTCAGGACTCTAAGGACTGTGCTCCTGAAATGTCGGAGCTGTTGTTATGTTGGCCAATGGGCCATTAAGTTGAAAATTACTTGGACACTCTGTGGTATGGTCCCCAAAGTAGTGGGACCGGGGTCATGCAGACCCGTGTGAAAAATGGACAACCTGATGTGCCGGCGAGTTGAAGAAAACTGGAGTGTGCCCATGGACTGTTGGGCAGATGTTTTTTTGTGGGCTAAAGGGTGTTATTAAAAGAACTCGGACTCTGTGTTCCAGGGTCCCAACCAAGTGGGACCGAGGTTCAGGTTGATCGGTAGAAAGTCACTTTTTGCCCCTGGATGGAAGGAGTGTTAAATTTAATGTGCAAGTATATTTTATGCATTTTAGGTATACATTGTTGTATTGCAGGTTTCGTTATAGTCGAGGACAACCATGTTTAAAGAGGGGGGGTATGTTAGGGTGTAACAGAGACTTTTGTATACCTGTCCCTGAAGACAACAAATTGTGTAGTGTGAATATTGACATGATATGAATATTGCCTGCTTTGCCTTGGCTGGTTATTAAAATAAGACCCTAAAAAATGACGTGGGGTCCCCGCTATCTTTATTAACCAGTTAAGGCAAAGCACACAGCTGGGTGCTCATATTAATAGACTGGGAAGGTTCATGGATATTGGCCCCTTCCAAGGTCCCACTGCGGTCTGTCGTAGTCCACATTGACTCTGCAGCTACTTCAGGCTTACCTTTGGTCTCTGTGCTGCCTCTCTGATTAATTCCCTCTTTACCCGTGCTGAGAGTTTTGATAAGCGGCCCTCTTTTGGCAGGTTTGTTGCGGTACCATGTTCTTTTCATTTGATGATAATGAATTTAAAGGTGATCCAGGGGATCATCAGGGATTGGTATATTTTTTTATAATCCAACCCTGACTTGTACTTGAACTTTGTCGATGACTTTTTTGGAGATCTCATTGGTCTTCATAGTGTTGTTTGGTTAGTGGTGCCTCTTGCTTAATGGTGTTGCAGCCTCTGTGGCCTGTCTGTGACAGACCATGTGACACACAGGTGGACTTCCTTTCACTAAGCATGTAACTTTTGGAAGTAATTGCTTGCAGCAGAAATTTTTAGGGGCTTTGTTGCAAAAGGGGTAAATACATATGCACATGTCAATTTTAAGTTATTTGATCTCATAAATTTAATTTATGCCTATATTTTTCTCACTTCACTTCACCAACTTAGACTATTTAGTGCTGATGCATCACAGACAAATTAGATTACAAAAATCTTTAAACACAGGTTGTGATGTAGCTAAATAGGTAAAAAGCCAAGGGGGTGAACACTTTTGCAAGCCACTGTATATGGTCAAACATTGCCAATTGGAGCTAGTTCCAGTTGCTGCTGTTACGTACATGTGCTAGCTGTATTACACATCTGCCTAGCCTGGCTATGAGATGGTTCACTATGAACATAGCACAACTATTATCATTAAAATATGAAGGTTTTGTAGGAAGAGAACACTGATATATAAACCAAAAACATCACAAAGTATAGTATATACATCAATGAGACCAAAACCTGGTGTGAATCTGGCCTTATACATAAACATTAAATATTACATACACCTCTTCATACGTATAAAAACATTAACTTATTTTGTAAAAACATTGTACTCCCTACCTTGGACAGGTCTCAGTTACTACCTGAGCTGTATAAATCATTTTGCTAATTGTAATTATAAAAAAAAATCAATAGCTTGTTGTCTGTACAGACATAAAATGTAATTTACTAGAAAAGGTTCTGTGCAGACATTGAGCAGGCAAGGAAAGCTGGAAGATTTCAGCTCATATGTTTACAGAATTGGGAATAACGTCATTGATTGTAATACAGTCTGTAACGCAGTAGTAGAAAATTAACGCAATATATTTGTATTGTTAATCAATGATATTTAAACTTGAAAAACTGGTTGAAAGATGTTCTCCAAAATAGACAACTTAGACGAGATAAGGAAATTACAACTTCCATAACATACAGTACTGTGCAAAAATTTTAGGCAGGAGAGGAAAAAATGCTGAAAAGTAAAAAATACATTCAGAAATAGAAAAGTTAATAGTTTATTTTTATCATTTAAAATACAAAGTGAATGAATAGAACAGCAATTTAAATCAGATCAATATTTGATCGGATCAGTCCAACCTTTGCCTTCAAAGTCGCATCAGTTCTTCTAAGTGCACTTGTGCTAACTCATGGATTTTGTAGGATTATAGTCAGGTGTATGAGTTACCAATTATACCAAACAGGTGATAATGATCATCATTTTCATATGGTGGTTGAAACTCAGTCATTAGCTAAAAAAGAAACAGTTGTGTCGGAGGCAGAACATTGGGTTAAGAACAGCCAAGCTCTTCTACAAAGTTGAGCAGATGAAAGACAGATCATGATTACTTCCCTTTATGGCTGGAAGATGTCCAGAAGACAGTTTGTTTGCCGGAAGGATGGAAAGTGGTCCAATAACGAGTGTATGCAGGTGACAGTGAAGCATGGAGGAGTCTCCTTGCTTTTTTGTGGCTGCATTTCAGCAAAAAGGAGTTGGGGGGTTTGGTCAGAATTAATAGTCTCCTTAATGCTGAGAAATACATGCAGATATGTATCCATCATGTAATAACACCAGGGAGAAGTCAGATTGCTTTCCAAATTTATTCAACAGTAGGACAACAACTTTAAACATTAAGAGCTATCTTCATCATAGGAAAGAACAAGGAGTTTTGAAGTGTTGATATAGCCCCCACACAGTGGCGTAAGTAAAGTCCTATGGGCCCCAATGCATAATTTGGACCTGGGACCCCACCAGCATGTTGGTCAGATGGACAATCATACAGTAATAATGTCCTCCATCATGGCCTCTATACTGTAATAATGTTCCCAAACCTGTAATAATGTCCTCCATCCTGACTCCCATTCTATAATAATGTCCTCCTTCATGTCCCCTATACTGTAATAATGTTCCCCATCCTGTAATAATGTCCTCCATCCTGGCCCCTATCCTGTAATAATGTCCTCAATCATAACCTGTATGCGGTAATAATGTTCCCCAACCTGTAATAATGTCCTCCATCCTGGCTCCCATCCTGTGATAATGCCCTCCATCCTCGCTCCCATCCTGCAATAATGTTCCCCATCCTGTAATAATGCTCCCCATCCTGTAATAATGTCCTCCATCATGGCCCCTATCCTGTAATAATGTCCTCAATCATAACCTGTATGCGGTAATAATGTTCCCCAACCTGTAATAATGTCCTCCATCCTGGCTCCCATCCTGTGATAATGTCCTCCATCCTTGCTCCCATCCTGTGATAATGTCCTCCATCCTGGCTCCCATCCTGTGGTAATGTCCTCCATCCTGGCTCCCATCCTGTAATAATGTCCTCCATCCTGGCTCCCATCCTGTAATAATGTCATCCATCATAGCCTCTATACTGTAATAATGTTCCCAAACCTGTAATAATGTCTTCCATCCTGGCTCCCATCCTGTAATAATAATGTCCTCCATCCTGGCCCCTATCCTGTAATAATGTCATTCGCCCTGGCCCTCATTCTGTAATAATGCCTTCCATCCTCTACTAATGACCCAGGTTATTTAATAATATCCCCTGTATAGGGCCACCATTCTGTTTTAATGTCCCCTGTTCTATAATAATATCCTCCATCCTGTAATAACGTCTCCCATCCTGGGCCCCTTTCTGTACTAATGTCCCTTGATCTGGGGCTCCATTCTGTAATAGGTCCACTGTCTTGTAATAATGTCCCTATCCTGGGCCCCTTTCTGTAATAATGTTCCCTGACCTGGGGCTCCATTCTGTAATAAGGTACACTGTCTTGTAATAATGTCCCCATCCTGGGCCCCTTCTGTTCTTCTCCAGTACATTTTAGAAAGAAACAAATGATTATTCTTACCTTCTCTCACTCCCATGATGTGTGGCTTCCTCTTCTATAGCCAGCGCTGAAGCCGACAGCTGACTTCTGCATGCCGGCACGGGCGGCGCATGACGTCACTGTCATGTGCTGTCTGTCACTGTGAAGCCAACGGCTTTCCAGGAACAACCTCCCTGCCAAGGTTCTTCAAAACTGTGTGCAAGTGTACTAGAAGAATTGATGCTTTGATGCTGTTCTGAAGGCAAAGGGCGGTCACACCAAATATTGATTTGATTTAGATTTCTCTTTTGTTCATTCACTTTGCATTTTGTTCATTGTTAAAAACAAACTATTAACATTTCTATTTTTTAAAGAATTTCTACTTTGCAGTATTTTTTCCACACCTGCCTAAAACTTTTTCACAGCATTGTATGTATATAGGCAATATATATATTCATTATAACTATACATGCTAAATTGTCATGGAAATCATAAAAACTGGTAATTAATGCCTATTGTTCACATAGCAGTAAATTATCATTTCATATTTTCCGAGATGATGGTAAATGTTGTGTTTTCTGCTGTCAAACCCTATCACAGGCATTTTGATACGTACACCATTTACCACAAAACAGAGCAAGGGTTATTATAGACGCAGCGGATCAGTGCATTACATTTCATTCTTGCGTGGCACAATGTAACCTCTATGTTCAGTCTAGTATAAAACAAATGACTTATGCTTTTCTCTTGTTAACAATGTTATATCCTTGTTACAGTTGCTGAAATGATTCACATGGTATTAAAACCTTCTTCTGCAGCAGTTCCTTATGCTGTAGGGATTAGTGAACACTGAATTCCCCCGCAGCAATAAGTGGTTAAATATTTATTTGCTGAGTCGATTAGAAAGACAGCTTTAATGATACAAGGAACATGTCTCATGAAATTCCATCACTGACAAACACACGCTTTCCATCTAGTTGATCTAAACCTAAATAAATGGTGAAGGAGGGGCCTTGACTGGCAAGACATGAAATGTTCCTACTAAGGTCTAATGCACACTCTGTGAAAAATATGGTAACATTCAGCACTCTGGACAGAGACGTAAACTGCACAACTGATGTTCCATATAGTTTAGTCATTTTTTTATGTTTCCATATCACATTCAGCATGGGGACCAGATGTATTCAAAATGGGTACTAAGCTAAATAGAGACACACAGTTGCACCCAGATTTTGAAGGAACTCGGCAGGGAGGTTGTTCCAATCATCCTGTAGAATTAACCACAGACTTTCACCTTCTAGATGCTGCAACTTCAATTTTGAGAAGTGTCCACATATACAGTTAAAGAAGTTGTCCTCTACTTTTACACTGATGGCCTATCTTTAGGATAGACCATAAATGTCTGATCAGCCAGTGTCCGACACCCGGCACCCCCACCGATCAGCTGTTATCGGTGAATAGGAGGTGGTTGTGTAGTACCCCACAGCAGCCACTACAAGTAGACGGCCAGCTCCGCAAGTTACCACTTCCGGCTGCTGCCGGCACCGATAACAGCTGATCAGCGAGGGTGCCAGATGTCAAACCCCAGCCGATCAGACTTTCATGGTCTATCCTAAAGATAGGCCATCAATGTAAAAGTAGTGGACATCCTCTTTAAATGAAATGAGCAGGAAGTCACACATGTGCTGTGCCATTCCACTGAAGTCTATGGCACTGACAATGGTAGCTGTGGGCTGCGCAGTGCCATGAACTTTGAATGGAGCAGCAGAAATGAGCTAGGTATGAGTGGGGGGACTAGGGGAGAATGGGGAGTGCAAGTGCCTCTGTTCTGGCTATCAATGGAGTTCCAAGTAGTGATCTAATAGTTATCACCTATCCAGTAGATAGTTAATAACTTGCTTACACTGAAATACACCTTTAAGCATTGAATAAAATTGGGGATAAATTCGTTAACATTAGGCTGTTAAAAAGAACCAGTGCAAGCATGAATGTAAATTAGTTGACTGCAGGGAAATACATTTTAATATAGTAAACAATATGTTCACCTACTTTTTTTGGTGATTTGTAAAATTCCAATGAAGCTAACAAGCTTCTAATTCCAAGACACTGAGATGGTGTTGCCACCTTTTCATTTAAGAAGTGTCTAGTCTACCTTAAATTGGAAAATTGTATTAATTGGAGAGAAGATGGTCTATTCAAATCGCAGAGAAAAGGACAAGTTGGACATCTGGGCTTCATGGCTATGTCCAAATTTGCAACCAATTTTTTGCCTCACCAGCACTGCACTATCCTTTTAGGTTTGGGCTTCATAAGGCTGCGTGCCCACTATGTGTTTTTCAAGCGTTTTTGCAGCGGAACTTCCGCAGCGAAAAAGCTTAAAAAACACTTGGTAATACGTGCCCCATGGTCCCCAATGATAATCCGCATGTGCTGTGCACATGCTGTGGAAATTTCCGCTGCGGATTATTATTGCAGAAAAATACGCAGCATGTCCATTAATTTTGCGGACACGCAGCGTAATTGCCGCCATTGACTTGCATTGAAATGCATAATATTCGTGTCAGTACATTTGTACACACGGATAATATGCGTTTCTATGTGCGGATGGTACCCGGGTTTGGAGAAGATGAGACTCTCCTCCAGACCCAGGTACCATAGAACCTGTTAAAAAAAGAATTTAAAATAAAAAATAAAGATTATACTCACCTTCTGATGTCCTCCCGGTGCTTTCTCTGCTCCATCTGGTCTGCTGTATGGGTCGCGGTGTTGTGAAGGACCTGCCATGACGTCATTGAGTTATGTGACCTGACACATGTTACTCAATGACGTCACTGCAGGTCCTTCACACCACCGCGAGCCGCCCAAGACACCGGACGGAGCGGAGAAAACACCGGGAGGACATCGGAAGGCAAGTATAATCTTTATTTTTTATTTTTTACCATTCTTATTCTTTTTTTAACTATTAACTTGGTCACACTACTATAAATCGATGCCGGTTGCATTTATTTATGTAGTGTGAACAAGTTGTCAAGCACTTTTCCAAGTGATGCTAAAATCACTTGGAAAAGCGCTTGATAACCCGCATGCAGACATGCATGCAAAAACGCTTGACAAACGCTTCCACCTGGCGGGAGAAACGCATGTAAAATCCGCATGCGTTTTTCCTGCCAGGGAGAAGCGTAAAAAATATGCAGCATTTCTGCATCGTGGGCACTTAGCCTAAATATCTCCACTCAGTAGCGATCCAGTAGGGTCATGTATTGTTTCAACAGTGTGCAGCAGTAAAAAAAATCACTTATATAGACCCCAAGAGAAAATAACCTGTGGCACTTATTCAATCCTTATCCAAGGTGTTTTATTCCATGTACATAAACAGTACAGACCAAAAGTTTGGACATACCTTCTCATTTAAAGATTTTTCTGTATTTTCATGAGTATGAAAATTGTACATTCACACTAAAGGCATCAAAACTATGAATTAACACATGTGGAATTATATACTTAACAAAAAAGTGTGAAACAACTGAAAATATGTCTTATATTCTAGGTTCTTCAAAGTAGCCACCTTTTGCTTTGATGACTGCCTTGCACACTCTTGGCATTCTCTTGATGAGCTTCAAGAGGTAGTCACCGGAAATGGTTTTCACTTCACAGGTGTGCCCTGTCAGGTTTAATAAGTGGGATTTCTTGACTTATAAATGGGGTTGGGACTAGTGTTGAGCGAACATGCTCGACACTGCTCGGTACTTGCCCGAGCATTACGCTACTCGGGATGTTCGGCGAGCACAGAGCATTTCCGGGTTACTCGGGCGGGAGCTCGGGTCTCCGCCCTGCATGTTTGGCGCTCTTTACAGAGCCAATGAACATGCACGGATTGCCAGCCAGTCACTGTAATGCCGCAGTCATGTTGGTTGTGGGCATTATATTGATTAGCTGGCCGCACAGCGTCACCTCGAGTATTTAAAACCGGGCGCCACCATCTTGGACACAGTCGCTCCAGATCAGCTAGTGTAGGGAAAGCGCTGCTGAGCTAGGGAGAGATTTATACTGCAAAATAGTTAGTGTAGGGTCTGTAAAGGCTGCCAAATCAACCAAAGAGTCCTTCTCAGGACTAATATCCATCCCAAATATCAGGCAGGCAGGCTGTATAGGAGTCGCAGTGGTTATACCAGCAAACGCTGCATTACAGTTCTGTGTGCTCCTGTTGATGAAATTTCTGGACTTAGCTCCAGGTCCTGGGGGGCCAGGAAAAATCCTTTTTTTTCATCTAAATCCTCTTTTATTTCCCTCCTTCACACTGTACAAATACCCGTCTTATTAACCTTTTGGTGTCGTCCCCCCCCAAAACAAAAAAAGCGTGTCTGTGACAGTTCAGACACAAATATATCTGTTTAAAATAGTCTGGTGTAGGACAGAGAAACAGAAGTGTGGTTTTGCATTTCCACGGTTCAAACCTCTGTATTATCGACTTTTGGGCCATTTTTACCTAAAAAAAAACAGTTTGAGTGTGTCGCTCACTGGTCAGCCGCAAATATACACCAGTAAATTATAACTGTGGTTTTGCTGTTCCATGGTAAAAAATCTCTATTATCCTGCTTTTGGCATTTTTTGCCATAAAAAAAAACTGTAATAGTGTCTCCCTGATTGTTCAGACACAAATATATCTGTTGAAAATAGTCTGGTGTAGGCCCGAGAAATAGAAGTGTGGTTTTGCAGTTCCACTGGTCAAATCTCTGTATTATCCTGCTTTTGCCATTTTTTGCCGTAAAGAAAAACAGTAATAGTGTCTCCTTATTGTTCAGACACAAATATATCTGTTTAAAATAGTCTGGTGTAGGCCTGAGAAAAAGAACTGTGGTTTTGCAGTTCCACTGGTCAAATCTCTGTATTATCCTGCTTTGGGAATTTTTTGCCGTAAGGAAAAACAGTAATAGTGTCTCCTGATTGTTCAGACACCAATATATCTATTTAAAAGAGTCTGGTATACACCAGTAAATTATAACTGTGGTTTTGCCGTTCCACGTTAAAAAATCTCTATTATCCAGCTTTTGGTATTTTTTCCGTAAAGAAAAACAGTAATAGTGTCTCCTGATTGTTCAGACACCAATATATCTGTTTAAAAGAGTCTGGTATACACCAGTAAATTATAACTGTGGTTTTGCCTTCCCACAGTAAAAAATCTCAATTATCCAGCTTTTGGTATTTTTTTCCGTAAAGAAAAACAGTAATAGTGTCTCCTGATTGTTCAGACACCAATATATCTGTTTAAAAGAGTCTGGTATACACCAGTAAATTATAACTGTGGTTTTGCCGTCCCACAGTAAAAAATCTCTATTATCCAGCTTTTGGTATTTTTTCCATAAGGAAAAACAGTTATAGTGTCTCCTGATTGTTCAGACACCAATATATCTGTTTAAAAGAGTCTGGTATACACCAGTAAATTATAACTGTGGTTTTGCCATCCTACAGTAAAATATCTCTATTATACAGCTTTTGGTATTTTTTTCCGTAAAGAAAAACAGTAATAGTGTCTCCTGATTGTTCAGACGCAAATATATCTGTTGAAAATAGTCTGGTGAAGGCCAGAGAAATAGAAGTGTGGTTTTGCAGTTCCACGGCTCAAACCTCTGTATTATCCACTTTTGGATCATTTTTAAAACAGGGCCAGTATTTAAAACCGGGCGCCGCCATCTTGGACACAGTCACTCTGGATCAACTAGTGTAGGGAAAGCGCTGCTGAGCTAGGGAGAGATTTATACTGCGAAATAGTTAGTGTTGGGTCTGTAAAGGCTGCCAAATCAAACAAACAGTCCTTCTCAGAACTAATATCCATCCCAAATATAAGGCAGGCAGGCAGGCTGTATAGGAGACGCAATGGTTATACCAGCAAACGCTGCATTACAGTCCTGTGTGCTCCTGTTGCTGAAATTTCTGGACTTAGCTCCAGGTCCTGGGGGGCCAGGAAAAATCCTTTTTTTTTCATCTAAATCCTCTTTTTTTTCCCTCCTTCACACTGTACAAATACCCGTCTTATTAACCATTTGGTGATCCCCCCCCCCCAAAAAAAGTATGTCTGTGACAGTTCAGACACAAATATATCGGTTTAAAATAGTCTGGTGTAGGACAGAGAAACAGAAGTGTGGTTTTGCATTTCCACGGTTCAAACCTCTGTATTATCGACTATTGGGCCATTTTTACCTAAAAAAAAACAGTTTGAGTGTGTAGCTCACTGTTCAGCTGCAAATATATATATTGAAAAAAGTCTGGTATACACCAGTAAATTATAACTGTGGTTTTGCTGTTCCATGGTAAAAAATCTCTATTATCCTGCTTTTGGCATTTTTTGCCATAAAAAAAAAACTGTAATAGTGTCTCCCTGATTGTTCAGACAGAAATATATCTGTTTAAAATAGTCTGGTGTAGGCCAGAGAAACAGAAGTGTGGTTTTGCAGTTCCACGGTTCAAACCTCTGTATTATCCACTTTTGGGCCATTTGTACCTAAAAAAAAACAGTTTGAGTGTGTCGCTCACTGTTCAGCTGCAAATATATATATTTAAAAAAGTCTGGTATACACCAGTAAATTATAACTGTGGTTTTCCTGTTCCACTGTAAAAAATCTGTTTATTATCCTGCTTTTGGCATTTTTAGCCGTAAAGAAAAACAGTAATAGTGTCTCTTGATTGTTCAGACACCAATATATCTGTTTAAAAGAGTCTGGTATACACCAGGAAATTATAACTGTGGTTTTGCAGTTCCACGGTGAAAAATCTCTGTATTATCGACTTTTGGGCTATTTTTACCTTAAAAAAAACAGTTTGAGTGTGTCGCTCACTGGTCAGCCGCCAATATATATATTGAAAAAAGTCTGGTATACACCAGTAAATTATAACTGTGGCTTTGCTGTTCCATGGTAAAAAATCTCTATTATCCTGCTTTTGGCATTTTTTGCCATAAAAAAAAACTGTAATAGTGTCTCCCTGATTGTTCAGACACAAATATATCTGTTGAAAATAGTCTGGTGTAGGCCCGAGAAATAGAAGTGTGGTTTTGCAGTTCCACTGGTCAAATCTCTGTATTATCCTGCTTTTGCCATTTTTTGCCGTAAAGAAAAACAGTAATAGTGTCTCCTTATTGTTCAGACACAAATATATCTGTTTAAAATAGTCTGGTGTAGGCCAGAGAAAAAGAACTGTGGTTTTGCAGTTCCACTGGTCAAATCTCTGTATTATCCTGCTTTGGGAATTTTTTGCCGTAAGGAAAAACAGTAATAGTGTCTCCTGATTGTTCAGACACCAATATATCTATTTAAAAGAGTCTGGTATACACCAGTAAATTATAACTGTGGTTTTGCCGTTCCACGTTAAAAAATCTCTATTATCCAGCTTTTGGTATTTTTTCCGTAAAGAAAAACAGTAATAGTGTCTCCTGATTGTTCAGACACCAATATATCTGTTTAAAAGAGTCTGGTATACACCAGTAAATTATAACTGTGGTTTTGCCTTCCCACAGTAAAAAATCTAAATTATCCAGCTTTTGGTATTTTTTTCCGTAAAGAAAAACAGTAATAGTGTCTCCTGATTGTACAGACACCAATATATCTGTTTAAAAGAGTCTGGTATACACCAGTAAATTATAACTGTGGTTTTGCCGTCCCACAGTAAAAAATCTCTATTATCCAGCTTTTGGTATTTTTTCCATAAGGAAAAACAGTTATAGTGTCTCCTGATTGTTCAGACACCAATATATCTGTTTAAAAGAGTCTGGTATAAACCAGTAAATTATTACTGTGGTTTAGTCATACCACGGTAAAAAATCTCTATTATCCTGCTTTTGGCATTTTTTGCCATAAAGAAAAACAGTAATAGTGTCTCCTGATTGTTCAGACACAAATATATCTGTTGAAAATAGTCTGGTGTAGGCCCGAGAAATAGAACTGTGATTTTGCAATTCCACGGGTCAAATCTCTGTATTATCCTGCTTTTGGCATTTTTTGTCGTAAAGAAAAACAATAATAGTGTCTCCTGATTGTTCAGACACCAATATAACTGTGTAAAATAGTCTGGAGTAGGCCCGAGAAATAGAACTGTGGTTTTGCAGTTCCACGGGTCAAATCTCTGTATTATCCTGCTTTTGGCATTTTTTGCCGTAAAGAAAAACAGTAATAGTGTCTCCTTTGTTCAGACACAAATATATCTGTTGAAAATAGTCTGGTGAAGGGCAGAGAAATAAAAGTGTGGTTTTGCAGTTCCACGGTTCAAACCTCTGTATTATCCACCTTTGGGCCATTTTTACCTAAAATAAAACAATTTGAGTGTGTCGCTCACTGGTCAGCCGCAATTATATATATTGAAAAAAGTCTGGTATACACCAGTAAATTATAACTGTGGCTTTGCTGTTCCATGGTAAAAAATCTCTATTATCCTGCTTTTGGCATTTTTTGCCATAAAAAAAAACTGTAATAGTGTCTCCCTGATTGTTCAGACACAAATATATCTGTTGAAAATAGTCTGGTGTAGGCCCGAGAAATAGAAGTGTGGTTTTGCAGTTCCACTGGTCAAATCTCTGTATTATCCTGCTTTTGCCATTTTTTGCCGTAAAGAAAAACAGTAATAGTGTCTCCTTATTGTTCAGACACAAATATATCTGTTTAAAATAGTCTGGTGTAGGCCAGAGAAAAAGAACTGTGGTTTTGCAGTTCCACTGGTCAAATCTCTGTATTATCCTGCTTTGGGAATTTTTTGCCGTAAGGAAAAACAGTAATAGTGTCTCCTGATTGTTCAGACACCAATATATCTATTTAAAAGAGTCTGGTATACACCAGTAAATTATAACTGTGGTTTTGCCGTTCCACGTTAAAAAATCTCTATTATCCAGCTTTTGGTATTTTTTCCGTAAAGAAAAACAGTAATAGTGTCTCCTGATTGTTCAGACACCAATATATCTGTTTAAAAGAGTCTGGTATACACCAGTAAATTATAACTGTGGTTTTGCCTTCCCACAGTAAAAAATCTAAATTATCCAGCTTTTGGTATTTTTTTCCGTAAAGAAAAACAGTAATAGTGTCTCCTGATTGTACAGACACCAATATATCTGTTTAAAAGAGTCTGGTATACACCAGTAAATTATAACTGTGGTTTTGCCGTCCCACAGTAAAAAATCTCTATTATCCAGCTTTTGGTATTTTTTCCATAAGGAAAAACAGTTATAGTGTCTCCTGATTGTTCAGACACCAATATATCTGTTTAAAAGAGTCTGGTATAAACCAGTAAATTATTACTGTGGTTTAGTCATACCACGGTAAAAAATCTCTATTATCCTGCTTTTGGCATTTTTTGCCATAAAGAAAAACAGTAATAGTGTCTCCTGATTGTTCAGACACAAATATATCTGTTGAAAATAGTCTGGTGTAGGCCCGAGAAATAGAACTGTGATTTTGCAATTCCACGGGTCAAATCTCTGTATTATCCTGCTTTTGGCATTTTTTGTCGTAAAGAAAAACAATAATAGTGTCTCCTGATTGTTCAGACACCAATATAACTGTGTAAAATAGTCTGGAGTAGGCCCGAGAAATAGAACTGTGGTTTTGCAGTTCCACGGGTCAAATCTCTGTATTATCCTGCTTTTGGCATTTTTTGCCGTAAAGAAAAACAGTAATAGTGTCTCCTTTGTTCAGACACAAATATATCTGTTGAAAATAGTCTGGTGAAGGGCAGAGAAATAAAAGTGTGGTTTTGCAGTTCCACGGTTCAAACCTCTGTATTATCCACCTTTGGGCCATTTTTACCTAAAATAAAACAATTTGAGTGTGTCGCTCACTGGTCAGCCGCAATTATATATATTGAAAAAAGTCTGGTATACACCAGTAAATTATAACTGTGGTTTTGCTGTTCCATGGTAAAAAAATCTCTATTATCCTGCTTTTGGCATTTTTTGCCATAAAAAAAAACTGTAATAGTGTCTCCCTGATTGTTCAGACACAATTATATCTGTTTAAAATAGTCTGGTGTAGGCCAGAGAAACAGAAGTGTGGTTTTGCAGTTCCACGGTTCAAACCTCTGTATTATCCACTTTTGGGCCATTTGTACCTAAAAAAAACAGTTTGAGTGTGTCGCTCACTGTTCAGCCGCAAATATATATATTTAAAAAGTCTGGTATACACCAGTAAATTATAACTGTGGTTTTGCTGTTCCATGGTAAAAAATCTCTGTATTATCCTGTTTTTGGCATTTTTAGCTGTAAAGAAAAACAGTAATAGTGTCTCCTGATTGTTCAGACACCAATATATCTGTTTAAAAGAGTCTGGTATACACCAGTAAATTATAACTGTGGTTTTGCCATTCCACGATAAAAAATCTCTATTATCCAGCTTTTGGTATTTTTTCCATAAAGAAAGACAGTGATAGTGTCTCCTGATTGTTCAGACACCAATATATCTGTTTAAAAGAGTCTGGTATACACCAGTAAATTATAACTGTGGTTTTGCCGTTCCATGGTGAAAAATCTCTATTATCCTGCTTTTGGCATTTTTTGCCGTAAAGAAAAACAGTAATATTGTCTCCTGATTGTTCAGACACAAATATACCTGTTGAAAATAGTCTGGTGTAGGCCCGAGAAATAGAAGTGTGGTTTTGCAGTTCCACAGGTCAAATCTCTGTATTATCCTGCTTTTGCATTTTTTACCGTAAAGAAAAACAGTAATAGTGTCTCCTTATTGTTCAGACACAAATATATCTGTTTAAAATAGTCTGGTGTAAGCCCGAGAAATAGAAGTGTGGTTTTGCAGTTCCACGGGTCAAATCTCTGTATTACCCTGCTTTTGCCATTTTTTGCCGTAAAGAAAAACAGTAATAGTGTCTCCTGATTCTTCAGACACAAATATATCTGTTGAAAATAGTCTGGTGTAGGCCCAAGAAATAGAACTGTGGTTTTGCAGTTCCACGGGTCAAATCTCTGTATTATTCTGCTTTTGGCATTTTTTGTCGTAAGGAAAAACAGTAATAGTGTCTCCTGATTGTTCAGACACCAATATATCTATTTAAAAGAGTGTGGTATACACCAGTAAATTATAACTGTGGTTTTGCCACTCCACGTTAAAAAATCTCTATTATCCAGCTTTTGGTATTTTTTCCGTAAAGAAAAACAGTAATAGTGTCTCCTGATTGTTCAGACACCAATATATCTGTTTAAAAGAGTCTGGTATACACCAGTAAATTATAACTGTGGTTTTGCCATCCTACAGTAAAATGTCTCTATTATCCAGCTTTTGGTATTTTTTTCCGTAAAGAAAAACAGTAATAGTGTCTCCTGATTGTTCAGACGCAAATATATCTGTTGAAAATAGTCTGGTGAAGGCCAGAGAAATAGAAGTGTGGTTTTGCAGTTCCACGGCTCAAACCTCTGTATTATCCACTTTTGGATCATTTTTAAAACAGGGCCAGTATTTAAAACCGGGCGCCGCCATCTTGGACACAGTCACTCTGGATCAACTAGTGTAGGGAAAGCGCTGCTGAGCTAGGGAGAGATTTATACTGCGAAATAGTTAGTGTTGGGTCTGTAAAGGCTGCCAAATCAAACAAACAGTCCTTCTCAGGACTAATATCCATCGCAAATATCAGGCAGGCAGGCAGGCTGTATAGGAGACGCAATGGTTATACCAGCAAACGCTGCATTACAGTCCTGTGTGCTCCTGTTGCTGAAATTTCTGGACTTAGCTCCAGGTCCTGGGGGGCCAGGAAAAATCCTTTTTTTTTCCTCTAAATCCTCTTTTTTTTTCCTCCTTCACACTGTACAAATACCCGTCTTATTAACCATTTGGTGATCCCCCCCAAAAAAAAAGTATGTCTGTGACAGTTCAGACACAAATATATCGGTTTAAAATAGTCTGGTGTAGGACAGAGAAACAGAAGTGTGGTTTTGCATTTCCACGGTTCAAACCTCTGTATTATCGACTATTGGGCCATTTTTACCTAAAAAAAAACAGTTTGAGTGTGTAGCTCACTGTTCAGCTGCAAATATATATATTGAAAAAAGTCTGGTATACACCAGTAAATTATAACTGTGGTTTTGCTGTTCCATGGTAAAAAATCTCTATTATCCTGCTTTTGGCATTTTTTGCCATAAAAAAAAAACTGTAATAGTGTCTCCCTGATTGTTCAGACACAAATATATCTGTTTAAAATAGTCTGGTGTAGGCCAGAGAAACAGAAGTGTGGTTTTGCAGTTCCACGGTTCAAACCTCTGTATTATCCACTTTTGGGCCATTTGTACCTAAAAAAAAACAGTTTGAGTGTGTCGCTCACTGTTCAGCCGCAAATATATATATTTAAAAAAGTCTGGTATACACCAGTAAATTATAACTGTGGTTTTCCTCTTCCACTGTAAAAAATCTCTGTATTATCCTGCTTTTGGCATTTTTAGCCGTAAAGAAAAACAGTAATAGTGTCTCCTGATTGTTCAGACACCAATATATCTGTTTAAAAGAGTCTGGTATACACCAGTAAATTATAACTGTGGTTTTGCCGTTCCTAGGTAAAAAATCTCTGTTATCCAGCTTCTGGTATTTTTTCCGTAAAGAAAAACAGTAATAGTGTCTTCTGATTATTCAGACACCAATATATCTGTTTAAAAGAGTCTGGTATACACCAGTAAATTATAACTGTGGTTTTGCCGTTCCACGGTGAAAAATCTCTGTATTATCGACTTTTGGGCTATTTTTACCTAAAAAAAAACAGTTTGAGTGTGTCGCTCACTGGTCAGCCGCCAATATATATATTGAAAAAAGTCTGGTATACACCAGTAAATTATAACTGTGGCTTTGCTGTTCCATGGTAAAAAATCTCTATTATCCTGCTTTTGGCATTTTTTGCCATAAAAAAAACTGTAATAGTGTCTCCCTGATTGTTCAGACACAAATATATCTGTTGAAAATAGTCTGGTGTAGGCCCGAGAAATAGAAGTGTGGTTTTGCAGTTCCACGGGTCAAATCTCTGTATTATCCTGCTTTTGCCATTTTTTGCCGTAAAGAAAAACAGTAATAGTGTCTCCTTATTGTTCAGACACAAATATATCTGTTTAAAATAGTCTGGTGTAGGCCCGAGATAAAGAACTGTGGTTTTACAGTTCCACTAGTCAAATCTCTGTATTATCCTGCTTTGGGCATTTTTTGCCGTAAGGAAAAACAGTAATAGTGTCTCCTGATTGTTCAGACACCAATATATCTATTTAAAAGAGTCTGGTATACACCAGTAAATTATAACTGTGGTTTTGCCGTTCCACGTTAAAAAATCTCTATTATCCAGCTTTTGGTATTTTTTCCGTAAAGAAAAACAGTAATAGTGTCTCCTGATTGTTCAGACACCAATCTATCTGTTTAAAAGAGTCTGGTATACACCAGTAAATTATAACTGTGGTTTTGCCTTCCCACAGTAAAAAATCTCAATTATCCAGCTTTTGGTATTTTTTTCCGTAAAGAAAAACAGTAATAGTGTCTCCTGATTGTTCAGACACCAATATATCTGTTTAAAAGAGTCTGGTATACACCAGTAAATTATAACTGTGGTTTTGCCGTCCCACAGTAAAAAATCTCTATTATCCAGCTTTTGGTATTTTTTCCGTATGGAAAAACAGTTATAGTGTCTCCTGATTGTTCAGACACCAATATATCTGTTTAAAAGAGTCTGGTATAAACCAGTAAATTATTACTGTGGTTTAGTCATACCACGGTAAAAAATCTCTATTATCCTGCTTTTGGCATTTTTTGCCATAAAGAAAAACAGTAATAGTGTCTCCTGATTGTTCTGACACAAATATATCTGTTGAAAATAGTCTGGTGTAGGCCCGAGAAATAGAACTGTGATTTTGCAATTCCACGGGTCAAATCTCTGTATTATCCTGCTTTTGGCATTTTTTGTCGTAAAGAAAAACAATAATAGTGTCTCCTGATTGTTCAGACACCAATATAACTGTGTAAAATAGTCTGGAGTAGGCCCGAGAAATAGAACTGTGGTTTTGCAGTTCCACGGGTCAAATCTCTGTATTATCCTGCTTTTGGCATTTTTTGCCGTAAAGAAAAACAGTAATAGTGTCTCCTTTGTTCAGACACAAATATATCTGTTGAAAATAGTCTGGTGAAGGGCAGAGAAATAAAAGTGTGGTTTTGCAGTTCCACGGTTCAAACCTCTGTATTATCCACCTTTGGGCCATTTTTACCTAAAATAAAAACAGTTTGAGTGTGTCGCTCACTGGTCAGCTGCAAATATATATATTGAAAAAAGTCTGGTATACACCAGTAAATTATAACTGTGGTTTTGCTGTTCCATGGTAAAAAATCTCTATTATCCTGCTTTTGGCATTTTTTGCCATAAAAAAAAACTGTAATAGTGTCTCCCTGATTGTTCAGACACAATTATATCTGTTTAAAATAGTCTGGTGTAGGCCAGAGAAACAGAAGTGTGGTTTTGCAGTTCCACGGTTCAAACCTCTGTATTTTCCACTTTTGGGCCATTTGTACCTAAAAAAAACAGTTTGAGTGTGTCGCTCACTGTTCAGCCGCAAATATATATATTTAAAAAAGTCTGGTATACACCAGTAAATTAAAACTGTGGTTTTGCTGTTCCATGGTAAAAAAATCTCTGTATTATCCTGTTTTTGGCATTTTTAGCTGTAAAGAAAAACAGTAATAGTGTCTCCTGATTGTTCAGACAGAAATATATCTGTTTAAAAGAGTCTGGTATACACCAGTAAATTATAACTGTGGTTTTGCCATTCCACGGTAAAAAATCTCTATTATCCAGCTTTTGGTATTTTTTCCGTAAAGAAAGACAGTGATAGTGTCTCCTGATTGTTCAGACACCAATATATCTGTTTAAAAGAGTCTGGTATACACCAGTAAATTATAACTGTGGTTTTGCCGTTCCACGGTGAAAAATCTCTATTATCCTGCTTTTGGCATTTTTTGCCGTAAAGAAAAACAGTAATAGTGTCTCCTGATTGTTCAGACACAAATATATCTGTTGAAAATAGTCTGGTGTAGGCTAGAGATGAGCGTTGTTCTACTCGAACTGTTCGCCAATCTCAAATTCGAGCTGTTTTGGGCGGTGTTCGAGCCGTTCGTCGAACACGAACAATTTGATAAAAATTCGGCAGTTCGAGGTTATGTTCGATAACTGTTCGTGCACCAAAATCATAACTGGATTTTTTCTCAGTAATGATGAAAATTAATGTTAATACGCAGTTTGAGTGTACAGCGGGGAGGGGGGAGGGGCAGGGGATGGATCTCTGCAGGAACAATGAAGATCTCCATTTTTTTTTCTCTTTCCCGCATTTACAGTGGGGAGGTGCAATCTGTCAGCCTATCAGCAGCGCACACACGGAGCGAAGTGCTTTTTTTCACACAAGCAAGGGCATGTGTCATTGGCAGTGTATGTCACATGTCCTTGCCCTATAAGACCAAGCCATTTTCCCCGTCGCCACCATTTTCTCACTGCTGCAGCTGCGTGTTAGACGGCACCGCTGTTGCTGTGTGCGCTATACCTTGTTAATTTCAAGCCAATTTTCGCACAAATATACAGATAGCTTGGGAGTAGGGAATAGTTGTGATTGCAGTCCTTTTAAGGACTAGGTTACAGCATTTCCTACGACTTTTATCAGGCAGGTCTGTGCTCTTAAATAGATAGGTTGTGGGAGTAAAGACTAATTGTAATTGGAGTCCTTTTCAGGACTAGGTTACATGAGTTCCTATCAGTTTTTGCCAGGCAGGTCTGTGCCAGTGCTGTGCAAGTTTTTTTCACAGCATTTGGCTGAATCTAGCAAAGCTAATCCTTTTTGGCCTATTGCAGAGTGTGTTAGTCAGTGGAGTAGCCTATCTGTGTTGCAAGATATACCACCTGTGTATAGAATACCAATTTTTTTACTGCACCTAGTGAAGTAAAATCTTTTGGGCATAGCATCATTCTATTAGTCCATCTATACTGACCTCCATCAGGTTGCAAATTAAAACTAATTTTTATCTGCATCTACAGTACCTCTGAAAAAATATTTGGGCTTCTAGCAGTGTGTGGGACTTGTTCTATTAGTCCATCTATACTGACCTCCATCAGATTGCAAACTGAATATATTTTTTTCTGCATCTACCTCTGAAAAAATATTGGGCTTCTAGCTGTGTGTGGGTCTTGTTCTATTAATCCATCTATACTGACCTCCATCAGGTTGCAAACTGAATATAATTTTTTTCTGCATCTAGCTCTGAAAAAATATTTGGCCTTCTAGTAGTGTGTCGGACTTTCTCTATTAGTCCATCTATACTGACCTCCATCAGGTTGCAAATTAAAAATAATTTTTATCTGCATCTACAGTACCTCTGAAAAAATATTTGGGATTCTAGCTGTGTGTGGGACTTGTTGTATTAGTCCATCTATACTGACCTCCATCAGGTTGCAAACTGAATATATTTTATTCTGCATCTACCTCTGAAAAAATATTTGGCCTTCTAGTAGTGTGTCGGACTTTCTCTATTAGTCCATCTATACTGACCTCCATCAGGTTGCAAATTAAAAATAATTTTTATCTGCATCTACAGTACCTCTGAAAAAATATTTGGGCTTCTAGCTGTGTGCGGGACTTGTTGTATTAGTCCATCTATACTGACCTCCATCAGGTTGCAAACTGAATATATTTTTTTCTGCATCTACCTCTGAAAAAATATTTGGCCTTCTAGTAGTGTGTCGGACTTTCTCTATTAGTCCATCTATACTGACCTCCATCAGGTTGCAAATTAAAACTAATTTTTATTTGCATCTACAGTACCTCTGAAAAAATATTTGGGCTTCTAGCAGTGTGTGGGACTTGTTGTATTAGTCCATCTATACTGACCTCCATCAGGTTGCAAACTGAATATATTTTTTTCTGCATCTACCTCTGAAAAAATATTGGGCTTCTAGTAGTGTGTGGGACTTTCTCTATTAGTCCATCTATACTGACCTCCATCAGGTTGCAAATTAAAACTAATTTTTATCTGCATCTACAGTACCTCTGAAAAAATATTTGGGCTTCTAGCAGTGTGTGGGACTTGTTCTATTAGTCCATCTATACTGACCTCCATCATTTTGCAAACTGAATATATTTTTTTCTGCATCTACCTCTGAAAAAATATTGGGCTTCTAGCTGTGTGTGGGTCTTGTTCTATTAATCCATCTATACTGACCTCCATCAGGTTGCAAACTGAATATATTTTTTTCTGCATCTAGCTCTGAAAAAATATTTGGCCTTCTAGTAGTGTGTCGGACTTTCTCTATTAGTCCATCTATACTGACCTCCATCAGGTTGCAAATTAAAACTAATTTTTATCTGCATCTACAGTACCTCTGAAAAAATATTTGGGCTTCTAGCTGTGTGTGGGACTTGTTGTATTAGTCCATCTATACTGACCTCCATCAGGTTGCAAACTGAATATATTTTTTTCTGCATCTACCTCTGAAAAAATATTTGGCCTTCTATTAGTGTGTCGGACTTTCTCTATTAGTCCATCTATACTGACCTCCATCAGGTTGCAAATTAAAAATAATTTTTATCTGCATCTACAGTACCTCTGAAAAAATATTTGGGCTTCTAGCTGTGTGCGGGACTTGTTGTATTAGTCCATCTATACTGACCTCCATCAGGTTGCAAACTGAATATATTTTTTTCTGCATCTACCTCTGAAAAAATATTTGGCCTTCTAGTAGTGTGTCGGACTTTCTCTATTAGTCCATCTATACTGACCTCCATCAGGTTGCAAATTAAAACTAATTTTTATCTGCATCTACAGTACCTCTGAAAAAATATTTGGCCTTCTAGCAGTGTTTGGGACTTGTTCTATTAGTCCATCTATACTGACCTCCATCAGGTTGCAAACTGAATATATTTTTTTCTGCATCTACCTCTGAAAAAATATTTGGCCTTCTAGTAGTGTGTCGGACTTTCTCTATTAGTCCATCTATACTGACCTCCATCAGGTTGCAAATTAAAACTAATTTTTATCTGCATCTACAGTACCTCTGAAAAAATATTTGGGCTTCTAGCAGTGTGTGGGACTTGTTCTATTAGTCCATCTATACTGACCTCCATCAGGTTGCAAACTGAATATATTTTTTTCTGCATCTACCTCTGAAAAAATATTGGGCTTCTAGCTGTGTGTGGGTCTTGTTCTATTAATCCATCTATACTGACCTCCATCAGGTTGCAAACTGAATATAATTTTTTTCTGCATCTAGCTCTGAAAAAATATTTGGCCTTCTAGTAGTGTGTCGGACTTTCTCTATTAGTCCATCTATACTGACCTCCATCAGGTTGCAAATTAAAACTAATTTTTATCTGCATCTACAGTACCTCTGAAAAAATATTTGGGCTTCTAGCTGTGTGTGGGACTTGTTGTATTAGTCCATCTATACTGACCTCCATCAGGTTGCAAACTGAATATATTTTTTTCTGCATCTACCTCTGAAAAAATATTTGGCCTTCTAGTAGTGTGTCGGACTTTCTCTATTAGTCCATCTATACTGACCTCCATCAGGTTGCAAATTAAAAATAATTTTTATCTGCATCTACAGTACCTCTGAAAAAATATTTGGGCTTCTAGCTGTGTGCGGGACTTGTTGTATTAGTCCATCTATACTGACCTCCATCAGGTTGCAAACTGAATATATTTTTTTCTGCATCTACCTCTGAAAAAATATTTGGCCTTCTAGTAGTGTGTCGGACGTTCTCTATTAGTCCATCTATACTGACCTCCATCAGGTTGCAAATTAAAAATAATTTTTATCTGCATCTACAGTACCTCTGAAAAAATATTTGGGCTTCTAGCTGTGTGTGGGACTTGTTGTATTAGTCCATCTATACTGACCTCCATCAGGTTGCAAACTGAATATATTTTTTTCTGCATCTACCTCTGAAAAAATATTGGGCTTCTAGCTGTGTGTGGGACTTGTTGTATTAGTCCATCTATACTGACCTCCATCAGGTTGCAAACTGAATATATTTTTTTCTGCATCTACCTCTGAAAAAATATTGGGCTTCTAGCTGTGTGTGGGTCTTGTTCTATTAATCCATCTATACAGACCTCCATCAGGTTGCAAACTGAATATAATTTTTTTCTGCATCTAGCTCTGAAAAAATATTTGGCCTTCTAGTAGTGTGTGGGACTTTCTCTGTTAGTCCATCTATACTGACCTCCATCAGGTTGCAAACTGAATATATTTTTTTCTGCATCTACCTCTGAAAAAATATTGGGCTTCTAGCTGTGTGTGGGTCTTGTTCTATTAATCCATCTATACTGACCTCCATCAGGTTGCAAACTGAATATAATTTTTTTCTGCATCTAGCTCTGAAAAAATATTTGGCCTTCTAGTATTGTGTCGGACTTTCTCTATTAGTCCATCTGTACTGACCTCCATCAGGTTGGAAATTAAAAATAATTTTTATCTGCATCTACAGTACCTCTGAAAAAATATTTGGGCTTCTAGCTGTGTGTGGGACTTGTTGTATTAGTCCATCTATACTGACCTCCATCAGGTTGCAAACTGAATATATTTTTTTCTGCATCTACCTCTGAAAAAATATTGGGCTTCTAGCTGTGTGTGGGACCTGTTGTATTAGTCCATCTATACTGACCTCCATCAGGTTGCAAACTGAATATATTTTTTTCTGCATCTACCTCTGAAAAAATATTGGGCTTCTAGCTGTGTGTGGGTCTTGTTCTATTAATCCATCTATACAGACCTCCATCAGGTTGCAAACTGAATATAATTTTTTTCTGCATCTAGCTCTGAAAAAATATTTGGCCTTCTAGCAGTGTGTGGGACTTGTTCTATTAGTCCACCTATACTGACCTCCATCAGGTTGCAAATTCAAAATAATTTTTTGTATGCATCTAGCTCTGAAAAAATATTTGGCCTTCTAGCAGTGTGTGGGACTTTCTCTGTTAGTATATCTATATTGACCTCCATCAGGTTGCAAACTGAATCTAATTTTTTTCTGCATCTAGCTCTGAAAAAATATTTGGCCTTCTAGCAGTGTGTCGGACTTTCTCTATTAGTCCATCTATACTGACCTCCATCAGGTTGCAAATTAAAAATAATTTTTATCTGCATCTACAGTACCTCTGAAAAAATATTTGGGCTTCTAGCTGTGTGTGGGACTTGTTGTATTAGTCCATCTATACTGACCTCCATCAGGTTGCAAACTGAATATATTTTTTTCTGCATCTACCTCTGAAAAAATATTGGGCTTCTAGCTGTGTGTGGGTCTTGTTCTATTAATCCATCTATACAGACCTCCATCAGGTTGCAAACTGAATATAATTTTTTTCTGCATCTACCTCTGAAAAAATATTGGGCTTCTAGCTGTGTGTGGGACTTGTTGTATTAGTCCATCTATACTGACCTCCATCAGGTTGCAAACTGAATATATTTTTTTCTGCATCTACCTCTCAAAAAATATTGGGCTTCTAGCTGTGTGTGGGACTTGTTCTATTAATCCATCTATACAGACCTCCATCATGTTGCAAACTGAATATATTTTTTTCTGCATCTACCTCTGAAAAAATATTGGGCTTCTAGCTGTGTGTGGGACTTGTTGTATTAGTCCATCTATACTGACCTCCATCAGGTTGCAAACTGAATATATTTTTTTCTGCATCTACCTCTGAAAAAATATTGGGCTTCTAGCTGTGTGTGGGACTTGTTGTAATAGTCCATCTATACTGACCTCCATCAGGTTGCAAATTGAATATAATTTTTTTCTGCATCTAACCCAGCCAATAGTTTTGGCCTAATACCACAGTTTAGCCACTCAGCTCTGCTCGGTTACCATCCATTGTTTTTTTGTGCAAACAACTCCAGAGTTGTGAATTAGTTAACCACCAAAATGAGTGGAAAAAGGCCTGCTGCTGGTGGAAAGGGGAATAGGCGTGTTGGGAAGGGGAAAAAAGGTTGTGTCCGTGGGGTAGGTGTTAAAGCAACAGTAACATCTGCAGAAGAAAGACCATCTTCCAGCCAAACTAAAATGTCTACTTCTTTTAGCGGACAATGTGATAAGATCCCTTTCTTACGGCCACGCCAATCGCTACAAATTCCAGATGAGGCACAAAAACAGCAGGTGCTTCAATGGATATCAAGTGCTCCTTTAAGTGGGCTCTCCTCCACATCAACTTCAACATCACAAATACTCCAGTCCTCAAAGGTGTCACCCAAATCGCACTTGATTCCTCACAGCTCCCAAATCTCCAGCTGCCCATCTGAGTATGAGGTAGAACAGATGGTTGAGTCTGCAGAGCTGTTTACTCATACTATAGCCTGGGAATCAGAGGTCGACTCCAGCACTTCTGTGAGTCCAGACGAGGAAATGATCTGCACTGATGCCCAGAATCTTTATGAGTCGGATCCAGGACCAGACGCAGAAGGTTCTGACCATAATGTAGACCCTCATTCCCAAACTGTAACTCCTGTTGGTGGAGACAATGAGGAAGACGATGATAAGACTCAAATACCTGATTGGAGCGACAACTTTAGTTTTTTGTCAGGGCAGGAACAGGTTGGCTCTGAGGACGACGGGTGTGATAACACACAGGGTGATGATGATGCGGTTGGAGATCCCACTTACTGTCAACCCACAGTCAGCCAAGAGATGAGGTCAGCAGAGGAGGTGGAGGAAGATGCTAGTGACGACGAGGTCAGGTTGCGCCTTCCTGGACAGAGACGTAGTACTGGAAGCACGTCAACAACTGCATCCTCAAACACAACTCTGCCTCTCACCACAAGTCGTGGTGGCTCTTCAGGTCGCATGGGTGCTAAGCCTTGCATAGCCTGGGCATTTTTTCAGATCGATAAAGATGACCCAACTCATGTTATCTGTAACATTTGTCAGCAAAAGCTAAGTAGAGGCCAAAAAATACATAGTTTGAGTACTTCATGCATGAACCGGCACATGGACATGAAGCATAAGTTGCAGTGGGAAGCTCAGTGTGCTACAATGCGGCCTAGCCGGCCGGGCCAACCACCGTCTGCCATATCTTGTGCATCCGCGGCCTCTTCATCCTCTGTGACTGGGGGGACAGCAGTCACACCTGTTTTGGGGTGCAGACCTGCCACCTCTTTACCCGCAACAGCCAGCGTGATTGGCAGGTCATCATTTTCTTTGGAGGTGGTAACACCAGCTGGTCTTGAGCGCTGTCCGACATCGATAGCACCACCTTTGGATCAAGGCAACCTAACATGTCCGCCTGCATCTTCCTCACAGACCGGCAGTTTGCCGGGGACACCCTTATCAACCCCGTCTAAGCACAATAGCCAGCCCTCGGTCCCTCAGATGTGGACAAGTAAAAGACCATTTCCTCCTAGCCATGAGAAAGCTAAGAGGTTGAATTTCACCATCTGCAAGCTCTTGGCTACAGAAATGCTGCCTTTCCGCCTGGTGGACACAGAGGATTTTCGAGACCTTATGTCCGTCGCAGTGCCCCAGTACCAGATGCCCAGTCGGCACTACTTCTCAAAGAAAGGTGTGCCTGCGCTCCACCAGCATGTCGCACACAACATCACCGCTTCTTTGAGAAACTCTGTGTGTGACAGGGTGCATTTCACCACAGACACTTGGACGAGTAGGCATGGACAGGGGCGTTACATGTCGCTGACTGGGCACTGGGTAACTATGGTGACAGCAGGACAAGGGGCTGCTGTCCAAGTCTTGCCGTCCCCACGAGTTGTGCGTCAATCCTCTTTATGTCAAAGTTCCTCCACTGCTTCTGCCTCCTCAACCTCCTCTCGGTCTTCCACCTGCACCCAAAGCCTGTCTGGTCATGCCACAAGCTTTCTAACTGCGCAGAAGGGATCCTGCACACCTCCTTACTATGCTGGCAGTAGGGCTCAACGTCATCAGGCGGTTTTTACATTGAAATGTCTGGGAAATGTGAGTCACACAGCTGAGGAGTTGTGGTCAGCTCTGGAGAACCAATTTCATGAATGGTTGTCTCCACTGGACCTGAAACCAGGGAAGGCCGTGTGCGACAATGCTGCAAACCTGGGTGCGGCCCTTCGCCGGGGCAATGTCACACACGTGCCTTGTATGGCTCACGTGTTGAACCTGGTTGTCCAGCAATTTTTAGCCCACTATCCCAGACTAGATGGCCTTCTGCAGAGGGCACGGTCGCTGTGTGCTCACTTCCGCCGTTCGCATCCCGCAGCTCAGCGACTTACATCTCTACAGAAGTCGTTGGGCCTGCCACTTCACCGGCTAAAATGCGATGTGCCTACCCGGTGGAATTCAACTCTGCACATGTTGCAGCGACTGTGGCAGCACCGACAAGCCCTGGTGCAATACGTTCTGACGTATAGCCTGGGCCAACGAGATTCAGAGGTGGGGCAAATCACGCTGGAGGAGTGGTCTCAGATCAGGGACCTATGCACCCTTCTGCACAGTTTTGAAATGGCGACGAAGATGTTTAGTGCTGACGATGCCATTATCAGCATGACTATTCCGGTGATTTACATGCTGGAGCACATGTTAAACAGAATTCGGAGTCAGGTGGTGGCACAAGAGGAGGTGGAGGAAGTAGAGGAGGAGGAGTTGTATGCGGAAGGGCTAACATCTGCAAGGTCCAGAAGGTCGGCAGCACCAAGGCGGCAGGCATGTGAGGGTGGGGGAGATGGTTTTACCAGGGCGCATGGTAGCAGCCAAACTAGTGAGGAAGGTGCAGGAGCCCAGGAAGAAGTGGAGGACGAACTGATGGAAGACTCATCAGATGAGGGAGACCTTGATCACATTTCTGTTGTGCGAGGTTGGGGGGAGAGGACAGAGGAAGGAAGCATGATTGTTACCTCGCCACCAACACAACAGGGACTTGGTGCTCCTGGATGCGCAACACACATGAGTGCCTTCTTGCTGCACTACCTGCAACATGACCCTCGAATTGTGAGAATTAGAAATAATCCTGACTACTGGGTTGCCACACTGTTAGATCCCCGGTACAAAAGTAAATTTGCAGAAATTATTCCTGCCATAGAAAGGGATGCACGCATGCAGGAGTATCAGCAGAGACTGTTGCAGAATCTTACATGTGCTTTTCCACAAAATACCAGTGGTGCACGTAGTGAATCTCACAGTTCCAACTTGCCAACCGTGGGACCGTCAAGTGTTCAGCACTCAAACCATAACAGAACCACAGTATCTGCTGGTAACATCAATTTTGCGGAATCATTTCACCACTTTTTTAGCCCATCCTTTGCAAGGCCACAGGAGAGAAGAAGTCTGACACATAGTCAACGCCTAGAGACGATGGTACAGGAGTATCTCCAAGTAAACATTGAAGCCACGACTGTGTCACTGGACCCTTGCTCTTTTTGGGCTTCCAATCTGGATAAATGGCCGGAGCTAGCCACTTACGCCTTGGAGATCTTGTCATGCCCCGCAGCCAGCGTTCTGTCTGAACGTGTGTTCAGCGCTGCTGGTGGTGTGCTGACAGATAAGCGCACGCGGCTCTCCACTGATAATGTAGACAGACTCACTTTCATAAAGATGAACAAATCATGGATCCGAAACGACTTTTCTACCCCTGTGTCATCCTGGGGAGAGTAAAAGCTTGATGATTGGTTAAAATCACCCTACCAAACGTTTTAAGCTTTCAAATTACTAATCATGTTTATCTGTATCTTGACTGGAAAATAATTTGGGCTTTGTAGCAGTGTGCAGCACTGATCCTATTAGGCCATCTATAATAAGCTCCACCAGATTTAAAATTAAAAATAATTTTTAGCTGCATCTAGCCCGGAAAATAATTTTGGGGCTCCGAGATGCGCAAGACACATAAGTGCCTTCTTGCTGCACTACCTGCAGCATGACCCTCATATTGTCAGAATTCGAAGTAATCATGACTACTGGGTTGCCACACTCTTAGATCCCCCAAACTTTTCGATCAACCTTTTCATTTTAATAAAGACCAAAAAAATGGTCATTTTTGAAATTATAAGCATTAGCAGGTTGTTAGAAACTGAAATCAAACAGTTTTCAACTCAAAACTTTATTCTAGGTGATGTTACATTTTCACATAGGACCCCTTGTTCGAAAGGAGCTTCTGAACTCTCTCGTCCATTGAATTTGTCAGGTTTTGGATGGTTTCTGCTTCAATTGTTTTGCATGAGGACAGAATACCCTCCCAGAGCTGTTGCTTAGATGTGAACTGCCTCCCGCCATCATAGACACTCCTTTTAATGATGCTCCAAAGGTTTTGAATGGGGTAGAGGTCAGGGGAGCATTGGGGTCACACCATAAGTTTGTCCCCTTTTATGCCCATATCAGCCAGAGATGCAGATGTTTTATGTGCAGCATGAGATGGTGCATTATCATGCAGAAAAATGATCTTGCTGTGAAATACACGGTTCTTCTTCTTGAACCATGGCAGGAAGTGCTGTTTGAGAAAATCCACATACATTATGGAGTTCATCTTTAGCGCCTTCAGGGATCCTAAAGGGGCCGACAATCTCTCTCCCCATGATTCCAGCCCAAAACATTACTCCACCTCCTCCTTGTTGGCGCTGTAGCCGTGTTTGCGTGGGGTGTCCATCAACCAGCCATCCTCCACTCCATCCATCTGGACCATCGAGCGCTGCACGGCACTCATCCGTGAACAAAACAGTTTTGAAATCAGTCTTCATGTAATGTTTGGCCCACTGGAGCCGTTTCTGCTTGTGTGAAGTGGATAGAGGAGGTCGACAGGATGGCGTATGCACAGCTGCAAACCTCTGAAGGACCCTGCATCTTGTTGTTCGGGGGACGTTGGAGGCACATCCCTGCCTTGTCCCATTGGTGATTGTGAAAGGTGATGAAAATGTTCTGACGCACCCCCTGGGCCTTGGGACACCCGGAGCCGGACCCTTTTTGGTGGATGCTGGTGGTTGTAGTCTTCGTGGCGTTGACCCGTTTCTGTGGCTCAGGGCGGTCAAACCAGTGGCGGAACTATTTATGTGGTTTTGATGTTTAAATGTCCGACTACGCCACCCGTGGATTGCGGTCAGAGTGAACCACCGCTACAGGGCAGACCGCTGAGGCTGGTGTTGTGGGTGCAGCAGAGCGTAGCATAACTCCCCACGGGAGGAGTATAGCCTCAGGGCAGTGTATGCGGAGGATGGGGGTGATGGTGCAGGGCAGCAGCAGTAACGACACGGAGTCAGTGATGCAGTCCAGGGCCTTTACTCACAGTTCTTATTATCCAGACCACGTCTGCAGGTAACGGCTGCCCACGTCGTACTGTGCTCACCAGGTGAGGGGCTCAGACAACTCCCAGATAACTTTGGAGCACTTCACAGGACCCCCTTTGTGTGTCCTTTGTCTGGCCTTTCTTACCAACACTTCTGTCCGGCTGCCTCGGGCCTCCTCTTGGTAAACTTGGCGCCAGTTTCCCTGACCCTATGTGGTGCCTTCCTAGCGGGTGTAGCGAGGGGCTGCGCCACATAAAATGTCAGAGCCTCCGGTTTCTAGCTGAGGGTCGTTTCCTGCCTCCACTAGTTCGGGGACCGGTCTCCCCCTTTGGCCTGACCCCTCCACGCAGGTGGATTCGGGCGTGCGGTGGCGACTCGCCCGTCCGCACCCCTGGGATCCCTTCATTCCTTGTTCCTGGAGCCTTCTCCGCTCCTCTTCCTTCCTTCTCCCTCTTCCAGGCCTGGGCCTCTGTTACTAGGCCCGCCTCCGGAGCAGAGCTCATGCAGAGCCCCTGCTCCCTGCCACTTCTGCTCAGACTTCTCTGCACTGAACTAAGATGGTGCCCACCTTTTATACTCCCTTCTCAATGCACCCAGGAACTGCTTCCTCCCTGCTCCTGCACTACAGGGTTCCCCTTCCTCAGTGTTCCCTCCCCCCACTCCAGCCAGGGACATTGACTGTCGTGCCCATCTCAGGGGCATATTGGTCGCCCTGCCCCACGGCAATGTGGTGTAATGCATGCAGGTGTCGGGTCCTGATCCACACTCCATCCTTACCTGAGAGTGAGATATCACACCTCTGGGTGAGGTGCAATACGTCTGTAGCAACCGAGCCCTCAGGGTGCTACAGTTCCATTTATCTTCAGCCTAGGTGACGTATTGCGATACAGGGCCGTGATTTTGGCTATAAAAGGGTCCCCTAGACCCCTACCCCAAGCTTTTTAAGAGAATCATATATGGCGTGCCAGGAGACTCTATGGAATGCTTTCTCAGCATCCAACGAGAGTATCTAATTACAAATTTTTAACTGCATCTAGCCCAGGAAATACTTTGTGCCTAGTAGCAGTGTCTGCTAGTCAGCGGATTATCCCGGCTGTTAAGCAAGCTACACCACCTGTAGTTTAGACACTTAATTTTTTCAAAGGAAATGCTTCGGGACCATGGGATACTCAGTGAAGAGCATCAGGAGGCACCCCAAGGCATAGGGGCTGGGACTGGCAGTAGGATGCCTTGCGGTGGACAGCCGAGCTCGATCCTTATAAAAGCTTTTTAACTGCAGCAGCTTTAGTGGACGCTACTGGAGCTGGAATTACGCGGCTGCTGGCATGAGACTTGCCCTCCAATAGATCCTTGTAAATGGATTTAAAGTGTATTCATTCAAATTAGAGAGACAATTTAAATTAAAAAGCTTAGAGCTGCCTCCACCACAGGGGGGCTCGCTCGACCCACCAGCGGACAGGCACCAGTATTGGGAGAGGGGGGCTGGCCATCAGGGTTCACCGCGGCTCTGGCACAAACCCGGCGACACGGAGGTGGCACGGGCAGGAGCGGACTGGCCGTGTCGGCTTCTCACTTTTTGGATTTTAGAAGGGCATGACATGCCTATATCTGTGTCTCCCCCTCCTTTTACTCCTCCACCTCTTTTATTTTCGCATGACTATATGTACTTGTCACTTTTCCATGTGTTAGTTGTGTCTTCTGAGCAGTTTGTCAGCTTTTGGACACCTTTGAAGGTGTTTTCTATGTGTTTCTATGTGTTTTTGTTTGCCTGCCATTGGTTTTAACGGTGTTCGAAAGTGTTCGACGAACAGTTCGACGAACAGTTCGGCGAACACACGGGTGTTCGACGAACCGAACCGAACTCGAACACTACGGGGGTGGCTCAACACTAGTGTAGGCCCGAGAAATAGAAGTGTGGTTTTGCAGTTCCACGGGTCAAATCTCTGTATTACCCTGCTTTTGCCGTAAAGAAAAACAGTAATAGTGTCTCCTGATTGTTCAGACACAAATATATCTGTTGAAAATAGTCTGGTGTAGGCCCAAGAAATAGAACTGTGGTTTTGCAGTTCCACGGGTCAAATCTCTGTATTATTCTGCTTTTGGCATTTTTTGTCGTAAGGAAAAACAGTTATAGTGTCTCCTGATTGTTCAGACACCAATATATCTATTTAAAAGAGTCTGGTATACACCAGTAAATTATAACTGTGGTTTTGCCGTTCCACGTTAAAAAATCTCTATTATCCAGCTTTTGGTATTTTTTCCGTAAAGAAAAACAGTAATAGTGTCTCCTGATTGTTCAGATACCAATATATCTGTTTAAAAGAGTCTGGTATACACCAGTGAATTATAACTGTGGTTTTGCCTTCCCACAGTAAAAAATCTCAATTATCCAGCTTTTGGTATTTTTTTCCGTAACGAAGAACAGTAATAGTGTCTCCTGATTGTTCAGACACCAATATATCTGTTTAAAAGAGTCTGGTATACACCAGTAAATTAAAACTTTGGTTTTGCCGTCCCACAGTAAAAAATTTCTATTATCCAGCTTTTGGTATTTTTTCCGTAAGGAAAAACAGTTATAGTGTCTCCTGATTGTTCAGACACCAATATATCTGTTTAAAAGAGTCTGGTATACACCAGTAAATTATAACTGTGGTTTTGCCGTCCCACAGTAAAAAATCTCTATTATCCAGCTTTTGGTATTTTTTCTGTAAGGAAAAACAGTTATAGTGTCTCCTGATTGTTCAGACACCAATATATCTGTTTAAAAGAGTCTGGTATAAACCAGTAAATTATAACTGTGTTTTAGTCATACCACGGTAAAAAATCTCTATTATCTTGCTTTTGGCATTTTTTGCCATAAAGAAAAACAGTAATAGTGTCTCCTGATTGTTCAGACACAAATATATCTGTTGAAAATAGTCTGGTGTAGGCCCGAGAAATAGAACTGTGATTTTGCAATTCCACGGGTCAAATCTCTGTATTATCCTGCTTTTGGCATTTTTTGTCATAAAGAAAAACAATAATAGTGTCTCCTGATTGTTCAGACACCAATATAACTGTGTAAAATAGTCTGGAGTAGGCCCGAGAAATAGAACTGTGGTTTTGCAGTTCCACGGGTCAAATCTCTGTATTATCCTGCTTTTGGCATTTTTTGCCGTAAAGAAAAACAGTAATAGTGTCTCCTTTGTTCAGACACAAATATATCTGTTGAAAATAGTCTGGTGAAGGGCAGAGAAATAAAAGTGTGGTTTTGCAGTTCCACGGTTCAAACTTTTGTATTATCCACCTTTGGGCCATTTTTACCTAAAATAAAAACAGTTTGAGTGTGTCGCTCACTGGTCAGCCGCAAATATATATATTGAAAAAAGTCTGGTATACACCAGTAAATTATAACTGTGGTTTTGCTGTTCCATGGTAAAAAAATCTCTATTATCCTGCTTTTGGCATTTTTTGCCATAAAAAAAAACTGTAATAGTGTCTCCCTGATTGTTCAGATACAATTATATCTGTTTAAAATAGTCTGGTGTATGCCAGAGAAACAGAAGTGTGGTTTTGCAGTTCCACGGTTCAAACCTCTGTATTATCCACTTTTGGGCCATTTGTACCTAAAAAAAACTGTTTGAGTGTGTCGCTCACTGTTCAGCCGCAAATATATATATTTAAAAAAGTCTGGTATACACCAGTAAATTATAACTGTGGTTTTGCTGTTCCATGGTAAAAAATCTCTGTATTATCCTGTTTTTGACATTTTTAGCCGTAAAGAAAAACAGTAATAGTGTCTCCTGATTGTTCAGACACCAATATATCTGTTTAAAAGAGTCTGGTATACACCAGTAAATTATAACTGTGGTTTTGCCTTCCCACAGTAAAAAATCTCAATTACCCATCTTTTGGTATTTTTTTCCGTAAAGAAAAACAGTAATAGTGTCTCCTGATTGTTCAGACACCAATATATCTATTTAAAAGAGTCTGGTATACACCAGTAAATTATAACTGTGGTTTTGCCGTCCCACAGTAAAAAATCTCTATTATCCAGCTTTTAGTATTTTTTCCGTAAGGAAAAACAGTAATAGTGTCTCCTGATTGTTCAGACACCAATATATCTGTTTAAAAGAGTCTGGTATAAACCAGTAAATTATAACTGTGTTTTAGTCATACCACGGTAAAAAATCTCTATTATCCTGCTTTTGGCATTTTTTGCCATAAAGAAAAACAGTAATAGTGTCTCCTGATTGTTCAGACACAAATATATCTGTTGAAAATAGTCTGGTGTAGGCCCGAGAAATAGAACTGTGATTTTGCAATTCCACGGGTCAAATCTCTGTATTATCCTGCTTTTGGCATTTTTTGTCGTAAAGAAAAACAATAATAGTGTCTCCTGATTGTTCAGACACCAATATAACTGTGTAAAATAGTCTGGAGTAGGCCCGAGAAATAGAACTGTGGTTTTGCAGTTCCACGGGTCAAATATCTGTATTATCCTGCTTTTGGCATTTTTTGCCGTAAAGAAAAACAGTAATAGTGTCTCCTTTGTTCAGACACAAATATATCTGTTGAAAATAGTCTGGTGAAGGGCAGAGAAATAAAAGTGTGGTTTTGCAGTTCCACGGTTCAAACCTCTGTATTATCCACCTTTGGGCCATTTTTACCTAAAATAAAAACAGTTTGAGTGTGTCGCTCACTGGTCAGCCGCAAATATATATATTGAAAAAAGTCTGGTATACACCAGTAAATTATAACTGTGGTTTTGCTGTTCCATGGTAAAAAAATCTCTATTATCCTGCTTTTGGCATTTTTTGCCATAAAAAAAAACTGTAATAGTGTCTCCCTGATTGTTCAGACAAAATTATATCTGTTTAAAATAGTCTGGTGTAGGCCAGAGAAACAGAAGTGTGGTTTTGCAGTACCATGGTTCAAACCTCTGTATTATCCACTTTTGGGCCATTTGTACCTAAAAAAACCAGTTTGAGTGTGTCGCTCACTGTTCAGCCGCAAATATATATATTTAAAAAAGTCTGGTATACACCAGTAAATTATAACTGTGGTTTTGCCATTCCACGGTAAAAAATCTCTATTATCCAGCTTTTGGTATGTTTTCCGTAAAGAAAGACAGTGATAGTGTCTCCTGATTGTTCAGACACCAATATATCTGTTTAAAAGAGTCTGGTATACACCAGTAAATTATAACTGTGGCTTTGCCGTTCCACGGTGAAAAATCTCTATTATCCTGCTTTTGGCATTTTTTGCCGTAAAGAAAAACAGTAATAGTGTCTCCTGATTGTTCAGACACAAATATATCTGTTGAAAATAGTCTGGTGTAGGCCCGAGAAATAGAAGTGTGGTTTTGCAGTTCCACGGGTCATATCTCTGTATTATCCTGCTTTTGCATTTTTTGCCGTAAAGAAAAACAGTAATAGTGTCTCCTTATTGTTCAGACACAAATATATCTGTTTAAAATAGTCTGGTGTAGGCCCGAGAAATAGAAGTGTGGTTTTGCAGTTCCACGGGTCAAATCTCTGTATTACCCTGCTTTTGCCATTTTTTGCCGTAAAGAAAAACAGTAATAGTGTCTCCTGATTGTTCAGACACAAATATATCTGTTGAAAATAGTCTGGTGTAGGCCCAAGAAATAGAACTGTGGTTTTGCAGTTCCACGGGTCAAATCTCTGTATTATTCTGCTTTTGGCATTTTTTGTCGTAAGGAAAAACAGTAATAGTGTCTCCTGATTGTTCAGACACCAATATATCTATTTAAAAGAGTGTGGTATACACCAGTAAATTATAACTGTGGTTTTGCCACTCCACGTTAAAAAATCTCTATTATCCAGCTTTTGGTATTTTTTCCGTAAAGAAAAACAGTAATAGTGTCTCCTGATTGTTCAGACACCAATATATCTGTTTAAAAGAGTCTGGTATACACCAGTAAATTATAACTGTGGTTTTGGCATCCTACAGTAAAATATCTCTATTATCCAGCTTTTGGTATTTTTTTCCGTAAAGAAAAACAGTAATAGTGTCTCCTGATTGTTCAGACGCAAATATATCTGTTGAAAATAGTCTGGTGAAGGCCAGAGAAATAGAAGTGTGGTTTTGCAGTTCCACGGCTCAAACCTCTGTATTATCCACTTTTGGACCATTTTTAAAACAGGGCCAGTATTTAAAACCGGGCGCTGCCATCTTGGACACAGTCACTCTGGATCAGCTAGTGTAGGGAAAGCGCTGCTGAGCTAGGGAGAGATTTATACTGCGAAATAGTTAGTGTTGGGTCTGTAAAGGCTGCCAAATCAAACAAACAGTCCTTCTCAGGACTAATATCCATCCCAAATATCAGGCAGGCAGGCAGGCTGTATAGGAGACGCAATGGTTATACCAGCAAACGCTGCATTACAGTCCTCTGTGCTCCTGTTGCTGAAATTTCTGGACTTAGCTCCAGGTCCTAGGGGGCCAGGATAAATCCTTTTTTTTTCACCTAAATCCTCTTTTTTTTTCCTCCTTCACACTGTACAAATACCCATCTTATTAACCTTTTGGTGATCCCCCCCCCCCAAAAAAAAGTATGTCTGTGACAGTTCAGACACAAATATATCGGTTTAAAATAGTCTGGTGTAGGACAGAGAAACAGAAGTGTGGTTTTGCATTTCCACGGTTCAAACCTCTGTATTATCGACTATTGGGCCATTTTTACCTAAAAAAAAACAGTTTGAGTGTGTAGCTCACTGTTCAGCTGCAAATATATATATTGAAAAAAGTCTGGTATACACCAGTAAATTATAACTGTGGTTTTGCTGTTCCATGGTAAAAAATCTCTATTATCCTGCTTTTGGCATTTTTTGCCATAAAAAAAAACTGTAATAGTGTCTCCCTGATTGTTCAGACACAAATATATCTGTTTAAAATAGTCTGGTGTAGGCCAGAGAAACAGAAGTGTGGTTTTGCAGTTCCACGGTTCAAACCTCTGTATTATCCACTTTTGGGCCATTTGTACCTAAAAAAAAACAGTTTGAGTGTGTCGCTCACTGTTCAGCCGCAAATATATATATTTAAAAAAGTCTGGTATACACCAGTAAATTATAACTGTGGTTTTGCTGTTCCACTGTAAAAAATCTCTGTATTATCCTGCTTTTGGCATTTTTAGCCGTAAAGGAAAACAGTAATAGTGTCTCCTGATTGTTCAGACACAAATATATCTGTTTAAAATAGTCTGGTATACACCAGTAAATTATAACTGTGGTTTTGCCGTTCCACGGTGAAAAATCTCTATTATCCTGATTTGGGCATTTTTTGCCGTAAAGAAAAACAGTAATAGTGTCTCCTGATTAGAGATGAGCGTTGTTCTACTCGAACTGTTCGCCAATCTCAAATTCGAGCTGTTTTGGGCGGTGTTCGAGCCGGTCGGCGAACACGAACAATTTGAGAAAAATTCGGCTGTTCGAGGTTATGTTCGATAACTGTTCGTGCACCAAAATCATAACTGGATTTTTTCTCAGTAATGATGAAAATTAATGTTAATACGCAGTTTGAGTGTACAGCGGGGCGGGGGGAGGGGCAGGGGATGGATCTCTGCAGGAACAATGAAGATCTCCATTTTTTTTTCTCTTTCCCGCATTTGCAGTGGGGAGGTGCAATCTGTCAGCCTATCAGCAGCGCACACACGGAGCGAAGTGCTTTTTTTCACACAAGCAAGGGCATGTGTGATTGGCAGTGTATGTCACATGTCCTTGCCCTATAAGGCCAAGCCATTTTCCCCGTCGCCACCATTTTCTCACTGCTGCAGCTGCGTGTTAGACGGCACCGCTGTTGCTGTGTGCGCTATACCTTGTTAATTTCAAGCCAATTTTCGCACAAATATACAGATAGCTTGGGAGAAGGGAATAGTTGTGATTGCAGTCCTTTTAAGGACTAGGTTACAGCATTTCCTACGACTTTTATCAAGCAGGTCTGTGCTCTTAAATAGATAGATTGTGGGAGTAAAGACTAATTGTAATTGGAGTCCTTTTCAGGACTAGGTTACATCAGTTCCTATCAGTTTTTGCCAGGCAGGTCTGTGCCAGTGCTGTGCAAGTTTTTTTCACAGCATTTGGCTGAATCTAGCAAAGCTAATCCTTTTTGGCCTATTGCAGAGTGTGTTAGTCAGTGGAGTAGCCTATCTGTGTTGCAAGATATACCACCTGTGTATAGAATACCAATTTTTTTACTGCACCTAGTGAAGTAAAATCTTTTGGGCATAGCATCATTCTATTAGTCCATCTATACTGACCTCCATCAGGTTGCAAATTAAAAATAATTTTTTTCTGCATCTAGCTCTGAAAAAATATTTGGGCTTCTAGCAGTGTGTGGGACTTGGTCTATTAGTCCATCTATACTGACCTCCATCAGGTTGCAAATTAAAAATAATTTTTTTCTTCATTTATCTCTGAAAAAATATTTGGGCTTCTAGCAGCGTGTGGGACTTGTTCTATTAGTCCATCTATACTGACCTCCATCAGGTTGCAAATTAAAAATAATTTTTTTCTGCATCTAGCTCTGAAAAAATATTTGGGCTTCTAGCAGTGTGTGGGACTTGGTCTATTAGTCCATCTATACTGACCTCCATCAGGTTGCAAATTAAAAATAATTTTTTTCTGCATCTAGCTCTGAAAAAATATTTGGGCTTCTAGCAGTGTGTGGGACTTGGTCTATTAGTCCATCTATACTGACCTCCATCAGGTTGCAAATTGAATAAAAAAAATTTCTGCATCTAGCTCTGAAAAAATATTTGGGCTTCTAGCGGTGTGTGGGACTTGGTCTATTAGTCCATCTATACTGACCTCCATCAGGTTGCAAATTAAAAATAATTTTTTTCTGCATCTAGCTCTGAAAAAATATTTGGGCTTCTAGCAGTGTGTGGGACTTGGTCTATTAGTCCATCTATACTGACCTCCATCAGGTTGCAAATTAAAAATAATTTTTTTCTTCATTTAGCTCTGAAAAAATATTTGGGCTTCTAGCAGTGTGTGGGACTTGTTCTATTAGTCCTTCTATACTGACCTCCAGCAGGTTGCAAATTGAATATAATTTTTTTCTGCATCTAGCTCTGAAAAAATATTTGGGCTTCTAGCGGTGTGTGGGACTTGGTCTATTAGTCCATCTATACTGACCTCCATCAGGTTGCAAATTAAAAATAATTTTTTTCTGCATCTAGCTCTGAAAAAATATTTGGGCTTCTAGCAGTGTGTGGGACTTGGTCTATTAGTCCATCTATACTGACCTCCATCAGGTTGCAAATTAAAAATAATTTTTTTCTTCATTTATCTCTGAAAAAATATTTGGGCTTCTAGCAGCATGTGGGACTTGTTCTATTAGTCCATCTATACTGACCTCCATCAGGTTGCAAATTAAAAATAATTTTTTTCTGCATCTAGCTCTGAAAAAATATTTGGGCTTCTAGCAGTGTGTGGGACTTGGTCTATTAGTCCATCTATACTGACCTCCATCAGGTTGCAAATTAAAAATAATTTTTTTCTTCATTTATCTCTGAAAAAATATTTGGGCTTCTAGCAGCGTGTGGGACTTGTTCTATTAGTCCATCTATACTGACCTCCATCAGGTTGCAAATTAAAAATATTTTTTTTCTTCATTTATCTCTGAAAAAATATTTGGGCTTCTAGCAGCGTGTGGGACTTGTTCTATTAGTCCATCTATACTGACCTCCATCAGGTTGCAAATTAAAAATAATTTTTTTCTGCATCTAGCTCTGAAAAAATATTTGGGCTTCTAGCAGTGTGTGGGACTTGGTCTATTAGTCCATCTATACTGACCTCCATCAGGTTGCAAATTAAAAATAATTTTTTTCTTCATTTAGCTCTGAAAAAATATTTGGGCTTCTAGCAGTGTGTGGGACTTGTTCTATTAGTTCTTCTATACTGACCTCCAGCAGGTTGCAAATTGAATATAATTTTTTTCTGCATCTAGCTCTGAAAAAATATTTGGGCTTCTAGCGGTGTGTGGGACTTGGTCTATTAGTCCATCTATACTGACCTCCATCAGGTTGCAAATTAAAAATAATTTTTTTCTGCATCTAGCTCTGAAAAAATATTTGGGCTTCTAGCAGTGTGTGGGACTTGGTCTATTAGTCCATCTATACTGACCTCCATCAGGTTGCAAATTGAATAAAAAAAATTTCTGCATCTAGCTCTGAAAAAATATTTGGGCTTCTAGCGGTGTGTGGGACTTGGTCTATTAGTCCATCTATACTGACCTCCATCAGGTTGCAAATTAAAAATAATTTTTTTCTGCATCTAACCCAGCCAATAGTTTTGGCCTAATACCACAGTTTGGCCACTCAGCTCTGCTCGGTTACCATCCATTGTTTTTTTGTGCAAACAACTCCAGAGTTGTGAATTAGTTAACCACCAAAATGAGTGGAAAAAGGCCTGCTGCTGGTGGAAAGGGGAATAGGCATGTTGGGAAGGGGAAAAAAGGTTGTGTCCGTGGGGTAGGTGCAGAAGAAAGACCATCTTCCAGCCAAACTAAAATGTCTACTTCTTTTAGCGGACAATGTGATAAGATCCCTTTCTTACGGCCACGCCAATCGCTACAAATTCCAGATGAGGCACAAAAACAGCAGGTGCTTCAACGGATATCAAGTGCTCCTTTAAGTGGGCTCTCCTCCACATCAACTTCAACATCACAAATACTCCAGTCCTCAAAGGTGTCACCCAACTCACACTTGCTTCCTCACAGCTCCCAAATCTCCAGCTGCCCGTCTGAGTATGAGGTAGAACAGATGGTTGAGTCTGCAGAGCTGTTTACTCATACTATAGCCTGGGAATCAGAGGTCGACTCCAGCGCTTCTGTGAATCCAGACGAGGAAATGATCTGCACTGATGCCCAGAATCTTTATGAGTCGGATCCAGGACCAGACGCAGAAGGTTCTGACCATAATGTAGACCCTCATTCCCAAACTGTAACTCCTGTTGGTGGAGACAATGAGGAAGACGATGATAAGACTCAAATACCTGATTGGAGCGACAACTTTAGTTTTTTGTCAGGGCAGGAACAGGTTGGCTCTGAGGACGACGGGTGTGATAACGCACAGGGTGATGATGATGAGGTCGGAGATCCCACTTACTGTCAACCCACAGTCAGCCAAGAGATGAGGTCAGCAGAGGAGGTGGAGGAAGATGCTAGTGATGACGAGGTCAGGTTGCGCCTTCCTGGACAAAGACGTAGTACTGGAAGCACGTCAACAACTGCATCCTCAAACACAACTCTGCCTCTCACCACAAGTCGTGGTGGCTCTTCAGGTCGCATGGGTGCTAAGCCTTGCATAGCCTGGGCATTTTTTCAGATCGATAAAGATGACCCAACTCGTGTTATCTGTAACATTTGTCAGCAAAAGCTAAGTAGAGGCCAAAAAATACATAGTTTGAGTACTTCATGCATGAACCGGCACATGGACATGAAGCATAAGTTGCAGTGGGAAGCTCAGTGTGCTACAATGCGGCCTAGCCGGCCGGGCCAACCACCGTCTGCCATATCTTGTGCATCCGTGGCCTCTTCATCCTCTGTGACTGGGGGGACAGCAGTCACACCTGTTTTGGGGCGCAGACCTGCCACCTCTTTACCCGCAACAGCCAGCGTGATTGGCAGGTCATCATTTTCTTTGGAGGTGGTAACACCAGCTGGTCTTGAGCGCTGTCCGACATCGATAGCACCACCTTTGGATCAAGGCAACCTAACATGTCCGCCTGCATCTTCCTCACAGACCGGCAGTTTGCCGGGGACATCCTTATCAACCCCGTCTAAGCACAATAGCCAGCCCTCGGTCCCTCAGATGTGGACAAGTAAAAGACCATTTCCTCCTAGCCATGAGAAAGCTAAGAGGTTGAATTTCACCATCTGCAAGCTCTTGGCTACAGAAATGCTGCCTTTCCGCCTGGTGGACACAGAGGATTTTCGAGACCTTATGTCCGTCGCAGTGCCCCAGTACCAGATGCCCAGTCGGCACTACTTCTCAAAGAAAGGTGTGCCTGCGCTCCACCAGCATGTCGCACACAACATCACCGCTTCTTTGAGAAACTCTGTGTGTGACAGGGTGCATTTCACCACAGACACTTGGACGAGTAGGCATGGACAGGGGCGTTACATGTCGCTGACTGGGCACTGGGTAACTATGGTGACAGCAGGACAAGGGGCTGCTGTCCAAGTCTTGCCGTCCCCACGAGTTGTGCGTCAATCCTCTTTATGTCAAAGTTCCTCCACTGCTTCTGCCTCCTCAACCTCCTCTCGGTCTTCCACCTGCACCCAAAGCCTGTCTGGTCATGCCACAAGCTTTCTAACTGCGCAGAAGGGATCCTGCACACCTCCTTACTATGCTGGCAGTAGGGCTCAACGTCATCAGGCGGTTTTTACATTGAAATGTCTGGGAAATGTGAGTCACACAGCTGAGGAGTTGTGGTCAGCTCTGGAGAACCAATTTCATGAATGGTTGTCTCCACTGGACCTGAAACCAGGGAAGGCCGTGTGCGACAATGCTGCAAACCTGGGTGCGGCCCTTCGCCGGGGCAATGTCACACACGTGCCTTGTATGGCTCACGTGTTGAACCTGGTTGTCCAGCAATTTTTAGCCCACTATCCCAGACTAGATGGCCTTCTGCAGAGGGCACGGTCGCTGTGTGCTCACTTCCGCCGTTCGCATCCCGCAGCTCAGCGACTTACATCTCTACAGAAGTCGTTGGGCCTGCCACTTCACCGGCTAAAATGCGATGTACCTACCCGGTGGAATTCAACTCTGCACATGTTGCAGCGACTGTGGCAGCACCGACAAGCCCTGGTGCAATACGTTCTGACGTATAGCCTGGGCCAACGAGATTCAGAGGTGGGGCAAATCACGCTGGAGGAGTGGTCTCAGATCAGGGACCTATGCACCCTTCTGCACAGTTTTGAAATGGCGACGAAGATGTTTAGTGCTGACGATGCCATTATCAGCATGACTATTCCGGTGATTTACATGCTGGAGCACATGTTAAACAGAATTCGGAGTCAGGTGGTGGCACAAGAGGAGGTGGAGGAAGTAGAGGAGGAGGAGTTGTATGCGGAAGGGCTAACATCTGCAAGGTCCAGACAGTCGGCAGCACCAAGGCGGCAGGCATGTGAGGGTGGGGGAGATGATTTTACCAGGGCGCATGGTAGCAGCCAAACTAGTGAGGAAGGTGCAGGAGCCCAGGAAGAAGTGGAGGACGAACTGATGGAAGACTCATCAGATGAGGGAGACCTTGATCACATTTCTGTTGTGCGAGGTTGGGGGGAGAGGACAGAGGAAGGAAGCATGATTGTTACCTCGCCACCAACACAACAGGGACTTGGTGCTCCTGGATGCGCAACACACATGAGTGCCTTCTTGCTGCACTACCTGCAACATGACCCTCGAATTGTGAGAATTAGAAATAATCCTGACTACTGGGTTGCCACACTGTTAGATCCCCGGTACAAAAGTAAATTTGCAGAAATTATTCCTGCCATAGAAAGGGATGCACGCATGCAGGAGTATCAGCAGAGACTGTTGCAGAATCTTACATGTGCTTTTCCACAAAATACCAGTGGTGCACGTAGTGAATCTCACAGTTCCAACTTGCCAACCGTGGGACCGTCAAGTGTTCAGCACTCAAACCGTAACAGAACCACAGTATCTGCTGGTAACATCAATTTTGCGGAATCATTTCACCACTTTTTTAGCCCATCCTTTGCAAGGCCACAGGAGACAAGAAGTCTGACACATAGTCAACGCCTAGAGACGATGGTACAGGAGTATCTCCAAGTAAACATTGAAGCCACGACTGTGTCACTGGACCCTTGCTCTTTTTGGGCTTCCAATCTGGATAAATGGCCGGAGCTAGCCACTTACGCCTTGGAGATCTTGTCATGCCCCGCAGGCAGCGTTCTGTCTGAACGTGTGTTCAGCGCTGCTGGTGGTGTGCTGACAGATAAGCGCACGCGGCTCTCCACTGATAATGTAGACAGACTCACGTTCATAAAGGTGAACAAATCATGGATCCAAAACGACTTTTCTACCCCTGTGTCATCCTGGGGAGAGTAAAAGCTTGATGATTGGTTAAAATCACCCTACCAACCATTTTAAGCTTTCAAATTACTAATCATGTTTATCTGTATCTTGACTGGAAAATAATTTGGGCTTTGTAGCAGTGTGCAGCACCGATCCTATTAGGCCATCTATAATAAGCTTCACCAGATTTAAAATTAAAAATAATTTTTAGCTGCATCTAGCCCGGAAAATAATTTTTCGGGCTCCGAGATGCGCAAGACACATAAGTGCCTTCTTGCTGCACTACCTGCAGCATGACCCTCATATTGTCAGAATTCGAAGTAATCATGACTACTGGGTTGCCACACTCTTAGATCCCCCAAACTTTTCGATCAACCTTTTCATTTTAATAAAGACCAAAAAAATGGTCATTTTTGAAATTATAAGCATTAGCAGGTTGTTAGAAACTGAAATCAAACAGTTTTCAACTCAAAACTTTATTCTAGGTGATGTTACATTTTCACATAGGACCCCTTGTTCGAAAGGAGCTTCTGAACTCTCTCATCCATTGAATTTGTCAGGTTTTGGATGGTTTCTGCTTCAATTGTTTTGCATGAGGACAGAATACCCTCCCAGAGCTGTTGCCTAGATGTGAACTGCCTCCCGCCATCATAGACACTCCTTTTAATGATGCTCCAAAGGTTCTGAATGGGGTAGAGGTCAGGGGAGCATGGGGGTCACACCATAAGTTTGTCCCCTTTTATGCCCATATCAGCCAGAGATGCAGATGTTTTATGTGCAGCATGAGATGGTGCATTATCATGCAGAAAAATGATCTTGCTGTGAAATACACGGTTCTTCTTCTTGAACCATGGCAGGAAGTGCTGTTTGAGAAAATCCACATACATTATGGAGTTCATCTTTAGCGCCTTCAGGGATCCTAAAGGGGCCGACAATCTCTCTCCCCATGACTCCAGCCCAAAACATTACTCCACCTCCTCCTTGTTGGCGCTGTAGCCGTGTTTGCGTGGGGTGTCCATCAACCAGCCATCCTCCACTCCATTCATCTGGACCATCGAGCGCTGCACGGCACTCATCCGTGAACAAAACAGTTTTGAAATCAGTCTTCATGTAATGTTTGGCCCACTGGAGCCGTTTCTGCTTGTGTGAAGTGGATAGAGGAGGTCGACAGGATGGCGTATGCACAGCTGCAAACCTCTGAAGGACCCTGCATCTTGTTGTTCGGGGGACGTTGGAGGCACAAGCAGCTTCAAAAACTTGTCTGCTGCTATGACAAGGCTTTTTTGCCACTGCTCTTTCAACCTGACGTAATTGCCTGTAGGAAAGAGTCCTCAATTTGCCCTTATCAGCACGCACACGTGTGTACTGTGAATCAGCTACATATTTCTTGATTGCCAAGACACTTCATCCTGATCATCGCACAATGTTGATTGTAGTCATGCCTTGACCTAAACACTCCACAATTTGTTGCTTCTCAGCAGCCGACACATCCTTTTTCTTTCCCATTTTGGCAGAAAATGTAGGCTGCTTAATAATGTGAGAGAGCCTTCTTAAGTAGTCTTGCCTTTCATTGGACACACCTGCCAAACTAATTAGCACAGGTGTCTGCAATTGCTTACAGTGATATAAAGAGCCCTGACACACATCACCATCAATGAGTTTAACTGACAAACAAACAAATTCTTCCCTTATCACTCCTAAACACTATTTGCATAATAATTTGGAACGCGGTGTACATGTGCTTTTCCACAAAACACCAGTGGTTCACGTAGTGAATCTTACAGTTCTAACTTGCCAACCGTGGTCTGTATGGAATTGTTCAATAAAGGGCCCAAAATTAAGATAACATAGATGGGAGAGGTCTCTATGAATAGGAATTCCTAAGTATTTGATACCCTGTGAGGGCCAGGCAAAGGGAAAGTTGGACTGGATGGAATCCTATATGGATTTAGGGAGGGAGACATCGAGGGCCTCAGACTTCGCTGCATTGATTTTAAAATTTTACCATGTAACAAAGTGATCTATTTCAGCCATAACAGCAGGGATGGATATATGTGATTGAGTGATATATACTAGGACATCATCAGCAAATAGAGAGCACTTGTACTCGGTGCCTCCCACCTCAATCCACCTAATATTGGGGTTATGGCGAATTGATGAGAGCAGGTGCTCCGTCACTAGGATGTATAAGAGAGGGGACAGAGGACATCCCTGCCTTGTCCCATTGGTGATTGTGAAAGGTGATGAAAATGTTCTGACGCACCCCCTGGGCCTTGGGACACCCGGAGCCGGACCCTTTTTGGTGGATGCTGGTGGTTGTAGTCTTCGTGGCGGCGATCCGGTTCCGTGGCTCAGGGCGGTCAAACCAGTGGCGGAACTATTTATGTGGTTTTGATGTTTAAATGTCCGACTACGCCATCCGTGGATTGCGGTCAGAGTGAACCGCCGCTACAGGGCAGACCGCTAAGGCTGGTGTTGTGGGTGCAGCAGAGCGTAGCATAACTCCCCACGGGAGGAGTATAGCCTCAGGGCAGTGTATGCGGAGGATGGGGGTGATGGTGCAGGGCAGCAGCAGTAACGACACGGAGTCAGTGATGCAGTTCAGGGCCTTTACTCACAGTTCTTATTATCCAGACCACGTCTGCAGGTAACGGCTGCCCACGTCGTACTGTGCTCACCAGGTGAGGGGCTCAGACAACTCCCAGATAACTTTGGAGCGCTTCACAGGACCCCCTTTGTGTGTCCTTTGTCTGGCCTTTCTTACCAACACTTCTGTCCGGCTGCCTCGGGCCTCCTCTTGGTAAACTTGGCGCCAGTTTCCCTGACCCTATGTGGTGCCTTCCTAGCGGGTGGAGCAAGGGGCTGCGCCACATAAAATGTCAGAGCCTCCGGTTTCTAGCTGAGGGTCGTTTCCTGCCTCCACTAGTTCGGGGACCGGTCTCCCCCTTTGGCCTGACCCCTCCACGCAGGTGGATTCGGGCGTGCGGTGGCGACTCGCCCGTCCGCACCCCTGGGATCCCTTCATTCCTCGTTCCTGGAGCCTTCTCCGCTCCTCTTCCTTCCTTCTCCCTCTTGCAGGCCTGGGCCTCTGTTACTAGGCCCGCCTCCGGAGCAGAGCTCATGCAGAGCCCCTGCTCCCTGCCACTTCTGCTCAGACTTCTCTGCACTGAACTAAGATGGTGCCCACCTTTTATACTCCCTTCTCAATGCACCCAGGAACTGCTTCCTCCCTGCTCCTGCACTGCAGGGTTCCCCTTCCTCAGTGTTCCCTCCCCCCACTCCAGCCAGGGACAGGGACTGTCGTGCCCATCTCAGGGGCATATTGGTCGCCCTGCCCCACGGCAATGTGGTGTAATGCATGCAGGTGTCGGGTCCTGATCCACACTCCATCCTTATCTGAGAGTGAATATCACACCTCTGGGTGAGGTGCAATACGTCTGTAGCAACCGAGCCCTCGGTGCTACAGTTCCATTTATCTTCAGCCTAGGTGACGTATTGTGATACAGGGCCGTGATTTTGGCTATAAAAGGGTCCCCTAGACCCCTACCCCAAGCTTTTTAAGAGAATCATATATGGCGTGCCAGGACACTCTATGGAATGCTTTCTCAGCATCCAACGAGAGTATCTACTTACAAATTTTTAACTGCATCTAGCCCAGGAAATACTTTGTGCCTAGTAGCAGTGTCTGCTAGTCAGCGGATTATCCCGGCTGTTAAGCAAGCTACACCACCTGTAGTTTGGACACTTAATTTTTTCAAAGGAAATGCTTCGGGACCACGGGATACTCAGTGAAGAGCATCAGGAGGCACCCCAAGGCATAGGGGCTGGGACTGGCAGTAGGATGCCTTGCGGTGGACAGCCGAGCTCGATCCTTATAAAAGCTTTTTAACTGCAGCAGCTTTAGTGGACGCTACTGGAGCTGGAATTACGCGGCTGCTGGCATGAGACTTGCCCTCCAATAGATCCTTGTAAATGGATTTAAAGTGTATTCATTCAAATTAGAGGGACAATTTAAATTAAAAAGCTTAGAGCTGCCTCCACCACAGGGGGGCTCTCTCGACCCACCAGCGGACAGGCACCAGTATTGGGAGAGGGGGGCTGGCCGTCAGGGTTCACCGCGGCTCTGGCACAAACCCGGCGACACGGAGGTGGCACGGGCAGGAGCGGACTGGCCATCTCGGCTTCTCACTTTTTGGATTTTAGAAGGGCATGACATGCCTATATCTGTGTCTCCCCCTCCTTTTACTCCTCCACCTCTTTTCTTTTCGCATGACTATATGTACTTGTCACTTTTCCATGTGTTAGTTGTGTCTTCTGAGCAGTTTGTCAGCTTTTGGACACCTTTGAAGGTGTTTTCTATGTGTTTCTATGTGTTTTTGTTTGCCTGCCATTGGTTTTAACGGTGTTCGAAGGTGTTCGTCGAACAGTTCGACGAACAGTTCGGCGAACACACGGGTGTTCGACGAACCGAACCGAACTCGAACACTACGGGGGTGGCTCAACACTACTCCTGATTGTTCAGACACAAATATATCTGTTTAAAAAAGTCTGGTGTAGGCCCGAGAAATAGAAGTGTGGTTTTGCAGTTCCACGGGTTAAATCTCTATATTATCCTGCTTTTGCCTTTTTTTGCCGTAAAGAAAAACAGTAATAGTGTCTCCTTATTGTTCAGACACAAATATATCTGTTTAAAATAGTCTGGTGTAGGCCCGAGAAATAGAAGTGTGGTTTTGCAGTTCCACGGGTCAAATCTCTGTATTATCCTGCTTTTGCCATTTTTTGCCGTAAAGAAAAACAGTAATAGTGTCTCCTGATTGTTCAGACACCAATATATCTATTTAAAAGAGTCTGGTATACACCAGTAAATTATAACTGTGGTTTTGCCGTTCCACGTTAAAAAATTTCTATTATCCAGCTTTTGGTATTTTTTCCGTAAAGAAAAACAGTAATAGTGTCTCCTGATTGTTCAGACACCAATATATCTGTTTAAAAGAGTCTGGTATACACCAGTAAATTATAACTGTGGTTTTGCCATCCCACAGTAAAAAATCTCTATTATCCAGCTTTTGGTATTTTTTCCGTAAAGAAAAACAGTAATAGTGTCTCCTGATTGTTCAGACACCAATATATCTGTTTAAAAGAGTCTGGTATACACCAGTAAATTACAACTGTGGTTTTGTCGTTCCACGGTAAAAAATCTCTATTATCCTGCTTTTGGCATTTTTTGCCATAAAGAAAAACAGTAATAGTGTCTCCTGATTGTTCAGACACAAATATATCTGTTGAAAATAGTCTAGTGTAGGCCCGAGAAATAGAACTGTGGTTTTGCAATTCCACGGGTCAAATCTCTGTATTATCCTGCTTTTGGCATTTTTTGTCGTAAAGAAAAACAATAATAGTGTCTCCTGATTGTTCTGACACCAATATAACTGTGTAAAATAGTCTGGTGTAGGCCCAAGGAATAGAACTGTGGTTTTGCAGTTCCACGGGTCAAATCTCTGTATTATCCTGCTTTTGTCATTTTTTGCCGTAAAGAAAAACAGTAAGTGTCTCCTTTGTTCAGACACAAATATATCTGTTAAAAATAGTCTGGTGAAGGCCAGAGAAATAGAAGTGTGGTTTTGCAGTTCCACGGGTCAAATCTCTGTATTATCCTGCTTTTGCCATTTTTTGCCGTAAAGAAAAACAGTAATAGTGTCTCCTGATTGTTCAGACACAAATATATCTGTTTAAAATAGTCTGGTGTAGGCCCGAGAAATAGAAGTGTGGTTTTGCAGTTCCACGGGTCAAATCTCTATATTATCCTGCTTTTGCCATTTTTTGCCGTAAAGGAAAACAGTAATAGTGTCTCCTTATTGTTCAGACAAAAATATATCTGTTTAAAATAGTCTGGTGTAGGCCCGAGAAATAGAAGTGTGGTTTTGCAGTTCCACGGGTTAAATCTCTGTATTATCCTGCTTTTGCCATTTTTTGCCGTAAAGAAAAACAGTAATAGTGTCTCCTGATTGTTCAGACACAAATATATCTGTTGAAAATAGTCTGGTGTAGACCCAAGAAATAGAACTGTGGTTTTGCAGTACCACGGGTCAAATCTCTGTATTATCCTGCTTTTGGCATTTTTTGCCGTAAGCAAAAACAGTAATAGTGTCTCCTGATTGTTCAAACACCCATATATCTATTTAAAAGAGTCTGGTATACACCATTAAATTATAACTGTGGTTTTGCGTTCCACGTTAAAAAATTTCTATTATCCAGCTTTTGGTATTTTTTCCGTAAAGAAAAACAGTAATAGTGTCTCCAGATTGTTCAGACACCAATATATCTGTTTAAAAGAGTCTGGTATACACCAGTAAATTATAACTATGGTTTTGCCATCCCACAGTAAAAAATCTCTATTATCCAGCTTTTGGTATTTTTTCCGTAAAGAAAAACAGTAACAGTGTCTCCAGATTGTTCAGACACCAATATATCTGTTTAAAAGAGTCTGGTATACACCAGTAAATTATAACTGTGGTTTTGTCGTTCCACGGTAAAAAATCTCTATTATCCTGCTTTTGGCATTTTTTGCCATAAAGAAAAACAGTAATAGTGTTTCCTGATTGTTCAGACACATATATATCTGTTGAAAATAGTCTGGTGTAGGCCCGAGAAATAGAACTGTGGTTTTGCATTTCCACGGGTCAAATCTCTGTATTATCCTGCTTTTGCCATTTTTTGTCGTAAAGAAAAACAATAATAGTGTCTCCTGATTGTTCAGACACCAATATAACTGTGTAAAATAGTCTGGTGTAGGCCCAAGAAATAGAACTGTGGTTTTGCAGTTCCACGGGTCAAATCTCTGTATTATCCTGCTTTTGGCATTTTTTGTCGTAAAGAAAAACCGTAATAGTGTCTCCTTTGTTCAGACACAAATATATCTGTTGATAATATTCTGGTGAAGGCCAGAGAAATAGAAGTGTGGTTTTGCAGTTCCACAGTTCAAACCTCTGTATTATCCACTTTTGGGCCATTTTTACCTTAAAAAAAAACTGTTTGAGTGTGTCGCTCACTGTTCAGCCACAAATATATCTATTTATAATGGTCTGGTATACCCCAGTAAACAATAACTGTGGTTTTGCCATTCTACGGTAAAAAAATCTCTATTATTCAGCTTTTGGTATTTTTTCCGTAAAGAAAAACAGTAATAGTTTCTCCTTGATTGTTCAGATTGTTTAAAAGAGTCGGGTGAAGGCCAGAGAAATAGAACTGTGGTTTTCCTCTTCCACGGTTCTAATCTACTTTTTATTACCCTTTTTCCATTGATAGTGCAAGTGTAAGCTATTTTACTTCCTTTACAATGGGCAAGGCGCGTGGCAAGGGACGTGGAACTGGACGTTCTGGTGATGGTGCGTGCAGAGGACGGGGCCGTGGCCAAGGTGAAAATGTTCCACAACCAACAGCCACATCTTCTCGCTCCCACTTCTTGACCGAATTACTAGGGAAGCACAGAACAACACCAGTATTGCGAACTGATCAGTGTGAACAGGTTATTAATTGGATAGCAGATAATACTTCCAGTTACCTGGGCACCACGACCTCCGGTCTGTCTTCCACACGGCCAAGTTTTAGTAGCCGTGAGTCTCGACCGAATACTCCTCCTCACCCTGATGCTCCTTCCTCCCACCATGCCGAGTGTCGTCAGACAGCAACTGATCCCACACTTGGACACTCTGAAGAGCTGTTCACTGGTCCATTTCCATATTTGTGCCCCTCGCCTGCTCCGCTTGAAGTGGTGGAAGAGGAGATTCCATGTAGCTATGCCCAAATATTTGAACAGCCACGGCCACAGGAAGTCGATGCTGGCAATTTGTCACAAGAGGTGGAAGATGACGAGACACATTTGCCAGGAAGTGAGGAGGAGGATCGTGGTGTGCAAGTGGAAGAGGAGGAGGTGGTGGATGATCTAGTAACTGACCCAACGTGGCAGGAGGACATGCAGAGCGAGGCCAGCAGCACACAGGGTGAGGGAGGCAGAGTACCCCAACAGGCAGGAAGAAGCAGTGTGGTGGCCGCACACAGAAGGCAGGCAACAGTTCCCCGTAACACCAACACGAGGGACATTGCCAGTACAACCTGTAGGTCTTCCAGAGTCTGGAATTTTTTTAAAGACTCTGCTGATAACCCCAAAAAGGCCATTTGTACCACCTGCCATGCCAGCATCAGCAGGGGTGACAAAACTACCAGCTTGACCACCAACAACATGATCAGGCACATGGCAGCAAAGCACCCAACTTTGTGGGGTGAACCCCAGGGTCCACGACCAGTGTCAGCGGGTGTCACCACTGCTTCTTCCGCTGTTGTGTGTGCAATAGAACCCCCTGTTGTGTGTGCAAGGCAATCCCCTGTCCATACTGCATGCAAAGATGCCCCCTCCTCTCAGTCTTCACTTGTTATGGCAGTTTCTCAAGAAACAGCATCAACGTCCACGTCCACGTCCCACCGCGGCGTTCAATTGTCCATATCCCAGACCTTTGAATGAAAGCGGAAATTCGCAGCAAACGCCCCACAGGCCACAGTCCTAAATTCGCACATTTCACGACTGCTTGCGTTGGAAATACTGCCTTTTAGGCTGGTGGAGACGGAATCCTTCCGCAACCTTATGGCGGTGGCCGTCCCTCTGTACTCGGTCCCCAGCCGACACTATTTTGCCCGGTGTGCCATCCCCGCACTACACAAGCACGTGTCCAAAAACATCTGCCGTGCCCTCAACAACGCAGTTTCTGGGAGAGTCCACCTGACAACGGACATGTGGACAAGTGCTTGTGGCCAGGGACAGTACATCTCCCTGACGGCACACTGGGTAAACATAGTGGAAGCCGGGACCCAGTCGGACCTTGGGACGGAACACATCCTCCCCACACCGAGGATTGCGGGCTCTATGTCAGTCAGAGTTGCCCCCACAGTGTACAGCTCCTGCGCATCATCCTCCTCCTCCTCCTCATGTTCAGCCTTCATCTCAGATATCACCACATCAGTTACAAGCTGGAAGCACTGCAGTACTGCCTCCGCCAAGGGGCAACAGGCTGTGCTGAAACTCATAAGCTTAGGTGAGAAACCTCACACTGCTTGTGAGTTGTGGACAGCTGTGAAAGAGCAGGCAGATCTGTGGCTGAGACCGCTGAACCTACATCCAGGTCTTGTGTGACAATGGCCGTAACCTGGTGGCGGCTCTGTGGCGAGGCGAGATCACACGTACCATGCCTGGCTAATGTGCTTAACCTCGTGGTTCAGTGGTTTCTTAAATCGTACCCCGAGTTGCCAGATCTGCTCGTCAAAGTACGCTGCCTGTCAGCTCATTTTCGCAAGTCGGCTCCAGCTTCCGCCGCCCTTTCTGTGTTGCAGCAGCATTTGTAGCTTCCGTCACACCGACTGGTATGTGATGTCCCCACACGTTGGAACTCTACCCTCCACATGTTGCAAAGGATATGTGAGCAGAAGAAAGCAGTTGTGGAGTACCAGCTGCAACAAGGCCGTCGATATTCAGGTCAGACTCCACACATAAGACCTCAGGAGTGGAACTAGATGTCTGACATATGTTCCATCTTGACAAACTTTGAGGAGTCCACCAAGATGGTGAGTGGCAATGACGCCATCATTAGCGTCAGCATTCCACTCGTCTGTCTTTTGCAATGCTCTCTGCAGAGTTTTAAAGAGGAGGCATTGCAGCCAGAGTATGATGAGATGGATCAAGAAGACGTAGCGGTCGATTACACACAGCCCAGCCTCATCTCATCCCAACGTGCATTGGGGGACAATGAGGGAGAGGAGGAGGAGGAGGAGGAAGAACAGGAGCTTGTATCATGCGCTGTAGACGGTAGTACCTGTACAACTGTCATACCGTCGGTTCAGCGTGGGTGGCCTGAGGACAGGGGGGAGGAGGAGGAGGAGGAGGAGCGCATGGTCAGTCGTCATCTTGGTGAGGACACGGAAGTCTTGCCCGTTACCAGTCTGGCACGCATGGCTGACTTTATGTTACGCTGCCTTAACCGTGACCCTCGCGTTGTCGAAATGTTGAGTGACAGTCATTACTGGTTGGTGACACTTTTAGACCCCCACTACAAGGAGAACTTTCACTCTCTTATTCCTGAGGTGGAGAGGTCTACAAAAATGGGGCAGTACCAGAAGGCCCTTGCTGCAGAACTGTTAAAAAAATTCCCATCTGAACACGCTAGCGGCAGAGGTCACAGATCATTGCCCAACCAAGGCGTACATGCGAGAGAGACGCAACTCCAATCCAGCAGAGGCAGGGGAACACTGTCAACGTTCTGGGACAGTTTTCTCAGACCCTCCCTTCGGATGGACCCTGAGGCGCGGAGTACTCTCACAAGGAGTGGAAAGTTTCAAAAGATGGTGAGGGAGTACCTTGCCGACCGTACCAGCATCCTCCGTGATTCCTTTGTGCCTTTTAATTATTGGGCATCCAAGTTGGACACTTGGAATGAACTCGCTCTGTACGCCTTGGAGGTCCTGGCCTGCCCTGCCGCTAGCGTGTTATCGGAGCGCGTTTTTAGTACCGCTGGGGGAATTATAACTGATAAGCGCACTCGCCTGTCAACTGACAATGCTGACAAGCTGACCCTTATCAAAATGAACAAGGGCTGGATTTGGCCAGACTTCTCATCACCACCAAATGACAGCAGAGTAACATAAAGTCAAATCCACTGTGTTATTTCGGGAGGTGTATTCACATGCACCGCTTCACACCCACACATGGGTATACGCTTCCTCGTTTCGGCTGTTTTATCTTCTTCTCCTTATCCTCAGCCTCCACCACCACTATATCACCAGGGTGACCGTGGTCCGTGATGCCATTATTGAAAGTTCCTCTGTCCTTATTTTTGCCAGCTTTTGCTTGGAAGGCATAAGCAAAGACTGTGGGAGACCCACTCCCCAATAATGGGAATAATATTTTTAAGATGTTGTACTGTATGGCTTTTGTAAGGGGCATTAAAACCGTCTTGTTAAGCTACTGTGACTTCCACCACTTTCCCAAGGGGCATTAAAACCGTCTTGTTAAGCTACTGCGACCTCCACGTCTTTTCCGAGGGACATTAAAACCATCTTGTTAAGATACTGTGACCTCCACCACTTTCCCAAGGGGCATTAAAACCGTCTTGTTAAGCTACTGCGACCTCCACGTCTCTTCCGAGCGGCATTAAAACCGTCTTGTTAAGCTACTATGACCTCCACCACTTTTCCAAGGGGCATTAAAACCGTCTTGTTAAGCTACTGCGACCTCCACGTCTCTTCCGAGGGGTATTAAAACCATCTTGTTAAGCTACTGGGTCCTCCACGTCTCTTCCGAGGGGCATTAAAACCGTCTTCCTAAGCTACTAGGACCTCCACGTCTCTTCCGAGGGGCATTAAAACCGTCTTGTTAAGCTACTGTGACCTCCACCACTTTTCCATAGGGCATTAAAACCGTCTTGTTAAGCTACTGCAACTTCCACGTCTCTTCCGAGGGGCATTAAAACTGTCTTGTTAAGCTACTGTGACTTCCACCTCTTTTCCAAGGGGCATTAAAACAGTCTTGTTAAGCAACTGCGACCTCCACGTCTCTTCCGAGGGGCATTAAAACCGTCTTGTTAAGCTACTGGGACCTCCACGTCTCTTCCGAGGGGCATTAAAACCATCTTGTTAAGCTACTGTGACCTCCACCACTTTTCCAAGGGGCATTAAAACTGCCTTGTTAAGCTACTGCGACCTCCACGTCTCTTCCGAGGGGCATTAAAACCGTCTTGTTAAGTTACTGGGACCTCCACGTCTCTTCCGAGGGCAATAAAACCGTCTTGTTAAGCCACTGTGATCTCCACCACTTTTCCAAGGGGCATTAAAACCGTCTTTTTAAGCTACTGCGACCTCCACATCTCTTCCGCGGGGCATTAAAACCATCTTGTTAAGCTTCTGTGACCTCCACCACTTTTCCAAGGGGCATTAAAACAGTCTTGTTAAGCTACTGGGACCTCCACGTCTCTTCTGAGGGGCATTAAAAGCATCTTGTTAAACCACTCTGAACTCCACAGCTCTTCCAAGTGGCATTGAAATGTTGTTTTTAATTAACTCTAACCTCCACGACTCTTTGAACGGGCATTGCATTTCCTCCTAATTTTTTGGCAGCTTTTGCTTGGAAGGCATAAGCAAAGACTATGGGAGACTCACTCCCCAATAATGTGAATAATGTTTGTAATATGCTGTACTGCATGGCTCTTGTAAGGGGCATTGCAAGTTCCTCCGTCGTAATTTTTGGCAGCTTTTGCTTGGAAGGCATAGGCAAAGACTATGGGAGACCCACTCCCCAATAATGGGAATAATGTTATTAATATGCTGTACTGCATGGCTTTTGTAACGGGCATTGCAAGTTCCTCCGTCCTAATTTTTGGCAGTTTTTGCTTGGAAGGCATAGGCAAAGACAATGGGAGACCCATCCCCCAATAATTGGAATAATGTTATTAATATGCTGTACTGCATGGCTCTTGTATGGGGCATTGCAAGTTCCTCCGTCCTAATTTTTGGCAGCTTTTGTTTGGAAGGCATAGGCAAAGACTATGGGAGACCCACCCCCAATGATGGGAATAATGTTTCTTATATGCTGTACTGCATGGATCTTGTAAGGGGCATTGCAAGTTCCTCCATCCTAATTTTTGGCAGCTTTTGCTTGGAAGGCATAAGCAAAGACTATGGGATACCCACTCCCCAATAATGGGAATAATGTTTTTAATATGCTGTACTGCATGGCTCTTGTAAGGGGCATTGCAAGTTCCTCCGTCGTAATTTTTGGCAGCTTTTGCTTGGAAGGCATAGGCAAAGACTATGGGAGACCCACTCCCCAATAATGGGAATAATGTTTTTAATATGCTGTACTGCATGGCTCTTGTAACGGGCATTGCAAGTTCCTCCGTCCTAATTTTTGGCAGTTTTTGCTTGGAAGGCATAGGCAAAGACAATGGGAGACCCATCCCCCAATAATTGGAATAATGTTATTAATATGCTGTACTGCATGGCTCTTGTATGGGGCATTGCAAGTTCCTCCGTCCTAATTTTTGGCAGCTTTTGCTTGGAAGGCATAGGTAAAGACTATGGGAGACCCACCCCCCAATGATGGGAATAATGTTTCTAATATGCTGTACTGCATGGATCTTGTAAGGGGCATTGCAAGTTCCTCCGTCCTAATTTTTGGCAGCTTTTGCTTGGAAGGCATAAGCAAAGACTATGGGAGACCCACTCTCCAATAATGGGAATAATGTTTTTAATATGCTGTACTGCATGGCTCTTGTAAGGGGCATTGCAAGTTCCTCCGTCGTAATTTTTGGCAGCTTTTGCTTGGAAGGCATAGGCAAAGACTATGGGAGACCCACTCCCCAATAATGGGAATAATGTTATTAATATGCTGTACTGCATGGATCTTGTAAGGGGCATTGCAAGTTCCTCCGTCCTAATTTTTGGCAGCTTTTGCTTGGAAGGCATAGGCAAAGACTATGGGAGACCCACTCCCCAATAATTGGAATAATGTTATTAATATGCTGTACTGCATGGCTCTTGTATGGGGCATTGCAAGTTCCTCCGTCCTAATTTTTGGCAGCTTTTGCTTGGAAGGCATAGGTAAAGACTATGGGAGACCCACCCCCCAATGATGGGAATAATGTTTCTAATATGCTGTACTGCATGGATCTTGTAAGGGGCATTGCAAGTTCCTCCGTCCTAATTTTTGGCAGCTTTTGCTTGGAAGGCATAGGCAAAGACTATGGGAGACCCACTCCCCAATAATGGGAATAATGTTTTTAATATGCTGTACTGCATGGCTCTTGTAAGGGGCATTGCAAGTTCCTCCGTCGTAATTTTTGGCAGCTTTTGCTTGGAAGGCATAGGCAAAGACTATGGGAGACCCACTCCCCAATAATGGGAATAATGTTATTAATATGCTGTACTGCATGGCTCTTGTAACGGGCATTGCAAGTTCCTCCGTCCTAATTTTTGGCAGTTTTTGCTTGAAAGGCATAGGCAAAGACAATGGGAGACCCATCCCCCAATAATTGGAATAATGTTATTAATATGCTGTACTGCATGGCTCTTGTATGGGGCATTGCAAGTTCCTCCGTCCTAATTTTTGGCAGCTTTTGCTTGGAAGGCATAGGCAAAGACTATGGGAGACCCACCCCCCAATGATGGGAATAATGTTTCTAATATGCTGTACTGCATGGATCTTGTAAGGGGCATTGCAAGTTCCTCCGTCCTAATTTTTGGCAGCTTTTGCTTGGAAGGCATAAGCAAAGACTATGGGAGACCCACTCCCCAATAATGGGAATAATGTTTCTAATATGCTGTACTGCATGGATCTTGTAAGGGGCATTGCAAGTTCCTCCGTCCTAATTTTTGGCAGCTTTTGCTTGGAAGGCATAAGCAAAGACTATGGGAGACCCACTCCCCAATAATGGGAATAATGTTTTTAAGATGCTATACTGTATGGCTCTTGTAAGGGGCATTAAAACCTTCTTGTTAAGCCACTGTAACCTCCATCACTTTTCCAAGGGGCATTCAAACCATCCTGTTTAGCTACTGTGACCTCCACCACTTTTCCAAGGGGCAATAAAACCGTCTTGTTAAGATACTGCGACCTCCACGTCTCTTCCAAGGGGCATTAAACCGTCATGTTAAGCTACTGCGACCTCCACGTATCTTCCAAGGGGCATTAAAACCGTCTTGTTAAGCTACTGCGGCCTCCACGACTCTTCCAACGGGCATTGCATTTCCTCCTAATTTTAGTCAGCTTTTGCTTTTCAATGCATAGGCGAACACTAAGGAAGACCCACTCCCCAATAATGGGTAGAAGGTTTTTAGTATGCTGTAATCCACCTCTGTTTCAAGGGGCATTGCAGTTCCTCATAATTTTTGGAAAGCCTTTCATTCACTGCTTAGGCCAACAGTGCACAGGAGACCCAGTTGCTATAAATGGAAAAAATGGTTTAGTTAAGGCCCTCTGACCTCCATGTCACTTCCAAGGGGCAATGGAGTGCCTCTAAATTTTTGGTAGGCATTGCACCCACTGTATGCCCTATAACTGTGTAGCCGAACCGCTCCTTTTGGTACAGAAACATATCCTACAAGACATGTGTGGTTGACTGGCCTGATATTGATGTGAATGGTCCCTGTTCCTACTGCTCTTTCTCCTTTACCACCACCTCATCCATCATTTATCACCTGAAGCTTTGTTTTAACGGGAGTCATAGAACTGGGATGGTAGCAGGAAAACATCCAGCAATCCTCGGAAGAGGTAGGATATGCGCCAAAACGCTGACCACCTCAGGCCTAGCGGCTACTACATACATGCGCGTGCATTCCAAGAAAACAAAGCAGATGCTAACTTCTATCATCATCATGCTCCTCACCTTGGCACTCTCAACTCCCCTGATGGAGAAGCCAGGGCCCACCGGAGGAGTCTGGTTCTCTGGTGGGCTCGTCCAATGCTGCCCTAAAGCAGGCCAGGCTAAGAAAAGTGTGTGGGAAGGTAACAGGAGAAATAGGAGTGGCTGGGGACCGTTTATGAATACCCGGCCGCCCCCAGGCGGCTGGGGACCGTGTGTGGACACCCGGCCGTGGGGCGGCGGGGGACCGAGTATGGACACCCGGCCGCCCCCTGGAGGCTGGGGACCGAGCGTGGACACCTGGCCGCCGGGCAGCAGGGGACTGAGTATGGAAACCAGGCCGCTGACGCAGCCATGACATGGTGGCCGGCGTCTGCCTCCACATGCCTAAAAGGCCCAGTTTCAAGTGCATGCAAGCTAGCAGTATGGTATTGCAGCCTGGGGGTGGGTGGGTGGCAGGTTGCACACTTACGCTTGCATTCCAAGAAAACAAAGCAGATGCTAACTTCTATCATTATCATGCTCCTCACCTTGGCACTCTCAACTCCCCTGATGGAGAAGCCAGGGCCCACCAGAGGAGTCTAGTTCTCTGGAGGGCTCCTCCAATGCTTCCCTAAAGCAGGCCAGGCTAAGAAAAGTGTGTGGGAAGGTAACAGGAGAAATAGGGGTGGCTGGGGACCGTTAATGGACACCCGGCCAACCCCAGGTGGCTGGGGACCGTGTGTGGACACCCGGCCGCCCCTGGTGGCTGGGGACTGAGCATGGACACCCGGCCGCCGGGTTGCTGGGGACTGAGTATGGATACCTCGCTGCCGAAGCAGCCATGAGGTAGTGGCCAGCTTCGGCCACCTCCAAACTAAAAAGCCCCATTTCAAGTGAAAGCTAGCAGTATGGTATTGCAGCCTGCGGGTGGGTTGGTTGGCTGCATATTTGCGCTTGCATTGCAAGGAATGGGGGAGGTACAATTGAACACTGCCCTGGGACCAGGACTTGCACGTGAATAGTTGCAAGTCTGCATCTTCTGATGCGGCAAGGATCACTTCTGATGGGCACACTTTTAGGCAGTGACATGGGTGTCAGAGATGCTTCCAGGGGTCTTCCCTATGCTGTTCCCATGTCTTTTCAGCACTGCATGCATGTGTCACACAGCACATGGCCAGATAGGATTGTAAAATGTTAAAATGACATTTCCCTGTGAATGCATTTGTCACGGTTGAAAGCAATACAAAAGTGCAAAAATGCATAAAAAATGCTACTTGTGAGCATAGCCCAGGTGTGGAGGAGTATTTTTTTGGGGGTTATTTATTTTACCTTATACACAAGTCTTTACCCTGGAAAGGAACTTTCTTAACATATTTCACAGGAAAACCGTGTCAGTTTCATTTTTGAACTTTTTATTGTGAGCCCGTAAAAGTGGCTTAATACCTCTGACCACATTGTTGACAGCAGTGACCTGGGGGTCAGAAATGCTTCCTGGGGCGATCCCCATGCTGTCCCCATGTCATTTGAGCACTGTCACTATCGTTTTGGGCACTTGTTAGGCTTTTAAAAGACTGCCGGGGGTGCCGCCGCAAAAATGCTCGGGTCTCCCATAGACTAACATTGGGCTCGTTGCTCGGGTTGAGCACCCGAGAATCACGATGAGCTCGGCCCGAGCTTCGAGCACCCGAGCATTTTAGTGCTCGCTCAACACTAGTTGGGACCATCAGTTGTGTTCTGCAGAAGTCTGGTGGATACACAGCTGATAGTCCTACTGAATAGACTGTTAGAATTTGTATTTTGGCAATAAAAAAGCAGCTAAGTAAAGAAAAATGAGTGACCATCATTACTTTAAGAAATGAAGGTCAGTCAGTGAAAAAAATAGGGAAAACTTTGAAAGTGTCCCCAAGTGCAGTTGCAAAAACCATCAAGCGCTACAAAGAAACTGACTCACATGAGGACCGCCCCAGGAAAGGAAGACCAAGAGTTACCTCTGCTTCAGAAGATATGTTTATCCGAGTCACCAGCCTCAGAAATCGCAGGTTAACAGCAGCTCAGATTAGAAAATAGGTCAATGCCACACACAGTTCTAGCAGCAGACACATCTCTTCAATAACTGTTAAGAGGAGACTTTGTGCAGCAGGCCTTCATGGTAAAATAGCTGCTAGGAAACCACTGCTAAGGACAGGTAACAAGCAGAAGAGACTTGTTTGGGTTAAAGAACACAAGGAATGGACATTAGACCAGTGGAATTCTGTGCTTTGTTCTGATGAGTCCAAATTTGAGATCTTTGGTTCCAACCACCGTGTCTTTGTGCGACGCAGAAAAGGTGAACGGATGGACACTACATGCCTGGTTCCCACCGTGAAGCACGGAGGAGGAGGTGTGATGGTGTGGGGGTGGTTTGCTGGTGACACTGTTGGGGATTTATTCAAAATTGAAGGCATACTGAACCAGCATGGCTACCACAGCATCTTGCAGCGGCATGCTATTCCATCCGGTTTGCGTTTAGTTGGACCATCATTTATTTTTCAACAGTACAATGACCCCAAACACACCTCCAGGCTGTGTAAGGGCTATTTGACCAAGAAGGAGAGTGATGGGGTGCTACGCCAGATGACCTGGCCTCCACAGTCACCAGACCTGAACCCAATCGAGATGGTTTGGGGTGAGCTGGACCGCAGAGTGAAGGCAAAAGGGCCAACAAGTGCTAAGCACCTCTGGGAACTCCTTCAAGGTTGTTGGAACGCCATTTCCGGTGACTACCTCTTGAAGCTCATCAAGAGAATGCCAAGAGTGTGCAAAGCAGTCATCAAAGCAAAAGGTGGCTACTTTGAAGAACCTAGAATATAAGACATATTTTCAGTTGTTTCACACTTTTTTGCTAAGTATATAATTCCACATGTGTTAATTCATAGTTTTGATGCCTTCAGTGTGAATGTACAATTTTCATAGTCATGAATATACAGAAAAATCTTTAAATGAGAAGGTGTGTCCAAACTTTTGGTCTGTACTGTATGGGCAAATACTTTGGGAGGTACAGCACTCCCTTACAGCTCATTCAGACGTCCGTGGCAACCGGTCCGAGCACAGCCTGTTAATGTACAGATTGATTGTGGATCTCCCGACCCAAGTGTGACAGCCTCATAAAAATCCAATAAGCTGTCATGTTCCCGTTGAGAGAGCCATGGCCAGTCCGTGCAATCTGGTCAGACTTCAGACTGATTTACTCGAATGTCTGAATGAGCCTTTAGGACCCTTGCTGACAAAGAAAGATGTCTACAAGTCATTGCCACAGCTTGTGCTATTCTCAAGGGGTTCAGTTTCCTGGCAAACCAAATGTAGAGCTTTCAAACTTCTTGGTTTGGGGGGCAATCAGGGTATTTCTGACTGGCTAGCTGGGGAGACTGTCCATGGTAAGAAACTACAAACAAACCCTGCATAGTCTGATCATGCAGTAACAGACCCATCACTCTGCCTCACCAACAATTATCAATTTAGTAAACAGTAAATGACATATGTAAGAAAGTATGATTGCAGGATCACTCAGACAGAGATTGTGTCATGGCTTGGTTTGGGGATTCGATCTGGTGACCTGTTGCAGCGTGGTCGGTTGCCTTGTCTGCTGAGCTATTGCCCTTTCTTCCCTGTCCAAATGCAGATGGTTTCTATTGTCTTTGTTTTCCCTTCTTGATTTTCTCCTCTCCAGGTGTTTCTTATTTTCCCGTTTTGGTCTACCCTAGAACATTCTGGGTGGGGTTTTATATGTGCACCCTTCACTGCACTTTCTTTCTAGCTATACTTCTTGGTGGACTTGTGCTATAGAATTCCAGCCCCCCTATTATGGGATTTTCCTTCTGAGTGTCTGTTTGTTTACCTTTACAGCACCTTTTCTTTTGTCCACAGTTACAGTTTTGGGAGGTTATTCTTGCTTCATTTATTTTTGGTTCTTCTTTGCTTTCCCTCTCTCCCCTTTATGAACGTGCTTTTAGTCTTCTCACCCTGGATCTTAGTGTCCACTTGCACACTTTGCTCTTCCCTTGTTATCAGTGTGTTACGGCCTCCCCTCTTGTTCCTCAGGAGAAACCCCTTGACAGCCTTTTAGGGAGTCAGGTCTGAGATGGTGTTTTTAGATGTGTGGCTTGGGATTGTCTAGTCCGTACAGGGACTAGTAGAGTGTGGGTGCAGTTTCTTTCTGTAATAGGTCTTTCTGATTGCTGTTAAGGCCCCGTCACACTAAGCGATGCGTCGCTAATACATCGCTGGTGAGCTGTCAAACAGGCAGGCTCACCAGCGATCAGGGGTGCAGCGACATCGTGGAAAGGATCTTTCCACGATGTCCTGCTCCCGGTTACCAGCCTGCTGCTGAAGCAGGAGCAGGCTCGTAACCATGATAAACAGCGGGTTACTAAGTGCGCGTGTGCCCCTAGTAACCCGCTGTTTACCATGGATACCACTCTGCTACGGTGCGCGGGAGGTTACTGTTCACCTTAGCAGAGTCTTATCCATGATAAACATCGGGTTACAAGGGGCACATGCGCACTTAGTAACCCGATGTTTATCATGGATACGACTCTGCTAAGGTGAACGGTAACCTCCCGCGCACCGTAGCAGAGTGGTATCCATGGTAAACAGCGGGTTACTAAGTGCGCGCGTGCCCCTAGTAACCCGATGTTTACCATGGATACCAGCCTGATCGTTGGTCCTGCTGGTCACACACAGCGATGTGTGCTGGCCAGCGGGAGGCCAACAACCAAAAAATGGTCCAGGACACTTTGCAGCGATCAGCGACCTCACAGCAGGGGCCTGATCGCTGCAAAGTGTCACACATAGCGACATCGCTGGTGAGGTCGCTGTTGCGTCACCAAAACCGCGACACAGCAGCGATCTCGCTAGCGATCTCGCTATGTGAGACGGGGGCTTAACTTATGTGTGAGTGTGTCACCTTCACAACAGTTTGTTTGTAGTCTGTTAACTGTGTTAACATACAGATGCATAGCAATGATTAAAGGGGTTTTCTGGGATTTTAACTGTTAGAACCCTCCTGTTTGTTTTTTCCATCTTGTGTTTTGCGGTCACCTGACCATCTGCCTTTATATTCCAGCTCTGCCCTTTTGGCTGTGCTGGACTTTAGTGTTTGACTGTTTCTCTAGCCAGGTGCTTCTGTTCCTTTCTCTGTCAGTTCACTTGGTCCTTCTGGGACCTCTAGTACCTTTTGTCAGTTTGTCTTTTTGTGTTCTGCAACTACTTCTCTGTTTAGGAGGTGTCCCATTTTTTGTCCCAGTCGTTAGTTCTTTTAGGGACCCCTCCCTTTATGCTATAGGTCTTCGTTCAGACTAGCCAAGGACTAAGGTGGGTCTGTTCGCTAGGAACAGGCAGCCCCCTACATCATAGGGATTCAGCTTAGTCTTACTGTAGGGACAGCCTTCCCCTATCTTTCCTTAGTTCATGTTGCAGATCATAACAGTAAGTCCAGCCCAAAAAACTAAAAGGAAAAAAATTCGGGGATCAGTATGGTTTCCATCCAGGATTTGGCTCAGCGCCTGCAGGGATTGTCTCTAGAGGTGGCCGAGCTTCAGCGACACGTGAGTAGCTGCTCTGGAGCGCATTTTGTCGAACCCAAGGTAGGACTGCCTGATGTTTTTTATTGCAAACAGCAAGATTTTTTTTCCTTTAAAAATGCTTGTTTGTTATATTTTCATTTGAGACCAAGGTTCTCTGGGAATGAATCACAGCGCATTGGTTTTTATTATGTCACTTTTGCGCAATGAACCACAGGGGTGGACCTTTTCTCTCCAACCTAATGATCCGTGTTTAAGGTCTGTTGAAGAATTTTTTTCTGTTATGGGGCTATTATATGATGATCCTGATCGAATCTCATCTGCTGAGGCAGAACTCAGGCGTTTGAATCAGGGGTCAGATGATGTTCAAAATTATTGCACACACTTCAGGAGATGGGCCTCAGAAGTTAAATGGAATGATCCTACGCTGAAATGTTTATTTCTTGCTGGTCTGAGTGAAAGGGTTAAGGATCTGCTAATTGCATTCCCTGCACCTGAGACTTTGCAGGAGACCATGCAATTAGCTGTTCGTGTGGACCGGAGGCTGAGGTTCAGGCTGAATGAGGTAAAGACTCCTGTAATGTCAGTTCTTAGTCCCCAGAAAATCTGCTCAGACGGCAGAGAACCGATGGAGGTTGGGGCGATGTCACTCCACTCTCAGGAAAGAGACCGGAGGTTCGCCGAGGGATTGTGTCTTTATTGTGGTAAAGCTGACCATTTGATTAAGTATTGTGAGCTTTGTTTAAGTAAAGAAAAAAAAAAGGTCAGTTACGCCCGTATAGCTTGTTTACGCTCTGCAGGAGTATTTCTTTCTGGGAGTACTACTCTGCAGGGAGATTTGATTGAATTTCAGGTATTTGTGGATTGTGGTTCAACACTTAATGTGATTGATAAAGGGTTTTTGGAAAACCTTAAATTGAAATCCAAACTTTTGTCATCACCTATTTCTGTAATTGCAATTGATAACACTCCCTTGAAATGTATTACTCACAAGGTTGCTGCATTTCCCCTCATTATCAATGGAGTTCACCAAGAAATTTTGGACTTGGTTGTTTTAGATAATTTACCCTCTCCGGTTGTTCTAGGATTGCCTTGGTTAAAACTGCACAATCCTTTACAGGACTGGTCTACTAATGTGATTAAGTCTTGGAGTCCAAAGTGTTATGATAAATGTTGTAATGGTCGCATTGCGGCGGTGGAAAAAGGGGAATTACCTGTACCTATTCAAGATTTTTGGAGGGTTTTTTCAGAGGAGGAGTCGCACGTTTTACCTCCTCATAGGGATTATAATTGCGCCATTGAGTTTGTTCCGGGAGCTACTCTTCCCAAGAGTCGCTTGTTTAATCTACTATCCCTGAAAGAAAGGCCTTGGAGGAATACATACAGACTAGCCTGGCTGCTGGTCACATTAGACCTTCTAAGACGCCTGTGGCAGTTGGATTTTTCTTTGTTAAAAAAAAGGACGGGGGTTTACGTCCATGTCTGGATTTTCGTGAAATTAATAAGATTACCGTACGCAATTCCTACCCATTGCCGTTAATTCCTGACTTGTTTAACCAGTTAGTGGGGGCCAAGTGGTTCTCTAAAATTGATCTAGGGGGGGGCATACAATTTGTTACGAGTGAAGGACGGTGATGAATGGAAAACTGCTTTTAACACTCCGGTAGGTCATTTTGAGAATCTGGTGATGCCTTTTGGTCTTACCAATGCACCTGCATTTTTTCAGAACCTTATTAATGACATTTTGAGACCTTTGATTGGTAAGAATGTGGTTGTGTATTTGGATGACATTTTGATTTATTCACCAGATCTAGAGTCCCATTGGCAGAGTGTACGTGAAGTTTTGCAGTTATTGAGTGATAATTCACTCTTTGCTAAGCTGGAGAAATGTGAATTCGCTGTGCAGAAAATTATTTTTTTGGGCTACATTGTCTCCAGCGAGGGTATTGAGATGGACCCTGTGAAGGTTCAGGCTGTGCAGGAATGGCCTAGGCCTATTGGTTTGAAATCTATGCAGAGATTTTTGGGTTTTGCCAATTATTACAGGAAATTCATTAATAATGTTTCTGTAATTGGTAAACCTCTAACCGATCTCACCAGGAAAGGTGCGAATACGGCCCAGTGGACTACTGAGGCCATTGAAGCGTTTGAGTATCTCAAAGAGAGATTCAGTTTTCCCCCTATCCTTATGCAGCCTGATGAGACCAAGCCTTTTTTGGTCGAGGTCGATGCTTCATCGGTGGGGGTCGGAGCAGTTTTGTCTCAGGAGAACAAGGGTGGAGTACATCCTTGTGCCTTCTTTTCGAAAAAAAATTCGGAAACCAAACTGAATTATGATGTTGGAAATTGGGAGATGCTGGCTATTAAACTCGCATTTGAACATTGGCGTTATTTTTTGAAAGGTGCTAGATTTCCTATTAAGGTTTTCACAGATCATAAAAATTTGATCTATCTGGATGCTGCCAAGCGCTTGAATGCCTGTCAAGCTAGGTGGGCACTTTTCTTTTCTCGGTTTCATTTTTCTGTTACCTATATCCCTGGTACTAAGAATGTTAAAGCCGATGCTTTATCTCACAGCTTCTCTCCTACGGTCGGTGCCGAGGAGGAGGAGAGCATTTTACTGAAAGGAGTTGTGGTGGCGGCATAGGACTCCGTGTTGGAGAATGGGATACTGAATGCTCAAGATGATGCCCCATCTAACACTCCCCATGGGAGGTTGTTCGTGCCTAGAGCCTTTAGGAGAGATTTGTTTGTGGAGTGTCATGAGTCTCAGTTGGCAGGTCATCCAGGAATTTCGGAGACTAAGAGACTTATCAGTCGCAGTTTTTGGTGGCCTGGATGGCAGAAGGAAGTCATCAAGTGGGTGCATCAATGTACTGTGTGTGCTAGGTCAAAGGCTTCACATACTCCTGCTGCGGGGTTGCTTTGCCCTCTGGAGGTTCCTAGTGCACCTTGGACGCATCTCACAATGGATTTTATTACTGATCTTCCTGTGTCCGAGGGTTTTACTGTCATCTGGGTGGTCGTGGACCGTTTTAGTAAGATGTGTCATTTGGTTCCATTCATTAAGTTGCTCTGCGCCAAGACACTTGCTAAGGCATTTGTTAAGGAGATTGTCAAGCTCCATGGCGTGCCCACGGATATTGTTTCTGATAGAGGACCTCAGTTTGTGGCTCGCTTTTGGCGTGCTTTTTGTGACAGGTTGGGAGTCCATTTGTCATTTTCGTCTGGTCATCATCCTGAGTCTAATGGACAGACTGAAAGAAAGAACCAGGATGTTGAACAGTTTTTGCGTTTTGTGGCAGACAATCAAGAGGTGTGGTCTGAGTTTCTGCCTCTCGCAGAATTTGCTCTTAACGATCATACATCCTCCTCTGCTGGGTGTTCTCCTTTTTTTTGTTGTACTGGGAGACATCCGTCTTTTGGTTCGTTCTCCAAATTGGGGTCGGCGGTGCCGGAGGAGGAGAATTTTTCCGGTGATTTGGAGAGAGTTTGGATTAATGTATGTTGCAACCTTCAAGAGGCTAACAAGAAGTCTGTAAAGGGAAGTGTCCTAGGTTGTACATGTATATATGTATCTACATACTAGCCATGCTTGCAGATAAGTATACATGTATATATTGGCCCCCATCTCCATATGTGTTTCAGTCTGTTTGCTGCTGTTGGGGGCAGGATCAACAAAATGTCCAGCCATGTACTAAAACAGGTTTTGCGAGTATGGCTGGACATGAACAAAGACCTTAGCCAGTGGCTGGGGAATAATACATCATTTCCTGTGCTGGACATAAAACCCCAGAGCACTCATGTGCTGGCCTCTTTGCTCTTGGGACACATGGAGAGGATGGACACAACACATGGCTGAGTATCTCTCTTCCCCTGTAACTCTTTACTTACTAGCCCTACATACTCTGTACTAACCCTATACTTGTATCTGTATATATATATAGGGAAAGTTAGTATAGTTGGGTGGGCTGATATTGCATGAGTGATTAGGAAACATGGGTGGAAATTAGGTAATTGGGAATTGTATATTGTTATTATTATTGTGTACTGTGTTAGTGGGATAAATAGTAGTATATTAACTGTAGACTTTTGTGTAATAAATACCTTTTATTAGCACACGGTTTTGTCTCAGTTGGTATATAGTATAAGGCACAGATAACGTTAGTGGATATTAATTATTAATAATCAAGTTTGATGTTAATAGTTAATATCGGACCTCAATAGAGGAGTAGGAGAGTTCCCCCATTAATTACTGATATTTTTGGAGGGAAGCTTGCCCTTTAACAATGGCGAGCCAGCCTGGAGTACTCATAACCCCGCAGAAGCAAGCTGCGGGAGAGGACTAGAAAGACTGGCAGGGTGAGGGGTGTACACAGGATAGTGACTCGGGCCAACCTATACACTGAGGGTAAAGCCATTCCAGAGTCTGACCAGCAAGACGACTTTGGGGTAGGCAGATACCTGAAGACTAGCAACGACAGGACCACAGCAAAAAGACTTTAACAACAATAAGACTTTGATTAAAGATTCAAGAAAGAAGCAGAGTGTATTCTGTGGAGGGATACGTTGGATTACGGTGAAAGGCAGGGAAGAGTTGATGGCCGTAATGGCTGATGTCTAGGTACCTAAGTGCAGTATTATACTTCATTCCATCCTGAACTGTCACAACTTATAAATGGGGCTTGAGTAGGCAAATAAATCCCAGTACAACACTTCCCTCAAATTTCATTGTCGTGTTCTCGATAACAGGGGGATTGTATAGGGAAGTGTCCTAGGTTGTACATGTATATATGTATCTACATACTAGCCATGCTTGCAGATAAGTATACATGTATATATTGGCCCCCATCTCCTTATGTGTTTCAGTCTGCTTGCTGCTGTTGGGGGCAGGATCAACAAAATGTCCAGCCATGTACTAAAACAGGTTTTGCGAGTATGGCTGGACATGAACAAAGACCTTAGCCAGTGGGCGGGGAATAATACATCATTTCCTGTGCTGGACATAAAACCCCAGAGCACTCATGTGCTGGCCTCTTTGCTCTTGGGACACTTGGAGAGGATGGACACAAAACATGGCTGAGTATCTCTCTTCCCCTGTAACTCTTTACTTACTAGCCCTATATACTCTGTACTAACCCTATCCTTGTATCTGTATATATATATAGGGAAAGTTTGTATAGTTGGGTGGGCTGATATTGCATGAGTGATTAGGAAACATGGGTGGAAATTAGGTAATTGGGAATTATATATTGTTATTATTATTGTGTACTGTGTTAGTGGGATAAATAGTAGTATATTAACTGTAGACTTTTGTGTAATAAATACCTTTTATTAGCACACGGTTTTGTCTCAGTTGGTATATAGTATAAGGCACAGATAACGTTAGTGGATATTAATTATTAATAATCAAGTTTGATGTTGATAGTTAATATTGGACCTCAATAGAGGAGTAGGAGAGTTCCCCCATTAATTACTGATATTTTTGGAGGGAAGCTCGCCCTTTAACAAAGTCCATGAAGTATTTTGACAGGAAACGTAATGAGGTTTTGTTTACTGTGGGTGACATGGTTTGGTTGTCCTCGAATAACCTGCAGTTGAGGATTCCCTCTAAAAAACTGGGTCCTAAGTTTGTGGGTATATTTAAAGTGCTTCAGGTTGTTAACCCGTCTGCTGTTAGGTTGGATGTCCCTACTTCCTGGAAGATTAATCCTGTGTTTCATGTTTCCTTGTTAAAAAAGGCTGATGTATCTGATGGGGACGCCACTGTCACCGTTCCTCCTGTGGTGGAAGACGGCGAATATGAAATTTCTCGTATCTTGAATTCTAGATGGCATAGAGGAAGATTACAGTATCTCGTCTCCTGGAAGGGTTTCGGTCCCGAAGGCAACTCCTGGGTATGAACGGATGATGTCTCTGCTCCTAGGCTTGTTAAAGCTTTTCATAAGAGGTTTCCGGATAGGCCTGGGCCTGGAGGATCCGGAGGATCCTTATAAAAGAGGGGGTACTGTTAGAACCCTCCTGTTTGTTTTTTCCATCTTGTGTTTTGCGGTCACGTGACCATCTGCCTTTATATTCCAGCTCCGCCCTTTTGGCTGTGCTGGACTTCAGTGTTTGACTGTTTCTCTTGCCAGGTGCTTCTGTTCCTTTCTCTGTCAGTTCGCTTGGTCCTTCTGGGACCCCTAGTACCTTTTGTCAGTTTGTCTTTTTGTGTTCTGCAACTACTTCTCTGTTTAGGAGGTGTCCCATTTTTTGTCCAAGTCCTTAGTTCTTTTAGGGACCCCTCCCTTTATGCTATAGGTCTTCATTCAGACTAGCCGAGGACTAAGGCGGGTCTGTTTGCTAGGAACAGGCAGCCTGCTACATCGTAGGGATTCAGCTTAGTCTTACTGTAGGGACAGCCATCCCCTATCTTTCCTTAGTTCATGTTGCAGATCATAACATTAACATTGATGGCTTATCCTCAAGTTAGGTCCTCAATGTCTGATTGGTGGGAGTGCAACCACCCCACCCCTGCTGATCAGCTGTTCCCGGTGTCAGCAGCGGGTGGAACTGCTCAGTGCTGGAGCTGCACAGCACCGCTCTGTCGACGGGATATTGTCCACGGCCGAGTACTGCACATTTGTCCCACATTGATTTGAATAGGTGATGGATATGCTGTATCTGGCCACGGCTACTATACAGTCAACAGAGCTGTGCAGCTTCACAACTAATCACATCCAGCTGCTGCCACGGCTACTATACAGTCAACAGAGCTGTGCACCTTCAAACTAATCACATCCAGCTGCTGCCAACCACGGGAACAGTTGATCAATGGGGGTGCCAGGTGTCGCAACCCTACCGATCTGACATTGATGACCTATCCTAAGTATAGACCATAAATGTTAACATGCCGAACAACCCCTTTAATGGAAGAAGGAATCCAGCACTGCCATGGTATTCTAGATAATATCCATCATTTATTGAAGGCTGCATTTGAAATCCAAACTGGTTAAGTGACTGACTGAGCCTTCTCTTTTCAATGTGTTGAAACTGAACCAAAAAGTAGGGCTCAAAGTAAGCATCAGAACACGGAATCAGTCCAGAACCTGATCTGCCTTGTCCGTACCTATAATGCTACCCTCACCAGTCCAATCTGAATTTGCACCTGTGATCCTGCACCTGAGGCCATCTTGTGTTCCTGAATAACCCTGTACGTTCCTGTATCTCTCCTGTCTACCTACCACACGTCCTCTTGTGTTCCAGTTCCTGGCCGGTCCTGCTTCCTGCCCCTTTGGGGGTCACCTTCCACGGCTATGGGATCTGTCCTGGTGTAGCACTTGGCGTCCACCTAGGTTCAAGTCTAACCACACAGGGGCTCTAGTGAAGAACCAGGTTTTTGCTTAGTTTCACCCCTCCAGGCTCTCCCCGGACCTTGGCACAGTTGTGCCACAACCACATGTGTAACAATATATATACTGTATATATACATACAGTACAGACCAAAAGTATGGACACACCTTCTCATTTAAAGATTTTTCTGCATTTTCATGACTTTGAAAATTGTACATTCACACTGAAGGCATCAAAACTATGACTTAACACATGTGGAATTATATACTTAACAAAAAAGTGTGAAACAACTGAAAATATGTCTTATATTCTAGGTTCTTCAAAGTAGCCACCTTTTGCTTTGATGACTGCTTTGCACACTTTTGGCATTCTCTTGATGAGCTTCAAGAGGTAGTTACCGGAAATGGTTTTCACTTCACAGGTGTGCCCTGTCAGGTTTAATAAGTGGGATTTCTTGCCTTATAAATGGGGTTGGGACCATCAGTTGTGTTGTGCAGAAGTCTGATGGATACACAGCTGATAGTCCTACTGAATAGACTGTTAGAATTTGTATTAGGGCAAGAAAAAAGCAGCTAAGTAAAGAAAAACGAGTGGCCATCATTACTTTAAGAAATGAAGGTCAGTCAGTCTGAAAAATTGGGAAAACTTTGAAAGTGTCCCCAAGTGCAGGTGCAAAACCCATCAAGCGCTACAAAGAAACTGGCTTACATGAGGACCACCCCAGGAAAGGAAGACCAAGTGTCACCTCTGCTTCTGAGGATAAGTTTATCCATGTCACCAGCCTCAGAAATCACAGGTTAACAGCAGCTCAGATTAGAGACCAGGTCAATGCCACACAGAGTTCTAGCAGCAGACACATCTCTTCAACAACTGTTAAGAGGAGACTTTGTGCAGCAGACCTTCATGGTAAAATAGCTGCTAGGAAACCACTGCTAAGGACAGGCAACAAGCAGAAGAGACTTGTTTGGGCTAAAGAACACAAGGAATGGACATTAGACCAGTGGAAATCTGTGCTTTGGTCTGATGAGTCCAAATTTGAGATCTTTGGTTCCAACCACCGTGTCTTTGTGCGACGCAGAAAAGGTGAACGGATGGACTCTACATGCCTGGTTCCCACCGTGAAGCATGGAGGAGGAGGTGTGATGGTGTGGGGGTGCTTTGCTGGTGACACTGTTGGGGATTTATTCAAAATTTAAGGCATACTGAACCAGCATGGCTACCACAGCATCTTGCAGCGGCATGCTATTCCATCCAGTTTGCGTTTAGTTGGACCATCATTTATTTTTCAACAGGACAATGACCCCAAACACACCTCCAGGCTGTGTAAGGGCTATTTGACCAAGAAGGAGAGTGATGGGGTGCTATGCCAGATGACCTGGCCTCCACAGTCACCAGACCTGAACCCAATCGAGATGGTTTGGGGTGAACTGGACCGCAGAGTGAAGGCAAAAGGGTCAACAAGTGCTAAGCATCTCTGGGAACTCCTTCAAGATTGTTGGAAGACCATTTCCAGTGACTACCTCTTGAAGCTCATCAAGAGAATGCCAAGAGTGTGCAAAGCAGTCATCAAAGCAAAAGGTGGCTACTTTGAAGAACCTAGAATATAAGACATATTTTCAGTTGTTTCACACTTTTTTGTTAAGTATATAATTCCATATGTGTTAATTCATAGTTTTGATGCCTTCAGTGTGAATGTACAATTTTCATAGTCATGAAAATACATAAAAATCTTTAAATGAAAAGGTGTGTCCAAACTTTTGGTCTGTACTGTATATTTTATTTTTTTCCCAGATCATCTGTAAATGGTTATTTTTTGTATTATTATTTGTTATTTGTATATTTAGCTGTGTGCTTTTTATATTGTATAACTAAAGATCTGCTGGCCAAGCATGAAAAACTATATCTTCTACGCAATAAATCTTAAGTCCCTGTCTGGCCATCTGAATTGTTAAGAGATGAGTGATTTACATCCAGCTGTGGCACAAAGGTTTGTCAATTCTGTCATAGTTGTATGGTCTTATTATACATATTCCATTACATAGCACGTTCTTATCTATTTCGTTGTCATTATTCACATTTATTTGGCAAGCAGCACTCTCTCTTGGGGATTTCACACTATTTTTTGGAAGTTTGTGTACATCAAGCAATGCCCTTATTATATTGATGCAGTCTCACCATCTGGGAGTATGTGACAGGCAATATTAACCAAAATGCATAGCTTGTCACTGAGCATCGCATGTTAACGTGCCCCATGCTGCTGCTTTAAATAATAATGTTTTATAAGGACCTTTTTAACTATTTAGCTAAATGTGTATATAGGGAATTTGGAGCCTTGTACTAGAGCAATGATCTGACCACAATAAAGAAATCTTGAGAAATTTATCAACACAAAATCTTAGATCTGTCTGTCTCCTGTATTGGCTTTACCGGCATCTAAAGTCTACAGTAATTTGCCAACTCCTGAAAAGTAAAGTCTACGTGGGATTCAATTAATGATTGCTCGACAAGCATCCAACACATTTTATCGATGTATATAATAAGAAATGTTAATATTCATTTAAGACTTTTCCACATTGTAAGATAGAGACTTTTCATAAATTATTTTTCATAGTTTCATATATAGTTTTGCATTGTATAATTCTTTTTTTTGCCTCCATTTTGCCTAGGTAAACTGCTGTCATTACTTAGTAGGCCAAAGGGAAAACTACCATTGAGCTTCATTAGCATTCCAAGATTAAATTAGGTCCACCAGGCTCCTATTAATGACATTTTAAATGAGGAACTTGTTTTTTTCTACATGCTCCCCTGGTGATTTTCTACAATTTTTCAACTGTGATTTGTATTTTTGCTTATTTCAACTGTAGAATCTGTATATTATTAATCATCTTATATATTATATATTTCTGTGCAGGTTTATGCACTGTATATCAAGTATTTATGGAATACACTAACACCTCGTCACTGATTTCCAGATACTAATGAAGCTTATGTCTGTAACTTCTGTGGACTTCAATTGAGAGGGTAGCATTCAATTGGAACCCTGTTTTTTGGGTTAGGAGAATGTTCCAGTAGTGGGTGAGGGTTATGCGTCATACTGTTGCATCAGGAAGAATACTGTCAACCTGCCAGAAGCACTTCTAACAATCAGATTTTAAAATCTGGTGGACCCACAGTCAGGATTACCAGGTTTTGGATGTACTGATACATAATGACCAGAGGTTCTTGATTGGATTTAGATCCATGGGGCAGTGAATGACATGAATGCCTTTATTATCCATGAACTGTCTACACACTAAACATGTGGCCGGGCGTTTTCCCACACCAAGAGGAACCATGGACACACAAGACCAATGTAAGGTCAGAAAATTTCATCATGGGTCTTTGTGGCGCCCCTGAGGGTTCGGTCGCCACAGAATTATTGCATCTCATCCATAGATGTGGTCCCTCACTCTCAGGTAAGGAAGCAGTATGGCTCAGGACCCTAACACCTGTATTCACTACACCACATTTCTGGGGGACAGGGCGAGATTGCTCCTACGGGAGAGCACAGTCCCTGATCCCTGGCTGGAGTGGGGGGAACAACCTAGAGAGGGGGAACTATGTAGTGGATGGGGTGGAGGACGTAGATCCTGGGAGCACTTGAGTAGGAGGTATAAAAGTAAGGAACCATCTTGGTTCAGGGTGGAGTTGGTTCAAGAGAGTCAGTCAGTCAGTGTGTGGAGTTCCAGTCAGACAGACTGAGGAGAAGTCAGGGAGCAGAGGCTCTGCACGAGCTCTGCTCCGGAGGCGGGCCTAGCACTGAGGCCTGAGCCTGAGAGAGAGGAGAGGGAGCAGGACGGCTCCAGGAATGAGTGAAGGGACCCTAGGGGTATGGGCCATGCAGAATGCCACCTGTACGCCCGTTGCTACCAGGAGGTAGAGGGGTCAGGCCAGAACAGGGAACCGGATCCCTCAACTAGTAGAGAAACCACAAAGGCTCACCTAGAAACCGGAGGCTGCAGCATTTCAAGTACTGCAGGCCACAAGTCCACACCAATAGCACTAAGAAGGTAGCCACATAGGACCCAGGGGACGGAACATACATCGCCCGCCAAGGCCCGAGGGTACCGGATAGAAGTGGCACTGGGTGTGAGGTGCAGGAAGAAGCCAGAGGAAGGTACATAGAAAGGGGTCCTGATAAGTGCTCTGGAAATACCTGAGGGTGGACTGAACCCCTCACTGCGTACGCACAGCACGACGGGGGAAGATTGCTTGGTACCTGTAATCTGAACTACAACAACAGTGAGTAAAGACCCTGGGACTGCACTATCTTGTCTCTGTGTTTCTTGCAGTTGTGCAGCACTCACAGCACTAGAACACCCTGCACAATCACCACCATCATCCATACACTCTTCCTGTGGGGAGTCACATCACCTTGCTGCACATACCATCAGCTTCAGTGGACTGCTCCGCAGCGGCAGTTCCCAATAACCGCATCCCACAGGTGGCATAGTCGGACTATTTAAAACAGATACACATAGACTACCCTGGTTTGACCGCCCTGGGTCACGGACCGGGTCGCCGCCACGGTGACTACAACCCCCAGCATCTACAGGCCCGGCTCCGGGTATCCCCCGCACGGCCCTGGGGGCGCGTCAACTTTGGCACAGTCGGCAGGATATGCAACCAACCCGTTATCACCGGGTATCGCGCGCCTAGAGACTGTTTCACTGTACTGAAAGTGGCACCCGCCCCAGAAGAACGGGCGCCATTATGTGCATGCTAAAAGACGACAAGAAACCACCTCCCATCGTGGGCCAGGTCCCAGAATGGAGCCAGAAGCGGAGCCCGCCCCAAACAGCACTGGTCATGTATGCAAGTGTGTCCATCAAGGTGGGGCGGCTGACCCTGAAGGTGACCGACAGCAGGCTGCCATGGGACCGCCGAAAATTGCCCTGGGACAGCCCCCAGCAGGGGAGGGGAGAGAGGAAAACTAGCAGACAGGGTGTGGTCTGGATCAGTCTAGACAGACCGCACCCGGTGGAGAAGATGGAGGACGGCAGTACCGTAGCCCCAGCCAGCGGCCTGCTGCAGCCTGCAGCACCCTACACCCTGGAGGAGCTCGTGGCAAAGCTGCCCCAGGAGGACTCAGAGTTCCTCTGCTCCGGGATGGAAGACCTGGGCCGAGGATGGAGAAGGCCCAGCGTGACGCCATCGCCGGGTGGAAGCGGGAGATGGAGCAGAGGATGGCGGACCGGCAGCAGAGGACGCTGCCCAGTACCGGCAGTACCCCAGCCGTCGCGGATCCCGACCAGCGCCAGGAGGTAACGCGTGATGCAGGAGCGGCCGCGGGAGCAGGTAAGAGGAGTCTCCCTGTTCCGGGCACTTCCAGCGTCGACCTGCTCCTGGGCCCCCTGGTGGAGCCACTGATCTCGGTCACTGCCAGCACCGGCCTGTTCCTGATCCCGCAGCAAGCCCCGCAGCCAAGTCCTCTGACCCCGGGTGCTACTACCACCAGCCCGCGCCCAAGCCCAAGATCAAGCCCTCCAGCCCCGGGCACTACTACCACCAGCCCGCGCCCAGGCCCAAAGCCGCGCGCTCTGACCCCGGGCGTCATCAGCAGCGGCCCTCTCCAGGCCCCGCCGCAAGGCCTACAAGCCCCAGGCGCATCCGCTCAGCATGCTCCCCAGATCCTGGAAGCATCCAGCCAGCTTCTGGCCCCCTACAGGAGCCGTCTTCCCCACCAGCCGAGTGGATGTACCGCCTCCGCCGGTGGGACTGGTCCGCGGAGGTAGAAGACCAGTGCCCCTCACTCCTGCCCGCCTCGCAGCTGGCCGACATCTCCCAAATACCGGAGGAGGAGGCCCAGTTTGAGTGGGACCCTGCTGGGGAGGATCTGATGGGGTTCTCCCAGGAGACTAGGGCAGCCGCAGCCCGCCGCAAGGAGTTCTGCCGCCAGCAGCTGGTCCAATTTGAAAAATAACGCAGCTCACGGCGCATGCGGTGGGAGAGATTGGAGGCCCAGAATATGCAGGAGAAAACTCGGGCCCGTCAGTCCCACAAAGCCACCCACGGTCCCAGGGAAGAAGGGACTGTAGTTAAATTTAACTTAGAGGCCGAATGGGGATTCATCCGGGACCCGCAGACGGACATTGATCTGTTCGTCAGCAGGAGGGACGTGGAGTCCCACCTAAAAGCAGGTCACCCTGATAGGGACCTCTACCCCGGAGACATCTTGACCTATACCCGTCACAAAGGAGTCAGAGGCTGGTATGCCTTAAATGTCCACAAGGTGGAAGAAGAGCACGGCTTCTACCAGTATGAAGCTGAAGACCCGGATGGGTCAGCTTACCATGAACTAGAGCCTCCCCAGAGGGAGCAATACTACTAAGGACTGCCAGTAGTAACCAGTACCCATGCAGAATGGACACTGCAGGTTCACCGTTTGTGTTTTCACCCGTTTGCCTAGTTACCCGTGACGGGTCCAAAGACTGACCGGCTGAGGACTGGGAGCAGGCGCTTCTTGTAAATAGTTGCACCTTTTGAGGTGCCCCTTATTGGTTTTATAAGAACTACAACGAGTGACCTCAGAACAAAAACCCGTTGGAGGTGGCCGAAGACGAGGTCCAGCATCTGGATCGTCTAAGCCCTGCAGCCACCCCAGGGCCTCCGTTGAGGGTTTGGGATGGGTCCCTCATATTCGTGTTCACAAGTTGCACCTTATTGAAAAATGGACGCCTGGTTGCAGACATTGCTGTGACCGGTTGATAAAAGTTTACTTGAAGATTTTATGTGAAAATTGTTTTTTATATGACAAAATGCCAAAGTGTGAAGAATGTTTATATGAGAAAATGTTTTATATGCAAAAGAAATGTTTTATATATGAGAAGAGAGTTTTATAATGGTTGTATAGCGTAACCAGTAACGTTGAAAGAAGTATGCCTCCCATAAAGGGAAGAAATGTTGTTTATGATCTTATATGCGGACGAGTCCTAAAATTTTGCAAGTCTTTAAAATTTGTCTTTTACTCTGTTTCAGCCCGCGGACGTGCTGTGTTTTACCAGGGGGGTGTGTGGCGCCCCTGAGGGTTCGGTTGCCACAGAGTTATTGCATCTCATCCAGAGATGTGGTCCCTCACTCTCAGGTAAGGAAGGAGTATGGCTCAGGACCCTAACACCTGCATTCACTACACCACATTTCCGGGGGACAGGGCGAGATTGCTCCTATGGGAGAGCACAGTCCCTGATCCCTGGCTGGAGTGGGGGGAACCACCTAGAGAGGGGGAACTATGTAGTGGATGGGGTGGAGGATGTAGATCCTGGGAGCACTTGAGTAGGAGGTATAAAAGTAAGGAACCATCTTGGTTCAGGGTGGAGTTGGTTCAAGAGAGTCAGTCAGTCAGTGTGTGGAGTTCCAGTCAGACAGACTGAGGAGAAGTCAGGGAGCAGAGGCTCTGCACGAGCTCTGCTCCGGAGGCGGGCCTAGCACTGAGGCCTGAGCCTGAGAGAGAGGAGAGGGAGCAGGACGGCTCCAGGAATGAGTGAAGGGACCCTAGGGGTACGGGCCGTGCAGAAGGCCACCTGTACGCCCGTTGCTACCAGGAGGTAGAGGGGTCAGGCCAGAACAGGGAACCGGATCCCTCAACTAGTAGAGAAACCACAAAGGCTCAGCTAGAAACCGGAGGCTGCAGCATTTCAAGTACTGCAGGCCACAAGTCCACACCAGTAGCACTAAGAAGGTAGCCACAAAGGACCCAGGGGACGGAACATACATCGCCCGCCAAGACCCGAGGGTACCGGATAGAAGTGGCGCTGGGTGTGAGGTGCAGGAAGAAGCCAGAGGAAGGTACACAGAGCGGGGTCCTGATAAGTGCTCTGGAAATACCTGAGGGTGGACTGAACCCCTCACTGAGTACTCACAGCACGACGGGGGAAGATTGCTTGGTACCTGTAATCTGAACTACAACAACAGTGAGTAAAGACCCTGGGACTGCACTATCTTGTCTCTGTGTTCCTTGCAGCGCCAGCACTCACAGCACTAGAACGCCCTGCACAATCACCACCATCATCCATACACGCTGCCCTGAAGCTCCACTCTTCCTGTGGGGAGTCACATCACCTTGCTGCACACACCATCAGCTTCAGTGGACTGCTCCGCAGCGGCGGTTCCCAATAACCGCATCCCACAGGTGGCGTAGTCGAACTATTTAAAACAGATACACATAGACTACCCTGGTTTGACTGCCCTGGGTCATGGACCCGGTCGCCGCCACGGTGACTACAACCCCCAGCATCTACAGGCCTGGCTCCGGGCATCCCCCGCACGGCCCATGGGGCGCGTCATCTTATTCACCATAGTCTGTCTATGTAGAGGTTTGCACCTCTTCCAAGACCATCAGTGATCCACCATCCAACTGATCTTGCTGGATGATGTGGCAAGCTAGATAACATTCACCATTGCATCTCTAGATTTTCACATCTGTCAAATGTGGTCAGAAGAGATGAGCAGATCAATCCACGGAGGAACAAATTTAAGTCGAATTTCCTGAAATTCATGGCTTTGCTTGAATTCAAACATATTGAGATTTGATACGCGGTTCGTAAAAAAAAAAAACTCCCCCATCACAATTTTCCACACTGCTGAAGCATCAGAGAGCAGGCTAGTGTCATTTTATGTGACCGCGTGGGTCTCCTCATAGTGCCCTGTAGCTATGACATCTAGTGGATTATCACACCCTTGTACGATGGTGGTCAGTACCTGGGACATCATAGATCAATGGTTCCCAGTGGAGCATTGTTTGTTCAGCAGAGTCATTTTACATCTCCAGAGTCACTGGATAAGTTTGTCTCTTCTGTAGAGTGTAAGCTTTTATGGTCAGCAGGGTCCTCATTCTCTGCTCCCTCACATGTATTTTCACACACAATTACAAGCTTTAAAGTTTTGATATTCCCGCAAACTTATTTGCAGCTAAGCGACTTCTGGGTGAAAATTCGGTGAAGCCGGCAAATTTGCATTTAAAAAAAAATTCTAATTTCTAGTGCTCAGTGTAAACCTGTTCTCATCTGTAAAGAGAACGCGGCACAAATGGGAACCTGACAATTCTGGCAAATGGCAATTAAGCTGTGCTGGACTGTGAACTTAGGTCTCATTACAAATGATAGGTTCCCATGTCACCCTCATGAATTCTGTTTCTGAGAGACTGGTTAAAAATATGCATACTTGAAGCAGCTGGATCCCATTATTCAATGATCAGGCAATGCTCCTCCTGATCATCTTCATACAAAAGAGCAGATACCAATCCTGCTGTTGGGTTGATGACTTTCTGCATCCCCATCGGGTTCTCCTCATATAAAGGCCCATGTCCTGGAATCTGCACCAAGCTCTTGAGATTGTGCTGTAGATACAGCAAAATTTCTTGCGACGGCACATATGGATGTACCATCCTAGGGAAGTTGGACTACCTATACAACCTGAATAGGCAGTAGGCACCGCCTCATGCTACCAGTAGTGACAAGGGCACTAGCAAAACAAATCTATGAAGAATCAATCAGGAATGATAAAGACAAAGTATTTGTCTATGACCACAACCTGCAAAACCAGGTTCTCTTTTAGGGAATTTGAAGGAATTAGATATATGCCCTAAAGCTCAAGGCAAGCGGAAGAGAAAGATTGTGCTAAGTTCACTATATTAACAGAGTATATTGTTACTGGCCTAACAAACAGCAAGGTAGTACGCTCACCTTGAACCGTTCTTTCCCAGATGGGCACAATTCCAATGCAAACATTGCACTAGAAAGTGCATATAAAGCGATTCAAGCCACTCTTGTCCAACATGGAGGACCATCCTATATGATCATCAGTGTGCATATAGTAGCAATCGATATGGTGAAATACTGTGTCATGGCAATGCTCAATAGAGTTGAACAATTAAGTTATTTAATCAGGAAATCTTGATTATTCTTAATGTCCATGCTAGGCATTTTGGCTTCGATAATAGCAGCTTCATCAGTCTCTCCCGTGCGACTGTTGTCACCTTCATTTGCATCAAAGCAGATGAAATTGATTCATAATTGCTTACTCTTCCTAACTGGACAGATTGATATCCTTGAAGTTTAACTTGACTATTATACTGTGATATTTGAGTATTCCCTTGAGTTTTTTTGAGCTGTGTGTATCTAATCTCTCCCATGTCAGGTCCCAGTGTATGGAAAGAGCTCAAGTCAAGACAAGAGCAGAGGCCATTCTATACAAGGTGGGTGTTGGCTGTGTTATACAGCTAGCTCCTGCCCTTAACTGTAGTGAATAAAGCTGCCTCAGTTTAACCTCTTACATGCCATGGTCTTTAGGGACTACATCATCTAATGGTTAGACAAAAATACAAAAATTGTGGAATGCTGTGGGGTAGTCGTGGTTTACTAACACATACAGGGCTTCATAAGAGATTGTTAAATGTACAATACCCTTCAATTTAGAAGTGGTTACAGGTTCAGGTTCCCTAGTGGACTGAAAAAAATGTAAACAAAAAGTTTAAGAATGTTATTAAATTATTAAAAATAAACCTTAAAGTGTAAATTACCAAACCAACTTCCCATTCTACAAATAATAAAATTAATAAAATAAAATAAATAGACTAATTTGGTATCCCTGTGTCTGTAAAAGTCCAGAGTTTAAGAATATAACATATTTAACCCATACACCATACACTTAAAAAAAATGACATCTTTCGCTCATTTCGTCTTCCTCCAAAAAATGAAAAAATATGATAAAAAAAAATGTCCATGTACCCCAAAATTTAAAAAGCCCTCATACCGCTTTATTGACGGAAAAATAAAAAAAAATATAGATCTCAAATTAAGATAACAAAGCAAATAGATTTTTTTGTTTATAAAAGCAGAAAAACTTAAAAAGGCTCTAAAAATGTCTTACTGCCATAATCATACCAACCACAGAAAAAAAAGTTACTAGGTCATTGAGAATTGAAGGTTTTCTTTCACAATCCAACACATAAAAAATTGTTTTTGTAGAATATATGATAAATTAAAGGGTGGCTTTCAAATCTACACGTTGTCCCTAAAATAAAGCCCTTGTATGGCTGTGTCAAAAGAAAAAGAAAAAAGTGGTTCTTAGAATGAGAGGATGAAATAAACAAAATAAAAGACAAATGAAAATAAACAAAAAATAAAGCGAAAAAAAAAAGGAAAATCTGCAACATCAAACATTTCCTATTAGCTGTTTCCTGTATATTGTGTGGTAGATTGCCTCACTCGGCTGCACATAGAGGTAAACACAGGAACACTGTCTCTTTAAATCTTCCTTTGTGGTTTATTAAGGGAACAGCATAAACCACAGCAATGTTAGTAAAAACAAACTCGGCCTTCCCGGACTAACAGGAAAAACAAAACTTAACGTTTGTCACTGTCTTTGTTGCTCTGGGTATTCACCCGCTTCAGGAACAAACAACCCAAGGTTTAGCTTTCCTTCACATGACAAAACAGCTCCAGAGCTAGTGCCTCCAGACCCACCCCACACAAATGCTCTAAAAGGCTGGAAATTTATCCTCTCACCTCCTCCATCTCTACAGGATTAACCCCTCATCACTTTGTGTGCTGGAACATTTTTCATATGTTTATATTACTGGAGCTAACAATCTCAGTGCTACATATCTCCTCTTCAGTGACTTTGTCACAATGGATAGGTACGGACATGAACCGAGTGTCATGAACCGAGTGCCTTCAATGAAGGAAGCGAAGAATTGTATAAAACACTAAATATGTGTATATCTCGACTGAAAGAGCTGACATCTAGGTTCATCTATGGGATATGTAATGCAGGGACATGGATAACGGAGGATACTGCATGCCATTCCATTTAGCTGCCTTCAAAAAATGCAAAAATATGTAAAGAAGTGAAAAAGTAGGACAACTCAGGCTATAAAATGAGAATTACTGATATTGGTTATTGCGTGCAAAGATGTTTTAGGACGACATTTTTTCTGTTTGATCCTTGATATGGTAAACATCGAAATCTCCGCAAGGGAAAGACTTCACACTGACACCGCCTTTTATGCCACATTCACACATTCAGTATTTGGTCAGTATTTTACATCAGTACTTAATAGGACGCACCATCTGACTACTTGCCTCAAATAAAATACTTCTGTATACGCCGACCTCTATCAATAACAGGTAAATCTATACCTATTTGCATCTGCCACTCTCTATATAGTCACTGTATACCGACCTAATATCATCTTTTACAGGGAATCATCCATCCTTGGACCCCCTCCTGATTCTACTACCCCCTGTGGATATCCATGGATGGAAATTTTGAATTTCTACTTTTAAGAATTAGTTGTTTTTAGGAAACCTCAATAAATAGAATTTTAACAAGTTCATATGTCTCTCTCTTATTATTCAGTTGTCCTGACCAAATACTGAATGTGTGAACATGGCCTTAAGGTGTAACTCCACTTTCAGGTGACATCTTATTTTAAGTTGTGGTTTGTGTGTTTGTGTACATGAGCAATAACACAATTTTTGGCCATTAACGTGTATTGTTATTTCTGCAGATTCTAATCACTAGAAACCTCAGCAGTATCTCCTTATTTGCTCTCTCTTTCTGTCTCCAGCATCTCCCATTCCCCTCTCCATAGATTCCTATAAGCACCAGGTGTAATTTCATTCCTAACTAAAGAGAGAACAGTAGACAGACTTCGACAGTCTTTGAGAGTGAATGATTAGTTCATTTTGTGAAGAAGTGAGTGATAAGAGGAGAAAGAAGCATTTTCTAAAAATGAGATATATTACAAAGTTTCTTATCTTCACTTGAACTGGTGAAAAAAATGAAAAGTGAAATTACGTATACAAAGTTTACTGCAACCTCAGAGATCTGAACTGTTTAATCAGAAATATCTACAATATAAAAAGCATTGATTTATATAGTATAAAATTACATAAAACGCAATAATCACATTGACGTTAATAATGAAAGTGAATTGATAAGAGATATCAGTTAATAGAAAAAACACACCTACACAACCTCTGATTCAGCAGAACAAACACCTCTCCCTTGTGAACCGGGTGCTTTGCTTGAAAACAGAGTCCTGGCAGTGGCACATCATATAAAAGAATATAGCATGCGCTCAGCAGTAGATTAAAATTTCTTCTTTATTTCATCTCTTTAAAACAGCAAGGCAGGGAGTCAGTGGAACATTTAATAGACGACGGCTGTTTCGAGCATATAAGCGCTTCAACAGGTCACTGTACGGAGTCAATTTTGACCTAAATGACCAAGCTAAATTTTACAATTTTAACCAGTGTCACTTTTTGTGGTAACTCTTCAACGGATCCCCCTGATTCTGAGAATGTTTTTTCATGATATATTGTACTTCTTGATAGTGGTAAAATTTGTTCCATATGACTAGCATTTATTTGTGAAAAAAATGAAAATTTGGCGTAAATTTGAAAAAATTCACAATTTTCAAACTTTTAATTTTTATGGCCTTAAAACAAAATAGTTAATGAATAGCAAAAAAAATTTACTTTAGATCCAAATTTTTTATTTTTACAAGGGTAAAAAGAGAAACTGGATCACAAAATTTGTTGCGCAATTTATCCTGAGCACGCCGATACCCCAAATGTGGGTGAAAACTACTGTTTGGGCGCACGGCAGAGCTCGGAAGGGAAGGAACGCCATTTGACTTTTTGAATGCAGAAGTGTCTGGAATCGAGAGTGGACGCCATGTTACGTTTGGAGAGCCCCTGATGTGTCTAAACAGTGGAAAACCCCCACAAGTGGCCTTTGAAAACGACACCTCTCAACTCAAGGATTTTATCCAGGGGTATAGTAATCATTTTGAACCCACAGGTACAACACAGAATTTGATAACATTAGGTCGTCATATTGAATACGTCATCACAATTGTTGAGCGCAAGTGCTTGCTACTCCGTTTGCATCGGGTGCTCGGGTATGCACCATGTATGCACCAGGTGCTCGAGTGGCATGCTCAAGTGCTCGCACCACATGTTTCAAGGCCGCGACCAATCAGCAGAGCAGCGTTTAAATTTGCCGCCCAAAGTCAAAAAATTCAGTCCTGATCATGTTCTCCAGGGTTACAGCTACCCCCAGTAGGTGAGACCCCGGAGATTTTCTGACTCTGCGGGGCGCTATACCCTTATTTAAAAAGGCAATGAGGGACTAAGCAGCTGCCGTTTTAATGCATATCTGCGGTTGTTAAGGCATTAATGTGTTTTTATCAAGCCTGTCTGTTTATATTTGAAGAAAGATAATTTGTTATTATAAATGAGTGCTTCTCCTTTTTTCGAATTCTGTAGCATAGGGAACTGTAAATGTTCCTGTAAAAGATTAATAGCTGCTGAGTAAAAAAACAGATTGCATACGGACAGCACACAGATGACAAGTGAGAAATTAATTTCTCACCCATTCTTACCCATGTCTTCCCCTCTGGAATACCATACCAGCAGCCCCTGGGGAAGATATGAATGTTTAACCTGGTGATTCATGCAGTATGGTCTTTACTTAGATACATTACTTTACACTGCAATGTTACAATGTTGTATGTATCAACATATACTCAAGATTGCTATATTGATTAGTTAGTAATAGTTACCCATTGTGTATGTATTTTCAAATGAGTATAGCTGTATCATACGTATACTAGTATGTGCCAACACTATAGATGCACTAGCACTTTATAATATTTTCAGGTGATTTATTCCCCCTGCCCTTATAATTTATGTGGACCCCATCCCTTCAATACCTGAGTCTATCTACTATTTATCTTGTTCCTATATATGTATTTTACTAGATGGTGGCCCGATTCTAACGCATCGGGTATTCTATAATATGTATGCGGCCGACGGGGCGCAACCAGCAGAGCGGTGTTTAAATTTGGCGCCAAAATCGCTGATTGGTCGCGGCCGGCGACCGCGACCAATTAGCAAATCGGTGTTTAAATTTAGCGCCTATTTCGCTGATTGGTCACGGCCGGCGGTCACGACTAATCAGCAGAGCGGGGTTTAAATTTGGCGCTAATAATGCTGATTGGTCGCGGCCAGCGAACGTGACCGATCAGCAGAGCGGGGTTTAAATTTGGCGCCAATAATGCTAATTGGTTGCGGCCAGCGACCGCGACCAATCAGCAGAGCGTTGTTTAAATTTGGCGCCAAAATCGCTGATTGGTCGAGGCCGGCGGTCGCGACCAATCAGCAGAGCGGTGTTTAAATTTGGCGCCAAAATCGCTGATTGGTTGCGGCCAATCAGCAGAGTGGTGTTTAAATTTGGCGCAAATAATGCTGATTGGTCACGGTCACGACCAATCAGCAGAGCGGGGTTTAAATTTGGCGCCAAAATCGCTGATTGGTCGCGGCCATTCAGCAGAGCGGGGTTTAAATTTGGCGCCAATACTGCTGATTGGTCGCGGCCGGCGACTGCGACCAATGACCAGAGCGGTGTTTAAATTTGCCGCCAATACTGCTGATTGGTCGCGGCCGGCGACCGCAACCAATCAGCAGAGTGGTATTTAAATTTGGCGCCAATAATGCTTATTGGTCGCGGCCGGCGGCTGCGGCCAATCAGCGACCGGTGTTACTGAGAACGGGGAGTGGCGTTGATGTGCGGGTACTTTCGGTGTGAGTAGCCGGGAGATGAACGGCTAGCGCCAGTCATCTCCCGGCTGCATCGCCGCTGACTTCCATGCGGCTACCGTCGGGAGATCAGCGGCTAGTGCCGCTGATCTCCCGACGGTGGCCTGCGTGTTTAAAATCCGGCGCCAATTTGCGGCCGTGCTGCGGCAGTCGCTGATTGATCGCAGCTGGCTGGGCGTGACCAATCACAGAAGTGGGTTTTAAATTTTGCAGCAACATCGGTGATTAGTCGCGGCCGCGACCAATCAGCACAGCGGTGTTTAAATTTGGCGCCATGATCGCTGATTGGTCGTGGGCAGCGGCCGCGACCAATCCGCACAGCGGTATTTAAACTTGGCGCCAATATCGCTGATTGGTCGCTGCAGCGACCAATCAGCGAACCGTGTTAGTGAGTACTGGAGAGTGAGTTTAAATTTGGCACCCAAATCGCTGATGGGTCGCGGGCGGCGGCCACGACCAATCAGCAGAGCAGCGTTTAAATTTGCCACCCATATCGCTGATTGGTCGCGGCTGGCGGCTGCGACCAATCAGCGTCGTATTAGTGAGGACCGGGGAGCGGCGCTGCCTGTGCGGGTACTTCCGCTGCGAGCAGCTGGGAGATGAGCGGCTGCTCGCAGCAGAAGCATCCCGACCGGCGGCGCCGCTCCCCGGTCCTCTGTTCACACTTGCCGTCGGGAGATCAGCGGGCCAAGCCACTGATCTCCCGACGTTAGCCGCATGGAGGTCAGTGGCGCCGCCGGTCGAGGTAGTTCTGCTGCTAGCGCCGCTTATCTCCCGGCTGCATCGCCGCTGACCTCCGTGCGGCAGATGAGCCGCTAACGGCCGCCATATTTTTTCTGAAATCCCGCGTCGCTGATTGGCCGCGGCCGGACCAATGAGTGACGCGGGATTTCCTGGACAGACAGCGTCCGGACCAATGAGCGACACGGGATTTCCTGGACAGACAGACAGACAGAAAGACAGACAGACAGACAGACAGACAGACGGGATAAGACAATTATATATATAGATGTGTTTGCCTAATTTTTGTTACGATTCAATAAAGATTAACATACTTTTGTTGGTGGACTATTTTGCTCCTTGTTCTCGATGTTATATTCCACGTTTGGAGTGTCCAGTTGATTTATATGGGCCCATTTTGACTTATTTCTGAACATATTATGTTTTATGTTCTGATGATACTGTTTTAATTAAAAACTTGTGCTAATTTTTGGAAAATGTTGCTTAGCAGCAGTAAATGACTGTGAACATTGTATGTGCTAGCCTTGGCTTTTTTTCACATTTTGAAATGTAGATCAACCATACTTTTCATCGCCAGTTGCCACAAGGTTGCAAAAGAGAGATATTTCATTTTGGAAAGCTTGTAAGCAGCCTGGGAGACAGCTGGGACTGATATATTGTGCGTGTCAGTTGGTCTATGATTGATTTTGTGTTATTTTTGTTTTGCTTGCTGTGAAACTTCTGACTGCTATTAGAGATGATTGCAACCGTCCTGAAATGGAGGCTTTGCTTGTAACAGAGCAGTTTGTTGATAAGATGTGGATAAAGTCTAAAATTCAATTGACGTTAGCCATTTCTCTTTTGCGGCTGCTTCTGCTCCATGTGACATGTCCAACAAAGAGAAGAATAGTCATGATCAAAAGATGGTACAGTATCAGTGAACTACATCCACCAGTAAGTGCTGCCACCGGTCAACATTAGACTTGCTTGATTATCAATGTGACATCTCTCTTTGGGCATCAAATGTATTGCCTCTATTTACCCGTCCACAAAGAGATGTGCCATATTCCCAAAACACAGTGGATGAACAAATAGATTTATATATGAACTATAAATGTCGTAGCATGGCTTGATTCAAGCCCCGTTTTTCAATATTTATGAAAATGTTGTTTGCAAAAAAAATGGCAGGGGAGCTTGATAAACTTTATACTCTTTCTTACACGTAAAAGAAAACAGGAGAAGTCAGCTCACCAACGATGAAAACACCTATGCCTCGAGGTGGAACAGCACACGGAGCCGCCAAGGCTGCAGCAGCAAGTAGAAAAAAGTAGATTCTCCATTGAAACATCCTCAGGTAAGTAAAACTTTAAGTTTATTTCACAAAAACATTAAAACCAGGAATGATAGCAAATAGCAGATCAGACTACAGAGAAATGGAGCCACGACCGACTAGTTTCGGCATACAGCCTTAATCATGGTCATAGAGAAATGGATACACAGTGGCATTACATACCCTCTTTATTCCGTTACTGGCATCCTATCAGATAACAGTGTAAATACTAAACTGGATAAAAAGTAAAAACCACATTAAAATGATATGAATGAAGCATAAGTTAATATGTAGATTTTCAGTTATATTGTAACTAGCTATTGAACCTGTTCTAGGCTCGGGTGGCAAGCATTTTTATTGGTATATGGTCCTCTATCTTGGTATATGCTCCCTCATCCTGGTCCCCATCCTGATATATGCTCCCCCATCCTGGTCCCCCATCCTGGTATGTGCTCCCCCATCCTGGTATATGCTCCCCCATCCTGGTATATGCTCCCCAATCCTGGTCCCCCATCCTGGTATATGCTCCCCCATCCTGGTATATGCTCCCCAGTCCTGGTCCCCCATCCTGGTACATCCTCCCCCATCCTGGTCCATGCTCTCCCATCCTGGTATATGCTCCCCCCATCCTGGTATATGCTCCCCCATCCTGGTATATGCTCCCCAATCCTGGTCCCCCATCCTGGTATATGCTCCCCCATCCTGAAACATGCTCCCCCATCATGGTATATGCTACCCCCCATCCTGGTATATGTGCCGCAATACTGGTATATGCTCCCCCATCCTTGTATATGCTCCCCATCCATCCATCCATAAAAAAAAACCACTCCTACTCACCTTTCCACAGCTCCCCTGCACTATTTAAATAAAATGGTGCCGAATCAGCGTTTGCATATACCGCACTATCTGGTGCCATTTTGTTGGTGACACTGATCTCAGGAGATTCCGGAGGAGGAGTATGGTGCCGGAATCAGCGCCTGTGCATAGCGCGATATCCGGAGCCATTTTATTGAAGACAAATGTGCAGTGTCTTCAACAAAATGGCGTCAGAGAAAGCGCACGCGCATACCGTGCTGTCCGGCGCCATTTTGTTAAAGACACTGTGAAAATTTGTCTTCAATAAAATGGTGCTGGGTATAGCGCTATGCGCTGGGTATCGCGCTATGCACAGGCGCTGATTCCGTTGCCACACTCCTCCCCCGGCCTCTCTAGAGATTACGGTATGTGGTCATGGCGCGGGACAGTATGTGCTTATGGCACAGGACATCACGGTATACGCTCAGCACCTATGCATACCGTGATCTCTGGCACCACACTCCTCCTCCCTGTCTGGGATGTGGATGTGTCTTTCTGTCTGCGGCCACACTGCACAGGTGCAGTGCACTGGTACAGTCTGTAGAGCAACGGTGGTGAACTCAGGCACTCAGACCCCTCTCTGTGGGCATGCACGCCAGGCCCGCCGCACGCACGCCACTGATTTCTCATGTTCAAATGTATTTGCGTCTTTTAGACACAAATACATTTGAACACTGCTATGCCGAGACTGAGGCAGAGGAGCGTATGTCAGCCCAGGGTCCGACGTGCCGCAGTGTGATAACGGCATCAAGCTACTGACCTCATCACACCGCTGCCTGCGCCGGGGCCGCAATGCAGAGGAACAGACAGAGCACGGGCACTGGTAAGAGCTCCAGGAGGAGCTGAACATTAAATGCATCATTGTGGATGGATCTAGTTTTGCTAGAGGCAGTGTGTGGGGATGGGGAACTGCTTTATTCAGTGGGGCAGTTTGTGTGTATATGTATTTTCCAGAGGGGCAGTGTATGTGTGTGAGTGTGTATTTTGCTGAAGAACAGTGTGTGTGTGTTTATATGTCTGCAGAGGGGCAGTGTGTATGTGTATATACACACGTGGTCAAAATTGTTGGTACCCCTCGTTTAATAAAAGAAAAACCCACAATGGTCACATCAGGGGCGGACACAGACTGTAGTGGGCCCCTGTGCAAGAAATTTTTGGGGGCCCCCCCCTGCCCTTCATAAGGCAACAAAGTTATGTAAACATAACCCCCCCATGTGCATCTCTCACCCCCCCATGTGCAGCTCTCATCCCCCCCATGTGCAGCTCACCCCCCCGTGCATCTCTCATCCCCCCCATGTGCATCTCTCATCCCCCCCGTGCATCTCTCATCCCCCCATGTGCAGCTCACCCCCCGTGCATCTCTCATCCCCCCCGTGCATCTCTCATCCCACCCCGTGCATCTCTCATCCCCCCCGTGCATCTCTCACCCCCCGTGCATCTCTCATCCCCCCCATGTGCATCTCTCATCCCCCCATGTGCATCTCTCATCCCCCCATGTAAATCTCTCATCCCCCCATGTGCATCTCTCATCCCCCCCATGTGCATCTCTCATCCCCCCCATGTGCATCTCTCACCCCCCCCTGTGCATCTCTCATCCCCCCCATGTGCATCTCTCATCCCCCCATGTGCATCTCTCATCCCCCCATGTGCATCTCTCACCCCCCCATGTGTATCTCTCATCCCCCTGTGCATCTCTCATCCCCCTGTGCATCTCTCATCCCCCTGTGCATCTCTCATCCCCCCCGTGCATCTCTCATCCCCCCCGTGCATCTCTGATTCCCCCCACTCCTAGTTAATTAATTGTATTTAAAAAAATAAAACTTGTTATACTTACCCCCATGCGATCCCTGCAGAATCCTGGCGCTCGTCCACGTCGCTGCCACCAGGTTCTCCTGACGTTCGGCCATGTGACGGCGCCACATGCATTGCCAGCAGGTTTTGTATTGGCCCAAAGATTTTTAAAGCCGCCACCACGATAAGGTAGACTCTTCTGGCCGGGCCCTACTCTAACCTATTAAAATTTTCTTAAAATATCCAATACTCTTTTTAGATATATTTTTATTTAGTTTTCTTTAAGGGAATGTGTCATATACATTTTTTTTAAAATGACCAATAATACCACATACAGGGAATACCGCCACACCATGACCAGACCACATATTACCACAACATAGTGACCGAATAATGCCACACAGAAGGGAGAAAAACTGCCACACCATGACCAGACCACATATTACCACCACATTACTAATATTACCACCACATTACTAATATTACCATATGTGTCATTATACACGGGAGCTCTATACATGGTATGTATAATGTAAGTGTCCAGGTAATCTAGTGATCACCAGTGACATTATACACAGGAGCTCTGTATATAGTGTCAGTGTACAGGTAATACAGTGATCACCAGTGACATTATACACAGGAGCTCTGTATATAGTGTACAGGTAATACAGTGATCACCAGTGACATTATACACAGGAGCTCTGTATATAGTGTACAGGTAATACAGTGATCACCAGTGACAATATACACAGGAGCCCGGTACATAGTATATAGCGTAAGTGTACATGTAATACACTGACTCACTGGTGACGTCTCTAGGTGAAGTCCTTCAGCTACGCTTTTCTCCTTCATCCAGCACAGACCGCCATCACATCTTCCAGCCAGGACTCGTCTCTGCATAAAATAACACAGTTATCTAGAGCACATTCCCCAACTTCTACATTACGCAGCTGAATACAGACGTGCATCCAAAATCAATATATGGTTAGTTATTATACAACCTACCATTCCAAATATAAATTGTAATCCACCACGGTGCCCCCATTAACTGTAAATAGGCACTTAATATATAATTTAATTAGAACCTCTACTCTTTCCGCCAATTTGTTACCAGTTACACTCCTGCATCCGCAACGCCCCCTACTCTATACTTCCTGCTCCCCGCATTCATTATTTACATGCACCCCCTGCCCCAATTCATTATATCATGTCCGTGCTCTCCCCACCCCATCATCATTTACTCTCCCCCACCCCACATTCATTATGTGCAGCTCATTATCCCCCTACTCCCAATTCCCCCATGTGCAGCTCATTTTCTCCCAATTCCCCCATGTGCAGCTCTCATCCCCCCCATGTGCAGCTCTCAAACCCCCCCATGTGCAGCTCTCAAACCCCCCATGTGCAGCTCTCACCCCCCCAAGTGCAGCTCTCACCCCTCCATGTGCAGCTCTCACCCCCCCATGTGCAGCTCTCATCTCCCCCCATGTGCACATCTCTCATCCCCCCATGTGCACATCTCTCATCCCCCTCCCCTACATGTGCACCTCTCTCATCCCCCCATGTGCACATCTCTCATCCCCCCATGTGCACATCTCTCATCCCCCCCATGTGCACATCTCTCATCCCCCCCATGTGCACATCTCTCATCCCCCCTCATGTGCACATCTCTCACCCCCCATGTGCACATCTCTCATCCCACCCCCACATGTACACATCTCTCATCCCCCTCCCCCACATGTGCACATCTCTCATCCCCCTCCCCCACATGTGCACATCTCTCATCCCCCTCCCCCACATGTGCACATCTCTCATCCCCCTCCCCCACATGTGCACATCTCTCATCCCCCTCCCCCACATGTGCACCTCTCTCATCCCCCTCCACCACATGTGCACCTCTCTCATCCCCCTCCACCACATGTGCACCTCTCTCATCCCCCTCCACCACATGTGCATCTCTCATCCCTCCCTACCACATGTGCATCTCTCATCCCCCCCATCACATGTGCATCTCTCATCCCCCCATCACATGTGCATCTCTCACCCCCCGCACATGTGCATCTCTCATCCCCCCCACATGTGCATCTCTCATCCCCCCCACATGTGCATCTCTCATCCCCCCCCACATGTGCATCTCTCACCCCCCCACATGTGCATCTCTCATCTCCCCCCCCACATGTCCATCTCTCATCTCCCCCCCACATGTGCATCTCTCATCTCCCCCCCACATGTGCATCTCTCATCTCCCCCCCACACATGTGCATCTCTCATCTCCCCCCCACAAATCTGCATCTCTCATCTCCCCTCCCACACATGTGCATCTCTCATCTCCCCCCCACATGTGCATCTCTCACCCCCCCTCCATGTGCATCTCTCACCCCCCCACATGTGCATCTCTCACCCCCCCACATGTGCATCTCTCACCCCCCCACATGTGCATCTCTCACCCCCCCACATGTGCATCTCTCATCTCCCTCCCACATGTGCATCTCTCATCTCCCCCCATGTGCATCTCTCATCTCCCCCCCATGTGCATCTCTCATCTCCCCCCATGTGCATCTCTCATCTCCCCCCCATGTGCATCTCTCATCTCCCCCCCATGTGCATCTCTCATCCCCCCCCCCACATGTGCATCTCTCATCTCCCCCCCCCACATGTGCATCTCTCATCTCCCCCCCCACATGTGCATCTCTCATCTCCCCCCCATGTGCATCTCTCATCCCCCCCATGTGCATCTCTCATCTCCCCCCCCACATGTGCATCTCTCATCTCCCCCCCCCACATGTGCATCTCTCATCCCCCCCCATGTGCATCTCTCATCTCCCCCCATGTGCATCTCTCATCTCCCCCCCATGTGCATCTCTCATCCCCCCCATGCGCATCTCTCATCTCCCCCCCCACATGTGCATATCTCATCTCCCCCCCCCACATGTGCATCTCTCATCTCCCCCCCATGTGCATCTCTCATCTCCCCCCCATGTGCATCTCTCATCTCCCCCCCATGTGCATCTCTCATCTCCCCCCATGTGCATCTCTCATCCCCCCCATGTGCATCTCTCATCTCCCCCCCCACATGTGCATCTCTCATCTCCCCCCCCCACATGTGCATCTCTCACCCCCCCCACATGTGCATCTCTCATCTCCCCCCACTCCTAGTTAATTGTATTTAAAAAAAAATAAAACTTGTTATACTTACCCCCATGCGATCCCTGCAGAATCCTGGCGCTCGTCCAAATCGCTGACACCAGGTTCTCCTAACTTCCGGCCATGTGACGGCGCCGTCACATGACCGGAAGTCAGGGGAATCATGAAGGCGCTGCCGCAGCAGCGCAGTGCTGAGATGTCCCGGACCCGGCGCTTAGCATGGGGCCGGGGGCCCCATGAGGAGAGAGACGCACAAGAGGGGGACCCCCAACGGGGCTCCGAGGGGGCCCCTACCGGCTGGGCCCCATACTGGAGTCAGGGCAGTCATGCACTGATGGCGGCCCTGCTGGAGGCTGGAGGGGCCCCCTCTCCCTAGGGGCCCCCATTCAATGAACGGACTGCATGGGCGGTAGTTCCGCCCCTGGGTCACATAATATGTGCAACTGTAGTCACAGGAACATCAAGCTGCTTGGAGATGGTCTTATAACCTTTACCTTTAACATGCTTGTCTATAATTTTCTTTCTAATCTCCTGAGACAACTCTTTCCTTTGCTTCCCCTGGTCCATGTTGAGTGTGGTACCCACCATGTCACCAAACAGCACAGCGAGTATCTGTAGCCCTATATACAGGCCAACTGACTAATTACAAGATTGTAGACAACTGTGATGCTAATTAGTGGACACAACTTGATTTAACTAACATGTCCCTTTTGTCACATTATTTTCAAGGGTACAATCATTTCTGTCCAGGCCTATTTCATGAGTTAAATTTTTTTTAAAATTCTGTGGAAGCAGGGTTGAAAAGCAATGACTGACTTTCATTTGTTCATTTTCATAGATTTTTAATTTATTATTACTTTTGTCAGATTCAAGTTATTTCTGTGACCATTGTGGGTTTTTCTTTCATTAAACGAGGGGTACCAACAATTTTGACCACGTGTGTATATATACTAGCTATTGAACCCGTTCTATGCCCGGGTGGCGAGCATTTTTATTGGTATATGGTCTCCCATCCTATTATGTGCTACCCCCATTCTGTGCCCCCATCCTGTTATGTGTTGCCCCCATCCTGTTATGTGCAGCCCCCATCCTGTTATGTGCTCCCACCATCCTGTTATGTGCTCCCACCATCCTGGTATTTGTGCTGCCCCCACCCTGGTATTTGTGCTGCCCCCATCCTAGTATTTGTGCTGCCCCCATCCTGGTATTTGTGCTGCCCCCAACCTGGTAGTTTGTGCTGCCCCCATCCTGATATTTGTGTTGCCCCCATCCTGGTATTTGTGCTGCCCCCATCCTGTTATGTGCTGCCCCTATCTTGTGCCCCCATCCTGTTACATGCTGCCACTATTTTGTGCCCCCATCCTGCGCCCCATCCTGTTACATGCTGCCCCTATCTTGCGCCCCTTCCTGTTACGTGCTGCCCCAATCTTGTGCCCCCATCCTGCGTTCCCATCCTGTTACGTGCTGCCCCTATCTTGTGCTCCCATCCTGCCCCCCATCCTGTTACGGGCTGTCCCTATCTTGTGCCCCCACCCTGCTCCCGAATCCTGTTACGTGCTGCCCCCATCCTGCTCCCCGATTCTCTTATGTGCGCCCCTCTTCCTACTTCCCAATCCTGTTATGTGCGCCCCCATCCCGTTATGTGCACCCCCATCCTGCTTCTAAATCCTGTTATGTGCACCCCCCATCCTGCTTCCCAATCCTGTGCGCCCCCCATAAAAGCCACTGATATATGTGAACAACTAATGGAGAAATTGCAACTGTATGAAAAATTGGTTTATTATCGTACTATAAATGAGCATACAAATCGTAACCTTCAAATGTATGAAAATAATTTAATGGAAACAAAAACTAAAAAACTACGGAGAGATATGTTTGAAATCGCATCTGATAAAAAATCTAAAAATAATTCTAAAACTAATATGATTAATAATAAGAATACCTTACAACTAGTGTTGAGCATTCCGATACTGAAATATCAGGTATCGGCCGATATTCGCGGTATCGGAATTCCGATACTTAATTCCGATACTTTTAGAATATCGTATACCGGAATCGGAAGTTCCCATAATGCAATGAGCCAGTTTCATTTTATTCAGCCAATGAGGATCCTAAGAAGTGTGGGCACATCCTGTTAGGCATGTAGGCATGTTAACAAATGGCATGGCTGTGATTGGCTGCTGAAATGATGTCATGATGCACTATAAAAGCCGCCGCCGCCATTTTGAGCTCACTCTGCTGTGAATTCAGTTAGGGATAGGACGCTGTTGTTCTGAGGGACAGTTTTAGCTACCTATTTGCTCTATTCTGCTTTACCCAAGCTACTTTATAAATCGCTGTGCCTTGCAGCGCTAGTGCACAGTTCTCTGTGCTGTTCACCGCTGTCTGCAAGGTCTCTGTGTGTGAGTGCAGCTCACGCTGTAGTGTGTGCTTCAGCCACTTCTGGTTGTAGTGCGCTCAGTGTGCGTCACTGCCTCATACATTGTCCTTTTTTGCTAATTGATAATTTTTCCTGATATCTCCTATTAGTGTGGTGGTTCCATCCGTATTCAGCTAAATTGGTTCCAAACACACTATATAGGAGTAGATAGAGAATTTTTTTTGTCTTGCAGCGCTAGTGCACAGTGCACTGCATCTGCACTGTTCACCGCTGTCTGCAAGGTCTGTGTGTGTGAGTGCAGCTCACGCTGTAGTGTGTGCTTCAGCCACGTCTGGTTGTAGTGCGCTCAGCATGCATCACTGCCTCATACATTATCCTTTTTTGCTAATTGATAATTTTTCCTGATATCTCTTATTAGTGTGGTGGTTCCATCCGTATTCAGCTACATTGGTTCCAAACACACTATATAGGAGTAGATAGAGGAGCCTTTCTGCAGCATTGTGCCCTGCCGCCCCAGCCAGATTAGTATTAGCCTATTTTTTGTAGCCTCATCTATTGCATTGTAGGTTACCTTCCTACATTGTAATAGCTACAAAAAGTTTGTGATACTATTGGTATTACATCTTTGGGCACATCCAGTGTCTTTTTGTGACAAAAAAAACCTAAATAAAGTTCACCAAACACTCCACTTTACAGTTGTGTAGGCCACATTAGCTCATATTAAAGTCTAGTCCACACTTTATAAAATTAGTGTTTCTTATACCTGTTAGCAGCTGTTCAGGAATAAGCACACTAAGCCCTTAGTACTTTTCTGCCTATCTTTATCAGTCTACCAAGATGAAGAAGGCAGGGAGTAAGGCATGTGGTCATGGTCGTGGGCGTGGGCGTCGAGTTTCTGCAGGGAGAGGACGTGAGGATTCTGTGCCTGCAGGGAGAGAATGTGGGGATTCTGTGCCTGCTGCGGGCACCAGTGACTCAGCATCCCACAGTTTTACCAGGGAACAGTCCTTTATGCGCAGCTTTGTAGGAGCTAGCCGTACCCCACTGCTGTGGGAGGACCAAATTGAAGCCGTTGTCGGATGGATGGCAGCTAACGCATCGACTTCAATTAGTTCCAGATCCTCTCAGGTCCTGAGCACTGAAGAGCACCCATCTGTCTCTTCACCACCTGCCAAATTGCCCAGGCAGTCAAAGAGCCCTGGACAGGAGCCATCTCTACTTCTGTTCTCTAAATCTCTTGGCTTGGAAAGAGGGGGCCAGCCAAGCAGAATTCGAGAATTTGAAGAAGAGGTAGTATGCAGTGATCCGCAACCATTTTGTCTCTCTGAATCTGAAGAGGCGGGTGGGCCAGTGCCTATGGTCAGCAGCACACCTCAGTACACATCTGATGATGAGACTCAGGTGCCACTTTCTGGTACGTACTGTGCTGTCGAGACTACCCAGGAGAAGCAGTTGTTTGAAGAGGGTGGTGTAGATGATGAGGTCCTTGACCCATCGTGGCATGAGGGACAGGAAGGTGGTGGGAGCAGCTCTGAGGAAGAGATTCCCCGAATGGCCCAAAAAGGAGGGAGAGGGAGGGGGCAGACTTGGTTGCCTGTAGCCTCCACTTCGGCACCCATTAGGAGCATGGCTCTTCCAAAATCCAAAGCAGGCGCTCCCAAGACTTGCAGTGCCTGGTCTTTTTTTGACACAGTTGCAGATGACATTTGCTTTGTCAAATGCAAGGTCAAATGCAAGCTGTGTAATCAGAAGGTGAAAAGAGGGAAAAGTGTCAGCAACCTCAATACCACAAATATGTGGAAACATGTGCGGACCAAGCACGTGGTGGAGTTACAAAAACACACTGAGGACCTAGGCCAACCTACAGCGCCACCTACCACCTCTTCAGCTCGTGTTGTAGCCTCTTCCTCCAGCTCGCACACAGCTGGTTCGGCTTCCTCACAGGATCGCCATGGAAGAATCTCTGGCACTGTTGTACAGAGACACAGTGTAATTCCACCCACAGCACCACTACAGCTATCGTTAGCACAAGCATGGGAGAAAAGGCGCCCATACTCGGCAAACCACCCCCGAGCACAGGCTCTGAATACTGGCATTGCTAAACTACTGGCCCTTGAAATGCTATCATTCAGGCTGGTGGAGACTGACACCTTTCGTAACTTTATGGCATTGGCAGTCCCACAATACAACGTGCCCAGCCGCTTTTATTTCAGCAGGCAAGCAGTCCCTGCCCTGCAACAGCATGTTGAGGGAAAAATTAAACATGCGCTACAAAACGCCGTCAGTAGCAAGGTCCACCTGACCACCGATGCGTGGACCAGTAAGCATGGACAGGGACGATACCTTTCCCTCACTGCCCATTGGGTAAATGTTGTGGAGCCGGGTACAGATCTTGAGAGTGGCGCTGTACGTGTTCTGCCAACTCCAAGGATTGCAGGAATCCAGTCTGTACACATTGACTCCTCCTCATACTCCAGTTCCTCTGAATCAGCGCTGCAGGAGCCGTCACGGTCTACCTCCACATCGACCTGTGAACGGTTACCTGTTATGATGACCGATATGAGCACAGCCGTGGCCAAACGTCAACAGGCCGTATTAAAATTAATTTTTGGGGGGAATCGAAGCCACACAGTGCAAGAGCTCTGGAATGCCATCAATCAGCAGAGCGACGTGTGGTTTGTGCCAGCGAATCTCCAGCCAGGCATGGTAGTGTGTGACAATGGCCGAAATCTGGTGGCAGCTCTCGGCCTAGGCAACCTCACTCACATCCCATGTCTGGCACATGTGCTCAACTTGGTCATGCAGAGTTTTTTGAGGGACTATCCGGATCTTGATGCACTGCTTCACAAGGTCTGCATAGAGTGCGCTCACTTGCGGCGTTCCAGCAACGCAAGATCGAGCATTGCAGCTCTGCAGCGCCGATTACGTCTTCCGGAACATCGCATCATATGTGACCTACCCACCAGGTGGAATTCAACGTTACATATGCTGGAGAGGTTGTGTGAGCAGCAGGCAGCAGTAATGGAGTACCAGCTGCAGCAGGCGCAAACAAGTCGCAGTGCGCACCGTTCACACTTCACCACCACTGAGTGGGCCTCTATGAAGGACATTTGCCACGTTTTGCGTGCCTTCGATTATTCCACGCGGATGGCGAGTGCAGATGATGCACTAGTCAGCATGACTATCTCGCTTATCTGCCTGCTTGAAAAAACACTGCAAGCACTAAGGGATGAGGTTTTGGAAGAGGTGGAGGATGAGGAGTCACAAATGCCATCTGCTTCTCTACAGTCTGCGCAACGTGGTTCCTCACAAAAGCCTAGGCAGGGGACACTTTGTGAGGAGGATGAGGAGGAGTCAATGGAGGAGGAAGACATCTGTCCAGAGGAGGGAGGTACACAAATCTTTAGTAGTCAGTATTAGTGTTGAGTAGTGTTGAGCGATACCTTCCGATATCAGGAAATATTGTATCGGATTGGATCGGGCCGATACCCAAAAAGTATCGGATATCGCCGATTCCGATACCGGAAACCAATGCAAGTCAATGGGACACAAATATCGGAATGAAAATAAACCCTTTCTTTCCTTGTAGGTTAATTCTACATGAAGTAAAACAACTAAGAATAATGTAGAATGACATGAAAAGCCGGCAATTCATCAGCGGCATACACCGGTACCCGACAATTTACAACAGAAAGAATAGAGCTTCACACATAGATTAGGTAGATAGAAACATGTCAGTCACATATATATGAAGTACAGTGACAGTGTTGCTTACTGTACTTGTCATTTAGTGTAAAGGATTTATTAAAAAAAATATTAGTGTTTTCGTGCACCGTCTCTTTAAAAAAGCCGGCCGGCAATTCAGCATCTGTACCCGACAATTTATAACAGACAGAATAGAGCTTCACACATAGATTAGATAGATAGAAACATGTCAGTCACATATATAAGAAGTACAGTGACAGTGTTGCTTACAGAACTTGTCATTTAGTGTAAAGGATTTATTAAAAAAAATATTAGTGTTTTCGTGCACCGTCTCTTTAAAAAAGCCGGCTGGCAATTCAGCATCTGTACCCGACAATTTATAACAGACAGAATAGAGAATCACACATAGATTAGATAGATAGAAACATGTCAGTCACATATATATGAAGTACAGTGACAGTGTTGCTTACTGTACTTGTCATTTAGTGTAAAGGATTTATTAAAAAAAATATTAGTGTTTTCATGCACCGTCTCTTTAAAAAAGCCGGCCGGCAATTCAGCAGCGGTACCCGACAATTTATAACAGAAAGAATAGAGCTTCACACATAGATTAGATAGATAGAAACATGTCAGTCACATATATATGAAGTACAGTGACAGTGTTGCTTACTGTACTTGTCATTTAGTGTAAAGGATTTATTTAAAAAAATAATAGTGTTTTCATGCACCGTCTCTTTAAGAAAGCCGGCCGGCAATTCAGCATCTGTACCCGACAATTTAGAATAGAAGGAATAGAGAATCACACATAGATTAGATAGATAGAAACATGTCAGTCACATATATATGAAGTACAGTGACAGTGTTGATTACTGTACTTGTCATTTAGTGTTAAAATAAAGGATTTATTTAAAAAAAAATTGGCGTGGGGTTCCCCTTAATTTTAGGCTCTAGCGGAGGTTAAGTAGACAGCTGGGGCAAATGTTTGAAGCCTGGGAAGGGGGTAATACCCACGGAGCTTCCCAGGCTACTAATATCAGCCCCCAGCTGAATACCTAGCCTTTACTAGCTATTAAAATGGGGGAACCCCCCCAAAAAAATAACGTGGGGTCCCCCCTAATTTAATAGCTAGCACAGGCTAGGCAGACAGCTGGGGGCTGATATTAATAGCCCAGGAAGGGTGCCATGAATATTGGCCCCCTCCCAGGCTAGAAACACCAGCCGTCAGCCGCCCCAGAAATGGCGCATCCATAGGATGCGCCAATTCTGGCACTTAGCCTCGCTCTTCCACGCTGCCCTGGTGCGGTGGCAGGGGGTAATAGGGTTGGGGTTGATGTCAGCTTATAATGCCAGCTGACATCAAGCCCAGGTTAGTAATGGAGAGGCGTCTATAAGACACCCCCATTACTAACCCCATAGTCAAAGTTAAAAGAAAACACAAACACCCAGAGTAAAGTCCTTTAATTGAAATAAAGACACAATTCTTTATTGTTCTAAATTAAACCATACTTACCATCACGCCCATTCCAGCTGAAGCCAACGATCTCCTGCAATAAAAGAAAAATAATAAAGCAACCTCATCCTTACCTTTCGATGGTTCCCAGGACAGCTCCAGCTCTGCTACATCGAGATGACAGGCTGGACCGCAGCAGAAAGCTGCCATCCAGCCTGTCATCCCGCAGACACTGAGAAGCGCAGGCATGCTTGCGCTCCTCAGTGTCTCTCTGTGACGTCATCCAGATGAGCCGAGTTCATGTCCAATGAACTCAGCTCACCTCATGGACGTCACTGACAGCGTGGGAAAATTCTCCTGCACTCAGCGCTTCAGCGTGAGAATTCTCCCACGCTGTCAGTGACATACATGAGGTGAGGTCATGTCCAATGAACTCAGCTCACCTCATGCACGTCACTGACAGCGTGGGAAAATTCTCACGCTGAAGTGCTGAGTGCAGGAGAATTTTCCCACGCTGTCAGTGACGTACATGAGGTGAGCTGAGTTCATTGGACATGACCTCGGCTCATCTGGATGCCGTCACAGCCAGACACTGAGGAGTGGAAGTATGCCTGCGCTTCTCAGTGTCTGCGGGATGACAGGATGGATGGCAGCGTTCTGCTGCGGTCCAGCCTGTCATCTCGATGTAGCAGAGCTGAAGCTGTCGTGGGAGCCATGGAAAGGTAAGGATGATGTTGCTTTATTATTTTACTTTTATTGCAGGAGATCGTTGGCTTCAGCTGGAATGGGCGTGGTGGTAAGTATGGTTTAATTTAGAACAATAAAGAATTGTGTGTTTATTTCAATTAAAGGACTTTTTTCTGGGTGTTGTGTTTTTTTAAATACTTTACTAGAAATTCATGGTGGTCATGTCTAATATTGGCGTGACCCCATGAATTTTGGGCTTAGGGCCAGCTGATAATGCCAAGCTGGCCTTAACCCCTTTATTACCCAGTGAGCCACCGCACCAGGGCCCTGGATGAGTTGGGTACAGCGCCAGAAGATGGCGCTTCTATGAACGCGCCATTTTCTGGGGCGGCTGCGGACTGCAATTTGCAGCGGGGGTGGCCCAGAAAGCTTGGGTCTCCCTGCGCTGCGGATTCCAGCCCCCAGCTGCCTAGTTGTATCTGGCTGGGCACAAAAATAGGGCGAAGCCCCACGCATTTTTTTTTTAAATTAATTCATGAAATTCATGGAATAATTAAGAAAAAAAGGGCTTCCCTATATTGTTGTGTCCAACCAGGTACAAATAGGCAGCTGGTGGTTGGGGGCAGCCCATTCCTGCCTGCTGTACCTGGCTGGACACAAATATAGTGCGAAGCCCCACGTCAATTTTTTTTAAATTATTTCATGAAATAATTTTTTTAAAAAAGGGCTTCCCTATATTGTTGTGTCCGGCCAGGTACAAATAGGCAGCTGGTGGTTGGGGGCAGCCTGTTCCTGCCTGCTGTACCTGGCTGGACACAAATATAGGGCGAAGCCCCACGTCAATTTTTTTTAAAATAAATCCTTTATTTTAACACTAAATGACATTTGAGGAGTTAATAAAGATGCAGTCCCTAAATTATTATTTATTTTTTAATTAATTTTTCCCAAAACTTTTGACGTGGGCTTCGCCATATTTTTGTATGCCAGCCAGGTACAGCATCCAGCTTCTATGAACGCGCCATTTTCCGGGGTGGCTGCGGACTGCAATTTTCAGCGGGGGGGGGGGGGGGTGGCAGAAAGCTTGGGCCTCCCTGCGCTGCAGATTCCATCCCCCAGCTGCCTAGTTGTACCTGGCTGGACACAAAAATAGGGAGAAGCTTCACGTATTTTTTTTTTTTAATTATTTCATGAAATTCATGAAATAATTAAGAAAAAAAGGGCTTCCCTATATTGTTGTGTCCAACCAGGTACAAATAGGCAGCTGGTGGTTGGGGGCAGCCCCTTCCTGCCTGCTGTACCTGGCTGGACACAAATATAGTGCGAAGCCCCACGTCAATTTTTTTTAAATCATTTCAGGAAATTCATGAAATAATTTAAAAAAATTGATGTGGGGCTTCGCCCTATATTTGTGTCCAGTCAGGTACAGCAGGCAGGAACGGGCTGCCCCCAACCACCAGCTGCCTATTTGTACCTAGCCGGACACAACAATATAGGGAAGCCCTTTTTTTCTTAATTATTCCATGAATTTCATGAATTTAAAAAAAAAAAACGTTTAGCTTCGCCCTATTTTTGTGTCCAGCCAGGTACAACTAGGCAGCTGGGGGCTGGAATCCGCAGCGCAGGGAGGCCCAAGCTTTCTGGGCCCCACCCGCTGCAAATTGCAGTCCGCAGCCGCCCCGGAAAATGGCGCGTTCATAGAAGCGCCATCTTCTGGCGCTGTACCCAACTCATCCAGGGCCCTGGTGCGGTGGCTCACTGGGTAATAAAGGGGTTAAGGCCAGCTTGGCATTATCAGCTGGCCCTAAGCCCGAAATTCATGGGGTCACGCCAATATTAGACATGACCACCATGAATTTCTAGTAAAGTATTTAAAAAAAACACAAACACCCAGAAAAAAGTCCTTTAATTGAAATAAACACACAATTCTTTATTGTTCTAAATTAAACCATACTTACCATCACGCCCATTCCAGCTGAAGCCAACGATCTCCTGCAATAAAAGAAAAATAATAAAGCAACCTCATCCTTACCTTTCCATGGCTCCCACGACGGCTCCAGCTCTGCTACATCGAGATGACAGGCTGGACCGTAGCAGAACGCTGCCATCCAGCCTGTCATCCCGCAGACACTGAGAAGCGCAGGCATACTTCCACTCCTCAGTGTCTGGCTGTGACGGCATCCAGATGAGCCGACAATGAACTCGGCTCACCTCATGTACGTCACTGACAGCGTGGGAGAATTCTCCTGCACTCAGCGCTTCAGCGTGAGAATTTTCCCACGCTGTCAGTGACGTGCATGAGGTGAGGTCATGTCCAATGAACTCGGCGCACCTCATGTACGTCACTGACAGCGTGGGAGAATTCTCACGCTGAAGCGCTGAGTGCAGGAGAATTTTCCCACGCTGTCAGTGACGTGCATGAGGTGAGCTGAGTTCATTGGACATGACCTCGGCTCATCTGGATGACGTCACAGAGAGACACTGAGGAGCGCAAGCATGCCTGCGCTTCTCAGTGTCCGCGGGATGACAGGCTGGATGGCAGCGTTCTGCTGCGGTCCAGCCTGTCATCTCGATGTAGCAGAGCTGAAGCTGTCCTGGGAACCATGGAAAGGTAAGGATGAGGTTGCTTTATTATTTTACTTTTATTGCAGGAGATCGTTGGCTTCAGCTGGAATGGGCGTGGCGGTAAGTATGGTTTAATTTAGAACAATAAAGAATTGTGTCTTTATTTCAATTAAAGGACTTTTTTCTGGGTGTTTGTGTTTTTTTTAAATACTTTACTAGAAATTCATGGCGGTCATGTCTAATATTGGCGTGACCCCATGAATTTCGGGCTTAGGGCCAGCTGATAATGCCAAGCTGGCCTTAACCCCTTTATTACCCAGTGAGCCACCGCACCAGGGCCTTGGATGAGTTGGGTACAGCGCCAGAAGATGGCGCTTCTATGAACGCGCCATTTTCCGGGGCAGCTGCGGACTGCAATTTGCAGCGGGTGGGGCCCAGAAAGCTTGGGTCTCCCTGCGCTGCAGATTCCAGCCCCCAGCTGCCTAGTTGTACCTGGCTGGACACAAAAATAGGGCGAAGCGCCACACATTTTTTTTTTTAATTATTTCATGAAATTCATGGAATAATTAAGAAAAAAAGGGCTTCCCTATATTGTTGCGTCCGGCTAGGTACAAATAGGCAGCTGGTGGTTGGGGGCAGCCCGTTCCTGCCTGCTGTACCTGGCTGGACACAAATATAGGGCGAAGTCCCACATAATTTTTTTTTAATTATTTCATGAATTTCCTGAAATAATTAAAAAAAAATTGACGTGGGGCTTCACACTATATTTGTGTCCAGCCAGGTACAGCAGGCAGGAACGGGCTGCCCCCAACCACCAGCTGCCTATTTGTACCTAGCCGGACACAACAATATAGGGAAGCCCTTTTTTTCTTAATTATTCCATGAATTTCATGAAATAATTAAAAAAAAAAAAACGTGGAGCTTCTCCCTATTTTTGTGTCCAGCCAGGTACAACTAGGCAGCTGGGGGATGGAATCTGCAGCGCAGGGAGGCCCAAGTTTTCTGCCCCCCCCCCCCCGCTGAAAATTGCAGTCCGCGGCCGCCCCGGAAAATGGCGCGTTCATAGAAGCTGGATGCTGTACCTGGCTGGCATACAAAAATATGGCGAAGCCCACGTCAAAAGTTTTGGGAAAAATTTATTAAAAAATAAATAATAATTTAGGGACTGCATCTTTATTAAGTCCTCAAATGTCATTTAGTGTTAAAATAAAGGATTTATTTTAAAAAAAAATGGCGTGGGATCCCCCATAATTTTAGTCTCTAGCGGAGGTTAAGCAGACGGCTGGGGCAGATGTTTGAAGCCTGGGAAGGGGGTAAAACCCACGGAGCTTCCCAGGCTACTAATATCAGCCCCCAGCTGAATACCTAGCCTTTACTAGCTATTAAAATGGGGGACCCCCCCAAAAAAAATGACCTGGGGTCCCCCCTATTTTAATAGCTAGCAAAGGCTAGGCAGACAGCTGGGGGCTGATATTAATAGCTCAGGAAGGGTGCCATGAATATTGGCCCCCTCCCAGGCTAGAAACACCAGCCGTCAGCCGCCCCAGAAATGGCGCATCCATAGGATGCGCCAATTCTGGCACTTAGCCTCGCTCTTCCACGCTGCCCTGGTGCGGTGGCAGGGGGTAATAGTGGTGGGGTTCATGTCAGCGCCAGCTGCCATGAAGCCCAGGTTAGTAATGATGGCCGTCTATATGACACCCCCATTACTAACCTACAAAGTGTTAAAAAGAAAAAACACACTACACCCAGAAAAAAATAATTTATTTGAAATAAAACACACAATTTTATTTAATTCTTAGTTTACTAAAAATAATAGTTACCTGTCCACATTCCTGCGCTGATCTCCCATGCACAGCTGTCACATCTGGAGATGGTGACAGCTGTGCATGGCTGCTGTAAGCTCACGCTGCCGGGAACACGTCCGCTCCCGGCAGCGGGAGCCACTGACTGAGGTCACCGGAGTGCATTCAGGCAGCGCAGCTCCGGAGACCTCCTTTACGGCAGTGCTGTACCGTGGGAATTTCTCACGATACAGCAGTGCCGTAAAGGAGCTAACCGGAGCAGCGCTGCCTGAACTCCGGTGAACCCTTACGGCCCCGTCATTCTAGCGGCGGCAGCGGTTCAGAGCGGTCACATTCTATGTGGCTGCTCTGAACTGGAGATCTTCGTGGGACACTCGTGGACTACTACGGAGGGGTAAGGATAAGGTTGTGGTTTATTATTTTATATTTTATTACAGGAGAACGATGGCTTCGGGGAATTAGGTGTCTAGGTGAGTATAGGTGTAGTTTTTTATTTTTTACTTTATTTTAGGTGGCGATCGGCGGGGACAGGTAATGTATGAACTAATTTCTTTTAGGTAACCACTGGCCACCAATGACATGTATTTAACATTTATTGGGGACACAGTAGGGCAATGTAAATAGCAGGATCAGGCTGATGGGAACTACTGCTCCCATCGAGCTGATCCTGCTGGCACGAGTGGACGGGGGACAGACATAGGCCGATGGGAGTAGTAGTGTCACATCGGCCTATGTCTGCCTGCACGCACACACCCGCACACACACCGCACACACACACCCCGCACACATCGCACAGACACCCCGCACACACACCCCGCACACACACCCCGCACACACACACCCCGCACACACACACCCCGCACACACACACGCACACACACACACCCCGCACACACTAATCATGACGGGTCTGGGAGGTGAGGCTGACCTGTGCGGCCGTGGGAAAGTTCATGTGAGTTCATGCAGTCAAGCATGAACTCACATGAACCCTCTGAGGGCACCACGGCTACTTCAAATGAACAGCTGATCGGCATCACCTGATACCTCAGCTGTTCATTTGAAATAACCGGCGGGAAAGCGCAGCACAGAACGGGAAAGCCGGCGGTGAAGTCTTTTCACTGCCGGCTTCCCCGCCCGGGTCCTTCGCTCCTTGGTGCTGCGCTCCCCGCCCGGTCCTAACTTACGATCGGGATGGGAGGTGGCGAGGGGAGCGGAGGATCGGGGTGGGAGGCTGCGGGGAAGCAGTATGGGGCTGCGTGATTGTTTAAAAGCCGGCGGCTTTTTACCGCGCGCCGGCTTTTAAACAATCAGAATTCTCCCACGCTGGGATGGCATTCTGATGACAAGCTGGATCGCAGCTGAGCGCTGCCATCCAGCTTGTCATCCTTCACAGACACTGCAGAGCGCAGGCATTATGGGAACTTCCGATTCCGGTATTCAATATTATAAAAGTATCGGAATTAAGTATCGGAATTCCGATACAGTGAATATCGGCCGATACCCGATATTTCAGTATCGGAATGCTCAACACTAGTGTTGAGCGATACCTTCCGATATCAGGAAATATCGTATCGGATTGGATCGGGCCGATACCCAAAAAGTATCGGATATCGCCGATTCCGATACCGGAAACTAATGCAAGTCAATGGGACACAAATATCGGAATGAAAATAAACCCTTTCTTTCCTTGTAGGTTAATTCTACATGAAGTAAAACAACTAAGAATAATGTAGAATGACATGAAAAGCCGGCAATTCATCAGCGGCATACACCGGTACCCGACAATTTACAACAGAAAGAATAGAGCTTCACACATAGATTAGATAGATAGAAACATGTCAGTCACATATATATGAAGTACAGTGACAGTGTTGCTTACTGTACTTGTCATTTAGTGTAAAGGATTTATTAAAAAAAATATTAGTGTTTTCGTGCACCGTCTCTTTAAAAAAGCCTGCCGGCAATTCAGCATCTGTACCCGACAATTTATAACAGACAGAATAGAGCTTCACACATAGATTAGATAGATAGAAACATGTCAGTCACATATATATGAAGTACAGTGACAGTGCTGCTTACTGTACTTGTCATTTAGTGTAAAGGATTTATTTAAAAAAATAATAGTGTTTTCATGCACCGTCTCTTTAAGAAAGCCGGCCGGCAATTCAGCAGCGGTACCCGACAATTTATAACAGACAGAATAGAGCTTCACACATAGATTAGATAGATAGAAACATGTCAGTCACATATATATGAAGTACAGTGACAGTGTTGCTTACTGTACTTGTCATTTAGTGTTAAAATAAAGGATTTATTTAAAAAAAAATTGGCGTGGGGTTCCCCTTAATTTTAGGCTCTAGCGGAGGTTAAGCAGACAGCTGGGGCAAATGTTTGAAGCCTGGGAAGGGGGTAATACCCACGGAGCTTCCCAGGCTACTAATATCAGCCCCCAGCTGAACACCTAGCCTTTACTAGCTATTAAAATGGGAGAACCCCCCCAAAAAATGACGTGGGGTCCCCCCTAATTTAATAGCTAGCAAAGGCTAGGCAGACAGCTGGGGGCTGATATTAATAGCCCAGGAAGGGAGCCATGAATATTGGCCCCCTCCCAGGCTAGAAACACCAGCCGTCAGCCGCCCCAGAAATGGCGCATCCATAGGATGCGCCAATTCTGGCACTTAGCCTCGCTCTTCCACGCTGCCCTGGTGCGGTGGCAGGGGGTAATAGGGTTGGGGTTGATGTCAGCTTATAATGCCAGCTGACATCAAGCCCAGGTTAGTAATGGAGAGGCGTCTATAAGACACCCCCATTACTAACCCCATAGTCAAAGTTAAAAGAAAACACAAACACCCAGAATAAAGTCCTTTAATTGAAATAAAGACACAATTCTTTATTGTTCTAAATTAAACCATACTTACCATCACGCCCATTCCAGCTGAAGCCAACGATCTCCTGCAATAAAAGTAAAATAATAAAGCAACCTCATCCTTACCTTTCCATGGTTCCCACGACAGCTTCAGCTCTGCTACATCGAGATGACAGGCTGGACCGCAGCAGAATGCTGCCATCCAGCCTGTCATCCCGCAGACACTGAGAAGCGCAGGCATGCTTGCGCTCCTCAGTGTCTCTCTGTGACGTCATCCAGATGAGCCGAGTTCATGTCCATTGAACTCAGCTCACCTCATGGACGTCACTGACAGCGTGGGAAAATTCTCCTGCACTCAGCGCTTCAGCGTGAGAATTCTCCCACGCTGTCAGTGACATACATGAGGTGAGGTCATGTCCAATGAACTCAGCTCACCTCATGCACGTCACTGACAGCGTGGGAAAATTCTCACGCTGAAGTGCTGAGTGCAGGAGAATTTTCCCACGCTGTCAGTGACGTACATGAGGTGAGCTGAGTTCATTGGACATGACCTCGGCTCATCTGGATGCCGTCACAGCCAGACACTGAGGAGTGGAAGTATGCCTGCGCTTCTCAGTGTCTGCGGGATGACAGGATGGATGGCAGCGTTCTGCTGCGGTCCAGCCTGTCATCTCGATGTAGCAGAGCTGAAGCTGTCGTGGGAGCCATGGAAAGGTAAGGATGATGTTGCTTTATTATTTTACTTTTATTGCAGGAGATCGTTGGCTTCAGCTGGAATGGGCGTGATGGTAAGTATGGTTTAATTTAGAACAATAAAGAATTGTGTGTTTATTTCAATTAAAGGACTTTTTTCTGGGTGTTGTGTTTTTTTAAATACTTTACTAGAAATTCATGGTGGTCATGTCTAATATTGGCGTGACCCCATGAATTTCGGGCTTAGGGCCAGCTGATAATGCCAAGCTGGCCTTAACCCCTTTATTACCCAGTGAGCCACCGCACCAGGGCCCTGGATGAGTTGGGTACAGCGCCAGAAGATGGCGCTTCTATGAACGCGCCATTTTCTGGGGCGGCTGCGGACTGCAATTTGCAGCGGGGGTGGCCCAGAAAGCTTGGGTCTCCCTGCGCTGCGGATTCCAGCCCCCAGTTGCCTAGTTGTATCTGGCTGGGCACAAAAATAGGGCGAAGCCCCACGCATTTTTTTTTTAATTATTTCATGAAATTCATGGAATAATTAAGAAAAAAAGGGCTTCCCTATATTGTTGTGTCCAACCAGGTACAAATAGGCAGCTGGTGGTTGGGGGCAGCCCATTCCTGCCTGCTGTACCTGGCTGGACACAAATATAGTGCGAAGCCCCACGTCAATTTTTTTTTAATTATTTCATGAAATAATTTTTTTAAAAAAGGGCTTCCCTATATTGTTGTGTCCGGCCAGGTACAAATAGGCAGCTGGTGGTTGGGGGCAGCCTGTTCCTGCCTGCTGTACCTGGCTGGACACAAATATAGGGCGAAGCCCCACGTCAATTTTTTTTAAAATAAATCCTTTATTTTAACACTAAATGACATTTGAGGAGTTAATAAAGATGCAGTCCCTAAATTATTATTTATTTTTTAATTAATTTTTCCCAAAACTTTTGACGTGGGCTTCGCCATATTTTTGTATGCCAGCCAGGTACAGCATCCAGCTTCTATGAACGCGCCATTTTCCGGGGTGGCTGCGGACTGCAATTTTCAGCGGGGGGGTGGGGGCAGAAAGCTTGGGCCTCCCTGCGCTGCAGATTCCATCCCCCAGCTGCCTAGTTGTACCTGGCTGGACACAAAAATAGGGAGAAGCTTCACGTATTTATTTTTTTTAATTATTTCATGAAATTCATGAAATAATTAAGAAAAAAAGGGCTTCCCTATATTGTTGTGTCCAACCAGGTACAAATAGGCAGCTGGTGGTTGGGGGCAGCCCGTTCCTGCCTGCTGTACCTGGCTGGACACAAATATAGTGCGAAGCCCCACGTCAATTTTTTTTAAATCATTTCAGGAAATTCATGAAATAATTAAAAAAAATTGATGTGGGGCTTCGCCCTATATTTGTGTCCAGTCAGGTTCAGCAGGCAGGAACGGGCTGCCCCCAACCACCAGCTGCCTATTTGTACCTAGCCGGACACAACAATATAGGGAAGCCCTTTTTTTCTTAATTATTCCATGAATTTCATGAATTTAAAAAAAAAAAACGTGGAGCTTCGCCCTATTTTTGTGTCCAGCCAGGTACAACTAGGCAGCTGGGGGCTGGAATCTGCAGCGCAGGGAGGCCCAAGCTTTCTGGGCCCCACCCGCTGCAAATTGCAGTCCGCAGCCGCCCCGGAAAATGGCGCGTTCATAGAAGCGCCATCTTCTGGCGCTGTACCCAACTCATCCAGGGCCCTGGTGCGGTGGCTCACTGGGTAATAAAGGGGTTAAGGCCAGCTTGGCATTTTCAGCTGGCCCTAAGCCCGAAATTCATGGGGTCACGCCAATATTAGACATGACCACCATGAATTTCTAGTAAAGTATTTAAAAAAAACACAAACACCCAGAAAAAAGTCCTTTAATTGAAATAAACACACAATTCTTTATTGTTCTAAATTATACCATACTTACCATCACGCCCATTCCAGCTGAAGCCAACGATCTCCTGCAATAAAAGAAAAATAATAAAGCAACCTCATCCTTACCTTTCCATGGCTCCCACGACGGCTCCAGCTCTGCTACATCGAGATGACAGGCTGGACCGCAGCAGAACGCTGCCATCCAGCCTGTCATCCCGCAGACACTGAGAAGCGCAGGCATACTTTCACTCCTCAGTGTCTGGCTGTGACGGCATCCAGATGAGCCGACAATGAACTCGGCTCACCTCATGTACGTCACTGACAGCGTGGGAGAATTCTCCTGCACTCAGCGATTCAGCGTGAGAATTTTCCCACGCTGTCAGTGACGTGCATGAGGTGAGTTCATGTCCAATGAACTCGGCGCACCTCATGCACGTCACTGACAGCGTGGGAAAATTCTCACGCTGAAGCGCTGAGTGCAGGAGAATTTTCCCACGCTGTCAGTGACGTGCATGAGGTGAGCTGAGTTCATTGGACATGACCTCGGCTCATCTGGATGCCGTCACAGCGAGACACTGAGGAGCGCAAGCATGCCTGCGCTTCTCAGTGTCTGCGGGATGACAGGCTGGATGGCAGCGTTCTGCTGCGGTCCAGCCTGTTATCTCGATGTAGCAGAGCTGAAGCTGTCCTGGGAACCATGGAAAGGTAAGGATGAGGTTGCTTTATTATTTTACTTTTATTGCAGGAGATCTTTGTCTTCAGCTGGAATGGGCGTGACTGTAAGTATGGTTTAATTTAGAACAATAAAGAATTGTGTCTTTATTTCAATTAAAGGACTTTTTTCTGGGTGTTTGTGTTTTTTTTAAATACTTTACTAGAAATTCATGGTGGTCATGTCTAATATTGGCGTGACCCCATGAATTTCGGGCTTAGGGCCAGCTGATAATGCCAAGCTGGCCTTAACCCCTTTATTACCCAGTGAGCCACCGCACCAGGGCCCTGGATGAGTTGGGTACAGCGCCAGAAGATGGCGCTTCTATGAACGCGCCATTTTCCGGGGCGGCAGCGGACTGCAATTTGCAGCGGGTGGGGCCCAGAAAGCTTGGGCCTCCCTGCGCTGCGGATTCCAGCCCCCAGCTGCCTTGTTGTACCTGGCTGGACACAAAAATAGGGCGAAGCCCCACGTATTTTTTTTTTTAATTATTTCATGAAATTCATGGAATAATTAAGAAAAAAAGGGCTTCCCTATATTGTTGTGTCCGGCTAGGTACAAATAGGCAGCTGGTGGTTGGGGGCAGCCCGTTCCTGCCTGCTGTACCTGACTGGACACAAATATAGGGCGAAGCCCCACATAATTTTTTTTTAATTATTTCATGAATTTCCTGAAATAATTAAAAAAAAATTGACGTGGGGCTTTGCACTATATTTGGGTCCAGCCAGGTACAACTAGGCAGCTGGGGGATGGAATCTGCAGCGCAGGGAGGCCCAAGCTTTCTGCCCCCCGCTGAAAATTGCAGTCCGCAGCCGCCCCGGAAAATGGCGCGTTCATAGAAGCTGGATGCTGTACCTGGCTGGCATACAAAAATATGGCGAAGCCCACGTCAAAAGTTTTGGGAAAAATTAATTAAAAAATAAATAATAATTTAGGGACTGCATCTTTATTAACTCCTCAAATGTCATTTAGTGTTAAAATAATGGATTTATTTAAAAAAAAAATAGCGTGGGATCCCCCATAATTTTAGTCTCTAGCGGAGGTTAAGCAGACGGCTGGGGCAGATGTTTGAAGCCTGGGAAGGGGGTAAAACCCACGGAGCTTCCCAGGCTACTAATATCAGCCCCCAGCTGAATACCTAGCCTTTACTAGCTATTAAAATGGGGGACCCCCCCAAAAAAAATTACGTGGGGTCCCCCCTATTTTAATAGCTAGCAAAGGCTAGGCAGACAGCTGGGGGCTGATATTAATAGCCCAGGAAGGGTGCCATGAATATTGGCCCCCTCCCAGGCTAGAAACACCAGTCGTCAGCCGCCCCAGAAATGGCGCATCCATAGGATGCGCCAACTCTGGCACTTAGCCTCGCTCTTCCACGCTGCCCTGGTGCGGTGGCAGGGGGTAATAGTGGTGGGGTTCATGTCAGCGCCAGCTGCCATGAAGCCCAGGTTAGTAATGATGGGCGTCTATAAGACACCCCCATTACTAACCTACAAAGTGTTAAAAAGAAAAAACACACTACACCCAGAAAAAAATAATTTATTTGAAATAAAACACACAATTTTATTTAATTCTTAGTTTACTAAAAATAATAGTTACCTGTCCACGTTCCTGCGCTGATCTCCCATGCACAGCTGTCACATCTGGAGATGGTGACAGCTGTGCATGGCTGCTGTAAGCTCACGCTGCCGGGAACACGTCCGCTCCCGGCAGCGGGAGCCACTGACTGAGGTCACCGGAGTGCATTCAGGCAGCGCAGCTCCGGAGACCTCCTTTACGGCACTGCTGTACCATGGGAATTTCTCACGATACAGCAGGGCCGTAAAGGAGCTAACCGGAGCAGCGCTGCCTGAACTCCGGTGAACCCTTACGGCCCCGTCATTCTAGCGGCGGCAGCGGTTCAGAGCGGTCACATTCTATGTGGCTGCTCTGAACTGGAGATCTTCGTGGGACACTCGTGGACTGCTACGGAGGGGTAAGGATAAGGTTGTGGTTTATTATTTTATATTTTATTACAGGAGATCGATGGCTTCGGGGAATTAGGTGTCTAGGTGAGTATAGGTGTAGTTTTTTATTTTTTACTTTATTTTAGGTGGCGATCGGCGGGGACAGGTAATGTATGAACTAATTTCTTTTAGGTAACCACTGGCCACCAATGACATGTATTTAACATTTATTGGGGACACAGTAGGGCAATTTATATAGCAGGATCAGTCTGATGGGAACTACTGCTCCCATCGAGCTGATCCTGCTGGCACGAGTGGACGGGGGACAGACATAGGCCGATGGGAGTAGTAGTGTCACATCGGCCTATGTCTGCCTGCACGCACACACACCGCACACACCCGCACACATCGCACAGACACCGCGCACACCCGCACAAATATCGCACACACACCCCGCGCACACACACCCCGCGCACACACACCCCGCGCACACACACCCCTCACACACACCCCGCACACACACTAATCATGACGGGCTGATGGTCTGGGAGGTGAGGCTGACCTGTGCGGCCGTGGGAAAGTTCATGTGAGTTCATGCAGTCAAGCATGAACTCACATGAACCCTCTGAGGGCAACGCGGCGACTTCAAATGAACAGCTGATCGGCATCAGCTGATACCTCAGCTGTTCATTTGAAATAACCGGCGGGAAAGCGCAGCACAGAACGGGAAAGCCGGCGGTGAAGTCTTTTCACTGCCGGCTTCCCCGCCCGGGTCCTTCACTCCCCGCTCCTTGGAGCTGCGCTCCCCGCCCGGTCCTAACTTACGATCGGGATGGGAGGTGGCGAGGGGAGCGGAGGATCGGGGTGGGAGGCTGCGGGGAAGCAGTATGGGGCTGTGTGATTGTTTAAAAGCCGGCGGCTTTATACCGCCCGCCGGCTTTTAAACAATCAGGAGAATTCTCCCATGCTGGGATGGCATTCTGATGACAGGCTGGATCGCGCTGCCATCCAACTTGTCATCCTTCACAGACACTGCAGAGCGCAGGCATTATGGGAACTTCCGATTCCGGTATCCGATATTGTAAAAGTATCGGAATTAAGTATCGGAATTCCGATACCGCGAATATCGGCCGATACCCGATATTACAGTATCGGAATGCTCAACACTAGTCAGTATCTAGAGCGAGGGTGGGGTGATGCAGAGCAGGCAGGGATCACGCCTCAAGCAGGGGACAGTGTTTCTTGGCCAGTTGGCAGTCTGCAGCACATGGTTGATTTGATGCTGCAGTGCCTGAGAAACGACCGCCGCATCGCCCACATTCTGAACACGGCTGATTATTGGGTGTTCACCCTCCTAGATCCTCTCTACCGGGACAACTTACAAAGCCTCATAACACCGTTGAACCGGGAGCGTAAAATGCGGGAGTACCAAGACGCACTGGTGCATTCCATCATGTTCTCCATTCCAACCGAGAGCAGTGCTGCTAGTGCTTTACAAAGCAGCTCAGTGCGTCGAGGCAGTGGAGGAAGCTCTGCACAAAGCGGGAGCAGAAGCAGTGCCTCAGCACAAGGCAAGACCAGTATGGCCCGAATGTGGCAAAGTTTTGTGTCCCCGCCGCCACAAATGTCTACACCACCACAGACGGCTCCAGTCAGCAGGAGGCAACGTTTCCGTCAGATGGTGACAGACTACATGTCTTGCCCTCTCAGTGTACTCCCAGACAGCTCTTCTCCCTTCAAGTTTTGGGTCTGTAAGCTGGATACATGGCCAGAGCTTAGCCAGTATGCATTGGAGGTGCTAGCTTGCCCTGCTGCTAGTGTATTATCGGAACGCGTCTTTAGTGCCGCAGGTGGTGTACTTACAGACCGTCGCAGTTGCTGCTCAGAAGTGCCATCTGCACAGTCAACGCTTGCTCCAGGGTTACTGGGGTTCAGTAACGTCAGCTGATCCCCAGCTGTGCGTACGGCAATTTCTCCTGCTCTGTCCACATTCACACTACTACAGATTTTAAAGTTGCTCCAATTACACCTCTGGCTCCTCTGTTTTCAGTATTAGCCCTGAGCTCCAACACCGCCAGTTGGCGCTCAGAAGTGCTGTCTGCACAGTCAACACTTGCTGCCTTGTTATTGCGGTTCAGTAACGTCAGCTGTTCCCCTGCTGTGCGTACGGCAATTTCTCCTGCTCTGTCCACACTCACACTACTACAGATTTTAAAGTTGCTCCAATTACACCTCTGGCTCCTCTGTTTTCAGTATTATTCCTGAGCTCCAACACTGCCAGTTGGCGCTCAGAAGTGCTGTCTGCACAGTCAACACTTGCTGCCGTGTTATTGGGGTTCAGTAACGTCAGCTGTTCCCCTGCTGTGCGTACTGCAATTTCTCCTGCTCTGTCCACATTCACACTACTACAGATTTTAAACTTGCTCCAATTACACCTCTGGCTCCTCTGTTTTCAGTATTATCCCTGAGCTCCAACACCGTCAGTTGGCGCTCAGAAGTGCTGTCTGCACAGTCAACACTTGCTGCCGTGTTATTGGGGTTCAGTAACGTCAGCTGTTCCCCTGCTGTGCGTACGGCAATTTCTCCTGCTCTGTCCACATTCACACTACTACAGATTTTAAACTTGCTCCAATTACACCTCTGGCTCCTCTGTTTTCAGTATTATCCCAGAGCTTCAACACCGCCAGTGTTATGATCTGTTACAAGCACTAAGGAAAGAAAGGAGATCTGTCCCTACAATAGAACTAAGCTAGATCCCTACGATGTAACGGGGAACCTGATCCTGCGATCAGACCCACTAAAGTCCTCGGCTAGTCTGTACGAAGACCTATAGATGCAAGGGAAGGATCCCTACAAGAACTAGGGACTGGGATAAAGTTGGACACCTCCTAGCAGAAATTGTAGCAGTAAAAGACAAACACACAACATAGAACATAAAAGGTCTGAAGACCTAGCTAAACTGACAGAGAAAGGTAACTAAGCACCAGGCTAGCTTAAGAGTAGAAATTACAAAGAAGTCCAGCAAGGCCAGGAGGGTGGAGCAGGACTAAATAGGCAAAAAAGGTCATGTGACCAGCAAGATAGAAAAAACCTAACAGGAGACTTCTAACAGTACCCCCTCTTCTATGAGGATCCTCCGGATCCCCTAGGCCCAGGCTTATCAGGAAACCTCTTGTGAAACGCTTTGACAAGTCTGGAAGCAGAAACATCATCCGCCCTCACCTGTGAGTTATCCTCGGGTCCGAAACCCTTCCAAGCGACGAGATACTGCAAACTCCCTCTATACCGTCTAGAATTTAGGATGCGGGAAATTTCGTATTCCCCGTCCTCCACCACCGGAGGAACAGTGGCAGAGGCGTCTCCATCCGACACATAAGCTCTTTTCAACAGAGAAACATGAAACACCGGATTAATCTTCCAGGAGGTAGGAACCTCCAACCTAACAGCAGATTGGTTAACTACCTGAAGCACCTTAAAGGGCCCTACAAACTTGGGACCCAATTTTTTAGAAGGAATCCTCAACCGCAGATTCTTAGAGGACAACCAAACCATGTCACCAATAGCAAACAAAACCTCTTGCCGTTTCCTATCAAAGTACCTCTTAGATTTTTTGTTAGCCTCCTGAAGATTACCATGTACATCCATCCAACCTCTCTCCAAATCACCGGAAAAACTCTCCTCCTCAGGCACAGCCGATACCAATTTGGAGAATGATCCAAAAGACGGATGTCTCCCAGAACAACAAAAAAAAGGCGAACAACCAGCAGAAGAGGATGTATGGTTGTTAAGAGCAAACTCAGCAAGTGGCAGAAACTCAGACCACCCCTCCTGATTGTCTGCCACAAAACAATGCAAGAACTGCTCAACATCCTGATTCTTCCTTTCTGTCTGGCCATTAGACTCAGGATGATATCCGGATGAAAACGACAAATGAACTCCCAACCTGTCACAAAAAGCACGCCAAAAACGAGCCACGAACTGAGGTCCCCTGTCCGAAACAATGTCAGTAGGAACGCCATGTAGTCTGACAATTTCCTTGACAAAGGCCTTAGCGAGTGTCTTAGCGCAGGGCAGTTTGATGAAAGGAACCAAGTGACACATCTTGCTAAAACGGTCCACGACCACCCAGATGACCGTGAAACCCTCAGAGGGGGGAAGGTCAGTAATAAAGTCCATAGCCAGATGTGTCCAAGGTGCACTAGGAACCTCCAGAGGGCAAAGCAACCCCGCTGCAGGAGTATGTGAAGACTTAGATCTAGCACACACCGTACATTGACGCACCCACTTAATGACTTCCTTTTGCCATCCAGGCCACCAAAAACTGCGACCCACAAGTCTCTTGGTCTCAGAAATTCCTGGATGACCTGCCAATCGAGACTCATGACACTCGACAAACAAATCTCTCCTAAAGGTCCTAGGCACAAACAACCTCCCATGGGGAGTGTTAGATGGGGCATTCTCCTGTGCTTTAAGAATCTCATCTTCCAAAACAGAGTCCAAAGCAGCAATCACAACACCTTCTTGTAAAATGCTCTCCTCCTCCTCAGCACCGACCATGGGAGAAAAGCTGCGAGACAAAGCATCAGCTTTAACATTCTTGGTACCCGGGATGTAAGTAAGGGAAAAATTAAACCGCGAGAAAAAAAGTGCCCACCTAGCCTGACGGGCATTCAAGAGCTTGGCAGCATCAAGATAGATCAGATTTTTATGATCAGTGAAAACCTGAATGGGAAATTCAGCACCTTCCAAGAGATGACGCCAGTGTTCAAATGCGAGTTTAATAGCCAGCAATTCCCGATTACCAATATCGTAATTAAGTTCAGTCTCAGAAAATTTTTTTGAAAAAAAGGCACAGGAATGTACTCCATCCTTGTTTTTCTGAGACAACACCGCACCGACCCCTACCGAAGAAGCATCAACCTCAACCAAAAACGGCTTAGTCACATCAGGCTGCATAAGGATGGGAGCAGAGCTGAACCTCTCCTTTAGAAACACAAAAGCTTCAATGGCCTCAGTAGTCCACTGAACCGCATTAGCACCTTTCCTGGTGAGATCCGTCAGTGGTTTGACAATAATAGAAAAATTTTGAATGAATTTTCTGTAATAATTGGCGAAACCCAAAAACCTCTGTATCGATTTCAAACCAATAGGCCTAGGCCATTTCTGCACAGCTTGAACTTTCACCGGGTCCATCTCAAAGCCCTCGCTGGAGATAATGTTGCCCAAAAAACTAATTCTCTGTACAGCGAACTCACATTTCTCCAGCTTAGCAAAAAGCGAATTGTCAATCAATAACTGCAATACCTCACGTACGCTCCGCCAACGAGACTCCAGATCCGGTGAATAAATCAAAATGTCATCCAAATACACAACCACATTTTTGACGATCAAAGGTCTAAGGATGTCACTAATAAGATTCTGAAAAAATGCTGGAGCATTGGTAAGACCAAAAGGCATAACCAGATTCTCAAAATGACCCACAGGAGTGTTAAAAGCAGTCTTCCATTGATCACCCTCCTTCATGCGCAACAAATTGTATGCCCCCCGGAGATCAATTTTAGAGAACCACTTGGCCCCCACTAACTGGTTAAACAAATCAGGAATCAATGGCAGTGGGTAAGGAATGCGTACAGTAATTTTATTAATCTCATGAAAATCCAGACAAGGACGTAAACCGCCGTCCTTTTTTTACCAAAAAAAAATCCAACAGCCACAGGAGACTTGGAAGGCCTAATGTGACCAGCGGCCAAGCTTGTCTGTATGTATTCCTCCAAAGACTTTCTCTCAGGAATAGTAAGATTAAATTAACGACTTTTAGGAAGAGTCGCTCCAGGGACAAATTCAATGGTACAATCATAGTCTCTATGGGGAGGCAGAATTTGTGACTCCTCTTCAGAAAAAACTCTCCAAAAATCCTGAATAGGTACAGGTAATTCCCCTTTTTCCACCGCAGCAATACGTCCGTTACAACACTTGTCATAACACTTAGGGCTCCAGGACTTAATTTCATTGGTAGACCAATCCAGTACAGGATTGTGCAGTTTTAACCAGGGCAACCCCAAAACTACTGGAGAAGGCAAATTATTTAATACTACCAAATCCAAATTCTCTTGGTGAAGACCATTAATAATGAGGGGAAATTCACAGACCTTGTGAGTAACACTCTTCAAGGGAGAGCCATCGACAGAAACCACAGCAATAAGGGATGACAAAGGTTTGGGTTTTAATTTAAGTTTTTCCAAGAATCCCCCATCAATCACATTCAGAGTAGAACCACAATCCACAAATACCCGAAATTCAATTAATTCTTCCTGAGCAGCAGTAGTAGCAGAAAGAAATACACCCTTAGTATTTAAACAAGCTATACGGGCGTAACTAACCTTTTTTTTTTCTTTGTTCATACGAAGCACACAGTTCTTAATAAAATGGTCAGATTTCCCGCAATAAATGCACAAACCTTCAGAAGACCTGCGGTCTTTTTCCTGAGAGCGGGGTGCCATAGCCCCAATCTCCATCGGCTCTCCAATGTCAGTACAGACCCTCTCAAGACTCGGAGCTGACATGGCAGATGATTTACTCTCATTAACCCTTGCACGCAGTCTCCTGTCCACCCGTATAGCTAATTGCATTGCCTCCTGAAAGTTTCCAGGTGTGGGATAAGCAATCAGAAAATCCTTAACGCTTTCACCTAGCCCCGCAAGAAACAAACTTTTCAAAGCTGAATCGTTCCACCCCACCTGGGCAGACCACCGACGGAAGTAAGAACAATATTTTTACACATTACCTGATCCCTGTCTCAAACGTCTCAATTCAGTCTCAGCTGATGAGACACGATCGGGATCATCATACAACAAACCCAAAGCAGAAAAAAAACTGTCCACTGATCTAAAGCATGGATCACTAGGTTGCAGAGAAAAGGCCCATCCCTGAGGTTCTTTGAGCAAAAGTGACATTATGAACCCTATGCGCTCTGATTCATCACCAGAGGATCTGGGTCTCAAACGAAAATACAACAAACAAGCATTTTTAAAGGAAAAAAATTCTTGTTGATCACCATAAAACAAATCAGGCAAACGTACCTTTGGCTCCACAAAATGTGCTCCAGAACAGCTACTCACGTGTTGTTGGAGCTCGGCCATCTCCAGAGAGAGTCCCTGCAGGCGTTGAGCCAAATCCTGAACTGACACCATGATGGAAACTGGAAGTCTTTCCTTAGAGATATTTTTGGGCTGGACTTACTGTTATGATCTGCTACAAGCACTAAGGAAAGAAAGGAGATCTGTCCCTACAATAGAACTAAGCTAGATCCCTACAATGTAACGGGGAACCTGATCCTGCGATCAGACCCACTAAAGTCCTTGGCTAGTCTGTACGAAGACCTATAGATGCAAGGGAGGGATCCCTACAAGAACTAGGGACTGGGATAAAGTTGGACACCTCCTAGAAGAAATTGTAGCAGTAAAAGACAAACACACAACATAGAACATAAAAGGTCCGAAGACCTAGCTAAACTGACAGAGAAAGGTAACTAAGCACCAGGCTAGCTTAAGAGTAGAAATTACAAAGAAGTCCAGCAAGGCCAGGAGGGCGGAGCAGGACTAAATAGGCAAAAAAGGTCATGTGACAAGCAAGATAGAAAAAACCTAACAGGAGAGTTCTAACAGCCAGTTGGCGCTCAGAAGTGCTGTCTGCACAGTCAGCACTTGCTGTCGTGTTATTGGGGTTCAGTAACATCAGCTGTTCCCCTGCTGTGTGTACGGCTATTTCTCCTGCTCTGTCCACATTCACACTACTTCAGATTTTAAAGCTGCTCCAATTACACCTCTGGCTCCTCTGTTTTCAGTATTATCCCTGAGCTTCAACACCGCCATTTGGTGCTCAGAAGTGCTGTCTGCACAGTCAACACTTGCTGCCATGTTATTGGGGTTCAGTAACGTCAGCTGTTCCCCTGCTGTACGTACGTCTATTTCTCCTGCTCTGTCCACATTCACACTACTACAGATTTTAAACTTGCTCCAATTACACCTCTGGCTCCTCTGTTTTCAGTATTATCCCTGAGCTCCAATACCGCCAGTTGGCGCTCAAAAAGTGCTGTCTGCACAGTCAACACTTGCTCCCGTGTTATTGGGGTTCAGTAACGGCAGCTGTTCCCCTGCTGTGCGTACGGCAATTTCTCCTGCTCTGTCCACATTCACACTACTACAGATTTTAAAGTTGCTCCAATTACACCTCTGGCTCCTCTGTTTTCAGTATTATCCCTGAGCTCCAACACCGCCAGTTGGCGCTCAGAAGTGCTGTCTGCACAGTCAACACTTGCTGCCGTGTTATTGGGGTTCAGTAACGTCAGCTGTTCCCCTGCTGTGCGTACGGCAATTTCTCCTGCTCTGTCCACATTCACACTACTACAGATTTTAAACTTGCTCCAATTACACCTCTGGTTCCTCTGTTTTTAGTGTTTACCCTGGGCTCCAATACCGCTAGTTGCTGCTCAGAAGTACCGTCTGCACAGTCAACGCTTGCTCCAGTGTTATTGGGGTTCAGTAACGTCAGCTGATCCCCAGCTGTGTGTACAGCAAATTCTCCTGCTCAGTCCACATCCACTGTACTACTGATTTAAAACTTGCTCCAATTACACCTCTGGCTCCTCTGTTTTTAGTATTTACCCTGGGCTCCAATACCGCTAGTTGCTGCTCAGAAGTGCCGTCTGCACAGTCAACGCTTGCTCCAGTGTTATTGGGGTTCAGTAACGTCAGCTGATCCCCAGCTGTGTGTCCGGCAAATTCTCCTGCTCTGTCCACATCCACTGTACTACTGATTTAAAACTTGCTCCAATTACACCTCTGGCTCCCCTGTTTTTAGTATTTACCCTGGGCTCCAATACCGCTAGTTGCTGCTCAGAAGTGCTGTCTGCACATCCAATGCTTGTTGCAGTGTTATTGGGGTTCAGTAACGTCAGCTGTTCCCCTGCTGTGTGTCCGGCAAATTCTCCTGCTCTGTCCACATTCACACTACTACAGATTTTAAAGTTGCTCCAATTACGCCTCTGGCTCCACTCTGTTTTTAGTATTTACCCTAGGTTCCAGGACTGCCAGCTGGTTCTCGGCAGTGTCTTTGGCATGGGTACTCCCTCCTGCCCAGCCTGGTTCCAGCACGCCAGCTGTTTCCGGATAGTGTCAACGTCACTTTGCCTCCAATGCGTTGTCCTGTCGTGTTGCGGTCGGGTTAGCCGACTCTATGGTGCCTGCAGTTTAGGTGACTCCTATGTGGGCTGCAGGATCTGGCAATGAAGGCTTGTTCCATAGTGCCAATAAGACAAGCACCCCCTGTAGGACTGTGGGTTTTGGTAACTGCGGCCGGCTCGCGGCCTTGCAACTTTTTTTTACATGGGTACCTTCTGCTACCCATACGGGTTCCAGTACCATCAGCTGGTTCTCGGCAGTGCCTTTGGCTTAGGTGCCTCCTTCTCAGTATCCAAGTTCCACCAACGTCTGCTGGTCCTTGGTAGTGCTTTCTGGCACAGGTACCTCCTGCTTAGTAACCGAGTTCCAGTACCGTCAGCTGGTCCTCGGTAATTCCATTGGCTCTTGTACCTTCTGCTACACATCCGGGTTCCAGTACCATCAGCTGGTTCTCGGCAGTTCCTCAGCCTTCTTGTACCTTCTGCTACATTTCCAAGTACAAGCTTTTTGAAATGGTTCTTGGTAATCACTCTGGATCTCCCTGACGAGGACCCTGAAAACGAGGACCCTGAAGACCACCCCGAAGAAGACGAGGACCCGGAAGACGAGGACCCTGAAGACGAGGACCCTGAAGACCAACCCGAAGAAGACGAGGACCCCGAAGACGACGACCCTGAAGATGAGGACCCTGAAGACCACCCCAAAGAAGACGAGGACCCCGAAGATGAGGACCCTGAAGACCACCCCGAAGAAGACAAGGACCCCGAAGATGAGGACCTTGAAGACAACCCCGAAGAAGACGAGGACCCCGAAGACAAGGACCCTGAATACGAGGACCCTGAAGACCAACCCGAAGAAGACGAGGACCCCGAAGACGACGACCCTGAAGACGAGGACCCTGAAGACCACCCCAAAGAAGACGAGGACCCTGAAGACCACCCCGAAGAAGACGAGGACCCTGAAGACGACGATCCTGAAGATCACACTGAAGAAAACGAGGACCCCGAAGACGACGACCCTGAAGACGACGACCCTGAAGACCACCCCAAAGAAGTCGAGGACCCCGAAGGCGACGCCCCTGAACACGAGGACCCTGAAGACCACCCCGAAGAAGACCAATAAGATGACCCTGAAGAAGTTGACCAAGAGGACAAAGAACAAGAAGACAACCACCAAGATACAGAAGAACAAGAGACAGAAAACCAAGAAGCAGAAGTACAAAAAGCTGCAGAACAAAAAACGGAAGAACATTAAGCATAAGACTAAAAATCAGAGCAAAAGATATTATCTAAATTATAAGCAGAAGATGACTAAGCAGTGTATGGGGGTGAGTCCGTTCCTCCTTGTGGTGCCCCTGAAAAAGACCTGCTGCTGCAGGCCAAACTGAATGCGGACAAATCCTGTTGTAAATCTTTTGTGACGGGCAGAACGAAAGGTGTAATGTTCAAGCTTTTATAGATAACAACTACAGGAATGCCTGTCACAAATAAGAATATGATGAAGAAGAAGAATATGAAGAAGATGAAGAAGTAGAATATGAAGAAGAATAATAGTTGAATAAGAAGAATATGAAGAATGTAAAAAAAAATAATAATACGAAGAAGGTGAAGAAGAAGAAGATGAAGAAGGTGACGAAGAAGTTGATGAAAAAGATGCTGATGCTGAGGATGATGAAGGAGAAAGTGTGGGAGAAGTAAAAAAGAAGGTGAAGAGCATGGAAGTAGTGAAACATAAATATCTGACAAAATATAAAAAAGCTTAACATAGTCAACATCTTTGTAACTCCGAACGTCTTAAAAAAAATATATTAATTCCTGCTATTCCATTTGATTGGGCTAAACTTCTATGCCTTTATTGTCTCCCCCACCTCCCCCAATACATTCTACATTATTCTTAGTTGTTTTCCTTCATGTAGAATTAACCTACAAGGAAAGAAAGGGTTTATTTTTATTCCGATATTTCTGTCCCATTGACTTGCATTGGGTTCCGGTATCCGAATCGGCGATATCCGATACTTTTTGGGTATTAGTCCGATCCAATCCGATCCGATATTTCCCGATATCGGAAGGTATCGCTCAACACTACTTACAACCATTAGGGAATATTGAAGGTCTATCGAAAAAACAAAGAGACACAGTAGATATTCTACGAGTCTTTTACAACTCTAAAATAGCAAGAGCAAATTCTAATAAGAAAAACATCGATTTAAGAATGAATACGAATGTCATTAATAAAAATTTGGGGGCTATACCAAAAAATAAATTCTATAATCCATCTAGACCTGATTTTACCTATAAATCAGGACATAAAACAACTAAAAATTGTAATAATCCTATGCCTTCTTCCAACTATATAGGAGATGAAAATATTAATATTGAATCCACATCTATAATTAATTCAGAATTTTCCTTAAAAAATATCCCTGACTGCGAGATATTTAATCCTGATAATAACACAATAACTTGTGATACTGAGAAAAATGAGGGAGAATGTTCCTTTGATCTTAGTATCTTTACTACACATAGTACTGAGGAGACAAATGTACCCTCCATTACAGCTTTACAAGCTCTGGGCCCATCTCATTCATCCCTTAACTCACAGATTTCTTTTTTAGAAATAGGCCCTCTCCAAACTCCCACTCTGTTAGAAACATTAGTACCCAAAATAGTAGCCAAATCCCTACATGCCCCCTCCTTAACACCTATAGCTCAATTTCTGCCGCAGAATTTGGAGACTATATCCCCTGAAATAATAGCTGCTCAAAGACAAATAACCAGCTTCTTCCCCACACTTATAGCCCACCAAAAAAAGAAAAGAAGTACCAGGGGCTGCAGGGGTGGTAGAAGAGTCCAATTCAAAAAAGATAAAAAATCAGTTTATTATAACTAACTCAACAAAAGGGTCTTTTTTCAAAAATAAAATCTCCCCTAAATCCTCTCAAAAAATCTTCAACTTGTCCTCGCATGTGCAGTGGTGGCCAAAAGTATTGGCACCCCTGCAATTCTGTCAGATAATACTCAGTTTCTTCCTAAAAATGATTGCAATCACAAATTCTTTGATCTTATTATCTTCATTTAATTTGCTTGCAAGGAAAAAACACAAAAGAGAATGAAGCAAAAATCAAATCAGTGATCATTTCACACAAAACTCCAAAAATGGGCTAGACAAAAGTATTGGCACCCTCAGCCTAATACTTGGTTGCACAACCTTTAGCCAAAATAACTGCGAACAACTGCTTCCGGTAACCATCAATGAGTTTCTTACAATGCTCTGCTGGAATTGTAGACCATTCTTCTTTGGCAAACTGCTCCAGGTCCCTAATATTTGAAGGGTGCCTTCTCCAAACTGCCATTTTGAGATCTCTCCACGGGTGTTCTATGGGATTCAGGTCTGGACTCATTGCTGGCCACCTTAGAAGTCTCCAGTGCTTTCTCTCAAACCATTTTATAGTGCTTTTGGAAGTGTGTTTTGGGTCATTGTCCTGCTGGAAGACCCATGACCTCTGAGGGAGACCAAGCTTTCTCACACTGGGCCCTACATTATGCTGCAAAATTTGTTGGTAGTGTTCAGACTTCATAATGCCATGCACACGGTCAAGCAGTCCAGTGCCAGAGGCAGCAAAGCAACCCCAAAACATCAGGGAACCTCCGCCATGTTTGACTGTAGGGACTGTGTTCTTTTCTTTGAATGCCTCTTTTTTTCCTGTACACTCTATGTTGATGCTTTTTCCCAAAAAGCTCTACTTTTGTCTCATCTGACCAGAGAACATTCTTCCAAAACGTTTTAGGCTTTCTCAGGTAAGTTTTGGCAAACTCCAGCCTGGCTTTTTTATGTCTCGGGGTAAGAAGTGTGCTCTTTCTGGGTATCCTACCATACAGTCCCTTTTCATTCAGACGCCGACGGATAGTACGGGTTGACACTGTTGTACCCTCGGACTGCAGGGCAGCTTGAACTTGTTTGGATGTTAATCAAGGTTCTTTATCCACCATCCGCACCATCTTGCGTTGAAATCTCTCGTCAATTTTTCTTTTCCGTCCACATCTAGGGAGGTTAGCCACAGTGCCATGGGCTTTAAACTTCTTGATGAGACTGCGCACAGAAGACACAGGAACATTCAGGTCTTTGGAGATGGATTTGTAGCCTTGAGATTGCTCATGCTTCCTCACAATTTGGTTTCTCAAGTCCTCAGACAGTTCTTTGGTCTTCTTTCTTTTCTCCATGCTCAATGTGGTACACACAAGGACACAGGACAGAGGTTGAGTCAACTTTAATCCATGTTAACTGGCTGCAAGTGTGATTTAGTTATTGCCAACACCTGTTAGGTGCCACAGGTAAGTTACAGGTGCTGTTAATTACACGAATTAGAGAAGCATCACATGATTTTTCAAACAGTGCCAATACTTTTGTCCACCCCCTTTTTTAGGTTTGGTGTGGAATTATATCCAATTTGGCTTTAGGACAATTCTTTTTGTGTTTTTTCATTGAAGACAAATTAAATGAAGATAATAATATGAAAGAATTTGTGATTGCAATCATTTTCAGGAAGAAACTGAGTATTATCTGACAGAATTGCAGGGGTGACAATACTTTTGGCCACCACTGTACTTACACAAGATGAAGAAAAGGTCTTGAGTAAAAGGCTAAATTTTTGCCCCACACAACATAGCAATAATTTTGAGCTTTTTATTGATCTTAATCACTATATAATGTGTCTTACCCTAAAAAGACACTTTGTATTGCAAGATCGTAATAAAGGGAAAAATGACAAAAACATTGCTTTAAAAAATAAGAAAGAGTTGGAACAAACGGCAAGGATAACAAATGAAACACCATATATACATATGGAAGTGAAACCACGATCTGCCTTTAATCCCATACATCATAGGGGTAGTTATATTGAAACATTTTTATCTCTAGTAGGTGATGATTTCTGTAAGTTGGATACTATTGATAAAATAAAGAGCAAAGATAAAAAAATTTAAAAATCTATGTAAGAAATCAAAAACTGGCAAAAAAATGCTAAATATAACATTACCCCCCCAAGAAAGAAAAGCCTTAAAAAATCTAAGAGAGAACACCGAAATAATAATTAGAGAGGCTGATAAAGTACTGTTATCCAAGATAGGAAGGATTATCTCAGTGAGGCAGTTAAAATACTATCCAATCGAAAATACTACAAAAATTGGAAAAGGATCCTACTGGTGATTTCTCTAAAGAATATCACCTATTTCTGAATGAGGCCTCTGAGAAAGGCATTATAACAAAAAGAGAGAAAAAATTTTTAGTTAACAAAGAACCGGCTATGACTTTTTTTTACCATCTCCCCAAAGTCCATAAGGACCTCGTAAATCCACCTGGACGACCTATTATTTCGGGGATTAATTCTCTCACTAGCTGTTTGTCACACTATCTGGATTTACATTTACAAGCACATGTCAAATCACTACCCTCATATTTGAAAGACTCGAACCACCTCATTAGTCTCTTGAAGGGAATGGATTGGGAGGAGAATTTTTTATTTCTAACCCTAGATGTGGTAGCATTATATTCAAATATAGAACATAATTTGGGTATAAGAGCTGCCAGATTTTATTTGGAGAAAAATGAATAAATGCCAGATGAACAAGTAGAATTCCTTCTGACTGGTTTGCAATTCATTTTGCGTCATAATGTCTTTGAGTTTGATGGACAACTGTACCTGCAGCAGCATGGTACCGCAATGGGGACTCGGGTAGCCCCAAGTTTTGAAATTTATTTATGGGGCTATTCGAGTCCCTATCCCCACTTAATTCAGAAAAATACAAAGACAACATAATAATGTATAAACGTTTTATAGATGACTTATTAATCATCTGGAGGGGGGATATAGAACAAGCCCATCTGCTGGTGAGGGAAATGAATCAAAACACATGGGGTATTTCCTTTACGTCCACTATCAGCACTGAAAAAATAGTTTAATTGGATTTAGAGATTTCACATATGACAAAGAAAATAGTAACAAAAACACATTTTAAAAAAGTAGACATCAATGGATATTTACATTATAACAGTGCACACTATACTAAATGGAAGAATAATATTCCATTTAGTCAATATTTAAGAATAAGGAAAAATAATAGTAGTGAACAGGATTATATAACTAGAGATGAGCGTTGTTCTACTCGAACTGTTCGCCAATCTCAAATTCGAGCTGTTTTGGGGGGTGTTCGAGCCGTTCGGCGAACACGAACAATTTGATAAAAATTCGGCTGTTCGAGGTTATGTTCGATAACTGTTCGTGCACCAAAATCATAACTGGATTTTTTCTCAGTAATGATGAAAATTAATGTTAATACGCAGTTCAGCGGGGTGGGGGGAGGGGCAGGGGATGGATCTCTGCAGGAACAATGAAGATCTCCATTTTTTTTTCTCTTTCCCGCATTTGCAGTGGGGAGGTGCAATCTGTCAGCCTATCAGCAGCGCACACACGGAGCGAAGTGCTTTTTTTCACACAAGCAAGGGCATGTGTCATTGGCAGTGTATGTCACATGTCCTTGCCCTATAAGACCAAGCCATTTTCCCCGTCGCCACCATTTTCTCACTGCTGCAGCTGCGTGTTAGACGGCACCGCTGTTGCTGTGTGCGCTATACCTTGTTAATTTCAAGCCAATTTTCGCACAAATATACAGATAGCTTGGGAGTAGGGAATAGTTGTGATTGCAGTCCTTTTACGGACTAGGTTACAGCATTTCCTACGACTTTTATCAGGGAGGTCTGTGCTCTTAAATAGATAGGTTGTGGGAGTAAAGACTAATTGTAATTGGAGTCCTTTTCAGGACTAGGTTACATCAGTTCCTATCAGTTTTTGCCAGGCAGGTCTGTGCCAGTGCTGTGCAAGTTTTTTTCACAGCATTTGGCTGAATCTAGCAAAGCTAATCCTTTTTGGCCTATTGCAGAGTGTGTTAGTCAGTGGAGTAGCCTATCTGTGTTGCAAGATATACCACCTGTGTATAGAATACCAATTTTTTTACTGCACCTAGTGAAGTAAAATCTTTTGGGCATAGCATCATTCTATTAGTCCATCTATACTGACCTCCATCAGGTTGCAAATTAAAACTAATTTTTATCTGCATCTACAGTACCTCTGAAAAAATATTTGGGCTTCTAGCTGTGTGTGGGACTTGTTGTATTAGTCCATCTATACTGACCTCCATCAGGTTGCAAATTAAAAATAATTTTTATCTGCATCTACAGTACCTCTGAAAAAATATTTGGGCTTCTAGCTGTGTGTGGGACTTGTTGTATTAGTCCATCTATACTGACCTCCATCAGGTTGCAAACTGAATATATTTTTTTCTGCATCTACCTCTGAAAAAATATTTGGGCTTCTAGCTGTGTGTGGGACTTGTTGTATTAGTTCATCTATACTGACCTCCATCAGGTTGCAAACTGAATATATTTTTTTCTGCATCTACCTCTGAAAAAATATTGGGCTTCTAGCTGTGTGTGGGACTTGTTGTATTAGTCCATCCATACTGACCTCCATCAGGTTGCAAACTGAATATATTTTTTTCTGCATCTACCTCTGAAAAAATATTGGGCTTCTAGCTGTGTGTGGGACTTGTTGTATTAGTCCATCTATATTGACCTCCATCAGGTTGCAAACTGAATATATTTTTTTCTGCATCTACCTCTGAAAAAATATTGGGCTTCTAGCTGTGTGTGGGACTTGTTGTATTAGTCCATCTATACTGACCTCCATCAGGTTGCAAACTGAATATATTTTTTTCTGCATCTACCTCTGAAAAAATATTGGGCTTCTAGCTGTGTGTGGGACTTGTTGTATTAGTCCATCTATACTGACCTCCATCAGGTTGCAAACTGAATATATTTTTTTCTGCATCTACCTCTGAAAAAATATTGGGCTTCTAGCTGTGTGTGGGTCTTGTTCTATTAATCCATCTATACTGACCTCCATCAGGTTGCAAACTGAATATAATTTTTTTCTGCATCTAGCTCTGAAAAAATATTTGGCCTTCTAGCAGTGTGTCAGACTTTCTCTATTAGTCCATCTATACTGACCTCCATCAGGTTGCAAATTAAAACTAATTTTTATCTGCATCTACAGTACCTCTGAAAAAATATTTGGGCTTCTAGCTGTGTGTGGGACTTGTTGTATTAGTCCATCTATACTGACCTCCATCAGGTTGCAAACTGAATATATTTTTTTCTGCATCTACCTCTGATAAAATATTTGGGCTTCTAACTGTGTGTGGGACTTGTTGTATTAATCCATCTATACTGACCTCCATCAGGTTGCAAACTGAATATATTTTTTTCTGCATCTACCTCTGAAAAAATATTGGGCTTCTAGCTGTGTGTGGGACTTGTTGTATTAGTCCATCTATACTGACCTCCATCAGGTTGCAAACTGAATATATTTTTTTCTGCATCTACCTCTGAAAAAATATTGGGCTTCTAGCTGTGTGTGGGTCTTGTTCTATTAATCCATCTATACTGACCTCCATCAGGTTGCAAACTGAATATAATTTTTTTCTGCATCTAGCTCTGAAAAAATATTTGGCCTTCTAGCAATGTGTCGGACTTTCTCTATTAGTCCATCTATACTGACCTCCATCAGGTTGCAAATTAAAACTAATTTTTATCTGCATCTACAGTACCTCTGAAAAAGTATTTGGGCTTCTAGCTGTGTGTGGGATTTGTTGTATTAGTCCATCTATACTGACCTCCATCAGGTTGCAAATTAAAAATAATTTTTATCTGCATCTACAGTACCTCTGAAAAAATATTTGGGCTTCTAGCTGTGTGTGGGACTTGTTGTATTAGTCCATCTATACTGACCTCCATTAGGTTGCAAACTGAATATATTTTTTTCTGCATCTACTTCTGAAAAAATATTTGGGCTTCTAGCTGTGTGTGGGACTTGTTGTATTAGTCCATCTATACTGACCTCCATCAGGTTGCAAACTTAATATATTTTTTTCTGCATCTACCTCTGAAAAAATATTGGGCTTCTAGCTGTGTGAGGGACTTGTTGTATTAGTCCATCTATACTGACCTCCATCAGGTTGCAAACTGAATATATTTTTTTCTGTATCTACCTCTGAAAAAATATTGGGCTTCTAGCTGTGTGTGGGTCTTGTTCTATTAATCCATCTATACTGACCTCCATCAGGTTGCAAACTGAATATAATTTTTTTCTGCATCTAGCTCTGAAAAAATATTTGGCCTTCTAGCAGTGTGTCGGACTTTCTCTATTAGTCCATCTATACTGACCTCCATCAGGTTGCAAATTAAAAATAATTTTTATCTGCATCTACAGTACCTCTGAAAAAATATTTGGGCTTCTAGCTGTGTGTGGGACTAGTTGTATTAGTCCATCTATACTGACCTCCATCAGGTTGCAAATTAAAAATAATTTTTATCTGCATCTACAGTACCTCTGAAAAAATATTTGGGCTTCTAGCTGTGTGTGGGACTTGTTGTATTAGTCCATCTATACTGACCTCCATCAGGTTGCAAACTGAATATATTTTTTTCTGCATCTACCTCTGAAAAAATATTTGGGCTTCTAGCTGTGTGTGGGACTTGTTGTATTAGTCCATCTATACTGACCTCCATCAGGTTGCAAACTGAATATATTTTTTTCTGCATCTACCTCTGAAAAAATATTGGGCTTCTAGCTGTGTGTGGGACTTGTTGTATTAGTCCATCTATACTGACCTCCATCAGGTTGCAAACTGAATATATTTTTTTCTGCATCTACCTCTGAAAAAATATTGGGCTTCTAGCTGTGTGTGGGTCTTGTTCTATTAATCCATCTATACTGACCTCCATCAGGTTGCAAACTGAATATAATTTTTTTCTGCATCTAGCTCTGAAAAAATATTTGGCCTTCTAGCAGTGTGTCGGACTTTCTCTATTAGTCCATCTATACTGACCTCCATCAGGTTGCAAATTAAAACTAATTTTTATCTGCATCTACAGTACCTCTGAAAAAATATTTGGGCTTCTAGCTGTGTGTGGGACTTGTTGTATTAGTCCATCTATACTGACCTCCATCAGGTTGCAAATTAAAAATAATTTTTATCTGCATCTACAGTACCTCTGAAAAAATATTTGGGCTTCTAGCTGTGTGTGGGACTAGTTGTATTAGTCCATCTATACTGACCTCCATCAGGTTGCAAACTGAATATATTTTTTTCTGCATCTACCTCTGAAAAAATATTGGGCTTCTAGCTGTGTGTGGGACTTGTTGTATTAGTCCATCTATACTGACCTCCATCAGGTTGCAAACTGAATATATTTTTTTCTGCATCTAACCCAGCCAATAGTTTTGGCCTAATACCACAGTTTGGCCACTCAGCTCTCCATTGTTTTTTTGTGCAAACAACTCCAGAGTTGTGAATTAGTTAACCACCAAAATGAGTGGAAAAAGGCCTGCTGCTGGTGGAAAGGGGAATAGGCGTGTTGGGAAGGGGAAAAAAGGTTGTGTCCGTGGGGTAGGTGTTAAAGCAACAGTAACATCTGCAGAAGAAAGACCATCTTCCAGCCAAACTAAAATGTCTACTTCTTTTAGCGGACAATGTGATAAGATCCCTTTCTTACGGCCACGCCAATCGCTACAAATTCCAGATGAGGCACAAAAACAGCAGGTGCTTCAACGGATATCAAGTGCTCCTTTAAGTGGGCTCTCCTCCACATCAACTTCAACATCACAAATACTCCAGTCCTCAAAGGTGTCACCCAAATCGCACTTGCTTCCTCACAGCTCCCAAATCTCCAGCTGCCCGTCTGAGTATGAGGTAGAACAGATGGTTGAGTCTGCAGAGCTGTTTACTCATACTATAGCCTGGGAATCAGAGGTCGACTCCAGCGCTTCTGTGAATCCAGACGAGGAAATGATCTGCACTGATGCCCAGAATCTTTATGAGTCGGATCCAGGACCAGACGCAGAAGGTTCTGACCATAATGTAGACCCTCATTCCCAAACTGTAACTCCTGTTGGTGGAGACAATGAGGAAGACGATGATAAGACTCAAATACCTGATTGGAGCGACAACTTTAGTTTTTTGTCAGGGCAGGAACAGGTTGGCTCTGAGGACGACGGGTGTGATAACACACAGGGTGATGATGATGAGGTTGGAGATCCCACTTACTGTCAACCCACAGTCAGCCAAGAGATGAGGTCAGCAGAGGAGTTGGAGGAAGATGCTAGTGACGACGAGGTCAGGTTGCGCCTTCCTGGACAGAGACGTAGTACTGGAAGCACGTCAACAACTGCATCCTCAAACACAACTCTGCCTCTCACCACAAGTCATGGTGGCTCTTCAGGTCGTATGGGTGCTAAGCCTTGCATAGCCTGGGCATTTTTTCAGATCGATAAAGATGACCCAACTCGTGTTATCTGTAACATTTGTCAGCAAAAGCTAAGTAGAGGCCAAAAAATACATAGTTTGAGTACTTCATGCATGAACCGGCACATGGACATGAAGCATAAGTTGCAGTGGGAAGCTCAGTGTGCTACAATGCGGCCTAGCCGGCCGGGCCAACCACCATCTGCCATATCTTGTGCATCCGCGGCCTCTTCATCCTCTGTGACTGGGGGGACAGCAGTCACACCTGTTTTGGGGCGCAGACCTGCCACCTCTTTACCCGCAACAGCCAGCGTGATTGGCAGGTCATCATTTTCTTTGGAGGTGGTAACAGCAGCTGGTGTTGAGCGCTGTCCGACATCGATAGCACCACCTTTGGATCAAGGCAACCTAACATGTCCGCCTGCATCTTCCTCACAGACCGGCAGTTTGCCGGGGACACCCTTATCAACCCCGTCTAAGCACAATAGCCAGCCCTCGGTCCCTCAGATGTGGACAAGTAAAAGACCATTTCCTCCTAGCCATGAGAAAGCTAAGAGGTTGAATTTCACCATCTGCAAGCTCTTGGCTACAGAAATGCTGCCTTTCCGCCTGGTGGACACAGAGGATTTTCGAGACCTTATGTCCGTCGCAGTGCCCCAGTACCAGATGCCCAGTCGGCACTACTTCTCAAAGAAAGGTGTGCCTGCGCTCCACCAGCATGTCGCACACAACATCACCGCTTCTTTGAGAAACTCTGTGTGTGACAGGGTGCATTTCACCACAGACACTTGGACGAGTAGGCATGGACAGGGGCGTTACATGTCGCTGACTGGGCACTGGGTAACTATGGTGACAGCAGGACAAGGGGCTGCTGTCCAAGTCTTGCCGTCCCCACGAGTTGTGCGTCAATCCTCTTTATGTCAAAGTTCCTCCACTGCTTCTGCCTCCTCAACCTCCTCTCGGTCTTCCACCTGCACCCAAAGCCTGTCTGGTCATGCCACAAGCTTTCTAACTGCGCAGAAGGGATCCTGCACACCTCCTTACTATGCTGGCAGTAGGGCTCAACGTCATCAGGCGGTTTTTACATTGAAATGTCTGGGAAATGTGAGTCACACAGCTGAGGAGTTGTGGTCAGCTCTGGAGAACCAATTTCATGAATGGTTGTCTCCACTGGACCTGAAACCAGGGAAGGCCGTGTGCGACAATGCTGCAAACCTGGGTGCGGCCCTTCGCCGGGGCAATGTCACACACGTGCCTTGTATGGCTCACGTGTTGAACCTGGTTGTCCAGCAATTTTTAGCCCACTATCCCAGACTAGATGGCCTTCTGCAGAGGGCACGATCGCTGTGTGCTCACTTTCGCCGTTCGCATCCTGCAGCTCAGCGACTTACATCTCTACAGAAGTCGTTGGGCCTGCCACTTCACCGGCTAAAATGCGATGTGCCTACCCGGTGGAATTCAACTCTGCACATGTTGCAGCGACTGTGGCAGCACCGACAAGCCCTGGTGCAATACGTTCTGACGTATAGCCTGGGCCAACGAGATTCAGAGGTGGGGCAAATCACGCTGGAGGAGTGGTCTCAGATCAGGGACCTATGCACCCTTCTGCACAGTTTTGAAATGGCGACGAAGATGTTTAGTGCTGACGATGCCATTATCAGCATGACTATTCCGGTGATTTACATGCTGGAGCACATGTTAAACAGAATTCGGAGTCAGGTGGTGGCACAAGAGGAGGTTGAGGAAGTAGAGGAGGAGGAGTTGTATGCGGAAGGGCTAACATCTGCAAGGTCCAGACGGTCGGCAGCACCAAGGCGGCAGGCATGTGAGGGTGTGGGAGATGGTTTTACCAGGGCGCATGGTAGCAGCCAAACTAGTGAGGAAGGTGAAGGAGCCCAGGAAGAAGTGGAGGACGAACTGATGGAAGACTCATCAGATGAGGGAGACCTTGATCACATTTCTGTTGTGCGAGGTTGGGGGGAGAGGACAGAGGAAGGAAGCATGATTGTTACCTCGCCACCAACACAACAGGGACTTGGTGCTCCTGGATGCGCAACACACATGAGTGCCTTCTTGCTGCACTACCTGCAACATGACCCTCGAATTGTGAGAATTAGAAATAATCCTGACTACTGGGTTGCCACACTGTTAGATCCCCGGTACAAAAGTAAATTTGCAGAAATTATTCCTGCCATAGAAAGGGATGCACGCATGCAGGAGTATCAGCAGAGACTGTTGCAGAATCTTACATGTGCTTTTCCACAAAATACCAGTGGTGCACGTAGTGAATCTCACAGTTCCAACTTGCCAACCGTGGGACCGTCAAGTGTTCAGCACTCAAACCGTAACAGAACCACAGTATCTGGTGGTAACATCAATTTTGCGGAATCATTTCACCACTTTTTTAGCCCATCCTTTGCAAGGCCACAGGAGACAAGAAGTCTGACACATAGTCAACGCCTAGAGACGATGGTGCAGGAGTATCTCCAAGTAAACATTGAAGCCACGACTGTGTCACTGGACCCTTGCTCTTTTTGGGCTTCCAATCTGGATAAATGGCCGGAGCTAGCCACTTACGCCTTGGAGATCTTGTCATGCCCCGCAGCCAGCGTTCTGTCTGAACGTGTGTTCAGCGCTGCTGGTGGTGTGCTGACAGATAAGCGCACGCGGCTCTCCACTGATAATGTAGACAGACTCACGTTCATAAAGATGAACAAATCATGGATCCGAAACGACTTTTCTACCCCTGTGTCATCCTGGGGAGAGTAAAAGCTTGATGATTGTTTAAAATCACCCTACCAACCGTTTTAAGCTTTCAAATTACTAATCATGTTTATCTGTATCTTGACTGGAAAATAATTTGGGCTTTGTAGCAGTGTGCAGCACTGATCCTATTAGGCCATCTATAATAAGCTCCACCAGATTTAAAATTAAAAATAATTTTTAGCTGCATCTAGCCCGGAAAATAATTTTGGGGCTCCGAGATGCGCAAGACACATAAGTGCCTTCTTGCTGCACTACCTGCAGCATGACCCTCATATTGTCAGAATTCGAAGTAATCATGACTACTGGGTTGCCACACTCTTAGATCCCCCAAACTTTTCGATCAACCTTTTCATTTTAATAAAGACCAAAAAAATGGTCATTTTTGAAATTATAAGCATTAGCAGGTTGTTAGAAACTGAAATCAAACAGTTTTCAACTCAAAACTTTATTCTAGGTGATGTTACATTTTCACATAGGACCCCTTGTTCGAAAGGAGCTTCTGAACTCTCTCGTCCATTGAATTTGTCAGGTTTTGGATGGTTTCTGCTTCAATTGTTTTGCATGAGGACAGAATACCCTCCCAGAGCTGTTGCTTAGATGTGAACTGCCTCCCGCCATCATAGACACTCCTTTTAATGATGCTCCAAAGGTTCTGAATGGGGTAGAGGTCAGGGGAGCATGGGGGTCACACCATAAGTTTGTCCCCTTTTATGCCCATATCAGCCAGAGATGCAGATGTTTTATGTGCAGCATGAGATGGTGCATTATCATGCAGAAAAATGATCTTGCTGTGAAATACACGGTTCTTCTTTTTGAACCATGGCAGGAAGTGCTGTTTGAGAAAATCCACATACATTATGGAGTTCATCTTTAGCGCCTTCAGGGATCCTAAAGGGGCCGACAATCTCTCTCCCCATGATTCCAGCCCAAAACATTACTCCACCTCCTCCTTGTTGGCGCTGTAGCCGTGTTTGCGTGGGGTGTCCATCAACCAGCCATCCTCCACTCCATCCATCTGGACCATCGAGCGCTGCACGGCACTCATCCGTGAACAAAACAGTTTTGAAATCAGTCTTCATGTAATGTTTGGCCCACTGGAGCCGTTTCTGCTTGTGTGAAGTGGATAGAGGAGGTCGACAGGATGGCGTATGCACAGCTGCAAACCTCTGAAGGACCCTGCATCTTGTTGTTCGGGGGACGTTGGAGGCACAAGCAGCTTCAAAAACTTGTCTGCTGCTATGACAAGGCTTTTTTGCCGCTGCTCTTTCAACCTGACGTAATTGCCTGTAGGAAAGAGTCCTCAATTTGCCCTTATCAGCACGCACACGTGTGTACTGTGAATCAGCTACATACTTCTTGATTGCCAAGACACTTCATCCTGATCATCGCACAATGTTGATTGTAGTCATGCCTTGACCTAAACACTCCACAATTTGTTGCTTCTCAGCAGCCGACACATCCTTTTTCTTTCCCATTTTGGCAGAAAATGTAGGCTGCTGAATAATGTGAGAGAGCCTTCTTAAGTAGTCTTGCCTTTCATTGGACACACCTGCCAAACTAATTAGCACTGGTGTCTGCAATTGCTTACAGTGATATAAAGAGCCCTGACACACATCACCATCAATGAGTTTAACTGACAAACAAACAAATTCTTCCCTTATCACTCCTAAACACTTTTTGCATAATAATTTGGAACACAGTGTACATGTGCTTTTCCACAAAACACCAGTGGTTCACGTAGTGAATCTTACAGTTCTAACTTGCCAACCGTGGTCTGTATGGAGTTGTTCAATAAAGGGCCCAAAATTAAGATAACATAGATGGGAGAGGTCTCTATGAATAGGAATTCCTAAGTATTTGATACCCTGTGAGGGCCAGGCAAAGGGAAAGTTGGACTGGATGGAATCCTATATGGATTTGGGGAGGGAGACATCGAGGGCCTCAGACTTCGCTGCATTGATTTTAAAATTTGACCATGTAACAAAGTGATCTATTTCAGCCATAACAGCATGGATGGATATATGTGATTGAGTGATATATACTAGGACATCCTCAGCAAATAGAGAGCACTTGTACTCGGTGCCTCCCACCTCAATCCACCTAATATTGGGGTTATGGCGAATTGATGAGAGCAGGTGCTCCGTCACTAGGATGTATAAGAGAGGGGACAGAGAACATCCCTGCCTTGTCCCATTGGTGATTGTGAAAGGTGATGAAAATGTTCTGACGCGCCCCCTGGGCCTTGGGACACCCGGAGCCGGACCCTTTTTGGTGGATGCTGGTGGTTGTAGTCTCCGTGGCGGCAACCTGATTCCGTGGCTCAGGGCGGTCAAACCAGTGGCGGAACTATTTATGTGGTTTTGATGTTTAAATGTCCGACTACGCCACCCGTGGATTGCGGTCAGAGTGAACCGCCGCTCCAGGGCAGACCGCTGAGGCTGGTGTTGTGGGTGCAGCAGAGCGTAGCATAACTCCCCACGGGAGGAGTATAGCCTCAGGGCAGTGTATGCGGAGGATGGGGGTGATGGTGCAGGGCAGCAGCAGTAATGACACGGAGTCAGTGATGCAGTCCAGGGCCTTTACTCACAGTTCTTATTATCCAGACCACGTCTGCAGGTAACGGCTGCCCACGTCGTACTGTGCTCACCAGGTGAGGGGCTCAGACAACTCCCAGATAACTTTGGAGTGCTTCACAGGACCCCCTTTGTGTGTCCTTTGTCTGGCCTTTCTTACCAACCCTTCTGTCCGGCTGCCTCGGGCCTCCTCTTGGTAAACTTGGCGCCAGTTTCCCTGACCCTATGTGGTGCCTTCCTAGCGGGTGTAGCGAGGGGCTGCGCCACATAAAATGTCACAGCCTCCTGTTTCTAGCTGAGGGTCGTTTCCTGCCTCCACTAGTTTCGTGGACCGGTCTCCCCCTTTGGCCTGACCCCTCCACGCAGGTGGATTCTGGAGTGCGGTGGCGACTCGCCCGTCCGCACCCCTGAGATCCCTTCGTTCCTCGTTCCTGGAGCCTTCTCCGCTCCTCTTCCTTCCTTCTCCCTCTTCCAGGCCTGGGCCTCTGTTACTAGGCCCGCCTCCGGAGCAGAGCTCATGCAGAGCCCCTGCTCCCTGCCACTTCTGCTCAGACTTCTCTGCACTGAACTAAGATGGTGCCCACCTTTTATACTCCCTTCTCAATGCACCCAGGAACTGCTTCCTCCCTGCTCCTGCACTACAGGGTTCCCCTTCCTCAGTGTTCCCTCCCCCCACTCCAGCCAGGGACAGAGACTGTCGTGCCCATCTCAGGGGCATATTGGTCGCCCTGCCCCACAGCAATGTGGTGTAATGCATGCAGGTGTCGGGTCCTGATCCACACTACATCCTTACCTGAGAGTGAGATATCACACCTCTGGGTGAGGTGCAATACCTCTGTAGCAACCGAGCCCTCAGGTGCTACAGTTCCATTTATCTTCAGCCTAGGTGACGTATTGCGATACAGGGCCGTGATTTTGGCTATAAAAGGGTCCCCTAGACCCCTACCCCAAGCTTTTTAAGAGAATCATATATGGCGTGTCAGGAGACTCTATGGAATGCTTTCTCTGCATCCAACGAGAGTATCTAATTACAAATTTTTAACTGCATCTAGCCCAGGAAATACTTTGTGCCTAGTAGCAGACTCTGCTAGTCAGCGGATTATCCCGGCTGTTAAGCAAGCTACACCACCTGTAGTTTGGACACTTCATTTTTTCAAAGGAAATGCTTCGGGACCACGGGATACTCAGTGAAGAGCATCAGGAGGCACCCCAAGGCATAGGGGCTGGGACTGGCAGTAGGATGCCTTGCGGTGGACAGCCGAGCTCGATCCTTATAAAAGCTTTTTAACTGCAGCAGCTTTAGTGGACGCTACTGGAGCTGGAATTACGCGGCTGCTGGCATGAGACTTGCCCTCCAATAGATCCTTGTAAATGGATTTAAAGTGTATTCATTCAAATTAGAGAGACAATTTAAATTAAAAAGCTTAGAGCTGCCTCCACCACAGGGGGGCTCGATCGACCCACCAGCGGACAGGCACCAGTATTGGGAGAGGGGGGCTGGCCATCAGGGTTCACCGCGGCTCTGGCACAAACCCGGCGACACGGAGGTGGCACGGGCAGGAGCGGACTGGCCGTGTCGGCTTCTCACTTTTTGGATTTTAGAAGGGCATGACATGCCTATATCTGTGTCTCCCCCTCCTTTTACTCCTCCACCTCTTTTATTTTCGCATGACTATATGTACTTGTCACTTTTCCATGTGTTTGTTATGTCTTCTGAGCAGTTTGTCAGCTTTTGGACACCTTTGAAGGTGTTTTCTATGTATTTCTATGTGTTTTTGTTTGCCTGCCATTGGTTTTAACGGTGTTCGAAGGTGTTCGACGAACAGTTCGACGAACAGTTCGGCGAACACACGGGTGTTCGACGAACCGAACTCGAACACTACGGGGGTGGCTCAACACTATATATAACACAAGGCAAGATCCTGACTAACAAATTTCGGGAAAAAAAGTATCCAAAAACCCTAATAGAACAAGCTTATAAGGTAAACTTAGCAAAAACTCAGGGTGAATGTTTGAAAAAAGCGCTTGAAAATACTAGAAAAAAAGCACTGAAAAAACCGTGAGAGAAAATGCTGTCATGGATATAACTAAATCTCACCTGAAATCTAATGAGAAATGGCAGCTCAATTTCATTACAACGTATAATAAAGATAATGAAAAAATTTGTGGAATCTTGAAAAAACACTGGTATATCTTAAAACAAGATCCCTTGCTACGAAATGTATTACCACAATTCCCCAATATGACATTTAGAAGGGGAAAAACAATAAGGAACATGGTAGCTCCCAGCCGATTGAAAAACTTCATGAAAACCCACAATTGCTCAAAAAAGGTGAATAATCCTGGAGTATATAAATGCAACCAGAAAAAAAGTCAGTGCTGCTATAATATAGCAGATAAACAACAACAAATAGTTTCCAAGAGTACAGGTGAAATATTTCAGATAGAATAATATTTGACATGTACAAGCGACTTTGTTATATATTGTGATTGTGGCCTCCAGTATGTGGGGAGGACCACACAAATGGTCCGAACCCGACTGAATGGCCACAGACACAATGCCAGAGTCGGTCTCCTTATCCATAGTCTATCAAGACACCTTTTGCTAACACATAAAAAAGAATTCAATGTTACTTTGACACCGATTGAACAGCTCCCTAGAGATGTTTCCCACAGGATACAACAGTTAAATAAAAAAGAGGCCTTCTGGATATACAGATTGAGGACTCTGTACCCAGACGGCCTCAATGATAAATTAGAGAACATATAATACCGCTAAATTTTGGGGGTTAAAAATCAAAGTCTGCAAACCTCGTAAATGAGGTAGAGGGAGAAAAGCTAAAGAGAATAAAAAGAAAAATTAAGCAGCCAGAGACTCTAACTGCGAGTGGCTCAATGGAGTAAATACGCAAGTATTGTAGATATGGGGAATCTAAATGTATAAGTTCTAATCCCAGCAGATACTGGTTCATCTATTGGTGAGAAATTTGTTATACCTTAGAATTGGGAGAAATATTTTTCCCTTATTGGTGATGTAGTAGATAAGATAAAAAAGGGAGTTCTTAATATTGATGACATCTTTATATTCTAGAATCGGGAGAAATATTTTTCCCCTATCAGTGAAGTAGAAAATAGGATAGTAAATGGAGTCATATGACAAATAATTTTATTAATTTTATAGAGAATTTTTTTTTTATTGAATAGGAAAGAACGATATATAGTGATGTGTTTTTTTCCCCTTTCTAAATCAATATAGAGTTCACTTTTAATTAACTGCTTAATACCTTCTAGAAGTGCACATGTGTTTTAAATTGATGAAAATTGATTCAGGGGTTGGGTTAGTTCCTCCTCCTCTTTTTATTCTATATAAATGTATCCTTAAAAGACAATTATGATTTTACCTGATGAAGGCTAATTTTATGTATAGCCGAAACGCGTTGTTTGTATAAAAATAAACTGGATTATTCCTGAAAGATTTGGAGTAAGTAATGAATCACCTGGAAGCACTCCCTGACAAACTGGAAACTCTTTCTTGCTTCCCAATCCTGTAATGTGTGCCCACCTCCTGCTATGTGCTGCCCCCATCCAGCGCCCCCATCCCGTTATATGCGCCCACATCCCGTTATGTGCTCCCCATCCTGGTATTTGTGCTACCCCATCCTGGTATTTGTGCTGCCCCTATCCCAGTATTTGTGCTTCCCCCATCCTGGTATTTGTGCTGCTCCCATCCTGGTATTTGTGCTGCCCCTATTCTGTTATGGGCTGCCCTTATCTTGTGCCCCATCCTGTTACGTGCTGCCCCTATTTTGTGCCCCCATCCTGCGCCCCATCCTGTTACGTGCTGCCCCTATCTTGCGCCCCTTCCTGTTACGTGCTGCCCCAATCTTGTGCCCCCATCCTGCGCCCCCATCCTTTTACATGCTGCCCCTATCTTGTGCTCCCATCCTGCCCCCCATCCTGTTACGGGCTGTCCCTATCTTGTGCCCCCACCCTGCTCCCGAATCCTGTTACGTGCTGCCCCCATCCTGCTCCCCAATTCTGTTATGTGTGCCCCTCTTCCTACTTCCCAATCCTGTTATGTGCGCCCCCATCCCATTATGTGCACCCCCATCCTGCTTCCCAATCCTGTTATGTGCCCTCCATCCTGCTTCCCAATCCTGTAATGTATGCCCATCTCCTGCTATGTGCTGCCCCCTTCCAGCGCCCCCATCCCGTTATATGCGCCCCCCATCCCGTTATGTGCTCCTCATCCTGGTATTTGTGCTGCCCCCATCCTGGTATTTGTGCTGCCCCTATCCCAGTATTTGTGCTGCCCCCATCCTCGTATTTGTGCTGCCCCCATCTTGCGCCCCCATCCTGCTATGTGCTGCCCCTATCCTGCACCCCCATCCCGTTATGTGCACCCCTATCCCGTTATGTGCACCCCATCCTGCTCCCCAATCCTGTTATGTGCTGTCCCCATCCTGTTATGTGCGCCCCCATCCTGTTATGTGCAGCCCCCATCCTGTTATGTGCGCCCCCATCCCGTTATGTGCTGCCCCTATCCTGCTTCCCAATCTTGTTATATGTGGCCCCATCCCGCTTCCCAATCCTGCTATGTGCTGCCCCCATCCAGTGCCTCCCATCCCATTATGTGCTGCCCCATCCCGTTATGTGCTTCCCCCATACTGTTATGTGCTCCCCATCCTGGTATTTGTGCTGCCCCCATCCTGGTATTTGTGCTGCCCCTATCTTGTGCCCCCATCCTGTTACGTGCTGCCCCTATCTTGTGCCCCCATCCTGTGCCCCCATTCTGTTACGTGCTACCCCTATCTTGTGCCCCCATCCTGTGCCCCCATCCTGTTACGTGCTGCCCCTATCTTGTTCCCCAATCCTGCGCCTCCATTCTGTTACGTGCTGCCCCTATCTTGTGCCCCCATCGTATTACGTGCTGCCCCCATCCTATTATGTGCTGCCCCTATCTTGCGCCCCCATCCTGCGCCCCATCCTGTTACATGCTGCCCCTATCTTGTGCTTCATCCTGTGCCCCATCCTGTTACGTACTGCCCCTATCTTGTGCCCCCATCCTGCACCCCATCCTGTTATGTGATGCCCCCATCCTGTTATGTGATGCCCCCATCCTGCGCCCCCATCCTGTTATGTGTGCCCCCACATCCTGCTTCCCAACCCTGTTATGTGCGCCCCATCACGTTATGTGCAACCTATCCTGCTTCCCAATCCTGTTATGTGCGCCCTCATCCCGTTATGTGTGCCCCCCCATCCTGCTTCCCAATCCTGTTATGTGCTGCCCCCATCCTGTTATGTGCTGCTCCCATCCCGTTTTGTGCTGCCCCATCCTGTTATGTGTGCCCCCCCATCCTGCTTCCCAATCCTGTTATGTGTGCCCCATTCTGTGCCTCCATCCCATTATGTGCGCCCCACATCCTGCTTCCTAATCCTGTTATGTGTGCCCCCATCCCTTTATGTGCACCCCATCCCATTATGTGCGCCCCCCATCCTGCTTCCCAATCCTGTTATGTGCGGCACCATCCCGTTATGTGCGCCTCCATCCTGCTTCCCAATTCTGTTATGTGCACCCCCATCCAGCTCCCCCATCCCATTATGTGCGCCCCCATCCTGTTATGTGCAGACCCCATCGCGTTATGTGATGCCCCCATCCTATTATGTGCTGCCCCCATCCCGTTATGTCCTGTCCCCATCCTGTGCCCCCATCCCGTTATGTGCTGTCCCCATTCTGTGCCCCCATCCCGTTGTGTGCTACCAACATCCTGTGCCCCCATCCCATTATGTGCTGCCCCCATCCTGTGCCCCATCCCGTTATCTGCTGCCCCCATCCCTTTATGTGCTGTCCCAATCCTGTGCCCCATCCCGTAATGTGCTGCCCTTCCATACAAATAAAAAAATACCCTCCTGCTCACCTTTTCCCCTCTCCCTTGCAGCGCACACTGCAAATTTGTCTTCAACAAAATGGCGCCGGAGATCGCGCTACGCGCGGGCGCGAACTCCGGTGCCACACTCCTCCTCCGGACTCACCGGAGTGCGAGTTATGTAACCTAATGGCACTGGAAATAGCGGTATGCGGTGAGCGCTTCCGCATACCGCGATCTCCGGCACCACAGTCCTTCACCCTGGCCTCATCCTCCTCCCTCTCACCTGTAACGGCAGCTGTTTTCTTCTGTCTGGAGCCAGACTGCCCAGGCGCGTCGCGCTTGTGCAGTCTATAGAGGCTTCGGATAGAGGGACGCATTTGCGGTTATATTATAGATTCTGCAGAGGGGCAGTATCTGTGCATGTATATACTGTATATATATATTTTGCAGAGGGGCAGTATGTGTGTGTATATATTTTGCAGAGGGGCAGGGTGTGTTTGTGTATATATATATATATTTTTCAGAGGGGCAGTATGTGTGTGTATATATTTTGAAGAGGGGCAGTGTGTGTGTGTGTACATACACTGTGTTCCAAATTATTATGCAAATAATATTTTCTCAGATTTTCCCAAATTACCTATATGAATTGCAGTCATTGTAATTTTCCAGTCAAATAACTATTAGAGTACAACTGAAAGGTTTTTGTACAAACTGCCTATGATAACAGTATATTTTTAAAAAAATAAAAACTCAAACTGCACTCAAAATGCATGTTCCAAATTATTATGCACAGCAGAGTTTTTAACCTTTTCATTTTAATAAAGAACAAAAAAATGGTCATTTTTGAAATTATAAGCATTAGCAGGTTATTACAAACTGAAATCAAACAGTTTTCAGCTCAAAACTTTATTCTAGGTGATGTTACATTTGCACATAGGACCGCTTGTCACGGCAAGTGACAGGCAGAAGTCTCTAGATGGACGGTCAGGTAACAGGCAGGTAACAGGCGAGCGCTCCCAGGTGAGCGGAATGACAGACACAGAAGGTAACAGGCAGGTGCTCCCAGGTGAGCGGGCTGACAGATACGGCAGGTAACAGGCAGGTGCTCCCAGGTGAGCGGGCTGACAGACACGGCAGGTGACAGGCAGGTAACAGGCGAGCGCTCCCAGGTGAGCAGGCTGACAGACACGGCAGGTAACAGGCAGGTAACAGGCAAGTAACAGGCGAGTGCTCCCAGGTGAGCGGGCTGGCAGACTCGGCAGGTAATGGGCAGATAACAGGCTGGCAGGCAGGACGAGGAGTCAGGCTAGCAGCGGAACCTGAGGGCTGAAGCAGAGATAAGTAACACTGTGCAACAACTTTGCTCGGGCACCTTCATTTTGGAGGAGGTGCCCTATATATGGGAGGACCCTCGGCTATTGGCCGGGGACTCCTTAGGATGGCGCGCACGACCCCTTTAAGAGGGGGGAGCGCGCGCGCGCCCTAAGCACAGTGCCTGGGGGACTGCGCGCGCCGACAGCAGGAAGAGAAGGAGAGCGGGGAGTGTGGGGAGAGAGGAGGTGAGAGGGATGGCGTCTCTGCCTGGCAGGAGGCAGAGACGCCGATGCTACAGTACCTCCCCCTTTTACGCCCCCTCTTTTTTAGGCCAGAAAGGAATCTTTCAAGGAGAAGCGGTGCATGAATATTCTCCCTGGGATCCCAAGTTCTCTCCTCTGGGCCAAACCCCTTCCAATCCACAAGAAAAGGGGTCTTTCCTCTTACCATCTTAGTGGCCAGAATGTTCTCTACCTCAAAAATGTCCTCAGCGGAAACCGGAGCAGGAGGAGTACCTGGATTGTTGGAAAAAGAGTTAAACACAACTGGTTTGAGGAGAGATACATGGAAGGAGTTGGGAATCTGTAAGGTGTCCGGGAGTTTTAACTTGTAGGCCACTGGATTGATCTGTTTGAGAATTTCAAATGGACCGATGAACAGAGGGCCCAACTTATAGGAGGGTATTTTGAGTCGGACATGTTTGGAAGAGAGCCAGACTTTATCTCCCGGGCGGAATTGAGGCGGCTCCAGACGTCTCTTGTCAGCATGTTTCTTCATCCGCTCGGATGACTGAAGAAGTGCGGACCTGGTATTCTCCCAAATGGTGGAGAATTCGCTGACAAGAGCCTCCATGGCAGGGTTGTCCACCGAGGCGGAGATGGGAAACTGAATCCGAGGAAGTTGACCGTAGACCACGAAGAACGGGGATTTCGAAGTGGATTCGCTCTCATGGTTGTTGTAGGAGAATTCGGCCCATGGTAGGAGCTCCACACAGTCGGTATGGTGAGCGTTAACAAAGTGCCGGAGGTAGCTGGTAAGGATTTGGTTGATTCACTCCACTTGGCCATTGGACTGTGGATGGTAGGCGGAGGAGAAATCCAGGGTGACATCCAGTAGCTTACAGGTAGCTCTCCAGAAACGTGAGGTGAACTGAACCCCTCGATCCGACACAATGTGGAGAGGTAGACCATGGAGATGGAATATATGATGGAAGAAATCCTTGGCCAACTGAGATGCAGACGGGAGACCAGGCAGAGGGATGAAGTGGGCCATTTTAGAGAAGCGGTCGGCGACCACCCAAATGACTGTACAACCGGCAGAAGCTGGGAGATCAGTAATAAAATCCATGGCAATGTGCTGCCATGGGGCAGCAGGTACAGGAAGAGGCAGGAGGCGACCGGCTGGAAGATGTCTGGGAACTTTGTTGCGGGCACAGGATGAACAGGCCAAGACGAAGTCTACCACATCCTTGCGCAGGGTAGGCCACCCGTAATCCCGGGTAATGAGCAGGAAGGTCTTCTTTTGGCCAGCATGGTTGGCTAGTTTAGAAGAATGACCCCAGTGAAGAACCTTCTCACGATCTGGTACTGCTGCAAACGTCTTACCGGGCGGAAGACGAGTAAGATCCAAGGGGGCCACATGCATCACTTTGGAGGGGTCGATGATGTGCATAGGCTCCTCCTCTTGATCGGAGGACAGGAAGGATCGGGACAAGGCGTCGGCTTTGACATTCTTGTCCGCCGGGCGGAAATGTAGGACGAAGTCGAAGCGGGCGAAGAACAAAGACCACCGGGCCTGACACGGATTGAGCCTTTGGGCATTTTGGAGATATGCCAGATTTTTGTGATCTGTATAGATGATCACTGGGTATAGAGACCCTTCAAGCAGATAGCGCCACTCCTCCAGCGCCAATTTAACGACTAACAGTTCTCGATCTCCAATGGAGTAGTTGCGCTCAGACGAGGAGAAGAGTTTTGAGAAGAAACCGCAGGTTACCATTCTCCCGGATGAAGACTTTTGAGTGAGCACCGCTCCAGCTCTGGAGGAGGAAGCATCAACCTCCAGGTAGAATTGTTTGTTGCAGTCCGGACGGTGCAGTACTGGGGCAGAGGAGAAAGCTTGCTTTAACCCTGGAATGCATACCTGGGGCCTCGCAGGCCCGCCCTGTTAATTGTTTTCTATTTTCTGCAAGATTACTTTAGTTAGAATTTTGAAACTCTAGGTATTCCTCAGGTATATAGTTGTTTGTCATTTTTGTTTGAGTTATTCCATGTTATTTGCACACTGGCTTAAAAGGCCCCAGGTATGTGAAATTGTAGATTTTTATGGTCATGCGTTCTAGGGTTAAGGAAAGGAAGGCCTCCTCAGCTTCGGGCGACCATACCTTGGGATTTGCTCCCTTACAGGTGAGCGCAGATATGGGAGCTGTCCGGGAAGAGAAGTGCGGGATGAAGAGACGATAGTAGTTGGCGAAGCCCAGGAATCGCTGAATCGCCTTCAACCCCTCAGGACGGGGCCACTTTAGGACAGCAGAGAGTTTCTCGGGATCCATTCACAAGCCTGTCTGGGAGATAACATAGCCCAGGAATGGAAGAGAGGTCTGCTCGAAGAGGCACTTCTCGTATTTTGCATAGAGGTGATTCTGCCTGAGCCTAAGCAGGACCTGACGAACATCCCTCCGGGGTGTGGGAAGATCCGGAGAGAAGACCAAGATATCGTCCAGGTACACCACCACGCAGGAGTAAAGATGATCACGGAAGATGTCGTTGACCAATTCTTGGAAGACGGCGGGAGCATTGCAGAGACCGAAGGGCATCACACGGTATTCGTAGTGACCGTCCCGGGTATTGAATGCCGTCTTCCACTCGTCTGCTTGACGGATTCGGACCAGGTTATACGCCCCACGAAGATCCATCTTGGAAAAGATCCTAGTGCCCTTAAGGCGGTCAAACAACTCAGAGATGAGTGGCAGGGGGTATTTATTTTTGACCGTGATCTGATTGAGTCCTCTATAGTCTATACAGGGAAGTAGCGAGCCATCCTTCTTTTTGACAAAGAAGAATCCGGCTCCGGGCGGGGAGGTAGATTTCCGGATGAACCCCCTAGCCAGATTCTCCTCGATGTACTCTGACATGGCCCGGGTTTCGGCCGATGACAACGGGTAAATACGCCCACAGGGTGGAGTGGCTCCAGGTACCAGGTCGATCGGGCAATCATATGGCCTATGAGGTGGCAGTGTCTCTGCTTCCTTTTCATCAAAGACATCTGCATAGGACCAGTAAGGTGCCGGTAAACCGGGTAGATTAGCCGGGGTGAGTGGAGGGCGAACCGGGCGGAGAGGGACCAGGCAGGTCCCATGGCACTCCTGCCCCCAACGGAGAACCTCGCCGGATGGCCAATTCAGCACGGGTTCATGTCTCTGCAGCCAGGGTAGACCCAGCAATAGGGAGTGAGAGAGACCGGAAAGCACATGGAAGGAGATCCTCTCAGAGTGCAGCATTCCAACCTGCAGGGATATAGGCTCGGTGACGAGCAGGATGGATACCGGAAGAAGTCCTCGTTCCACGGCGGTGACAGCCAATGGTTCAGCCAGAGGTTTGGTGGGGATGTGATATCTCTCTACCAGGGACTGGGAGATGAGGTTCCCAGCAGCTCCGGAATCTAGGTGTGCAAGTTCAAAATAGCGGATCTCTCCTCAGGAGATAGAGACAGACAAAGTCAGGGAAGGAGAGGATTTACTTTTGCCTAGGATGACCTCTCCGAGCGGTCCTAGACACTGTCGTTTCCCGGCCTCACCGGGCAGGAACGGATGAAGTGCTCCATACTGCCACAGTAGAAACAGCTCCTCTCGGCTCGGCGAGACTCTTGGCGAGATTCGACCATCTTGGTCTGGTCGACCTGCATAGGTTCGGGCGAGCGTGCCAGGGAAGTGGCTGATTGAGAGACAGGTCTCTGTAAGGTAGGAGCCAGACGAGGAAATCTTCGCTCCCGGGTAGTCTCTTTAGCACATTCCAGGAAACGGATATCAATCCGGGTAGCTAGCGACACCAGATCATCCAGGGTGGTAGGAATGTCCCGTCCGGCTAACTTGTCCTTAATCCGACCGGAAAGGCCCTCCCAGAAGATGGACACCAGGGCCTCGTTGTCCCAGGCGAGCTCAGAAGCGAGGGTACGGAACCGTATGGCATATTGACCCACGGTGAGACTCCCTTGGCGGATACGAAGCAGAGAGGAGGCTGAAGAGGATTTTCATCCAGCTTCTTCGAAGATTTTCCGGAAAGCATCGAGGAAAGACGACAGATCGGACACCAGGGGATCCCCTCTTTCCCACAGGGGATTCAGCCATGCCAGTGCTTCTCCAGAGAGGTGGGACATGATGAAGGCCACGTTGGCACGATCGGAGGGAAACTGGTGTGCCAAAAGTTCAAAGTGCAGGGTGCACTGATTTATGAAACCCCGAGCTAGCGCGGGGTCGCCTCCGAAACGAGGAGGTGCAGAAAGCCGGGGACGGGGGCTGGATGCCATGGCACTGATGGGCAGCGGCGCTGCCGGAGCAGGAGTCGTACGACTCGCGGCAGACGCAGGTGGAACATTCAGTGTGTCCAGGCGGGGGTTGACACTCCACAGGTAGTTTAGGATGGTTTCCTGTTGGGATCTCTGATGGGACACCTCCTGGAATAGGTCAGAGAGCGAGGGAGCTTGGGTCCCACCGGGTTTCTTGGCCCGAGCAAACTGTTACGGGTCCGGGTGGTGGAACCTCTGTGCTGTGGTGTAAGGAGGGACCCAGAGGGGCGTGACTAAGTATCAACCCGGACCGACCCTGGTCGTACGGCGGCTAACGACTCCGTAACCAGGGAGGAACCGAGCAGAGGGACCAGGTGCTACTCTGGGGACGACCTTGTAAGAGAGCAGGTGACTCCCACGGGTCAGATGGCTGGGACTGACCGGTATAGCAGATGACACAGCAGGCAGGCTGACGAGTGGTCCTGGAGGATGGACTGGTAGACACGGCAGGTGACAGGCGAGAGCCTCCGGGTAGGCTGTCAGGTGGTCACGGCAAGTGACAGGCAGAAGTCTCTAGATGGACGGTCAGGTAACAGGCAGGTAACAGGCGAGCGCTCCCAGGTGAGTGGGCTGACAGACACGGAAGGTAACAGGCGGGTGCTCCCAGGTGAGCGGGCTGACAGGTACGGCAGGTAACAGGCGGGTGCTCCCAGGTGAGTGGGCTGACAGACACGGCAGGTGACAGGCAGGTAACAGGCGAGCGCTCCCAGGTGAGCGGGCTGACAGACACGGCAGGTAACAGGCAGGTAACAGGTGAGCGCTCCCAGGTGAGCAGGCTGGCAGACTCGGCAGGTAATGGGCAGATAACAGGCTGGCAGGCAGGACGAGGAGTCAGGCTAGCAGCGGAACCTGAGGGCTGAAGCAGAGATAAGTAACACTGTGCAACAACTTTGCTCGGGCACCTCCATTTTGGAGGAGGTGCCCTATATATGGGAGGACCCTCGGCTATTGGCCGGGGACTCCTTAGGGCACCCTAAGCACAGTGCCCGGGGGACTGCGCGCGCCGACAGCAGGAAGAGAAGGAGAGCGGGGAGAGAGGAAGTGAGAGGGACGGCGTCTCTGCCTGGCAGGAGACTGAGACGCCGATGCTACACAGAGGACCTGCTCCGCAGCGGCTGCTCCATAAAGCCACATACCACAGGTGGCATCACGAACATTAAACATAAAAACTATAAATCCTCTTTTATTGACCGCCCTGGGTCAAGGACCAGGATACTGCCACCGTGACATCCCCTGCATCGACCGGCCTGGCACCGAGTACCCCACGGCCCAGGGGGCGCGTCAGTAACAGGAGAAATTGCACCATGCAGTGTGTTCTGCAATTTCTCCTGAGTAAGCAGATACCCCATATGTGGGGGAAAACCACTGTTTGGGCGCAGGCAGGGTTCGGAAGGAAAGGAGCGCCATTTGACTTTTTCAATGTAAAATTTGCTTGAATAATTAGCAGATGTGCCCCTGATGTGCCTAAACAGTGGAAAAACCCCACAAGTGACACCATCTTGGACCCCTCAGGGAACTTATCTAGATTTGAGGTGAGCACCCTGAACCCCCAAGTGCTTTACAGAAGTTTTTAACATGGAGCAGGGAAAATAAAAAAATCTAACTTTTCCACAAAAATTATGTTTTAGCCCTAATTTTTTTTACTTTCACAAGGGTAAGAGGAGAAAATGGACCCCAATAACTGTTGTGCAATTTCTCCTGAGTATGCCAATACCCCTTGTGTGGGGAAAATATAGTGTTTGGGCGCACGGCAGAGTTCAGAAGAGAAGGAGCACTGTGTGATTTTTTGAACGCAAAATTGGCTGGAATTGAGAGCGGACGCCATGTTGCGTTTGGAGAGTCCCTTATGTGCCTAAATAGTGGAAACCCCCCACAAGTGACCCATTTTATCAAGGGGTATAGTGAACATTTTGAAACCAGAGGTACGACACAGAATTTGATAACATTAGGTCATCATATTGAATAAGTTGTTATTAGTCTTGAGCACAAGTGCTCGTTACTTGAGTTTGCATCGGGTACTCGGGTATGTACCATGTATCGTGGGTGCTCGAGTGACAAGCTCGAATCCCCGCTCGCATGTTTCACGGTTATTAGACACCCAAAAAAAACATGCGGGATCGCTCGTGCATGGCAGGCAATCCCCACAAGGTTTTTTTGGCCATGAAGCATATGGGGTGGAGACTTGAGCATGTTACTCGAGCACCCGCAATACTCAGTGCATACCCAAGCACCCGATGTAAACTCAAGTAGCGAGCACTTGGGCTCAACACTAGTCGCTATATCGTCATCTTTTTTTTTTTACCTTTGAAAAAAATCCCAACCTTAACCCCAACCCTAATACAACCCCAACCCTAACCCTAGCCCAACCCTAACCCTAGCACAACCCTAACCGTAGCCCAACCCTAACCCTAACCCCAACCCTAGCCCAACCCTAACTCCAACACTAACCCCAACCCCAACCCCAACCCCAACCCTAACCCTAGCCCAACCCTAACCCTAGCCCCAACCCTAACCCTAACGCAACCCTAACCCTAGAGTTTATTTTTTACACCGTTCCTCGTGCGGTATAAGTGATTAGACGACTTTATTCTTCGGGTCTGTGCGATTATAGCGATACCAGAATCATATCGGGTTTTATGATTGACAGCTGTCACACACTAAAAGACGCATTTTTTTGTAAAATCTAGTTTTTGTATCGCCATATTTTGAGAGCTGTAATTTTCCCATATTTTAGCCGACAGAGTCATGCGATGGCTTGTTTTTTGTGGGATGAGTTGACTTTTTTATTGGTACCATTTTCAGGCATTCGACATTTTTTGATCGCCTTCTATTCCGATTTTTGGGAGCAGAATAAACAAAAAACAGCAATTTCGGAATTGTTTTTTTTTTTTTTATGCTGTTCCGAGTGTGGTAAAATTGATAAGGTAGCTTTATTCTTCAGGTCAGTACGTTTACAGTGGTACCACATTTATATTGTTTTTCTATGTTTTGGCGCTTTTACTCAATAAAAGATATTTTATAGAAAAAAATATTTTTTTGTATCGCTTTATTCTGAGAGCTATAACTTTTTTATTTTTTGGCTGATGGAGCTGTATGGCAGCTTGTTTTTTGTGGGACAAGATGACGTTTTCAGTGGTGCCATTTTTATTTATATTCATCTTTTAGATTGCGTGTTATTCCATTTTTTGTTTGGCTGTATGATGATAAAGCATTGTTTTTTGCTTCGTTTTTTATTTTTATTTTTTACCGTGTTCACTGAAGGGGCTAACTAGTGGGACAGTTTTATAGGTCAGGTCGTTCCAGATGCGGCGATACCAAATATGTGTACTTTTATTGTTTTGTTTTTTTTCATAACAATATTCATTGATGGGTACATTATATTTTTATTTTTGGTGGATTATTTTTTTATTTATTTTTTTATCTTTTTACAATTTTTTTTTTCATTTTTTAACACTTTTTGGACTTTTATTCTTTGTCCCACTATGGTACTTTCACTTTTTTTATTCTGATCACCTGTATAGCATAGGGATGGAGCACCATCCCTGTGCTATTCAGACTGTCAGCACTGCAGATGCAGAAGATACTTTGGTCATGCACTGCGCATGACCAAGATATCTTCCTGCTGTCTGGTGACCCGGATGTTGTCTTGACGACATCGGGTCATCATGGCAACATCCGGAAAGCCACAGCAGACAGCGCTGGAGGTCGGGAGAGGAGGTGAGTATTACGATCACCTCCTCTTGCCCCCGCAATGCTGCAATCGACTTAAATCGCAGCATTGAGGGGGTTAATGTGCCGGGAGCGGTGCGGGACCATTCCTGACACATAGCACCGGGTTTCAGCTATGACTATCAGCTGACACCCGGCGGCGATCGCACCGCTTGTGTGCGGGCGCGATTGCCATATGACCTAATAGTACGTCATTAGTCCAATCGGCCCAGGTCACCATAACGTACTATTAGGTCACACGTCAGAAAGGGGTTAAACCACTATTTTCAAAGGGAGTGTTTTTTGTGAATGACATTGAGAAGGTCAAGAGATCATTCACCATATCTCCACCTCAGTGTGGCTGGGTAAGTTAAATGCTCAGTCACTGTTTTTTTTTTCTGGTGTGTGGTCTGGAGAAGGAAGTTTCCAGACTGTGTGTGTGGAAACCAGAGAGTTCCACAGAAGGACTTTTGTTTGGTGAAACTTCATTATGCTACCCGGAGCGGGCGAAACCCCTTTATACTTTATCTTTTTGCTTTTCATTATCCCGGAGAGGACATGTTTATTTTGTGGAACCCTGCTGAGATTTATGCCTTATCCCAATAAACCTACAGGAAATTAACCCGAGACGTGTTTCCTGTGTCTGCCTCTGTGAGATCCGAGCAAGTCGCTTTACCACACATATTATAACAATGGCTAGTAGATGGCAGCAAAGTACAACAAACACTGTACCATCATATCTATATATGACAAATGAATGAATTAAGACATATAACATTTGGCAAATGTCCCTGTAATGGCTGAAAGCCTTTGCAGAGGATTAGCTGAACAGCACACTTCCACAGCTTGGCAGTAAGAGATTGAAGCAGTGCAGGTTTACAGCCAAATATGGAGCAGAAGCAGGATTTCGTTAGACGCATCTAATAAGGTAGGGTCTATTTTAAAATGTGACAGGCACCCTTTAAGGGAATTAGGGCATTCTTGGATAATTCTGTTAATAGACATTAGAAGTTGTGTGCCTAAGTCATGAGTACATCAGAATCCTTCTATACCAGGAATGCCCAGAGGACTTCTTAATTCTAATAAACATATGGTTATTAAAGGGAACTGGTCACCTCAGAAAACTCTATTTACCTGAAGATATAGGGTTAATCTGCAGGTAAATTGTGTTCTACTAATGCTTGGCCACCTTACTGAAAGTGCGGCTCCCAAGAGCTGCCAGTTTTCAGTCATGGGAAAATGCATGGAGCAACTATAGTCAATGCTCACATCACCGCTCACTATACTGTGAGTGGCGGCTGTAACAAGCTGTGGGACTTTGATTGACAGCCAGCTCTGAAGCACATCTGTTAAAGTGCTGGGGTGTGTTTACAACCACTACAGTATAGTGAGCAGTGCTGTGAGCATTGATTGTATCCGCTCCATGACTTAAAGCCGGCAGCTCCTGGGAGAAAATAAGCTAATTTTCTCCATGTAGCCGCAGTTTCAGCATTGTAATTAGTGTGGAGCGAATTTGTGTGACAGCATAGCAAATCAGGGATGTTCATGGATAACTATACACAGGTGTGAGGTATACGGGTCAGCCTATTCCTTACAGATGAACACTTGCAGACAGGCAGTTTCTCAGTGTGATATTGGCTGCTTTTAGGTTCTCTCGCTGTGGAGATCCTCACTCAGTTACACCTCAGTGTAAGAGGCCTCTAGAGGTCTGTCTCCTGTCACAGTCTCACATACCAGTCCTTGCTGCCATCACCATCCTTTTCTGACTGACTCAAATCTTACCACCCCATAACAGTTAGCTCCTCCCCTTAATATGTGCCTTTCCGAAAAGCAGTCATTGGCTGACTGCACTGTCAATACTCCTTCCCATAAAGCTCACTAAAAACTTTACTGATGTTGTCCCTGTAAGAAAATTCACAATTAAGTACGACAAGCAAAGAAATGGGAATAACACAGAAAAACCACATACATTGAAAATGTAGAAATAACGTGTAGCATCGGCGTCTCTGCCTCCTGCCAGGCAGAGATGCCGTTCCCTTCACCGCCGCGGTCTCGGTCCAGCGTCCTTCAGTTCCCCTGTCGCTGCCCGGGGTGCGCGCATCGCATGCAGCTTCCCAGGCACTGTGCTTAGGGCACGGGCGCACTCCCTCCCTCTTAAAGGGGCCGCATGCCGTCCTAAAGAGTCCCCGGCCAATGGCCAGAGGACCACTCCTATTTAAAGCACTTCCTCCAAAATGGAGGTGCCTGTGTAAGGTTGTTGTTTGTGTGCTAACACTCTCCTCAGCCTCAGGTTCCAGTGCCTGCCAGCCTGTCTTTCAGCTGTGCCCGCCAGCCTGTCTATCAGCCGTGCTCGCCTGCCTGTCTATCAGACATGCCCACCAGCCTGTCTACCTGCCGTGCCAACCGGCTTGCCTACGTTCATCACCTGTCAGTTTACCTGCCGTGCCCGCCGGCTTGCCTACCTGGATCACCTGTCAGGCTACCAGCCATGCCCGCCTGCTTGCCTACCCGCATCACCTGTCTGTCTACCAGCCGTGTTCATCCACTGTACCTGTCAGCTTCAGCCATCTGACCCGTGGGAGTCGCCTGCTCTCACACTAGTTCAGTCCCAGAGTGGCACCTGGTTCTGACTCGCCCAGAGGGATATGGGGGAAACTCGGTACCCAGGGCTTGACCTTCTGTGGGATGTCACGGCAGTCGGCTCCCGGGCCCGTACCCTGGGGTCACTCTTTAAAAGGGGTTTGTTGCTTCAAGGGATGAATAACAATTTTGTCTCGTGACGCCACCTGTGGCATGCGGCCAAAAATGAGCCGCCGCTCGGAGCAGGTCCTCTGGAACAGATGTTAGTGCAGCTGGGTTGGTGCGGCTCTCCACAGGCAGAGCTCAGCTCCAGGGCAGTGTAGGTGTAAATGGTGATGCTGGGCGTTGTAGTGCAGGAGCGATGGCGTAGCAGCAATAACTGACAGAGACAGTGGGGTGCAGTCGTCCGAGTTTACTCACAGTTGTTAAGTTCCTCAGGTTGCACTGTACAGGTGACAGCCTCCCACGTCGCGTTCACCAAGCAGGGGTTCAGCACTCCCTCAAGTATCTCAAGAGCACTTAACGGGACCCCTTTCTGTATGTTCCTTTCTTAGCCGACTTCCCGCGCTGGGTCTCTCCCTCTTGCCCTGCGCCCCGCCAAACAAAGTCCCGATCTGGTACCTTGGGATCCCTCTGGGCAACTTGAAGTTCCCGGATCTTACTTAATGACCTTTTCGGCGACTTAGGTGCGGATGTGGCGACTGTGACTCGCCCCCTGGGCCGTGGGGCACCCAGAACCGGGCTTCAGTGAGATGATGGGGGTAGTAGTGGCAACCCGATCCCGTGGCTCAGGGTGGCCAGACCAAATGCTGTGGCAGTCTATTTGTAGGGTTATGAATGTCCGACTACGCCACCCATGGATTGCGGTCAGGGATGACCGCCGCTGCAAGGCAGACCGCTGAGGCTGATGTTGGGGTGCAGCACAGGGATATGATAACTCCCCACGGGAAGAGTGCAGCCTCAGGGCAGCATATGTGAATGCTGGGAGTGACAGTGCAGGCCACAATAATCAGAGTTCAGAGACCGCTTCAACCAGTCCAGGGTCTTTATTGCAGGTATTTCTAATGACCCAACAGGAGTACTGGGTAGGAATGGGCCTGGGCGTCTGAGAACATTCGGGCGAGCCCCACTGGTCAGGGTGAGTGTGAAGGCCTACCGTTCTCTCTCTGCCCTTGCTGACTATCCCCCTTTTCTTGGTGTGATAGCCCACGTCCCTGAGCTGGCCGTGCACTTCGCCTGTATGGCTTGCGACTCGGGCCTTAGGTACCTGTTACTTCTCCGTGCTGTACTGGTCCCTCTGTGTGGCGGAGCCTCCAGGCTTCTTAGGCCAAGGAACCTGAAATCCCTTGCGGGTTGGTTATCTGCTGCAGGGCTTGCAACCCTGACAGCCTCGGACCCCAATGTCCGGTGGTGATTCTCTCAGCCAGGACTGGCTCTCGTCGCCTCTGTCCCTGGCTCGCAGCTTCTCCACTGCCTCACGGACTCCTTGGCTACAGCTCAACTGTCCCTCCTTCTCTGGGACTAGTCTCAGTCCTGAGCTAGGTCGTCCAGTCCTCTCTAACCCTGCCCTCAGTTCCAGCTTTTATAGGGGCTGCCTGCTCCCCCTACTGGCCTGGGACAGAAGGTGCTGTATGCTAATTGTCCCTGACCAGGGAACCTCCCTCCTGCTCTCAGACACAGCCTTTAATATTTGTGGCACCCAGGCCTGGGGTGACACATTCCCCTCTAGTAAAATTTAGTACTCCGGGACTAAACAGGAAACCCAAATACAGGGTATAAACAATAACATAACATATATACAAATGCTTTTTGTCCTTAAGGTCACGGCGCTTCCGTGTCCGGGTGTCCATATCACCAACAAAAGAAGAGGGTCACAGTATGATCCATGACCAGGTGTCCATTTCACAAACACAACGGGAGCCTTAACCAGGTGGGGGTCTGTCCTTGCCCCGAGTCCTTGACAGTCTTTATTCACTCCTTTGGTTAGGCTCCGAACATATTTACAAGGAAGTCCCGGTTACTCAAAGTTCATAACCTGTTAGTCCATATATCTAGAAAAACTGGGAAAACAGTATTAATAACCAGGGTACAAACATAAAACATTAAATATATACACTGTGCATTTTAGATCTTCCAGCGAGCTGGCATTTGACCCCTAGTGCTCCGGGTTGACCTCCGTAACCCACTGTCTGGTGGTGGTCTAACCTGGCTTTCCCCACTAGCATTTAGGGTACAGCTACTAGCTGGGTTTACAGGCAGGGCAGGCAGCTTTCTGCGGGTCCTTTTGCTTACCGCAGGCATGGCAGGCTCACTGTCAGCAGAGGGTTGACTCTCCTGGGCTGCTGGCATGGGTTCTTCTGCCTCTGGGGCTGCTTGTCCTTCTTGTTCTTCCTGCTCTCCTGTAGGCTCTTGCTGGGTAGGCTGAAGGAAGTGTAGGATGGGTACCACTATCGCATCGTTTATTCGAGTCGAGGTCCAGGGGAACTCTCCAAGAACGGTGCTGACCATTTCTTCCTTGTCCACTGCGGGCTCAAGGTCATCTTGATCTTCACTTGGACTCTGCAGTTGCTCGGGGCACCATTTTAGGTGGTCTCTGGAGACGGTGCTAGTGGTTTCTCCTCCATCCTTGGTAATCACACATACCTTCGGGTTGTCATGGTCGGACTGCAGTACTGTGTACGGGTCTCTCTCCCACTGGTCGTCCAGCTTGTGAAGCCTTCTCTTCCGCTTCAGGACCTCCTCAACAGGTTCCAGGGGACCAGCAGGGGCCTGTTGGTTGAAGAGCCTCTCTTGCTTTTCTCTCGCTTGAGCCAGACTCCTCTCCACACTCTCCTGTACCCTCTTGTACTGTAGCCGCCGTTCCGTATCCCAGTCCGCGTCTGGGGAGGTGTCCTCGGGTGTCAGGACTCCCATCTCCAGGTCTATAGGCAGCTTACCTGGTCTTGCTCGCATCAGGTAAGCCGGGGTGCAATTTGTAGCATTCACCGGGATATGGTTGTACAAGTCGATCAGGTCTGGCAGCTTCTCCAGCCACAGGCTGCTTTCTTCCAGGGGCAACGTCTTGAGGAGATCAATGACGATATTGTTCATTTTCTCACACAGCCCGTTGGTTTGCGGGTGGTAAGGCATTGTCCGGATCTTCCTACAGCCGTAGAGGTTGCAGAACTCCTGGAATACTTCAGCCTCAAGCGCTGGACCTTGATCTGTCAAGACCTGTTCGGATACCCGTGTGGACAGCAGAAATGTTGCTGGAAGGCTCTGGCCGCTGTTTGGGCTGTCAGGTCTTTAACCGGGACCACCACCAAGAACCGGGAGTAATGGTCCACAATCGTGAGGGCATAGATGTAGCCGGACCGGCTTGGAGCCAACTTTACATGGTCCAGAGCTACTAGCTCAAGAGGCTGCCTTGTGACGATGGGCCTCAAGGGTGTCTTCCGGCTGGTATGGTTCTTCCTTCTGAGGTGGCATGGGCCGCAGTCCCTGCTCCACTTCTCTATGGCCCCTCTCATACCGACCCAGTAGAACCGCTCTCTCAGTAGGAACTCTAGTTTCTTCCACCCGAAGTGTCCCGCTCTGTCATGATAGGCCTCCAGGACCATTGCTGCATCTCGCTTTGGGACCACTACCTGCCAGGTCAGCTCGTGCGTCCGGTGATTGACAAGCCTTCTGCACAGCTTACCCTCGTAGAGGAATAGCCTGCTTTTCTCCTTCCATAACTGCTTGGCTTCTTCTGGAGCGTCTGGGCCAGGGCTAGCGTCTGCCTGGGTTAACAGGTCTTTCACCAGGCGAACTGCAGGGTCACTATCTTGCGTTTCAGCCCAGCCGTGGTGGGGTAAGGGGTTGAACATGACGGTGGTTAGGTCTTTGTCTCTTACCCGGTGAGAATACTGAGTGGCCCCATACCGGGGGAACGCAGGGAGCTCTACTTCCTCCAGCTCTTCCGAGTCTTTTTCTCCTTCAGGTAGGTGGGGCATTCTTGATAAGGCGTCTGCGTTGGCGTTGGTTCTGCCTGCCCGGTATTTGATGGTGAAGTCATAATTTGATAGCCGGGCCATCCACCGCTGTTCTAGGGCACCTAGTCTTGCATTGTCCAGGTGTGTTAGCGGGTTGTTGTCCATGTACACAGTGAACTTTGCGGAGGCCTGGTAATGCTTAAACCGTTCTGTGATGGCCCACACCACTGCCAAGAATTCTAGCTTGAAGGAGCTGTAATTCTCCGGGTTTCTTTCAGTGGGCCTCAGCTTCTGGCTGGCGTACGCGATCACCCTTTCTCGGCCCTGTTGGTTCTGTGACAGTACGGCTCCCAGCCCCACATTGCTGGCGTCTGTGTGGAGGATAAAAGGCTGGCCATAATCGGGGTAGGCCATGATCTCATCCCCCGTTAGGGCCATCTTCAACTGGCGGAAGGACTCCTCTTCCTGCTTGTCCCACATGAAGGGTGGCTTTTGGCTTCTGGTATTGGATTGACCTATCAGGAGGTCCTGCATTGGAGCTGCCATCTTTGTGAACCCGGGGATGAACCTTCGGTAGTAGCCTACCAACCCGAGGAATTGCCTCACTTCTTTGATGTTAGAGGGGCTTGGCCAGCTCTTGATGGCTGTAACCAACCTTGTCGGGGTCAGGGGCTACTCCCTCTGCACTCACCACTTGTCCTAGGTACTGGACCTTCGGTTTCAACCGGTGACACTTTGAGGGTTTCACCTTCAGGCCATAGCCTGCCAGGGCTTCGAACACCTCGGCCAGGTGCTTTAGATGGTCCTCGTAAGTCTTCGAATAGACAATCACGTCGTCCAGGTAAAGTAGGACCGTCTCGAAGTTTCGGTGCCCTAGACAGCATTCCATCATCCTCTGGAAGGTCCCTGGTGCGTTGCAGAGCCTGAAGGGCATACAGTTGAATTCGCTCAATCCCATCGGGGTCGTGAAGGCGGTCTTCTCCTTGTCAGCCTCTGCCACAGGAACCTGCCAGTACCCGCTAGTAAGATCCAAAGTAGAGAAGAAGTTAGCTGATTTTAGTGCGGCTATAGACTTCTCTATCCTAGGTAACGGGTACGCGTCTTTATGGGTGATACGATTGATTTGTCTATAGACCAGGCACATTCTCATGGTACCGTCTTTCTTTTTTACCAGAACCAAGGGGGCTGCCCAGGGGCTACAGCTGTCTCTAATGACCCCGGCTTTTTTCATTTCTCTCAGCGTGCCCTTTGCGTTCTGATAATGTGCAGGGGGTACAGGTCTGTGTCTCTCTTTTATTGGTGGGTGGCTCCCCGTGGGGATGTGGTGTTCTACTCCCTTTACTCGGCCGAAGTCTAGCGGGTGCTTACTAAAAATTCTCTCGTACTCCTGAACCACCCGGTAGACTCCTTGTTTTTGGTGCAGGGGAGTGGAGTCAGCACCCACATGGAGTTTCTGGCACCAGTCCTCCTTGTGTTTCTGGGAGCCATTATCCTCCACCTGGGAGATGGAGGCAAGGGTTCCACGACCCTGATAGCATTGTGTTCGATGGCAAACAGTTTGGCTAGTGTAGCATACCGGGGCAAGTGTACTTCCCTTTCCCCGATGTTTAAGATCCAGACGGGCACCCTTCCATGGCGGACATCAACCACCCGCCTGGCTGTCAAAAAGGTGGGCCTGCTGTCTGAGTACACGGGTACTACCATGGCTTGGTAGTCTCTCCCTCTTAACCCGATTGCAGTCCGACACCAGATCATCATTTCACTTTTGGGAGGCATGGCAATGGGGAACGGGTCGCTCATCCTCACTCTACCGATCTCACCACCAGACAGTTCTACCTGTTGCCGTCTCATCAGGGCTCTTATCTCCTTTTGGAGGACCCTCTGTTGGCTGGAACTCGCATTCATCGCCACCTGCTGCAAAATCACAATTACTTCTGAAAGACAGTTTTCAATCACATTAGTACCCAAGGTTATTTTAGGGTGACTTTCACGACGGTCAATGTCCACAATGATCACTCCCTGTGCCGGCAGTTCAACCTTACCAATCTTGATAGTCATCTCTCTAAACCCCACCTGCAGCACGGGTTGGCCATTGCTGGCGATGATGCTTAAGTCATCGTCTGGATAGCGTGTTATATCAGTGTCACTCCAGTACTGCTTGAAAAGTACGTAGGGGATGGTAGTCACTTGGGACCCGGTATCCAGTAGTGCACTCATGGGGATACCGTCCAGCACTACGGGTAAGACCGGGCATCCCCCCATGTACTTATCACGCCAATTAGACGGGCCTGATGACCTTATGCCTGGGGGTTGGCCCTCTGCCCCAGGTCGGACCCATTTAAAGTACAGTACCTGGCTATGTGTCCTGCAACGGCGGCAAATCGGCTGTCCATCCTCGGTGTAACGGTCGGCGGGCCTCCCTCTGAACGACGGGGTCCTCCTCTGTCGATGCCATGGGACATCCTCCGGACTGGAAGCCAACTTCATTAGTCTTGACTGTTCCATCTGCAATGACTGTACGGTCCTGGTCAGTGCAGCCACACTCTTTGTTAGTTCTTGGTCCTGATGGTGCAGGGTTGCAGGCTGGGATGGATTTAGGGCCTGTGCATCAGCCCCCACAAGGTCTGCGGGGTAGGGCGCCGCCCCCTGGTGGTAAGTGATGGCAGGGCGCCGGGAAGCTACAGCACCACCTGGTGCGGGTTCTCGAAGCACCCGGATGGCCCTATCTTTGAACTTCGCAAAAGTCATCTCGGGGTTCTGTAGGGCCATGAGGCGCAGCTGGGTTCTGTGGGCGCTGGACAGCAGACCTTCTATGAACTGGTCAGTCAACAGTTTATCGGTGTCATGCATGCTGCCAGGGTCAGCTTGTTTAATTGCTCCCAGAGCTTCTTGTAGGTTCAAGGCATAGTCTCTGATACTATCTTGGGCTCGCTGCTTACAGCCATAGAACCGCATTTTGATTTCTGCTGAGGTGCGGGTATCAAAGGTACTCTGGAGCCGGGTCAGAATGTCCTTTACAGTCCTTTTCTCCTCATCTGCCCATGATTTCACTTCCCGCTGGGCTGCACCGGTTAGCTGCCCCGTCAGAATGCTTACTTTCTGTTCTTCTGTCAGGGGATAAACTTCAAATAAACTATGCAGTCTTTCCTTAAAGTCAGTTAGTGTATGGGATTCCCCTGAGTATTGGGGCAGCCAGGCTGCTCCGGGTATGTAGGGCATGGAGAACGGCATCACCGCTGCTGCAGCCACGCTGGTGGTAGAAGGTCCCTCCGCGTCCGTCATCTTCCTCCCCCCTAGTTAACCGTGGCCTACCTTCCGTTGATCCTCTTCCGTAGGCCGCGGCTCCGCTGGTGCTGCTCCGGGCGAGGACCTTGCGTCGCGCCCTGGTGACGTCAGCGTCGCTCTCTCTCCTTCCAGGACCTTGCGCAGCGTCGGTGCGTAGGGCGGGGCTTCAGGTCTAACGCAGTTTGGACGTCCACGCCCCTCTTCTTCCCGCGCAGCGTCCCGAAGATGGCGCCCGTTGGCGGGAAAACGGCTGAAGATGGCGGGAAATGGCTGAAGATGGCGGGAAACGGCTCCGGTTGGCGGAAAATCTCTTTTTCAGGTTAGTATAAAGTCTTTTTCAGGCACGCAATACCCGTTTGTGGCGGGTTGGTCACAATCCTGCCGACTACGCCAAAGCTGACTCGCCCCCTGGGCCGTGGAGCACCCGGAACCGGGCTTCAGTGAGATGATGGGGGTAGTAGTGGCAACCCGATCCCGTGGCTCAGGGTGGTCAGACCAAATGCTGTGGCAGTCTATTTGTAGGGTTATGAATGTCCGACTACGCCACCCATGGATTGCGGTCAGGGATGACCGCCGCTGCAAGGCAGACCGCTGAGGCTGATGTTGGGGTGCAGCACAGGGATATGATAACTCCCCACGGGAAGAGTGCAGCCTCAGGGCAGCATATGTGAATGCTGGGAGTGATAGTGCAGGCCACAATAATCAGAGTTCAGAGACCGCTTCAACCAGTCCAGGGTCTTTATTGCAGGTATTTCTAATGACCCAACAGGAGTACTGGGTAGGAATGGGCCTGGGTGTCTGAGAACATTCGGGCGAGCCCCACTGGTCAGGGTGAGTGTGAAGGCCTACCGTTCTCTCTCTGCCATGGCTGACTATCCCCCTTTTCGTGGTGTGATAGCCCACATCCCTGAGCTGGCCGTGCACTTCGCCTGTATGGCTTGCGACTCGGGCCTTAGGTACCTGTTACTTCTCCGTGCTGTACTGGTCCCTCTGTGTGGCGGAGCCTCCAGGCTTCTTAGGCCAAGGAACCTGAAATCCCTTGCGGGTTGGTTATCTGCTGCAGGGCTTGCAACCCTGACAGCCTCGGACCCCAATGTCCGGTGGTGATTCTCTCAGACAGGACCGGCTCTCGTCGCCTCTGTCCCTGACTCGCAGCTTCTCCACTGCCTCACGGACTCCTTGGCTACAGCTCAACTGTCCCTCCTTCTCTGGGACTAGTCTCAGTCCTGAGCTAGGTCGTCCAGTCCTCTCTAACCCTGCCCTCAGTTCCAGCTTTTATAGGGGCAGCCTGCTCCCCCTACTGGCCTGGGACAGGAGGTGCTGTATGCTAATTGTCCCTGACCAGGGAACCTCCCTCCTGCTCTCAGACACAGCCTTTAATATTTGTGGCACCCAGGCCTGGGGTGACACAACTGCACCTTGAAAGTGCAGAAGCCTCCGGTTTTCTAGCTGAGACCTAAAGTAACTCGGCTAGTCCAGGGACCGGTTCCCTTCTTGCGGCCTGATCCCTCCACCGTCTAGCAGATTCTGGCATACGGGTGCCGTCCTGCACTCACCGTACCCCCTGGGATCCCTTCTGGTCCTGGAGCCCTTCTCCTGCTCACACTCCTCGCTCAGTCCTGGGCCTGACAGGCTAGACCCGCCTCCCGAGCAGAGCTACTGCAGAGCCTATGCCCCTCTCGATTCTCCTCCTCTGACTGCCCCCTGTTTCTAAGATGGTTCCCCCTTTTATATCTTCCTCTTCAAGTGCTCCCCTGCTCTACGTCCTCCACCCACACCCACTACTTGGTTCCCCCTCACTTTGGTTCCCCCCACTCCAGCCAGGGACGGGGCCAGCAGAAAGCAGTGCATTTTGCCCTTCCAGCCGGTCTGGAGTAGTGTAGTGTTGGGTGCAGGTGTTAGGGTCCCGGGCAGCACTCCATCCTTACCTGAGAGAATGAGATGCCACACCTCTGGGTGAGGTGCAGTACTTCTGTGTCGACTGAACCCTCGGGGGTGCCACAGTTCACCTTCCCGTTCCCTCCTTGATTCACAGAGTTGACTAAGCCGCCGTGTAGCTAGGGTCGGTCGGGGTAGGCACTTAGTTACACCCCTCTGGTCCCTCCTTGCATCACTGCACAGAGGTTACACCACCCGGATCTGTAACAGTTTGCACAGGCTCTCAGACCTGTATCAAGAGGTCTCTCGCCAAAGATCCCAACAGGATACTATCCTGTCTTATCTGCGGACAGTCAACTCCCGTCTGGACGCGCTGTCCATCCCGACTGTGTCCGCCTCTAACCGAGCGGCACCCGCTTCGGCGGCACCCCAACCCAGTGGCACTGTGGCACCCGGCTTTGGACCCCAGCTCTCTGCGCCACCACGTTTTGGTGGTGACCCTGTCCTATGTCGGGGCTTCATAAATCAGTGCACCTGCACTTTGAACTCCTGGCACACCAGCTCACCTCCGACCGGGCCAAGGTGGCATTCATCATGTCTCACCTCACCGGAGAGGCGTTGGCGTGGCTTAACCCTCTGTGGGAGAGAGGGGATCCTCTGGTGTCCAATCTCCAGGCTTTCCTCGCGGCTTTCCAGAAGATGTTCGATGAGCCTAGACAAAAGTCTTCTACTGCCTCCTCACTTCTCATACTCTGCCAAGGGAGTCTCTCTGTGGGACAGTATGCAGTGCGTTTCCGAACTCTCACATCTGAACTTGCCTGGAACAATGAGGCCCTGGTGTCCACCTTCTGGGAGGGGCTTTCTGGAAGGATCAAGGATGACTTAGCCAGTCTTGACATATCTCCCTCCCTGGACGACCTGGTGTCATGGTGTCTTTAGCTACCCGGATTGACATCCGTTTTCTAGAACGTGCTAAGGAGACAACCAGTGAGAGGAAACCTCTGCGCCTCACTCCAATCCTCCAAAGTCCAGTCTCGCAACCAGCACTCCCCCAGGTGTCTTCTCCAGAGCCTATGCAAATTGACCAAGTCAAGATGGTCAAGTCTCGCCAGGAGACCCGCCACGCCGAGGGGAGTTGCTTCTACTGTGGCAATATTGAGCATCAGATCTACTCCTGCCCGGTGAGACCGGGAAACTCCAGTGTCTAGGACTGCTCAGAGAGGTTGTCCTAGGCAAGAGTTCTTCCTCTCCGCCCTTGACTCTGCCCGTTTCTGTTACCAGTAGTGAGAGACGCTTCTTCAAGACTGCCCATCTGGATTCTGGAGCCGCTGGGAATTTCATTCAACAGGCCATTGTGCAGCGTTTTCAGATTCCTACCATACGTCTGGCGGATCCTTTAGCAGTTTCCTCTGTGGATGGAAAGCTTCTCCCTGAAACCATCTTGTTGGTCACTGAGCCGGTAACTCTTCAGGTGGGAATGCTGCACTCGGAGAAGATCTCCTTTTACGTATTGTCCGGTCTCTCTCATCCCCTCTTGCTTGGTCTACCTTGGTTACAGAGACATCAGCCCGTCCTGAATTGGAGCTCGGGTGAGGTGCTCCGTTGGGGTCAGGAATGCCATAAGACCTGTCTGGTTCCGGTTCGTCCTGCCCGACCGCCGTCTACTCCGGCTAACCTACCTGGCCTGTCAGCACCCTACTGGTCCTATGTGGACGGCTTTGATAAAAAGGAGGCAGAGACACTACCACTAGTGATGAGCGACCATGCTCGCTACTGCTCGGTGCTCGCCCAAGCATCTCACTGCTCGAGATGCTCGGCTTTCTTCGAGTATTTCCGTGGTTGCTCGGCGGGAGCTCGGGTCCCCTCCCTGCATGTTTGGCGCTCTTTAGAGCGCCAATCAACATGCAGGGATTGACTGCCACTCACTGTAAAGCCGTAGCCATGTTGGTTGTGGCATTACAGTGATTGGCTGGCCGCACAGTGTCATCAGGTCTGTATCAGACCTGGCGCCGCCATGTTCGTCACAGTCACTCCGGAATCAGACAGTGTAGGGAGAGGTGCTGCTGCGTAAGAGAGAGATTTGCTTGTGTATTAGGTAGTGTAGGGAGAAAAACAGTACATTACACATATATCCATCTGAACAAACAGTCTTTTTGAGGACTAACTAATCCATCAGCAGAGATATCAGGCAGGCAGTGTATATAGGCAGGCAGGGTATATAGCAGACTGCAGTGCATGTAGCACAAGAGGCTCCTTTCCAATTCTGCCTTCTTTTGCTGTTAGATATTTCTATACAAAAGCCCAGGTCTCAGGGGCCAGGAATACTTTTCTTTGAATCTTAATGCTCATTATTTGCTTAAAAAGCAATCCAGAGAACACCGTTTTTCAGCGCCATTTGCTTGTTGGCACTGCAGAATACAGCCAGGTCCTTTCCATATAACAGCACCTGGAATCCAGCTATTTAAAACAGTTTTCTCCGTCACACGGATCACTTATACGTTGTCAGAAAATACTGCGATTTCTGGCCTCCATTAAAAATTTCCTTTAGTGTGTCAGTGAAGCAATTCACAGCAGTTTGCTGTTCAAACTACTTACCTACAGGCCAGGTATTTTAAACTCTGTTTACTCCGGCACACTGATTACATATACGTTGTCAGAAAATACTGCCATTTCTGGCCTCCATTCAAAATTTCCTTTAGTGTGTCAGTGATGCAATTCACAGCAGTTTCCTGTTCAAACTACTTACCTACAGGCCAGGTATTTAAAACTCTGTTTTCTCTGTCACACGGATCACATATAAATTCGCTCCAAACTCACTCATTTGTAGTGAGCGTGGAAGATACTGTCCTCCATTTAAAATGGGCAAGGCACGTGACAAGGGACGGGGAACTGGACGTGATGGTAATGGTGCATGCAGAGGCCGAGGACAAGGCTGTGGGCAAGCTGAAATTGTGCCACAACAAACACCCACATCTTCTCGCCTGACCATCCTGTCCCAATTTCTAGGAGACCGCAGCACACCACTATTGAACCCAGAGCAGTGTCAAAAGGTTGTTGGTTGGATAGCGGAAAATGCTTCCAGTCACTTAGCCACCACCACCACCACCCTGTCTTCCACACAGTCAAGTCTCAGTAGCCGTGAGTCTGGACCGCATATTCCTCACCCTGATCCTCCTTCCTCCCACCATGCCGAGTGCCCAGAGACATCTGATCCCACACTTGGACACTCTGAAGAGCTGTTCACTTTTCCATTTATAGATTCGGGCCTCTCGCCCAGTCCACTTGAAGCGGGGCAAGAGGAGATCGCGTGTAGCGATGCCCAAATATTTGAGCAGCCACGGTCACAGGAAGGCGACGGTGGGAAAGTGTCACAAGAGGTGGACGATGATGAGACACATTTGCCAGAGAGTCAGGAGGAGGACCAGGGTGCGGAAGTGGAAGACGAGATGGTGGATGATATAATAACTGACCCAACCTGGCAGGAGGACATGCAGATCGAGGACAGCAGCACACAGGGGGAGGGAGGCAGGCAGGAAGAAGCAGTGTGGTGGCCGCAGACAGAAGGCAGGCAACCGTTCCCCGTAACACCAATACGAAGGAAGTTGCCAGTACAACTGTTAGGTCTTCCCGAGTCTGGTTGTTTTTTAAAGACTTTGCTGATAACCCCAAAAAGGCCATTTGCACCACCTGCCAGGCCAGCATCAGCAGGGGTGGCAAAACGACCAACCTGACCACCACCAGCATGATCAGGCACATGGCAGAAAAGTACCCGACTTTGTGGGCCGAACCCCAGGGTCCAGGAACAGTGTCTGCAGGTGGCACCATTGCTTCTTCTGCTGTTGTGCATGCAAACCAATCCCCTGTCCATGGTGCATGCGAAGATGCCTCCTGCCCTGCACCTGTCGTTGTGCACTCTGAAGTAGCAGCATCAGGAAGCACGTCCATGTCCTTGTCCCAGTGCAGCGTTCAGTTGTCCATACCCCAGTCCTTGGAACGTAAGCGCAAATATGCAGCCAACGCCCCACAGGCCACACTACTAAATTCTCACATTTCACGACTGCTTGTGCTCAAAATGTTGCCTTTTAGGCTCGTGGAGGCGGAAGCATTCCGCAACCTGATGGCGGCCGCTGTCCCCTGGTACTCGTTCCCCAGCTGCCACTATTTCACCCAGTGTGCCGTCCCCGCATTACACAAGCACGTGTCCCAAAACATTAGCCGTGCCCTCAACAACGCAGTTACCGGGAAAGTCCACCTAACCAGGGACACGTGGGCAGGGATGGTACATCTCGCTGACGGCACACTGGGTTAACATTGTGGAAGCCGGGACCCAGTCGGACCTTGGGACGGAACACGTCCTCCCGACGCCAAGGATTGCGGGCCCTAGGTCAATCAGGGTTGCCCCCATGGTCTACAGCTCCTGCACCTCATCTTCCTCAGCCTCCTCCTCCTCTTCAGCCTCCATCTCCGAAATGACCACATCACTCACAAACTGGAAGTACTGCAGCACTGCCTTGGCCAAGTGGCAACAGGCTGTGCTGAAGCTAATAAGCTTAAGTGACAAACCGCACAATGCTGAAGAGATGTGGACAGCTCTGAAAGAGCAGGCAGATCTGTGGCTCACATTGCTGAACCTACAGCCAGGCATGGTTGTGTGTGACAATGGCCGGAACCTGGTGGCGGCTCTGAGGCAAGGCGAGCTCACACACGTACCATGCCTTGCCTATGTGCTTAACCTTGTGGTTCAGCAGTTTCTCAAATCCTACCCGGAGCTGCCGGATCTGCTTGTTAAAGTATGCTGCCTGTGTGCCCATTTTAGAAAGTCAGCTACAGCTTCCGCCGCCCTTGCCGTGTGTTTCAGCAGCATTTGCAGCTTCCGGCTCACAGACTGGTGTGTGATGTCCCCACGCGTTGGAACTCTGCACTGCAGATGTTGGGAAGGATTTCAGAGCAGAAGAGGGCAGTTGTTAAGTACCAGCATCAACAAGGCCGTCGGTATTCAGTTCAGACTCCACACATAAGACCTCAGGAGTGGACATGGATGTCAGACATATGTACCATCCTCCAAAACTTTGAGGACTCCACCAAGATGGTGAGCGGCGATGACGCCATAATTAGCGTCACCATCCCGCTTCTCTGTCTTCTGAAATGCTCTCTGTTCACAATCAAAGAGGATGCATTGCAGGTGGAGCACGATGAGATGGAGCAAGGAACCATACAGGGTGATTACACACAGCCCAGCCTCATCTCATCCCAAAGTGGATTGGGTGACAATGAGGAAGAGGAGGAGGAGGAAGGACAGGAGCTAGTTTCATGCACTATAGACGGTACTACCTGCACAGCTGTCATACCGTCTGTTCAGCATGGATGGCCAGAGGACAGAGAGGAGGAGGAGAGCATGGTCAGTTATCCTCTTGATGAGGACACAGAATTCTTGTCTGTTAGTAGTCTGGCATGGCTGAGTTTATGTTATGCTGCCTTTCCCATGACCCTTGCGTTCTCAAAATTTTGGGTGACAGTCATAACTGGTTTGTCTCACTTCTAGACCCACGCTACAATGAGAACTTTATATCTCTTATTCCTGAGGCGGACAGGTCTACAAATATGGGGCTGTACCAGAAGGCCCTTGTTGCGGAACTATTGAAAAAATTCCCATCTGAAAACGCTGGCGGCAGAGTTCACAGTTCATTGGACAACCAAGGAGTACAGGCAAGAGAGTCACAACTTCAATCCAGCAGAAACAGGGGAACACTGTCAAAGTTCTGGGAGAGTTTTCTCAGACCCTCCCATCGCACAGGCCCTGAGGCGTGGGGTACTCTCACAAGAAGTGAAAAGTTTTGGAAGATGCTGAGGGAGTACCTTGCCGACCATACCAACGTCCTCCGTGATTCCTCTGTGCCTTATAATTATTGGGTATCCATGCTGGATACGTGGAATGAACTGCCTCTCTATGCCTTGGAGGTCCTGGCCTGCCCTGCTGCCAGCGTTTTATCAGAGAAGGTTTTTAGTGCCGCTGGTGGAATTATAACTGACAAGCGCGTCTGCCTGTCAACTGAAAATGCTGATAGGCTGACTCTTATAAAAATGAACAAGGGCTGGATTGGGCCAGACTTCTCAACACCACCGAATGATAGCAGCGTAACATAACTCAAATCCAGTGTCTTTTCTTGGGAGGTGTATTCCCATGCACCTTTTCACACCCAGACATGGGTATTCGCTTCCTGATTTTGGCTATTTCCTCTTGTCCTACTCCTTCTCCTCATCCTCCACCACCATATCACCAGAGTTACCATGGTCCGTGATGCAACACCCACATAATTTTTTTAAAGGGTGCTTATGATGCCCGTAAAAAAAAAAATTTATACAGTATGTTCATCTATACGCCCCAAGGGTAAATGTTTGTCAGCCCATACACTAAGTGCATGGGCATTACAAGTATAGGAGGCCCGCTCCTTTCTAATGGGAATATTTTTTTATGAGGCCCTCCTCCACGTCTCTTCGAAGGGGCCTTGAAGTGCCTCCAAATTTTTGGCAGCCCTTGCATTAACTGCATAGGACAACACTATGGGAGACTCTCCTTTCTAATGGTAATTTGTCGTTACTGTGGCCCTGCTCTATGTGTCTTTAAATTCTTAGTGGGGCTTTTCCTAAAATTGGTCAGCCACTGGACTCACTGCATACCCTATAACTGTATAGCAGACCCTCTCCTTTCTAATGGGAACATGTCGTACTTGTTACTGTGGCCCTGCTCTGTGTGTCTTTAAATTCTTAGTGGGGTTTTTCCTAAAATTGGTCAGCCATTGGTCTCACTGCATAACCTATAACTGTATAGCAGACTCTCTCCTTTCTAAATGGAATTTGTCGTTACTGTGGCCCTGCTCTATGTGTCTTTAAATACTTTGTGGGTTTTTCCTAAAATTAGTCAGCCGTTGGACTCACTGCATACTCTATAACTGTATAGCAGACTCTCTCCTTTCTAAATGGAATTTGTCATTACTGTGGCCCTGCTCTATGTGTCTTTAAATTCTTAGTGGTGTTTTTCCTAAAATTGGTCAGCCGTTGGACTCACTGCATACCCTATAACTGTATAGCAGACCCTCTCCTTTCTAATGGGAACATGTCGTACTTGTTATTGTGGCCCTGCTCTATGTGTCTTTAAATTCCAAGTGGGGTTTTTCCTAAAATTAGTCAGCCGTTTGACTCACTTCATGCCCTATAACTGTATAGCAGACCCTCTCCTTTCTAATGGGAACATGTTGTACTTGTTATTGTGACCCTGCTCTATGTGTCTTTAAATTCTTAGTGGGGTTTTTCCCAAATTTTGTCAGCCCTTGCAGTCACAGCATGGGCATTACCACAATACCCTTTATAATGGGAACATTTTTGTTACTGAGACCCTCCTCTATGTCTCTTCAAAGGGGTATTGGGTTGTGACCAAATTTTTGGCAGCCCTTGCAGTCACTGGATCCGCAATAACAGTATAGGAGACCCACTTGTTAATAATGGGAACAACAAAGCTATAGCATCGGCGTCTCTACCCCCTGCCAGGCAGAGACGTCGTCCCGCCTACCGCTGCGGTCCTGCTCCGGCGTCTTCTGGCCTCCCTGCTGCTGCTGGTGCACGCAGCTTCCCTGGCACTGTGCTTAGGGCGCGCTCGTGCTCCCTCCCTCTTAAAGGGGCTGAGCGCCATCCTAAAAAGACCCCGACCAATGGCCGGAGGACTTTCTCTATAAAAGGCACCTCCTCCAATATGGAGATGCCCATGCAAGGCTGTTGCTCTATTATACTTACTTTGCTTCAGCCCTCAGGTACTCTGCAAGTCAGTCCTGTCCGCCAGTCTGTTCTTCAGTCCAGTCCGCCAGTCTGACTACTATCCAGCCCGACAGTCTGTCTACAGTCCAGTCTGCCAGTCTGTCCATGGGCTCTGCCCGCCTGCTTACCTGGAAGCACCTGCCTGATACCTGCTGTGCCCGCCAGCCTGCTTACCTGGAAGCACCTGCCTGATACCTGCTGTGCCCGCCAGCCTGCTTACCTGGAAGCACCTGTCTGTTACCAGCCGTGCCCGCTTGCCCGCTTACCTGGGAGCACCTGCCAGTTTCCCATTGTGCCCGCCAGCTTGCCTACCCGGAGCACCCGTCTGGCTACCAGTCGAATCAGCCTGCTTGTCTACCCGGACCACCCGTCAGCCTGCCTGCTGTGCTCATCCGCAGTACCGGACAGTTCCTGCCATCTGACCCATGGGAGTCACCTGCTCTCATACAAGGTCGGTCCCAGAGTGGCATGTGGTCCCTCTGCTCGGTCCCTCCCTGGTTCACGGAGTCGACTGAGCCGCTGTGTAGATACCGAGTAGATACTTAGTCACGCCCCTCTGGGTCCCTCCTTGCACCGCAGCACAGAGGTTCTACCACCCGGATCCGTAATAGTTTGCACGGGCCATGGAACCTGGTGGCTCCCAGGCTCCTTCTCTTTCAAACCTGTACCAGGAGGTTCCTTGTCAGAGATCCCAACAGGAAACTATCCTGACCTACCTGCGGTCTGTCAACTCCCGCCTGGACACGCTGTCCATCCCACCTGTGTCCGTCTCTAGCCGAGCGGCACCTGCTCCGGCAGCGCCTCAGCCTACTAGTGTCATGGCATCCAGCCGTGGTCCCCGGCTCTCTGCATCTCCACGTTTTGGTGATGACCCCGTCTTATGTCGGGGTTTTCTAAACCAGTGCATGCTGCACTTTGAACTCCTGGCACGTCAGTTTCTCTCCGACCGGGCCAAGGTGGCGTTCATCATGTCTCACCTTATTGGGGAAGCATTGGTATGGCTAAACCCTCTATGGGAGAGAGGGGATCCCCTGGTGTACATTCTTCCGACTTTCCTCACTGCCTTCCGAAAGGTCTTCGATGAGTCCGGACGAAAGACTTTTACTGCCTCCTCTCTTCTCCGTCTTCGCCAAGGGAGTCTCACTGTGGGCCAGTATACCATACAGTTCCGTACCCTCGCATCTGAGCTTGCCTGGAACAACGAGGCCCTGGTGTCTACCTTCTGGGAGGGTCTTTCCGGACGGATCAAGGATGAGTTAGCCGGTCGTGACATCCCTTCCACCCTGGACGACCTGGTGTAGCTAGCTACCCGGATTAACATCCGTTTCTTGGAACGAGTTAAGAAGACTACCCGGGAGAGAAGATTTCCTCGTCTCACTCCTGTATTCCAGAAACTTGCCTCCCAACCAGCAATTCCCCGGTCACGCTTGCCCGAACCCATGCATATTGATCAGACCATGATGGTCAAGTCTCGCCAAGAGCCGAGGGCAGCTGCTTCTACTCTGGCAGTAAGGAACATCTGATCCGTTCCTGTCTGGTGAAGCCGGGAAACTCCAGTGTCTAGGACCGCTGGGAGAGGTCGTCCTAGGCAAGAGTAAATCCTCTCCGTCCTTGACTCTATCTGTTTCTATTTCCAATGGTGAGACCCGCTTCTTTGAGACCGCCCACCTGGATTCCGGAGCCGCTGAGAATCTCATTTCTCAGGTCCTTGTGGAGAAGTATCAGATTCCTACCAAATGTCTGGCCGAACCATTGGCAGTCGCTTCCGTGGATGGGAGACTCCTTCCAGAGACCATCTTGCTCGTCACACAGCCAGTAACCCTACAGGTGAGAATGCTGCACTCGGAGAGGATCTCCTTTCATGTGCTATCCGGACTCTCACTCCCTATTGCTAGGTCTACCATGGCTACAGAGACATGAACTCGTCCTGAACTGGCAATCTGCTGAGGTGCTCCGTTGGAGGCAGGATTGCCATGAGACCTGCCTGGTTCCGGTTCGTCTGGCTCGACCTCCGTCTTCTCCGGCTAATCTACCTGGTCTGCCGCCACCCTACTGGTCCTATGCGGACGTCTTTCATAAGAAGGAGGCTGAGACTCTACCACCCCATAGGCCGTATGATTGCCCAATCGACCTGGTACCCGGTGCATCTCCTCCCCCGGGCATATCTACCTCTTGTCGCTGGCTGAGACCCGGGCCATGTCTGAGTACATTGAGGAGAATCTTGCTAGGGGATTTATTCAGAAATCCAATTCCCCGGCCGGAGCAGGATTCTTCTTCGTTAAAAAGAAAGACGGCTCACTACTAGAGATGAGCGTTGTTCGACTCGAACTGTTCGCCAATCTCAAATTCGAGCTGTTTTGGGCGGTGTTCGAGCCGTTCGGCGAACATGAACAATTTGAAAAAAATTCGGCTGTTCGAGGTTATGTTCGATAACTGTTCGTGGACCAAAATCATAACTGGATTTTTTCTCAGTAATGCTGAAAATTAATGTTAATACGCAGTTTGAGTGTTTAGCGGGGCGGGGGGAGGGGCAGGGGATGGATCTCTGCAGGAATAATGAAGATCTCCATTTTTTTTTCTCTTTCCTGCATTTACAGTGGGGAGGTGCAATCTGTCAGCCTATCAGCAGAGCACACACGGAGCGAACTGCTTTTTTTCACACAAGCAAGGGCATGTGTCATTGGCAGTGTATGTCACATGTCCTTGCCCTATAAGACCCAGCCATTTTCCCCGTCGCCACCATTTTCTCACTGCTGCAGCTGCGTGTTAGACGGCACCGCTGTTGCTGGGTGCGCTATACCTTGTTAATTTAAAGCCAATTTTCGCACAAATCTACAGATAGCTTGGGAGTAGGGAAGAGTTGTGATTGCAGTCCTTTTAAGGACTAGGTTACAGCATTTCCTACGACTTTTATCAGGCAGGTCTGTGCTCTTAAATAGATAGGTTGGGAGTAAAGACTAATTGTAATTGCAGTCCTTTTCAGGACTAAGTTACATCAGTTCCTATCAGTTTTTGACAGGCAGGTCTGTGCCAGTGCTGTGCAAGTTTTTTTCACAGCATTTGGCTAAATCTAGCAAAGCTAATCCTTTTTGGCCTATTGCAGAGTGTGTTAGTCAGTGGAGTAGCCTATCTGTGATGCAAGCTACACCACCTGTGTATAGAATACCAATTTTTTTACTGCACCTAGTGAAGTAAAACCTTTTGGGCATAGCATCATTCTATTAGTCCATCTATACTGACCTTCATAAGGTTGCAATTTGTATATAATTTTTTTCTGCATCTAGCTCTGAAAAAATATTTGGGCTTCTAACAGTGTGTGCGACTTGTTCTATTAGTCCATCTATACTGACCTCCATCAGGTTGCAAATTAAAAATAATTTTTATCTGCATCTAGCTCTGAAAAAATATTTGGGCTTCTAGCAGTGTGTGGGACTTGTCTATTAGTCCATCTATACTGACCTCCATCGGGTTGCAAATTAAAAATAATTTTTTTCTGCATCTAGCTCTGAAAAAATATTTGGGCTTCTAGCAGTGTGTGGGACTTGGTCTATTAGTCCATCTATACTGACCTCCATCAGGTTGCAAATTGAATATATTTTTTTTCTGCATCTAGCTCTGAAAAAATATTTGGGCTTCTAGCAGTGTGTGGGACTTGGTCTATTAGTCCATCTATACTGACCTCCATCAGGTTGCAAATTGAATATAATTTTTTTCTGCATCTAGCTCTGAAAAAATATTTGGGCTTCTAGCAGTGTGTGGGACTTGGTCTATTAGTCCATCTATACTGACCTCCATCAGGTTGCAAATTCAATATAATTTTTTTCTTCATCTAGCTCTGAAAAAATATTTGGGCTTCTAGCAGTGTGTGGGACTTGGTCTATTAGTCCATCTATACTGACCTCCATCAGGTTGCAAATTAAAAATAATTTTTTTCTGCATCTAGCTCTGAAAGAATATTTGGGCTTCTAGCAGTGTGTGCGACTTGTTCTATTAGTTCATCTATACTGACCTCCATCAGGTTGCAAATTGAATATAATTTTTTTCTGCATCTAGCTCTGAAAAAAATATTTGGGCTTCTAGCAGTGTGTGGGACTTGGTCTATTAGTCTATCTATACTGACCTCCATCAGGTTGCAAATTAAAAAGTTTTTTTCTGCATCTAGCTCTGAAAAAATATTTGGGTTTCTAGCAGTGTGTGGGACTTGGTCTATTAGTCCATCTATACTGACCTCCATCAGGTTGCAAATTCAATATAATTTTTTTCTGCATCTAGCTCTGAAAAAATATTTGGGCTTCTAGCAGTGTGTGGGACTTGGTCTATTAGTCCATCTATACTGACCTCCATCAGGTTGCAAATTAAAAATAATTTTTTTCTTCATCTAGCCCTGAAAAAATATTTGGGCTTCTAGCAGTGTGTGGGACTTGGTCTATTAGTCCATCTATACTGACCTCCATCAGGTTGCAAATTCAATATAATTTTTTTCTGCATCTAGCTCTGAAAAAATATTTGGGCTTCTAGCAGTGTGTGGGACTTGGTCTATTAGTCCATCTATACTGACCTCCATCAGGTTGCAAATTCCAGATGAGGCACAAAAACAGCAGGTGCTTCAACGAATATCAAGTGCTCCTTTAAGTGGGCTCTCCTCCACATCAACTTCAACATCACAAATACTCCAGTCCTCAAAGGTGTCACCCCAATCGCACTTGCTTCCTCACAGCTCCCAAATCTCCAGCTGCCCGTCTGAGTATGAGGTAGAACAGATGGTTGAGTCTGCAGAGCTGTTTACTCATACTATAGCTTGGGAATCAGAGGTCGGCTCCAGCGCTTCTGTGAATCCAGACGAGGAAATGATCTGCACTGATGCCCAGAATCTTTATGAGTCAGATCCAGGACCAGACGCTGAAGGTTCTGACCATTATGTAGACCCTCATTCCCAAACTGTAACTCCTGTTGGTGGAGACAATGAGGAAGAAAGAAGAAAACCAGGGGAGGAGTCCTGAGGAGATAATTTGCATATTCCCACTGCAGTTTGGGGTAAGTGAAGAGTCTCCGCAAGCTCAAAGAACACTGGATTTTGGCTGTTGGAGCTGAAAAGAGGACATCGGTAAACCAGGGGAGGAGTCTTGAGGAGATAATTTGCATATTCCCACTGCAGTTTGGGGTAAGTGAAGAGTCTCCGCAAGCTCAAAGAACACTGGATTTTGGCTGTTGGAGCTGAAAAGAGGACATCGGTAAACCAGGGGAGGAGTCCTGAGGAGATAATTTGCATATTCTCACTGCATTTTGGGGTAAGTGAAGAGTCTCCGCAAGCTCAAAGAACACTGGATTTTGGCTGTTGGAGCTGAAAAGAGGACATCGGTAAACCAGGGGAGGAGTCCTGAGCAGATAATTTGCATATTCTCACTGCATTTTGGGGTAAGTGAAGAGTCTCCGCAAGCTCAAAGAACACTGGATTTTGGCTGTTGGAGCTGAAAAGAGGACATCGGTAAACCAGGGGAGGAGTCCTGAGGAGATAATTTGCATATTCCCACTGCAGTTTGGGGTAAGTGAAGAGTCTCCGCAAGCTCAAAGAACACTGGATTTTGGCTGTTGGAGCTGAAAAGAGGACATCGGTAAACCAGGGGAGGAGTCTTGAGGAGATAATTTGCATATTCCCACTGCAGTTTGGGGTAAGTGAAGAGTCTCCGCAAGCTCAAAGAACACTGGATTTTGGCTGTTGGAGCTGAAAAGAGGACATCGGTAAACCAGGGGAGGAGTCCTGAGGAGATAATTTGCATATTCTCACTGCATTTTGGGGTAAGTGAAGAGTCTCCGCAAGCTCAAAGAACACTGGATTTTGGCTGTTGGAGCTGAAAAGAGGACATCGGTAAACCAGGGGAGGAGTCCTGAGGAGATAATTTGCATATTCCCACTGCAGTTTGGGGTAAGTGAAGAGTCTCCGCAAGCTCAAAGAACACTGGATTTTGGCTGTTGGAGCTGAAAAGAGGACATCGGTAAACCAGGGGAGGAGTCCTGAGGAGATAATTTGCATATTCCCACTGCAGTTTGGGGTAAGTGAAGAGTCTCCGCAAGCTCAAAGAACACTGGATTTTGGCTGTTGGAGCTGAAAAGAGGACATCGGTAAACCAGGGGAGGAGTCCTGAGGAGATAATTTGCATATTCCCACTGCAGTTTGGGGTAAGTGAAGAGTCTCCGCAAGCTCAAAGAACACTGGATTTTGGCTGTTGGAGCTGAAAAGAGGACATCGGTAAACCAGGGGAGGAGTCCTGAGGAGATAATTTGCATATTCTCACTGCATTTTGGGGTAAGTGAAGAGTCTCCGCAAGCTCAAAGAACACTGGATTTTGGCTGTTGGAGCTGAAAAGAGGACATCGGTAAACCAGGGGAGGAGTCCTGAGGAGATAATTTGCATATTCCCACTGCAGTTTGGGGTAAGTGAAGAGTCTCCGCAAGCTCAAAGAACACTGGATTTTGGCTGTTGGAGCTGAAAAGAGGACATCGGTAAACCAGGGGAGGAGTCCTGAGGAGATAATTTGCATATTCTCACTGCATTTTGGGGTAAGTGAAGAGTCTCCGCAAGCTCAAAGAACACTGGATTTTGGCTGTTGGAGCTGAAAAGAGGACATCGGTAAACCAGGGGAGGAGTCCTGAGGAGATAATTTGCATATTCTCACTGCATTTTGGGGTAAGTGAAGAGTCTCCGCAAGCTCAAAGAACACTGGATTTTGGCTGTTGGAGCTGAAAAGAGGACATCGGTAAACCAGGGGAGGAGTCCTGAGCAGATAATTTGCATATTCTCACTGCATTTTGGGGTAAGTGAAGAGTCTCCGCAAGCTCAAAGAACACTGGATTTTGGCTGTTGGAGCTGAAAAGAGGACATCGGTAAACCAGGGGAGGAGTCCTGAGGAGATAATTTGCATATTCCCACTGCAGTTTGGGGTAAGTGAAGAGTCTCCGCAAGCTCAAAGAACACTGGATTTTGGCTGTTGGAGCTGAAAAGAGGACATCGGTAAACCAGGGGAGGAGTCTTGAGGAGATAATTTGCATATTCCCACTGCAGTTTGGGGTAAGTGAAGAGTCTCCGCAAGCTCAAAGAACACTGGATTTTGGCTGTTGGAGCTGAAAAGAGGACATCGGTAAACCAGGGGAGGAGTCCTGAGGAGATAATTTGCATATTCTCACTGCATTTTGGGGTAAGTGAAGAGTCTCCGCAAGCTCAAAGAACACTGGATTTTGGCTGTTGGAGCTGAAAAGAGGACATCGGTAAACCAGGGGAGGAGTCCTGAGGAGATAATTTGCATATTCCCACTGCAGTTTGGGGTAAGTGAAGAGTCTCCGCAAGCTCAAAGAACACTGGATTTTGGCTGTTGGAGCTGAAAAGAGGACATCGGTAAACCAGGGGAGGAGTCCTGAGGAGATAATTTGCATATTCCCACTGCAGTTTGGGGTAAGTGAAGAGTCTCCGCAAGCTCAAAGAACACTGGATTTTGGCTGTTGGAGCTGAAAAGAGGACATCGGTAAACCAGGGGAGGAGTCCTGAGGAGATAATTTGCATATTCCCACTGCAGTTTGGGGTAAGTGAAGAGTCTCCGCAAGCTCAAAGAACACTGGATTTTGGCTGTTGGAGCTGAAAAGAGGACATCGGTAAACCAGGGGAGGAGTCCTGAGGAGATAATTTGCATATTCTCACTGCATTTTGGGGTAAGTGAAGAGTCTCCGCAAGCTCAAAGAACACTGGATTTTGGCTGTTGGAGCTGAAAAGAGGACATCGGTAAACCAGGGGAGGAGTCCTGAGGAGATAATTTGCATATTCCCACTGCAGTTTGGGGTAAGTGAAGAGTCTCCGCAAGCTCAAAGAACACTGGATTTTGGCTGTTGGAGCTGAAAAGAGGACATCGGTAAACCAGGGGAGGAGTCCTGAGGAGATAATTTGCATATTCTCACTGCATTTTGGGGTAAGTGAAGAGTCTCCGCAAGCTCAAAGAACACTGGATTTTGGCTGTTGGAGCTGAAAAGAGGACATCGGTAAACCAGGGGAGGAGTCCTGAGGAGATAATTTGCATATTCTCACTGCATTTTGGGGTAAGTGAAGAGTCTCCGCAAGCTCAAAGAACACTGGATTTTGGCTGTTGGAGCTGAAAAGAGGACATCGGTAAACCAGGGGAGGAGTCCTGAGGAGATAATTTGCATATTCCCACTGCAGTTTGGGGTAAGTGAAGAGTCTCCGCAAGCTCAAAGAACACTGGATTTTGGCTGTTGGAGCTGAAAAGAGGACATCGGTAAACCAGGGGAGGAGTCCTGAGGAGATAATTTGCATATTCTCACTGCATTTTGGGGTAAGTGAAGAGTCTCCGCAAGCTCAAAGAACACTGGATTTTGGCTGTTGGAGCTGAAAAGAGGACATCGGTAAACCAGGGGAGGAGTCCTGAGGAGATAATTTGCATATTCCCACTGCAGTTTGGGGTAAGTGAAGAGTCTCCGCAAGCTCAAAGAACACTGGATTTTGGCTGTTGGAGCTGAAAAGAGGACATCGGTAAACCAGGGGAGGAGTCCTGAGGAGATAATTTGCATATTCTCACTGCATTTTGGGGTAAGTGAAGAGTCTCCGCAAGCTCAAAGAACACTGGATTTTGGCTGTTGGAGCTGAAAAGAGGACATCGGTAAACCAGGGGCGGAGTCCTGAGGAGATAATTTGCATATTCTCACTGCATTTTGGGGTAAGTGAAGAGTCTCCGCAAGCTCAAAGAACACTGGATTTTGGCTGTTGGAGCTGAAAAGAGGACATCGGTAAACCAGGGGAGGAGTCTTGAGGAGATAATTTGCATATTCTCACTGCATTTTGGGGTAAGTGAAGAGTCTCCGCAAGCTCAAAGAACACTGGATTTTGGCTGTTGGAGCTGAAAAGAGGACATCGGTAAACCAGGGGAGGAGTCCTGAGGAGATAATTTGCATATTCTCACTGCATTTTGGGGTAAGTGAAGAGTCTCCGCAAGCTCAAAGAACACTGGATTTTGGCTGTTGGAGCTGAAAAGAGGACATCGGTAAACCAGGGGAGGAGTCCTGAGGAGATAATTTGCATATTCTCACTGCATTTTGGGGTAAGTGAAGAGTCTCCGCAAGCTCAAAGAACACTGGATTTTGGCTGTTGGAGCTGAAAAGAGGACATCGGTAAACCAGGGGAGGAGTCTTGAGGAGATAATTTGCATATTCTCACTGCATTTTGGGGTAAGTGAAGAGTCTCCGCAAGCTCAAAGAACACTGGATTTTGGCTGTTGGAGCTGAAAAGAGGACATCGGTAAACCAGGGGAGGAGTCCTGAGGAGATAATTTGCATATTCTCACTGCATTTTGGGGTAAGTGAAGAGTCTCCGCAAGCTCAAAGAACACTGGATTTTGGCTGTTGGAGCTGAAAAGAGGACATCGGTAAACCAGGGGAGGAGTCCTGAGGAGATAATTTGCATATTCTCACTGCATTTTGGGGTAAGTGAAGAGTCTCCGCAAGCTCAAAGAACACTGGATTTTGGCTGTTGGAGCTGAAAAGAGGACATCGGTAAACCGCGCGCCTACTGGCGCGCGCCTTTTGAAGCTTTTTTTTTTAAGCTTTTTTCACTGTTTTCAGAACATTAACAATAAGAACATGGAAGAGTCCAGGAGCCATTTGGTGAGCTGGATATCCTGCTACATGTTCACAGACTTGCCAGTGGAAAAGCCAAACTTCACATGCCAGAAATGCAAGCTTGTGTCCCTGTTGGAGGAAAAGTTGCGAAATCTAGAAGAGAGGTTAACTACCTTGAAAATCATTAGGGAAGGTGAAGAGTTCTTAGACAGAGCAGAATTATCTCTTCATGATTCAGAAAGAGAAGAAATTCGAACTGCACCTGACGAAACAGAGGAATGGAAGCATGTGACCCACAGAAGCAGGAGGATCGAGAGGCAGTCAGCACCCATACTGCTCAGGAACCAGTACCAGGCTCTCACACAGGAGAACCATGAAGAAATACAGCAAAATAAGACTTTGCCAGCAATGAATAACCTTGTAAGCCCTCAGAATCCTCCTAGATGGAGAAAGAAGAATGATGTGAAGAAAAAACGGAGAGTGGTGGTCATGGGGGATTCCCTGTTAAGAGGAACAGAGGCCGCTATCTGCAGACCAGACATAACCTCAAGAGAAATGTGCTGTCTTCCAGGAGCAAAAATTAAAGATGTGTCTGACAGGATATCAAGACTCTTCAGACCTACAGATCACTACCCATTCCTGCTAATACATGTGGGGACAAATGACACCGCAAGAAAGGACCTGGAAACCATCTGCAGTGACTTTGAAGACTTAGGCAAGAAAGTGAAAGAATTGGGAGCGCAGGTGGTCTTCTCATCCATCCTCCCAGTGGATGGCCATGGAACAATGAGGTGGAATAAGATTCTACAGGTGAACAACTGGCTACGTCGATGGTGCCGTCAACAAGGATTTGGATTTCTGGATCACGGAATGAATTACCTATACGATGGACTACTTGCTAGAGATGGGGTGCACCTTACGAAGACTGGAAAACATGTATTTGGAAGTCGCCTTGCTACACTCATCAGGAGAGCTTTAAACTAGAACAATGTGGGAAGGGAAGCAAAAGGCCAGAAAAAGCCATACAGCTGACAAATACTATTGAGATCTCTGCTACTGGAAGTGGAAAGGAAGAACAAAGACAAAACAATTTAAATAATAAAAATATGGGAGGAAGAGAAACCAATCACAAACTAAAATGTTTTTATACAAATGCACAAAGCATGGGCAACAAACAAGGAGAATTGGAACTACTAACGCAGGAAAAGGAATATGATGTCATTGGAATCACTGAAACTTGGTGGGACGATACACATGATTGGAATAAAAGGCTAAAAGGATACAACTTATTTGCAAGAAACAGACTTGATAAACGAGGAGGAGGTGTTGCATTGTATGTTAGAAAAGCGTATATCTGCACAGAGATTGAAGCTTCAGAGACTGGGAGTTCTGTGGAAACTGTTTGGGTAAGAATACAAGGAGAGAACAACGGAAAGGACACCATTGTAGGCATTTACTACAGGCCACCTGGGCAAGCTGAAGATATGGATGAACTCTTTATGTATCAAATGACCAAGTTCTCCAAAAAATATGACGTAGTGGTCATGGGAGATTTCAACTATCCAGACATTTGTTGGGAATCTCTCTCAAGTAAAACTAACAGGTCAAGCAAATTCTTATCCTCTCTTGCTGACAACTTTATCTTCCAAAAGGTAGGGGAGAAAACAAGGGGATCTGCTACTTTGGATCTAATCCTTATAAACAGGGAGGAAATGGTTGAGGAGGTAAAGGTGGCTGGGACCCTAGGAGGCAGTGATCATGCTATTATAGAATTTTGGATAACTAGAGGAGGAAGACATGTGAAGACTCAAACTTCAAGGTTAGATTTTAGAAAGGCAGATTTTAAGAGACTCAGAAAGAGAATAGGAGGGATCCAATGGCTGGATGTCCTTAAGGACAAAAATGTCCACGAAGGATGGGAAATTTTTAAAAATGAGATTCTCAAAGCACAATCGTTAACAATCCCGAAAAGTAGGAAGAATGGGAAGCATTTAAGGAAACCAGGATGGATGAACACAGAACTTAAACACATGCTAAAAAGAAAGAAAGAAATGTTTATTAAATGGAAAGAGGGAGGCATATCTAAAGAAGATTATAATGCAGTCTGCAGATCCTGTAGGGCACGTATCAGGTTAGCTAAAGCTGACAATGAATTAAGGCTTGCAAGAGATGTCAAAAGCAATAAAAAAGGATTTTGGGGGTATGTCAAAAGTAAAAGAAAAGTCAAAGATGCTATAGGATTTTTACAGGATGAAAATGGAGAAATGGTAAGAGAGGATGTTGAGAAGGCCGAACTTTTTAATTCCTATTTTGCATCTGTTTTCTCTCAGAAAGAAAATGTAACATCAACTGATCTTCACTGTCCTTTTAAAGGAATAGAGTAATCAAAGTTATCTGTAAACAGAAAGATTGTGCGGGAATATTTAGCTAACATAAATGAGTTCAAGTCTCCAGGTCCAGATGAATTACACCCCAGAGTACTGAAGGAGATCATAGAAGAAATTTTAGAACCACTCTCCATAATCTTTGAAAATTCTTGGAGAACAGGAGAAGTCCCAGAAGACTGGAGAAGAGCAAATGTTGTTCCTATCTTCAAAAAGGGGAAGAAGGTGGACCCAGGGAACTATAGGCCGGTGAGTCTGACTTCTATACCAGGAAAGATCTTTGAACAAATTATTAAACAACATGTATGTAAGTACATGGATAAGAATGAAGTGATTAACCAGAGTCAGCATGGGTTTGTAACTAACAAGTCATGTCAGACTAACTTAATTTCCTTCTATGACAGAATCACTGACTGGGTGGATCAGGGAAATGCTGTAGATATAGTATATCTTGACTTCAGCAAAGCATTTGACAAAGTATCTCACACCATCCTTATTGAAAAAATGACCAAGTATGCAATGGACCAGGCAACTGTTAGGTGGATTCATAACTGGCTTAGTGATCGGACTCAAAGGGTGGTTGTAAATGGCTTCACATCCAGCTGGATGAATGTCTCAAGTGGGGTACCACAGGGCTCCGTCCTGGGACCTGTATTGTTCAACATCTTTATCAATGATTTAGATGAAGGAATTGAGGGTAAACTGATTAAATTTGCTGATGACACAAAGCTAGGAGGGATAGCTAATACTAGAGAAGAGAGAGAGAGGATTCAAAAAGACCTAAATAAACTGGAGCAGTGGGCAGCAACCAACAGAATGGTTTTTAACAGGGAAAAATGCAAAGTACTACATCTGGGCAATAAAAATGAAAAAAGCATATACAGAATGGGAGGAATAGAGCTAAGCAACAGTACATGTGAAAAAGACTTAGGTATACTAATAGATCATAGACTAAACATGAGTCAACAGTGTGATGCAGCAGCAAAAAAGGCAAATACAATTCTGGGATGTATTAACAGAAGCATACAGTCTAGATCACGTGAAGTCATTATCGGTCTTTACTCCTCTTTGGTCAGACCTCATCTGGAATACTGTGTACAGTTTTGGGCACCACATTTTAAAAAAGACATAGACAAACTGGAGCAAGTTCAGAGAAGAGCGACCAGAATGGTGACTGGTCTGCAAACCATGTCCTATGAGGAACGGTTGCAGGATTTGGGAATGTTTAGCTTGCAAAAAAGAAGACTGAGAGGAGACTTAATAGCTGTCTACAAATATGTCAAGGGCTGTCACATTGTAGAAGGATCATCTTTATTCTCATTTGCAGAAGGAAAGACTAGAAGCAATGGGATGAAACTAAATGGGAGGAGACACAGATTAGATATTAGAAAAAACTTTTTGACAGTTAGGGTGATTAATGAGTGGAACAGGCTGCCACGAGAGGTGGTGAGTTCCCCTTCAATGGACGTCTTCAAACAGAGGCTGGACAGACATCTGTCTGAGATGATCTAGTGAATCCTGCTTTGAGCAGGGGGTTGGACCAGATGACCCAGCAGGTCCCTTCCAACTCTACCATTCTATGATTCTATGATTCTTAAGACGATGATGAGACTCAACTACCTGATTGGAGCGACAACTTTAGTTTTTTGTCAGGGCAGGAACAGGTTGGCTCTGAGGACGACGGGTGTGATAACGCACAGGGTGATGATGATGAGGTTGGAGATCCCACTTGCTGTCAACCCACAGTCAGCCAAGAGATGAGGTCAGCAGAGGAGGTGGAGGAGAATGCTAGTGACGACGAGGTCAGGTTGCGCCTTCCTGGACAGAGACGTAGTACTGGAAGCACGTCAACAACCGCATCCTCAAACACAACTCTGCCTCTCACCACAAGTCGTCGTGGCTCTTCAGGTCGCATGGGTGCTAAACCTTGCATAGCCTGGGCATTTTTTCAGATCGATAAAGATGACCCAACTCGTGTTATCTGTATCATTTGTCAGCAAAAGCTAAGTAGAGGCCAAAAAATACATAGTTTGAGTACTTCATGCATGAACCGGCACATGGACATGAAGCATAAGTTGCAGTGGGAAGCTCACTGTGCTACAATGCGGCCTAGCCGGCTGGGCCAACCACCGTCTGCCATATCTTGTGCATCCGCGGCCTCTTCATCCTCTGTGACTGGGGGGACAGCAGTCACACCTGTTTTGGGACGCAGACCTGCCACCTCTTTACCCGCAACAGCCAGCGTGATTGGCAGGTCATCATTTTCTTTGGAGGTGGTAACACCAGCTGGTGTTGAGCGCTGTCCGACATCGATAGCACCACCTTTGGATCAAGGCAACCTAACATGTCCGCCTGCATCTTCCTCACAGACTGGCAGTTTGCCAGTGACACCCTTATCAACCCCGTCTAAGCACAATAGCCAGCCCTCGGTCCCTCAGATGTGGACAAGTAAAAGACCATTTCCTCCTAGCCATGAGAAAGCTAAGAGGTTGAATTTCACCATCTGCATGCTCTTGGCTACAGAAATGCTGCCTTTCCGCCTGGTGGACACAGAGGATTTTCGAGACCTTATGTCCGTCGCAGTGCCCCAGTACCAGATGCCCAGTCGGCACTACTTCTCAAAGAAAGGTGTGCCTGCGCTCCACCAGCATGTCGCACACAACATCACCGCTTCTTTGAGAAACTCTGTGTGTGACAGGGTGCATTTCACCACAGACACTTGGACGAGTAGGCATGGACAGGGGCGTTACATGTCGCTGACTGGGCACTGGGTAACTATGGTGACAGCAGGACAAGGGGCTGCTGTCCAAGTCTTGCCGTCCCCACGAGTTGTGCGTCAATCCTCTTTATCTAGAAGTTCCTCCACTGCTTCTGCCTCCTCAACCTCCTCTCGGTCCTCCACCTGCACCCAAAGCCTGTCTGGTCATGCCACAAGCTTTCTAGCTGCGCAGAAGGGATCATGCACACCTCTTTACTATGCTGGCAGTAGGGCTCAACGTCATCAGGCGGTTTTTACTTTGAAATGTCTGGGAAATGTGAGTCACACAGCTGAGGAGTTGTGGTCAGCTCTGGAGAACCAATTTCATGAATGGTTGTCTCCACTGGACCTGAAACCAGGGAAGGCCGTGTGCGACAATGCTGCAAACCTGGGTGCGGCCCTTCGCCGGGGCAATGTCACACACGTGCCTTGTATGGCTCACGTGTTGAACCTGGTTGTCCAACAATTTTTAGCCCACTATCCCGGACTAGATGGCCTTCTGCAGAGGGCACGGTCGCTGTGTGCTCACTTCCGCCGTTCGCATCCCGCAGCTCAGCGACTTACATCTCTACAGAAGTCATTGGGCCTGCCACTTCACCGGCTAAAATACGATGTGCCTACCCGGTGGAATTCAACTCTGCACATGTTGCAGCGACTGTGGCAGCACCGACAAGCCCTGGTGCAATACGTTCTGACGTATAGCCTGGGCCAACGAGATCCAGAGCTGGGGCAAATCATGCTGGAGGAGTCGTCTCAGATCAGGGACCTATGCACCCTTCTGCACAGTTTTTAAATGGCGACGAAGATGATTAGTGCTGATGATGCCATTATCAGCATGACTATTCCGGTGATTTACATGCTGTTGCACATGTTAAACAGAATTCAGAGTCAGGTGGTGGCACAAGAGGAGGTGGAGGAAGTAGAGGAGGAGGAGTTGTATGCGGAAGGGCTAACATCTGCAAGGTCCAGACGGTCGGCAGCACCAAGGCGGCAGGCATGTGAGGGTGGGGGAGATGGTTTTACCAGGGCACATGGTAGCAGCCAAACAAGTGAGGAAGGTGCAGGAGCCCAGGAAGAAGTGGAAGACGAACTGATGGAAGACTCATCAGATGAGGGAGACCTTGATCACATTTCTGTTGTGCGAGGTTGGGGGGAGAGGACAGAGGAAGGAAGCATGATTGTTACCTCGCCACCAACACAACAGGGACTTGGTGCTCCTGGATGCGCAACACACATGAGTGCCTTCTTGCTGCACTACCTGCAACATGACCCTCGAATTGTGAGAATTAGAAATAATCCTGACTACTGGGTTGCCACACTGTTAGATCCCCGGTACAAAAGTAAATTTGCAGAAATTATTCCTGCCATAGAAAGGGATGCACGCATGCAGGAGTATCAGCAGAGACTGTTGCAGAATCTTACATGTGCTTTTCCACAAAACACCAGTGGTGCACGTAGTGAATCTCACAGTTCCAACTTGCCAACCGTGGGACCGTCGAGTGTTCAGCACTCAAACCGTAACAGAAACACAGTATCTGCTGGTAACATCAATTTTGCGGAATCATTTCACCACTTTTTTAGCCCATCCTTTGCAAGGCCACAGGAGACAAGAAGTCTGACACATAGTCAACGCCTAGAGACGATGGTACAGGAGTATCTCCAAGTAAACATTGAAGCCATGACTGTGTCACTGGACCCTTGCTCTTTTTGGGCTTCCAATCTGGATAAATGGCCGGAGCTAGCCACTTACGCCTTGGAGATCTTGTCATGCCCCGCAGCCAGCGTTCTGTCTGAACGTGTGTTCAGCGCTGCTGGTGGTGTGCTGACAGATAAGCGCACGCGGCTCTCCATTGATAATGTAGACAGACTCACGTTCATAAAGATGAACAAATCATGGATCCGAAACGACTTTTCTACCCCTGTGTCATCCTGGGGAGAGTAAAAGCTTGATGATTTGTTAAAATCACCTCACCAACCGTTTTAAGCTTTCAAATTACTAATCATGTTTATCTGTATCTTGGCTGGAAAATAATTTGGGCTTTGGAGCAGTGTGCAGCACTGATTCTAATAGGCCATCTATACTAAGCTCCACCAGATTTAAAATTACTAATCATGTTTATCTGTATCTTGGCTGGAAAATAATTTGGGCTTTGTAGCAGTGTGCAGTACTGATTCTATAAGGCCATCTATACTAAGCTCCACCAGATTTAAAATTAATAATAATTTTTAGCTGCATCTAGCCCGGAAAATAATTTTGGGGATCCGAGATGCGCAAGACATATAAGTGCCTTCTTGCTGCACTACTTTCAACTTGACCATCAGATTGTCAGAATTCGAAGTAATCCTGACTACTGGGTTGCCACACTCTTAGATCCCTCACACTCTTCGATCAACCTTTTCATTTTAATAAAGACCAAAAAAATGGTCATTTTTGAAATTATAAGCATTAGCAGGTTATTAGAAACTGAAATCAAACAGTTTTCAACTCAAAACTTTATTCTAGGTGATGTTACATTTGCACATAGGACCCCTTGTTCGAAAGGAGCTTCTGAACTCTCTCGTCCATTGAATTTGTCAGGTTTTGGATGGTTTCTGCTTCAATTGTTTTGCATGAGGACAGAATACCCTCCCAGAGCTGTTGCTTAGATATGAACTGCCTCCTGCCATCATAGACACTCCTTTTGATGATGCTCCCGAGGTTCTGAATGGGGTAGAGGTCAGAGGAGCATGGGGGTCACAGCATAAGTTTGTCCCCTTTTATGCCCATATCAGCCAGAGATGCAGATGTATTATGTGCAGCATGAGACGGTGCATTATCATGCATGAAAATGATCTTGCTGTGGAATACACGGTTCTTCTTCTTGAACCATAGCAGGAAGTGCTGTTTGAGAAACTCCACATACATTATGGAGTTCATCTTTACCCCTTCAGGGATCCTAAAGGGGCCGACAATCTCTCTCCCCATGATTCCAGCCCAAAACATTACTCCACCTCCTCCTTGTTGGCGTTGTAGCCGTGTTTGCATGGGGTGTCCATCAACCAGCCATCCTCCACTCCATCCATCTGGACCATCGAGCGTTGCACGGCACTCATCCGTGAACAAAACAGTTTTGAAATCAGTCTTCATGTAATGTTTGGCCCACTGGAGCCGTTTCTGCTTGTGTGAAGTGGATAGAGGAGGTCGACAGGATGGCGTACGCACAGCTGCAAACCTCTGAAGGACCCTGCATCTTGTTGTTCGGGGGACGTTGGAGGCACCAGCAGCTTCAAAAACTTGTCTGCTGCTATGACAAGGCTTTTTTGCCGCTGCTCTTTTAACCTGACGTAATTGCTTGTAGGAAAGAGTCCTCAATTTGCCCTAATCAGCACGCACACGTGTTTACTGTGAATCAGCTACATACTTCTTTATTGCCAAGACACTTCATCCTGATCATCGCACAATGTTGATTGTAGTCATGCCTTGACCTAAACACTCCACAATTTGTTGCTTCTCAGCAGCCGACACATCCTTTTTCTTTCCCATTTTGGCAGAAAATGTAGGCTGCTTAATAATGTGGGACAGCCTTCTTAAGTAGTCTTGCCTTTCATTGGACACACCTGCCAAACTAATTAGCACAGGTGTCTGCAATTGCTTACAGTGATATAAAGAGCCCTGACACACATCACCATCAATGAGTTTAACTGATAAACAAACAAATTCTTCCCTTATCACTCCTAAACACTTTTTGCATAATAATTTGGAACACAGTGTACATGTGCTTTTCCACAAAACACCAGTGGTTCACGTAGTGAATCTTACAGTTCTAACTTGCCAACCGTGGTCTGTATGAAGTTTTTCAATAAAGGGCCCAAAATTAAGATAACATAGACGGGAGAGGTCTCTATGAATAGGAATTCCTAAGTATTTGATACCCTGTGAGGGCCAGGCAAAGGGAAAGTTGGACTGGATGGAATCCTGTATGGATTTTGGGAGGGAGACATCGAGGGCCTCAGACTTCGCTGCATTGATTTTAAAATTTGACCATGTAACAAAGTGATCTATTTCAGCCATAACAGCAGGGATGGATATATGTGATTGAGTGATATATACTAGGACATCATCAGCAAATAGAGAGCACTTGTACTCGGTGCCTCCCACCTCAATCCACCTAATATTGGGGTTATGGCGAATTGATGAGAGCAGGTGCTCCGTCACTAGGATGTATAAGAGAGGGGACAGAGGACATCCCTGCCTTGTCCCACTGGTGATTATGAAAGGTGATGAAAATGTTCTGACGCGCCCCCTGGGCCTTGGGACACCCAGAGCCGGACCTTTTTAGTGTATGCTGGTGGTTGTAGTCTCCGTGGCGGCAACCCGGTTCCGTGGCTCAGGGCGGTCAAACCAGTGGCAGAACTATTTATGTGGTTTTGATGTTTAAATGTCCGACTACGCCACCCGTGGATTGCGGTCAGAGTGAACCGCCGCTGCAGGACAGACCGCTGAGGCTGGTGTTGTGGGTGCAGCAGAGCGTAGCATAACTCCCCACGGGAGGAGTATAGCCTCAGGGCAGTGTATGCGGAGGATGGGGGTGATGGTGCAGGGCAGCAGCAGTAATGACACGGAGTCAGTGATGCAGTCCAGGGCCTTTACTCACAGTTCTTATTATCCAGACCACTTCTGCAGGTAACGGCTGCCCACGTCGTACTGTGCTCACCAGGTGAGGGGCTCAGACAACTCCCAGATAACTTTGGAGCGCTTCACAGGACCCCCTTTGTGTGTCCTTTGTCTGGCCTTTCTTACCAACGCTTCTGTCCGGCTGCCTCGGGCCTCCTCTTGGTAAACTTGGCGCCAGTTTCCCTGACCCTATGTGGTGCCTTCCTAGAGGGTGTAGCGAGGGGCTGCGCCACATAAAATGTCAGAGCCTCCGGTTTCTAGCTGAGGGTCGTTTCCCGCCTCCACTAGTTTCGGGGACCGGTCTCCCCCTTTGGCCTGACCCCTCCACGCAGGTGGATTCGGGCGTGCGGTGGCGACTCGCCCGTCCGCACCCCTGGGATCCCTTCGGTCCTCATTCCTGGAGCCTTCTCCGCTCCTCTTCCTTCCTTCTCCCTCTTCCAGGCCTGGGCCTCTGTTACTAGGCCCGCCTCCGGAGCAGAGCTCATGCAGAGCCCCTGCTCCCTGTCACTTCTGCTCAGACTTCTCTGCACTGAACTAAGATGGTGTCCACCTTTTATACTTCCTTCTCAATGCACCCAGGAACTGCTTCCTCCCTGCTCCTGCACTACAGGGTTCCCCTTCCTCAGTGTTCCCTCCCCCCACTCCACCCAGAGACAGGGACTGTCGTGCCCATCTCAGAGGCATATTGGTCGCCCTGCCCCACGGCAATGTGGTGTAATGCATGCAGGTGTCGGGGTCCTGATCCACACTCCATCCTTACCTGAGAGTGAGATATCACACCTCTGGGTGAGGTGCAATACCTCTGTAGCAACTAAGCCCTCGGGGTGCTACAGTTCCATTTATCTTCAGCCTAGGTGACGTATTGCGATACAGGGCCGTGATTTTGGCTATAAAAGGGTCCCCTAGACCCCTACCCCAAGCTTTTTATGAGAATAATATATGGCGTGCCAGGAGACTCTATGGAATGCTTTCTCAGCATCCAATGAGAGTATCTAATTACAAATTTTTAACTGCATCTAGCCCAGGAAATACTTTGTGCCTAGTAGCAGTGTCTGCTAGTCAGCGGATTATCCCAGCTGTTAAGCAAGCTACACCACCTGTAGTTTGGACACTTAATTTTTTCAAAGGAAATGCTTCGGGACCCCGGGATACTCAGTGAAGAGCATCAGGAGGCACCCCAAGGCATAGGGATTGGGACTGGCGGTAGGACGCCTTGCGGTGGACCGCCGAGCTCGATCTTTATAAAAGCTTTTTAACTGCAGCAGCTTTACTGGACGCTACTATAGCTGGAATTACGCGGCTGCTAGCATGAGACTTGCCCTCCAAGAGATCCTTGTAAAAGGATTTAAAGTGTATTCATTCAAATTAGAGAGACAATTTAAATTAAAAAGCTTAGACCTGCCTCCACCACAGGGGGCTCGCTCGACCCACCAGCGGACAAGCACCAGTATTGGGAGAGGGGGGCTGGCCGGCGACACGGAGGTGGCACGGGCAGGAACGGACTGGCCTTGTCGGCTTCTCACTTTTTGGATTTTAGAAGGGCATGACATGCCTATATCTGTGTCTCCCCCTCCTTTTACTCCTCCAACTCTTTTCTTTTCGCATGACTATATGTACTTGTCACTTTTCCATGTGTTAGTTATGTCTTCTGAGCAGTTTGTCAGCTTTTGGACACCTTTGAAGGTGTTTTCTATGTGTTTCTATTTGTTTTTGTTTGCCTGCCATTGGTTTTAACGGTGTTCGAAGGTGTTCGACGAACAGTTCGACGAACAGTTCGGCGAACACAAGGGTGTTCGACGAACCGAACCGAACTCGAACACTACGGGGGTTGCTCAACACTACTCACAACGACAGTGTATCGACTACAGTGGCCTAAACCAGATTACCATCAAGAATAAGTACCCCCTGCCTCTCATCTTGGAGCTGTTCAACCGTCTTAAAGGCGCGAGGATCTTCACCAAGCTAGATCTTCATGGGGCGTACAATTTGGTTCGGATCCGCCAGGGAGATGAGTGGAAGACAGCATTCAACACCCGGGACGGTCTCTATGAATACCTCGTGATACCCTTTGGTCTCTGTAATGCTCCAGCCGTCTTCCAGGAGCTGGTTAACGACATCTTCCGAGATCTCTTGTATTCTTGCGTAGTGGTGTACCTGGATGATATCTTGGTCTTCTCTCTGGATCTGCCCACACACCAGAGGAGTGTTCGTCAGCTTCTGCTAAGGCTCCGGCAGAATCATCTCTATGCAAAATTTGAGAAATGTCTCTTCGAGCAGTCTTCCTGTTACGGATCCGGGTGGTGGAACCTCTGTGCAGCGATGCATGGAGGGACCCAGAGGGGCGTAACTAAGTATCAACCCAGACCTACCCTGGTCGTACGGCAGCTAACGACTCCGTGACCAGGGAGGGACCTAGCAGAGGGACCAGGTGCTACTCTGGGGACGACCTTGTAAGAGAGCAGGTGACTCCCACGGGTCAGATGGCTGAGACTGACCAATACTGCAGATGGGCACAGCAGGCAGGCTGACGAGAGGTCCGGGTAGATGAACTGGCAGAGGCAGCGGATGACAGGCGGAAGTCTCTAGGTAGGCTGTCAGGTGGTCACGGCAAGTGACGGGCAGGAGCCTCTGGGTAGGCAGACATGTGGTCACGGCAAGTGACGGGCAGAAGCCTCCGGGTAGGCAGACAGGTGGTCACGGCAAGTGACAGGTGGGAGCCTCTAGGTAGGCTGTCAGGTGGTCACGGCAAGTGACGGGCAGGAGCCTCCGGTTAGGCAGACAGGTAACAGGCAGGTGCTTCCAGGTAAGCAGGCGGGTGAGGCCCATAGACAGACTGGCAGACTGAATGGAAGACAGTCTGTCGGGCTGAAGAGTAGAGATGAGCGGTGTTCGACTAGAACTGTTCGCCAATCTCAAATTCGAGCTGTTTTGGGCGGTGTTCGAGTTGTTCGACGAACCCGAACGATTTGCAAAAAATTCGGCTGTTCGAGGTTATGTTCGATAACTGTTCGTGCACCAAAAGCGTGTCCTGCATGTCTGGCGCTATTTAGAGCACCAATCATGCAGGGATTGTCTGCCACTCACTGTAATGCCACAGCCATGGTGGTTGTGGCATTACAGTGATTGCCCAAAATCGATGGGAACAGTGCCAACAGTGAAACATGAAAAGCCGGCAATTCAGCAGCGGCATACACCGGTACCCGACAATTTAGAACCGAAAGAATAGAGCTTCACACATAGATTAGATAGATAGAAACATGTCAGCCACATATATATGAAGTACAGTGACAGTGTTGCTTACTGTACTTGTCATTTAGTGTAAAGGATTTATCAAAAAAAATAATAGTGTTTTCATGCACTGTCTCTTTAAAAAAGCCGGCCGGCAATTCAGCAGCGGTACCCGACAATTTGGAATAGAAAGAATAGAGAATCACACATAGATTAGATAGATAGAAACATGTCAGTCACATATATATGAAGTACAGTGACAGTGTTGCTTACTGTACTTGTCATTTAGTGTAAAGGATTTATTAAAAAAAATAATAGTGTTTTCATGCACTGTCTCTTTAAAAAAGCCGGCCGGCAATTCAGCAGCGGTACCCGACAATTTGGAATAGAAAGAATAGAGAATCACACATAGATTAGATAGATAGAAACATGTCAGTCACATATATATGAAGTACAGTGACAGTGTTGCTTACTGTACTTGTCATTTAGTGTAAAGGATTTATTAAAAAAAATAATAGTGTTTTCATGCACTGTCTCTTTAAAAAAGCCGGCCGGCATTTCAGCATCTGTACCCGACAATTTAGAATAGAAGGAATAGAGCATCACACATAGATTAGATAGATAGAAACATGTCAGTCACATATATAAGAAGTACAGTGATAGTGTTGATTACTGTACTTGTCATTTAGTGTTAAAATAAAGGATTTATTTAAAAAAAAATTGGCGTGGGGATCCCCGTAATTTTAGTCTCTAGCGGAGGTTAAGCAGACGGCTGGGGCAGATGTTTGAAGCCTGGGAAGTGGGTAATACCCACGGAGCTTCCCAGGCTACTAATATCAGCCCCCAGCGGAATACCTAGCCTTTACTAGCTATTAAAATGGGGGACCCCCCAAAAAAAATGACGTGGGGTCCCCCCTATTTTAATAGCTAGCAAAGGCTAGGCAGACAGCTGGGGGCTGATAATAATAGCCCAGGAAGGGTGCCATGAATATTGGCCCCCTCCCAGGCTAGAAACACCAGCCGTCAGCCGCCCCAGAAATGGCGCATCCATAGGATGCGCCAATTCTGGCACTTAGCCTCGCTCTTCCCACTGCCCTGTAGCGGTGGCAGTGGGGTAATAGGGCTGGGGTTGATGTCAGCTTATAATGCCAGCTGACATCAAGCCCAGGTTAGTAATGGAGAGGCGTCTATAAGACACCCCCATTACTAACCCCATAGTCAAAGTTAAAAGAAAACACAAACACCCAGAATAAAGTCCTTTAATTGAAATAAAGACACAATCCTTTATTGTTCTAAATTAAACCATACTTACCACCACGCCCATTCCAGCTGAAGCCAACGATCTCCTGCAATAAAAGTAAAATAATAAAGCAACCTCATCCTTACCTTTCCATGGTTCCCAGGACAGCTTCAGCTCTGCTACATCGAGATGACAGGCTGGACCGCAGCAGAACGCTGCCATCCAGCCTGTCATCCCGCAGACACTGAGAAGCGCAGGCATGCTTGCGCTCCTCAGTGTCTCGCTGTGTCGGCATAAAGATGAGCCGACAATGAACTCGTCTCACCTCATGCACGTCACTGACAGCGTGGGAGAATTCTCCGGCACTCAGCGCTTCAGCGTGAGAATTTTCCCACGCTGTCAGTGACGTGCATGAGGTGAGCCGAGTTCATTGGACTTGAATGAGCTCACCTCATGCACGTCACTGACAGCGTGGGAAAATTCTCACGCTGAAGCGCTGAGTGCAGGAGAATTTTCCCACGCTGTCAGTGACGTGCATGAGGTGAGCTCATTCATGTCCATTGAACTTAGCTGACCTCATGTACGTCACTGACAGCGTGGGAGAATTCTCACGCTGAAGCGCTGAGTGCAGGAGAATTCTTCCACGCTGTCAGTGACGTACATTAGGTGAGCTGAGTTCATTGGACATGACCTCGGCTCATCTGGATGCCGTAACAGCGAGACACTGAGGAGCGCAAGCATGCCTGCGCTTCTCAGTGTCTGCAGGATGACAGGCTGGATGGCAGCGTTCTGCTGCGGTCCAGCCTGTCATCTCGATGTAGCAGAGCTGAAGCTGTCTGGGAACCATGGAAAGGTAAGGATGAGGTTGCTTTATTATTTTACTTTTATTGCAGGAGATCGTTGGCTTCAGCTGGAATGGGTGTGACGGTAAGTATGGTTTAATTTAGAACAATAAAGAATTGTGTGTTTATTTCAATTAAAGGACTTTTTTCTGGGTGTTGTGTTTTTTTTAAATACTTTACTAGAAATTCATAGTGGTCATGTCTAATATTGGCGTGACCCCATGAATTTCGGGCTTAGGGCCAGCTGATAATGCCAAGCTGGCCCTAACCCCTTTATTACCCAGTGAGCCACCGCACCAGGGCCCTGGATGAGTTGGGTACAGCGCCAGAAGATGGCGCTTCTATGAACGCGCCATTTTCCGGGGTGGCTGCGGACTGCAATTTGCAGCGGGTGGGGCCTGAAAGCTTGGGCCTCCCTGCGCTGCGGATTCCAGCCCCCAGCTGCCTAGTTGTACCTGGCTGGACACAAAAATAGGGCGAAGCCCCACGTATTTTTTTTTTTTTAATTATTTCATGAAATAATTAAGAAAAAAAGGGCTTCCCTATATTGTTGTGTCCGGCCAGGTACAAATAGGCAGCTGGTGGTTGGGGGCAGCCCGTTCCTGCCTGCTGTACCTGGCTGGACACAAATATAGTGCGAAGCCCCACGTCAATTTTTTTTTTAATTATTTCATGAAACTAGATGGTGGCCCGATTCTAACGCATCGGGTATTCTAGAATATGTATGCGGCAGACCCGGCGCAATCAGCAGAGCGGTGTTTAAATTTGGCGCCAAAATCGCTGACTGGTCGCGGCCAGCAACCGCGACCAATCAGCAAAGCGGTGTTGAAATTTGGCGACTATATCACTGATTGGTCACGGCCGGCGGTTGCGACTAATCAGCAGAGCGGGGTTTAAATTTTGCGCCAATAATGCTGATAGGTTGTGGTCGCGACCAATCAGCAAAGTGGTGTTTAAATTTGGCGCCAATAATGGTGATTGGTCACGACCTCGACCATTCAGCAGAGCGGTGTTTAAATTTGGCGGCAACAATGCTGATTGGTCGCAATCGCCGGCCGCGACCAATCAGCAGAGCGGTGTTTAAATTTGGAGTCAAAATCGCTGATTGGTCGCGGAAGGCAACTGTGACCAATCAGCAGAGCGGGGTTTAAATTTGGCGCCAATACTGCTGATTGGTCGCGGCCGGCAACCGTGACCAATCAGCCGAGCAGGGTTTAAATTTGGCGCCAATACTACTGATTGGTCGCGGACGGCGACCGCGATCAATCAGCAGAGGGTGTTTAAATTTGGCGCCAATAATGCTGATTAGTCGCGGCCGGCATTCGCGACCAATTAGCAGAGCGGGGTTTAAATTTGGCGCCAATCTCGTTGATTGGTCGCGGCTGGAGTCCGTGACCAATCAGCAGAGCGTTGTTTAAATTTGGCGCCAATCTCACTGATTGGACGCGTCTGGCGTCCGCGACCAATCAGCAGAGCGTTGTTTAAATTTGGCGCCAAGCTCGCTGATTGGTCGCGGCCGCTATTTAAATGTGGCGCCCAAATCGGTGATTGGTCGCGGGCAGCGTCCGCGACCAATCAGCAGAGCGGTGTTTAACTTTAGCGCCAAGATCACTGATTGGTCGCGTGCGGAGAGCGCGACCAATCAGCTAATCGTATTGGTGAGGACCGGGGAGCGCCGCTGCCTGGTCGGATACTTCCGTTGCGAAAAGCCGGGAGATGAGCGACTGCTCGCAGCAGAAGTATCCCGACCCGCAGCGCCGCTCCCCCGTGCTCCCTTGACACCCTAGCCGCTGATGCCCCCACAGTATCGCATGGTGTTACAAAGATCCGGACATTTGTGTTAAAAATCGCTGATTGGTCGCGGGCGCTGCCCGCGACCAATCACCGATTTGGGCGCCAAATTTAAATATCGGCCGCAACCAATCACCAATCTTGGCTCCACATTTAAACACCGCTGTGCTGATTGGTCGCCGTCGCTGGGCGCGACCAATCACCGATTTTGGCGCCACATTTAAATAGCGTCCGCGACCAATCAGTACAGCGGTGTTTAAATGTGGAGCCAAGATGGGTGATTGGTCGCGGAGGATATTTAAATTTGGCGCCCAAATCGGTGATTGGTCTCGGGCAGCGCCAGCGACCAATCAGCGATTTTTAACACAAATGTCCGGACCTTTGTAACACCATGCGGATACTGTGGGGACATCAGCGGCTAGGGTGTGAAGGGAGGACCGGGGAGCGGCGCTGCGGGTCGGGATACTTCTGCTGCGAGCGCCCGCTCATGTCCCGGGTTCTCGCAGCGGAAGTATCCGCACAGGCAGCGCCGCTGACATCCATGCGGCTAGGGTGTGAAGGGAGGACCGGGGAGCGGCGCTGACATCCAATTGGTCGCGGCCGCTATTTAAATGTGCGGCACAAATCGGTGATTGGTCGAGGTCTTGGCGCGCGACCAATCACTGATCTTGCCGCCAAAGTTAAACACTACTGTGCTGATTGGTCGGATATTTAAATTTGGCGCACAAATCGGTGATTGGTCGCGGGCAGCGTCCGCGACCAATCAGCACGGTAGTGTTTAACTTTGGCGGCAAGATCAGTGATTGGTCGCGCGCCAAGACCGCGACCAATCACCGATTTGGGCGCCACATTTAAATATCGGCCGCGACCAATCACCGATCTTGGATCCACATTTAAACAACGCTGTGCTGATTGGTCGCGGCCGATATTTAAATGTGGCGCCCAAATCGGAGATTGGTCGCGGTCTTGGCGCGCGACCAATCACTGCTCTTGCCGCCAAAGTTAAACACTACCGTGCTGATTGGTCGCGGACGCTGCCCGCGACCAATCACCGATTTGTGCGCCAAATTTAAATATCAGCCTCATGCACGTCACTGACAGCGTGGGAAAATTCTCCTGCACTCAGCGCTTCAGCGTGAGAATTCTCCCACGCTGTCAGTGACGTGCATGAGGTGAGCCGAGTTCATTGTCGGCTCATCTGGATGCCGTCACAGAGAGACACTGAGGAGCGCAAGCATGCCTGCGCTTCTCAGTGTCTGCGGGATGACAGGCTGGATGGCAGCGTTCTGCTGCGGTTCAGCCTGTCATCTCGATGTAGCAGAGCTGAAGCTGTCGTGGGAACCATGGAAATGTAAGGATGAGGTTGCTTTATTATTTTTCTTTTATTGCAGGAGATCGTTGGCTTCAGCTGGAATGGGCGTGATGGTAAGTAGAGTTTAATTTAGAACAATAAAGGATTGTGTCTTTATTTCAATTAAAGGACTTTATTCTGGGTGTTGTGTTTTTTTTTTTAACTTTGACTATGGGGTTAGTAATGGGGGTGTCTTATAGACGCCTCTCCATTACTAACATGGGCTTGATGTCAGCTGGCATTATAAGCTGACATCAACCCCAGCCCTATTACCCCCTGCCACCGCACCAGGGCAGCGTGGAAGAGCGAGGCTAAGTGCCAGAATTGGCACATCCTATGGATGCGCCATTTCTGGGGCGGCTGACGGCTGGTGTTTCTAGCCTGGGAGGGGGCCAATATTCATGGCACCCTTCCTGGGCTATTAATATCAGCCCCCAGCTGTCTGCCTAGCATTTGCTAGCTATTAAAATAGGGGGGACCCCACGTCATTTTTTTGGGGGGGTCCCCCATTTTAATAGCTAGTAAAGGCTAGGCAGACAGCTGGGGGCTGATATTAGTAGCCTGGGAAGCTCCGTGGGTATTACCCCCTTCCCAGGCTTCAAACATCTGCCCCAGCCGTCTGCTTAACCTCCGCTAGAGACTAAAATTACGGGGATCACCACGCCAATTTTTTTTTTAATAAATCCTTTATTTTAACACTAAATGACAAGTACAGTAATCAACACTGTCACTGTACTTCATATATATGTGACTGACATGTTTCTATCTATCTAATCTATGTGTGAAGCTCTATTCTGTCTGTTATAAATTGTCGGGTACCGCTGCTGAATTTGCCGGCCGGCTTTTTTAAAGAGACGGTGCATGAAAACACTAATATTTTTTTAAATAAATTCTTTACACTAAATGACAAGTACAGTAACCAACACTATCACTGTACTTATTATATATGTGATTGGCATGTTTATATCTATGTGTGATGCTCTATTCTTTCTGTTATAAATTGTCGGGTACCGCTGCTGAATTGCCGGCCGGCTTTTTTAAAGAGATGGTGCATGAAAACACTATTATTTTTTTAAATAAATCCTTTACACTAAATGACAAGTACAGTAAGCAACACAGTCACTGTGCTTCTTAGATGTGTGACTGACATGTTTCTATCTATCTAATCTATGTGTGAGGCTCTATTCCTTCTTGTCTAAAATGTCGGGTACCGGTGTATGCCGCTGCTGAATTGCCGGCCGGCTTTTTTAAAGAGAGCGTCTTCTGAGCAGTTTGTCAGCTTTTGGACACCTTTGAAGGTGTTTTCTATGTGTTTCTATGTGTTTTTGTTTGCCTGCCATTGGTTTAAACGGTGTTCGACGGTGTTCTAAGGTGTTCGACGGACAGTTCGACGAACAGTTCCTCGAACATCCCGGTGTTCGACGAACCAAACCGAACCCGAACACTACGGGGGTGGCTCAACACTACTGAAGAGTAGTCATGCTGGCGGACAGGACTGATAGTCAGGCTGGTGGGCAGGACTAGTAGTCAGGCTAGCAGCGGGACCTGAGGGCTGAAGCAGAGGTTAGAACACTGTGCATCAACTATTGCTCGGGCACCTCCATTTTGGAAGAGGTGCCTTATATATGGGAGGACCTCCGGCAATTTGCCGGGGACTCCTTAGGGCGGCGTGCGCAGCCCCTTTAAGAGGAAGGGAGTGCAAGTATGCCCTAAGCACAGTGTCCGGGAAGCTGCACACGCCGGCAGCAGAAGCAGGAAGAGGAGCGCTGGAGGACGCGGGACAGGGAGCGCGGCTGTGAGAGGGACGGCGTCTCTGCCTGGCAGAGGGCAGAGACGCTGATGCTACACTTCCCTTCCGTTCCGGGGATATATTATCTCCGAGACTGGTCTTTGGATGGATCCCGAGAAGGTTTCTGCTGTCTTAAAATGGCCCCTACCGGAGGGCTTGAAGGCGATTCAGTGATTCCTGGGCTTCGCAAATTATTACCACCTCTTCATCCCTCATTTCTTCTCCCGGACCGTTCCCATCTCCGCGCTCACCCGTAAGGGAGCAAATCCCAAGGAATGGACTTCCGAAGCGGAGGAGGCCTTCGTCTCCCTAAAACAAGCCTTCTCCTCCGCCCCTGTGCTGCACCGTCCGGATTGCAACAAGCAGTTATTCCTGGAGGTTGATGCTTCCTCCTCTGTAGCCGGAGCGGTGCTCACCCAGAAATCCCCATCCGGAAGAATGGTAACCTGCGGCTTCTTCTCCAAGCTCTTCTCCTCATCCGAGCGCAACTACTCCATAGGAGATCGTGAGCTGCTTGCCATCAAATTTGCCCTGGAGGAGTGGCGCTACCTGCTGGAAGGGGCTCTGCACCCGGTAATCATTTACACAGACCACGAAAACCTAGCCTTTTTACAAAACGCCCAGAGACTCAATCCACGTCAGGCCAGGTGGTCTCTGTTCTTTGCCCGATTCTGCTTTAGTCAACATTACCGCCCTGCACACAAGAACATTAAAGCCAACGCTCTATCCCGCTCATTCCTGTCCTCCGACCAAGAGAAGGAGCGTCTGCATATCATCGACCCCTCCAGAGTAATGACCGTCGCCCCGCTTGACCTGTCTTGTCTTCCACCCGGTAAGACTTTTGTAGCTGTTCCGGATTGTAAGAAGGTTCTCTGGGGTCATTCGTCCAAACTAGCCGGCCATGCAGGCCAGAGGAAGACCTTCCTGCTCATCGCCCAGCATTACTGGTGGCCCTCTCTACGCAAGGATGTTGCAGATTTCGTCACGGCTTGTTCTTCCTGTGCCCGTAACAAAGTTCCCAGGCATCTTCCCGCCGGCTGTCTCCTGCCTTTACCCGTACCCTCTGCCCCGTGGCAACACATAGCTATGGACTTTATTACGGATCTCCCTGTTTCTGCCGGTTGTACTGTCATTTGGGTGGTCGCTGACCGCTTTTCTAAAATGGCCCACTTCATCCCTCTGCCTGGTCTTCCGTCCACATCTGAGGTGGCTAAGGACTTCATCCATCACATCTTTCGTCTCCACAGCCTTCCCCTCCAAATTGTGTCTGATTGCGGGGTTCAGTTCACTTTGCGCTTCTGGAGAGCTACATGTAAGCTGCTGGATGTCACTCTGGATTTCTCCTCTGCTTATCATCCCCTGTCCAATGGTCAAGTGGAATGTATCAACCAGGTCCTTACCAGCTTTCTCCGGCATTTCGTCAATGCTCACCATAACGATTGGGCTGAGCTCCTGTCCTTGGCCGAGTTCTCCCATAACAACCATGAGAATGAGTCTTCTTCCAAATCCCAGTTCTTTGTGGTCTACGGCCAACACCCCCGGATTCCATTTCCCGTCTCCGCTTCTGTGGACAATCCTGCCGCGGAGTCTCTGGTCAGCAAATTTTCTACCATTTGGGAGAACACTAGATCCACACTTCTTCTGTCCTCTGAGCGGATGAAGAAACATGCCGATAAGAGACGTCTGGATCTGCCTCAATTCCGTCCGGGAGACAGGGTCTGGCTCTCCTCCAAACATGTTCGGCTCAAAATACCATCGTATAAGTTGGGTCCGCAGTTCATCGGGCCGTTTGAGGTTCTCAAGCAAATCAATCCCGTGGCTTACAAGCTAAAACTCCCGGCCACCTTACGCATTCCCAACTCCTTCCACGTATCTCTCCTCAAACCAGTTGTTCTTAATTCTTTTTCTGATGATCCTGGTACCACTCCAGCGCCTGTCTCCGCTGAGGATGTCTATGAGGAAGAGAACATTTTGGCCACCAAAAGGGTAAGAGGAAAAACCTTTGTTCTGGTGGATTGGAAGGGGTTTGGCCCGGAGTCGAGGTCTTGGGAACCCAGGGAGAACATCCATGCCCCTCTTATTCTTAAAGAATTACTTGCTGGCCTAAAAAAGAGGGGGCATAAAGGGGGGGTACTGTAGCATCGGCGTCTCTGCCCCCTGCCAGGCAGAGCTGCCACCCCCCCTACCACCGCGGTCCTGCTCCTGGGTCTTTCGGCCTCCCTGCTGCTGCTGGTGCACGCAGCTTCCCTAGCACTGTGCGCCATCCTAAAAAGTCCCCGACCAATGGCCGGAGGACTTTCTCTATAAAAGGCACCTCCTCCAATATGGAGGTGCCCGTGCAAGGTTGTTGCTCTGTTATACTTACTTTGCTTCAGCCCTCAGGTCCTCGGCAATTTAGTCCTGTCCGCCAGTCTGTTCTTCAGTCCAGTCCACCAGTCTGACTACTATCCAGCCCGACTGTCTGTCTACAGTCCAGTTCGCCAGTCTGTCTTATAGGCTCTGCCTGCCTGCTTACCTGGAAGCACCTGCCTGATACCTGCCGTGCCCGCCAGCCTGCTTACCTGGAAGCACCTGCCTGTTACCTGCCGTGCCCACCAGCCTGCTTACCTGGAAGCACTTGCCAGTTACCAGCCGTGCCCGCTTGCCTGCTTACCTGGGAGCACTTGCCAGTTTCCCGTTGTGCCCGCCAGCTTGCCTACCCGGAGCACCCATCTGGCTACCAGTCGAATCAGTCTGCTTGTCTACCCGGACCACCCGTCAGCCTGCCTGCCGTGCTCATCCGCAGTACCGGTCAGTTCCTGCCATCTGACCCATGGGAGTCACCTGCTCTCATACAAGGTCGGTCCCAGAGTGGCACCTGGTCCCTCTGCTCGGTCGCTCCCATGTTCACGGAGTTGACTGAGCCGCCGTGCGACCTTGGTCAGGCCGAGTAGATACTTAGTCACGCCCCTCTGGTCCCTCCTTGCAACGCAGCACAGAAGTTCCACCAAAGCAAAGCCGGCTGATGGCTCTCTAACAATAGCAAGGGCCGACTGCTGGCCTTTTAAGAAAAGTAAGGGCCGTCTGATGTCCCTATAAAAATAGGCTTTATGACTTTCAGAGACCCTCCATCATAAATAAAACTGCATGTGTCTGATGATGTGTCACACACCACATTGCCAGATAAGGTTGTAAAATGTTAAAATGACATTTCCCGCTGAATGCATATGTCTTTGTTTTAAAAATTTGTCGTAAAAAAAGCAAAACAATAGGATCTTTCTTTAGTATAAAAAACAGCGTCACCAATTTAACCTCAATGTAATCACACTGTTCAGCTCCTGCACCTCCTCCTCCATCTCCGAAATGACCACATCAGTCACAAGCTGACAGCACTGCAGCACTGCCTTGGCCAAGCGGCAACAGGCTGTGTTGAAGATATCATGCTTAATGCTTAATTGACAAACCGCCCAGTGCTCTAGAGTTGTTGAAAGCTGTAACACAGCAGCCTGATCTGTGGCTCTCACCGCTGAACATACAGCCAGGCATGGTCATGTGTGACAATGGGCGGAACCTGGTGACGGAGAAATGACAGCCGGAGTAGATACGGTTTCCCTCTATGCCAGTCCTTTCACCAAGCTAAATACAACTCTCAGCAAAAAAAGCTGTGGACTGGCTCCGTACCGTCCCTGGCCACATTCACCTGTCCACGTGTTTGTGGGTAGGCGGTCCTTCCCAGTAAGTGCACTGGGGAGGGCACGGGTCATGTTGGGGACCTGTGCTTGTGTAAGGCAGAGACGATACCGGGAAAAATAATGGCGACTGGGGACCGAGTATGGATACGCCGTCGCCGCCGCCATAAGATTGTGGACAGCTTCCGCCTCCACGAGCCTAAAAGGCCATATTTCAAGAGCAAGCAGCTGCCCAGAAATCTAGCAGTTAGTGTTGCCGCCTGTGGGTGGTGGCTGGCTGCATACTTGCGCATGCATTCCAAGTAACAGAAAACTAAGCAGATGGTGGCCTCTATCATCATCATGGCCTCACCTCGGCACTATGAACTCTCCTGAAGGAGAAGCCAAGGCTAAGAAAAGTGTGGGGGAAGGTTCCCGGACACTCTATAATTGCTTTTGTAATATGGATCGGACATGCTTATGCATGTTATTTCTTAAACCGTATTGCCGATCAGGCCATTGTCCAACTCTGTAGTGATGAGTGAGCACTAAAATGCTTGGGTACTCGTTGCTCGGCTCGAGCAAATTGGAATACTCGGGTGCTCGACCCGATCAACGAGCCCAATGTAAGTCTATGGGAAACTCGAGCATTTTTCAGGCGGCTCCCCCCGGCAGTCTGCAGAGGACCTAAAAATTGCCCAACTCGATGAGAACAGTGCTCAGATGACATGGGGACACCATGTGGAAGACCCCTGGAAGCATTTCTGACTCCGAGATCACTGCTGTCAACAACGTTGTCAGAGTATTACACCACTTTTACGGACTCGCAATGAAACATACAAAAACAAAACAATAATGGATTTTCCTGGGAAATATGTTAAGGAATATCCTTTCCAGGGTAATGACTTGTATATAAGGCAAAATAAATAACCAAAAACAAAAATACTCCTCCACACCTTGGGCTATGTTCACACGTAGCGTTTTTGATGCGTTTTTGCACTTTTGCATTGCTTTTAACCAAGACAAATGCATTCAACAGGAAATTTCATTCTAACATTTTACAACCTTATCTGGCCATGTGGTGTGTGGCACATCATCAGACACATGCATACAGTGCTGAAAAGTCATGAGAACAGCATGGGGAAGACCCCTGGAAGCATCTCTAACTCCCAGGTCACTGCCTAAAAGTGTGCCCATCATAAGTGATCCTTGGCGCATGCGAAGATGTCTCCCGCCATGAACCTGTCGTTGCAGACTTGCAACAATCACCGTCCATGTCCTTGTCCCACTGCAGACTTCAGTTGTCCCTACCCCATTCCTTGGAATGCAAGCGCAAGTATGCAGGCAGCCTTACACCCACCCACTCACAGGCTGAAATACTATACTGCCAACTACTACTATACTGACAGCTGCTTGCACTTGAAATGTGGCCTTTTAAGCTCGTGCAGACGGAACCTTTTCACAACCTCATATCGGCGGCGGCCCGGTGTCCATACTCGGTCCCCAGCCGCCACTATATTTCCCGGTATCGCCTCCGCCTTCCACAAACACGGGACCCACAACATTACCCGTTGCGCTCCCCAGTGCACTTACTGGGAAGGACCGCCTAACCACAAACACGTGGACAGGTGAATGTGGCCAGGGACGGTACGGAGCCAGTCTACAACTTTTTTTGCTGACGGTTGTATTTAGCTCGGTGAAAGGACTGGCATAGAGGGAAACCGTGTCATTTCTCACAGGAAGTCCTGTAAAGCTGCTTTCACTTGAAATGTGGCCTTTTAGGCTTGTGGAGGTGGAAGCTTTTCACAACCACATGTCTCATGCCTCGTGTCCATACTCGGTCCCCAGCCGTCACTATTGCTCCGTCTTCTACAAGCACGGGTCCCTGAACATTACTACTGGTACTTTTCTGTGGGAATTTGCTTGCCACCTACCAGCCTGGAATATTTCCAGCAAACTATGGTACGTCGCCATGGTATTAGCACTGCCCCCAGTACCAGTAGCGAAGCCATCCCCAATTTCCTTCTCAGGAATTTTATTTGGTAGACTGAGTGGCTGCCCAAATACATTTTCTCACAAAGGAGCTAAAGATAGAGTGGCAGTAGGTGCAAGTTTCTCAAGCCTGTTAGATATTAGAGGGTGAATGGCAGCACATTGGATCAGTGGTTTTCACTGAAGACTTGCAGCGCTGGGATCCTGGGTTCAAATCCCAGCAAGGACAACATCTGCAAGTACTTTGTATGTTCTCCCCGTGTTTGTGTGTGTTTCCTCCTCAGTAAATAAGCAGCCCTAGAGTGTCCGGGAACCTTTCCACACCCTTTTCTTAGCCAGGACTGCTTCTTGGCAGGGTTGGACGGTCCCACCAGAGAATCCTCTGGTGTGCCTTGGCTTCTACCTCAGGAGAGTTCTTGATAGCGCTAACTTTGCAGCTGCTATGGGGCTCTTGAGCGGGGGAGAAAGGTTAGCAATCAGAATCAAATCCTCTGGTGGGCACAATGTTTTTCAATCTGAAACAGCTTCTCAGTGGGAGTTGTATTTCACCACAGCCATATTCTTTAGCTTGGTGAAAGGACTGGCATAGAGGGAAACCGTATCTACTGCGGCTGTCATTTCTCCGTCACCAGGTTCCGCCCATTGTCACACACGACCATGCCTGGCTGTATGTTCAGCGGTGAGAGACACAGATCAGGCTGCTGTGTTACAGCTTTCAACAACTCTACAGCACTGGATGGTTTCTCAATTAAGCATTAAGCATGTTATCTTCAGCACAGCCTGTTGACGCTTGGCCAAGGCAGTGCTGCAGTGCTGTCAGCTTGTGACTGATGTGGTCATTTCGGAGATGAAGGAGGAGGTGCAAGAGCTGAACAATGTGATTACATTGAGGTTAAATTGGTGACGCTGTTTTATATACTGAAGAATGATCCTATTTTTTTTTTTTTTTTACTTTTTTTTTTAAGACAAATGCATTCACCGGGAAATGTCATTTTAACATTTTACAATCTTATCTGGCAATGCGGTGTGTGACATCATCAGACACATCCTGTTTTATTTATGATGGAGGGACTCTGAAAGTAATAAAGCCAATTTTTATAGGAATATCAGACAGCCCTTACTATTCTTAAAACGCCAGCTGTCGGCCCTAGCTATTGTTAGAAAGCCATCAGCCGGCTATGCTTTGTTGTCCCATTATTAACAAGTGGGTCTCCTATACTGTAATTGCATATCCAGTGACTGTAAGGGCTGCCAAAAAGTTGGACGCAACCCAATAACCCTTTGAAGAGACATAGAGGAGGGTCTCAGTAAAAAAAATGTTCCCATTATAAAGGAGCGGGTCTGCTATAGTGGTAATGCCCATGCTGTGACTGCAAGGGCTGCCAAAATTTGGGAAAAACCCCACTAAGTATTTAAAGACACATAGAGCAGGGCCACAGTAACAAGGTACGACATGTTCCCATTAGAAAGGAGAGGGTCTGCTATACAGTTATAGGGTATGCAGTGAGTCCAACGGCTGACAATTTTAGGAAAAACCCCAATAAGAATTTAAAGACACATGGAGGAGGGCCACAGTAACAAAGTACGACATGTTCCCATTAGAAAGGACAGGGTCTGCTATACAGTTATAGGGTATGCAGTGAGTCCAACGGATGACCAATTTTAGGAAAAACCCCAATAAGAATTTAAAGACACATGGAGCAGGGCCACAGTAACAAGTACGACATGTTCCCATTAGAAAGGAGAGAGTCTGCTATACAGTTATAGGGTATGCAGTGAGTCCAACGGCTGACAATTTTAGGAAAAACCCCACTAAGAATTTAAAGACACATGGAGCAGGGCTACAGTAACAAGGTACGACATGTTCCCATTAGAAAGGAGAGAGTCTGCTATACAGTTATAGGGTATGCAGTGAGTCCAACGGCTGACAATTTTAGGAAAAACCCCACTAAGAATTTAAACACACACAGAGCAGGGCCACAGTAACAAGGTATGACATGTTCCCATTAGAAAGGAGAGGGTCTGATATACTGTTATAGGGTATGCAGTGAGTCCAACGGTCGACAATTTTAGGAAAAACTCAACAAAGAATTTAAAGACACAAAGAGAAGGGCCACAGTAACAAGGTACGACATGTTCCCATTAGAAAGGAGAGGGTCTGCTATACAGTTATAGGGTATGCAGTGAGTCCAACGGCTGACAATTTTAGGAATAACCCGACTAAGAATTTAAAGACACATGGAGCAGGGCCACAGTAACAAGGTACGACATGTTCCCATTAGAAAGGAGAGGGTCTGCTATACAGTTATAGGGTATGCAGTGAGTCCAACGGCTGACCAATTTTGGTAAAAACGCCACTAAGAATTTAAAGACACATGGAGCAGGGCCACAGTAACAAGGTACGCCATGTTCCCATTAGAAAGGAGAGGGTCTGCTATACAGTTATAGCGTATGCAGTGAGTCCAACGGATGACCAATTTTAGGAAAAACCCAATAAGAATTTAAAGACACATGGAGCAAGGCCACAGTAACAAGTACGACATGTTCCCATTAGAAAGGAGAGAGTCTGCTATACAGTTATAGGGCATGCAGTGAGTCCAACGGCTGACAATTTTAGGAAAAACCCCACTAAGAATTTAAAGACACATGGAGCATGGCTACAGTAACAACGCACGACATGTTCCCATTAGAAAGGAGAGAGTCTGCTATACAGTTATAGGGTATCCAGTGAGTCCAACGGCTGACAATTTCCGGAAAAACCCCACTAAGAATTTAAAGACACAGAGTAGGGCCACAGTAACAAGGTATGACATGTTCCCATTAGAAAGGAGAGGGTCTGCTATACAGTTATAGGGTATGCAGTGAGTCCAACGGTCGACAATTTTAGGAAAAACTCAACTAAGAATTTAAAGACACACAGAGCAGGGCAACAGTAACAAGGTACGACATGTTCCCATTAGAAAGGAGAGGGTCTGATATACAGTTATAGGGTATGCAGTGAGTCCAACGGCTGACAATTTTAGGAAAAACCCAACTAAGAATTTAAAGACACATGGAGCAGGGCCACAGTAACAAGGTACGACATGTTCCCATTAGAAAGGAGACGGTCTGCTATACAGTTATAGGGTATGCAGTGAGTCCAACGGCTGACCAATTTTGGTAAAAACGCCACTAGGAATTTAAAGACACATGGAGCAGGGCCACAGTAACAAGGTACGACATGTTCCCATTAGAAAGGAGAGGGTCTGATATACAGGTATAGGGTATGCAGTGAGTCCAACGGCTGACAATTTTAGGAAAAACCCAACTAAGAATTTAAAGACACATGGAGCATGGCTACAGTAACAACGCACGACATGTTCCCATTAGTAAGGAGAGAGTCTGCTATACAGTTATAGGGTATCCAGTGAGTCCAACGGCTGACAATTTCCGGAAAAACCCCACTAAGAATTTAAAGACACAGAGTAGGGCCACAGTAACAAGGTATGACATGTTCCCATTAGAAAGGAGAGGGTCTGCTATACAGTTATAGGGTATGCAGTGAGTCCAACGGTCGACAATTTTAGGAAAAACTCAACTAAGAATTTAAAGACACACAGAGCAGGGCCACAGTAACAAGGTACGACATGTTCCCATTAGAAAGGAGAGGGTCTGATATACAGTTATAGGGTATGCAGTGAGTCCAACGGCTGACAATTTTAGGAAAAACCCAACTAAGAATTTAAAGACACATGGAGCAGGGCCACAGTAACAAGGTACGACATGTTCCCATTAGAAAGGAGACGGTCTGCTATACAGTTATAGGGTATGCAGTGAGTCCAACGGCTGACCAATTTTGGTAAAAACGCCACTAAGAATTTAAAGACACATGGAGCAGGGCCACAGTAACAAGGTACGACATGTTCCCATTAGAAAGGAGAGGGTCTGCTATACAGTTATAGGGTATGCAGTGAGTCCAACGGCTGACCAATTTTAGGAAAAACCCCACTAAGAATTTAAAGACACACAGAGCAGGGCCACAGTAGCAAGGTACGACATGTTCCCATAAGAAAGGAGAGGGTCTGCTATACAGTTATAGGGTATGCAGTGAGTCCAACGGCTGACAATTTTAGTAAAACTGCCACTAAGAATTTAAAGACACATGGAGCAGGGCCACAGTAACAAGGTACGACATGTTCCCATTAGAAAGGAGAGAGTCTGCTATACAGTTATAGGGTATGCAGTGAGTCCAACGGCTGACAATTTTAGGAAAAACCCCACTAAGAATTTAAAGACACACAGAGCAGGGCCACAGTAACAAGGTACGACATGTTCCCATTAGAAAGGAGGGGGACTGCTATACTGTTATAGGGTATGCAGTGAGTCCAACTGCTGACCAATTTTAGGAAAAACCCCACTAACAATTTAAAGACACACAGAGTAGGGCCACAGTAACAAGGTATGACATGTTCCCATTAGAAAGGAGAGGGTCTGCTATACAGTTATAGGGTATGCAGTGAGTCCAACGGTCGACAATTTTAGGAAAAACCCAACTAAGAATTTAAAGACACACAGAGCAGGGCCACAGTAACAAGGTACGACATGTTCTCATTAGAAAGGAGAGGGTCTGATATACAGTTATAGGGTATGCAGTGAGTCCAACGGCTGACAATTTTAGGAAAAACCCAAGTAAGAATTTAAAGACACATAGAGCAGGGCCACAGTAACAAGGTACGACATGTTCCCATTAGAAAGGAGAGGGTCTGCTATACAGTTATAGGGTATGCAGTGAGTCCAACGGCTGACCAGTTTTAGGAAAAACCCCACTAAGAATTTAAAGACACACAGAGCAGGGCCACAGTAACAAGGTACGACATGTTCCCATTAGATAGGAGGGGGACTGCTATACTGTTATAGGGTATGCAGTGAGTCCAACTGCTGACCAATTTTAGGAAAAACCCCACTAAGAATTTAAAGACACACAGAGCAGGGCCACAGTAGCAAGGTACGACATGTTCCCATTAGAAAGGAGAGGGTCTGCTATACAGTTATAGGGTATGCAGTGAGTCCAACGGCTGACAATTTTAGTAAAAATGCCACTAAGAATTTAAAGACACATGGAGCAGGGCCACAGTAACAAGGTACGACATGTTCCCATTAGAAAGGAGAGAGTCTGCTATACAGTTATAGGGTATGCAGTGAGTCCAACAGCTGACCAATTTTAGGAAAAGCTCCACTAAGAATTTAAAGACACATAGAGCAGGGCCACAGTAACAAGGTACGACATGTTCCCATTGGAAAGGAGAGGGTCTGCTATACAGTTATAGGGTATGCAGTGAGTCCAACGGCTGACAATTTTAGGAAAAACCCCACTAAGAATTTAAAGACACATAGAGCAGGGCCACAGTAACAAGGTACGACATGTTCCCATTAGAAAGGAGGAGGACTGCTATACTGTTATCGGGTATGCAGTGAGTCCAACGGCTGACAATTTTAGTAAAAATGCCACTAAGAATTTAAAGACACATGGAGCAGGACCACAGTAACAAGGTACGACATGTTCCCATTAGAAAGGAGAGAGTCTGCTATACAGTTATAGGGTATGCAGTGAGTCCAACGGCTGACCAATTTTAGGAAAAACTCCACTAAGAATTTAAAGACACATAGAGCAGGGCCACAGTAACAAGGTACGACATGTTCCCATTGGAAAGGAGAGGGTCTGCTATACAGTTATAGGGTATGCAGTGAGTCCAACGGCTGACAATTTTAGTAAAAACGACACTAAGAATTGAAAGACACACAGAGCAGGGCCACAGTAACAAGGTACGACATGTTCCCATTAGAAAGGAGAGAGTCTGCTATACAGTTATAGAGTATGCAGTGAGTCCAACGGCTGACAATTTTAGGAAAAACCCCACTAAGAATTTAAAGACACATACAGCAGGGCCACAGTAACAAGGTACGACATGTTCCCATTGGAAAGGAGAGGGTCTGCTATACAGTTATAGGGTATGCAGTGAGTCCAACGGCTGACAATTTTAGTAAAAACGACACTAAGAATTGAAAGACACACAGAGCAGGGCCACAGTAACAAGGTACGACATGTTCCCATTAGAAAGGAGAGAGTCTGCTATACAGTTATAGAGTATGCAGTGAGTCCAACGGCTGACAATTTTAGGAAAAACCCCACTAAGAATTTATAGACACATACAGCAGGGCCACAGTAACAAGGTACGACATGTTCCCATTAGAAAGGAGAGGGTCTGCTATACAGTTATAGGGTATGCAGTGAGTCCAACGGCTGACCAGTTTTAGTATAAACAGCACTAAGAATTTAAAGACACATGGAGCAGGGCCACAGTAACAAGGTACAACATGTTCCCATTAGAAAGGAGAGGGTCTGCTATACAGTTATAGGGCATGCAGTGAGTCCAACGGCTGACAATTTTAGGAAATACCCCACTAAGCATTTAAAGACACAGAGCAGGGCCACAGTAACAAGGTACGACATGTTCCCATTAGAAAGGAGAGGGTCCTGTCCGATGGGAGGGTCTGAGAAAACTTTGACAGTGTTCCCCTGCCTCTGCTGGATTGAAGTTGTGTCTCTCTCGCCTGTACTTCTTGGTTGTCCAACGAAGTGTGCCCTCTGCCGCCAGCGTTTTCAGATGGGAATTTTTTTAATAGCTCCGCAACAAGGGCCTTCTGGTACAGCCCCATTTTTGTAGACCTGTCCGCCTCAGGAATAAGAGATATAAAATTCTCCTTGTAGCGTGGGTCTAGAAGTGTCACCAACCAGTAATGACTTTCACCCAAAATTTTGAGAATGCGAGGGTCATGGGAAAGGCAGCGTAACATAAACTCGGCCATGCGTGCCAGACTGCTAACAGGCAAGACTTCCGTGTCCTCACCAAGAGGATCACTGACCATGCTCTCCTCCTCCTCCTCCTCTCTGTCTTCTGGCCATCCACGCTGAACAGACGGTATGAAAACTGTGCAGGTAGTACCGGCTATAGTGCATGAAACTAGCTACTGTCCTTCCTCCTCCTCCTCCTCTTCCTCATTGTCACCCAATCCACGTTGGGATGAGATGAGGCTTGGCTGTGTGTAATCACCCTATATGGTTCCTTGCTCCATCTCATCGTGGTCCGCATGCAATGCATCTTCTTTGATTGTGAGCAGAGAGCGTTTCAGGAGACAGAGAAGCGGGATGGTGACGCTAATTATGGCGTCATTGCCGCTCACCATCTTGGTGCAGTCCTCAAAGTTTTGGAGGATGGTACATATGTCTGACATACATGTCCACTCCTGAGGCATTATGTGTGGAGTCTGAACTGAATACCGATGGCCTTGTTGATGCTGGTACTCAACAACTGCCCTCTTCTGCTCACAAATCCTTACCAACATCTGCAGTGTAGAGTTCCAATGCGTGGAGACATCACACACCAGTCTGTGAGCTGAAAGCTGCAAATGCTGCTAAAACACTGCAAGGGCGGCGGAAGCTGTCGCTGATTTTCTAAAATCGACACACAGGCGGCGTACTTTAACAAGCAGATACGGCTGCTCTGGGTAGGATTTGAGAAACCGCTGAACCACAAGGTTAAGCACATGGGCCAGGCATAGTACGAGTGTGAGCTCGCCTTGCCTCAGAGCCGCCACCAGGTTCCGGCCATTGTCACACACGACAATGCCTGGCTGTAGGTTAAGCGGTGTGAGCCACAGATCTGCTTGCTCTTTCAGAGCTGTCCACAACTCTTCAGCATTGTGTGGTTTTTCACCTATGCATATTAGCTTCAGCACAGCCTGTTGCCGCTTGGCCAAGGCAGTGCTGCAGTACTTCCAGCTTGTGACTGATGTGGTCACTTCGGAGATGGAGGCTGAAGAGGAGGAGGAGGCTGAGGATTATGAGGTGCAGGAGCTGTAGACCGTGGGGGCAACCCCGTGTTCCGTCCCAAGGTCCGACTGGGTCCCGGCTTCCACTATGTTAATTCAGTGTGCCGTCAGCAAGATGTACCGTCCCTGCCCACAAGCACTTGTCAATGTGTCCGTGGTTAGGTGGACTTTACCGGTAACTGCATTGTTGAGAGCACGGCTAATGTTTTGGGACACGTGCTTGTGTAATGCGGGGGCGGAACATCGGGAGAAATAGTGGTGGCTGGGGGCCGAGTACCGAGGGACGGCCGACGCCATCAGGTTGCGGAATGCTTCCCTCTCCACGAGCCTAAAAGGCAACTTTCCGAGCGCAAGCTGTCGTGAAATGTGAGAATTTAGTAGTGTGGCCTGTGGGGTGTTGGCTGCATATTTGCGCTTGCATTCCAAGGACTGGGGTATGGACAACTGAACGCTGCGCTGGGACAAGGACTTGGATGTGCTTCCTGATGCTGCTACTTGAGAGTGTGCAACAACAGGTGAAGGGCAGGAGGCATCTTCGCATGCACCATGGACAGGGGATTGGCTTGCATGCACAACAGCGGAAGAAGCAATGGTGCCACCCGCAGACACTGTTCCTGGACCCTGTGGTTCGGCCGACAAAGTCGGGTACTTTGCTGCCATGTGCCTGATCATGCTGGTGGTGGTCAGGCTGGTTGTTTTGGCACCCCTGCTGATGCTGGCCTGGCAGGTGTTGCAAATGGCCTTTTTGGGGTTATCAACAGAGTCTTTAAAAAACAACCTGACTCGGGAAGACCTAACAGTTGTACTGGCAACTTCCTTCATGTTGGTGTTACGGGGATTGGTTGCCTGCCTTCTGTCTGCAGCCACCACACTGCTTCTTCCTGCCTGTTGTGGTGCTCTGCCTCGCTCCCCCTGTGTGCTGCTGTCTTCGCTCTGCATGTCCTCCTGCCAGGTTGGGTCAGTAACTATATCATCCACCACCTCGTCTTCCACTTCCGCACCCTGGTCCTCCTCCTGACTTTCTGGCAATTGTGTCTCATCATCGTCCACCTCTTGTGACACTTTCCCACCGTCGCCTTTGTGTGACCGTGGCTGCTCAAATATTTGTGCATCGCTACACGCGATCTCCTCTTGCCCCGCTTCAAGTGGACCAGGCAAGAGGCCCGAATCTATAAATGGAAAAGTGAACAGCTATAAATGGAAAAGTGTCCAAGTGTGGGATCAGTTGTCTCTGGGTACTCGGCATGGTGGGAGGAAGAAGGATCAGGGTGAGGAATATGCGGTCCAGACTCACGGCTACTGAGACTTAAACGTGTGGAAGACAGGGTGGTGGTGGTGGTGGCTAAGTGACTGGAAGCATTATCCGCTATCCAACCAACAACCTTTTGACACTGCTCTGGGTTCAATAGTGGTGTGTTGCGGTCCCCTAGAAATTGGGACAGGAAGGTCAGGCGAGAAGATGTGGGTGTTTGTTGTGGCACAATTTCGGCTTGCCCACCGCCTTGTCCTCGACCTCTGCATGCACCATTAACATCAGTTCCCAGTCCCTTGCCACGTGCCTTGCCCATTTTAAATGGAGGACAGTTTCTTCCACGCTCACTACAAATGACTGAGTTTGGAGAGAATTTATATGTGATCCGTGTGACGGAGAAAACAGAATTTTATATACCTGGCCTGTAGGTAAGTAGTTTGACCAGCAAACTGCTATGAATTGCTTCACTGACACACTGAAAGAAATTTTTAATGGAGGCCAGAAATGGCAGTATTTTCTGACAACGTATATGTGAGCCGTGTGACGGAGAAAACACAGTTTTAAATACCTGGCCTGTAGGTAACTATTGTGAACAGCAATCTTGTGTCAATTGCTTCACTGACACACTGAATTTTTTTTTTAATGGAGGCCAGAAATGGCAATATTTTTTGAAAATGTATATGTGATCTGTGTGACCATGTGGAAGACAAGGTGGTGGTGGTGGTGGCTAAGTGACTGGAAGCATTATCTGCTATCCAACCAATAACCTTTTCACACTGCTATGTGTTCAATAGTGGTTTTCTGCGGTCCCCTATTAATTGGGACAGGAAGGTCGAACGAGAAGATGTGGGTGTTTGTTGTGGCACAATTTCAGCTTGCCCACGGCCTCGGCCTCTGCATGCACCATCACCATCACGTCCAGTTCCCCGTACCTTGCACATGCCTTGCCCATTTTAAATGGAGGACAATATCTTCTACGCTCACTACAAATGAATGAATTTGGAGCGAACTTATATGTGATCCGTGTGACAGACAAATCACAGTTTTAAATACCTGGCCTGAAGGTAACTATTTTGAACAGCAAACTGGTGTCAATTGCTTCACTGACACACTGAAACAAATTTTTAATGGAGGTCAGAAATGACAGTATTTTCTAAAAACGTATATGTGATCGTTGTGATGAAGAAAACACAGTTTTAAATACCTGGCCTGTAGGTAACTATTGTGAACAGCAATCTTGTGTCAATTGCTTCACTGACACACTGAAATTTTTTTTTAATGGAGGCCAGAAATGGCAGTATTTTTTGAAAACGTATATGCAATCCGTGTGACGGAGAAAACGCAGTTTTAAATAGATGGATTTTTAGCGCTGTAATATGGAAAGGACCTGGCTGTATTCTGCAGTGCCAACAAGCAAATGGCGCAGAAAAACCGTGTTCTGTGGATTGCTTTTTAAGCAAATAATGAGGATTAAGATGCAAAAAAAATTATTCCTGGCCCCTGAGACCGGGGCCTATTTCCAGAAATATCTAACAGCAGCAGCCGACAGAACTGGAATGGAGCCTCTTGTGCTATGTGCACTGCAATCTGCTATATATATACTGCCTGCCTGCCTATATACACTGCCTGCCTGATATCTCTGCAGATGGATTAGTTAGTACTCAAAAGGACTGTTTGTTAAGATGGATATGTGTAATGTACGGTTTTTCTCCCTACACTACCTAATACACAAGCAAATCTCTCCCTGACACAGCAGCAGCTCTCCCTACACTGTCTGATCCGGAGTGACTGGGCCGAGCATGGCGGTGCCAGGTCTGATATACACCTGATGACACTGTGTGGCTAGCCAATCACTGTAATGCGCACAACCAACATAGCTACAGCATTACTGTGCATGGAAGGCAATCCCTGCATGTTCATTGGCTCTCTAAAGAGCGCCAAACATGCAGGGAGGGGACCTGAGTTCCCGCCCGAGCAACCCGGAAATACTCGCTGAGCTTGTCGAGCACCATGATGCTCAGGCGAGTACCAAGTAGAGGCGAGCACGTTCGCTCATCAGTACAACTCTGTATTCATGAAATTAAATGCGCAAAGAAAAATGTTTGTGTCTCAAAGCATCACCGACAAGTGCAAGTTAATGTTGGATGGGCTGCCATTGCTTCTGCAACGAGCTGCATTAGAGGACTTCCTGGGAGAAGTGACACCCAGGGAAGATACGGTTTCCCTCTATGCCAGTCCTTTCACCGAGCTAAATACAACTCTCAGCAAAAAAAGCTGTGGACTGGCTCCATACGGTCCCTGGCCACATTCACCTGTCCACGTGTTTGTGGTTAGGCGGTCCTTCCCAGTAAGTGCACTGGGGAGGGCAGGGGTAATGTTGTGGGACCCGTGATTGTGGAAGGCGGAGACAATACCGGGAGAAATAGTGGTGGCTGAGGACCGAGCCTCCACAAGCCTAAAAGGCCATATTTCAAGTGCAAGCAACTGCCCAGAAATCTGGCTGTTTAGTGTTGCAACCGGTGGGTGGGTGGCTGGCTGCATACTTGCGCTTGCATTCCAAGTAACAGAAAACTAAGCAGATGGTGGCCTCTATCATCATCATGGCCTCACCTCGGCACTATGAACTCTCCTGAAGGAGAAACCAGGGCCCACCGGAGGAGTCTCCCGTTCTCTGGTGGGCCTGTCCAACCCTGCCGAGAAGCAGCCCTGGCTAAGAAAAGTGTGGGGGAAGGTTCCCGGACACTCTATGGCTGCTTTTTTAATGTAGATCGGACATGCTTATGCATGTTATTTCTTAAACCGCATTGCAGATCAGCCCATTGTCAAACTCTGTATTCATGAAATTAAATGCGCAAAGAGAGATGTTTGTGTGTCAAAGCACCACCGACAAGTGTGAGTTGATGTTGGGCGAGCTGCCATTGCTTCTGCAACAAGCTGCATTAGAGGACTTCCTGGGAGAAATGACACCCAGGGTAGATACGGTTTACCTCTATGCCAGTCCTTTCACCGAGCTAAATATAACTCTCAGAAAAAAAAGCTGTGCACTGGCTCCGTACCGTCCCTGGCCACAATCACCTGTCCATGTGTTTGTGGCTAGGCGGTCCTTCCCAGTAAGAGCACTGGGGAGGGCATGGGTAATGTTGTGGGACCCGTTCTTGTGGAAGGCGGAGGCGATACCTGGAGAAATAGTGGCGGCTGGGGACCAAGTATGGACACCTGGCCGCCGCCGGCATGAGGTTATGAAAAGCTTCCGCCTCCACGAGCCTAAAAGGCCACATTTCAAGTGCAAGCAGCTGTCAAAAATTTGGCAGTATAGTATTGCAGCCTGTGGGTGGGTGGGTGGCTGCCTGCATACTTGCGCTTGCATTCCAAGGAATGGGGTAGGGAAAACTTAACGCTGCACTGGGACAAGGACGTGGACGGTGATTGTTGCAAGTCTGCAACAACAGGTGAATGACGGGAGGCATCTTCGCATGCGCTAAGGATCACTTATGATGGGCACACTTTTAGGCAGTGACCTGAGAGTCAGAAATGCTTCCAGAGGTCTTCCCCATGCTGTTCCCATGTCATTTCAGCACTGTATGCATGTGTCTGATGATGTGTCACACACCACATGGCCAGATAAGGTTGTAAAATGTTAAAATGACATTTCCCAGTGAATGCATTTGTCTTTGTTGAAAGCAATGCAAAAGTGCAAAAACGTATCAAAAACGCTACGTGTGAACATAGCCCAAGGTGTGGAGGAGTATTTTTGGTTTTGGTTATTTATTTTGCCTTATATACAAGTAATTACCCTGGAAAGGATGTTCCTTAATATATTTCCCAGGAAAATCCATTTTGGCTTTGTTTTTGTATGTTTTATTGTGAATCCGTAAAAGTGGCGTAATACTCTGACAACGTTGTTGACATCACTGACCTGGGAGTCAGAAATGCTTCCAGGGGTCTTCCCCATGCTGTTCCCATGTCATTTGAGCACTGTTACCATCGATTTGGGACAATTTTTAGTCCCTTTGCAGACCGCCGGGGGGAGCCGCCTGAAAAATGCTCGAGTTTCCCATAGACTTACATTGGGCTCGTTGCTCGGGTCAAGCACCTGAGTATTCCAATTTGCTCAAACCGAGCAGTGAGTACCCGAGCATTTTAGTGCTCGCTCATCACTAACAACCACCTCATAGGCCGTATGATTGCACCATCGACCTAATACCTGGTGCTTCACCTCCTCGCAGGCGAATCTACCCCTTGTCGCTGGCCAAGACCCATGTTATGTCTGACCACATTGAAGAAAATCTTGCTAGGGGATTTATCCAGAAATCCACCTCTCCGGTTGGAGCAGGATTCTTCTTCGTCAAAAAGAAAGATGGCTCTCTTCGTCCTTGTATCAACTATAGAGGCCTAAACCAGATTTCCCTCAAAAATAAGCACCCCCTGCCTCTCATCTGGGAGCTGTTTGACCGCCTAAAAGGCGCAAAGATCTTCACTAAGCTCCATCTTCGTGGGGCATACAATCTGGTCCGCATTCGCTAGGGAGACGAGGGGAAGACGGCATTCAAGACTCAGAATGGTCACTGCGAATACTACGTGATGCCCTTCGGTCTTAGTAATGCTCCAGCCGTCTTCCAGGAGTTAGTAAACGACATCTTCCGAGATCTCCTGTATTCCTGCGTGGTGGTGTACCTGGACGTTATCTTGGTGTTCTCCCCTGATCTGCCCTCTCACCGGAGGGATGTTCGTCAGGTCCTGCTGAGGCTCCAGAAGAATCGCCTGTATGCTAAGTATGAGAAATGCCTCTTTGAGTAGACCTCCCTACCATTTCTGGGGTATATCATCTCTGAGACCGGACTGCGGATGGATCACGAGAAGGTGTCTGCCGTCTTAAAGTGGCCCAGATCTGAGGGGTTGAAGGCTATTCAGTGGTTTCTGTGATTTGCTAACTATTACCGCCTCTTCATTCCTCATTTCTCCTCCCGGACAGCTCCCATCTCTGCTCTCACCCGTAAGGAAGCAAATCCCAGGGAGTGGACTTCTGAGGCGGAGAATGACTTTGTCTCTCTTAAACAAGCCTTCTCCTCCGCTCCAGTACTACACCGTCCAGATTGCAATAAACAGTTCTTCCTGGAGGTTGATGCCTCTTCCTCTGGGGCAGGAGCAGTGCTCACCCAGAAATCCTCATGCGGGCGAATGGTGACCTGTGGTTTCTTCTCCAAACTCTTCTCTCCGTCCGAGCGCAATTACTCCATAGGAGATCGAGAACTTCTGGCCATAAAATCAGCGCTGGAGGAGTGGCGCTACTTGCTTGAGGGGGCTCTGCATCTACACTGACCATAAAAACCTCACTTATTTGCAGGCCGCCCAAAGACTAAACCCGCGTCAGGCCAGATGGTCTTTATTCTTTGCTCGATTCTGCTTCACTCTTCATTACCGCCCGGCAGACAAGAACATTAAAGCCGATGCTCTTTCCCGCTCATTTCTGTCTACCGACCAAGAGGAGGAGCCTCTACATATCATTGACCCCTCCAGAATAATGACTGTTGCTCCGTTCGACCTGTCTCATCTACCTCCTGGTAAGACCTTTGAAGCAGCTCAGGATCGGAAGAGGGTCCTACTCTGGGGTCATTTGTCCAAACTGGCTGGCCATGCCGGCCAGAGGAAGACGCTTCTGCTCATTGCCCGGCATTATTGGTGGCCCACCCTGCGCAAGGATGTTGCGGATTTTGTTGTGACTTGTTTCTCTTGTGCCCGTAGCAAAATACCTAGGCACCTTCCAGCCGGTCGTCTTTTTCCTCTTCCCGTGCCTTCCGCTTTGTGGCAACATATTGCAATGGATTTCATCACGGATCTTCCTGTATCAGCCAGTTGTACTGTCATTTGGGTGGTCGCCGACCGCTTCTCCAAGATAGCTCACTTCATCCCTCTGCCTGGTCTTCCATCTGCACCTGTGCTGGCTAAGGACTTCATCCATCACATCTTCTGTCTCCATGGCTTACCCCTCCACATGGTCTCAGACCGAGGAGTTCAGTTCACTTCTCGCTTCTGGAGAGCCTCGTGCCAGCTGCTGGATGTCTCTTTGGATTTTTCTTCGGCCTATCATCCTCAGTCCAATGGTCAAGTGGAACGTATCAATCAGATCCTTACCAGTTTTCTTCGGCACTTTGTCAACGCTCACCATGGGGATTGGGTAGAGCTCCTGCCCTGGGCCGAGTTTTCCTATAACAACCATGTGAGTGAGTCTTCTGCTAAGTCTCTGTTTTTTGTGGTTTATGGTCTTCAGTGGACAATCCTGCCGCGGAGTCAGCAAATTTTCTACTATTTGGGAGAACACTAGATCTACACTTCTTCTGTCCTCTGAGCGGATGAAGAAGCATGCCGATAAGAGATGTCTGGATCCGCCTCAATTCCGTCCGGGAGACAAGGTCTGGCTTTCCTCCAAATATGTCTGTCTCAAGATACCATCATACAAGTTGGGTCCATCGGTCCGTTCGAGATTCTGAACCAAATAAATCCAGTAGCTTACAAGCTGACACTCCAGGCCTCCTTACGGATTCCCAACTTCTTTCACGTGTCTCTCCTCAAACCAGTTGTCTTTAATTCTTTCTCTGACGATCCAGGTACCACTCCAGCTCCAGTCTTCGCTGAGGACGTCTTTGAGGTAGAGAACATTTTGGCCATCAAGAGGGTAAGAGGAAAGACTTTCTTTCTTGTGGATTGGAAGGGGTTTGGTCCTGAGGAGAGGTCTTGGGAGCCCAGGGAGAACATTCATGCCCCTCATCTTCTAGGAAAATTTCTTGCAGGCTTAAAGAAGAGAGGGCGTAAAGTGGGGCACTGTAGCTTCAGCGTCTCTGCCTCCTGCCGGCAAGAGACGCCGTTCCCCTCGCTGCTGCGCTGCGATCCCAGTCCGGCATCCTCCAGCTCCCCTGCTGCTGCCCGGAGTGGTCTGGTCCCTCCTTGCATCACAGCACAGAGGTTCCACCACCCGAATCCGTAACATAACGTAATAACAAAAATGCTTCTATAGCAGAAACTTTATGTGATAGAGCAAAACTATGCATATTTAGGAATCAGCACATCAAACTTCATAAAACAGACATATTACCTTTGCTGATGATTTTTTTGTGTCGACCAGTGTAATTTTCCATATACTTTGCAAGACTATTAGGTTTGAATAGAGACATTAAAGGTTCCTTTTAATATGTGGAAAGAAAGAATCTGATCATCCAGCAAAAAAGCATTGGAAAGTCTCACGTGATGCTATAAAGTACCGTTCTGCAAGGATCTTTTGATGTCACGGTGATTTTCAAACTACTCCTTTTATCTTTTGTAAGAATTGCCTTTATGTCATAGGCAGCACCCAGGTGTCTCAGTCCACATGAATTGACATTAGCATGGCGACACTTGTCAGACATCAATAGAAGGAAAAGGAATAATTTCAGTGCTTCAGCAAGAACTATACTCTGTATTACAAAAGACACACTATCGATCAAAGTCACACAATAAAACATCAGGTCTAAAAAGCAAAGAAAATACATATTCCAACATGCTGTTGTGCAAATGGAATAGACAATAGATGGAAATTATTGGCAATTATCAAGACACCCTCAATAAAGGAGTGTTTCTGCAGGTGGGGACCACAGACCACATCTCAGTACTAATGCTTTCTGGCTGATGTTTTGCTCACTTTTTAATGTTGGTTGTGCTTTCACACTCGTGGTAGCATGAGACGAACTCTACAACCCACAGAAATTGCTCAGGTAGTGCAGCTCATCCAGGATGGCACATCAATGCGAGCTGTGGCAAGAAGGTTTCCTGTGTCTGTCAGCATAGTGTCCAGAGGCTGGAGGCGCAAGTAGGAGACAGGCCAGTACACCAGGAGACGTGGAGGAAGGTAACAACCCAGCAGCAGGACCGCTACCTCTGCCTTTGTGCAAGGAGGAGCAGGAGGAGCACTGCCAGAGCCCTGCAAAATGACCTCCAGCAGGCCACAAATGTGTATGTGTCTGCTCAAACGGTTAGAAACCGACTCCATGAGGGTGGTATGAGGGCCCGACATCCACAGATGGGGTTGTGCTCACAGCCCAACACCGTGCAGGATGCTTGGCATTTGCCACAGAACACCAGGATTGGCAAAGTCGCCACTGGCGCCCTGTGCCCTTCACAGATGAAAGCAGGTTCACACTGAGCACATGTGACAGACGTGACAGAGTCTGGAGACCCCATGGAGAGCGTCTGCAACATCCTTCAGCATGACCGGTTTGGCAGTGGCTCAGTAATGGTGTGGGGTGGCATTTCTTTGGAGGGCCACACAGCCCTCCATGTGCTCGCCAGATGTAGCCTGACTGCCATTAGGTACCGAGATGAGATCCTCAGACCCCTTGTGAGACCATATGCTGGTGCGGTTGGCCCTGAATTCCTCCTAATGCAGGACAATGCCAGACCTCATGTGGCTGGAGTGTGTCAGCAGTTCCTGCAAGATGAAGGCATTGAAGCTATGGACTGGCCCGCCCATTCCCCAGACCTGAATCCGATTGAGCACATCTGGGACATCATGTCTCGCTCCATCCACCAACGTCACGTTGCACCATAGACTTTCCAGAAGTTGACGGATGCTTTAGTCCAGGTCTGGGAGGTGATCCCACAGGAGACCATCCACAACCTCATCAGGAGCATGCCCAGGCATTGTAGGGAGGTCATACAGGCATGTGGAGGCCACACACAATACTGAGCCTCATTTTGACTTGTTTTAAGGACATTACATCAAAGTTAGATCAGCCTCTAGTGTGTTTTTCCACTTTAATTTTGGGGGTGACTCCAAATCCAGGCCTCCATTGGTTAAAAGATTTGATTTCCATTGATGATTTTTGTGAGATTTTGCTGTCAGCACATTCAACTTTGTACAGAACAAAGTATTCAGTGTTCCCTTTATTTTTTTGAGCAGTGTACATACAGTGAAGGAAATAATTATTTGATCCCTTGCTGTTTTTGTATGTTTGCCCACTGACATGAACAGTCTATAATTTTAAGGGTAGGTTAATTTTAATCTAATTTATACAATGCGATTTTCATGTTTTTTTTTTGGATATTCTATTAGTGTTGAGCGAGCACTAAAATGCTCGGGTGCTCGAAGCTCGGGCCGAGCTCGCCGTGATACTCGGGTACTCGACCCAAGCAACGAGCCCAATGTTAGTCTATGGGAGACTCGAGCATTTTTGCGGTGGCACCCCCGGCAGTCTTTTAAAAGCCTAACAAGTGCCCAAAACGATAGTGACAGTGCTCAAATGACATGGGGACAGCATGGGGATCGCCCCAGGAAGCATTTCTGACCCCCAGGTCACTGCTGTCAACAACGTGGTCAGAGGTATTAAGCCACTTTTACGGGCTCACAATAAAACGTTCAAAAACGAAAGTGAAACTTTTTTCCTGTGAAATATGTTAAGGACATCCTTTCCAGGGAAAAGACTTGTGTATAAGTTAAAATAAATGACCAAAGACAAAAATACTCCTCCACACCTTCGGCTATGTTCACAAGTAGCATTTTTTATGCGTTTTTGCACTTTTGTATTGCTTTCAACTATGACAAATGCATTCACCGGGAAATGTCATTTTAACATTTTACAACCTTATCTGGCCATGTGCTGTGTGACACATGCATAAAGTGCTGAAAAGACATGGGAACAGCATGGGGAAGACCCCTGGAAGCATCTCTGACTCCCAGGTCACTGTCTAAAAGTGTGCCCATCATAAGTGATCCTTGCCGCATCAGAAGATGCAGACTTGCAACTATCCCCATGCAAGTTCTAGTCCCAGGGCAGTGTTCAATTGTACCTCCCCCATTCCTTGCAATACAAGCGCAAGTATGCAGCCTGCCACCCACCCCCAGGCTGCAATACCATACTGCTTGCTTGCTTGAACTTGAAATTGGGCCTTTTAGGCATGTGGAGGCGGAATCTGGCCACCACGTCATGGCTGTGTTGGCGGCCTGGAATCCATACTCAGTCCCCAGCCGCCCGGCGGCCGGGTGTCCATACTCGGTCCCCAGCCGCCCCGCGGCCGGGTGTCCACACACGGTCCCCAGCCGCCTGGGGGCAGCCGGGTGTCCATAAACGGTCCCCAGCCGCCCCTATTTCTCCTTGGTACATCCCCCCACACACTTTTCTTAGCCCGGCCTGCTTTAGGCAGCACTGGATGAGCCCACCAGAGAACCAGACACCTCCGGTGGGCCCTGACTTCTCCATCGGTGGAGTTGAGAGTGCCAAGGTGAGGAGCATGATGATGATGACAGAAGTTAGCATCTGCTATGTTTTCTTTTAATGCAAGTGTAAGTGTGCAGCCTGCCACCCACCCACCCCCAGACTGCAATTCCATACTGCTAGCTTGCACTTGAAATGGAGCCTTTTAGTTTGGAGGAGGCCGAAGCTGGCCACTACCTCATGGCTGCTTCGGCAGCGAGGTATCCATACTCAGTCCCCAGCCGCCCATATTTGTCCTGGTGTGCCTTATACATAAGATTAAGCGCGTATACCAAAACATTACCTGTGCCCTCCCCAGTGCATTTAGTGGGAAGGAGAGCCTTTTCCGCTGTAGTGTGTGCATGCCAAACCCCTGTTCATGGTACATGCGAAGATGCCTACCACCTTGCACTTGTCGTTGCAGACTTGCAACTATCCCCATTCAAGTCCTTGTCCCAGGGCAGTGTTCAATTGTACCTCTCCCATTCCTTGCAATGCAAACGCAAGTATACAGCCTGCCACCCACCCACCCCCAGGCTGCAATACCATACTGCTTGGTTGCTTGCACTTTAAATTGGGCCTTTTAGGCATGTGGAGGCGGAATCTGGCCACCACGCCATGGCTGTGTCGGCGGCCTGGTATCCATACTCAGTCCCCAGCCGCCTGGTGGCCGGGGGTCCCCGCTTGCTCCCCAGCCTCCAGGGGGTGACCGGGTGTCCATACTCGGTCACCAGCCACCCCTATTTGTCCCGGTAACCTTTCCCACACTTTTCGTAGCCTGGCCTGCTTTAGGGCAGCATTGGCCGAGCCCACCGGACTATCAGACTCCTCCGGTGGGCCCTGGCTTCTCCATCAGGGGAGTTGAGAGTGCCAAGGTGAGGAGCATAATGAGGATGATAGAAGTTAGCATCTGCTTTGTTTTGTTGTAATGCAAGCGCATGTATGTAGTAGCGGATAGGCCTGAGGTGGCCAGCGTTTTGGCGCCTATTCTACCTCCTCCAAGGATTGATGGATGTTTTCCTGCTACTATCCAAGTTCTATGACTCCCGTTAAAACAAAGCTTCAGGTGATAAATGATAGATGAGGTAGTGGCAAAGGAGAAAGAGCAGGAGGAACAGGGACCATTCACATCAATATCAGGCCAGTCAACCAGATATGTCTTGTAGGATATGTTTCTGTAACAAAAGGAGCAGTTCGGCTACACAGTTATAGGGCATACAGTGAGTGCAATGCCTACCAAAAATTTCGAGGCACTCCAATGCCCCTTGGAAATGACATGGAGGTCAGAGGGAGTTAACTAAACCTTTTTTTTCCATTTATAGCAACTGGGTCTCCTGTGCACTGTTGGCCTAAGCAGTGAATGGAAGGCTTTACAAAAATTATGAGGAACTGCAATGCCCCTTACAAGAGCCATGTGTGGCACCCCAGGGGTCTGGTCACCACAGTAATAAAGATATTACGTCGGAGAGCAAGTGGGAGGTTTCCTGGTCAGGATCCCTTAAACATGCAACATCCTCCTGCCCCAGTCCTGGGAGGGGAGAATTATGCCCTTATAAACTGGATCTGGGGCGGGGTTGAGTGAGTCAGAGAACAGTCAGAGTCAGAGTGAGAGCAAGGGAAAGTAACAGCAAGGAGCTCTGTAGGAGCTAGGAGCTAAAGACCAGGGGCTGGAAGCTGAGCAGAGCTCGCCCTGGCAGAAGACAATAGGAACCGGACACAGGAGTCCGAGGCTGTGAGGACTTATATATCCAGCAGCAGAAACCAGCCGGCAGGGGATTTCAGGTCCTCTGGCCATAGAAGCCCGGAGGCTCAGTCACAAGCAAGGGACCAGCACCGCCGTCGTGGAGCGGAGGCTAACAGAAGGCCCCAAGTCACCAGCCATACGGGTGAGCACTACACGGTACACTCAGGGACGTGGGCTACTTCTACCCGCTTACAGCAAGGTAGCCAGGAAGAGTGCAGACAGACGGGGAGGCCTACAACTCCACCTGGCCAGGGGAACTCCTGCTTGCTCACAGACTGACCAGGCCTCTAATGCTAGCCAGTACTCCCGGGAGGGTCTACCTTATAATCATCAGTAAAGACCCTGAACTGCACTGCAAAGACTCTGAGTCGTTCCTGCTGCGCTCGTGCACCATCACCCCCATCATCCACACTCACTGCCCTGAGGCTATACTCCTCCCATGGGGAGTTATCCCATTCTCTGCTGCGCACACAACACCAGCCTCAGCGGTCTGCCTCGCAGCGGTGGTACTCCCTGACCGCAATCCACGGGTGGCGCAGTTGGACAATTAACCTCAAAACCTAAGAAAGACTGCCACTGGTTTGACCAGCCTGAGCCACGGGACCGGGTCACCGCCACGGAGACTACAGATCCCAAAGACCCGGCACCAGGTATCCCACACACGTGTACACACGGCCCAGGGGGCGCGTCACATGCAGTACAGCATATTACAAACATAAATCCCATTATTGGGGAGTGGGTCTCCCATTGTATTTGCTTATGCTTTGCAAGCAAAAGCTGCCAAAAATTAGGACGGAGCAACTTGCAATGCCCCTTACAAGAGCCATGCAGTACAGCATATTACAAACATAAGTCCCATTATTGGGGAGTTGGTCTCCCATAGTATTTGCTTATGCCTTGCAAGCAAAAGCTGCCAAAAATTAGGATGGAGCAACTTGCAATGCCACTTACAAGAGCCATGCAGTACAGCATATTAAAAACATAAGTCCCATTATTGGGGAGTGGGTCTCTCATAGTATTTGCTTATGCCTTGCAAGCAAAAGCTGCCAAAAATTAGGACGGAGCAACTTGCAATGCCCCTTACAAGAGCCATGCAGTACAGCATATTACAAACAAAAGTCCCATTATTGGGGAGTGGGTCTCCCATAGTATTTGCTTATGCCTTGCAAGCAAAAGCTGCCAAAAATTAGGACGGAGCAACTTGCAATGCCCCTTACAAGAGCCATGCAGTACAGCATATTACAAACATAAGTCCCATTATTGGGGAGTGGGTGTCCCATAGTATTTGCTTATGCCTTGCAAGCAAAAGCTGCCAAAAATTAGGACGGAGCAACTTGCAATGCCCCTTACAAGAGCCATGCAGTACAGCATATTACAAACATAAGTCCCATTATTGGGGAGTGGGTCTCCCATAGTATTTGCTTATGCTTTCCAAGCAAAAGCTGCCAAAAATTAGGACGGAGCAACTTGCAATGCCCCTTACAAGAGCCATGCAGTACAACATATTACAAACATAAGTCCCATTATTGGGGAGTGGGTGTCCCATAGTATTTGCTTATGCCTTGCAAGCAAAAGCTGCCAAAAATAAGGACGGAGGAACTTGCAATGCTGGCACCCTGGTGGTATAGTGGTGGTGGAGGCTGAGGATAAGGAGAAGAAGATAAAACAGCCGAAACGAGGAAGCGTATACCCATGTGTGGGTGTGAAGCGGTGCATGTGAATACACCTCCCGAAATAACACAGTGGATTTGACTTTATGTTACTCTGCTGTCATTTGGTGGTGATGAGAAGTCTGGCCCAATCCAGCCCTTGTTCATTTTGATAAGGATCAGCTTGTCAGCATTGTCAGTTGACAGGCGAGTGCGCTTATCAGTTATAATTCCCCCAGCGGCGCTAAAAACACGCTCCGATAACACGCTAGCGGCAGGGCAGGCCAGGACCTCCAAGGCGTACAGAGCGAGTTCATTCCAAGTGTCCAGTTTGGATACCCAATAATTAAAAGGCACAGAGGAATCATGGAGGACACTGGTACGGTCGGCAAGGTACTCCCTCACCATCTTTTGAAAATTTCCACTCCTTGTGAGAGTACCCCGCGCCTCAGGGCCTGTAAGCTGGGTGGGTGTCAGAAAACTGTCCCAGAACGTTGACAGTGTTCCCCTGCCTCTGCTGGATTGGAGTTGCATCTCTCTCGCCTGTACGCCTTGGTTGAGCAACGAACTGTGACCTCTGCTGCTAGCGTGTTCAGATGGGAATTTTTTTAAGAGTTCTGCAGCAAGGGCCTTCTGGTACTGCCCCATTTTTGTAGACCTCTCCACCTCAGGAATAAGAGAGTGAAAGTTCTCCTTGTAACGGGGGTCTACAAGTGTCACCAACCAGTAATGACTGTCACCCAACATTTTGACAACGCGAGGGTCACGGTTAAGGCAGCGTAACATAAAGTCAGCCATGCGTGCCAGACTGGTAATGGGCAAGATTTCCGTGTCCTCACCAAGATGACGACTGACCATGCTCTCCTCCTCCTCCTCTTCCTCCTCCCCCCTGTCCTCAGGCCATCCATGCTGAACTGACGGTATGACACTTGTACAGGTACTACCGTCTACAACGCATGATAGCAGCTCCTGTTCTTCCTCCTCCTCCTCCTCCTCCTCTCCCTCATTGTTCCCCAATGCACGTTGGGATGAGATGAGGCTGGGCTGTGTGTAATCGCCCGCTACGGCTTCTTGATCCATCTCATCATACTCTGGCTGCAATGCCTCCTCTTTAATTGTCTGCAGAGAGCGTTGCAAAAGACAGACAAGTGGGATGCTGACACTAATGATGGCGTCATCACCACTCACCATCTTGGTGGCCTCCTCAAAATTTGTCAGGATGGTACATATGTCAGACATCCAGGTCCACTCCTGAGGTCTTATGTGTGGAGTCTGACCTGAATATCGACGGCCTTGTTGCAGCTGGTACTCCACAACTGCTCTCTTCTGCTCACAAATCCTTTGCAACATGTGGAGGGTAGAGTTCCAACGTGTAGGGACATCACACACCAGTCGGTGTACCAGAAGCAGCAAACGCTGCTGCAACACAGCAAGAGCGGCGGAAGCTGTAGCCGACTTGCGAAAATGAGCTGACAGGCGTCGTACTTTCACGAGCAGATCTGGCAACTCGGGGTACGATTTAAGAAACCGCTGAACCACGAGGTTAAGCACATGAGCCAGGCATGGTACGTGTGTGATCTCACCTCGCCTCAGAGCCGCCACCAGGTTACGGCCATTGTCACACACGACCATGCCGGGATGTAGGTTCAGCGGTCTCAGCCACAGATCTGCCTGCTCTTTCACAGCTGTCCACAACTCACAAGCAGTGTGAGGTTTATCACCTAAGCTTATGAGTTTCAGCACAGCCTGTTGCCGCTTGGCGGAGGCAGTACTGCAATGCTTCCAGCTTGTAACTGATGTGGTGATATCTGAGATGGAGGCAGAACATGAGGAGGAGGAGGAGGAGGAGGATGCGCAGGAGCTATACACTGTGGGGGCAACTCTGACTGACATAGGGCCTGCAATCTTCGGTGTGGGGAGGATGTGTTCTGTCCCAAGGTCCGACTGGGTCCCGGCTTCCACTATGTTTACCCAGTGTGCCGTCAGAGAGATGTACCGTACCTGGCCACAAGCACTTGTCCACGTGTCCGTTGTCAGGTGGACTCTCCCAGTAACTGCGTTGTTGAGGGCACAGCAGATGATTTGGGACACGTGCTTGTGTAGTGCGGGGATGGCACACCGGGCAAAATAGTGTTGGCTGGGGACCGAGTACCGAGGGACGGCCACCGCCATAAGATTGTGGAAGGATTCCGTCTCCACCAGCCTAAAAGGCAGCATTTCCAACGCACGCAGTCATGAAATGTGCGAATTTAGGACTGTAGCCTGTGGGGCGTTAGCTGCGAATTTCCGCTTTCGTTCAAAGGTCTGGGATATGGACAATTGGGACGTGGACTTGGACGTTGATGCTGTTTCTTGAGAAACTGCCATAACAAGTGAAGACTAAGAGGAGGGGGCATCTTTACATGCAGTATGGACAGGGGATTGCCTTGCACACACAACAGGGGGTTCTATTGCACACACAACAGTGGAAGAAGCAGTGGTGACACCCGCTGACACTGGTCGTGGACCCTGGGTTTCACCCCACAAAGTCGGGTGCTTTGCTGCCATGTGCCTGATCATGCTGGTGGTGGTCAGGCTGGTAGTTTTGTCACCCCTGCTGATGCTGGCATGGCAGGTGGAACATATGGCCTTTTTGGGGTTATCAGCAGAGTCTTTAAAAAAATTCCAGACTCTGGAAGACCTACCGCTTGTACTGGCAACGTCCCTCGTGTTGGTGTTACGGGGAACGGTTGCCTGCCTTCTGTCTGCGGCCACCACACTGCTTCTTCCTGCCTGTTGGGGTACTCTGCCTCCCTCCCCCTGTGTGCTGCTGGCCTCACTCTGCATGTCCTCCTTCCACATTGGGTCAGTTACTAGATCATCCACCACCTCCTCCTCTTCCACTTGCGCACCACGATCCTCCTCCTCACTTCCTGGCAATTGTGTCTCGTCATCGTCCACCTCTTGTGACAGATTGCCAACGTCGACTTCCTGTGGCCGTGGCTGTTCAAATATTTGGGCATCGCAACATGGGATCTCCTCTTCCACCACTTCAAGCGTATCAGGCGAGGGGCCCATATATGGAAATGGACCAGTGAACAGCTCTTCAGAGTGTCCAAGTGTGGGATCACTTGCTGTCTGACGACACTCGGCATGGTGGGAGGAAGGAGCATCAGGGTGAGGAGGAGTATGTGGTCGAGACTCACGGCTACTAAGAGTTGACCCTGTGGAAGACAGACCGGAGGTGGTGGTGCCCAGGTAACTGGAAGTATTATCTGCTATCCAATTAATAACCTGTTCACACTGATCAGTTCTCAATACTGGTGTTGTTCTGTGCTTCCCTAGTAATTCGGTCAAGAAGTGGGAGCGAGAAGATGTGGCTGTTGGTTGTGGCACATTTTCACCTTGGCCACGGCCCCGTCCTCTGCGCGAACCATCACCAGAACGTCCACTTCCACGTCCCTTGCCACGCGCCTTGCCCATTGTAAATGAAGTAAAATAGCTCACACTTGCACTATCAATGGAAAAAGGGTAATAAAGAGTTGATTAGAACCATGGAAGAGGAAAACCACAGTTATTGTTTACTGGGGTATACCACACTTTTTTAAATAGAGATATTTGCGGCTGAACTGTTAGCGACACACTCAAACTGCTTTTTTTTTAGATACCAAAGGCCCAAAACTGGATAGTACAGCGATTTGACCCGTGGAACTGCGAAATCACACTTGATTGTTGGGCCTACACAAGACTATTTTCAACAGATATATTTTTGTGTCACAACAGTCAGGAGACACTACTGTTTTTCTTTACAGAAAAAAACTACCAAAAGCTGAATAATAGAGATTTTTTACCATGGGATGGCAAAACCACAGTTATTGCTTACTGGGGTATACCACACTTTTTTAAATAGAGATATTTGCGGCTGAACAGTGAGCGACACACTCAAACTGCTTTTTTTTTAGATACCGAAGGCCCAAAACTGGATAGTACAGCGATTTGACCCGTGGAACTGCGAAACCACACTGGGATGTCGGGCCTACACAAGACTATTTTCAACAGATATATTTTTGTGCCACAACAGTCAGGAGACACTACTGTTTTTCTTTACGGAAAATATACCAAAACCTGAATAATAGAGATTTTTTACTGTGGGATGGCAAAACCACAGTTATTGTTTACTGGGGTATACCACACTTTTTTAAATAGAGATATTTGCGGCTGAACAGTGAGCGACACACTCAAACTGCTTTTTTTTTAGATACCAAAGGCCCAAAACTGGATAGTACAGCGATTTGACCCATGGAACTGCGAAACCACACTGGGATGTCGGGCCTAAACAAGACTATTTTCAAGAGATATATTTTTGTGTCACAACAGTCAGGAGACACTACTGTTTTTCTTTACGGAAAATTTGCCAAAACCTGAATAATAGAGATTTTTTACCGTGGGATGGCAAAACCACAGTTATTGTTTACTGGGGTATACCACACTTTTTTAAATATATAGATTTGCGGCTGAACAGTGAGTGACACACTCAAACTGTTTGTTTTTTTAGATACAAATGGCCCAAAATGGATAATACAGAGGTTTGAACCGTGGAAGTGCAAAACAACACTTCTGTTTCTCTAGCCTACACCAGACTATTTTCAACAGTTATATTTGTGTCTGAAAAATCAGAGACACTCTTTTTTTGGGGGGGGCGGACACCAAAAGGCTAATAAGACAGGTATTTGTACAGTGTGAAGGAGGAAAAAAAAAGGAGGATTTAGATGAAAAAAAAAGGATTTTTCCTGGCCCCCGACACCTGGTGCTAAGTCCAGCAATTTCAGCAACAGGAGCACACGGGACTGTAATGCAGCGTTTGCTGGTATAACCACTGTGTCTCCTATACAGCCTGCCTGCCTGGTATCTGGGATGGATATTAGTCCTGAAAAGGACTGTTTGTTTGTTCTGGCAGCCTTTACAGACCCTACACTAACTATTTCGCAGTTTATATCTCTCCCTAAATCAGCAGCGATGTCCCTACACTGTCTAATCCGGAGCGACTGTGTCCAAGATGGCGGCGCCCGGTTTTAAATATTCGAGGTGACGTTGTGCGGCCAGCCAATCACTGTAATGCCCACAACCAACATGACTGCAGCATTACAGTGACTGGCTGGCAATCCCTGCATGTTCATTGGCTCTGTAAAGAGCGCCAAACATGCGGGGCGGAGACCCGAGCTCCCGCCCGAGTAACCCGGAAATGCTCGGTGCTCGCCGAACATCCAGAGTAGCGTGATGCTCGGGCGAGTACCGAGCAGTGTCGAGCATGTTCGCTCAACACTATATTCTATCTCTCAATGTTAAAGTTAACCTACCCTTAAAATTCTAGACTGTTCATGTCTTTGTCAGTAGGCAAACTTACAAAAACAGCAAGGGATCAAATAATTATTTCCTTCACTGCATGTACAGTAGGGAAAAAAAGTATTTAGTCAGCTAAGAAGTGCACGTTCTCCCACTTAAAAAGATGAGAGAGGCCTGTAATTGACATCATAGGTAGACCTCAACTATGAGAGAAAAAATGAGAAGGTCTGGGGAACGGGTGGGCCAGTCCATAGGGCTGTGAGGCCCTCCAAAGAAGTGCCACCCCACACCATTACTGACCCACTGGCAAACCGGTCATGCTGAAGGATGTTGCCGGCAGCAGATCGCTCTCCACGGCATCTCCAGACTCTGTCACGTCTGTCACATGTGCTCAGTGTGAACCTGCTTTCATCTGTGAAGAGCATAGGGCGCCAGTCGCAACTTTGCCAATCCTGGTGTTCTGTGGCAAAGGCAAAGCGTCCTGCATGGTGTTGGGCTGTGAGCACAACCCCCATCTGTGGACATCTGGCCCTCATGGAGTCGGTTTCTAACTGTTTGTGCAGACACATGCACATTTGTGGCCTGCTGGAGGTCATTTTGCAGGGCTCTGGCAGAGCTCCTCCCATTCCTAATTGCACAAAGGAGGAGGTAACGGTCCTGCTGCTGGGGTGATGCCCACCTATGGCTCCCTCCACATCTCCTGGTATCTGCTCCATGCTCTGGACACTGTGCTGACAGACACAGCTACCCTTCTTGCCACAGCTCGCACTGATGTGCCATCCTGGATGGACTGCACTACCTGAGCAACTTCTGTGGGTTGTACTGTAGACACCGCCTCATGCTACTGTACCTGTAGGGGTGAGAGCAATGGCAAAATGAAAAAGTGACCAAAACAACAGCCAAAAAGCATGAGAACAGAGAAATGGTCTGTGGTCACCACCTGCCGAACCACTCCTTTATAGGGGGTATCTTGTTAATTGTCTATCATTTCTACCAGTTGTCTGCTCCATTTACACAACGGCAGGAGAAATTGATTCACAATCAGTGTTGCTTCATAACTGGACAGGTAGATTTCACAGAAGTGTTATTGACTTGGAGTTACATTGTGTTGTGTAAGTGCTCCCTTTATTTTTTGAGCAGTGTATATATATATATATATATATACATATATATATATATTTATATATATATATATAGTGTATATACTGGAACAGCACCGTTTCACATTTACTCACAGTGGGTGCCAGGTCTCCAAGCAACCTGTCCAAATTGCATCTTAATAGTAAAATATATTAAGGCAGCACCAGATAGATTCAGTTCTTAGAAAATATGGACTTTATTGAGCCCAAATGGCGACGTTTCGGTTCATAGAACCTTTCTCAAGCCTAAGCACATTGCCCGGGAAGCTGCGCACGGTGCGCGCCACAGCAGCAGAGGGAGGGGAGCAGGAAGACCCAGGACCGCGGCGGCGAGGGGAGCGGCGTCTCTGCCCGGCAGGAGGCAGAAACGCCGATGCTACAACTACAAACAGAGTGATTTATTTCAAGTGTTTATTTCTGTTAATGTTGATGATTATGGCTTACAGCTAGTGAGGAGCGAGCACTAAAATGCTCGGGTACTCGTTGCTCGGGTCGAGCAAATTGGAATACTCGGGTGCTCGACCCGAGCAATGAACCCAATGTAAGTCTATGGGAAACTCGAGCATTTTTCAGGCGGCTCCCCCCGGCGGTTTGCAGAGGGCCTAAAAATTGCCTAAATCGATGGGAACAGTGCTCAAATGATATAGGAACAGCATGCGGAAGACCCCTGGAAGCATTTCTGACTCCCAGGTCACTGATGTCAACAACGTTGTCAGAGTATTACGCCACTTTTACAGACTCACAATAAAACATACAAAAACTAAACCAAAATGGATTTTCCTGGGAAATATGTTAAGGAACATCCTTTCCAGGGTAATGACTTGTATATAAGGCAACATAAATAACCAAAAACAAAAATACTCCTCCACACCTTGGGCTAAGTTCACACGTAGCGTTTTTGATGCGTTTTTGCACTTTTGCATTGCTTTCAACCAAGACAAATGCATTCACTGGGAAATGTCATTTTCACATTTTACAACCTTATCTGGCCATGTGGTGTGTGACACATCATCAGACACATGCATACAGTGCTGAAAAGACATGGGAACAGCATAGGGAAGACCCCTGGAAGCATCTCTGACTCCCAGGTCACTGCCTAAAAGTGTGCCCATCATAAGTGATCCTTGGCGCATGCGAAGATGCCTCCCGTCATGCACCTGTCATTGCAGACTTGCAACAATCACCGTCAATGTCCTTGTCCTAGTGCAGCGTTCAGTTGTCCCTACCCCATTCCTTGGAATTCAAGCGCAAGCATGCAGCCAGCCACCCACAGGCTGCAATACTATACTGCCAAATTTTTGACAGCTGCTTGCACTTGAAATGTGGCCTTTTAGGCTCGTGGAGGTGGAAGCTGTCTACAATCTTATGGCGGCGGCGACCGGGTATCCATACTCGGTCCCCAGTCGCCACTATTTCTCCCGGTATCGTCTCCGCCTTCCATAAGCACGGGTCCCACAACATTACCCGTGCCCTCCCCAGTGCACTTACTGGGAAGGACCGTCTAACCACAAACACGTGGGCAGGTGAATGTGGCCAGGGACGGTACGGAGCCAGTCCACAGCTTTTTTTGCTGAGTTGTATTTCACCACAGCCATATTCTTTAGCTTGGTGAAAGGACATGGGAAACCATATCTACTCAGATGTCATTTCTCCCAGGAAGTCCTCTAAAGCTGCTTTCACTTGAAATGTGGCCTTTTAGGCTCGTGGAGGTGGAAGCTTTTCATAACCTCATGCCAGCGGTGGCCGGGTGTCCATACTCGTTCCCCAGCAGCCACTATTTCTCCCGGTATCTTCTCCGCCTTCCACAAGCACGGGTCCCACAACATTAACCGTGCCCTCCCTAGTGCATTTACTGGGAAGGACCGCCTAACCACAAACACGTGGACAGGTGAATGTGGCCAGGGATGGTACGGAGCCAGTCCACAGCTTTTTTTTGCTGAGAGTTGTATTTCACCACAGCCATATTCTTTAGCTCGGTGAAAGGACTGGCATAGAGGGAAACCATATATACTCTGGGTTTCATTTCTCCCAGGAAGTCCTGTAATGCAGTTTTGCAGAAGCAATGGCAGCCCGTCCAACATCAACTTGTCGTTGGTGCTTTGAAACACAAACATCTTTCTTTGCGCATTTAATTTCATGACTACAGAGTTGGGCAATGGCCTGATCTTCAATGCGGTTTGAGAAATAACATGCATAAGCACGTCCGATCTACAATAAAAAAGCAGTCATAGAGTGTCCGGGAATCTTCCCCCACACTTAGCCAGAGCTGCTTCCTGGCAGGGTTGGACGAACCCACCAGAAAACCGGAGACTCCTCCGGTGGGCCATGGCTTCTCCTTCAGGAGAGTTCATAGTGCTGAGGTGAGGCTATGATGATAGAGGCCACCATCTGCTTAGGTTTCTGTTACATGGAATGCAAGGGCAAGTATGCAGCCTGCCACCCGCCCACTCACAGGCCGCAATACTAAACTGCCAGATTTCTGGGCAGCTGCTTGCACTTGAAATGTGGCCTTTTAGGGTCATGGAGGCGGAAGGTTTTTCACAACCTCATGCCTCATGCCCCATGTCCATACTCGGTCCCCAGCCGTCACTATTTCTCCCGGAGTTGTCTCCACCTTCTACAAGCGCAGGTCCCTGAACATTACTGCTGGTACTTTTCTGTGGGAATTTCCTTGCCTCCTACCAGCCTGGAATATTTCCAGTAAACTATGGTACGACGCCATGGTATTAGCACTGCCCCCAGTACCAGTAGTGAAGCCATCCCCAATTTTCTTCTCAGAAATTTTATTTGATAGACTGAGTGACTGCCCAAATACATTAGTTTCTCACAAAGGAGCTGAAGATAGAATGGCAGTAGGTGCAAGTTTCTCCAGCCTGTTAGATATTAAAGGTTGAACGGCAGCACATTGGATCAGTTGTTAACACTGAAGCCTTGCAGCGCTGGGATCCTGGGTTCAAATCCCAGCAAGGACAACATCTGCAAGGACTTTGTATGTTCTCTCCGTGTTTGCGTGGGTTTCCACCTCAGTAAAAAAGCAGCCATAGAGTGTCCGGGAACCTTCCCACACACTTTTCTTAGCCAGGACTGATTCTCGGCAGTGTTGGACAGTCCCACCAGAGTATCCTCTGGTGTGCCCTGGCTTCTACATCAGGAGAGTTTATGATAGCGCTAACTTTGCAGCTGCTATGGGGCTCTTGAGTGGGGGAGAAAGGTGAGCCCTCAGAATCAAATCCTCTGGTGGGCACAATGTTTTTCAATCTGAAACAGCTTCTCAGTGGGAGTTGTATTTCACCACAGCCATATTATTTAGCTCGGTGAAAGGCCTGGCATAGAGGGAAAATGTATCTACTCCGGCTGTCATTTCTCCGTCACCAGGTTCCGCCCATTGTCACACATGACCATGCCTGGCTGTATGTTCAGCGGTGAGAGCTACAGATCAGGCTGCTGTGTTACAGCTTTCAACAACTCTGCAGCACTGGGCGGTTTGTCACCTAAGCATTAAGCATGTTATCTTCAGCACAGCCTGTTGCCGCTTAGCCAAGGCAGTGCTGCAGTGCTTTCAGCTTGTGACTGATGTGGTCATTTTGGAGATGGAGGAGGAGGTGCAGGAGCTGAACAATGTGATTACATTGAGGTTACATTGGCGACTCTGTTATTTATACTAAAGAAAAATCCTACTGTTTTTATTTTATGTTATTTTGTAAGACAATGCATTCACCGGGAAATGTAATTTTAACATTTTACAACCTTATCTGGCAATGTGGTGTGTGACACATCATCAGACACATCCTGTTTCATTTATGATGCAGGGACTCTGAAAGTCACAAAGCCTCTTTTTATAGGGGTATCAGGTGGCCCTTACTATTCTTAAAAGGCCAGCAGTTAGAGAGCCATCAGCCAGCTATGCTTTGTTGTTCCCATTATTAACGAGAGGGTCTCCTATGCTGTTATTTTGTATGCAGTGACTGCAAGGGCTGCCAAAAATTTGGACGCAACCCAATACCCTTTTGAAGAGACATAGAGGAGAGTCTCAGTAAAAAAAAATTTCCCATTATAAAGGAACGGGTCTCCTATAGTGGAAATGCCCATGCTGTGACTGCAAGGGCTGCCAAAATTTGGGAAAAACCCCACTAACAATTTAAAGACACATAGAGCAGGGCCACAGTAACGTGTACGACATGTTCCTATTAGAAGTGAGAGGGTCTGCTATACAGTTATAGGGTATGCAGAGAGTCCAATGGCTGACCAACTTTAGGAAAAACCCCACTAACAATTTAAAGACCCATAGAGCAGGGCCACAAGAACAAGTACGACATGTTCCCATTAAAAAGAATAGGGTCTGCTATACAGTTATAGGGTATGCAGTGAGTCCAACGGCTGACCAAATTTAGGAAAATCCCCACTAAGAATTTAAAGACACATAGAGCAGGTCCAGAGAAACAACAAATTCCCATTAGAAAGGAGAGAGTCTGCTATACAGTTGTAGGGTATGCAGTGAGTCCAACGGCTGACCAAATTTAGGAAAAACCGCACTAAGAATTTAAAGACACATAGAGCAGGGCCACAGTAATGACAGATTCCCATTAGAAAGGAGAGAGTCTGCTATATAATTATAGGGCATGCCGTGAGTCCAACGGCTGACCAAATTTAGGAAAAACCCTACTAAGAGTTTAAAGACACATAGAGCAGGGCCACAGTAATGAGAAATAGTGTTGAGCCACCCCTGTAGTGTTCGAGTTCGGTTCGGTTCGTCGAACACCCTTATGTTCGCCGAACTGTTCGTTGAACTGTTCGTCGAACACCTTCGAACACCGTTAAAACCAATGGCAGGCAAACAAAACACATAGAAAACACCTTCAAAGGTGTCCAAAAGCTGACAAACTGCTCAGAAGACACAACTAACACATGGAAAAGTGACAAGTACATATAGTCATGCGAAATGAAAAGAGGTGGAGGAGTAAAAGGAGGGGGAGACACAGATATAGGCATGTCATGCCCTTCTAAAACCAAAAAAGGGCGAAGCCGACACGGCCAGTCCGTTCCTGCCCGTGCAACCTCCGTGTCGCCGGGTTTGTGCCAGAGCTGCGGTGGACCCTGACGGCCAGCCCCCCTCTCTCAATACTGGTGCCTGTCCGCTGGTGGGTCGAGCCCCCCCGCGGTGGGGGGGAGTAACATCTGCAGAAGAAAGACCATCTTCCAGCCAAACTAAGATGTTTACTTCTTTTCGTGGACAATGTGATACGATCCCTTTCTTACGGACACGCCCATCGCTACAAATTCCAGATGAGGCACAAAAACAGCAGGTGCTTCAACGGATATCAAGTGCTCCTTCAAGGGGGCTCTCCTCCACCTCAACTTCAACATCACAAATACTCCAGTCCTCAGAGGTGTCACCCCAATCGCACTTGCTTCCTCACTGCTCCCAAGTCTCCAGCTGCCCGTCTGAGTATGGGGTAACACAGATGGTTGAGTCTGCACAGCTGTTTACTCATACTGTAGCCTGGGAAACGTAGGTCTGCTCCAGAGCTTCTGTTAATCCAGACGAGGAAATGATCTGCACTGATGCCCAGAATCTTTATGAGTCGGATCCAGGACCAGATGAAGAAGGTTCTGACCATAATGTAGACCCTCATTCCCAAACTGTAACTCCTGTTGGTGGAGACAATGATGAAGACGATGATGAGACTCAAATACCTGATTGGAGCGACAACTTGACTTTTCAGTCAGGGCAGGAAGAGGTTGGCTCTGAGGACGACGGGTATGAGAACACACAGGGTGATGATGACGAGGTTGGAGATCCCACTTACTGTCAACAAACAGTCAGCCTGTCGATGAGGTCAGCAGAGGAGGTGGAGGAGGATGTGATTAGCCCAGGGGATGGGGATGACTCGGCACCCGGGCCTTTGCCTGGCCTTTGGGATGTCGCGGTGGTCGGCTCCCGTGCCCGTACCCTGGGGTCAGTCTTTAAAAGGGTGGATAATTTAGAACGGGAACGGACACAGTAGTCACTTCAGTACCTTTTACTGGTGGAAATTCAGGCACATCCCGGAGCACTGTAGGGTGAAGGGTGCATATCAGGATCCTCCCCAATGAGTGGGTGTAGGGCCTCCTGTTTCTTGCCTCTGCATAGTAAGTTTCTTACCTGCCTGGAGCTAGGCCTAACTTTGTCTCTGTCCTGCGCTGGCTGACCTTGTGGTAAGGCCTTGTCTTGGAGTTCACGCTCCCAGTATGCGGGGCCTAAGCGTCTCCTGGCTCTGTTACGTATCAGCACCTTAGCGATCCTGGGACTTGTAGTTCTCCAGGGATTCCGGTTATGCCTTTCTAGGTCATAGAGATCCCGGTAAGCTCGGATCCGGTGTCCGGTAAATGCTTCGGGGTGAGCTGGTTAAGCTCCTCTGCCCCCTATGTACTAACTCTCCACTCGTCTTCGGCCTACTCGGGCCCTCACTAGGCTATACACACTAACGGCAGCTTGCCGCGCTTCACCGATCTTGTGGCGCCGGCACACCTTAAGCTCTAACTGGGCTCCCTGAATCTAGCTAACAGGAGCCTCGTGCTCCACTGCTGAACTATTAACTGAGTTCTCTAGACTAGACTGAGCTCCACTGCAGACTGACCTCTCTTAGGCTTCTCTACTGCAGGAACTCTTCTGAGGAACTGAACTGCCTAGCTCCACCTTCCCTATTTATATCCCTAACGGGCTCCCTCTGCTGGTCTGAGGTGGAAGGTGGAGAAGTGTGAATGTTTATGGGGGCCTCTTGTGGAGGATTCCATCAATGCACTCTTCTAGGATCTGTGATACCAAGTGCAGCTGGGCGTCACAGATGCTATGGACGACGAGGTTAGGTTGCGCCTTCCTGGACAGAGACGGAGTACTGCAAGCACGTCAACAACTGCATCCTCAACCACAACTCTGCCTCTGACCACAAGTCGTAGTGGCTCTTCAGGTCGCATGGGCTCTAAGCCTTGCATAGCCTGGGTATTTTTTCAGATCGATAAGGATGACCCAACTCGTGTTATCTGTAATATTTGTCACCAAAAGCTAAGTAGAGGCCAAAAAATCCATAGTTTGAGTACTTCATGCATGAACCGTCACATGGATATGAAGCATAAGTTGCAGTGGGAAGCTCACTGTGCTACAATGCGGCCTAGCGGACCGTGGCAACCACCGTCTGCCCCATCTTGTGCATCCACGGCCTCTTCATCCTCTGTGACTGGGGGGACAGCAGTCACACATGTTTTTGGACGCAGACCTGCCACTTCTTTATCCGCAACAGCCAGTGTGATTGGCAGGTCATCATTTCATTTGGAAGTGGACACAGAGGATTTTCGAGACCTTATGTCCGTCGCAGTGCCCCAGTACCAGATGCCCAGTCGGCACTACTTCTCAAAGAAAGGTGTGCCTGCGCTCCACCAGCATGTCGCACACAACATCACCGCTTCTTTGAGAAACTGTGTGTGTGACAGGGTGCATTTCACCACAGACACTTGGGCGAGTAGGCATGGACAGGGGCGTTACATGTCGCTGACTGGGCACTGGGTAACTATGGTGACAGCAGGACAAGGGGCTGCTGTCCAAGTCTTACCGTCCCCACGAGTTGTGCGTCAATCCTCTTTATCTAGAAGTTCCTCCACTGCTTCTGCCTCCTCAACCTCCTCTCGGTCCTTCACCTGCACCCAAAGCCTGTCTGGTAATGCCACCCGCTTTCTAACTGCACAGAAGGAATCCTGCACACCTCCTTACTATGCTGGCAGCAGGGCTCAATGGCATCAGGCGGTGTTTACTTTGAAATGTCTGGGAAATGTGAGTCACACAGCTGAGAAGTTGTGGTCAGCTCTGGAGACCCAGTTTCATGAATGGTTGTCTCCACTGGACCTGCAACCAGGGAAGGCCCTGTGCGACAATGCTGCAAACCTGGGTGCGGCCCTTCGCCGGGGCAATGTCACACACGTGCCTTGTATGGCTCACGTGTTGAACCTGGTTGTCCTGCAATTTTTAGCCCACTATCCCGGAATAGATGGCCTTCTGCAGAGGGCACGGTTTCTGTGTGCTCACTTCCGCCGTTCGCATCCCACAGATCAACGACTTACATCTCTACAGAAGTGGTTAGGCCTGCCAGTTCCCCAGCTGAAACGCGATGTGCCGACACAGTGGAATTCAACTCTGCACATGTTGCAGCGACTGTGGCAGCACCGACAAGCCCTGGTGCAATACGTTCTGACGTATAGCCTGGGCCAACGAGATCCAGAGGTGGGGCAAATCACGCTGCAGGAGTGGTCTCAGATCAGGGACCTATGAAGTTGACGCGCCCCCTGGGCCATGGGGTACCCGGAACCGGGCCGGTAGACACTGGGGGTTGTAGTCACTGTGGCGGCGACCCGGTCCGTGACCCAGGGCGGTCAATCCAAGGGTAATTTGTATCCAGTATCCTCGGGCCTTGGCGGGCGACGTGTGTTCCATCCCCTGGGTCCTATGTGGCTACCTTCTTAGTGAGACTGGTGTGGACTTTGGCCTGCAGTACATGAAATGCTGCAGCCTCCGGTTTCTAGTTGAGCCTTGCTGTTTCTCCGCTAGTTGAGGGACCGGTTCCCCTTATCTGGCCTGACCCCCCTACCTCCTGGTAGCAGCGGGCGTACGGGTGGCCTTCTGCACGGCCCGTAACCCTAGGATCCCTTCTGTTCCTGGAGCCCTCCTGCTCCCACTCCTCTCTTCTCTCCTTCAGTCCTGGGCCTCCCAGGCTAGGTCCGCCTCCGGAGCAGAGCTCATGCAGAGCCTCTGCTCCTGTCACTTCTCCTCCTCTGACTGGCTTGCTCTTTCTAAGATGGCTTCCTATTTATACTCTCCCTGTCATGTGCTCCCCTAAGCTGCTTTCTCCACCCACACCCACTACATAGGACCCTCCCACCAGCTAGGGACCTGGGACTGTGCTCTCCCTTAGGAACAATCTCGCCCTACACCCACTGCGGGTTGGATGCAGGCGTTAGGGTCCCGAGCCATACTCCTTCCTTACCTGAGGGTGAGATACCACACCTCTGGGTGAGATGCAGTACCTCTGTGGCGACTGAATCCTCAGGGGCGCCACACACCCTTCTGCACAGTTTTGAAATGGCGACGAAGATGTTTAGTGCTGACGACGATGCCATTATCAGCATGACTATTCCGGTGATTTACATGCTGGAGCACACGTTAAACAGAATTCAGAGTCAGGTGGTGGGACAAGAGGAGGTGGAGGAAGTAGAGGAGGAGTCGTATGCGGAAGGGATAACATCTCCAAGGTCCAGATGGTCGGCAGCACCAAGGCGGCAGGCATGGGATGGTGGGGGAGAGGGATTAGCCAGGACGCATGGTAGCAGCCAAACTGTTGAGGAAGGTGCAGGAGCTGAGGAAGAAGTGGAGGACGAACTGGCGATGGGCATGTAAGACTCATCAGATGAGGGAGACCTTGATCACATTTCTGTTGTGCGAGATTGGGGGGAGAGGGCAGAGGAAGGAAGCATGATTCTTACCTCGCTACCAACACAACAAGGAATTTGTCCTCCAGGATGCGCAAGACACGAGTGCCTTCTTGCTGCACTACCTGCAACATGACCCTCGGATTGTCAGAATTCGAAGTAATCCCGACTACTGGGTTGCCACACTCTTAGATCCCCGGTACAAATGTAAATTTGCCAAAATAATTCCTGCCATAGAAAGGGATTCACGCATGCAGGAGTATCTGCGGAGGCTGTTGCAGAATCTTACATGGACTTTTCCACAAAACACCAGTGGTGCACGTAGTGAATCTCACAGTTCTAACTTGCAAACCGTGGGACTGTCGAGTCTTCATCACTCAAACCGTAACAGTTACACAGTATCAGCTGGTAACAGCAATTTTGTGGAATCGTTTCACCACTTTTTTAGACCATACTTTGCAAGGCCACAGGAGACAAGAAGTTTGACACATAGTCGACGCCTAGAGAGGATGGTACAGGAGTATCTCCAAGTGAACATCGAAGCTATAACTGTGTCACTGGACCCTTGCTCATTTTGGGCTTCCAATCTGGAAAAATGTCCGGAGCTCGCCACTCAAGCCTTGGAGATCTTGTCATGCCCTGCAGCCAGCGTTCTCTCTGAACGTGTGTTCAGCGCTGCTGGTGGTGTGCTGACAGATAAGCGCACGCGGCTGTCCACTGAGAATGTAGACAGACTCACGTTCATAAAGATGAACAAATCATGGACCCGCAAGGACTTTTCTACCCCTGTGTCATCCTGGGGAGACTAAAAGCTTGAGGATTTGGTAAAATCACCTCACCAACCGTTTTAAGCAACTCTGGGGCAATTGATGCTACTTAAGTGGTGTCTGTGCCACAATTTTTGGAAAAAATGGAGACTCTTTTTGGAGTCCCCTTGCTGTGTTTTACGTGACGTTGGCATCGTCAATTCCAGGTGGGTTGGGTCGCTCCCCCTCCCCTTTTAACTGTAAGAAACTACATACACTATGGCTTGGGGTCACACAGATGGTTGAGTCTGAAGAGCTGTTTACTCAGAGGTCTGCTCCAAAGCTTCAGTGTCTGCTAGTCAGCATAGAATTTTTAACTGCATCTAGCCTAGGCAATACTTTGGGCGTAGTAGCCCAGCTGCGAAGCAAGCTGCACCGCCTGTGTATCTAATAAGAATTTTTAAATGCATTTAGCCTAGGCAGACTGTGGGGATCCCCAACCAAACCCAGATGCTCAGCCCCCCTACCGCCCCCCTTTCCTTGACAATACAATAATGTAACTCTTACAACTGGATGGGTGAGGATCAGTCACAGCTTTATTAACTCTTTATACTCATTCCATTAGAAAGGCATTTTATTTCTAAAATAATTCAGCTTGTTGCAGCATGCCCTGGGTCTCCACACCGGCAAGTTGGCAAACAAGTGTAACTCTCCAACATGTCCTTTCTATTTCCAGGCCACGGAGGATCCTGCATACTCGTATGCAGGACTCTGACCCCCATCCATCACTCTTAACGCTTGTTCCACTCCATCTTGGAGTCCTGACAGGAATATGTCCAGTCCACTATCCATTAAGTGAACACCGTCGGGCCGTATGAGGCCTGCTTTATCTCCTTCAAGTTGTCGGTGTTGTATCACTACACCGCCTCTGTCTCTTCTAAATTTTGCCATCTGAATATTTATTACCCGCCTTGTCCGTTCGATGGCCGTGGTGTCTCGCGCACCTTGCCATACCGCTATCGGCACAATCTCTGACCATACTATAGTTAGTTTTGTGAAAAATTCTCTGAAACGCTCAGTGTCTAGTTTCATTATTGCCATTAGTTATGCGCTCTTGTGATGACCTAGGCTGTTTCCCCGGGCCTGTATAACTAAGATGACCGGACCTCTTGCCTCTCTCCCTACCTTGATTACCTCCATTAGTACCTGTGGCCATAGCAGGCCTCTAATACCTCTCCAGTTGAAATATGTGTTATGAAACTCTAATTTCCTCCCGCCTGGGTGGACTTTCGCCCTTTTTTCTGCCCAATATATATGCGAGTGGCCTATCACCCACACTGTTGGCTTAGCATCACCTGTAAAAGAAACAAACCACGCTAGGATAACAAGTCCGGTCTTATGTATCTCGCCAAACACGTGGATCGCCATCTCCCTATCCTCTGAACTTCCGTTTCTGACAGACCTGCTCTTGCTGCTTCCGTGGCCGCGCCTATGCGGAATGAGTGTGTCCTGTAATCTTTGGGGTGGTTCCCTGCCGATGTTATGCATTTATTAAATATAGCTTGGAACTGGTATCTTGATAATGGCGTTCCATCAATGTGTGATAGCAAGAAATTACTTTGTGATCTGATGGTTATATATGTTTTTACTATTGTTACCCGACTCAGTGTACCGTTTGTGGGTTGTAGAAGTACCCAAGTGCCCCTGCCCGCTGGAACCGTTTTCGATTGGCGTATGCGTAGACGTATTGCATTATTGGCTATGACTATGTCCTGGTGTAATAAGCCTCCACTGGTGGTAATTTTGGATTGAGGGACTAATTCGCTTATGCATAGCGCCCCGAAGAAGGCGATCGCAAATGCAGTAGACAGTAGTGTTGCTTCAAACGGGAGGGACGATGATGCCATCTTATTAATGCAGTGCGCTAGGCTGGTGGTTTTTGTTATAAAGCGTATATTTTTGGTAGCCAGGAGCGCGCCCCATATTTCTATTGCTACCACTATTGGGAATAAAAAAAAATTTCCGGGCTAGATGCAGCTAAAAATTATTATTAATTTCAAAGCTGGTGGAGCTTGGTATAGATGGCCTAATACAACGAGTACCACACACTGCTACTATGCCCAAAATTATTTTCCAGGCAAGATGCAGCTAAAAATTATTAGTAATTTTTGAAAGCTGGTGAAGCTTAGTATAGATGGCCTAATAGAATGAGTACCACACACAGCTAATATGCCCAAAATTAGTTTACAGGCAAGATGCAGATAAAAATTATTTTGAATTTGCAACCTGGTGGAGGTTAGTATAGATGAACTAATAGAACAAGTCCCACACACTGCTACAAGCCCAAGCCCAAATATTTATTCATAGCTAGATGCAGATAAAAATTATTTTGAATTTGCAACCTGGTGGAGGTTAGTATAGATGGACTAATAGAACAAGTCCCACACACTGCTACAAGCCGAAGCCCAAATAATTTTTCAGAGCTAGATGCAGATAAAAATTATTTTGAATTTGCAACCTGGTGGAGGTTAGTATAGATGGACTAATAGAATAAGTCCCACACACTGCTACAAGCCCAAGCCCAAATATTTTTTCAGAGCTAGATGCAGATAAAAATTATTTTGAATTTGCAACTTGGTGGAGGTTTGTATAGATGGACTAATAGAACAAGTCCCACACTGCTACAAGCCCAAGCCCAAATATTTATTCATAGCTAGATGCAGATAAAAATTATTTTGAATTTGCAACCTGGTGGAGGTTAGTATAGATGGACTAATAGAACAAGTCCCACACACTGCTACAAGCCGAAGCCCAAATATTTTTTCAGAGCTAGATGCAGATAAAAATTATTTTGAATTTTCAACCTGGTGGAGGTTAGTATAGATGGACTAATAGAACAAGTCCCACACACTGCTACAAGTCGAAGCCCAAATATTTTTTCAGAGCTAGATGCAGATAAAAATTATTTTGAATTTGCAACCTGGTGGAGGTTAGTATAGATGGACTAATAGAACAAGCCCCACACACTGCTACAAGCCCAAGCCCAAATATTTTTTCAGAGCTAGATGCAGACAAAAATTATTTTGAATTTGCAACCTGGTAGAGGTTTGTATAGATGGACTAATAGAACAAGTCCCACACACTGCTACAAGCCCAAGCCCATATATTTATTCATAGCTAGATGCAGATAAAAATTATTTTGAATTTGCAACCAGGTGGAGGTTAGTATAGATGGACTAATAGTACAAGTCCCACACACTGCTACAAGCCGAAGCCCAAATATTTTTTCAGAGCTAGATGCAGATAAAAATTATTTTGAATTTGCAACTTGGTGGAGGTTAGTATAGATGGACTAATAGAACAAGTTCCACACACTGCTACAAGCTGAAGCCCAAATATTTTTTCAGAGCTAGATGCAGATAAAAATTATTTTGAATTTGCAACCTGGTGGAGGTTAGTTTAGATGGACTAATAGAATGATGCTATGCCCAAAAGGTTTTACTTCACTAGGTGCAGTAAAAAAATTGGTATTCTATACACAGGTGGTGTAGCTTGCAACACAGATAGGCTATTCCACTGACTAACACACACTGCAAGAGGCCAAAAAGGATTAGCTTTGCTAGATTTAGCCAAAGGTTGTGAAAAAAACTTGCACAGCACTAAAACAAACCTGCCTGGCAAAAAGTCATAGGAACTGATGTAACCTAGCCCTCAAAAGGACTGAAATTACAATTAGTCTTTACTCCCAACCTATCTATTTAAGAGCACAGACCTGCCTGATAAAAATCGTAGGAAATGATGTAACCTAGTCCTTAAAAGGACTGCAATCACAACTATTCCCTACTCCCAAGCTATCTGTAGATTTGTGCGAAAATTGGCTTGAAATTAACAAAGTATAGCGCACACAGCAACAGCGGTACCGTCTAACACGCAGCTGCCGCAGTAAGAAAATGGTAGCGATGGGGAAAATGGCTGGGTCTTATAGGGCAAGGACATGTGACATACACCGCCAATGACACATGCACTTGCTTGTGTGAAAAAAAGCAGTTCGCTCCTTGTGTGCGCTGCTGATAGGCTGACAGATTGCTCCTCCCCACTGTAAATGCGGGAAAGAGAAAAAAAAATGGAGATCTTCATTATTTATGCAGAGATCCATCCCCTGCCCCTCCCCCCGCCCCGCTGTATACTCAAACTGCGTATTAACATTAATTTTCAGCATTACTGAGAAAAAATCCAGTTATTATTTATGTGCACAAAGTTATCGAACATAACCTCGAACAGTCAAATTTTTTTCAAATTGTTCGTGTTCGCCGAACGGCTCGAACACCACCCAAAACAGCTCGAATTTGAGATTGGCGAACAGTTCAAGTCGAACACCGCTCATCTCTAATGACAAATTCCCATTAGAAAGGAGAGAGTCTGCTATACAGTTATAGGGTATGCAGTGAGTCCAACGGCTGACCAAATTTAGGAAAAACCCCACTAAGAATTTAAAGACACTTAGAGCAGGGCCACAGTAACCGAAAATTCCCATTAGAAAGGAGAGGGTCTCCCATAGTGTTGGCCTATGCAGTGAATGCAAGGGCTGTCAAAAATTGGGAGGCACTCCAATGCCCCTTTGAAGAGACTTAAAGAGCCTCATAAAAATATGTTTCTATTAGAAAGGAGCGCGTCTCCTGTACTTGTAATGCCCATGCACTAACTGTATGGGCTGACAAACATTTACCCCTGGGGGGTATACATGAACATACTGCATACATTTTTTTTTATGGGCATCATAAACACCCTTTAATAAAATTATGTGAATGTTGCATCACGGACCACGGTCACCCTGGTGATATGGTGGTGGAGGATGAGGATGAGGAGAAGGAGGAGGACAAGAGCAAATAGCTTAAATCAGGAAGCGTATAACCATGTGTGGGTGTGAAGAGGTGCATGGGAATACACCTCCCAAAAAAAGACACTAGATTTGAGTTTATGTTACGCTGCTATCATTCGGTGAGTTGAGAATTGTGACCCAATCCAGCCCTTGTTCATTTTTATTAGAGTCAGCCTGTCAGCATTTTCAGTTGACAGGCGGATGCGCTTATCAGTTATAATTTCACCAGCGCTGATAAAATGCTAGCGGCAGGGCAGGCCAGGGCCTCCAAGGCATAGAGAGCCAGTTCATTCCACATATTCAGCTTGGATACCCAATAATTATAAGGCACAGAGGAATCACGGAGGACGTTGGTACGGTCGGCAAGGTACTCTCTAAGCATCTTCCCAAACTTTGCACTCCTTGTGAGAGTACCCCGCACCTCTGGGCATGTGCGATGGAAGGGTCTGAGAAAACTGTCCCAGAACTTTGACTGTGTTCCCCTGCCGGATTACATTTGTGTCTCTCTCGCCTGTACTCCTTGGTTGTCCAACGAACTGTGATCTCTGCCGTCAGTGTTTACAAATGGGAATATTTTTAATAGTTCTGCAACAAGGACCTTCTGGTACTCCCCCATTTTTGTAGACCTGTCCGCCTCAGGAATAAGAGATATAAAGTTCTCCTTGTAGCGTGGGTTTAGAAGTGTCAACAACCAGTAATGACTGTCACCCAAAATTTTGAGAATGCGAGGGTCATGGGAAAGGCAGCGTAACATAAACTCAGCCATGCGTGCCAGACTGCTAACAGGCAAGACTTCCGTGTCTTCACCAAGAGGACGACTGACCATGCTCTCTTCCTCCTCTCTGTCCTCTGGCCATCCACGCTGAACAGACGGTATGACAGTTGTGCAGGTAGTACCGTCTATAGCGCATGAAACTAGCTCCTGTTCTTCCTCCTCCTCCTCCTCTTCCTCATTGTCACCCAATCCATGTTGGGATGAGATGAGGCTGGACTGTGTGTAATCACCCTGTATGGTTCCTTGCTCCATCTCATTGTGCTCTGCCTGCAATGCATCCTCTTTGATTGTGAGCATCATCGCCGCTCACCATCTTGGTGGAGTCCTCAAAGTTTTGGAGGATGGTACATAAGTCTGAAATCCATGTCCACTCCTGAGGTCTTATGTGTGGAGTCTGAACTGAATACCGACGGCCTTGTTTGATGCTGGTACTCATGAACTACCCTCTTCTGCTCACAAATCCTTCTCAACATCTGCAGTGTAAAGTTCCAACACGTGGGGATATCACACACCAGTCTGTGAGCCGGAAGCTGCAAACGCTGCTGAAACACGGCAAGGGCGGCGGAAGCTGTAGGTGACCTTCTAAAATGGGCACACAGGCGGCATACTTTAACAAGCAGATCCGGCAGCTCCGGGTAGGATTTGAGAAAATGCTGAACCACGAGGTTAATCACATGGGCCAGGCATGGTACGTGTGTGAGCTCACCTCGCCTCAGAGACACCACCAGGTTCCGGCCATTGTCACACACGACCATGCCTGGCTGTAGGTTCAGTGGTGTGAGCCACAGATCTGCATGCTCTTTCAGAGCTGTCCACAACTCTACAGTATTGTGCGGTTTGTCACCTAAGCATATTAGCTGTTATGTTCTGCTACCAGAGCTAAGGAAAGAGAGGAGATCTGTCCCTACGATAGAACTCAGCTTTATCCCTACGATGTAACAGGGGACCTGATCCTGCGATCAGACCTGCTAAAGTCCTAAGCTAGTCTGTACGGAGACCTATAGATGTGGGGAAGGAATCCCTACAAGTACTAAGGACTGGGAGGAAAATGGGACACCTCCTAACAGAAATAGTAGCAGACAGACAAACAAACAAAATATATAGAACACTGAGGTCCGTAGACCAAGCAAACTAACAGAGTTAGATACAGAGCACAGGCTAGCTAGAAAGTAGTTATACAATGAAGTCCAGCAAAGCCAGAAGGGCGGAGCAGGATTAAATAGGCCAACAAGGTCATGTGACCAGCAAAGGAAAAAACCTAAGAGCAAGGTTCTAACAGTACCCCCCCTTCTAAGAGGATCCTCCGGATCCCCTAGGACCAGGCTTATCAGGAAATCTCCTGTGAAACGCTGTGATAAGTCTGGACGCGGAAACATCATCTGACCTCACCCAAGAGTTATCCTCGGGTCCGAAACCTTTCCAGGCCACAAGATACTGCAAACTACCTCTATACCGTCTAGAGTTAAGGATGCGAGAAATTTCATATTCCCCGTCCTCCACCACCGGAGGAACAGAGGCAGAGGCGTCACCATCCGACACAACAGCTTTTTTTAACAGAGAGACATGAAATACCGGATTAATTCTCCAGGAGGTAGGAACCTCCAACCTAACAGCAGATTGGTTGACAACCTGAAGCACCTTAAAGGGCCCTACAAACTTGGGACCCAATTTCTTAGAAGGAATCCTCAACCGCAGATTCCTAGAGGACAACCAAACCATGTCACCAACAGCGAACAAAACCTCCTGTCGTTTCCTATCAAAGTAGTCTTTAGATTTTCTGTTGACCTCCTGAAGATTACCACGCACATCCGTCCAAATTCTCTCCAAATCACCGGAAAAATTCTCCTCCTCAGGCACGGCAGATCCCAACTTGGAGAACGACCCAAACGACGGATGTCTCCCAGAACAACAAAAAAAGGGCGAACAACCAGCAGAAGAAGATGTATGATTGTTCAGAGCAAATTCAGCAAGTGGCAGAAACTCAGACCACCCCTCTTGATTGTCTGCCACAAAACAACGCAAGAACTGCTCAACATCCTGGTTTTTCCTTTCTGTCTGGCCATTAGATTCAGGATGATATCCGGACGAGAACGACAAATGAACTCCCAACCTGTCACAAAAGGCACGCCAAAAACGAGCCACGAACTGAGGTCCCCTATCAGAAACAATGTCAGTAGGAACGCCATGAAGTCTGACAATTTCCTTGACAAAGGCCTTAGCGAGAGTTTTAGCGCAGGGCAGTTTGACGAAGGGAACCAAGTGACACATCTTGCTAAAACGGTCCACGACCACACAGATGACAGTAAAACCCTCAGAGGGGGGAAGGTCAGTTATGAAGTCCATAGCCAAATGTGTCCAAGGAGCACTGGGAACCTCCAAAGGACAAAGCAACCCCGCAGCAGGAGTATGTGAGGACTTAGATCTAGCACATATAGTACATTGATGCACCCACTTAATGACTTCCTTCTGCCATCCAGGCCACCAAAAACTGCGACCCACCAGTCTCTTGGTCTCAGAGATTCCGGGATGACCTGCCAACCGAGATTCGTGACACTCAACAAACAAATCTCTCCTAAAGGTCCCAGGCACAAACAACCTCCCATGAGGAGTGCTAGATGGGGCATTCTCCTGTGCTTTAAGAATCTCATCTTCCAAAACGGAGTCCAAAGCAGCTATCACAACACCTTCTTGTAAAATGTTCTCCTCTTTCTCAGCACCGACTATGGGAGAAAAACTGCGAGACAAGGCATCCGCCTTAACATTCTTAGTACCAGGGATGTAAGTAGCGGAGAAATTAAACCGCGAGAAAAACAGTGCCCACCTAGCCTGACGGGCATTCAGGCGCTTGGCAGCATCAAGATATATCAGATTTTTATGATCCGTAAGAACCTGAACGGGAAATTCCGCACATTCCAAGAAGTGGCGCCAGTGTTCAAATGCGAGTTTAATAGCCAATAATTCCCGATTACCAATATCGTAATTCAGTTCAGTCTCCGAAAATTTTTTTGAAAAAAAGGCACAGGGATGTAATCCATCCCCGTTATCCTGAGACAATACTGCGCCAACCCCCACAGAGGAAGCATCAACCTCAACCAAAAACGGCTTAGTCACATCAGGCTGCATAAGGATGGGGGCAGAGGTGAACCTCTCCTTGAGATACACAAAAGCTTCAATAGCCTCAGAAGACCACTGAACCGCATCAGCACCTTTCCTGGTGAGATCGGTCAGAGGTTTGACAATACTAGAAAATTTTTTTATGAATTTTCTGTAATAATTGGCGAAACCCAAAAACCTCTGTATCGATTTCAAACCAATAGGCCTAGGCCATTCCTGTACAGCTTGAACTTTAACCGGGTCCATCTCAAAACCTTCGCTGGAGATAATGTAACCCAAAAAACTAATTCTCTGTACAGCGAACTCACATTTCTCCAGCTTAGCAAAAAGCGAATTGTCCATTAATAACTGTAATACCTCACGTACGCTCCGCCAATGAGACTCCAGATCCGGCGAATAAATCAAAATGTCATCCAAATACACAACCACATTTTTGCCGATCAAAGGTCTAAGGATGTCATTAATAAGATTCTGAAAAAATGCAGGAGCATTAGTAAGACCAAAAGGCATAACCAGATTCTCAAAATGACCCACAGGAGTGTTAAAAGCAGTCTTCCATTCGTCACCCTCCTTCATGCGCAACAGATTGTATGCCCCCTTAAGGTCAATTTTAGAGAACCACTTGGCCCCCATTAACTGGTTAAACAGATCAGGAATCAATGGCAGTGGGTAAGGATTGCGTACAGTAATTTTGTTAATCTCACGAAAATCCAGACAAGGACGTAAACCGCCGTCCTTTTTTTTTACAAAAAAAAATCCAACCACCACAGGAGACTTAGAGGGCCTAATGTGACCGGCGGCCAAACTTGTCTGTATGTATTCCTCCAAAGCCTTCCTCTCAGGAATAGTAAGGTTAAATAAACGACTTTTAGGAAGAGTCGCTCCAGGGACAAATTCAATAGAACAATCATAGTCTCTATGGGGAGGCAAAACCTGCGATTCCTTCTCAGAAAAAACTCTCCAAAAATCCTGAATAGGAACAGGCAATTCTCCCCTATCCAAAGCTGCAATACGCCCCTTACAACACTTGTCATAACATTTATGGCTCCAGGATTTAATTTCACTGGTAGACCAATCCAGTACAGGATTGTGAAATTTTAACCAGGGCAATCCCAATATTACTGGAGAAGGCAAGTTATTCAAAACTACCAAATCCAATTTCTCATGGTGAACACCATTAATAGTGAGAGGAAATTCACAGACCTTGAGAGTAATATTCTTCAAAGGGGAACCATCCACAGAAACCACAGCAATGGGGGATGATAAAGGTTCGGGTTTTAAATTGAGTCTTTCCAAGAATCCCCCATCAATTACATTCAGAGTAGACCCACAATCAACAAACACCCGAAATTCCATTAATTTTTCCTGAGCAATCGTGGAAGCAGCTAAAAATACACCCTTGGAATTTAAACAGGCAATACGGGCATGACTGACCATTTTTTTTTCTTTCTTCATACGAAGCTCACAGCCTTTAATCAAATGACCAGATTTTCCGCAATAGAAACACAAGCCTTCAAAAAATCTACGGTCTTTTTCTTGAGAGCGAGGTGCCACCGATCCAATCTCCATCGGTTCACCACTGTTAGTACACACATTCTCATAACCAGAAACTGACATAGCAGAGGATTTGCTCTCATTAACCCTTGCACGCAGTCTCCTATCCACCCGTATAGCTAATTGCATAGCCTGTTGCAAATCTTCAGGTGTAGGATAAGCAATTAGCAGGTCTTTAACCCTTTCATTGAGCCCAGCAAGAAATAGACTTTTCAGAGCAGAATCGTTCCACCCTGTTTGAGTAGACCAACGACGGAAATGAGTACAATATTTTTCCACATTACCTGATCCCTGTTTCAAACGTCTCAACTCAGTCTCAGCTGATGCGACACGGTCAGGATCATCATATAATAGTCCCAAAGCAGAAAAAAAACTATCCACTGATCTGAAGCATGAATCACTAGGTTGCAAAGAAAAGGCCCACTCCTGAGGCTCTTTGCGCAAAAGTGACATTATGAACCCTATGCGCTGGGATTCATCCCCAGAGGACTTGGGTCTCAAACGAAAATACAATAAGCAAGCATTTTTAAATGAAAAAAATTCTCGGTGTTCACCAAAAAATAAATCCGGCAAACATACCTTAGGCTCCAAGAAATGTGCTCCAGGACAGTTACTCACGTGCTGACGGGGCTCGGCCACCTCCAGAGAGAGTCCCTGCAGGCGATGAGCCAAATCCTGAACCGACACCATGATGGAACAGAAAAATCTTTCCTTAGAGAATTTGCAGGCTGGACTTACTGTTATGTTCTGCTACCAGAGCTAAGGAAAGAGAGGAGATCTGTCCCTACGATAGAACTCAGCTTTATCCCTACGATGTAACAGGGGACCTGATCCTGCGATCAGACCTGCTAAAGTCCTAAGCTAGTCTGTACGGAGACCTATAGATGTGGGGAAGGAATCCCTACAAGTACTAAGGACTGGGAGGAAAATGGGACACCTCCTAACAGAAATAGTAGCAGACAGACAAACAAACAAAATATATAGAACACTGAGGTCCGTAGACCAAGCAAACTAACAGAGTTAGATACAGAGCACAGGCTAGCTAGAAAGTAGTTATACAATGAAGTCCAGCAAAGCCAGAAGGGCGGAGCAGGATTAAATAGGCCAACAAGGTCATGTGACCAGCAAAGGAAAAAACCTAAGAGCAAGGTTCTAACATTAGCTTCTGCACAGCCTGTTGCCACTTGGCCGACGCAGTGCTGCAGTACTTCCAGCTTGTGACTGATGTGGTCATTTCAGAGATGGAGGCTGAAGAGGAGAAGGAGGCTGAGGAAGATGAGGTGCAGGAGCTGTAGACTGTGGGGGCAACCCTGATTGACTTAGGGCCCACAATACTTGGCGTCGAGAGGACGTGTTCCGTCCAAAGGTTTGATTGGGTCCCGGCTTCCACTATATTAACCCAGTGTGCCGTCAGCGAGATGTACCGTCCCTGTCCACAAGCACTTGTCCACGTGTCCATGGTTAGGTGAACTTTCCCGGTAACTGCGTTGTTGAGGGCACGGCTAATGTTTTGAGACATGTGCTTGTGTTATGCGGGGATAGCACACAGGAAGAAATAGTGGCGGCTGGGGACCGAGTACCAAGGGACGGCCGACACCATCAGGTTGCGGAATGCTTCGGTCTCCATGAGCCTAAAAGGCAACTTTTCAAGCACAAACAGTCGTGAAATGTGGGAATTTAGTAGTGTGGTCTGAGGGGCGTTGGCTGCGTATTTGCACTTGTGTTCCAAGGAATGGGGAATGGACAACTGAACGCTGCACTGGGACAAGGACGTGGACGTGCTTCCTGATGCTGCTACTTGAGAGTGCACAATGATAGGTGCAGGGCAGGAGGCATCTTTGCATGCACCAAGGACAGGGGATTGGCTTGCATGCACAACAGCGGAAGAAGCAATGGTGCCACCCGCAGACACTGTTCCTGGACTCTGGGGTTTGGCCCACAAAGTCGGGTGCTTTGCTGCCATGAGCCAGACCATTCTGGTGGTGGTCAGGCTGGTTGTTTTGCCACCCCTACTGATGCTGGCCTGGCAGGTGGTGAAAATGGCTTTTTTGGGGTTATCGGCAGAGTCTTTAAAAAATATCCAGACTCGGGAAGACCTAACAGTTGTACTGTTGGTGTTACGGGGAACGGTTGCCTGCCTTATTTCTGCGGCCACCCCACTGCTTCTTCCTGCCTGTTGGGGTGCTCTGCCTCCCTCCCCTTGTGTGCTGCTGTCCTCGCTCTGCATGTCCTCCTGCCAAGTTGGGTCAGTTACTATATCATCCACCACCTCTTCTTCCACTTCCGCACTCTGGTCCTCCTCCTGACTTTCTGGCAATTGTGTCTCATCAACGTCCACCTCTTGTGACACTTTCCCACCGTTGCCTTTGTGTGACCGTCGCTGCTCAAATATTTGGGCATCGCTACATGCGATCTCCTCTTGCCCCACTTCAAGTGGACCGGATGAAAGGCCCGAATCTATAAATGGAAAAGTGAACAGCTCTTCGGATTGTCCAATTGTGGGATCAGTTGTGTCTGGGCACTCGGCATGGTGGGAGGAAGGAGGTTCAAGGTGAGCAATATGCGGTCATGACTCACAGCTACTGAGACTTGACCATGTGGAAGACAAGGTAGTGGTGGTGGTGGCTAAGTGACTGGAAGCATTATCTGCTATCCAACCAATAACCTTTTCACACTGCTATGTGTTCAATAGTGGTTTTCTGCGGCCCCCTATTAATTGGGACAGGAAGGTCGAACGAGAAGATGTGGGTGTTTGTTGTGGCACAATTTCAGCTTGCCCACGGCCTCGGCCTCTGCATGCACCATCACCATCACGTCCAGTTCCCCGTACCTTGCACATGCCTTGCCCATTTTAAATGGAGGACAATATCTTCTACGCTCACTACAAATGAATGAATTTGGAGCGAACTTATATGTGATCCGTGTGACAGACAAACCACAGTTTTAAATACCTGGCCTGAAGGTAACTATTTTGAACAGCAAACTGGTGTCAATTGCTTCACTGACACACTGAAACAAATTTTTAATGGAGGTCAGAAATGACAGTATTTTCTAAAAACGTATATGTGATCGTTGTGATGAAGAAAACACAGTTTTAAATACCTGGCCCGTAGGTAACTATTTTAAACAGCAATCTGGTGTCAATTGCTTCACTGACACACTGAAACAAATTTTTAATGGAGGTCAGAAATGGCAGTATTTTTTGAACCCGTATATGTGATCCGTGTGACGGAGAAAACACAGTTTTAAATACTTGGCCTGTAGATAACTATTTTGAACAGCAATCTGGTGTCAATTGCTTCACTGACATACTGAAACAAATTTTTAATGGAGGTCAGAAATGGCAGTATTTTCTGAAAACTTATATGTGATCTCTGTGACGGAGAAAACACAGTTTTAAATACCTGGCCTGTAGGTAACTATTTTGATCAGCAAACCGGTGTCAAAAACTTTGCTGACAAACTGAAAAAAAAATTTAATGGAGGCCAGAAATGGCAGTATTTTCTGAAAACGTATATGTGATCCGTGTGATGGAGAAAACACAGTTTTAAATATCTGGCCTGTAGGTAACTATTTTGAATAGCAAACTGGTGTCAATTGCTTCGCTGACACACTGAAAAAAATTTTAATGGAGGCCAGAAATTGCAGTATTTTCAGCGCAATTATATGTGATCCGTGTGACGGACAAACCACAGTTTTAAATAGCTGGATTTTTAGCACTGTAATATGGAAAGGACCTGGCTTTATTCTGCAGTGCCAATAAGCAAATGACGCAGAAAAACTGTGTTCTCTGGATTGCTTTTTAACCGGTTCAGGACCGCCCACTGTACATAAACGTCGACGCTGCCCGGGCTCTGTGCAGCGCCGACGTTTAAAAACGGTGGGTGGTCCCGCAGCGCTCAGGACCCCCAGGGTCCTGCTAGCGCTGCGGTACCGGTTCAGAGCGATAGCTCTGACATGTGGCATCATGGGGACCTGAATGGATCAGGTCCCCATGATGTTAACCTGTTCCTATCTTCTAGATGCCGCGATCCATAGCGATCGCGGCATTTAAAAGATAGTAACAGCTGGTGGTCGGCGATCGGGACCCCCCACATACCTCAGGAGCGGCGGGGATCCCAGTGCTGTGACCTCTGACATCATTGAGACCTGATTGGCTCAGGTCTCGATGATGTCAGCGTCACACCAGCCAATCAGAGAGATCACCAGGGAAATTTGTTTTAGCAACAAACTTTCCCGGGCGATCTGCCTGATAAATACACTGTTTCTCCTCCGATCTCAGTGAGAGAGCAGAGGAGAAACAGTGTGACAAGAGCTGTGTCAGCCTTGCCACTGTGAAAGTAAAAAAAATAAAATAAAAAAGAAAGTAAGAGTTAGGGTTAGTGAGTCTGTCAGATCAGTCAGTCCTGTCAGATCAGTCCTGTCAGATCTGTCAGTCAGTCAGTCCTGTCAGATCTATCAGTCAGTCAGTCCTGTCAGATCTATCAGTCAGTCAGTCCTGTCAGATCAGTCAGTCAGTCCTGTCAGATCAGTCAGTCAGTCCTGTCAGATCTATCAGTCAGTCAGTCCTGTCAGATCAGTCAGTCCTGTCAGATCTGTCAGTCAGTCAGTCCTGTCAGATCTGTCAGTCAGTCAGTCCTGTCAGATCTGTCAGTCAGTCAGTCCTGTCAGATCTGTCAGTCAGTCAGTCCTGTCAGATCTGTCAGTCAGTCAGTCCTGTCAGATCTGTCAGTCAGTCAGTCCTGTCAGATCTGTCAGTCAGTCCAGTCAGTCAGTCCTGTCAGATCAGTCCAGTCAGTCAGTCCTGTCAGATCTGTCAGTCAGTCAGTCCTGTCAGATCTGTCAGTCAGTCAGTCCTGTCAGATCTGTCAGTCAGTCAGTCCTGTCAGATCAGTCAGTCCTGTCAGGTCAGTCAGTCCTGTCAGATCAGTCCCGTCCGTTCAGTCCGGTCCGTTCAGTCCAGTCAAAAAATCTAAAAATAAAATGGCCCGTCAGACTTATACCGCAGAGGAGGTGTATGCCCTGCTGTGTTCTGACACTGATGACAGCGCAATCTCAGATGGAGATGTGGATTTTGAGGGCTTTAGCAGCGGCGACACTGAGAGCTCAGAAATGAGCAGTGATTCTGGTCCATCCTCAAGCCCAAGGACCAGTACAACAATAGGGGCAAATAGCGCTACTGGAGAAACGTCTCCAAATCAGGGAACACTGCCCAGTACAAGCGCTGTCCCTGCTACTAGTGAATTGGCGCACGCCAGTGTACAAGGGGCTTTGCCACATGATCTAGCATTTCCCAGATGGGAGGCTTCGGATTCGGCTGCTCCATTCAGCCCTGATTTCAACGCCACTCCTGGTATAAATGTGGAGGTGGAAGATTTTGGACCAATTCATTTTTTTAATTTGTTTTTTACAGACAGCTTGCTAGAGCATATTGTCGTGCAAACAAATTTATATGCATCCCAATTCATAAGCCAGAATCCCCGATCTTACTATGCTAGGGCAAATTTATGGACACCAACTAATGTCCCGGAAATAAAAAATTTTTTAGGACTTACATTTGCCATGGGGCTTGTTAAAAAACCGAGCATTCGATCCTACTGGTCCAACCACCCTGTTCAAGCCACCCCTATGTTTTCAGTCATTCTGCCTAGGACCCGTTATGAAATGCTCATGCGGTTTTGGCATTTTAACGACAATAGTCAATGCCTGCCCAGAAATGCCCCAGAACATGACAGGTTATATAAAATTAGACCCATCATTGAAAATTTGTCAGAAAAATTCTTAAGCCCCTACACCCCAACACAAAATATTTCTATAGATGAGTCCCTTGTAAAATTCAAAGGAAGACTGCACCTCAAGCAATTTATCCCATCTAAAAGGGCAAGGTTTGGAATAAAGATCTATAAAATGTGCGAAAGTTCAACCGGATACACATCCGCTTTCCGCATATATGAGGGGAAAGATAGCCAACTAAACCCACCAGGATGCCCTACTTATCTGGGGACATCTGCAAAAATTGTTTGGGAGCTGATAAGTCCATTTTTTCAAAAAGGCTACAATCTATATGTGGACAATTATTACACCAGCATACCCCTATTTAAAAGTCTGGTTGAACACAACATCGGGGCTTGTGGGACCATCCGTAAAAACCGTCAGGGGTTTCCACAACCATTGGTCAACCAAAAGTTCCAAAAGGGGCAGTCAGGGGCTGTACGCAACGGAGAGCTGCTTGTCCTGAAATATAGGGATAAGAGGGATATTTTTGTCCTCAGCTCGATCCACACAGATGCCACAAGGGCCACTGTAGAACTAGGATCCACCACTCCGAAGCAAAAACCTGTGTCAGTCATTGACTACAACAAACACATGGGGGGTGTGGACCTTGCAGACCAGGTTCTACAGCCATACCAGGTATCAAGAAAGTCCTATACCTGGTATAAAAAGTTGGTTATCTATTTGTTTCAGGTGGCCACATACAATTCTTTTGTGTTGTACAAAAAAGCAGGAAATTCAGATCCTTTTCTTGATTATCAAGAAAAGGTAATTGAAAATCTTGTCTTTCAAAGTGTTAGCCCCGCTCATCCATTAGAATCTGAGGATGTGAAAAGACTCACTGAGCGACATTTTATTGCACTTATTCCAGCAACGGAAACAAGAAGGAACCCCCAGAAAAGATGTCGTGTATGTACTAAGAGAGGAATGAGGCGTGATACCCGCTACTATTGCCCACAATGCCCATCATTGCCAGCCTTATGCGTCACTGACTGCTTTAAAATCTACCACACAGAACCACGTTTTTAAACTGTAAAAATGTATCCCAATTTGTCATTCAAACATTTGGTTCATTTAGTGAATGACATATTCGAGTAGAGCTCACTTAATTTCCAGGGGAGGTTCTCCAGAATCTAAACCTTCCATTGCGTGCTTGTGACGCGCCCCTGGGCCTGCTGTGTCGCGCAGCGTCTCGCGCACGGGGACTTACCCGGAACCGGATCAGATGAGGGTTGTAGTCTCCGAGTGGCGGGGACCCGGTCCGTGCCCAGGGAGTCAAACTCAGTGTGTGGCAGTCTTGATAGGTGTTATTTGAGTGTCGACTACGCCACCCGTTGATTTGCAGCTATGGAGCTGCCGCTGCAGGGCAGACCGCTGAGGCCGGTGTAGAATTGTGCAGCGTGATAGTATAACCCCCAACGGGAGGGGTATGGCCTCAGGGCAGCCGACGTGGAAGATGGGGGTAGCAGGAACCACTCAGAGACGGTGCGGTGTAATTCAGGGTCTTTACTGGTAACAACGATAGACCCTCCCGGAGTACTTGCTAGCGAACGGGGCCTGGTCAGTCCTTGAGCAGATGGGATCTCCCCTGGCCATGCGGAGTTGTAGGCCTTCCAAACTGACTGTACTCTTCTGGCTACCTTGCTAGAAGCGGATATAAGTAGCCCACGTCTCTGAGTGTGCCGTGTGGTGCTCACCCGTATGGCCGGTGACTCGGGGCCTTCTAATGGCTTCCGCTCCACGATGGCGGTGCTGGTCCCACGCGTGTGACCTTGCCTTCGGGTTTCTGGGCCTGAGGACCTGAAATCCCCTGCCGGTCGGCTTCTGCTGCTGGGTAAGAGTTAGTCCCCACAGCCTCGGACGCCGGGTCCGGTAAGAAAGCTTCTCAGTCAGGGCGAGCTCTGCAGCTGCCAGCCCCTGACTCGTAGTAGTATTGCTCCCACTGAGCTTCTGCTGTTTCTTCCTATGACTGTTTCTCGTCTCTACTCTCCTTGACTCCTAACCCTGCCTCAGCCCCGGGTTTATATAGGGGAAGTTCTTCCCCTCCCAAGACTGGGCAGGAGGTGTGGCATGCACAGGATCCCTGACCAAAGGACCTCCCACCTGCTCTCAGACATAACATTACATTACTGTGGAAACCAGACCCCTGGGGTGCCACATTCCCCCCTAGTGAAATTTAGTACTCCGGGACTAAACATATTTTAGAAAAACATAACAAGATATAACAACAATAATAGTACAATAAGAAGAAACACATAAAGGTGGTCACGGCATGTCCGTAACCGGGTGCAGTCTTTGAAGAAAAGCAAGGTGTCCATTTCACCAAAACAGGGAGACGTAACCAGGTAGGGGTCTGTCCTACCCCGAGTCCTTAACAGTCTTTAGTCCGTCCTGGGTTACGCTCCAACTATGTACACAGGATTCCCGGTAAATCCACCAAGGACTCCTACAAATAACTAGAAACACAAAATTATACACAAGCAACAATACACAGGTAAACATAAATAAAACAATTTATACACTTCAAATCCTCCAACGTGCGGGTAACTGGCCTCTAGTGGCCCTAGTGGACCTACGGAGCTGACTGTCTAGCCCTGAACTACAGGGTGTAGGAGCTGTCAAGGGTAAACTGGGCAGCTGTCTACCGGCTCTTTGGCTCACTAGGGATATGGCAGGCTCACTGCAAGCAGAGGGTTGATCCTCCTGGTCTGCGGGTGTGGGGTCTTCTGCCTCCTGGACCGGCTGTTCTTCCAGCTCTACCTGTTGCTCCGTAGGTGCTTGGGATGCTGGTTGGAGGAAGGTGAGTACGGGTACCACAACTGCACCATTGACTTGAGTCCAAGACCGAGGGAAGTCCCCGAGCACAGTACTAACCATATCTTCCCTTTCCTCTACGGGTCGATGGTCTTCTTGTTCCTCTTCAGGGTTCCTCAGTTGTTCGGGACACTTCTTCAGGTGGTCCCGGGATACAATGGCTGCGGTTTCCCCTCCGTCTTTACTGATGGTACAAACCTTCGGGTTCTCGTGGCTTGAGGGCAGTACGGTGTACGGGTCCTTCTCCCACTGGTCGTCCAACTTGTGGAGCCGTCTCTTCCTCTTCAAGACCTGCTCTCCGGGTACCAGGGAAACAGCGGGAGCATACTGGTTGTAAGTTTTCTCTTGTCTTTCCCTAGCCTGACAGAGACTTCGCTCCACGCTCTCCTGTACTCTCCGGTACTGCTGCTGCCTCTCTGTGTCCCAGTCTGCTTCTGGTGAAGTGTCCTCGGGTGTCAGGACTCCCATTTCCAGGTCAACAGGTAACTTACCAGGTCTTGCCCTCATTAGGTAAGCCGGGGTACAGTTGGTGGAACCTACCGGGATGTGGTTGTATAGGTCCACCAGATCGGGCAACTTCTCAGGCCACAGACTGCGTTCTTCCAGGGGCAACGTTTTTAGAAGATCCATTACCACCTGGTTCATTTTCTCACAAAGTCCATTAGTTTGCGGATGGTAGGGTGTCGTCCTTATCTTCCGGCAGCCATACAGATTGCAGAATTCCTGGAAGACCTCCGCTTCAAAGGCAAGTCCCTGGTCCGTCAGCACTTGGTCCGGGTACCCGTGTGGACGGCAGAAGTGCTGCTGGAAGGCTCTAGCTGCTGTTTGAGCCGTTAAGTCCTTGACGGGGACGACAACCAAGAACCGGGAGTAATGATCCACGATGGTTAACGCGTAGACGTAGCCACTTCTGCTTGGGGTCAGTTTTACATGATCCAAGGCTACCAGTTCCAACGGTTGCCGGGTGACGATGGACTGCAGGGTAGTCTTCTGGCTGGCACGGTCCTTCCTTCTCAGGTTGCACGGGCCACAGTCTCTGCACCACTTCTCAATGGTTCCCCTCATGCCTACCCAGTGGAATCGCTCGCGCAGCAGGAACTCCAGCTTCTTCCTCCCGAAGTGTCCAGCTCCGTCGTGGTATGCCTCCATCACCATGGCTGCGTCTCTTCGTGGCACCACTACTTGCCAGAGTAGTTCATGCGTCCGGGAGTTAACCATTCTGCGGCACAACTTCCCCTTGTAAAGGAACAGTCGACTCCTCTCTGCCCATAGTTGTTTGGCTTCCTCCGGAGCGTCTGGTTCAAGGCAAGCCTCTGGGCGAGTCAGCATCTCCTTCACCAGTCGGACGGCAGGGTCGCTGTCTTGCGTTTCCGCCCAGTTGTAGTGAGGTAAGGGGTTCAACGTAGCAGCCTGCTTACTCCTTACCCGGTGGGAATACTGGATAGTCCCATGACGGTGGAACGCAGGGAGTTCAACTTCTTCCAGTCCCTCAGGATCTTCTCCTTCGTCCGGGAGGTTGGGCATCCTGGACAGGGCGTCCGCGTTGGTATTGGAGCGTCCGGCCCGGTATTTGATTGTGAACACGTAGTTGGACAGACGGGCCATCCACCTCTGTTCCAGGGCACCAAGTCTTGCCGTGTCCAGGTGTGTCAACGGGTTGTTATCCGTGTACACGGTGAACCGGGAAGAAGCGAGGTAATGCTTAAAGCGCTCGGTGACTGCCCATACTACGGCCAGGAACTCTAGCTTAAATGAGCTGTAATTCTCGGGGTTCCTTTCGGTGGGTCGCAGCTTTCGGCTGGCGGAGGCGATTACTCGTTCCTTCCCCTGCTGGATCTGGGACAGTACGGCTCCTAGCCCGATGTTACTGGCGTCGGTGTAGAGGATAAAGGGCTGGCTATAATCCGGGTATGCCAGGATTTCGTCCCCCATGAGGGCCATCTTCAGCTGGCGGAAGGACTCTTCTTCCAGCTCCTCCCATTTGAAGGGCGGCTTCTGGTTCTTGGCCTTCCGGGACTGGCCTATCAGGAGGTCCTGCATAGGTGCTGCCTTTTTGGTGAAACCGGGAATAAACCTTCGGTAGTAGCCTACCAACCCGAGGAACTGCCGCACTTCTTTTACGCTGGAGGGGCTTGGCCATTCCTTAATTGCGGTGATCTTATCAGGGTCGGGAGCCACTCCGTCAGCGCTCACCACGTGTCCCAGGTACTGCACCTTTGGTTTCAGGAGGTGACACTTGGAGGGTTTCACCTTTAGGCCGTAACTCGCCAGAGCTTCGAACACTTCCGCCAGGTGTTTCAGGTGGTCCTCATACGTCTTGGAATATACGATGACATCGTCCAGGTACAACAGGACCGTCTCGAAGTTTCTGTGGCCCAGACAACACTCCATTAGTCGTTGGAAGGTTCCTGGTGCGTTGCAGAGTCCGAACGGCATGCAGGTGAACTCGCTAAGTCCCATCGGGGTGGTGAATGCGGTCTTCTCCCGGTCCGCCTCTGCTACAGGAACCTGCCAGTACCCGCTAGTGAGATCCAAGGTAGAGAAGAAGTTAGCAGATCTTAAAGCAGCCAATGACTCCTCTATCCTTGGTAAGGGGTACGCATCCTTGTGTGTGATACGGTTGATTTTCCGGTAATCTACACACATCCTCATGGTGTTGTCTTTTTTTCTGACTAAGACTAGTGGAGCTGCCCAGGGGCTACAGCTATCCCTGATCACCCCAGCCTCCTTCATGTCTCTAAGCATCCCCTTGGCGTGTTGGTAGTGGGCAGGGGGTACGGGTCGATACCTCTCTTTTATAGGAGGATGGTCTCCCGTGGGGATGTGGTGTTCTACCCCCTTGACTCGCCCGAAGTCTAACGGGTGTTTACTGAACACTCTCTCGTACTCTTGAACCACCCGATAGACTCCTTGTTTCTGGTGTGCGGGAGTGGAGTCAGTACCCAGATGTAGTTGCTGACACCAGTCCTCCATGTTTTTCTTAGAGCCGTTACCTTCCTCCGGGTGAGATGGAGGCAAGGGTTCCACAGATTGTATAGAATTTTGGTTAATGGTATATAATTTGGCTAGCGTGGCATACCGGGGCAGGTACACTTCCCTCTCCCCGATATTTATTATGCGAACGGGCACCCTCCCATGGCGTACATCAACCACCCCCCGTGCTGTCAAAATGGTGGGCCTACTGTCCGAGTAAACTGGTTCTACCATTGCCTGGTAATCCCTACCTCTCAGACCAATAGCTGCCCGGCACCAAATCATCATTTCACTTTTTGGGGGCATGGCAATAGGAAAAGGGTCACACATTCTTACGCTACCAATCTCACCGCCGGAGAGTTCCACCTGTTGCCGTCGCATCAGTGCCCGGATCTCTTTCTGGAGCACCCGCTGCTCGCCGGAGCTGGCGTTCTTGGCAACCTGCTGTAATAGGAAAATCACCTCTGCAAGACAATTTTCAATTACATTAGTTCCTAGAGTTATTTTTGGGTGACTCTCATGTTTGTCAATATCTACAATGATCAGTCCCTGTGCTGCCAGTTCGACTCTACCGATTTTAATGGTCACCTCTTTAAATCCGATCTGTGGCACGGTCTGGCCATTGCTGGCGATGATACTCAAGTCGTCGTCAGGGTAGCGGGTAATATCCGAGTCATTCCAGTACTGCTTAAAGAGCACGTACGGGATGGTGGTGACCTGTGACCCGGTGTCCAGTAGGGCACTCATGGGAATGCCATCCAGTACCACAGGCAAGACTGGACGTCCTCCCACATATCTGTCGCGCCAGTTCGATGGGCCTGGTGATCTTTTTCCTGGGGGTTGGCCCTCTACCCCAGGTTGTGCCCGTTTAAAGAACAGTACCTTGCCATATGTCCGGGTTGATTGCAGCGGCGGCAGATGGGTCGTCCGTCTTCGCTGTATCGGTCACTGGGTCTTCCTCTGGCCGGTGGGGTCCTCCTTGGTCGACGCCACGGGATGTCCTCCGGTCCGGATGCCAGCTGGATCTTCCCTGGAGTGGAAACCTGTAAAGACTGCACAGTTCGGGTTAGCGCAGCAACGCTTTTAGCTAGCTCTTGGACCTGATGGTGCAGGTCTGGAGCCGAGTCATTGTTCAAAGCCTGCGCATCAGCTCCCACAGGCCCTGCCGACAAGGGCGCCGCCTCCTGGTGGTAGGTGGTAGTGGGGCGTCTGTGGGTCACAACGCCACCTGGTGCCGGTTCTCGGAGCACCCGGATGGCTCTGTCCTTGAACTGTGCAAATCCCAGATGAGGGTCCTGTAAGGCCATTGCCCGCAACTGGGTTCGGTGGGCATTGCAATATAAACCCTCTATAAATTGTTCAGTTAACAGCCTGTCCTCGTTTCCCACTCCATCAGGGTCGGTCTGCTTAATGGCCCTCAGGGCCTCTTGTAGGTTTAGTGCATAGTCCCTTATACTCTCATGCGCTCGCTGCTTGCACCCGTAGAATCTAAGCTTAATCTCGGCTGAGGTGCGGGTATCAAAGGTATCCTTCAGCCGGGTTAGTATCCCTGCGACAGTCTTCCTCCCAGGTGGCCAGGATTTTACTTCCCTTTTGGCCGCCCCGGTTAGTTGGGCCACCAGGATGCTCACTTTTTGCTCTTCTGTGAGGGGGTACACCTGGAAGAGGCTATCCAGCTTTTCTCTAAAGTCATGCAGGGTATGTGACTCCCCTGAGTACCGGGGTAGCCAAGCTGCTCCCGGGATATAGGGCATGGTGAAGGGCATAACTGCAGCAGCGGTGGCGCTGGCGGGGGTTGAGGCAGTGAAGCTCTCCTCCGCATCCGACATCTTCCTCCCCCCTAGTGGACCGTGGCCTACCTTGCGATGATCCTGTTCCGTAGGCCGCGGCTCCGCAGTAGATCGTCAGGGTTGAGGACCTTCCGTCGCGCTCCGGTGACGTCGGCGTCTGCTGGGCTCCTTCCAGGACCTTACGCAACGTCCGGACGTGAGGCGGGGCTTCAGTTCTCGCGCGCTTTCGGAGTCCACGCCCCTCTTCTTCCCGCGCGGCATCCTCAAGATGGCGTCCAATGGCGGGAAAACTCCACGGATGGTGGGAAGAAGCCCGAAGATGGCGCCGGATGGCGGGAAAACTTCGCGGATGGCGGGAAGAAGGCAGAAGATGGCGCCGGATGGCGGGAAACCTCACCACTGGTAAGTTTGAACAGTCTTTGCTTTTCAGGCACGCAGTACCCGGTGGTTGCGGGCACGAAATCCTGCCGACTACGCCAAAAGTTGATGCGCCCCTGGGCCTGCTGTGTCGCGCAGCGTCTCGCGCACGGGGACTTACCCGGAACCGGATCAGATGAGGGTTGTAGTCTCCGAGTGGCGGGGACCCGGTCCGTGCCCAGGGAGTCAAACTCAGTGTGTGGCAGTCTTGATAGGTGTTATTTGAGTGTCGACTACGCCACCCGTTGATTTGCAGCTATGGAGCTGCCGCTGCAGGGCAGACCGCTGAGGCCGGTGTAGAATTGTGCAGCGTGATAGTATAACCCCCAACGGGAGGGGTATGGCCTCAGGGCAGCCGACGTGGAAGATGGGGGTAGCAGGAACCACTCAGAGACGGTGCGGTGTAATTCAGGGTCTTTACTGGTAACAACGATAGACCCTCCCGGAGTACTTGCTAGCGAACGGGGCCTGGTCAGTCCTTGAGCAGATGGGATCTCCCCTGGCCAGGCGGAGTTGTAGGCCTCCCAAACTGACTGTACTCTTCTGGCTACCTTGCTAGAAGCGGATATAAGTAGCCCACGTCTCTGAGTGTGCCGTGTGGTGCTCACCCGTATGGCCGGTGACTCGGGGCCTTCTAATGGCTTCCGCTCCACGATGGCGGTGCTGGTCCCACGCGTGTGACCTTGCCTTCGGGTTTCTGGGCCTGAGGACCTGAAATCCCCTGCCGGTCGGCTTCTGCTGCTGGGTAAGAGTTAGTCCCCACAGCCTCAGACGCCGGGTCCGGTAAGAAAGCTTCTCAGTCAGGGCGAGCTCTGCAGCTGCCAGCCCCTGACTCGTAGTAGTATTGCTCCCACTGAGCTTCTGCTGTTTCTTCCTATGACTGTTTCTCATCTCTACTCTCCTTGACTCCTAACCCTGCCTCAGCCCCGGGTTTATATAGGGGAAGTTCTTCCCCTCCCAAGACTGGGCAGGAGGTGTGGCATGCACAGGATCCCTGACCAAAGGACCTCCCACCTGCTCTCAGACATAACATTACATTACTGTGGAATCCAGACCCCTGGGGTGCCACACTTGTTTCTGGAAATCATCCATCGAGTTAAAATGGTCACTAAACCCATAGATGAACTCCCAGAGGGGTGTCATTTCCAAAATGGGGTCACTTCAGGGGGGATTCTTTAGCTCTGGTACTCTGAAAAGTGCCAGAACAGCATAATCCCCCCTGAAGTGACCCCATTATGGAAATGACACCTCTGTGGGAATTCATCTATGGGTTTAGTGACCATTTACCTACTTATTTTCCCACCACTAGATTAATTTATACAGAGGAGTAGATTGTAAAATTCGGTCACTTGTTGTGGGTTTCCTCTGTTTAGGCACCTCAGGGGCTCTCCAAATGCAACATGGCGTCCGCTATCCATTCCAGTCAAATTTCCATTCCAAAAGTCAAATGGCGCTCCTTACCTTCCGAGCCATGCCGTGCGCCCAAACAGTGGCTTTGCACCACATATGGGGTATCAGCGTGCTCAGGAGAAATTGCACAACACATTTTGGGGTCCATTTTTTCTGGCTGCCCTTGTGAAAATTAAAAATTTGAGGCTAAAGTAGCAGTTTTGTGTTAAAAATGTGTTTTTTTATTTTCACCCTTCAACATTATAAAATTGTGTGAAGCCCCTGGGGGTTCAAGGTGCTCACCACACATCTAGATAAGTTCCTTGAGGGGTCTAGTTTCCAAAATGGGGTGACTTGTTGGGGGTTTCCTCTGTTTAGGCACCTCAGGGGCTCTCCAAATGCAACATGGCGTCCGCTATCCATTCCAGTCAAATTTCCATTCCAAAAGTCAAATGGCGCTCCTTACCTTCCGAGCCATGCCGTGCGCCCAAACAGTGGCTTTGCACCACATATGGGGTATCAGCGTGCTCAGGAGAAATTGCACAACACATTTTGGGGTCCATTTTTTCTGGCTGCCCTTGTGAAAATTAAAAATTTGAGGCTAAAGTAGCAGTTTTGTGATAAAAATGTGTTTTTTTATTTTCACCCTTCAACATTATAAAATTGTGTGAAGCCCCTGGGGGTTCAAGGTGCTCACCACACATCTAGATAAGTTCCTTGAGGGGTCTAGTTTCCAAAATGGGGTGACTTGTTGGGGGTTTCCTCTGTTTAGGCACCTCAGGGGCTCTCCAAATGCAACATGGCGTCCGCTATCCATTCCAGTCAAATTTCCATTCCAAAAGTCAAATGGCGCTCCTTACCTTCCGAGCCATGCCGTGCGCCCAAACAGTGGCTTTGCACCACATATGGGGTATCAGCGTGCTCAGGAGAAATTGCACAACACATTTTGGGGTCCATTTTTTCTGGCTGCCCTTGTGAAAATTAAAAATTTGAGGCTAAAGTAGCAGTTTTGTGATAAAAATGTGTTTTTTTATTTTCACCCTTCAACATTATAAAATTGTGTGAAGCCCCTGGGGGTTCAAGGTGCTCACCACACATCTAGATAAGTTCCTTGAGGGGTCTAGTTTCCAAAATGGGGTGACTTGTTGGGGGTTTCCTCTGTTTAGGCACCTCAGGGGCTCTCCAAATGCAACATGGCGTCCGCTATCCATTCCAGTCAAATTTCCATTCCAAAAGTCAAATGGCACTCCTTACCTTCCGAGCCATGCCGTGCGCCCAAACAGTGGCTTTGCACCACATATGGGGTATCAGCGTGCTCAGGAGAAATTGCACAACACATTTTGCGGTCCATTTTTTCTGGCTGCCCTTGTGAAAATTAAAAATTTTAGGCTAAAGTAGCAGTTTTGTGAAAATAAGTTAAATGTTCATTGTTTTCTTCCACATTCCAAAAATTCCTGTGAAGCACCTGAAGGGTTAATAAACTTCTTGAATGTGGTTTTGAGCACCTTGAGGGGTGCAGTTTTTAAAATGGTATCACTTTTGGGTATTTTCTGTCATAAAGGCTCCTCAAAGTCACTTCAAATAAGATGTGGTCCCTAAAAAAATGTTTTTGTAAATTTTGTTGTAAAAATGAGAAATCGCTGGTCAACTTTTAACCCTTATAGCTTCCTAACAGAAAAAAATTTTGGTTCCAAAATTGTGCTGATGTGAAGTAGACATGTGGGAAATGTTATTCATTAACTATTTTGTGTGATATATCTCTCTGATTAAAGGGCATGAAAATTCAAAGTTTGAAAATTGCAAAATTTTCAAAATTTTCGCCAAATTTCCAATTTTTTCACAAATAAACGCAAGTGATATCGAAGAAATTTTACCACTATCATGAAGTACAATATGTCACAAAAAAACAATCTCAGAATCAGGGGGATCCGTTGAAGCGTTCCAGAGTAATTACCTCATAAAGTGACAGTGGTCAGAATTGAAAAAATTTGCCCGGTCACGAAGGCAAAAACAGGCTCTGGCGCGAAGTGGTTAAGCAAATAATGAGGATTAAGATAAAAAAAAAAACTATTCCTGGCCCCTGAGACCTGGGCCTATTTCCAGAAATATCTAACAGCAGCAGCAGACAGAACTGGAATGGAGCCTCTTGTGCTATATGCACTGCAGTCTGCTATATACCCTGCCTGCCTGCCTATATACACTGCCTGCCTGATATCTCTGCAGATGGATTAGTCCTCAGAAGGACTGTTTGTTGAGATGGATATGTGTCTCTAATATAGTTTGGTACACCTATACTAACTAGAAACAAGCAAATCTATCCCTAGCTCAGCAGCACCTCTCCCTACACTGATTCCAGAGTGACTGTAACGAGAATGGCGGCACCACGTCTTATATAGACCTGATGACGCTGTGCGGCCAGCCAATCACTGTAATGCCACAACCAACATGGCTATGGCAATACAGTGAGTGGCAAGCAATCCCTGCATGTTCATTGGCGCTCTAAAGAGCGCCAAACATGCAGGGAGGAGACCCGAGTTCCCGCCGAGCAACCCCAGAAATACTCGGCGAGCGTCGAGCATCTCGAGCAGTGAGATGCTCGGGCGAGCAACGAGCAGTAGCGAACATGCTCTCTCATCACTATTTACATCACTACTTACACCCAATGAAAACTCAAACGTCATTATCTCAATAAATTAAATTAATTAACAAAAAACACCTGCAAAGGCTTCCGAAGTGTTTAAAAAGGTCCCTTAGTCTGTTTCAGAAGGCTCCATAATCATGGGGAAGACTGCAGACTTGACAGATATCCGGAAGGCAGTCACTGACACACTTCACAAGAAGAGTAAGCCACCAAAAGTCATTGCTAAAGAAGCTGGCTGTTCACAGAGTGCTGTATCCAAGCATATTAATGGAAAGTTGAGTAGAATGAGAAAGTGTGGTAGAAAAAGGTGCACAAGCAACCATGATAACTGCAGCCTTGAAAGGATTGTTAAGTAAAGGACATTCAAAAATTTGGGGGAGACTCACAAGGAGTGGACTGCTGCTGGAGTCATTGCTTAAAGAGCCACCACACACAGAGGTATCTAGGACATGGGCTACGAGTATTCCTTGTTTCAGTTCTTCTGTGGATGTACTCTTAGTGTAATCCTAAATAGACTGTATATATACAGTGAGCGCAGAAAGTATTCAGACCTCTTAAAATGTTTCACTCTTTGTCTCTTTGTTTCATTGCAGCCATTTGGTAAATTCTAAAAAGTTCATTTTTTCTCATTAATGTACACTCTGCACCCCATCTTGACTGAAAAAAAACAGAAATGTAGCAATTTTTGCAAATTGGTCTGACATGCACTGTGAGCTGTGAGATCTTATATAGACAGGTGTGTGCCTTTCCAAATCAAATCCTATCAGTTTAGTTAAACACAGCTGGACTCCAATGAAGGAGTAGAACCATCTCAAAGAGGATCAGAAGGAAATGGACAGCATGTGACATAAATATGAGTATCTGATCAAAGTGTCTGCATACTTATGACCATGTGATATTTCAGTTTTTCTTTTTTAATAAATTTGCAAAAATTTCTACATTTCTGTTTTTTTCAGTCAAGATGGGATGCAGAGTGTACATTAATGTGAAAAAAATGAACTTTTTAGAATTTACCAAATGGCTGCAATGAAAGAAAGAGTGAAAAATTTAAAGGGGTCTGAATACTTTCTGTACCCACTGTATACATATACACAGTGGGGAAAGAAGGAATTCGGCAGAGATGTTGTTCCAAACATCAGAGAGAACTTACCACAGATCTTCTGTGGATGTACTCTTAATGTAATCCCAGACAGACTCGATGATGAGAAATACTATATATATATATATATATATATATATATATAGATATAGATATATATATATAGATATATATTTGTATATATACAATTGAAACCAGAAGTTTACATACTGTAACATCCCTGGCGGTGTGCTGGCATGGCTTACCATCTCCCACCATGCAAGACAGCCAACTTACCTATCAGTCCAGGCTGCACACTTTGCTCTAGTACTTGCTGTGTGCATGTCTCTTGTCTGATTGCTTGGGGCGGGGGCGGCGCAGTTACTGCCTGATTCTTAAAGTTACAGTGTGCGCACTCCTAATGCGTCCCCAGCCTATTGCTGTGAGTCACTGGATGCTTAAACCCCCTCCACCCAGTAGGAGGGGCCTGAGCAACACTTTCTTTCAGTGTGTTCTGTGCAACTGAGTTGCCAGGTCCTGTCCTGTATCTTGTCTGTTTCCGCCACCCTGGGGGCTGTATACCCAGGCCTATTACCTGTATCTGTGACTTCTAGTCAGTTCCGCCACCCTGGGGGCTGTTTACCCAGGCCTGTTACCTGTATCTGTGAATTCTAGTCTGTTCCGCCACCCTGAGGGCTGTATACCCAGGCCCGTTACCTGTATCTGTGACTTCTAGTCTGTTTCTGCCACCCTGGGGGCTGAGTTCCTAGGCTCCTTCCTGTATCTTGTTCCGGGTTCAGTTCCTGTCTGAGCTGTGTCCTAGCCCGTTACCTGTTTGTCTCTATGTCTGTACCTTCCCTTTTCCTGCAGTGTCTGAACCTGCACCTAACTCCAACTCATTGTCTCTGTACTTCTGTTTGTGAATTTTGTGTCCACTCGCTACTTCATTGTAAGTACCTTGTGTGTATCTGATTCTGCTTTTCCCATCTCCCTGCCTCTGTATCTACCTCCTGTGTTCTAACAATCTTCCTGTGATTCCCAGTCTGTTCCATGTGAACAGAGCCCTGTCTTGTCTGCCTGCACCTTCTGCTCTGCGGTTTCGCTCTGCTCTGTTCTGCCTTGCTTGTCCACCGCACCTGCGGTTTTGCTCTGCTCTGCTTGCCCACTGCACTTGCGGTTTCGCTCTGCTCTGCTTGTCCACCGCACCTTCGGTTTTGCTCTGCTCTGCTTGTCCACCACACCTGCGGTTTCGCTCTACTCTGCTTGTCCACAGCACCAGCGGTTTCACACTGCTCTGCTTCTCCACCGCACCTGCGGTTTTGCTCTGCTCTGCTCCGCTTGTCCTACGCGCCTGCGGTCCTGCTCTGCTTGTCCACTGCACCTGCGGCTCTGTTCCTGTATCCCAGTCTGCACTGGTCCCTATCCAGTCTGCGTTCCTACCTGCCAGTATCTGCCTGTCTGCATACCAGCCGTGCCTGCCAGTACCCGCCTGTCTGCATACCAGCCATGCCTGCCAGTACCCGCCTGTCTGCATACCAGCCATGCCTGCCAGTATCCGCCTGTCTGCATACCAGCCGTGCCTGCGAGTACCCACCTGTCTGCATACCAGCCGTGCCTGCCCGTTCCTGCATTCCCCGGTGTGGGTCAACAGCTGTGACCGGGGTCTGACCTGGAGTAGCACCTGGGCCACCTCCCACGTCCCTCCTCAGAGCAAGGGAGTTGATTAAGCCGCCGTGTGTTCGTGGTCGGATCTGGCGAGGAACATAGTCACGCCCCTCCAGGCACTCCTCGGTTCGTGGCCCAGTGGGACCACTAACCACGCTCACGCCACTTAGTCCGGGCGTGAGCGCAGCACATACACTATGTAAAAAGACACATATGCATGTTTTTCTCGATATCTGACATGATAAACTTTTCCTGTTTTAGGTCAATTAGGATAACCAGAATTTTTTATATTTGCCAAATGCCAGAATAATGAGAGAGAGAATGTTTTAAGGCATTTTTATTACTCACTACAAAGTCAAAAGTTTACATACATTTCATTAGCATTTGGTACCATGGCCCTTAAACTGAATGACTGTCAAACATTTGGGATATCCTTCCACAAGCTTCTCACAATAGTTGGTTGGAATTTGGGCCCATTCCTCCTGACAAAACTGGTGTAACTGATCCAGGTTTGTAGGTCGCCTTGCTCGCACCTGCCTTTTCAGCTTTGTCCATAAATTTTCAATAGGATTGAGATCAGGGCTTTGTGATGGCCACTCCAAAACATGGACTTTGTTATCCTTAAGCCACTTGGTTACCATTTTGGCAGTATGCTTCTGGTCATTGTCCATTTGGATGACCTATTTCCGCCCAAGCATTAACTTCCTGGCTGATGTCTTGAGATGTTGTTTCAGTATTGCCACATAATCTTTTTTTCTCATGATGCCATCTGTTTTGTAAAGTGCACCAGTCACTCTGGCAGAAAACCAACCCCAAAAACCAACCCCACAACATGATGCTGCCACCCCCGTGTTTCACAATTGGGATGGTGTTCTTAGGCTTCCAAACTTTTCCCTTTTTCCTCCAAATGTAACGATGGTCATTATGCCCAAAAAGTTAAATTTTAGCTTCATCAGACCACAGGACATGTCTCCAAAAATTTAAGTCTTTGTTCCTGTGTGCATTTGCAAATATTAATCTAGCTTTTTTATGTTTCTTTTGGAGTAATGGCTTCTCCCTGGCAGAGTAGCCTTTCAGCCCATGTTGATACAGTACTCGTTTCACTGTGGATATTGACACAATATTACCAGCTTCCGCCATCATCTTCACAAGGTCTTTTGCTTTTGTCCTTGGGTTAATATGCATGTCGGACTAAAGCACTTTCATCTCTGGGACACAGAACTCGTCTCCTTCCTGAGTGGTATGATGGCTGGAAATTCCCATCTTGTTTGTACTTGCATATAATTGTTTGTACATCTCATTCAATACTTATTTTCCACCAAAATTTGAAAAAAAATTCTTTCCAAATCAGACAATGTGATTTTCAGGATTTGTTTTCTCCTTTTGTCTCTTATAGTTGAGGTCTACCTATGATGTCAATTACAGGCCTCTATCATCTTTTTAAGTGGGAGAACTTGCACAATTGGTGGCTGACTAAATACTTTTTTTACCCACTGTATATATACTGCTCAAAAAAATAAAGGGAAAACTTAAACAACAGACTATAACTCCAAGTAAATCAAACTTCTCTGAAATCAAACTGTCCACTTAGGAAGCAACACTGATTGACAATCAATTTCACATGCTGTTGTGCAAATGGAATAGACAATAAATGGAAATTATTGGCAATTATCATGACACACTCAATAAAGGAGTGGTTCTGCAGGTGGGGACCACAGACCACATCTCAGTACCAATGCTTTCTGGCTGATGTTTTGGTCACCTTTGAATGTTGGTTGTGCTTTCACACTCATGGAAGCATGAGACGGACTCTACAACCCACAGAAATTGCTCAGGTAGTGCAGCTCATCCAGGATGGCACATCAGTGCGAGATGTAGCAAGAAGGTTTGCTGTGTCTGTCAGCGTAGTGTCCAGAGGCTGGAGGCGCTACCAGGAGACAGGCCAGTACACCAGGAGACGTGGAGGAAGGCAACAACCCTGCAGCAGGACCGCTACCTCTGCCTTTGTGCAAGGAGGAACAGAAGGAGCACTGCCAGAGCCCTGTAAAATGACCTCCAGAAGCCACAAATGAGCATGTGTCTGCACAAACGGTTAGAAACCAACTCCATGAGGGTGGTATGAGGGCCAGACGTCCAAAGATGGTCGTTGTGCTCACAGCCCAACACCATGCAGGATGCTTGGCATTTGCCACAGAACACCAGGATTGGCAAAGTCGCCATTGGAAACCTGTGCTCTTCACAGATGAAAGCAGGTTCACACTGAGCACATGTAACAGACGTGACAGAGTCTGGAGACGCCGTGGAGAGCGATCTGTAGTCTGCAACGTCCTTCAGCATGACCGGTTTGGCAGTGGGTCAGTAATGGTGTGGGGTGGCATTTCTTTGGAGGGCCGCACAGCCCTCCATGTGCTTGCCAGAGGTAGCCTGACTGCCATTAGGTACCGAGATGAGATCCTCAGATCCCTTGTGAGACCATATGCTGGTGCGGTTGGCCCTGTGTTCCTCCTAATGCAGGACAATGCCAGACCTCATGTGACTGGAGTGTGTCAGCAGTTCCTGCAAGATGAAGGCATTGAAGCTATGGACTGGCCCGTCCTTTCCCCAGACCTGAATCCGATTGAGCACATCTGGGACATCATGTCTCACTCCATCCACCAGCGTCAAATTGCACCACAGACTGTCCAGGAGTTGGCAGATGCTTTAGTCCAGGTCTAGGAGGAGATCCCACAGGAGACAATCTGCAACATCATCAGGAGCATGCCCAGGCACTGTAGGGAGGTCATACAGGCACGTGGAAGCCACACACAATACTGAGCCTCAGTTTGACTTGTTTTAAGGACATTACATCAAAGTTGGATCAGCCTGTAGTGTGTTTTTCCACTTTAATTTTGGAGGTGACTCCAAATCCAGGCTTCCATTGGTTAATAAATTTGATGTCCATTGATGATTTTTGTGTGATTTTGTTGTCAGCACATTCAACTTTGTGCAGAACAAAGTATTCAATGAGAATATTTCATTCATTCAGATCTAGGATGTGTTATTTGAGTGTTCCCTTTATTTTTTTTGAGCAGTGTATATATATATATATATATATATATATATATATATATATATATAAAACAAAAGGAGAAAATTGAATCGTGAAACCTGGCAGAGAGTGGGCACATCTTTTGGATCTATTCAGAAAAATCCTCAAAGGAGAAAGAGACTAGACTTAATCCTCATGCTTCTACGTTTTACTCTCAGGAATCTGTTTTTTAGGGGAGAATGTGACAGTAGTAAAATTACCAGATTCTATTAGACACTTTTTAACATGTGACTCCGATTTTGTAATTTACCTTTAATGCCATTTGTAGACCTTAAACTCAGTGCTATTTCATAATTTGTTTTGTGGGGTTGTTGAGAGGAATGTCTTGCTCTGTGTTTTATCTTGGTATTCCTTCGTCCCACAGTTTAGCTGTGTGTTAATATTTTAACCCCTTCATGACTTTTGACATACCCATACATCATATTTGGGAAGGGGTTTCCTACTTTTGAGTATGGGGTACATCATGGCAATCTTGGGGGCACAAGAGCTGTGCTCGCATGATCGCTGCCGGGAGTTTGGCTTAACTTAAAGCTGAGACCCGGACATCACTACCTGGAGCGGTGCCTGCACCACCCTGGGCCAGGGGCGTACATAGAAATTATGGAGCCCCAGAGCAGAAATTCTAATTGGGCCCCCCACCCCCCAAAAAAAAGAAAAAAACAAATTAAATAATTGTCGTGGTTACAGAAGAGCATATCTCACAACTTTCCATCCTTTACATAGAAATTTTCCTCCTGCTGAAGCCCTAGATTCCTCTTTCATTGACCCCGCACTAGCCCTCCAAACAGTAAGATGGCCCCCACACAAACCTTCACACTGTATAATTGCTTGCACACAGTGTAATGGCCCCACATAACCCTCCAAATATCATAATGGCCCACGTAGCCTTCCATATAGTATAATGCACCCCCTTGGTCCTCCATGCAATAAAATGCACTCTCCATGGTCCTCCACGCAATATTATGCACCCCCCATGGTTCGCCACACAGTATAATGCACCCCCATGGTCCTCCATACAGTATAATGCACCTCCATGATCCTCCATACAGTATAATGCACCCCCATGGTTCTCCATACAGTTTATTGCACCCCATGGTCCTTCATACAATATAATGCCCCCCAATGGTCTTCCACACAATATAATGTGGCCCCCATGGTCCAGCTTACAGTATAATGCACCCCCATGGTCCTCCATACAATATAATGCACCCCATGGTCTTCCACACAATATAATGCGGCCCCCAAGGTTCTCCATACAGTATAATGCACCCCCATGGTCCTCCATACAGTATAATATGGCCCCAATAGGGCTTAGTGCGGCTCCTATAGGGCTTAGTGTGGCTCGCATAGGGCTTAGTGCGGCCTCAATAGGGTTTAGTGTGGCCCCCATAGGGCTTAGTGTGGCCCCATATGGCTTAGTGTGGCCCCCATAGGATTTATTGCGGCCTCCATAGAGCATAGTGTATGCCCACATAGGGTATAGTGCGGCCCCCATAGGGTATAGTGCCTACCCCATAGGGCTTATTGCGGCCCACATAGGGCTTAGTGTGGCCCCCATAGGGCTTAGTGCAGCCTCCATAGGGCATAGTGCGTGCCCCCATAGGGGATAGTGTGGACCCCATAGGGTATAGTGTGGCCCCCATAGGGCATACTGTGGGCCCCCATAGGGTATAGTGCGGACCCCATAGGGCATAGTTCAGCCACAGCCATCTAGTAACATGGGCTCTACATTTAAATAAATAAATACACACACCTCTCCTCGCACCCCCGCTGCTTCGGTCTCTGCAGCGCGTCTCATCAGCTCCACTGCCTGACCCAGCGTAGCGTGATGAAGTGACGCTGCATCAGACCCAGAGGAGGAATGATGGAGAGGGAGTGTCACATGACACTCCCTCCTCCATCATTGCCTTCAACTGTATAGGCATCTGTATGCGGGTCAGGGGACGGTGCTGGCTGTGTGGGGTTTGCCCGATGCAGGAGGGGGCCCGATGCGGGCGCTGACATCGGGCCCCCCTGGCTCTCGGGCCCCATAGCAGTCGCGTGGCGAGATTACACCCTTCAAATATGAGAGACCTGGACCAGTTTGCAAAAGAAGAGTGGTCCAAAATTCCAGTTGAGAAGTGTAAGGAGTTTGTTGATGGTTATAACAAACAATTGATTGTAGTTATTTATTACAAATGGTGTGCAACCAAATATTAAGCTGAGGGTGCCAACAATTTTGTCCAGCCCATTTTTGGGGGTTTTGTGTGAAGTTATGTCAAATTTGCCTTTTTTCTCTGTTTTTTTTTGTGTTGTTCCAATACAAACAAAGGAAATAAACAGGTGTATAACAAAACATGTGTAATTGCAATAATTTTCTGTGAGAAATACTTTATTTTCTGGAACAATCTCAAAGGTACCAACACTTTCGGCCATGACTGTATGTAAAAAAAACAATAGACAAAAAAAGTACACATATTTGGTATTGCCGCATCCAGAACGTCTCAACCTATAAAACTGTCACACTGGTTAACCCCTTCAGTGAACATTGTAAAAAAAAAAAAATAAAACAACTGTCAAAAAACTATGCTTTTTCATCATACCACTGAATAAGAAGTGGAATAAAACGCGACCAAAAATTCAAATGTAAATAAAAATGGTATCACTGAAAATGTCATCTTGTCCCGCAAAAAACAAGCCGCCAAACAGCTACGTTAGTGGAGAAATAAAAAAGTTATAGTTCTCAGAATAAGGCGATGCAAAAATAATTATTTTTTCTATAAAATTAATTTTATTGTGTAAAAGCGACAAAGCATAAAAAAAAATAGAAAACATAAAAAAAGATAAAAATATAGAATTGCTGTAATAGTACTAACATGAAGAATAAAACTGCCTTACTACATTTACCACACGGTGTACGGCATAAAAAAAAACAAGCGATCAAAGAATATTATGTGCCAGAAAATAGTGCCAATAAAAGGTCAACTCGTCCCACAAAAAATAAGCCCTCTCATGACTCTCTTGGCAGATATATTGGAAAATTATAGCTCTCAAAATATGGCGATGCAAGCAATAAAAAGTGTCTTTTAGTGTGTGACATAAGCCAAACATAAAAAAGATATACATCTGATACCACTGTAATCACACCAACCCGAAGAATAAAGTCATCTAATCACTTATGCCACACAAGGAACGGCATAAAAAATAAATAGAAACAGAGCCAATTGTTGACCTGTTGATTTGTTAATTCTGCCTCCCAAAGATCGCAGGAAGGCTCTGCTCACATTTATCCTGCACGCTACGCTGAGCTCTTACACCAGAGTCTCCATGTAAATCTCTGAAATACGTGATTCAGACAGAACCCCTGACAGAAAATTCTCAAAAATAAGGCAGATGGAGGCACTGTGGACTCTGTCCATCCTATGATTCGGTGGTCTCCATCTTTTTAAGTGTGCATGAAAGTGCGGTCGACCATAGTTTTGTGCACCTCTGAAAAGAAGGACACCGGTGAACAGAGGCCAGATGGAGTCCAGAATAATGCTGCTGCCTCATTATAGTGAATGGATCCCTCGGGGGTTTCATGTGAATCATGTCATTCGGAGATTTAGATGGAAATCCCGATGTTATTGCTCAGCATAGAGCGCAGGATAAATGTGATCTCAAACATTATGTAAAATGTTCCCAACAAAAGCTTAACTCAATCCATAAAAAAAGCAAGTCCCCACTCAAGTCCGTCATCTGTTAACGGAAATATAGGAGTAGCACAAATGCTTTGGAAAAGTGTTATGGCTCCTCGCCCCCCAAAAGAAATCCAGCGAATTCTGCACTCCCAAATCCATATGCCCCTCTACATTCTGAGCCCCACAGTGTGCTTAAACCACATTTAGCGTCCACATTTTTGGCATCTCTGTAGCGATGTGAGCCATCTTAATTTACAATATGTCTCCAGAAGAATGAGCTGGGCGCAACAATGTACGGGCACTACAATGGCAGATTTGCGATTTTCACTCGGCAACATCCAATGCTGCTTGTTTCTGGAAAGCACACGTGTAGTCAAAATCATCACTACACCTGGAGATAAATTCCCAGAGGGGTGTAATTTCGAAAATGGGGTACTTGAGGGGGGATTCTGCTCTTCTGGCACTTAGAGACTCTGTATATGGAGTGCGCAAACTATTGTACAATAATTTGTTCTCCAAGAGTCAAATAGAGCTCCTTCCCTCCCAAGTCCCGCCGTGTGTCTAAGCAGCACTGTACAGCCACATATGGGGTATTGCGACTTTCAGCAGAAATTGTCTGACAATTTTTTTGGCCAATTTTACTAATTTCCCCATCTGAAAATGTAAATTTTAGGCTAATTTTTGTGGTAAAATGTAATAATTTTTTCTTCACTGCCCAATCGCATAAAATTCTGTGACACACCCGTAGTATCAATTTGATTACTGCACCTTTAGTTGAATTCATTGAGAGGTGAAATTTGTAAAATGGGGTAATTTTTGGGGGGGATTCTACTGTTCCGGCACCTCAGGAGCTGTATCAGTGGGTCATGGCACCATAACCATAACAGCCAAATCTGCACTACAATTTCGCTCCTTCCCTTCTGGCATTCCACTGTGCCTGAAAAGTATTTCCCGATTACATGTAGGGAATTGGCACACTCAGAGAAATTGCACAACAAGCTGAGAGGTCCATTTTCTTCCTATTAGCCCTCATAAAAATTAAAAACTTGGGGCTAAAACAACATTTCAGTGGTAAAAATCTAATTATTCTTTCTTCACCCCCCAATTGTATAAAATTCTGTCAGGCACGTGTGATGTCAATATGCTCACTGCACCCCTAGATGAATTCATTGGGGGGTGTAGTTTGCAAAATGGGGTTACTTATGGGGGTTTCTGCTGTTCTGGCACCACAGGGTCTTTGCCAATGTGACATGGCACCCTCAAACCATTCCTGAACTCCAATATGGTGCTCCTTTGCTTCTGTGCTTTGCACTGTGCCTCAAAAGTAGTTGTTGACCACATGTATGTAACAAATCATACTATTCATTTTCTCCTGTTATCCCTTTTGAAAATTAAAAACTTGGGTCTAAAGCAACATTTTAGTGGAAAAAATGGTCATTTGCCATTGACTCAGCCCAATGGTATACAATTCTGTGAATTGCCTGAGGGTTAAAAATACTCACTACACCCCTAGATGAATTCTTCAAAAGCTATAGTTTCCAAAATGGGTTCACTTGTGGGGGTTTCTGCTGTTTTGGCATGCCAGGGGCTCTTCAAATGTGACATGGCATCAGCAATCTATTCAAGCCAAAATTGCACTCACTTCAATTGGCGCTCCTTCCCTTTCGATTCCTGCAGTGCACCCAAACTGTAGTTTTCCACCACATATGGGGTATCGGTGTACTCAGGAGAAATTGCACAAGATGTTGTATTATCCATTTTCTTCTTTTACCCTTGTGAAAATGTATAATTTGGGGTTAAATCAACATTTTTGTGGGAATAATGTGATTTTTTATTTTCATGGCTCAACGTTATAAAAATCAGTGAAGCACCTGCAGGTTCAAGGTGCTCACCACACCTCTAGATAAGTTCTTTGAGGGGTGTAGTTCTAAAATGGGGTCACATGTGGGGGGTTTCCACTGTTTAGGCACATCAGCAGCTCTGCAAATGCGACATGGCATCCACTATTTATTCTAGCCAATTTTTCTCTCCAAAAGATGAAGGGTGCTCGTTCCTTTCCAAGCCCTACCGTGTACCCAAACAGTAGTTTTCCACCACAAGTGGGGTACCGTCATACTCAGGAGAAACTGCACAACAAATTGTATGATCCATTTTCTCCAGTTACCCTTTTGAAAATGCAAAATGTGAGGCTAAATGAATAGTTTGGTGGGAAAAAATTAAAATTTTATTTTTTTTCCTTCTACATTGCTTTAATTCTAGTGAAGATCCAAAAGGCTTAATAAACTTCTTTAAGGCGATTTTGAGCACTTTGAGGTGTGTAGTTTTTAAAATGTTGTCACATTTGCTTATTTTCTCTCACATAGGGCTCTCAAATTCATTGGTTTTGTACATTTTGTTGGAAATATTAGAAATTGCTGATAAACCTTTAACTCTTCTAACTTCCTAACAAAAAATATTAATGCTGATGTAAATTAGACATGTGGTAAATGTTATTTATTGTCTATTTTGTGTGGTATAACTATTTGGTTTAAGGGAATAAAATTTTAAAGTTTGTAAATTGCAAAATTTTCAATATTATTGTCAAATTTTCAATATTTTTTGTAAATAAATACAAATAATATTGACATACATTTACCACTAATATGAAGTACAATATGTCACGAAAAAAACAGTCTCAGAATCAGTGGGATCCGTTGAAGAGTTCCAGAGTTATTACCTCATAAAGTGACAGTGGTCAGAATTGAAAAATTGGCCTGGTCAGGAAGGTGAAAAAAGGCTGGGGGGTCATGGAGTTAATAAATTATTTTTAAAATATTTTCTCTTCTTTTCACAGATACTACTTTTATTCACCATGTATGATTGACTCTGGGAACAATGGAACGCCCACTTTCCCTTTATCAGATGATATTGTTTGTTTTTAGTAATGATGCATTTTTTAGTGGATTGTTGGGTTTCATCCGACTGTTTGAGCAGACCATTGATTAATAAATGTTTTTGGGGTATGGTTTTACTGATAAGTTCAGAGTGGCAAGAGGGGAGCTCCTGTCCATGTATATGCATATTTGTTTTTCCTCCTTACTGCTAATGGAGCACTATGGGGTTTATGGATTATACCCTGGTGATTCGCTGGTCTTGATTTCATCCTCCCTGAATGAAATGAGGGAGACTGTACAGTTGTTTTCTATCCATTTACCACTTGCTTTTATGCTAAGTATGGCCTATACAGCAGTCCCCGTACTTTGGGCTGCTAGATGACATTTCTCATTATGAAGGAGTATGCCCTTGTGGGCGCAGCAGGCCCACCAGAGTTGATGTGTGAGGCCAGATTAGAAGTGGAAAGAACGAGCTCGGAGAATCAATAGAGTACACATCCACAAGGGTGTCCAATATAAGATTCCACTTCAATTAAGTGCGGGAGGGGTTTATATACCCCCTCGGTTAGAAAGGGCTTTATTCCAACAAGAAAGAACTGGTTTGTGGGATTCAGAGAATGTGTCTAAGTGTCTGGTTCGATCCAGAATCTCAGGGACTCTCAGAGACTTGGAATGAGTAGGGGGAAGGTTTCTGTGTTAAAAGTTCTGCATGATAGATTCTAGAGCATAAAATGGGAGCTGAGAAGACAAAATGGATTCTGATCTACCACAATTCCCTCCTTTTGTGATTCTTGAAGGCCGAAAATGTTCCTGTGCTCGTACTTCAGGGGATAATCCATCCTGCCGGACTTATTAACTCTTCACCGGATTCCAGACATCTGACAATTTTTGCTTTTCTTGAACATCACAACAGTTTCTTTTCTCAGGAGGGGTCTTCTCTAAAATGCAGCCTTTAATTTACAAAAGAGAATATATTTAGAACTATCATAAGAATAAAATGAATAAACGGCAGTATTAATGATTGGAAAAGTTAATTGACTGATTTCCTGAAGAGAAATCTCATAAAATTATCATACCAGTGATATTCAGTAAGGTGACCTATAGAAGAAAACATTTGCACTAGCTCATCTTTAACAAAAGCTGCATATGCCAAAGCTTCTTGGATGGTTAGATTATGATCCTTTATATGAAAATTGTAATCACATGCTTTTTACTCAGGAAAAATTAAATGTTTCATTATACCACTTTAATCAGGTTACTGTAGCATCGTCAGGGGGCAGAGACGCCGCCCCCCTTACCGCCGTGCTCCTGGCCCAGCATCTTCCGGCTCTCCTGCTGCTGCTGCCGGCGCGCGCAGCTTCCCAGGCACTGTGCTTAGGGGGCGCGAGCTCCCTCGCTCTTAAAGGCACCGTGCACCGTCCTAAGGAGTCCCCGGCCAATGGCCGGAGGACTTCTCATATAAAAGGGTGTAGCTCTATGTACTAGCTCTGCTTCAGCCGTGAGGTCCCGCTGCTACTAGACTACCAGTCCAGTCCGCCAGCCTGACTACCAGTCCAGTCCGCTAGCCTGAATACCAGTCCAGTCCGCCAGACTGACTACTAGAGATGAGCGTTGTTCGACTCGAACTGTTCGCCAATCTCAAATTCGAGCTGTTTTGGGCGGTGTTCGAGCCGTTCGGCGAACACGAACGATTTGAGAAAAATTCGGCTGTTCAAGGTTATGTTCGATAACTGTTCGTGCACCAAAATCATAACTGGATTTTTTCTCAGTAATGATGAAAATTAATGTTAATACGCAGTTTGAGTGTACAGCGGGGCGGGGTGAGGGGCAGGGGATGGATCTCTGCAGGAATAATGAAGATCTCCATTTTTTTCTCTCTTTCCCGCATTTACAGTGGGGAGGTGCAATCTGTCAGCCTATCAGCAGCGCACACACGGAGCGAACTGCTTTTTTTCACACAAGCAAGGGCATGTGTCATTGGCAGTGTATGTCACATGTCCTTGCCCTATAAGACCCAGCCATTTTCCCCGTCGCCACCATTTTCTCACTGCTGCAGCTGCGTGTTAGACGGCACCGCTGTTGCTGTGTGCACTATACCTTGTTAATTTCAAGCCAATTTTCGCACAAATCTACAGATAGCTTGGGAGTAGGGAATAGTTGTGATTGCAGTCCTTTTAAGGACTAGGTTACAGCATTTCCTACAACTTTTATCAGGCTGGTCTGTGCTCTTAATTAGATAGGTTGTGGGAGTAAAGACTAATTGTAATTGCAGTCCTTTTCAGGACTAAGTTACATCAGTTCCTATCAGTTTTTGCCAGGCAGGTCTATAAGTTTTTTCACAGCATTTGGCTGAATCCAGCAAAGCTAATCCTTCTTGGCCTATTGCAGAGTGTGTTAGTCAGTGGAGTAGCCTATCTGTGTTGCAAGTTACACCACCTGTGTATAGAATACCAATTTTTTTACTGCACCTAGTGAAGTAAAACCTTTTGGGCATAGCATCATTCTATTAGTCCATCTATACTGACCTCCATAAGGTTGCAAATTGAATATAATTTTTTTCTGCATCTAGCTCTGAAAAAATATTTGTCCTTCTAGCAGTGTGTGGGACTTGTTCTACTAGTCCATCTATACTGACCTCCATCAGGTTGCAAATTCAAAATAATTTTTTGTCTGCATCTAGCTCTGAAATAATATTTGGGCTTCTAGCAGTGTGTGGGACTTGTTCTATTAGTCCATCTATACTGACCTCCATCAGGTTGCAAATTAAAAATATTTTTTTGTCTGCATCTAGCTCTGAAAAAATATTTGGCCTTCTAGCAGTGTGTGGGACTTGGTCTATTAGTCCATCTATACTGACCTCCATCAGGTTGCAAATTAAAAATATTTTTTTGTCTGCATCTAGCTCTGAAAAAATATTTGGCCTTCTAGCAGTGTGTGGGACTTGTTCTATTAGTCCATCTATACTGACCTCCATCAGGTTGCAAATTAAAAATATTTTTTATCTGCATCTAGCTCTGAAAAAATATTTGGCCTTCTAGCAGTGTGTGGGACTTGTTCTATTAGTCCATCTATACTGACCTCCATCAGGTTGCAAATTAAAAATAATTTTTATCTGCATCTAGCTCTGAAAAAATATTTGGGCTTCTAGCAGTGTGTGGGACTTGTTCTATTAGTCCATTTATACTGACCTCCATCAGGTTGCAAATTAAAAATAATTTTTTTGTCTGCATCTAGCTCTGAAAAAATATTTGGCCTTCTAGCAGTGTGTGGGACTTGTTCTATTAGTCCATCTATACTGACCTCCATCAGGTTGCAAACTGAATATAATTTTTTTCTGCATCTACCTCTGAAAAAATATTTGGGCTTCTAGCTGTGTGTGGGACTTGTTCTATTAGTCCATCTATACTGACCTCCATCAGGTTGCAAATTGAATATAATATTTTTCTGCATCTAGCTCTGAAAAAATATTTGGCCTTCTAGCAGTGTGTGGGACTTGTTCTATTAGTCCATCTATACTGACCTCCATCAGGTTGCAAACTGAATATAATTTTTTTCTGCATCTAGCTCTGAAAAAATATTTGGGCTTCTAGCTGTGTGTGGGACTTGTTCTATTAGTCCATCTATACTGACCTCCATCAGGTTGCAAATTGAATATAATTTTTTTCTGCATCTAACCCAGCCAATAGTTTTGGCCTAATACCACAGTTTGGCCACTCAGCTCTGCTCGGTTCCCATCCATTGTTTTTTTGTGCAAACAACTCCAGAGTTGTGAATTAGTTAACCACCAAAATGAGTGGAAAAAGGCCTGCTGCTGGTGGAAAGGGGAATAGGCGTGTTGGGAAGGGGAAAAAAGGTTGTGTCCATGGGGTAGGTGTTAAAGCAACAGTAACATCTGCAGAAGAAAGACCATCTTCCAGCCAAACTAAAATGTCTACTTATTTTAGCGGACAATGTGATAAGATCCCTTTCTTACGGCCATGCCAATCGCTACAAATTCCAGATGAGGCACAAAAACAGCAGGTGCTTCAACGGATATCAAGTGTTCCTTTAAGTGGGCTCTCCTCCACATCAACTTCAACATCACAAATACTCCAGTCCTCAAAGGTGTCACCCCAATCGCACTTGCTTCCTCACAGCTCCCAAATCTCCAGCTGCCCATCTGAGTATGAGGTAGAACAGATGGTTGAGTCTGCAGAGCTGTTTACTCATACTATAGCCTGGGAATCAGAGGTCGACTCCAGCGCTTCTGTGAATCCAGACGAGGAAATGATCTGCACTGATGCCCAGAATCTTTATGAGTCGGATCCAGGACCAGACGCAGAAGGTTCTGACCATAATGTAGACCCTCATTCCCAAACTGTAACTCCTGTTGGTGGAGACAATGAGGAAGACGATGATGAGACTCAAATACCTGATTGGAGCGACAACTTTAGTTTTTTGACAGGGCAAGAACAGGTTGGCTCTGAGGACGACGGGTGTGATAACGCACAGGGTGATGATGATGAGGTTGGAGATCCCACTTACTGTCAATCCACAGTCAGCCAAGAGATGAGGTCAGCAGAGGAGGTGGAGGAGAATGCTAGTGACGACGAGGTCAGGTTGCGCCTTCCTGGACAGAGACGTAGTACTGGAAGCACGTCAACAACTGCATCCTCAAACACAACTCTGCCTCTCACCACAAGTCGTCGTGGCTCTTCAGGTCGCATGGGTGCTAAGCCTTGCATATCCTGGGCATTTTTTCAGATCGATAAAGATGACCCAACTCGTGTTATCTGTAACATTTGTCAGCAAAAGCTAAGTAGAGGCCAAAAAATACATAGTTTGAGTACTTCATGCATGAACCGGCACATGGACATGAAGCATAAGTTGCAGTGGGAAGCTCACTGTGCTACAATGCGGCCTAGCCGGCCGGGCCAACCACCGTCTTCCATATCTTGTGCATCCGCGGCCTCTTCATCCTCTGTGACTGGGGGGACAGCAGTCACACCTGTTTTGGGGCGCAGACCTGCCACCTCTTTACCCGCAACAGCCAGCGTGATTGACAGGTCATCATTTTCTTTGGAGGTGGTAACACCAGCTGGTGTTGAGCGCTGTCCGACATCGATAGCACCACCTTTGGATCAAGGCAACCTAACATGTCCGCCTGCATCTTCCTCACAGACCGGCAGTTTGCCGGGGACACCCTTATCAACCCCGTCTAAGCACAATAGCGAGCCCTCGGTCCCTCAGATGTGGACAAGTAAAAGACCATTTCCTCCTAGCCATGAGAAAGCTAAGAGGTTGAATTTCACCATCTGCAAGCTCTTGGCTACAGAAATGCTGCCTTTCCGCCTGGTGGACACAGAGGATTTTCGAGACCTTATGTCCGTCGCAGTGCCCCAGTACCAGATGCCCAGTCGGCACTACTTCTCAAAGAAAGGTGTGCCTGCGCTCCACCAGCATGTCGCACACAACATCACCGCTTCTTTGAGAAACTCTGTGTGTGACAGGGTGCATTTCACCACAGACACTTGGACGAGTAGGCATGGACAGGGGTGTTACATGTCGCTGACTGGGCACTGGGTAACTATGGTGACAGCAGGACAAGGGGCTGCTGTCCAAGTCTTGCCGTCCCCACGAGTTGTGCGTCAATCCTCTTTATCTCAAAGTTCCTCCACTGCTTCTGCCTCCTCAACCTCCTCTCGGTCCTCCACCTGCACCCAAAGCCTGTCTGGTCATGCCATAAGCTTTCTAACTGCGCAGAAGGGATCCTGCACACCTCCTTACTATGCTGGCAGTAGGGCTCAACATCATCAGGCGGTTTTTACTTTGAAATGTCTGGGAAATGTGAGTCACACAATTGAGGAGTTGTGGTCAGCTCTGGAGAACCAATTTCATGAATGGTAGTTTCCACTGGACCTGAAACCAGGGAAGGCCGTGTGCGACAATGCTGCAAACCTGGGTGCGGCCCTTCGCCGGGGCAATGTCACACACGTGCCTTGTATGGCTCACGTGTTGAACCTGGTTGTCCAGCAATTTTTAGCCCACTATCCCGGACTAGATGGCCTTCTGCAGAGGGCACGGTCGCTGTGTGTTCACTTCCGCCGTTCGCATCCTGCAGCTCAGCGACTTACATCTCTACAGAAGTCGTTGGGCCTGCCACTTCACCGGCTAAAATGCGATGTGCCTACCTGGTGGAATTCAACTCTGCACATGTTGCGGCGACTGTGGCAGTACCGACAAGCCCTGGTGCAATACGTTCTGACGTATAGCCTGGGCCAACGAGATCCAGAGGTGGGGCAAATCACGCTGGAGGAGTGGTCTCAGATCAGGGACCTATGCACCCTTCTGCACAGTTTTGAAATGGCGACGAAGATGTTTAGTGCTGACGATGCCATTATCAGCATGACTATTCCGGTGATTTACATGCTGGAGCACATGTAAAACAGAATTCGGAGTCAGGTGGTGGCACAAGAGGAGGTGGAGGAAGTAGAGGAGGAGGAGTTGTATGCGGAAGGGCTAACATCTGCAAGGTCCAGACGGTCGGCAGCACCAAGGTGGCAGGCATGTGAGGGTGGGGGAGATGGTTTTACCAGGGCGCTTGGTAGCAGCCAAACTAGTGAGGAAGGTGCAGGAGCCCAGGAAGAAGTGGAGGACGAACTGATGGAAGACTCATCAGATGAGGGAGACCTTGATCACATTTCTGTTGTGCGAGGTTGGGGGGAGAGGACAGAGGAAGGAAGCATGATTGTTACCTCGCCACCAACACAACAGGGACTTGGTGCTCCTGGATGCGCAACACACATGAGTGCCTTCTTGCTGCACTACCTGGAACATGACCCTCGAATTGTGAGAATTAGAAATAATCCTGACTACTGGGTTGCCACACTGTTAGATCCCCGGTACAAAAGTAAATTTGCAGAAATTATTCCTGCCATAGAAAGGGATGCACGCATGCAGGAGTATCAGCAGAGACTGTTGCAGAATCTTACATGTGCTTTTCCACAAAACACCAGTGGTGCACGTACTGAATCTCACAGTTCCAACTTGCCAACCGTGGGACCATCGAGTGTTCAGCACTCAAACCGTAACAGAAACACAGTATCTGCTGGTAACATCAATTTTGCGGAATCATTTCACCACTTTTTTAGCCCATCCTTTGCAAGGCCACAGGAGACAAGAAGTCTGACACATAGTCAACGCCTAGAGACGATGGTACAGGAGTATCTCCAAGTAAACATTGAAGCCATGACTGTGTCACTGGACCCTTGCTCTTTTTGGGCTTCCAATCTGGATAAATGGCCGGAGCTAGCCACTTACGCCTTGGAGATCTTGACATGCCCCGCAGCCAGCGTTCTGTTTGGTGGTGTGCTGACAGATAAGAGCACGCGGCTCTCCACTGATAATGTAGACAGACTCACGTTTATAAAGATGAACAAATCATGGATCCGAAACGACTTTTCTACCCCTGTGTCATCCTAGGGAGAGTAAAAGCTTGATGATTGGTTAAAATCACCTCACCAACCATTTTAAACTTTCAAATTACTAATCATGTTTATCTGTATCTTGGCTGGAAAATTATTTGGGCTTTGTAGCAGTGTGCAGTACTGATTCTATTAGGCCATCTATACTAAGCTCCACCAGATTTAAAATTACTAATCATGTTTATCTGTATCTTGGCTGGAAAATAATTTGGGCTTTGTAGCAGTGTGCAGTACTGATTCTATTAGGCCATCTATACTAAGCTCCACCAGATTTAAAATTAATAATAATTTTTAGCTGCATCTAGCCCGGAAAATAATTTTGGGGCTCTGAGATGCGCAAAACACATAAGTGCCTTCTTTCTGCACAACCTGCAACATGACCCTCAGATTGTCAGAATTCGAAGTAATCCTGACTACTGGGTTGCCACACTCTTAGATCCCCCACACTCTTCGATCAACCTTTTCATTTTAATAAAGACCAAAAAAATGGTCATTTTTGAAATTATAAGCATTAGCAGGTTATTAGAAACTGAAATCAAACAGTTTTCAACTCAAAACTTTATTCTAGGTGATGTTACATTTGCACATAGGACCCCTTGTTCGAAAGGAGCTTCTGAATTCTCTCATCCATTGAATTTGTCAGGTTTTGGATGGTTTCTGCTTCAATTGTTTTGCATGAGGACAGAATACCCTCCCAGAGCTGTTGCTTAGATGTGAACTGCCTCCCGCCATCATAGACACTCCTTTTGATGATGCTCCAGAGGTTCTGAATGGGGTAGAGGTCAGGGGAGCATAGGGGTCACACCATAGGTTTGTCCCCTTTTATGCCCATATCAGCCAGAGATGCAGATGTGTTATGTGCAGCATGAGACGGTGCATTATCATGCATAAAAATGATCTTGCTGTGGAATACACGGTTCTTCTTCTTGAACCATGGCAGGAAGTGCTGTTTGAGAAACTCCACATACATTATGGAGTTCATCTTTACCCCTTCAGGGATCCTAAAGGGGCCGACAATCTCTCTCCCCATGATTCCAGCCCAAAACATTACTCCACCTCCTCCTTGTTGGCGCTGTAGCCGTGTTTGCGTGGGGTGTCCATCAACCAGCCATCCTCCACTCCATCCATCTGGACCATCGAGCGTTGCACGGCACTCATCCGTGAACAAAACAGTTTTGAAATCAGTCTTCATGTAATGTTTGGCCCACTGGAGCCGTTTCTGCTTGTGTGAATTGAATAGAGGAGGTCGACAGGATGGCGTATGCACAGCTGCAAACCTCTGAAGGACCCTGCATCTTGTTGCTCGGGGGACGTTGGAGGCACCAGCAGCTTCAAAATCTTGTCTGCTGCTATGACAAGGCTTTTTTGCCGCTGCTCTTCTAACCTGACGTAATTGCCTGTAGGAAAGAGTCCTCAATTTGCCCTTATCAGCACGCACACGTGTGTACTGTAAATCAGCTACATACTTCTTGATTGCCAAGACACTTCATCCTGATCATCGCACAATGTTGATTGTAGTCATGCCTTGACCTAAACACTCCACAGTTTGTTGCTTCTCAGCAGCCGACACATCCTTTTTCTTTCCCATTTTGGCAGAAAATGTAGGCTGCTTAATAATGTGGGACAGCCTTCTTAAGTAGTCTTGCCTTTCATTGGACACACCTGCCAAACTAATTAGCACAGGTGTCTGCAATTGCTTACAGTGATATAAAGAGCCCTGACACACATCACCATCAATGAGTTTAACTGATAAACAAACAAATTCTTCCCTTATCACTCCTAAACACTTTTTGCATAATAATTTGGAACACAGTGTACATGTGCTTTTCCACAAAACACCAGTGGTTCACGTAGTGAATCTTACAGTTCTAACTTGCCAACCGTGGTCTGTATGGAGTTGTTCAATAAAGGGCCCAAAATGAAGGTAACATAGATGGGAGAGGTCTCTATGAATAGGAATTCCTAAGTATTTGATACCCTGTGAGGGCCAGGCAAAGGGAAAGTTGGACTGGATGGAATCCTGTATGGATTTGGGGAGGGAGACATCGAGGGCCTCAGACTTCGCTGCATTGATTTTAAAATTTGACCATGTAACAAAGTGATCTATTTCAGCCATAACAGCAGGGATGGATATATGTGATTGAGTGATATATACTAGGACATCATCAGCAAATAGAGAGCACTTGTACTCGGTGCCTCCCACCTCAATCCACCTAATATTGGGGTTATGGCGAATTGATGAGAGCAGGTGCTCTGTCACTAGGATGTATAAGAGAGGGGACAGAGGACATCCCTGCCTTGTCCCATTGGTGATTATGAAAGGTGATGAAAATGTTCTGACGCGCCGCCTTGGCCTTGGGACACCCAGAGCCGGACCCTTTTTGGTGGATGCTGGTGGTTGTAGTCTCCGTGGCGGCGACTCGGTTCCGTGGCTCAGGGCGGTCAAACCAATGGCGGAACTATTTATGTGGTTTTGATGTTTAAATGTCCGACTACGCCACCCGTGGATTGCAGTCAGAGTGAACCGCCGCTGCAGGGCAGACCGCTGAGGCTGGTGTTGTGGGTGCAGCAGAACGTAGCATAACTCCCCACGGGAGGAGTATAGCCTCAGGGCAGTGTATGCGGAGGATGGGGGTGATGGTGCAGGACAGCAGCAGTAATGACACGGAGTCAGTGATGCAGTCCTGGGCCTTTACTCACAGTTCTTATTATCCAGACCACTTCTGCAGGTAACGGCTGCCCACGTCGTACTGTGCTCACCAGGTGAGGGGCTCAGACAACTCCCAGATAACTTTGGAGCGCTTCACAGGACCCCCTTTGTGTGTCCTTTGTCTGGCCTTTCTTACCAACCCTTCTGTCCGGCTGCCTCGGGCCTCCTCTTGGTAAACTTGGCGCCAGTTTCCCTGACCCTATGTGGTGCCTTCCTAGCGGGTGTAGCAAGGGGCTGCGCCACATAAAATGTCACTGCCTCCGGTTTCTAGCTGAGGGTCGTTTCCTGCCTCCACTAGTTTCGGGGACCGGTCTCCCCCTTTGGCCTGACCCCTCCACGCAGGTGGATTCGGGCGTGCGGTGGCGACCCGCCCGTCCGCACCCCTGGGATCCCTTCGTTCCACGTTCCTGGAGCCTTCTCCGCTCCTCTTCCTTCCTTCTCCCTCTTCGAGGCCTGGGCCTCGGTTACTAGGCCCGCCTCCGGAGCAGAGCTCATGCAGAGCCCCTGCTCCCTGTCACTTCTGCTCAGACTTCTCTGCACTGAACTAAGATGGTGCCCACCTTTTATACTCCCTTCTCAATGCACCCAGGAACTGCTTCCTCCCTGCTCCTGCACTACAGGGTTCCCCTTCCTCAGTGTTCCCTCCCCCCACTCCAGCCAGGGACAGGGACTGTTGTGCCCATCTCAGGGGCATATTGGTCGCCCTGCCCCACGGCAATGTGGTGTAATGCATGCAGGTGTCGGGTCCTGATCCACACTCCATCCTTACCTGAGAGTGAGATATCACACCTCTGGGTGAGGTGCAATACCTCTGTAGCAACCGAGCCCTCAGGGTGCTACAGTTCCATTTATCTTCAGCCTAGGTGATGTATTGCGATACAGGGCCGTGATTTTGGCTATAAAAGGGTCCCCTAGACCCCTACCCCAAACTTTTTAAGAGAATAATATATGGCGTGCCAGGAGACTCTATGGAATGCTTTCTCAGCATCCAACGAGAGTATCTACTTACAAATTTTTAACTGCATCTAGCCCAGGAAATACTTTGTGCCTAGTAGCAGTGTTTGCTAGTCAGCGGATTATCCCGGCTGTTAAGCAAGCTACACCACCTGTAGTTTGGACACTTAATTTTTTCAAAGGAAATGCTTCGGGACCACGGGATACTCAGTGAAGAGCATCAGGAGGCACCCCAAGGCATAGGGGCTGGGACTGGCAGTAGGATGCCTTGCGGTGGACAGCCGAGCTCGATCCTTATAAAAGCTTTTTAACTGCAGCAGCTTTAGTGGACGCTACTGGAGCTGGAATTACGCTGCTGCTGGCATGAGACTTGCCCGACAATAGATCCTTGTAAATGGATTTAAAGTGTATTCATTCAAATTAGAGAGACAATTTAAATTAAAAAGCTTAGAGCTGCCTCCACCACAGGGGGGCTCGCTCGACCCACCAGCGGACAGGCACCAGTATTGGGAGAGGGGGGCTGGCCGTCAGGGTTCACCGCGGCTCTGGCACAAACCCGGCGACACGGAGGTGGCACGGGCAGGAGCCCGGCTTCTCACTTTTTGGATTTTAGAAGGGCATGACATGCCTATATCTGTGTCTCCCCCTCCTTTTACTCCTCCATCTCTTTTCTTTTCGCATGACTATATGTACTTGTCACTTTTCCATGTGTTAGTTATGTCTTCTGAGCAGTTTGTCAGCTTTTGGACACCTTTGAAGGTGTTTTCTATGTGTTTCTATGTGTTTTTGTTTGCCTGCCATTGGTTTTAACGGTGTTCGAAGGTGTTCGACGAACAGTTCGACGAACAGTTCGGCGAACACACGGGTGTTCGACGAACCGAACCGAACTCGAACACTACGGGGGTGGCTCAACACTACTGACTACCAGTCCATTCCGCCAGCCTGACTACCAGCCAGTCCGCCAGCCTGACTACCAGTCCAGTCCGCCAGTCTAACTACGAGTCCAGGCTGCCAGCCTGACTACCAGTCCAGCCCGACAGTCTGCTTTCAGCCCAACCCACCAGTCTGTCTATGGGCTTGGCCAGTCAGCTTATCCGGAGCCTTAACCTGCTACATGTCTCCGCCAGCCAAGAACACTCTCCAGCCCGACAGTCTGCCTACGGTCCAAACCCGCGAGTCTGTCTATGGGCCAGGCTTGCCTGCCTACCCGAAGAACGTACCAGTTACCTGCCGTGCCTACCAGCCAGCCTACCTGGAGGCTCCTGCCAGTTACCCGTGGTGTCTGCCAGTCCATCTACCCGGATCACCCGTCTGCCTGCCTGCCGTGCTCATGTGCTGTACCGGTCTGTCCCTGCCTTCTGACCCCTGCTCTCATACAAGGACTGGTCCAGAGTAGCACCTGGTCCCTCTGCTCGGTCCTTCCCTGGTTCACGGAGTCGATTGAGCTGCCGTGTGACCTTGGTCAGTCTGAGTTGATACCTAGTTACGCCCATCTGGTCCCTCCTTGCACCGCAGCACAGAGGTTCCACCACCCGGATCCGGAACAGTTTGCACGGGCCAAGGAACTCGGTGGCCCCAGGCTCCTTCGCTTGCTGACCTGTACCAGGAGGTTTCTCGTCAAAGATCCCAGCAGGAAACCATCCTGACCTAACTGCGGTCTGTCAACTCTTGCCTGGACACGCTGTCCGTCCCACTTGTGTCCGCCTCAAGCCGAGCAGCACCCGCTCCGGTGGCGCCTCTGCCTTCCAGTACCCCGGCATCCAGCTCTGGACCCCGGCTCTCTGCGCCTCCTCGTTTTGGGGGTGACCCCGTTTTATGTCGGGGTTTTCCGAACCAGTGCACTCTGTACTTTAAACTACTGGCACATCAGTTTCCCTCCGACCGGGCCAAGGTGGCGTTTATCATGTCTCACCTCACCGGGGAAGCATTGGAATGGCTAAACCCTCTATGGGAGAGAGGGGATCCCCTGGTGTCCGATCTTCCGGCTTTCCTCACTGCCTTCCGGAAGGTCTTCGATGAGCCTGGACGAAGGAATTCTGCTGCCTCCTCATTGCTCCATATCCGCCAAGGGAGTCTCACCATGGGCCAGTATGCCATACAGTTCCGTACCCTCGTATCTGAGCTTGCCTGGAACAATGAGGCCCTGGTGTCCACCTTCTGGAAGGGTCTTTCCGGATGGATCAAGGACGAGCTAGCCGGCCGGGACATTCCTACCACCCTGTATGACCTGGTGTCACTAGCTACCCGGATTGACATCCGTTTCCTGGAATGAGCTAAGGAGACTACCTGGAAGAGAAGATTTCCTCGTCTTGCTCCTGTTTTCCAGAAACCTGCCTCCCAACCAGCAACTCCCCGGGCACGCTCGCCCGAACCCATGCAGATCGCCAGACCAAGATGGTCAAGTCTTGCAAAGAAACACGCTGAGCCGAGGGGAGCTGTTTCTACTGTAGTAGTAAGGAGCATCTGATCCGTTCCTGTCCGGTGAAGCCGGGAAACTCCAGTGTCTAGGACCGCTCGGAGAGGTCGTCCTAGGCAAGAGTAAATCCTCTCCGTCCTTGACTCTATCCGTTTATATTTCCTGTGGAGAGACCCGCTTCTTTGAAACCGCCCACCTGGATTCCGGAGCCGCTGGGAATCTCATTTCTCAGTCCCTTGTAGAGAAGTATCAGATTCCCACCAAACCTCTGGCTGAACCATTGGCAGTCGCTTCCGTGGATGGAAGACTCCTTCCGGTGACCATCTTGTTCATCACAGAGCCCGTAACCCTTCAGGTGGGAATGCTGCACTCGGAGAGGATCTCCTTCCATGTGCTATCCGGACTCTCTCACTCCCTTTTACTAGGTCTACCCTGGCTACAGAGACATGAACCCATTCTGAATAGGCGATCCAGTGAGGTGCTCTGTTGGGGGCAGGATTGCCATGAGACCTGCCTGGTTCCGGTTCGCGCGGCTCGACCTCCGTCTACTCCGGCTAATTTACCTGGTCTACCGGCACCTTACTGGTCCTATGCAGATGTCTTTGACAAGAAGGAAGCAGAGACACTACCACCTCATAAGCCATATGATTGCCCTATCGACCTAGTACCCGTTGCCTCTCCACCCTGTGGGCGTATCTACCCCTTGTCGCTGGCCGAAACCCGGGCCATGTCTGAGTATATCGAAGAAAATCTGGCTAGGGGATTCATCCAGAAATCTACCTCCCCGGCTGGAGCAGGATTCTTCTTCGCAAAAAAGAAAGACGGTTCACTACGCCCCTGTATCGATTATAGGGGACTCAACCAGATTACTATCAAAAACAAATACCCCCTGCCACTCATCTCAGAGCTGTACAACCGCCTTAAAGGCGTGAAGATCTTCACCAAGCTCGATCTTTGTGGGGCATATAACTTATAGTTTCATAGTTTCATAGTTTATAAGGCCGAAAAAAGACAAGCGTCCATCCAGTTCAGCCTATTTCTTGTGCACTGCAGCTATTCCGCAGCGTTGATCCAGGGGAAGGCAACAAAAAAACATGCGGTATAGGCCAATTTACATCATCGAGGAAAAATTCACTTCCCGACACCAATCTGGCAGTCAGATTAAATCCCTGGATTAATTAACTAAGCATAAGATGTAATTTTATTGTTCTCAAGAAAGGCGTCCAGGCCTCTCTTGAACTCTTTAAGTGAGTTGGACATCACCACTTCCTCTCCTAGAGAGTTCCAGAGTCTCACGGCTCTGACCGTAAAGAATCCCCTTCTATGCTGGTGCAGGAACCTCCTTTCCTCCAGACGCATAGTGTGTCCCCCCGTCTTTGTCACCATCCTTGGTATAAACAGGTCATGGGAGAGATCTCTGTACTGCCCCCTGATGTATTTATACATGTTTATGAGGTCTCCCCTAAGCCTTCTCTTTTCCAACGTAAATAGGCCTAATTTTGACAACCTCTCTGGGTATTCTAGTCCCTCCATTCCCTTTATTACCTTAGTCGCCCTCCTTTGTACCCTCTCTAGCTCCAATATGTCTTTCCTGAGCACCGGAGCCCAGAACTGTGCACAATATTCTAAGTGCGGCCTTACCAGCGCTTTATACAGAGGAAGAACAATGTTCTCATCATATGCCCCTATTCCTCTTCTGATGCATGCCATGACTCTATTTGCCTTCGCAGCTGCTGCCTGACACTGGGCACTCCAATTTAATTTGCTATTAACCAAGACGCCCAGGTCCTTCTCCATGTCAGATTTCCCCAACGGTTTCCCATTTAATATGTATGGGTGACTGCTGTTTTTCTTTCCCATGTGCATGACCTTACATTTATCGGCATTGAACCCCATTTGCCATTTTTTGGCCCAACTCCCCAATTTATCCAAATTCTCCTGTAGCTGTGCCCTATCCTCATCTGTATTAACTACTTTACAAAGTTTAGTATCATCTGCAAATATTGCTATTTTACTATGCAACCCTTCCACTAGATCATTAATAAATATATTAAATAATATAGGGCCCAAGACAGACCCTTGAGGCACCCCGCTAGTAACCCTGACACACCCTGAGCTTACTCCATTGATAACCACCCTCTGCTTTCTATCACTCAGCCAGCTATTTACCCACTTGCACACATTATCCCCCAGACCAAGCATTTTCATTTTATATACCAACCTTTTGTGTGGCACGGTATCAAACGCTTTGGAGAAGTCAAGGTATACAACATCCACTGACTCTCCCCGGTCCAGCTGTGAGCTCACCTCCTCGTAGAAGGCGATCAGGTTTGTTTGGCAGGAGCGATCCCTCATGAATCCATGTTGATATGGAGTTATACAGTTATTATCATTAAGATATTCTACAATAGCATCTCTAAGACAATAGCATCTCTAAGAAATCCTTCAAACAATTTACCCACAACAGACGTTAAGCTGACTGGTCTATAGTTCCCAGGGTCACTTTTAGACCCCTTTTTGAATATTGGTACCACATTTGCTTGGCGCCAGTCTAGTGGGACAGTCCCTGTCCATAAAGAGTGCTTGAATATAAGATACAGCTGCCTGTCTATCACATTACTTAATTCTTTTAGTACCCGGGGGTGTATGTCATCTGGGCCTGGTGCCTTGTCTATTTTGATATTATTTAGGCGTTTCTGAACTTCCTCCTGGGTTAGGTGGGAGATATTTAGCGGAGGGTTTACTTTATCACTCTGCATTTCCTCCGATAAATTGTTTTCTTTTGTGAAAACAGTGGAGAAGAAGCTATTGAGTAGGTTTGCTTTACCCTCATCGCCCTCTATGATTTTACCCAGGTTATTTTTCAATGGGCCAACTCCATCAGTTTTAATCCTTTTACTGTTTATATAGTTAAAGAACAGTTTGGGATTCGTTTTACTTTCCTTGGCAATTAGTCTCTCTGTCTCCTCTTTTGCTATTCTTATTTGTTTCTTACAGATTTTGTTTTTTTTCCCTATAAGATATTAGCGCTTCCTCGCTGCCTTCTTGTTTAAGTTTACCGAAAGCCCTTTTTTTTGTTTTTCATTGCCCTCTTGACTTCCTTATTTAGCCACATTGGCTTCCTCCTATTCCTAGCCCTTTTATTCCCATAAGGTATGTACCTTCTACAGTGACTATGTAGGACTGTTTTGAAAATTTCCCATTTTCTATCCGTGCTCCTATTACTAAAGATACTATCCCAGTCTATAAGGTGAAGGGCATCTCTTAGCTGATCAAACTTTGCCCTCCTGAAGTTCAGTGTTTTTGTGACTCCCTTGCTGGGCACCCTACTGAAGCACATGTGGAATTGTATAATGTTGTGGTCACTATTTCCCAGGTGCCCCCGGACCTGCACCTCAGTTATTCTGTCTGGCCTGTTAGTTAATATTAAGTCTAAAAGGGCCGTCCCTCTAGTTGGTTCCTGCACAAGTTGTGACAAATAATTGTCTTTGATAATTGACAGAAACCTGTTTCCTTTCAGAGATCTACAGCTTTCGGCTTCCCAGTCTATATCGGGGTAGTTGAAGTCCCCCATAATAATCACCTCGTTATTTTTTGGTACTTCGTCTATTTGTCTCATTAATAGACTTTCCGTGGCTTCTGCTATATTTGGAGGTTTATAACAGACTCCTATGATAATTTTATTATTGTTTTTTGCCCCATGTATCTCCACCCATAAGGACTCGACCTCCTCATTTCCCTCCCATACATCCTCCCGTATTGTAGGCTTTAGACACGTCTTTACATATAGACAGACTCCACCCCCTTTCCGACTTCTTCAATCCCTTCTAAACAGACTGTAACCCTGTAAGTTAACTGCCCCGTCATAGCTTTCATCTAACCATGTCTCGGTTATTCCCACTATGTCATAGTTACCTGTAGATATTTATGCCTCCAGTTCATCCATCTTGTTTGTCAGGCTCCTGGCATTTGCTAGCATGCAGTTTACACGATTTTGTTTTGTTCCAATCTTCTCCCTGTGGATTGTATTAGAAATTTTCTTACCTCCCTTCCAAGTATCTTGTCTTGGACCTTCTTTGTTGCACTTCATATCTTTCATTAGTATGTTCTCTGGTTGCATGTTCGTGTCCGGCGTTTTTCTTCCCATCCCCTCTTCTTCTAGTTTAACGCCCTCCTGATGAGTGTTGCGAGTCTCCTGGCGAATGTGTGTTTCCCGGGTTTGTTGAGGTGTAGTCCGTCTCTGGCAAGGAGTCCGTCATAGAGGTAATTCACACCGTGGTCCAGGAATCCAAATCCTTGTTGTCTGCACCATCGTCTCAGCCAGTTGCTCACATCAAGGATCCTGTTCCATCTCCTGACGCCATGCCCGTCTACTGGAAGGATAGAAGAAAAAACTACCTGCGCATCCAGTTCTTTTACTTTCTTCCCCAATGCTTCAAAGTCCTTGTAGATTGTCGGTAGGTCCTTCTTTGCCGTGTCATTGGTGCCAACATGTATCAGAAGAAATGGGTGGACATCCTTGGAACTGATGAGCTTCGGTATCCAATCGGTAACATCCTTGATCTTCGTCCCTGGGAGGCAGCATACTTCTCTTGCGGTTATGTCCGGTCTGCAGATAACTGCTTCTGTTCCTCTCAGTAGTGAGTCTCCCACCACCACCACTCTTCTTCCCTTCTTGGCTGTCCTTTTTCTTGTCGCTTCTGGGTGTTTCTGGGTGCTCCTTTCTTTTTTGCTTGCTGGTAGTTCCTCATCCTTAGGTGTGCTATCTTCGTCCTCCACAAGTCCTTGGAATCTGTTTCTCAGTTGTGTGGTTGGTGGTGTCTCCATGGTCTTCTTGTTTCTTTTGGTCACTTGCCTCCACTTGTCTGCCTCTGGAGGTTCTCTGACGCTTCCTTCACTTTCCGTGACCAGTAGTGATGCTTCTGTTCTGTCCAGGAAGTCTTCATTTTCCTTGATGAGTTTTAATGTCGCAATTCTTTCTTCCAGTCCCCGCACCTTTCCTTCTAAAAGAGCCAGTAGTCTACACTTCTGGCAGGTGAAGTTGGTTTCAGCTTCTGGTCGATCTGTGAACATGTAGCACATGTTGCAGCTCACCATGTAGGTTGTCACATCTGCCATGCTGCTCCTTGTCCCTGCTGACTTGATGTCTGTCTTCTTTCTTGTGATACCCTAGGATAAACAAATTAAACAAAACTTGGTCCAGATCCGCCAAGGAGACGAGTGGAAGACGGCATTCAATACCCGGGACGGCCACTATGAATACCGTGTGATGCCCTTCGGCCTCTGTAATGCTCCAGCCGTCTTCCAAGAACTAGTTAACGACATCATCTGTGACCTCTTATATTCATGCATGGTGGTGTACCTGGACGACTTCTTGGTCTTCTCTCCGGATCTACCCACACACCGGAGGGATGTTCGTCAGGTCCTGTTTAGGCTCAGGCAGAATCACCTATATGCAAAATTTGAGAAATGCCTCTTCGAGCAGACCTCTTTTCCGTTCCTGGGCTATATTATCTCTAATTTATCCAAAAGGGAGGGGCCTATTAAACGCAATACTTCATTACAGACAATATCAGATCAAAACAAAGAAGTATAAATTTAAGTTTATTCAAAAAAAATTTTTAAAAGAATTTTGGTAAAAGATACATAGAGGAGAAGTATAACATGAAGGTACCCCCAGTAATAAGCAGTATAAATAATCACATGGACATAAATATTGCCACAATCGTGTAAATCACATCGATAAGTAAAGTGACTAGTGCTTAGTGCATATTCATAGATCCAAAAATCCAAACTATATATATTTCTTATAAACCAAGTGTGATAAAGAAGTTTTCTGGGGCTAAAAGATGGATACCACAATAGTTAAGAAAAAGTTTTTCAAAATAAGGCTATGTAATGTCCAAAATAGAAAGCTTCAAAATAATCCCAAAGCCATAAATGCCATTGGTCACAGAATGAACAGAACAATCTCCAGCAATAGTGCCCAACAGTGAAGACCAGTGCCAGTCAAATAAGTAAAGGGACTAAAGAAGGTACATAGAGGCAATTCAAATAAAGAGAATCAGGGAGAGAAGCAATACAACCTTGTTACTGGAGGAAAAGACAGCCCCAACGCGCGTTTAGAGTTCTGCTTCTTCGGGGGGAGAGAGGGGTACATAGGAGCTTCACATGTTCCTTTATATAGTGCTGCACATTTGTGCATGTGTGGCTATGTCGGCGCTTCCGGAAGCTGCAGCAGAGCAGAAGTCTGTGGCGTCAGCGCTCCACGTCATCCATCTCCGCTCACCGGCCGACGCGTCAGCACAGAGGGAGGAGAAGGACGACACTGAGGAACACGTCGCCCAGCAACCAACCCCGCCCGCATGACAGAAGTGCACTCCACACATACTAACAGCTAGTGACAGTAAGAGGAGGCGTCGCTTAGCTCTACACTGAAGGAACAGGGCTCAGGCAGGAAGCGATTATACGAATCAGTGGAGGAATGGCAGAACAGTATAAGCGGTTGGGAACAGTGGCTAAATTAGATGGGAGTAAATGCATGAATAAAGAAAAGGGGACCCATGGTAGTAAAATGCAAGGATAAATAAGTTAGTACTCACAATTATGTGTAACATATAAATCTTTGTATATATAGATCAACCATTCTTGTAACCCACCCAAAATTAAAGAATGAGAATATATAAACAATGTGGAGTAAAAAGGAACACCATTTAATTAGTGAAGAGTGTAAGTGACATAAAATAAGCCATACACCAAAGTGAAACACTGTGTGCACAAACAAAAAAACATTGTTTACAGAGGTATTCAAAAATACACAAAGGAGCGCAACAGAAGTGTGTATAGTGCAGGAGAGGATATAAGTGTATATACACAGTGACAATAAATCTCCTGTTGATTAGGATAGGTGTGCTGTGCAAAAAGAAAAAGAAAAAAGTGTGCATGAATGAAAATCGCATGACCACAGTCCACCAAACTTCTCCCAGTAAACATAGGGATTCCCTCCGAATTATTGGCGTATCATGATAAGCTGATGTATAGATGACTCATAAATAAACATTCCTTAAAGGTAAGTATGACCGCCAATTGATCTCATGGTAGAAGATATAGCATCGTCATCCCGTGCATCACTATCAGATGAAGGTCCACCAAACTTCTCCCAGTAAACGTAGAGATTCCCTCCAAATTGTTGGCATAAGCGAGGTATAGATGACTCATAAATAAATGTCCCTTGAAGGTAAGTATGACCGCCAGTTGATCTCATGGTGGAAGATATAGCATAGTCATCCCATGCACCACTATCAGATTAACTACGAATAAACAAAGGAACACCGAGGTTTAAGACATCAATATTAAAATAGAACCTATGTAAACATCAAAAGATAAAAACAGTTAAAAATCACAAAATGCCGCTACAAAAAGGGAGTAAAACTCAGAATTTCATTTAACCCTTTGGGTTGGATGCAATCGATCCTCATGATCCACTGAGATTCCAATTGGGCCAGAGTTTTCCTCCAATTTCCACCTCGGCCATCAACGTGAACTCGATCAATTCCAGAGATGGTCAGAAGTTTGGCGTCACATCCATGATAGGCTTTAAAGTGCTTCGGAATTGGTTTAAGAGTAGAGACATCTTGAGTGTCAATAGCATTATTTATGTCTCTAACGTGTTCACGTACCCTGATTCTGAATTGCCGGGACGTCAGGCCCACATAAATTAAGCCGCAAGGACAAGTGGCATAGTATACCACTCCTATGGTACTACAAGTGATGTGTTGCGTTACTTTGAATTCTTTTGATCCATCACTGGAAACAAAACTGGAACATCGTCTCAAATTGGCACAGGCAGCACAATTGTCACAGGGGAAGAAACCCCACTTAGGGCCCTTTGATCCAAAAGCACGTTCAGGTCCCGGATCTTTATGGTAGCTGTGTACCAATAGGTCTCGCAGGTTTTTGGAACGCCTATATGTGACAGAAGGTGATCCCGTCGTGTATTTAGACAGTACTGGGTCACTATTGATGATTGGCCAGAATTTTTCCAAGGCCTTTTGTACAAGGTCATATTTATCATTATATGTGGTATGAACCTCACCTGTGTATGTTTATCTTCCACGGATGGTGTCCTAATCTGTAAGAGCTCTTCTCTCCTCATCCCTCTTGCTTTCCTCCAACCTCTCTTATTGGCTCGTTTTGAATATCCCCTTTGTCTGAATCTTTCGGCCAGTTCATCAGCCTGTTGGAAAAAAGAGGCCTCATCAGAACAGATACGTCTGGTCCGGAGAAACTGTCCCACAGGAATATTGTTCTTTAAAGATTGTGGATGCGAAGATGACCCGTGTAGAAGATCATTCACAGCCGTTTCTTTTCGGTAGACCTCAGTACACAGCAGACCCTCTGATCCCTTGTAGATACGAGTATCTAGGAAGGTAATTTCTGTTTGGCTATATCGATAGGTCAGTTTAACATTAATGACATTATTATTAAGCTCTTGTATGAAACTGTGTAGCTCATTTTCAGTTCCTTGCCAGATAACCAGGATGTAATCAATGTAACGTTGCCAAAAAACAACCTTGGTTATCAAGGGGGTACTTTGGCCAAGAAAGAGATTCCTCTTCCAAAGCCCCAAAAAAATATTAGGATAGGAAGGGGCAAAGGCCGCCCCCATTGCTGTTCCCTGGAGCTGCAGGTAGAGGAACTCTTTAAAAATGAAGAAATTATAGGTGAGGGCAAATTCCAAAAGTGTCATCAGAAAAATTATCATTTCATGATCCATATTAGTCATACATAAGAAGGTTCTGGTAGCCTCCAGTCCATCACTGTGTCTAATCGATGTATAAAGGGATTCAACATCTAGTGAGACCAACCACATGTCCGGTTCTAGAGATATATTATCCACTTTTCTCAAAATGTCCCCAGTGTCTTTCACATATGACGGCATAGTCTCAACAAGTGGTTTCAAATGATGGTCAAGATACCTACCAACAATCTCACAGAGACCACCATTGCCGGAGACTATCGGGCGACCAGGAGGGCCTTTAGGATTCTTGTGAATCTTCGGAAGAAGATAAAAGCAAGGTGTCTTAGGGTATTCCGGCATCAGGCCTCTCCTCAGATCTTTACATAAAGTACCAGCCTGAAAAGCATCTTCAAGAATCATCTCAAGCTGACTCTGGAAACTGAGAGTAGGGTTAAATGTTAATCTCTTGTAACAAGTGACGTCTCTTAATTGCCTAAAGGCTTCCCTCTCATACATCACAACGGGCCAGATAACCACATTCCCACCTTTATCTGCCGGTTTGATGACCACTTCCTTAAGTTGCTTGAGTTCTCTCAATACATTACGTTGTCCTATGGTCAAATTATCATTACGTATCCCAGTTGGGATATTCTTAAATTCATCAGAGACCATTTTGACAAAAGTGTCTATATTGGGGAACAGGTTCATAGGTTGAAATTTCTTTGGCTTGATTACCTGAAAGAGTCCTTAGAGGGGGTTGGCACACTCTCCTCTCTCAATTCAACTCTCAAGGATGGCAATTGATTCTCTTTCCTTGGGAGTCCAGATATCCACGGCATTATTTCTTTCATGAAGTTTTTTAAGGACCAACTTGCTAACAAAAATGAAGGTCCTTTATAGCTGTAAAAACGTTAAAGGAAGAAACCGGGGAAAAAGTTAAACCAAGACTTAACACCTCGATCTGAGGCCCAGTAAGAGTGATTGATGACAGATTAACTACCTGGAGTTTCTGAGTTTCTTTTAGAGGAGTTGAAACTCTCTTATTTGAGTTGTGGCTTTTGCCCTGTCCGTACCCTTTTCTCTTGCCCCTGGTGAATGGGCAAGGACGTGATTGATTCGAAGATGACTCCTCCTCAGAGGACATGGACGAAATTGAGGATGTTCGTTGATGGGATGCATTTATATGCCACTTGTACACAGTATTGTTCTGATAATCTTGAAGATCTCGTGAGAATTTTTTCATTTTAATATCTTGTACCTCCTTTTCCCAACTGATAAATAGTTTATCCAGTTCTTTTTTAAAACAATCCATTTGTTCAGGGGTAATGGATTCAATTAATTTCTTCTGTGTAGAATCAATATCAGTCTCAAGAGAATCCAAGTTTTTTTTGTTTATACCTATTAGTATCTCTATCAGGGAACGTGAACACCCATTACACACCTCTTCCCATCTGTTTTTAAGAAAGATATCTTCTACAGGGAAGGAGGGAAGTATACGAACTAGTCACTTTACTTATATGGCTAATCGATGTGATTTACATGATTGTGGCAATATTTATGTGCATGTGATTATTTATACTGCTTATTACTGGGGGTACCTTCATGTTATACTTCTCCTCTATGTATCTTTTACCAAAATTCTTTTAAAACTTTTTTTTGAATAAACTTAAATTTTACTTGCATTTATACTTCTTTGTTTTGATCGGATATTATATTATCTCTAAGACTGGTCTACGGATGGACCCCAAGAAGTTCTCTGCCGTCTTAAAGTGGCCCCAACCGGAGGGGTTGAAGGCGATTCAGCGATTCCTGGGCTTCGCTAAGTATTACCGCCTCTTCATCCCACATTTGTCTTCCCAGACTGCACCCATCTCTTCGCTCACCCGTAAGGGAGCAAATCCTAAGGAATGGAAGTCCGAAGCGGAGGAGGCCTTCCTCTCCTTAAAACAAGCCTTCTCTTCTGCCCCGCTGCTGCACCGTCCAGATTGCACAAACAGTTCTTTCTGGAGGTTGATGCTTCCTTTTCCGGAGTCGGAGCGGTGCTCACCCAGAAATCTCCATCAGGCAGAATGGTAACCTGCGGCTTCTTCTCCAAGCTCTTCTCCTTGTCCGAGCGCAACTACTCCATAGGAGACCGAGAACTGCTAGCCATCAAATTGGCGCTGGAGGAGTGGCGTTACCTGCTAGAGGGGGCTCTGCACCCGGTGGTCATCTACATTGACCACAAAAGCCTGGCATATCTACAAAATGCCCAAAGACTCAATCCGTGTCAGGCCCGGTGGTCTTTGTTCTTCGCCCACTTCAACTTTACCCTACATTACCGCCCTGCGGACAAGAACGTTAAAGCCGACGCTTTGTCCCGATCCTTCCTGTCTTCCGATCAAGAGGAGGAGCCTATGCATTTTATCGATCCCTCCAAAGTGATGAATGTGGCTCCCTGTCTCGTCTCCCACCCAGTAAGACGTTTGTAGCGGTTCCGGATCGTAAGAAGGTTCTTCACTGGGGTCATTCATCTAAACTAGCCGGCCATGCTGGCCAGAGGAAGACCTTCCTGCTCATTACCCGGCATTACTGGTGGCCTTCCCTGCGCAAGGATGTTGTAGACTTCATCACGGCCTGTTCATCCTGTGCCCGCAACAAGGTTCCCAGACATCTTCCAGCCGGCCGTCTCCTGCTTCTTCCCATACCTGCTGCCCCGTGGCAACACATTGCTATGGACTTTATTACTGATCTCCCTGTTTCTGCCGGTTGTACTGTCATTTGGGTGGTCGCTGACTGCTTTTCTAAAATGGCCCACTTTATCCCTCTGCCTGGTCTCCCGTCTGCATCTGTGCTGGCTAAGGACTTCATCACATCTTTCGTCTCCACGGCCTACCCCTCCACATTGTGTCTGATCGAGGGGTCCAGTTCACTTCGCGCTTCTGGAGAGCTACGTGTAAGCTGCAGGATGTCTCCCTGGATTTCTCCTCTGCTTATCATCCTCAGTCCAATGGCCAAGTGGAACGTATCAACCAGGTCCTTACCAGCTTCCTCCAGCACTTCGTCAACGCTCACCATACCGATTGGGTAGAGCTCCTACCATGGGCCGAGTTCTCCTATAACAACCATGAGAGCGAATCTTCTTCCAAGTCCCCGTTCTTTGTGGTCTATGGTCAACACCCCGAATTCCGTTTCCCGTCTCCGTTTCAGTGGACAATTCTGCCGCGGAGTCTCTGGTCAGCGAATTTTCCACCATTTGGGAGGACACTAGATCCGAACTTCTTCAATTCTCAGAGCGGATGAAGAGACATGCCGACAAGAGACGTCTGGACCCACCTCAATTCCATCCGGGAGACAAGGTTTAGCTCTCCTCCAAACATGTTCGTCTCAAAATACGCTCCTATAAGTTGGGTCCACAGTTCATCTGTCCATTTGAAATCCGCAAGCAAATCAATCCAGTGGCCTACAAGTTAAAACTCCCAGCCACCTTACGGATTCCCAACTCCTTCCACATATCTCTCCTCAAACCGGTTGTTCTTAATTCTTTTTCCGACAATCCAGGTACCTCCCCAGCTCCGGTCTCCGCTGAGAACGTCTATGAGGTAGAGAACATTCTGGCCACCAAGAGGGTAAGAGGAAAAACCTTTTTTCTTGTGGATTGGAAGAGGTTTGGCTCAGAGGAGAGAACTTGGGAACCCAGGGAGAACATCCACGCCCTGCTTCTTCTTAAAAAAAAATTTTCAGGCCTAAAAAAGAGGGGGCATAAAGGGGGGGGAACTGTAGCATCGGCGTCTCTGCTCCCTGACAGGAAGAGACGCCGTCCCCCTTACCGCCGCGCTCCTGGTCCGGCAACTTCTGGCTCTCCTGCTGCTGTTGCTGCCGGCACGCAGCTTCCTGGGCACTGTGCTTAGGGCGTGCGCTCCCTCTTAAAGGGGCCGCGCACGCCGTCCTAAGGAGTCCCCGGCCAATGGCCAGTGGACTTCTCATATAAAAGGCACCTCCTCCAAAATGGAGGTGCCCATGCAAGGTTGTAGCTCTGTGTACCAACTCTGCTTCAGCCCGCTGCTAGTCTGACTACCAGTCCAGTCCGCCAGCCTGACTACCAGTCCAGTCCGCCAGCCTGACTACCAGTCCAGTCCGCCAGCCTGACTACCAGTCCATTACGCCAGCCTGACTACCAGTCCATTCCGCCAGCCTGATTACCAGTCCAGTCCGCCAGCCTGAATACCAGTCCAGTCCGCCAGTCTGACTACCAGTCTAGCCCGACAGTCTGCTTACAGCCCAGCCCGCCAGTCTGTCTATGGGCTTGGCCAGTCTGCTTATCCGGAGCCTTTACCTGCTACCTGTCTCCGCCAGCCAAGTACACTCTCCAGCCCAACGGTCTGCCTACGGTCCAAACCCGCCAGTCTGTCTATGGGCCAGGCTTGCCTGCCTACACAGAGAACATACCATTTACCTGCCATGCCTACCAGCCAGCCTACCTGGAGGCTCCTGCCAGTCCATCTACCCAGATCACCCGTCAGCCTGCTTGCCGTGCTCATGACTCGCCCCCTGGGCCGTGGGGCAGTAGGGGAACGATGGGAGTAGTAGTGGCAACCCGGTTCCGTGGCTCAGGGTGGTCAGGCCAGTGGTAGTCCGTTATGTGCTGATGATTTTGTCCGACTACGCCACCCGTGGATTTGCGGTCATTTAGGAACCGCCGCTGCAAGGCAGACCGCTGGGGCTGATGATGTATGCAGCTGGGATGGTGTGACTCCCCACGGGAAGAGTGCGGCCCCAGGGCAGTGTAATGGATGGTGGGAGTGATGGTAGTGAGAGTCCCAGTGCTGATAGTGCTGGAGGAGCAAGGAGCACACAGACCACAGGTTGCAGTCCAGGGTCTTTACTAGAACAGGTAAATTGACCCACAAACAGTCCCGGCTAGGAGGGGACCTGGATGTCTGAGAGCAACGGGGAAATTGGCCCTGGTCAGGGTGAGGGTGTAGGCCTACCGTGCTTTCTGCGCTCCTTCTGGCTATCTTCTCCTTATAGGGTAACAGCCCACATTTCCGAGCTCTCCGTGTATTCTCGCCTGTATGGCCTTCGACGTGGGTTCCTTTCTGCTCCCAGCCTTGTACGGCTTTGCTGGTCCCTTCTGTTGTGGCAGGGCCTCCAGGCTTCTTAGGCCAAGGAATATACAGTCCCCTGCAAACTGGTTATCTGCTGTAGGATGTGGAATCCTCCCAGCCTCAGACACCAAAGTCTGGTAAATGAAGTCCTCTATCTGCCAAGACAGGCTCTCTTCGCCTCTTGTCTCTGGCTTGTGGCTCTTCTCCTGCCACACTTCCTCTTAGGTGCAATACAACTGTCTGTCCCTGCTCTGCTCTGGGACAAGTCTCAGTCCTGAGACAGGCCGTCAAGTTCTCCCTAACCCTGCCCCCAGCACCAGCTTTTATAGGGGCAGCCTGCTCCCCCTATTGGCCTGAGACAGGAGGTACTGCATGCTAATGTTCCCCTGACTAGAGAACCTCCCCCTTGCTCTCAGACACAGCTTTAATTACACTTGTGGCATCCAGGCCAGGGTGACACATTCCCCCCTAGTGAAATTTAGTACTCCGGGACTAAACAGTAAACAAAGACAATATGCATAACCATAAAACATTAATAGACAGATAACGCACAATTTGAGTTCTTAAGGTCACAGTGTGGCCTGTGACCGGGTGTCCATATCACCAATACAACGGGGAGCCTTAACCAGGTGGGGGTCTGTCCTACCCCAAGTCCTTCAGAGTCTTAGTTCATTCCTGGGTTAGGCTCCGAACGCAGTCCATACAAGGTCCCGGTTATAAAAAGTCCATAACCTTTGAGTCCTTACGGTAGCTGCAAGAAACTGAAACACAGAATTACCAAACATGCATGTAACTTTGCAAACAATTCAACATTTGGTAACAGGGTTATTTACAATTTTTGCGCGCTCTATATTCTCCAGCGAGCGGGTATCTGCCCCTTTGTGCTCCTGGCTGATCTCCTTAACCCACTGTCTGGTGGTGGACTGACCTGGCTTTCCCCACTAGCGTTAGGGGTACAGCTACCAGCTGGGTGTACAGGTAGGGCAGGCAGCTGTCTGCGGGTCCTTTGGCTTACCGCAGGCATGGCAGGCTCACTGTCAGCAGAGGGTTGACTCTCCTGGGCTGCTGGTACAGACTCTTCTGCCTCTGGAACCGCTTGCTCTTCTTCACCTTCCGGCTCTGGTGTTGGTTGTTGCTGTACCGGTTGCAGGAAATGCAGGACGGGTACCACTATGGCATCATTTATGCGAGTCCAGGACTGAGGGAACTCTCCGAGAATGGTGCTGATCATTTCTTCCTTGTCCTCTGCGGGTTCAAGGTCACTCTGATCCTCTTCTACACTACGGAGTTGCTCTGGGCATCTTTTGAGGTGGTCTCTGGAGACGACACTAGTGGTTTCTCCTCCGTCCTTGGTGATTACGCACACCTTTGGGTTGTCGTGGTCAGACTGCAGTACGGTGTAGGGTTCCCTTTCCCACTGGTCGTCCAACTTATGTAACCTTCTTTTTCGCTTTAGGACTTGCTCACCAGGTTCTAGGGGACCAGCAGGGGCGTGTTGGTTGAAGAGCTTTTCTTGCCTCTCTCTCACCTGGGCCAGGCTCTTCTCCACACTCTCCTGTACCTTCTTGTACTGCAGTTGCCTTTCCGTATCCCAGTCCGCATCCGGGGAGGTGTGCTCAGGTATTAGGACTCCCATCTACAGGTCTACGGGCAGCTTACCTGGTCTGGCTCGCATCAGGTAAGCCGGGGTGCAGTTTGTAGCATTCACCGGGATATTGTTGTATAGGTCTATCAGGTCCAGCAGTTTTTCTGGCCACAGGCTGCGTTCCTCCAGGGGCAACGTCTTCAGGAGATCAATGACTATATTGTTCATCTTCTCACACATCCCGTTGGTTTGGGGGTGGTAAGGCGTTGTACGAATCTTCTTACAGCCATAGAGGTTGCAGAACTCCTGAAAGATCTCAGCCTCGAACGCTGGACCGTGGTCTGTCACGACCTGTTCCGGATACCCGTGTGGATGGCAGAAATATTGCTGGAAGGCTCTGGCCGCTGTTTGGGCTGTCAAGTCCTTTACCGGGACCACCACTAGAAAACGGGAATAGTGGTCCACGATTGTCAGGGCATAGATGTATCCGGACCGGCTGGGAGCCAATTTGACATGGTCCAGAGCTACCAGCTCAAGAGACTGCGTGGTGACGATGGGCCTCAAGGGTGTCTTCTGGCTGGCACGGTCCTTCCTCCTTGGGTGACAAGGGCCACAGTCTCTGCACCATTTTTCTACAGCTCCTCTCATGCCTACCCAAAAGAACCTTCCTGTTAGTAGGAACTCCAGTTTCTTCCAACCAAAGTGTCCCGCTCTGTCATGGTAAGCCCCCAGGACCATAGCTGCATCCCGCCTTGGGACCATGACTTGCCAGGTCAGCTCGTGCGTCCGGTGGTTGACAATCCTTCTGCACAACTTGCCTTCGTAGAGGAACAGCTTGCTCTTCTCTTTCCATAGCTGCTTGGCTTCCTCTGGAGCATCCGGATCTATGATGGCATCTTCCTGGGTCAGCAGATCTTTCACCAGGCGGATGGCAGGGTCACTATCTTGGGTCTCGGCCCAGCTGTGGTGAGGTAGGGGATTTATCATCACGGTTGTTAGATCCTCCTCCTTCACGCAGTGGGAGTATTGAGCGGCTCCATACCGGTGAAACGCGGGGAGTTCTACCTCCTCCAGCTCTTCGTCACCTTCAGGTAAGTGAGGCATCCTCGATATGGCGTCAGCGTTGGCATTGGTTTTGCCGTCCCGGTACTTGATCACGAAGTCATAGTTGGAGAGACGGGCCATCCACCGCTGTTCTAGGGCACCCAGTCTTGCATTGTCCAGGTGTGTCAACGGGTTGTTGTCCGTGTACACGGTGAACTTTGCGGAGGCCAGGTAATGCTTGAAGCGTTCTGTCACGGCCCACACCACCGCCAAGAATTCTAGCTTGAAGGAGCTGTAATTCTCCGGGTTCCTCTCGGTGGGTCTCAGCTTCCGGCTGGCGTACGCGATCACCCTTTCTCTGCCCTGTTGGTTTTGGGACAGTACGGCTCCCAGTCCCACATTACTGGCGTCTGTCTGAAGGATAAAAGGCTGGCCATAATCAGCGTAGGCCAGGATCTCATCCCCCGTGAGGGCCATCTTCAACTGGCGGAAGGACTCCTCTTCCGGTTTATCCCACTTGAAGGGTGGCTTTTGACTCCTGGACTTAGACTGTCCGATCAGGAGGTCCTGCATAGGAGCTGCCATCTTAGTGAACCCGGGGATGAACCTTCGGTAGTAGCCTACCAACTCGAGAAACTTTCTCACCTCCTTGATGTTCGAGGGGCTTGGCCAGCTCTTGATTGCCGTGACCTTGTCAGGGTCGGGGGCTACTCCTTCCGCACTTACCACGTGCCCTAGGTACTGGACCTTTGGTTTCAGCAGGTGACACTTCGATGGTTTCACCTTCAGGCCATAGCCTGCCAGGGCTTCGAACACCTCACCTTGGTGTTTGAGATGGTCCTCGTAGGTCTTCGAATAGACGATCACGTCGTCCAGGTAAAGGAGGACCGTCTCGAAGTTTCGGTGCCCTAGACAGCATTCCATCAGCCGCTGGAAGGTCCCTGGTGCGTTGCAGAGCCCGAAAGGCATACAGTTGAACTCGCTCAGTCCCATCGGGGTGGTGAAGGCGGTCTTCTCCTTGTCAGCCTCTGCCACAGGAACCTGCCAGTACCCGCTAGTAAGGTCCAAAGTAGAAAAGAAGTTAGCTGATTTTAGTGCGGCTAAAGACTCCTCTATTCTAGGCAGCGGATATGCGTCTTTGTGGGTGATACGGTTGATTTGTCTATAGTCGACGCACATTCTCATGGTGCCGTCTTTCTTTTTCACCAGAACCAAGGGGGCTGCCCAGGGGCTACAGCTGTCTCTAATGACCCCAGCTTCTTTCATTTCTCTTAGCATGCCCTTGGCGTTCTGATAATGTGCAGGGGGTACAGGCCTGTGTCTCTCTTTTATTGGTGGGTGGCTCCCTGTGGGGATGTGGTGTTCTATCCCCTTTTAATCTGCCGAAGTCTAGCAGGTGCTTACTAAAGACTCTCTCGTACTCCTGTACCACCCGGTAGACTCCTTGTTTTTGGTGCAGGGGAGTGGAGTCAGCACCCACATGGAGTTTCTGGCACCAGTCTTCCTTTTGTTTCTGGGAGCCATTACCCTCCGCCTGAGGAGATGGAGGCAAGGGTTCCACGGCCCTGATAGCTTTGTGTTCGACCACAAACAGTTTGGTGAGTGTAGCGTATCTGGGTAAGTGTACTTCCCTCTCCCCAATGTTGAGGATGCGGACGGGCACCCTCCCATGACGGACATCAACCACCCCCCGGGCTGTCAAAATGGTGAGCCTGCTGTCTGAGTACACGGGTTCTACCATGGCTTGGTAGTCTCTACCTCTCAACCCGATTGCAGTCCGACACCAGATCATCATTTCACTTTTGGGAGGCATGGAAATGGGGAATGGGTCACTCAGTCTTACGCTACCGATCTCACCACCAGACAGTTCTACCTGCTGCCGTCTCATCAGGGCTTTTATCTCCTTGTTGAGGACTCTCTGTTGGCTGGAACTAGCATTCACCGCCACGTGTTGTAGAATTACAATTACCTCTGAAAGACAATTTTCAATTACATTAGTACCCACAGTTATTTTAGGGTGACTTTCACGACGGTCAATGTCCACGATAATCACTCCCTGTGCCGGTAGTTCAACTTTACCAATCTTAATGGTCATCTCCTTGAACCCCATCTGCGGCACGGGTAAGCCATTACTGGCGATGATGCTCAAGTTACTGTCTGGATACCGTGTGATATCAGCATCAGTCCAATACTGCTTAAAAAGTACATTAGGGATAGTGGTTACTTGCGACCCAGTATCCAGCAAGGCGCTCATGGGGATACCGTCCAGCACCACGGGTAAAACCAGGCGCCCCCCAATGTACTTATCACGCCAATTATAAGGGCCTGGTGATCTTATGCCTGGGGGTTGGCCCTCAGCCCCAGGTTGGACCCGTTTAAATTACAGTACCTGGAAATGTGTCCGGGCTGGTTGAATCGACGGCAAATGGGCTGTCCATCCTCTGCGTAGCGGTCTGTGGGCCTCCCTCTGAACGACGGGATCCTCCTCTGTCGACGCCACGGGACATCCTCCGGACTTGAAGCCGACTCGATGGGTCTTGACGGGTCCACTTGCAAAGCCCGGACGGTCCTGGTCAATGCCGCGACGCTCCTGGTCAGCTCCTGGACTTGGTGATGCAGATCTTTCGACGGGGCTTGGTTCAGGGCCTTTCCATCAGCCCCCACGGGGTCCATAGAGGAGGGCGCCGCCTCCTGGTGGTAGGTGAGAGCAGGGCGCCGGGGGTTTATAGCGCCACTGGTTGCAGATTCACGGAGCACCCTTATGGCCCTGTCCTTAAATTGGGCAAAGGTCAGATCAGGGTTCTGAAAGAACATGAGGCGCAGTTGGGCCCTGTGGGCGCTAGACAGCAGGCCTTCTATGAATTGCTCTGTCAGTAGTTTATCCGTTTCCTGCATGCTGCCAGGGTCAGTTTGTTGGAATGCCCTCAGGGCTTCCTGCAAATTTAGGGCATAGTCTCTGATGCTGTCCTGTGCCCGCTGCTTACATCCATAGAACCTCATTTTAATTTCAGCGGAGGTACGTGTGTCAAAGGTACCCCGCAGACGGGCCAGAATACCCTTTACAGTCCTTTTCTCCTCAGTGGGCCATGACTTTACCTCCCTTTGGCCTCGCCAGTTAACTGCCCTGTTAGTATGCTAACTTTCTGTTCCTCTGTCAGGGGGTAAACCTGGAACAAACTGTACAGCCTTTCCTTAAAGTCAGTTAGGGCATGGGGCTCCCCTGAGTACTTGGGCAGCCAGGCCGCTCCAGGGATGTAGGGTAGGGAAAAGGGCATCACCGCTGCTGCAGCTGCGTTGGTGGTAGTGGGCGCCTCTGTATCCGACATCTTCCTCCCCCCTAGTTAAGCGTGGCCTACCTTCCGACGATCCTCTTCTGTAGGCCGCGGCTCCGCTGCTGCTGCTCTGGACAAGGACCTTGCGTCGCGTCCTGATGACGTCAGCGTCGCTCTCTCTCCCTTCCAGGACCTTGCGCAGCGTCGGTGCGCGGGGCGGAGCTTCGGATCTCGCGCGGTTTGGACGTCCACGCCCCTCTTCTTCCCGTGCGGAGTCCCGAAGATGGCGTCTGATGGCGGGAAGCGGCTGCGGATGGCGGGAAGACGGCAGAAGATGGCGGGAAACGACCCAAGATGGCGTCCGATGGTGGGAAACGACTCCGGACGGCGGGAAACTTCGCCACAGGTAAGTACAAAAGTCTCTTTCAGGCACGCAGTACCCGGTGTTTGCGGGCACGAAATCCTGCCGACTACGCCAAAGCTGACTCGCCCCCTGGGCCATGGGGCACTCGGATCCGGGCAGTAGGGGAACGATGGGAGTAGTAGTGGCAACCCGGTTCCATGGCTCAGGGTGGTCAGGCCAGTGGTAGTCCGTTATGTGCTGATGATTATGTCCGACTACGCCACCCGTGGATTTGCAGTCATTTAGGAACCGCCGCTGCAAGGCAGACCGCTGGGGCTGATGATGTATGCAGCTGGGATGGTGTGACTCCCCACGGGAAGAGTGCGGCCCCAGGGCAGTGTAATGGATGGTGGGAGTGATGGTAGTGAGAGTCCCAGTGCTGATAGTGCTGGAGGAGCAAGGAGCACACAGACCACAGGTTGCAGTCCAGGGTCTTTACTAGAACAGGTAAATTGACCCACAAACAGTCCCGGCTAGGATGGGACCTGGATGTCTGAGAGCAATGGGGAAATTGGCCCTGGTCAGGGTGAGGGTGTAGGCCTACCGTGCTTTCTGCGCTCCTTCTGGCTATCTGCTTCTTATAGGGTAACAGCCCACGTTTCCGAGCTCTCCGTGTATTCTCGCCTGTATGGCCTGCGACGTGGGTTCCTTTCTGCTCCCAGCCTTGTACGGCTTTGCTGGTCCCTTCTGTTGTGGCAGGGCCTCCAGGCTTCTTAGGCCAAGGAATATACAGTCCCCTGCGAACTGGTTATCTGCTGTAGGATGTGGAATCCTCCCAGCCTCAGACACCAAAGTCTGGTAAATGACGTCCTCTATCTGCCAAGACAGGCTCTCTTCGCCTCTTGTCTCTGGCTTGTGGCTCTTCTCCTGCCACACTTCTTCTTAGGTGCAATACAACTGTCTGTCCCTGCTCTGCTCTGGGACAAGTCTCAGTCCTGAGACAAGCCGTCAAGTTCTCCCTAACCCTGCCCCCAGCACCAGCTTTTATAGGGGCAGCCTGCTCCCCCTACTGGCCTGAGACAGGAGGTACTGCATGCTAATGTTCCCCTGACTAGAGAACCTCCCCCTTGCTCTCAGACACAGCTTTAATTACACTTGTGGCATCCAGGCCAGGGTGACACACTCATCTGCTGTACCGGTCAGTCCCTGCCTTCTGATCCGTGGGATTCACCTTCTCTCATACAAGGACTTGTCCAGAGTAGCACCTGGTCCCTCTGCTCGGTCCTTCCCTGGTTCACGGAGTCGATTGAGCCGTCATGCGACCTTGGTCAGTCCGAGTTGATACCTAGTTACGCCCCTCTGGTCCATCCTTGCACCGCAGCACAGAGGTTCCACCACCCGGATCCGTAACAGTTACATTAGTCAACAGATTATTTTCAATGTTTCCAACACCATTTTGCCTGGAGTTCACCCATGTCTTTATCGAAAGGATACATAAAAGGATATATATTCTCATTTTTAAGGAATGTATCTTTCACAGTGACTGGCGTGAATCCAATTGGCCCTTCCTTCTAACTTCACAGAAGTGGATGTGGTCAGCAGGACTTGGTATGGATTGTCGTATCTGGGCTCTAAGAATTTCCTGACTTGTCTTTTTACTATAACCAGATCTCCAGGCTTTAGATCATGAGTCCCTTCTAGACTGTTTGGTTCTGTGTTACGGATCCGGGTGGTGGAACCTCTGAGATGTGATTCAAGGAGGGACCAGAGGAGCATAACTAAGTGCCTACCCGGATCGACCCTGGCAACACGGCGGCTTAGTCGACTCCGTGAACCAAGGAGAGACCGGGAAGGTGAACCAGGTGTCACTCTAGGACCAACCTTGTGTGAGAGCAGGCGACTCCCAAGGGTCTGATGGCTGAAGCTGACAGGCACAGCAGGTGAGCATGGCTGGTAGACAGGCAAGTGATGAGGGTAGGCAAGCAGGCGGTCACGGCTGATAGACAGGCAGGTGGGCTCGGCTGATAGACAAGCTGGCGGGCATGGCTGATAGACAGGCTGGCTGGCACGGCTGATAGACAGGCTGGTGGTCTCGGCTGATAGACAGGCTGGCGGGCACGGCTGATAGACAGGCTGGCGGCACTGGAACCTGAGGGCTGAGGAAAGTGTTAGCACACAAACAACAACCCTGCACAGGCACCTCCATTTTGGTGGAGGAGCCTTATATAGGAGCAGTCCTCCGGCCATTGGCCGGGGACTCTTTAAGACGGCGCGTGCGGCCCCTTTAAGAGGGAGGGAGCGCACATGCGCATGCCCTGAGCACAGTGCCCAGGGAACTGCGTGTGGTGCACGCACCCCAGGCAGAAGCAGCATAGGAACTGGAGAATGCCGGACCGGGACCGCGGCAGAGAGGGGATCGGCGTCTCTGCCCGGCAGGAGGCAGAGACGCCGACCCTACATTCTGGAATGGAAGAAAAGACCTGTTTGTGCAGAGATGTTAGCTTATTGTGTAAACTTTGCACATAACAGAACAAATCATCATACTTCAAAGAAAGAACCTGAGGAAAATACAGTCCTGTAATCCCTGTCCTCCCGAAAAGTATCTCAAAGGGTGTCAATCCTGTCTTTTTATTCGGGGTGTGTCTTACAGAAAAAAAGGCAAGTGGTAAGCACTCTGTCCAAGGCTTCCCTGTCTCTGCCATTGCTTTCTGAATTTTCAGTGTCAATGTTCTGTTCAGTCGTTCCACCTTACCACTGCTCTCTGGGTGGTAAGCGGTATGGAACGCTTGGTCTACCCCCAAGGAGGTCAGTATCTCTCATAGGACCTCTGCAGTGAAGTGGGTACCCCTGTCGCTCTCTATCACCTCAGGAATCCCATACCTGCAGACGACCTCAGCTAGGAGTTTCTTAGTGGTATTTTTAACAATAGCTTTGGTTACCCGATATGCCTCTGGCCATCCTGAAAACAGGTCAATGCAAACCAACACAATTCATAAGTACCTACTTTAGGTAACTGTATGTAGTCTATCTGTAGCCTTTGGAAAGGGTACTGACTTTTGGGTGTGCTCTTCTTAGGTGTTTTTACTAGTTGGCCACATTGTGGTGAGCACACACCAGGCATGACTGGGCATGTTTTGCTGCCAAGGTGCCAAATTCGGGGGCTACCAGATCATACATAGCTATTTTGGAAACGTCGGTTGGGCCATGCACCAGCGCAGCCATCGGGGGATACAACATCTTAGGGAGGCAAGCTCTTCCCTCCTTTTGCCATAGCCCATCTTCCATGCACTCTGCTCCCAAGTCTGACCACTTTTTCCTCTCCTCCTCCCCAGATTGTGACTGAAGCTTGAGAAGAAGCCTAAGACTTATTGTCCATGTTGACTGTGGTTGAGCTGGTTGGGTGGCCTGGGCTGTCAAGACCTTTAGCTGCCTGATCTGCTAGTGCATTACCCTTGGCCTGTGAGGTTTTGGCAGACGTTTAAGCTTTCACTTTGATTATGGCCACCTTGCTGGGTTTTGTCAGTGCTTCCATCAGTTCCATAACTGCCTGAATGTTTTTAATGGGTTTTCCCATTGCTGTGAGGAAAGAACTATGTGACATGCAGAAGTAGTGCTTTTGCAGAATGTGACATGCAGAAGTAGTGCTGGTGCTTTAAAAGCATCCAGCAACTAGAGGGGTTAACACAGTCACAGGAGAAGGGCATTGTTTTAGCAGAGCCCCAGGGGGATTGTGGGGAAGTTGTTTACTGTCTGGCTGGAGCTGAAAAGAAAGGTGGTGTGTGTGTTCTGTATCTCACAGAAGCGCACCTGCAAGTGAAAAGGATTCAAGTCAGGAATGAAGCTAAGCACAGGTCAGGTAGAGTTCCTGAACTAACAGTGCAGAGTATTGTCAGGCATAAAGATATGGACTGAAAGAAATGGTGTCACAGGGATCATCTCTCTCAACAAACCCTCCCCCTCTCCTCCATATCACTGTGCTGTAAAGAATGCTGTGTTCATTAATGTGCCTTTGCATTAGAACTGTGCAGTACTGTACTACTGGGAAGACTGTGAACTGCTGTGTGTTAGGCCGATACACAGGAGAAGGGCTTTCTCGCAGCATCCGGCCAGGCCCTTTCCTGCTGGTCAGTAATTGTCAGAATTTAGGTTCTGTTCTAGGGATTCTAAGTGTGGTTTCTGCGTTTCTGCTCATGTGCTGCTAAGCCACGCCCCCTTATGGGCATATGCCGCTAAGCCACTCCCTCTTGTGGTCATGTGCCGCTAAGCCACGCCCCCTTGTGGTCATGTGCCGCTAAGACACACCCCTTGTGTTCATGTGCCGCTAAGCCACGCCCCCTGCTGTCTGGTACAGCGTGGTTGGTTGTCCTGGGGGGCTGGGGCTGTCTCTAGTGTATTTAAGGGCTCTGTGGGCTCCGCCCCGGTGCCTAGTCTATCTCTTTCTAACCTGGGGTGAGGTCTCTGGCAGTAAATGCAGTGTGTGAGAGTCATTGTCAAGGGTTCCTGCTGAAAGCTCCCTAGTCATCCTAGCCATCAATTAGGGCTAGGAGAATGTGAGCAGCATGCTCTACTGTGTCGGTTCACCGGTTGGTGTCCATGTCACGAAGGAGTCCTTGCTACCGATCCAGTATTCCAGGGTACGCCATTGTATGTGTGGTCACACTGCCGCTTTTACACCCATGTGTTGGGTGCTGCAGAGATTCTCCTCCTCTTTAGGAACTTAGGTTGCAGGCCTTTCCTGGCCAGCAGCTATCTGCAGCTCTATACGCCACCATCTAGTGCTCAGGCGTTTCATGCTGCCAAATCCTTCTTGCTCTGCACAGCTGTGTCTTGCAGTGCAGAAGTTTATTAGTTTCGTTTCTGGAGTGTTGTTAACTCCCCCCATTGTACCTTGTTTAGTTACTACTAGTGTGAGCACTTAACACACTAGTTCATTTCTTTCTCTGTGCTTAGCTGAACATTCCTCTGGGACTCAGCTGCTGCAGCTCCTCTGCAGTCCGGTGGACCCCGACATGTCCTTTAAGTTTTATTTTATTTTATTAAAGGAAACCCCAGTGTAACACTGTGCTGCTAAGGAAACTGTATTGTTTGTCACTGGAGCCTGTTGCTCATAAGACTTAACTTGCACTGGCTGTTTAGCTTCTTATTAAATGCTACTATTATACCGCTTATGAGGACTCTTCTCAAGTGTGTCTGATCACCAAGTAAAACAACCTACGTGTCTGTGCCTGAGGGTCAATACCCCTGTGTGCCTGAGAGAAGCTGCTGCACATGGTCTATGGTCACACTAAGCAACGGTTCCCTCAGGATTCCAAAGAATTCATGTAACCTGCCTCGCTCCTATCTTAACCTAGCGGCGTGCGTGTAACATTGGTGGCATGTACGAGGGAATCCTGAGCGGGAATTAGCGTGTAGAGGGATAAGAGGAAAGTGTCTGGAAAAACACAGGAGCACAGCACCTCAACTCAACTTTGCTACACCAGTTAAATTGGACCAGCCCTAAAGAAAAACTCACTAGCAGCAATGGATATTGAAATACAAATGGACAGAATTAGTGAGCTGCTTCTTCAGTTAATCTGTAAAGAATTGAGAACAGTAGCAGAACATATAAAGATGTCAGTAGAACAGATTTCCAAAGCACATAACCGCAGGCAACTGTTAGCTGCCATTAATGCAAAAAATGGATGAGCTGGGGGAGAAAGAAGCTGAAGATGTCATAGGGAAATTCCTCCAGGAACTAACACAGTTTCTAACCAGGTTGAAGATGTAGGATGGAGGGGCTGCACCAATTACCAAAAGCGGGAATCTCCATCCACAGACTGAACTACAGGAATTGAAAGAACAATTCAAAGCCCTAACAACAGCCCTGCAGGAATCGACCAAAACCTCTGAACAGGTGATAGACTCAGACAGGACCTTTAATCTGCTTGAGTTAGATAAATCAGGGAGACAGTCCTCTTTAACACCACAAATCACCATAAGGAAAGGATTCAAGATCCTGGGACAGATTGGAGAGTAAAGAGAAACTGTCTTATATGGACTTGTTGCACCAGATCGATGTAGGAATACAGAAAGGCTACCAGCCAGATGAGATCGTTGAGGGGGTGGTGAAAACGATCAGCCCAGGACTGAACCTCCGTAATATGCTAGAACTGAAGAGTCAATTGACCTTGCCACAGCTGTGGATGATTTTAAAAAGGCACTATAAAGAAGAGAGTACTTCGGCATTGTTCCACCGACTCATTAACCTCTTACAGAAAAGTAATGAATCACCCCAAAGTTTCTTGTTCAGAGCAATTGAACTGAAGGATAGACTGTTGTTTGCACCCAGAGATGTAGAAGCGGAAGAGAAGTTTGATGCTGGACAAGTCCAGAAGAAGTTCTTAAGATCATTGGGAACGGGATTAATCAGGAAAGATATCTGTGTCACCCTGGCCTGGATGCCACAAAATGTAATAAAGCTGTGTCTGAGAGCAAGGGGGAGGTTCTCTAGTCAGGTGAACATTAGCATGCAGTACCTCCTGTCTCAGGCCAGTAGGGGGAGCAGACTGCCCCTATAAAAGCTGGAACTGGGGGCAGGGTTAGAGAGAACTGGATGACCTGTCTCAGTACTGAGACTTGTCCCGGAGCAAAGCAGGGACAGAAAGTTGTATTGCACCTAAGAGGAAGTGTGGCAGGAGGAGAGCCACAAGCCAGAGACAAGAGGCGAAGTGAGCATGTCTTAGCAGATAAAGGACTTAATTTACCAGACTTTGGTGCCTGAGGCTGGGAGGATTCCACATCCCACAGCAGATAACCAGTCCGCAGGGGACCGTATGTTCCTTGGCCTAAGTAACCTGGAGGCTCTGCCACAACAGAAGGGACCAGTAAAGCCGAACCAGGCCGGGAGCAGAAAGGAACCCACGTCGCAGGCCATACAGGAGAGAGTACACGGAAAGCTCGGAAACGTGGGCTGTTACCCTATAAGGAGGAGATAGCCAGAAGGAGCACAGAAAGCACGGTAGGCCGACACCCTCACCCTGACCAGGGCCAATTTCCCCATTGCTCTCAGACATCCAGGTCCCCTCCTAGCCGGGACTGTTTATGGGTCAGTTTACCTGTTTTAGTAAAGGCCCTGGACTGCAACCTGTTGTCTGTGTGCTCCTTCGCGCCTCCAGCACTACCGGTACTGGGACTCTCACCACCATCACTCCCACCATCCATTATACTGCCCTGGGGCCGCATTCTTCCCGTGGGGAGTCACACTACCCTAGCTGCACACCTCATCAGCCCCAGCGGTCTGCATGCAGCGGCGGTTCCTAATAACCGCAATCCACGGGTGGCGTAGTCGGACATAATCATCAGCGCATAACGGACTACCACTGGCCTGACCACCCTGAGCCACGGAACCGGGTTGCCACTACTACTCCCATCGTTCCCCTACTGCCCGGATCCGAGTGCCCCACGGCCCAGGGGGCGAGTCATATCAAGTTGCAGCCAAAACAGTACCTAGAAGATCCTGGCATTTTGGAAGAAGTTCTAATTGAAAAAATAAATGAGGCCGCTAGTTTGGAGTCAGAGAGCAAACAGAAGTTAAAGAAAGGCTCTGATCCTAAAATCACCAAAATGAGTCAGCTGAAGTTGGAGACCCCCCGTGGCCAGTCCGAAGATCATCATAGAGACCCTCCAGTGCCACCTCCGAGAGGGAACCTTAAATCACCAACAAAAGAGAGACCTGCCAGCGCTGACTGGAGGAAGTAATAGGAGAACTGCGAGCCGAGTTGATTGAGGTGAAAAAGTTGATTTGTTCCAGGCCAGAACCTGTATCCCTCAGATCCAGGAGTGGGTTCCAAAACAGGAGATACCCGGCTTGTGAAGCGTGCGGTTCATAAAATCAGAGTACGGAATGTGTCCACTGTCTAAGATGTGGTGAGGAAGGACATTATGCCAAGGAGTGCCAATGGTCACGGTCGTTTGGGTTAAAAGACAGGAGGTTGCCAGTGCGGGGCAACTGGTAACCACGACATGGAAGAGGCCCCAGAAGCAAATCCAAATCTCTCCAAACCCCAGAACGGCACATGAGGTAAAACGGCTGCGTCAGTACTATCCCCAAGTGTGTTCCCATCTGCAACAGCTGCAAGGGAGACAGGGGCATCAGTTACTTAATGCCCAGTGCGGAGGTCAAATGATGTACTCCTGGGAGGAGGATTCCTCAGTCAGTAAAGATAGCCTCATCAGCCTAATTGGTGAAAGGTGCTTTATACATTGCCAGCTAGATGGACTCCTAGTAAAAGTACTGTGGGACACAGGATCCCAAGCGAGCCTTTTAAATGAAGAATGGAGAAGGCGCTACCTTCCACACACTTGCTTTCGGTCACTAAAAGAACTCTTGGGACCAGTAGAACTCCACGGCAAAAGCCGTCAACCAGACTGAAGTCCCTTTCATAGGCCGGGTACAAGTGACTTTCCAACTCAAAGCCACGAAGAACAGCAACACCATTGAGCTCTTGGTACCTTTTCTCATGACCAGTGATCAGAACGTGACAGAGGATCTTATTCTGGGTTATAATGTAATCAGTGATATCATCACGAAACACAAGTCAGGGACACTGATGGTGGATGCAATTGCCACATCGCTTGCCATACCCAACGTCGTGGTGGAAAATGTGTTTCATAGAGTAAAGAAAGCACAGAATACAATGGACCTAAAATAAGTCAAGATAGGCTGGCGCCCAACCATCATCTCTGCAAACCAAATGGTGGGGGTGAGGTGCGGAGTCCGGGTAGAACCGAGAAGAAAAGTCTAGAAAAGACTGTTCATGCCAAAAGACTTCTCAGAACTTCCGGGAGGCCTAGTTCAAGGTGAGATTTTGCTTACGTTTCCTACTATTGGGTTTGCTCGAGTGACAATACCAGTGATGAATACTACAAGACACAAAATTAAACTGGATCCAAAGACTGTGTTAGGTCACATTGAAACCTTTAAAACGGTATATCCAGCCAGTGTGAGACTTGCCCTGGGGTCTACAATGAATTAAGTCTCCCCACCAAGGAACAGGAGTTGCCCAGGTGAAGAAATTGCATGACCCACCTCGGAGTCCTGGAATCCCCCAGTACCCCTGGAACACTTGTGTGCTGAAGATCTAGCGGTAGCAAATGTTACGGATCCGGGTGGTGGAACCTCTGTGCTGCGGTGCAAGGAGGGACCAGAGGGGCGTAACTAGGTATCAACTCGGACTGACCAAGGTTGCATGGTGGCTCAATCGACTCCATGAACCAGGGAAGGACCGAGCAGAGGGACCAGGTGCTACTCTGGAGCCGTCCTTGTATGAGAGCAGGTGACTCCCACGAGTCAGAAGGCAGAGACTGACCGGTAAAGCAGATGAGCACGGCAGGCAGGCTGACGGATGATCCGGGAAGACGGACTAGTAGACACCACAGGTAGCTGGCAGGAGCATCCAGGTAGGGTGGCTGGTAGGCACGGCAGGTAACTGGTACTTTCTCCGGGTAGGCAGGCAAGCCTGGCCCATAGACAGACTGGCGGGTTAGGACCGTAGGCAGACCATCGGACTGGAGAGTGTACTTGGCAGGGGGACAAAGGTAGACAGGCTGGCGGACTGGACTGGTAGTCAGACTGGCGGACTGGACTGGTAGTCAGGCTGGCGGGCTGGACTGGTAGTCAGGCTGGCAGACTAGACTGGTAATCAGGCTGGCGGACTGGACTGGTAGTCAGGCTAGCAGTGGGACCTGAGGGCTGAAGCAGAGTTTAGCACACAGAGCTGCAACCTTGCACGGGCACCTCCATTTTGGAGGAGGTGCCTTTTATATGAGAGGGCCTCTGGCCATTGGCCGGGGACTCCTTAGGACGGCGCGCACGGCCCCTTTAAGAGGAAGGGAGCTCTCGCGCGCCCTAAGCACAGTGCTCATGAAGCTGCGCGCGCCGGCAGCAGCAGCAGGAGGGCCGGAGGACGCCGGGCCCAGAGCGGCGGTAAGGGGGACGGCATCTCTGCCTGTCAGGGGGCAGAGACGCCGATGCTACAGCAAAACAGATGCTGAGAGAAGAGTGTCATGCGTTCTCCAAAGATGACTCTGATATAGGCTGTATCCCATCGTTGCAGTTGAAAACCAATTTGAAAGATACGACCTCAGTAAACAGAAGTTACATGTCTGTGCCAAGACCATTACACCGTGAAGTGAAAGAATATTTACAAGATCTCATCAACAGAGTTTGGGTCCAAAAGTCGAAGTCATCTTATTCCTCTCCAATTGTCTGTGTTAGCTAGAAGGACGGTACACTGAGACTCTGTTGTGATTACCGGGAACTAAACCAAAAATCAGTAACTGATCGACACCCGATACCAAAGATCTAAGATATGCTGGAAAGCCTATCAGGAAGCACCTGGTTCTCTGTCCTCGATCAGGGTAAGGCATACCACCAAGGGTTTGTCGAAGAGTCCAGTAGACCCTTGACAGCATTCATCACACCATGGGGATTATATGAGTGTATCCACATACCGTTTGGGCTCAGTTCAGCTCCAGCAGAAATCCAGAGGAGCATGGAGACATGTTTAGAAGGATTGAGGGACAATATCTGCCAGCCGTACTTGGATGACAATGTGGTACACAGCAAAACATTCTGGGAGCATGTTGAACACATGAGGACCGTATTACAACGGTATCAACAACACGGAGTTAAGTTGACCCCAAATAAGTGTGAACTGTTCAAGAGAGAAGTCCAATTTCTAGGGAAAATTGTGTCTGGAGAAGTATATACCATGGACCCAGCAGAAATCGCTCCGGTACTGGCCTTAAAAGACAAGCGGCCCTCTACCATGGGGGGGTTGAGGCAGATGTTAGGATTCCTCTCCTACTATCGTACTTACGTTCGGAACTTCTCCAGGATTGCCGCCCCACTGTACCTCCTCTTGGGGGAGATGACAGAGACAACAGCACTCACGGAGATAAAGAAGAACGCGGGTAGGACCGGGCTTAAAAGAAACAACGCCGTTTTGTCCCAACAGCCCATTCTCTGGACAGCAGACCACCAGGAGGTATTGGAAGAACTAGTAGACTACCTGGTAAAACCACCCATCTTGGGATATCCTGATTTCAATTTACCATTTGTTTTTCATTGTGACGCTTCTCAAGTTGGACTGGGAGCTGCCCTGTATCAGCATCAAGATGGAAAAATGAGAGTCATCGGTTACGGTTCTAGAACGTTGACAGACGCCGAGAAGAATTATCATCTACGTTCCAGAAAAATTGGAGTTCCTGGCATTGAAATGGGCTATCTGTGAACGATTTATAGATTATCTCTACTACAGCAAAGAGTTTGAGGTATACACTGACAACAACCCTTTGACCTATGTCCTTACTACAGCCAAACTGAATGCAATGGGTCAGAGATGGGTCGTGAACTAGCTGACTTCAATTTCAGCATCAAGTACAGGCCAGGAAAATGCAATGCGGATGCTGACAGATAGTCAAGAATGCCACTAGAACCTGAGGAGTTCATGCAAGAATGCTCGGAGGAAGTCAGTCTGGAAGCAATTGAGTGCACTACCCAAGCGGTACAAGCTTATCAGGAGGAAGACACACCATTGTGGTGTCCGTTGACTGTGGAAACCACCATAAAAGCAAGAGAACAAGATCACCCCCGGTCTATTCAACAACTACCAAAAGGGAAAATCCATAGAGCACAGATCAGATAATTGGTAGAATACTACTTTGACACATGGTAAGGTTACCCTAACTTTGACCCATGGTAAGGTTTTTAATATTAGACAGAGTAGGTTCTATCCCAAATGGGTTCCCCTTGTCGCTGGTGGGATAGCTTTCATACTATTTTTGATCAAAAACAGTGATACTAAGAACCCTATTTTATTTAAATGCACTTGCTTTTTATTTATTTACAGCAGGGTTTATTTTCATTTTGCTTTTTGTAGATTTTTCTGATTTATGGCCATTGTGAAACATGCATTTGTGTGCTGCATGTATACTATTTTAAACCAAGCTCAAATTTAGTTTTTTTTCCTTGTATATTTTGCTTTCTGTGCAAACCTGGATGTGGCCTCCCTTCCTAGAGCTGGACAACACATTTAAAAGCTTCGCTTAGTTGGTGTTCCTAGTTTGGGACCGGAGCCTCAGTCTGCCCTTATTCACACAGAGGTCAACTTTGACACATGGTAAGGTTTTTAATATTAGACAGAGTAGGTTGTATCCCGAACAGGTGCACCTTGTCGCTGGTGGGATAGCTTTCATACTATTTTTGATCAAAAACAGTGATACTAACCAAGTGCTTATTTTATTTAAATGCAATTGCTTTTTATTTATTTACAGCAGGGTTTATTTTCATTTGGCTTTTTGTAGGTTTTTCAGATTACTACTTTATGTGGACTAAAATCATTTTCCAAGTAAACGGGAGAGAGACAATGAGTCACCAGCAGTATCTGTTTTAATTAAAGAATGGACGAAGCTCTACCTCAGTGAAGACGGTATCCTGTATCGTAATGGAGAACAAAACCGGCAGTTGGTACTACCCAGAGTATTCCGTAGGTTGGTGTTCAAAAAACTCCATGAAAACATGGGACACCTGGGAGTGGAAAGGACAACAAATTTGATCCGTGAACGTTTCTTCTGGCCGTACATGCAGAGAGATATTGAGAGGTACGTGACCAGGGAGTGTGGGTGTCTAAAAGATAAACGTCCCAACACATCAACCCGGGCACCTATGGGCAACATCCAAACTATGTATCCGTTTGAGATGGTCTCAATAGACTTTCTACATCTCGAGACGTGCAAGGGTGGTTACGAATTCATGTTGGTGGTGATGGAGCATTTCACTCGATTTGCTCAAGCATATGCCACCACCAATAAATCGGGTCGAACAGCAGCAGAGAAGATCTTCAATGATTTTGCCAAGAGTATGCAAAGCAGTCATCAAAGCAAAAGGTGGCTACTTTGAAGAACGTAGAATATAAGACATATTTTCAGTTGTTTCACGCTTTTTTGATAAGTATATAATTCCACATGTGTTAATTCATAGTCTTGATTCCTTCAGTGTGAATGTACAATTTTCATAGTCATGAAAATACAGAAAAATCTTTAAATGAGAAGGTGTGTCCAAACTTTTGGTCTGTACAGACCAGAAGAATAAAGCTACCTTATAAATTTTACCACACGCGGAACAGAATAAAAATTAAAAAAAAAAAACAATTCCTGAATTGGTGGTTTTTGTTTATTCTCGCTCCCAAAAATAAGAATAGAAAGCGATCAAAAAATGTCACGTGCCTGAAAATGGCACCAATAAAAACGTCAACTCATCCTACAAAAAACAAGCCATCACATGACTCTGTCGGCCAAAATATGGAAAAATTATAGCTCTCAAAATATGACGATGCAAAAACTAGATTTTACAAAAAAATGCGTGTTTTAGTGTGTGACAGCTGTCAATCATAAAAACCCGATATGATTCTAGTATCACTGTAATTGCACCGACCCGAAGAATAAAGTCATCGCATCACTTATACCGCATGAGGAATGGCGTAAAAAATAAACTCTAGGGTTGGGGTTGTGCTAGGGTTGTGCTATGGTTAGGGTTTGGGTTAGGGTTAGGGTTGGGCTAGGGTTAGGGTTGGGGCTAGGGTTGGGCTAGGGTTAGGGTTGGGGTTAGGGTTGGGCTAGGGTTAGGGTTGGAGTTAGGGTTAGGCTAGGGTTAGGGTTGGGCTAGGGTTGGGCTAGGGTTAAGTTTGGGGTTAGGGTTGGGGTTAGGGTTAGGGTTGGGGTTACTGTTAGGCTAGGGTTAGGGTTGGGATTTTTTTCAGAAGTAAAATAAAAAAAAGATGACAATATGACGACTAGTGTTGAGCGTAAGTGCTCGCTACTTGAGTTTGCATCGGGTATTCGGGTCTGCACTGAGTATCGCGGGTGCTCAAGTGACATGCTCAAGTCTCCGCCCCATATGCTTCGCAGCCAAAAAAACATTGCGGGGATTGCCTGTCATGCACGAGCGATCCCCGCATGTTTTTTTTTGGGGTGTCTAATAACCATGAAACATGCGGGCGGGGACTTGAGCATGTCACTTGAGCACCCACGATACATGGTGCATACCTGAGTACCCGATGCAAACTCAAGTAGCGAGCATTTGCGTTCAAGACTAATGACAACTTATTCAATATGATAACCTAATGTTATCAAATTCTGTGTCATACCTTTGGGTTCAAAATGTTCACTATACCCTTTGATAAAATCCTTGAGGAGTCTGGTTTCCAAAATGGGTCACTTGTGGGGGGTTTCCACTATTTAGGCACATCAGGGGGCTCTCCAAACGCGACATGGCGTCCGCTCTCGGTTCCAGACAATTTTGAGTTCAAAAAGTCACATAGTGCCCCTTACCTTCTGAACTCTGCCGTGCGCCCAAACACTGTATTTTCCCCACATTGGACTACTCAGGAGAAATTGCACAAAAGTTTTTGGGGTCCATTTTTTCCTCTTACCCTTGTGAAAATAAAAAAATTGGGGCTAAAACATAATTTTTGTGGAAAAAGTTTGATTTTTTTATTTTCACGGCTCCATGTAAAAACACTTGGGGGTTCAGCGTGCTCACCACACATCTAGATAAGTTCCTTGAGGGGTCTAGTTTCCAAGATGGTGTCACTTGTGGGGGGCTTCCACTGTTTAGGCACATCAGGGGCTCCCAAAATGCAACATGGCGTCCGCTATTTATTCAAGCAAATTTTACATTCAAAAAGTCAAATGGCGCTCCTTCCCTTCCAAACCCTGCCGTGCGCCCAAACAGTGTTTTTTCCCCACATATGGGGTATCTGCGTGCTCAGGGGAAATTGCACAACAAGTTTTGGGGTCCATATTTTCCTGTTACCCCTGAAAAAATAAAAAAAAATGGGTCTAAAGTAACATTTTTGTGAAAAAAAGTTAAATGTTCATTTTTTCTTCCACATTCCAAAAATTCCTGTGAAGCACCTGAAGGGTATTAAAGTTATTGAATGTGGTTTTGAGCACCTTGAGGGGTGCAGTTTTTAGAATGGTGTCACTTTTGGGTATTTTCTGTCATAAAGACCCCTGAAAGTGACTTCAAATGTGATGTGGTCCCTAAAAAAATGGTTTTGTAAATTTTGTTGTAAAAATGAGAAATCGCTGGTCAACTTTTAACCCTTATAGCTCCCTAATAAAAAAAAAATTGGTTCCAAAATGTGCTGATGTAAAGTAGACATGTGGGAAATGTTATTTATTAACTTTTTTGGGTGACATATCTCTCTGATTCAAATTAAAATTTTGAAAATTGCAAAATTTTCAAAATTTTCGCAAAATTTTTGTTTTTTCACAAATAAATGCAAGTGATATGGAAGAAATTTTACCACAGTCATGAAGTACAATATGTCATGAAAATTTTTCTCAGAATCAGGGGGATCTGTTGAAGCGTTACAGAGTAATTACCTCATAAATTGACAGTGGTTAAAATTGTAAAAATTGGCCTTGTCATTAACGTGCAAACCACCTTGGGTTGTAAAGGGGTTAACAGGACATTATTGTCAATGTTGCGCACTTTAACAGCTGATGACAAGAAAGACTGGAAGAGTTCTCTGTCAAAAGTGGTACATACCTATAACTGTACAAAGAGTGACGCAACGGGTTACTCACTCTTTTTCTGTTATGATCTGCTACAAGCACTAAGGAAAGACAGGAGATCTGTCCCTACAATAGAACTAAGCTTGATCCCTACGATGTAACGGGGAACCTGATCCTGCGATCAGACCCGCTAAAGTCCTCAGCTAGTCTGAACGAAGACCTATAGATGTGAGGGAGGGATCCCTACAAGAACTAGGGACTGGGAGAAAGATGGGCACCTCCTAGCAGAAATTGTAGCAGTAAAAAGACAAACAAACAACATAGAACATAGAGGTCAAAAGACCTAGCTAAACTGACTGAGAAAGGTAACAAAGCACCTGGCTAGCTTAAGAGTAGAAATTACAATGAAGTCCAGCAAGGCCAGAAGGGCGGAGCAGGATTAAATAGGCAAAAACGGTCATGTGACCAGCATAATAGAAAAAAACTTAACAGGAGAGTTCTAACAGTACCCCCTCTTCTATGAGGATCCTCCGCATCCCCTAGGCCCAGGCTTATCAGGAAACGTCTTGTGAAACGCTCTGACAAGTCTGGAAGCAGAAACATCATCTGCCCTCACCCATGAGTTATCCTCGGGACCGAAACCCTTCCAAGCGACAAGATACTGCAAACTCCCTCTATACCGTCTAGAATTAAGGATGCGGGAAATTTCATATTCCCCGTCCTCCACCACCGGAGGAACAGTGGCAGTGGCGTCTCTATCTGATACATAAGCTTTTTTCAATAGAGGAACATGAAACACCGGATTCATCTTCCAGGAGGTAGGAACCTCCAACCTAACAGCAGATTGGTTAACTACCTGAAGCACCTTAAAGGGCCCTACAAACTTGCGACCCAATTTTTTAGAAGGAATCCTCAACCGCAGATTCTTAGAGGACAACCAAACCATGTCACCAACCGTAAACAAAACCTCTTGACGTTTCCTGTCAAAGTACCTCTTAGATTTTTTGTTAGCCTCCTGAAGATTACCACGCACATCCGTCCAAACTCTTTCGAAATCACCGGAAAAACTCTCCTCCTCAGGCACAGCCGATAGCAATTTGGAGAATGACCCAAAAGACGGATGTCTCCCAGAACAACAAAAAAAAGGCGAACACTCAGCAGAAGAGGATGTATGGTTGTTAAGAGCAAATTCAGCAAGCGCAGAAACTCAGACCACCCCTCTTGATTGTCTGCCACAAAACAACGCAAGAACTGCTCAACATCCTGGTTCTTCCTTTCTGTCTGGCCATTAGACTCAGGATGATATCCAGATGAAAATGACAAATGAACTCCCAACCTGTCCCAAAAGGCACGCCAAAAACGAGCCACGAACTGAGGTCCCCTATCAGAAACAATGTCAGTAGGAACACCATGGAGTCTGACAATCTCCTTGACAAAGGCCTTCGCGAGTGTCTTAGCGCAGGGCAGTTTGATGAAGGGAACCAAGTGACACATCTTGCTAAAACGGTCCACGACCACCCAGATGACCGTGAAACCCTCAGAGGAGGGAAGGTCAGTAATAAAGTCCATAGCTAGATGTGTCCAAGGTGCACTAGGAACCTCCAGAGGGCAAAGCAACCCCGCAGCAGGAGTATGTGAAGACTTAGATCTAGCACACACAGTACATTGACGCACCCACTTAATGACCTCCTTCTGCCATCCAGGCCACCAAAAATTGCGACCCACAAGTCTCTTGGTCTCAGAAATTCCAGGATGACCTGCCAACCAAGACTCATGACACTCAACAAACAAATCTCTCCTAAAGGTCCTAGGCACAAACAACCTCCCATGGGGAGTGTTAGATGGGGCATTCTCCTGTGCTTTAAGAATCTCATCTTCCAAAACGGAGTCCAATGCAGCAATCACAACACCTTCTTGTAAAATGCTCTCTTCCTCCTCAGCACCGACCATGGGAGAAAAGCTGCGAGACAAAGCATCAGCTTTAACATTCTTGGTACCCGGGATGTAAGAAACGGAAAAATTAAACCACGAAAAAAAAGTGCCCACCAAGCCTGACGGGCATTCAAGCACTTGGCAGCATCAAGATAGATCAGATTTTTATGATCAGTGAAAACCTGAATGGGAAAATCAGCACCTTCCAAGAGCTGACGCCAGTGTTCAAATGCGAGTTTAATAGCCAGCAATTCCCGATTACCAATATCGTAATTAAGTTCAGTGTCAGAAAAATTTTTTTAAAAAAAGGCACAGGGATGTACTCCATCCTTGTTTTCCTGAGACAACACCGCACCGACCCCCACAGAAGAAGCATCAACCTCAACCAAAAACGGCTTAGTCACATCAGGCTGCATAAGGATGGGGGCAGAGCTGAACCTCTCCTTTAGAAACACAAAAGCTTCAATTGCCTCAGTAGTCCACTGAACCGTATTAGAACCTTTCCTGGTGAGATCGGTCAGTGGTTTAACAATAATAGAAAATTTTTTAATGAATTTTCTGTAATAATTGGCAAAACCCAAAAACCTCTGTATCGATTTCAAACCAATAGGCCTAGGCCATTCCTGCACAGCTTGAACTTTCACCGGGTCCATCTCAAAGCCCTCGCTGGAGATAATGTAGCCCAAAAAACGAATTCTCTGTACAGCGAACTCACATTTCTCCAGCTTAGCAAAAAGCGAATTGTCAATCAATAACTGCAATACCTCACGTACGCTCCGCCAATGAGACTCCAGGTCAGGCGAATAAATCAAAATGTCATCCAAATACACAACCACATTTTTGCCGATCAAAGGTCTAAGGATGTCATTAATAAGATTCTGAAAAAAATGCTGGTGCATTGGTAAGACCAAAAGGCATAACCAAATTCTCAAAATGACCCACAGGAGTGTTAAAAGCAGTCTTCCATTCATCACCCTCCTTCATGCGCAACAAATTGTATGCTCCCCGGAGATCAATTTTAGAGAACCACTTGGCCCCCACTAACTGGTAAAAACAAATCAGGAATCAATGGCAGTGGGTAGGGATTGCGTGCAGTAATTTTATTAATCTCGCGAAAGTCAAAACAAGGACGTAAACCGCCATCCTTTTTTTTAACAAAAAAAAATCCAACAGCCACAGGTGACTTAGAGGGTCTGATATGACCGGCGGCCAAGCTCGTCTGTATGTATTCCTCCAAAGCCTTTCTCTCAGGAATAGTCAGATTAAATAAACGACTTTTAGGAAGAGTCGCTCGAGGGACAAATTCAATGGTACAATCGTAGTCTCTATGGGGAGGCAAAATTTGCGACTCCTCCTCAGAAAAAACTTTCCAAAAATCCTGAATAGGTACAGGTAATTCCCCTTTATCCACAGCAGCAATGCGCCCATTACAACACTTGTCATAACACTTAGGGCTCCAGGACTTAATTTCATTGGTAGACCAATCCAGTACAGGATTGTGCAATTTTAACCAGGGCAACCCCAAAACTACTGGAGAAGGCAAATTATTTAATACCACCAAATCCAAATTTTCTTGGTGAATACCATTAATAGTGAGGGGAAATTCATAAACCTTGTGAGTAACACATTTCAAGGGAGAGCCATCGACAGAAACCATGGCAATAGGGGATGACAAAGGTTTGGGTTTTAAATTAAGTTTTTCCAAGAATCCCCCATCAATCACATTCAGAGTTGAACCACAATCCACAAATACCCGAAATTCAATTAATTCTTCCTGAGCTGCGGTAGTAGCAGAAAGAAATACACCCTTAGTGTTTAAACAGGCTATACGGGCGTAAATGACCTTTTTTTTTTCTTTGTTCATACGAAGCACACAGTTCTTAATGAAATGGTCAGATTTTCTGCAATAAAAGCACAAACCTTCAGAAAACCTGCAGTCTTTTTCCTGAGAGCGGGGTGACATCGCCCCAATCTCCATCGGCTCTCCAGTGTCAGTACAGACCCTCTCAAGACTCGGAGCTGACATGGCAGAGGATTTACTCTCATTAACCCTTGCACGCAGTCTCTTGTCCACCCGCATAGCTAATTGCATTGCCTCCTGCAAGTTTCCAGGTGTAGGATAAGCAATCAGCAGATCCTTAACCCTTTCACCTAGCCCAGCAAGAAACGAACTTTTCAGAGCTAAATCGTTCCACCCCACCTGAGCACACCACCGACGGAAGTGAGTACACTAATTTTCCACATTACCTGATCCCTGCCTCAAATGTATCAATTCCGTCTCAGCTGATGAGACACGATCGGGATCATCATACAACAACCCCAAAGCAGAAAAAAAACTATCCACTGATCTAAAGCACGGATCACTAGGTTGGAGAGAAAAGGCCCATCCCTGAGGTTCTTTGCGCAAAAGTGACATTATGAACCCTATGCGCTGTGATTCATCACCAGAGGATATGGGTCTCAAACGAAAATACAATAAACAAGCATTTTTAAAGGAAAAAAAATCTTGTTGTTCACCAAAAAATAAATCAGGCAATCGTACCTTTGGCTCCACAAAATGCGCTCCAGAACAGCTACTCACGTGTTGTTGGAGCTCGGCCACCTCCAGAGAGAGTCCCTGCAGGCGTTGAGCCAAATCCTGAACCGACACCATGATGGAAACTGGAGGTCTTTCCTAAGAGAAATTTTTTGGGCTGGACTTACTGTTATGATCTGCTACAAGCACTAAGGAAAGACAGGAGATCTGTCCCTACAATAGAACTAAGCTAGATCCCTACGATGTAACGGGGAACCTGATCCTGCGATCAGACCCGCTAAAGTCCTCAGCTAGTCTGAACGAAGACCTATAGATGTGAGGGAGGGATCCCTACAAGAACTAGGGACTGGGAGAAAGATGGACACCTCCTAGCAGAAATTGTAGCAGTAAAAAGACAAACAAACAACATAGAACATAGAGGTCAAAAGACCTAGCTAAACTGACTGAGAAAGGTAACAAAGCACCTGGCTAGCTTAAGAGTAGAAATTACAATGAAGTCCAGCAAGGCCAAAAGGGCGGAGCAGGATTAAATAGGCAAAAACGGTCATGTGACCAGCATAATAGAAAAAACCTAACAGGAGAGTTCTAACATTTTCCTATTGTATGGCGATCACCAAGACTGACAATCGACATCATGTTCGATACTTCGGTGTCAGAAACTTACAGAACGTATCCGGAGTACATTCGGAAATGGAAGGAACGGATGGCAGAGGCATACAACATAGCGTCCAAAGTGGTTACACAAGGACAGAGCAAGAATAAGGAGTACTATGACCGAAAATGTTATGGCGCAGAATTGGCACCGGGAAGCCGGGTGCTAGTCAAGAACGTACGTGAGAAAGGCTGTCCAGGAAAACTTTGTTCATACTGGGAAGACAAGGTGTATGTAGTCATAAGCAGGAAAGCTGCTGACAGCCCATTGTATGAAATACGATAGGAAACGGGAGACAAGAAAACCAGAATAGTCCATCCGAATTTACTGCTACCCTGTAATTATCTTCCACTACAACAAGACTTCCCAGAAGTAGACCGACATTGTCTGAGATCGACTAAGGGACCACCACAGACTGAAGATTCAAAGGTGGATAGTGACTTTGAAAGTTCCGATGGAGAAGAACACACCGTTGTATTTATCGGACCTGCAAGGAGAGGGATGTACCATCCTCAGGAGAGTAAACTAAGTCCTGAGGCTCCAGAGTTCGTACCAAGGAGTACAGATGAAGTCCAAGTCAGTTCTGATGATTGAACACCAGCCCCTCAAGAGACTGATCGACACTCAGGAGGAGTGGAATTACCAGACTGTATGGAAACAAGCAACTCAGTAGAAGTACAGGAACTTACCGAGGCAGCTCCAAGAGCATCTGCTGAGGAAGCACGGGAAATGAGTGCAGCGGAAGAAACTTCTGTGACTGAAGAACCCGTGGTCTCTGAGGAACAACCCACGAGGAGGATGTCGACTCGAGAAGTGAGGAGGCCCGTGATTCTGACGTATGAGACACTTGGTGAACCGAGTCAAGTGCCAAGGACTGTCGACTGGAAACAGGTATCTCTGCCTGTGGACCAGGTAAGCCCAGTTGAGTGGTATTCACCACCGAGAGGCAGTATGGAAGATGTTGCCTGGTGGAAAGACTTGTTTTCATGCTTTGATTTTCCTTAAAAGACTTTGTAGAAACAAAGAACTGTTAAAGCATAGAGAGAGAGATCCGGTTGAAGACATACGAAAAGGTCCAGCTGAAGAGATGCTGATTATTTAATTGTGTTAATTGTTTATTTCTTACAGGCATCCTACAAGAAAAAGGTTGTAAGATTAGGTTGTTATCAATGTTATACCAATTTTACAATGCCAATTTGTATATAAAGTTATCCATCTTTCACCACTGTTTCAGAATTGGTAAGACTGAAAAGGAGGGAAGAGTGTGACATGGAGAAGTAGTGCTTTTGCAGAGTGTGACATGCAGAAGTAGTGCTGGTGCTTTAAAAGCATCCAGCAACAAGAGGGGTTAACACAGTCACAGGAGAAGGGCATTGTTTTAGCAGAGCCCCAGGGGGATTGTGGGGAAGTTGTTTACTGTCTGGCTGGAGCCGAAAAGAAAGGTGGTGTGTATCTCACAGACGCGCCCCTGCAAGCGAAAAGGATTCAAGTCAGGAGTGAAGCTAAGCATAGGTCAGGTAGAGTTCCTGAACTAGCAGTGCAGAGTATAGTCAGGCATAAAGATATGGACTGAAAGAAATGGTGTCACAGGGATCATCTCCCTCACCAAACCCTCTCCCCCTCCTCCATCTCACTGTGCTGTAAAGAATGCTGTGTTCATTAATGTGCCTTTGCATTAGAACTGTGCTGTCCTGTACTACTGGGATGACTGTGAACTGCTGTGCTGCTAAGGAAACTGTATTGTTTGTCACTGGAGCCTGTTGCTCATAAGACTTAACTTGCACTGGCTGTGTGGCTTCTTATTAAATGCTAATGTTCTATCGTTTATGAGGACTCTTCTCAAGTGTGTCTGGTCAGCAACTGAAACAACCTACATGTCTGTGCCTAAGGGTCAATACCCCTGTGTGCCTGAGAGAAGCTGCAGCACCTGGTCTATGGTCGCACTAAGTAACGGTTCCCCCAGGATTCCAAAGAATTCATGTAACCTGTCTCGCCCCTTTCTGAACCTAGCAGCGTGCGTGAAACATCTAGCCTTCCATATGGGTCCATAGTCATGCACTATGCCGAATCTATATCTGCTATCTGTATGAATGTTAACAATGTGATTGAGAGTAGTGCACATTTTGAAAGAAAGTGAAGAGGGGAGAATTAATGCACACCAAAGTCTTAGATGTCTGGCCATGGATAGATGTTTAGGCTGGACTTGGGACAGAACTCCACGTATGTCATGTGGTGTATGAATGACAGTTGGAAAGTCAAGAACAATGGAGGATGCCTTGTGAACTATTATTTTAAGAGCAGCAATGGTTCCAGGTGTGCCGAATAGTATGCAATGGGGCTTTGTCGGAAACCATGGGTTTGGGTCAAAACTGCTGATGCAAAGCTTTGGGTGTCAGCACAATAAAGGTTAAAAAGAATCTCATAATTGGGAATACCCACTGCTGGTGCAGACATGATGGCATGTTTAAGGGCATAAAAGTTATCAAGAACATCTTTGGACAAATTAAAGGGTAACTTAATTGAATCGTAGAGAGGATGCATGTGTGAACCAGCATTAGGGATCCATTCTCTACAATAGCATACTAGGCCCAGAAAGGTACGAAGCTCATTGACAGATGTAGGGACAGAAATGGATTGTATGGCCTGAATGCGATCATAGGTGAGGTGCCTGGTAGATTCATGCAGGCAGTTACTCAAAAAAAAACAACCCTTGCTTTACAAAATTGACGTTTATCCTTGGAGGCCTGTATTGCCAAGTTTTTAGCAATTAGGTTCGGATACGGCTTTAAAGAAGGCAACCACTTGTAATATAACGCAATTTTATTTATAACAGTTAATTTGAAAGATAAAATACTGAGTCAAAGGAATAGTATGATATTATGATATTGCGTACACTTTTGTAGATTCTAAGTACAAAGGTTGAATACTTATAAAGGTTACATACTTACTATTAGATAGAAGAAAGAAAAAGATTTCCCTAGTAGCATGTACATCATCCGTCCGGAAACTTCAGCTGGAGAAGCGTTCAGCGATGGGCAGAGAATGCGTGCTAGGTTCTACACTGTGAAGCGCGTCCTGTTCACAGGTCCACAATGCTTCTGCCATAACTGAATTCTTCAACAGCTTTTATATTTTAGAAAAAGGCATACCTAACCTAATATTACGTAAGTATGAAAGTACATAGGTTGCTGTCCAACATTCCAATCCCGTGACAGTGGCCAGCTATCACAGATAAGCAATACCGGACAAGACCTGTTCACAGACCATTCTACTTCTGTCATAATGTTTACATATAATAAGAGTAAATTCTACACTGGGTTATAAATCAGAACAAGGTTTTCTTCCCAGACAGTGCATTGTGTTAAGAAGCTATGTGTAACGGATCCGGAGGTGGAACCTCTGAGCTGCAATACAAAGGGGAAGTCCTTGTAAGGAAGCGGGTGACTCCCAGGGAAGGCAAGCAGGAAGTCACAGCAAGTGATGGGGACAGTCTCTGATTAGACAGGCAGGTGGTCACGGCAAGTGACGGGGACAGTCTCTGGGTAGACAGGCAGGAGGTCACGGAAAGTGATGGGGACAGTCTCTGGGTAGACAGGCAGGAGGTCACGGCAAGTGACGGGGACAGTCTCTGGGTAGACAGGCAGGTGGTCACGGCAAGTGACGGGGACAGTCTCTGGGTAGATAGGCAGGAGGTCACGGCAGGTACTGGCAGGTGCTTCCGGTAAGCAGGTAGATAAACTCAGCGGGTGCTGGCAGGTGCTTCCAGGTAAGCAGGTAGATAAACTCAGCGGGTGCTGGCAGGTGCTTCCAGGTAAGCAGGTAGATAAACTCAGCGGGTGCTGGCAGGTGCTTCCAGGTAAGCAGGTAGAGAGATACAGCAGGTGCCGGCAGGTAGCAGACAGGAGACAGGCAGCACGTTCGCTCATCACTACTGTCAGCGTGACGTCACTACTGCGGCCAAACACTTGGCTCAGTGGTTAAACCTATAGTTGGCATGAACCATTGATCTCAGTGATTGGCTGCATCGGTGATGGGCACTGTCAACATGACATCACCACTGCAGCCAATCACTGAGCTTAATGTTTCAGATGTAAATGCCACAAATTGACAATATGTCATCAACGTTGCAGCCAAACACTAAGCTGAGTGGTTATATTGATAAAGATTGCATGAGCCTTTGATCTCAGTGATTGACTGCAGCTGTGATGGGCATTGTCAATGTGACTTCACTGCTGAGGCCTGTCACTGAGATCAATGACTCTGATGTAGATTGCATGAGCTGCTGTCCTCAGTGATTGGCTGCAGTGGTGATAGGTACTGCCAACATGACTTCACTACTGCAGCCAAAATACAAAGACCGAAGCAGAGTTGACCCTGGACCCGGGGAGGGTGAGTATCATCTGATTTCTTATATTACATGAGAGCCATCGTTCGGGGACCACTATTTTAAAAGTGGAAAACCTCATTAATTGTCAAAAACTATTTGCTCTGTATGTGGAAAACTAGCTGACAACCTATACAGCATCATTTATTGATTAGTGAGTTGTCACCTTGAAAACTAGTTGCGTGTTTTTCCGACAGTTTGGGCTACAACCCTTATGGGGGATTTAATTACTTTCCTATTAAGTGTTTAATAGCCTCTTGGCTTTCCTCGTAGCCGTAGTGCCGCAGTTCCTCCTCGGTAAGCCGATGGACATGGAGGGCGTAAGGTCCTTTGGCGCCCTCGTGTCGGGTAAAGGTGACCACATAACCAGGGTATAGGTCACGTTCACGGTGTCCCTCGGGTAGATGGCTTTCGACGTCCCTGCGGGTCACAAAGACGTCGCCGACGGTTTCCGGGTCCCTTATAAAGCCCCAGCCATTCTCCATCTGGAACTTTATCACGGTCCCGGTGGCTCAGGGACCGCGGGCGGCTCGGGGATCTTGACGGGCCCTGCGTTTCTGCTCGGCACTCTGGGCCTGAAGCCGCTCCTCCCTAACGCGCCTCTCTCGCCGTTCCCGCTCAAAGGTCACCAGCTGCTGTCGGCAGGTCTCCAGATGACGGGCTGCGTCCGCCCGGGTCTCCTGAGTGAACCCCATTAAGTTTTCACCAGGGGTGCTGGCAGGTGCTTCCAGGTAAGCAGGTAGATAAACTCAGCGGGTGCTGGCAGGTGCTTCCAGGTAAGCAGGTAGAGAGATACAGCAGGTGCCGGCAGGTAGCAGACAGGAGACAGGCAGGAATCAGGCTGGACTAGACAGGCTAGCGGAGGGACCTGAGGGCTGAAGCAGAGGTGAAGACACAGTGCGACAACTGTTGCTCGGGCACCTCCATTTTGGAGGAGGTGCCTTAAATGTGGGTAGCCCTCTGGCCATTGGCCGGGGACTTTTTAGGAAGACGCGCGCAGTCCCTTTAAGAGGGGGGGAGTGCGCGCGCGTGCCCTAAGCACTCTGCTGGAGGAGGAACGCTCGCCGGCCACAGCAGGGAACGGAGCGCAGGGAGAAGCCGCGCCATGAGCCGGGGGGGCGAGAGAGACGGCGCCCCCGTCTGACATGTGGCAGAGACGCCGCCGCGACGACAGAGAGAGGAGCGCCGGGGGGACCCACGCGAGGAGCGCGGAGGTGAGAGGGACGGCGTCCCTGCCTACACTATGTATCAGTGAGATACGTTCACAGATAAAGTATACCTTAATACTGAATATATAATCAGAATATTAATTAAAGGTTGGATACATCATAATGGGTTTCTGATAGCCACTTATATTTTTGGTACTACAATAAGCTTCTCCATCTTAAGCCATATGCCTGTAGTCTTATTTACAATATTGTGCAATCGTCTGTGTCTGGTTCTACCTCGGATATCTCATGGCGTATACAAAGGCTAATTCCCTTCAGTAATAAAGATTAAACCTCAGACTGTTAGCAAACTTAACCTAAAGCTATGTTTTTTAGTATGTCTGGACTAATGACCCCTAGTCTACTGAGGTAGGATACCTACAAATGCTGACATGTCTGGTTCCTATTTTTTTTTCAATATGGATTTGAAATATAAAATAGCCATTTTTCATGTTCATACTACAAGACCTTACATCCATTTTGTGCTAGAAACTGCAGGAGACTTATGGAAGCAGTCCTACAGCTCTCAGCATTTGGTGCACAAATCAGCAAATCATCCACATACTGTAACAGCACAACTGAGGACTGTGTGGGGATCCAGTTCTGAAGGACTGACTACAGTGCTGCAGAGTATTGTGTCAGTGAATTCTGTGCACCTTGTGGTAACACTGTCCAAGCATATTGTTTTCCCTGAAAAGTAAAAGCAAAAAGATACTGACAGTCCGGATGTAATGGTACAGAGAAAAAAACGTTAGCAAGGTCAATGACAGTGTATACTTACGTGTTTGCTGGGATTTGTGCCAAAAGTGTGGGGGGGTTCGGTACGATGGGCGCGATTGACTCTGTAGCTTTATTCACTTTTCTCAAATCATGGACCATCCTATAAGTTGAGGGCTGGCCAGGGGCGTTTTTTTTCCTTGACTGGGTAAAGGGGTGTGTTACAGGGAGACGTCATAGTGCTCAAAGCACCAGCCTGAAGTAACTGAGTGATATAGACCCATATGGCATTCTCCTGTGCTGGGGAGAGAGGATACTGAGGAAGGCATGGTGGTTTGACTCTGTCCTTCAGTTCCTCTCCAGCAGGGGCTACTGGAAGCCTGCCAATGTCTACTTTTCCCTTAGCCCATAGACTGTCTGGTACTTCTGTCAGTTGTTCTTCATTGTACGGTATGGAAAGCAATCATGGCTTGTACCACACAACTAGGTTTTGAATTTTGGAACACTTCTATCCCTAATGACCCATCGGGTCTGAAATGAAGGAAGGCACTTAATGCTTTTAAAATGTCTGCCCCTATGAGGTTTTTGGGAGAGGTGTGGCTGACTAAAAACCTTGTTGGAAGTTTGTGTTGGGGTGAGATGTGCAATGTCATTGGCTTAGTCAAATAAGTCTTTTCTGGTTTCCCCTCTACCCCCACTACATCAAAATAGTCATCAGAAATGTCCAGTGGATCAACATTTGACACGACCGATTTGGCTGCTCCAGTATCAATTAAAAAATCTAGTGGTTTACCATCCTCCAAGGTAACAGTTACCATAGGCGTCGGTCCTGGATTGTCAGGGACCGCTAAGGGGTGCATGAATACTGAATTGCCAACTTCCTATAGCTGCTGCTGAGCGGCAGGCACAGATGAAAGGTGAGGAGGAGGCACATCTGTGTCTGTGTGCAGCTTCAGTTGTGAGGACAACCTAGCGTTCCATTTGATGTAACATACATAGTAACCTACATAGTTTTAAGATTGAAGGAAGACTAAGTCCATCTAGTTCAACCCATAGCCTAACATGTTGATCCAGAGGAAGGCAAAAAAAACCATGTGACAAACACTAAGCTCCACATTGGGGAAAAAATTCCTTCCCGACTCCATACGACAATCAGACTAGTTCCCTGGATCAATGTGAAAAAAATCGCTGCACTACTGTATATTGGTGCACAAGTAGGGGCCAAACCCACTGATAAATAGAAAAAGCCTCGGCAAGTATACCACGTAGGAGCTTTCACAAGTGTAATAGCCCTTGATATCGTATTGCTTGCCCGTATGAGGATGATAGACTGTACTGCCTTTCATGACGTTGCTACATTGTCTACACTGGAGACATGGGAAAGTTCCCATTCTGGGATTCTGGAGGAATCTCTGGCTAGGTCCCAGTTTAGTGCTGCCATCCGCCCTTCCTTTTAGGCCCTTTCCCCTCCCCCATCCTTTCATTCCATTTGTCTTATCCTTGTTTTGTCTTCCCTCCCACGTTGTAATCCCTGAACCGGGATAATATGTAACACTGATATTGATAATTGTATAAACTGTTATGCCAATGTATTTACATTGTTCTACTTTTTTGCAGTTAACTGATGAAGGTCACTATGACCGAAACGTTTTTATGCTTATGGACTGCAAATAATCTATGCTTATGGACTGCAAATAAAATTTCACCGCTTTGAATATTTGAGTGCCGAGGCTTTTTCTATAGTTCCCTGGATCAACGCCCTATGAAGGAATCTAGTATATATAACCTGTAATATTATACTTTTCAAGAAAGGCATCCATGCCCTTCTTAAATGTTAGAAGTGAATCACTCATTACAACATCATGCGGCAGAGAGTTCCATAGTCTCACTGCTCTTACAGTAAAGAATCCCCATCTCTGATTATGATTAAACCTTCTTTCCCCCAGACGTAGAAGATGCCCCCTTGTCCCCGTCTCTGGCCTCAGAGTAAAAAGATCAGTAGAAAGGTCTTTGTACTGTCCCCTCATATACTTGTACATAGTTATAAGATCACCCCTAAGCCTTCTTTTTTCCACAGTAAATAACCCCAAGTGTAATAACCTGTCTTGGTATTGCAGACCCCCCTGTCCTCTAATAACCTTGGTTGCTCTTATCTGCACCCTCTCTAGTTCAGCTATGCCTTTCTTATACACCGGAGACCAAAACTGTACACAGTATTCTAAGTGTGGTCGCACTAGTGACTTGTATAGAGGTAAAATTATGTTCTCCTCATGAGCATCTATGCCTCTTTTAATGCATCCCATTATTTTATTTGCCTTTGTTGCAGCTGCCTGACACTGGCCACTAAACGTGAGCTTGTCGTCCACCAATACACCCAGGTCTTGTTCAGTTACAGTTTTGCCCAGTGTTTTACAATTAAGCATATAATTATACATTTTATTTCCTCTGCCCAAGTGCATTACCTACATTTATCCCCATTAAAGCTCATTTGCCATTTATCAGCCCAAGCTTCTAGTTTACATAGATCCTCCTGTAATATAAAATTGTCCTCCTCTGTATTGATTACCCTGCAGAGTTTAGTGTCATCTGCAAATATTGAAATATTACTCTGTATGCCCCCTACAAGGTCATTAATAAATATGTTAAAAAGAAGGGGGCCCAATACTGACCCCTGTGGTACCCCACTATTAACCGAGACCCAGTCTGAGTGTTTTCCATTAATAACCACCCTTTGTTTCCTATTACTGAGCCAATTCTTAACCCACATACATATATTTTCCCCTATCCCCATTGTTCTCATTTTATGTATCAACCTTTTGTGTGGAACCGTATCAAAAGCTTTTGAAAAGTCCATATACACAACATCCACTGCATTTGCTTGGTCCAATCCAGAACTTGCCTCCTCATAAAAACTGGTTTGCCACAGTTAAAGTAGATTATTGGTGTACGTCTATTGTTCCCATCCGTGGCTGCCTGGAAATTGATTCCTATCCTCTGCCCCCCCACCTTCTGCCTCTGGCATTCGCGTGGGTGGATTCTTCTTCCTTTGCAACTTTTACAGGATTTGATGTCATCCCATTCCGGTCAGATCATACCCGATGTAGCTTAGTGTTCGGGTGTTGGCAGTCACATAACTGAAAATGATATTTCCCTTCACATCTCCTGCCTTTGCTTTAGTCAAAGCTTCTAAATCTCTCCAGGTACAGTTATAAGTCACTCGTATCTCCTGTAGGGATCTGACAAATGCTGCTGGGTGTGGAAACTGTTTTAGCATGGCAAGCTGGTCTCCTGGGCTCCGTGGTCGTTATTCAGTTACCCTAACCTCCCTTGTGTCACCTCTATCCCACACCAGTTTCGGTATCTCAAAAGAGAACAAGGTCTCACCCTTCATCTCTCCGTCATCTACTAGCTGTCCTGTCTGATCCAGGGTAGTCATTTTTGCAGCAGTGGGGGAGGAAACGTCTAGTCCACGCTGTGGGGAATCTGTTTGCATGATATGAGTCTTGGTGTACAGGGGGTACATTTGGGCAGTATGTCCAGTATTTGTCAGGTATGCACCGTTTGCCATCTTATGTCAAGGAGCACCACAGGAAAAGAAAATGTCTCTACAGTCTGGGTTCTGTTGTCCACAGTTCCAACATGACTACTCGTAGTGGTAGTCTGCTGAATTGTTTGAGGGTCATACAAATGCTAACACTTATTGCCTGTCTTAACTTCCTTGTAACCACCCTTCAGCACATCCTTTGAAACTTTCAACCAACTCTTGGCGGTACTCTCCAAACCGTGATCTTTCAACCAACCATGATTATTCTCTATAAACCTTTCCCATTTATCTTTCCTTAAAACACCACTTGCATTCCTGTGCTTTTCAACTTTTCAACAACTTTCCACATTTTTCCACTTCACGCTTTCCTTCTCTGCTCTCAACTATCTAAAATTGTTGGAACTGCATATCATTCTCCTCTCAATCTACTTCTTTCTGCAGGTTGTTTCCCATCTTGCTTTGATTTACTAATCCCCAAAATCCTCTTCTGACTTTAATTGCAAGAGTACTACTTTATTCTGGATTCGTTGCTTAAGCACAAAGCCATCTTCTGACTCTAATTGCACAGTACCTTTTGATTCCACCGCTGGTCTAGCCTTAGAAGAGGCTATAAGTACAGTATAGGCTCAATTAGTGTCTGAATTCTAGCACCCAAATGGGTTAATTGAAAGAAACATGGCACTCCCAACTAATCCCTCTTCATCGTCTCCCAGACACATTGCCATATATTTCTAGCGGCTGTGCCTGGTATTGCAGCTCATTTTCATTCACTAGAACCATGCAGTCATCAAATTAGCAGGCTTCTGTGATAATATCTGTCTAATAATGTGCCTTGTAGTCAATTAAAGGGGTTATCTATAAACAGAGCAATTAGACAACATGAGCCATTAAGCTCAGTTATTTGTTACAACAAGGATGCACGCTGTCGATGTCACATCACCGTTGCTGCCAAAACATTGAGATCCAAGCAGCTGCAGGGCGCCGATGTTAGACCAAGGGAGGAGAAGTACCTGTTCTGTTTGCTTTTTTAGAAATTTTACAGAATTTGGGGTCCACTTTCATGAAAGGGGACAATCCCTTTAAGTTATTTAACCAGCTGTGACAAGAAAACTGGGTTTCAATTTGGAACACTACTGTGACATTACAAGTAGGTTTCAGTCAACTAAACTATTGTGACATTGCAAGTGTGTCTTACTTTAATCAAGATTCAGTTGGGTAACTAATATGACATCCATCACAAATGTATTTGTCATTTAGGCTGCTATGACATCAGAAATGTATTTTAATTTGGTAAACTGCTGTGACATTACAAATGAATTTCAGTCCAGTAAGCTGATGTGCCATCACAAGTGAGTGTGAGTAGGGTAACTGTTGTGACATCACAAGTGAGTGTGCGTATGGTAAATGCTGTGACATCACAAGAGAGTATGAGTAGGGTAACTGCTGTGCCATCACAAATGAGTGTGAGTATGGTAACTTCTGTGACATCTCAAGACAGTATGAGTAGGGTAACTGCTGTGCCATCACAAGTGAGTGAGAGTAGCGTAGCTGCTGTGACATCACAAGTGAGTGTGAGTATGGTAACTGCTGTGACATCACAAGAAAGTGTGAGTAGGGAAACTGCTGTGACATCACAAGAGAGTATGAGTATGGTAACTGATGTGCCATCACAAGTGAGTGCGAGTAGCGTAGCTGCTGTGACATCACAAGGGAGTGTGAGTAGGGTAATTGCTGTGACATCACAAGGGAGTGTGAGTAGGGTAACTGCTGCGACATCACAAGTGAGTGCGAGTATGGTAACTGCTGTGCCATCACATGTGAGTGCAAGTAGCGTAGCTGCTGTGACATCACAAGGGAGTGTGAGTAGGGTAATTGCTGTGACATCACAAGGAAGTGTGAGTAGGGAAACTGCTGTGACATCACAAGAGAGTATGAGTATGGTAACTGATGTGCCATCACAAGTGAGTGCGAGTAGCGTAGCTGCTGTGACATCACAAGGGAGTGTGAGTAGGGTAATTGCTGTGACATCACAAGGGAGTGTGAGTAGGGTAACTGCTGCGACATCACAAGTGAGTGCGAGTATGGTAACTGCTGTGCCATCACACGTGAGTGCAAGTAGCGTAGCTGCTGTGACATCACAAGGGAGTGTGAGTAGGGTAATTGCTGTGACATCACAAGGGAGTGTGAGTAGGGTAACTGCTGTGACATCACAAGGGAGTGTGAGTAGGGCAACTGCTGTGACATCACAAGGGAGTGTGAGTAGGGCAACTGCTGGATATCACAAGGGAGTGTGAGTATGGCAACTGCTATGACATCAAGAGAGTGTGAGTAGGGCAACTGCTGTGACATCAAGGGAGTGTGTGTAGTGTAACTGCTGTGACATCACAAGAGAGTGTGAGTAGCGTAACTGATTGAACTATCTGTCCCTTCCCAGAGGTATCAATGGGAGTAGTTGTTGTCCGGTTCCTGTTCTCGGGCGCAAAATTTACTGTGGGCGCAACAGGCCCACCAGAGTTGATGATGAGTCCGGATTAGAGGTGGAAAGAACGAGTTCAGTGAATCAATAGAGTACATGCCCACAAGGGTGTCCAATATAAGATTCCACTTTAATTAAGTGCAGGAGGGGCTTATATACCCCCTTGGTTATAAAGGGCTTTATTCCAACAAGCAAGAACTGGTTTGTAGGATTCAGAGATAGTTGTGTCTAACTGTCTGGTTCGATCCAGAATCTCAGGGACTCTTAGGGACTTGGAATGTGTAGGGGGAAGGTTTCTGTGTTAAAAGTTCTGCATGATAAATTTTAGAGCATAAAATGGGAGCTGAGAAGACAAAATGGATTCTGATTTCCCACACCCTGCTCCAAGATGGCGCTGCTGCTGCCTTTCTGCAAGCTGCGCTAGTCCTCTTCTTCCGAATTTCCCTGACTGATGACGTAATTTGGGATAGTATTGCTTGCGCTGTTTGCGGTCTCTGCCTCTCTTCTTTTGGATGAATTCCTGGCGCTCCAAAGCGTCTATAGTATTATTTCTGTGTCTCACAGCTGTATGAAGCTCCTGTGTGAGTGATGCTTTCCCAGTCTACTATTACCTCCTTGTTGCCATGGGTGAGTCCCAACACCAATCACAGGTCTACAAGGGTAAAAGTGTTTTAAAAGTAAGAGGTGATTTTTAGATATGATCGATCGCTAAATTCAGTAAAAATATAGAAAAAATTCGTTCACGTAGTTTTTACACAAACAAAGGCTTTTTCTTGCACCACCATGCACCATACCTTGACCCCTTTGCTTGACCTTTGGTGGATGTGACTCGCCCAGGGGAATGGGGATGATTCGGTACCCGGGCGTGTCCGAGACTTCACGCTCTTTTGCAGGTACGCCCCTTATTTTCTCGCGGTTACGCCCTTCTTCTCGCTCAGCGACCCAACAATGGCGGCAAACTTCACCACAACTTTACACACACAGTTCAGAATAAAGGCGCACAGTACCCGGTGGCAACGGGCAAAACACTTCATCGTTGCAGTGGGCATGTGATCCTGTTCGTGACACCAAGTAGGAGATGACTCGCCCAGGGGAATGGGGATGACTCGTTACCCGGGCCTTTAGCCTGGCCTTGTAGGGATGTCGCGGTGGTCGGCTCCCAGGCCCGTACCCTGGGGTCGCTCCTTAAAAAGGGTGGATAATTGGTTGATTTTATAAAAGAAAGAGTTTGTGACGCCACCTGTGGCTTCTGGTGAGAATCACCAGCGCTGCGCAGTCCACTGAGGCTGATGATAAGGCAGCTTGATGGTATAGCTCCCCACAGGTGGAGCTAGGCCTCAGGGCAGTGTAGGGAAAGGGAATGCCGGACAGGCGAGACCGAGCCGGGTCAGAGCAAGAACAGGGACAGACACGATAGTCACTTCAGTACTTTTTACTGATGGAAATTCAGGCACGTCCTGGAGCACTGTAGGGTGAAGGGTGCATGTCAGGATCCTCCCCAATGAGCGGGTTTTGGGCCTCCTGTTTCTTGCCTCTGCGTAGTAAGTTTCTGACCTGCCTGGAGCTAGGCCTAACTTTGTCTCTGTCCTGCGCTGGCTGACCTTGCGGTAGGGCCTTTTCTTGGAGTGCACGCTCCCGACTTACGGGGCCTATGTGTCTCCTGGCTCTGTTACGTATCAGCACTTTAGCGATCCTGGGACTTGTAGTTCTCCAGGGATTCTGGTTTATCTTACTGGGTCGTGGAGATCCTGGTAAGCTTCGGACCCGGTGTCCGGTAACTGCTTCGGGGTGAGCCAGTTAAGCTCCTCTGCCCCCTATGTACTAACTCTCCTCTCTTCTCGCCTTCGGCCTACTCGGGCCCTCACTAGGATACTCACACTAACGGCAGCTTGCCGCGCTTCACCGATCTTATGGCACACCTAAAGCTCACCTCACTGAGCTACAACTGAGTCTCGACTGTGCTCCACTGCTGACTAACCTCTCTTAGGCTTCTACTGCAGGAACTCTCTCAACAGGTTTGCTCTCTGTCGACTCCAGTCTAGACTAACTCTGACTGCTGCCTGGCTCCACCTTTCCTATTTATCTATCCCTAACGGGCTCCCTCTGGTGGTCTGAGGTGGAAGGTGGAGATGTGTGAATGGTTATGGGGGCCTCTTGTGGAGGAATCCATCAATACACCCTTCTAGGATCTGTGATACCAAGCACAGCTGGGCGTCACATTCCACCCTAGTTAAACTCAGCACTCCCGGGCTGAAGTACATTTTTATAATAACATTAATAACATGAACAATGCATGAACAATAAGAACAATCTTCGCTTTATGGGAGGCACGAATCTTAAACGTTGCATAACAAAAACAAATGCAAAGCGTCCTCAGAATTCAAGTCTCCTATAGTGAGGTTCCCAAGGAGGATGTCCATCTCACAGAGTAGAGTACTTGGTGGTTTTGAGGGACCTGTCCTAAACCCTCTACGTAGGCCCTGGGGTGGCTGCAGAGCATGAAGATCCCGAGTTGGACCTCCAAAAGAGCCACTCCAGACAGGTTTTTCTTCTGAGGTCACCTAAAGGAACACTCCAGGGAGCGCAATTATATACAATAAGAGTTTTTGGGCTGCGCATAGTCCTCAGCCACGAAGTTCTTTAGGTAAATAGCAAAGAAATTAATGAGGTAAAGCACAAATTGATAAAAACATGAGTGAAATTACACAATTAATTCAGTACATTTCAAGTTAATATGCAATACCCCAGGGGTAACTATTTACACATTCAGAAATTTTTACCAACTACTGAGTGTACCTCACAGGGGGTTTACCTCTCGTGCTACGTGTTGATCTGCGTAGTGCGGTGGTCTGTGGGGTATAAGTGTCTGTATTCTCAGTTACTCTACCAGTTCTATGTGTGACCATGTTGTAAAACGGCCTTAACCTCTCTCTTGGACTGGCAAGTCTACCATTGGCTGGGCCCTCTTGCTCTGCTCCTGCCGGAGATCCTTCATCCAGGGACACTTCTTGAGCTGGCTCTTCTGCAGCACTTACAGGTTCAACTTGCGGTGGAGGGTTTTCTGGCTGTTCATAGAATTGGAGTACTGGGATGATTACTGCTCCTCCTATCTGAGGCCAATCTGCTGGGAAGTCTCCTAGGTCAGTGTGGATCACTGTTTCTTTAGGTTCTTCCGGGATTGTGAGAGGCACTTTTTCTTGGGGTATCAGTAATTCTGGACACAATTTTAGGTGGTCCCTGGACACTGTTGTAGATGTTTTTCCTCCATCTCGACTGATCTTGCATGTCTTCTTATTGTCAAATCTTGATGGTAAAACAGTATAGGGGTCTTTTTCCCACTGGTCATCAAGTTTGTGGTTACGTCTTTTCCTTTTTAGTACTGTTTCACCTGGTGTGAAAGGTTCTGCGGGTGCGTTTTTGTTGTATTGACTCTCCTGCTTTTCTCTCACCTGAGTAAGACTGTCCTTGACACAAGCTTGTACTCTTCTGTACTGCTCTTGTCTCGTCTTGTTCCAGTCCTCAGTGGTCATATCAGCTTCAGGCTCCACAACACCAAGCTCCAAATCCATGGGCAGCTTTCTTGGCCTTGCCCGCATGAGATATGCTGGAGTGCAATTGGTGGAACTGACTGGTATATGATTATGCAGATCCACTAAGTTAGGTAGTAGGTCTGGCCACTGGTTTCTCTCCTCAAGTGGTATGGTCTTTAGCAGGTCGATGATGATGTTGTTCATCTTTTCGCAGAGACCGTTGGTTTGTGGGTGTTAAGGTGTAGTTCTTATCTTTTTACAGCCGTAGAGATGGCAGAACTCCTTGAACAACTCAGCCTCAAAGGCCGGGCCTTGGTCCGTCAGCACCTCCTCAGGGTAACCATGAGGTCTACAGAAATACGCTTGGAACGTCTTTGCTGCTGTCTCTGCCGTCTGATCTTTGACGGGGGTGACCACCAGGAAACGTGAGTAGTGATCCACCATGGTCAAAGCATAGGAGTACCCTGACCTGCTGGGGGAGAGCTTGACATGGTCCAGAGCCACGATCTCCAAGGGTCGAGTCGTCTTGATGGGTTGCAGGGGTGCCTTCTGGCTGCTCAAGTCTTTTCTTCTTAGGCCACAGGGTCCACAGTCCCGGCACCAGCTCTCAATGGAGCTGTGCATTCCTACCCAGTAGAATCGACACTTCAGCAGGGTCTCTAGCTTTTTCCAGCCAAAGTGCCCCGCCTGATCGTGGTAAGCCTCTAACACCATCTGGATGTCTGTCTTCGGGACCACTATCTGCCATACCATCTCATGGGTTCTTGGATTAACATACCTCCGGCACAGCTTCTCACGGTAGATAAGCAGCCGGCTTCTCTCGTTCCACAGCTGCTTTGCTTGGAGAGACGCATCCTTCTCCAGGGAGCCACCTTCTTGGGTTATCAGCTCCTTTATGCGGCTGACAACCGGGTCACTGTACTGGGTCTCTTTCCAGCTGTGGTGAGGCAGGGGGTTTAACGTCTTTCCACGCTGCTTCCTGGAGGCTCGTTGCTCATGGATCATCCCATTCCAGTGAAAGGCAGGTAGCTCTATCTCTTCCAGGTCATCCACTTATTTTTCCGTGTCTGACTGGTGAGGCATCCTAGACAGGGCATCGGCGTTGGCGTTCTTGCGGCCCGCCCGGTTTTTAATTGTAAATTAATAGTTTGACAGCCGAGCCATCCATCGTTGTTCCAGTGCCCCCAACTTAGCTGTTTCAAGATGGGTCAAGGGGTTGTTATCAGTAAAGGCAGTAAACTTACTGGAGGCCAGGTAGTGCTTGAACCTTTCAGTGCTGGCCCAGACCAAGGCCAGGAACTCCAACTTAAAACTGCTATAGTTCTCTGGGTTTCTCTCAGTCGGGCGGAGCTTCCTGCTTGCGTATGTGATCACTTTCTCTTGCCCATTCTGCTTCTGACTTAGAACAGTGCCCAATCCTTCGTTGCTGGCATCTGTATACAGCAGGAACGGTTGGCTGTAGTCAGGGTAGGCTAGGATCTCATCACCTGTCAGGATCTCCTTCATCTCCAGAAACGACTCGGCTTGCTCCTTAACCCAGTGGAATGGGGGGGTTTTTGCCTTTGGGGGACTGCCCTACCAGGAGGTCTTGCAGAGGAGCTGCTTTCTTAGTGTAGTCCTTTACGAACCTCCGGTAGTATCCTACTAGTCCCAGGAACTGACTCACCTCCTTGAGGTTCTTCGGCTCCGGCCACTTCTGGATGGCTGTGACTTTCCCCGGGTCTGGTGCTACCCCTTCTGGACTGACAATGTGCCCCAGGTACTGTACCTTTCTCTTGAGCAGGTGGCACTTTGAGGGCTTCAACTTCATCCCGTACCGGGACAGTGACTCAAATACCTCTGTCAGGTGTTTCAAGTAGTCCTTGTACGTTCTGGAGTACACTATCACGTCGTCCAGGTTAAGTAACACAGTCTCGAAGTTGCGGTGTCCCAGGCAGCACTCCATCAATCTCTGGAGAGTTCCGGGGGCATTGCAGAGTCCAAACGGCATACTGTTGAACTCGCAGAGTTCCATCGGGGTGGTGAAGGCTGTCTTCTCAGCCACAGCTACTTGCCAGTACCCACTAGTGAGGTCAAGGGTGGAAAAGTAATTTGCAGACTTTAAGGCAGCTAGGGACTCCTCTATGCGTGGTAAAGGGTATGCATCTTTATGTGTAATGCGATTTACTTGGCGGTAATCTACACACATTCTCATGCTCCCGTCCTTTTTCCTAACCAGCACTAGGGGAGCCGCCCAGGGACTACCGCTACCCCTTATCACTCCCTCCTTCCTCATGTCATGCAGCATTTCTTTTGCCTTCTGGTAGTGAGCTGGGGGTATAGGCCTATAACATTCTTTGATTGGGCAATGGTTGCCTGTGGGGATATGATGTTGAACCCCCTTAACCCTCCCGAAGTCAAGTGGATGTTTACTGAACACCTGCGAGTATTCTTGAACCACCCGGTGTACACCCTGAGTGATGTCCGTCCCAACATGGAGCTGTTGACACCAATCCTCCACCTGGGTTGCAGGGTCATTATCCTCTACTTCTTCTGGTGAGGTTAAGGACTCCGCCTCATGGATGCAGTTGTTATTGACAGCATATAATTTGGCAACAGTGGCATAACGTGGCAGTTTGACCTCATCTTCCCCTAAGTTGAGAAGACGGGCGGGCACCCTCCCATTACATACATCTACCTCTCACCCGGCGGTTAAGAGCGTGGGTCTATGCTCGGAGCAAAGGGGTTCTACTACTGCCTGGTAGCTCTGTCCTCTAAGACCTATGGCTGCTCTACACCAGATGAGCATTTCACTCATTGGAGGGATAACAATGGGTATGGGGTCTGTTACCCGCACGTTACCGATTTCACCGTCTGTTAACCTTACTTGCTGTTGATACATCAGGACTTGGATTTCCCTCTGCAGTGCCCTCCTCTGTCTCGGCCTGGCAGTGTCGGCTATCTGTTGGAGCAAGAACACAACTTCTCCCAAACAATTACCAACAATGTTAGTGCTAAGTACCATATACGGATTTGTGTCATCAGGATTAGTCTCTACTACAATTAGTCCCTGGTCCTTCAGCTCCACTCTCCCCACTTTTATAGTCACGTCCTTAACCCCGAGTAGGTTAAGGGGGAGTCCATTTGAAGCATATACTGATAGATTTGGAGCTGGCGGACGTAGGTCGTCCATGGACCAGAACCTCTTGTAGAGGACGTCAGGCATGATGGTTACCTGAGATCCTGTGTCCAGCAGGGCATGCGTTGGGATCCCATCCAGTACAATGGAAAGAAAAGGTCTTCCTCCGACGAACCTGTTGTACCAGTCTGATGGGCCTGGTGAGTTTACTCCTGGGTGTCGGCCCTCGGACCCAGGGTTTTCTCGTTTAAAGGACAATTCTGGGCGATGTGTCCAGTCTTGCGGCAGCGGTAACAGGCAGGGTCCTTCTGTGGACGGCGCTGGTCACTGGTCCTCGGCGAGGGCGGTGTTGGCCTCATCCTCCTTCGCATCCAGGGGACATCCTCAGGGCTATCGGCTACCAGAATCTTCCCTCCTTCCTCGGGCTCCGTCCGCAGCTGCAGAGCACTCAGCACAGTGGTCAGAGTTTTGCTCAACTGACGCTCTTCAGAGCGCAAACTGTCCAGTTCTTTAGGGGACGTCGCTGGAACTTTAGCTTCAGCAGCCACTGGGGAAAAGGTGGGCGTTGCAGGCTCTGGGGTTGCCCCACCTTGGTAACGTTGGATGGCATTGGTTTCCAGGGGCTGCAGTCCTTTTATAGCCACGTCCTTCAGATTATCAAAGGTGGCATCTGGATGATCCAGGGACCACCAACGCACAGTCCTGCTGTCCTCTGGAGACCTCAGTCCCCGGACAAACTGTTCCTTCAGCATTTTGTTCTCATTCTCAACGCTGGTTGGACTAACCTGGTTCAGAGCCCACAGGGCCCCTTGAAGACGCCAGGCGTAGTCCCGAACATTGTCCTCCGGTTGTTGGGAGCAGCTGTAGAACCTCATCCAATGGTCCACCTCAGTAAGGTCCTCAAATACAGTCTGTGGTTTTTGAAAGATTGCGGACACTGACTCCTGGTCTGCGGCCGACCATGTTTCCACTTCCCGTTCCGCAGCACCGGTCAGTTGTCCTAATACAATGGCGGCTCTTTGTTTGCCGGTCATAGAGTACATGTCCAAGATACCACTTATCTTCCGTTTGAATCCAGACAGGGTATCTGGTTTGCCGTTGTACTGGGGGAGCCACTTTGCTCCAGGAATGTATGGTAAAGTCATAGGAATGACGGGTGTTACAGGCGCTGCTGGTGGAGCGGCGGCTTCGGCCTGCTCATCATCGGGCGCGGGTTGAACTTCAGGGACGTTGACCGGCAGGTCGACGTTCTGCTGTTCATCGGACATCTTGGCGCCCCCCTAGTTAACCGTGGCCTACCTTCTAGTTCTTCTTCCGGTAGGCCTCAGCTCCGCAGGTGACGGTTGTCTTCAGGACCTTGCGTCGCTTGCGTCCTATGTCAGAGCGTTCAGCGATGCTCCGTACAGGACCTGGGGCTTCTTGGTTTGAAGTCAAGGCGTGGGGGCGTGTCTGAGAATTCGCACTCTTTTGCAGGTACGCCCCTTATTTTCCCACGGTTACGCCCTTCTTCTCGCTCAGCGACCCAACAATGGTGGCAAACTTCACCACAACTTTACACACACAGTTCAGAACAAAGGCGCACAGTACCCGGTGGCAACGGGCAAAACACTTCGTCGTTGCAGCGGGCACGTGATCCTGACACCAAGTAGGAGATGATTCGCCCAGGGGAATGGGGATGACTCGGTACCCGGGCCTTTAGCCTGGCCTTGTAGGGATGTCGCGGTGGTCGGTTCCCGGGTCCTTACCCTGGGGTCGCTCCTTAAAAAGGGTGGATAATTGGTTGATTTTATAAAAGAAAGAGTTTGTGACGCCACCTGTGGCTTCTGGTGAGAATCACCAGCGCTGCGCAGTCCACTGAGGCCGATGATAAGGCAGCTTGATGGTATAGCTCCCCACAGGTGGGGCTAGGCCTCAGGGCAGTGTAGGGAAAGGGAATGCAGGACAGGCGAGACCGAGCCGGGTCAGAGCAAGAACAGGGACAGACACGATAGTCACTTCAGTACCCTTTACTGATGGAAATTCAGGCACGTCCTGGAGCACTGTAGGGTGAAGGGTGCATGTCAGGATCCTCCCCAATGAGCGGGTTTTGGGCCTCCTGTTTCTTGCCTCTGCGTAGTAAGTTTCTGACCTGCCTGGAGCTAGGCCTAACTTTGTCTCTGTCCTGCGCTGGCTGACCTTGTGGTAGGGCCTTTTCTTGGAGTGCACGCTCCCGACTTACGGGGCCTATTTGTCTCCGGGCTCTGTTACGTATCAGCACTTTAGCGATCCTGGGACTTGTAGTTCTCCAGGGATTCCGGTTTATCTTACTGGGTCATGGAGATCCTGGTAAGCTTCGGACCCGGTGTCCGGTAACTGCTTCGGGGTGAGCCAGTTAAGCTCCTCTGCCCCCTATGTACTAACTCTCCTCTCTTCTCGCCTTCGGCCTACTCGGGCCCTCACTAGGCTACTCACACTAACGGCAGCTTGCCGCGCTTCACCGATCTTATGGCGCCGGCACACCTAAAGCTCACCTCTCTGAGCTACAACTGAGTCTCGACTGTGCTCCACCGCAGACTAACCTCTCTCAGGCTTCTACTGCAGGAACTCTCTCAACAGGTTTGCTCTCTGTCGACTCCAGTCTAGACTAACTCTGACTGCTGCCTGGCTCCACCTTTCCTATTTATCTATCCCTAACGGGCTCCGTCTGGTGGTCTGAGGTGGAAGGTGGAGATGTGTGAATGGTTATGGGGGCCTCTTGTGGAGGAATCCATCAATACACCCTTCTAGGATCTGTGATACCAAGCACAGCTGGGCGTCACAGATGATTTTGTTGTCATTAGATTGGTTAGAAATTAATGGACGCTGCGCTGTTATTGGCTGCTGTCTGCAGAGAAGATTTTCTTAACTCAGCTTTCAAAGAGTGTGGTGGTGTCCATAGCATCCAATCATAGCACAGCTTTCATTTTACCTCAGCAGTATAAGAACTGAAAGCTGCTCTGTGATTGGTTGCTAGGGTAAAAAGGCAGATTTTCTTTTAGACAGAGTTCATAAGAGTGTGGTGGTGTGCTTACCACAATTCCTTTCAGGATTTAGTGGTTGTAGTGGACTAAGCTTCTGTTTCTAACAACGTGATCAAAATGACTACAAGGGGGTGTCGTAATTCACCTGACAACTTTTGCTGCATTTGAGGTTGTTTTGTAGTGAAGAAACAACGAAGGAACATTACAGACTTCATTAGAAAGGTGTATTACGTGTACTTTGGTGTAAATATAGGTGATCAGGACAAGTTGTAGTACAACAGTGGTCTGAAGGGAAGAAAGAGAGCTTTCGTTTTGGCGTGCCTATGATCTGGAGGGAACCGCAAAATCAAAGTGATGACTGCTACTTTTGTACGTGCAACGTGGAGAGATTCAACCTTAAAAATAAGAAGGAAATTATATACCCGGACCTTCAGTCAGCGATTCGCCTTGTGCCTCACAATCCAGGAATACCTGTCCCTTTACCTCCGGAGAAACTTGAAGTTACACATGAATCAGAACATGAAGAGTAGGATTCTGATGAAGAATTTCATGCTAGTCCCAACGAACCACAGCTTTTTTCACAGCTCAAATTAAATGATTTAGTCAGGAACGTGGACCTTCCTAAACATTCTGCAAAACTTTTAGGCTCTAGACTAAAGGAAAAGAACCTGCTAGCTCCTGGTATTTGTTTTTCGTGGTACAGAAGCAGAGAAAAGGAATTCCTTCCATACTTTTCTCAAGATGGTGCTCTAGTGTATTGCAGTGATGTTCCTGGGCTGAAGGAAAAGATGAACACTGAGTACAATGAGAGCAAGTGGAAACTCTTTATTGATTCATTCAAAAAAATCTGAAAGCTGTGCTACTGCACAATGGCAGCAAGCATGCTTTAGTGACTGTAGGGCATTGTGTGCACTTGAAGGAAAGCTATGAGAATTTAGACTTTATTCTCAAGAAACTTAACTATGAGGATCAAGGATGGATGGTCAATATGTAGTGATCTGAAAGTTCTCTCTTTGCTCTTTGGGCAGCAAGGAGGATCCACAAAGTACCGATGCTTTTTGTGTGACTGGGACAGCCGGGATAGGACTCATGACTGGAGCCAAAAAAAGTTGGCCAACGAGAACATCTTTGCAACCTCGACTTAAGAACATAGTTGCAGAATGTTTAGTTGATCCCACTAAAGTTCTCCTGCCACCATTCCACATTAAGCTTGGACTGACTAAGCAGTTTGTGAAATCTCTGCCGAAAGAAGGAGATATTATTAAGTACCTGTGTACCAAGTTTCAAGGACTGTCCAAAGCAAAACTGAAGGAAGGCTTTTCTGTGGGTCCGGATATTCGAGAACTAAATTTAAATCCCATTGAACACCTGTGGAGAGATCTTAAAATTGCTGTTGGGAGAAGGCACCCTTCAAATATGAGAGACCTGGACCAGTTTGCAAAAGAAGAGTGGTCCAAAATTCCAGCTGAGAGGTGTAAGAAGCTTGTTGATGGTTATAGAAAGCGATTGATTGCAGTTATTTATTCCAAAAGGTGTGCAACCAAATATTAAGATGAGGGTGCCAACAATTTTGTCCTGCCCATTTTTGCGGTTTTGTGTGAAATTATCTACAATTTACACACAAAGGAAATAAACGTGTATAACAAAACATGCGTAATTTCAGTAATACATAATTTTCTGGAACAATTTCAGCCATGACTATATATATCTATAATATAATCCTGGCAGCGTACCTCTGTCTGAAGCCTTTATAGACGGCGCAAGCGCGATGCGCCTGCTCAGTCTGGACCCCACAGAGGAACGCATCCACATCCTAAACGAGGATGAGGATTGTGGCCTAGTAGATCGCGGTATGCGTAAGCAGTGAACGCATACCGTGATCTCCGGCACAACAACTTACCTATCCAGGATTGCCATGGGGTCTCTTCGGGCCGGGGGCCGGAGGCCGGGAGATGAATCCGCCATCGTAAGCGGCGCATGTGCATAGCACACTTCCGGCGCCGTTTTTTTGAAGACACACTTGCATTGTGTCTTCAACAAAATGGCGCCAGAAAGCGCGGACTGCGCAGGCGCTGATTCCAGCGCCACAATCCCGCAGCAGCACATGACTGAATGGGAATGGAGGATGGCAGCAGCACATGACAGAATGGGGGCGCAGGATGGCAGCAGCACATGACAGAATGGGGGCGCAGGATGGTAGCAGCACATAACAGAATGGGGGCGCAGGATGGCAGCGGCACATGACAGAATGGGGAGCAGGATGGGAGCAGCACATTACAGAATGGGGGCGCAGGTGGCAGCAGCACATGACAAAATGAGGGCGCAGGATGGCAGCAGCACATGACAGAATGGGGGGGCAGGATGGGAGCAGCACATTACAGAATGGGGGTGCAGGATGGCAGCAGCACATGACAGAACGAGGGCGCAGGATGGGAGCAGCACATGACAGGAAGGGGGCGAAGGATGGTAACAGCACATTACAGAATGGGGGCGCAGGGTGGTAGCAGCACATGACAGAATGGGGGCACAGGATGGGAGCAGCACATGACAGGAAGGGGGCGCAGGATGGGAGCAGCACTTGACAGGATGGAGGCGCAGAATTGGAGCAGCACATACCAGGATGGGAGCACCACATGACAGGATGGGGGCGCAGGATGGGAGCACCACATGACAGGATGGGGGCGCAGGATGGGAGCAGCACTTGACAGGATGGAGGCGCAGAATTGGAGCAGCACATACCAGGATGGGAGCACCACATGACAGGATGGGGGCGCAGGATGGGAGCACCACATGACATGATGGGGGCGCAGGATGGGAGCACCATATGACAGGATGGGGTCAGCACATACCAGAATGGAGGGGCAGGATAGGAGCACCACATGACAGGATGGGGGCGCAGGATGGCAGCAGCACATGACAGAATGGGGGTGCAGGATGGGAGGAGCACATGACAGGATGGGGGCACAGGATGGAAGCACCACATGACAGGATGGGGTCAGCACATACCAGAATGGAGGCGCAGGATGGGAGCAGCACATGACAGGATGGGGGCGCAGGATGGGAGCAGAACATGACAGGATGGGGGCGCAGGATGGGAGCAGCACATGACAGGACGTGGGCGCAGGATGGGAGCACCACATGACAGGATGGGGTCAGTACATACCAGGATGGGAACACCACATGACAGGATGGGGGCGCAGGATGGGAGCAGCACATACCAGGATGGGGGCGCAGGATGGCAGCACATGACAGCATGAGGGTGCAGGATGGGGGTAGCACATGACAAGATGGAGGTGCAGGCTGGAGGCACACAAAACAAGATGAGGGCGCAGAATGGGGACTGCACATGACAGGATGGGGGCGCAGGATGGGAGCAGCACATGACAGGATGGGGGCGCAGGATGGGAGCAGCACATGACAGGACGTGGGCGCAGGATGGGAGCACCACATGACAGGATGGGGTCAGTACATACCAGGATGGGAACACCACATGACAGGATGGGGGCGCAGGATGGGAGCAGCACATACCAGGATGGGGGCGCAGGATGGCAGCACATGACAGCATGAGGGTGCAGGATGGGGGTAGCACATGACAAGATGGAGGTGCAGGCTGGAGGCACACAAAACAAGATGAGGGCGCAGAATGGGGACTGCACATGACAGGATGGGGGCGCAGGATGGGAGCAGCACATGACAGGATGGGGGCGCAGGATGGCAGCAGCACATACCAGGATAGAGACCATATACCAATATAAATTCTCGCCACCTGGGCGTTGAAATAGCTAGTATATATATATTTATATATATATATACATATATATATATATACAGTGCCTACAAGTAGTATTCAACCCCCTGCAGATTTAGCTGGTTTGATAAGATGCAAATAAGTTAGAGCCTTCAAACTGCAAACGAGAGTAGGTTTTATGAACAGAAGCATAAATCTTACAAACCAAAAAGTTATGTTGCTCAGTTGAATTTTATTAAATTTTAAACATAAAAGTGTGGGTCAATTATTATTCAACCCCTATGTTTAATATTTTGTGGAATAACCCTTGTTTGCAATTACAGCTAATAATCGTCTTTTATAAGACCTGATCAGGCTGGCACAGGTCTGTGGAGTTATCTTGGCCCACCCCTCCATGCAGATCTTCTCCAAGTTATCTAGGTTCTTTGGGTGTCTCATGTGGACTTTATTCTTGAGCTCCTTCCACAAGTTTTCAATTGGGTTAAGGTCAGGAGACTGACTAGGCCACTCCAACACCTTGACTTTTTCCCTCTTGAACCAGGCCTTGGTTTTCTTGGCTGTGTGCTTTGGGTCATTGTCTTGTTGGAAAATGAAATTACGACCCATCTTAAGATCCTTGATGGAGGAGCGGAGGTTCTTGGCCAAAATCTCCAGGTAGGCCGTGCTATCCATCTTCCCATGGATGCGGACCAGATGGCCAGGCCCCTTGGCAGAGAAACAGCCCCACAGCATGATGCTGCCACCACCATGCTTGACTGTAGGGATGGTATTCTTGGGGTCGTATGCAGTGCCATCCAGTCTCCAAACGTCACGTGTGTGGTTGGCACCAAAGATCTCGATCTTGGTCTCATCAGACCATAGAACCCTGAACCAGTCTGTCTCAGAGTCCTCCAAGTGATCATGAGCAAACTGTAGACGAGCCTTGACATGACGCTTTGAAAGTAAAGGTACCTTACAGGCTCGTCTGGAACGGAGACCATTGCGGTGGAGTACGTTACTTATGGTATTGACTGAAACCAATGTCCCCACTGCCATGAGATCTTCCCGGAGCTCCTTCCTTGTTGTCCTTGGGTTAGCCTTGACTCTTCGGACAAGCCTGGCCTCGGCACGGGAGGACACTTTCAAAGGCTGTCCTGGCCTTGGAAGGCTAACAGTAGTTCCATAAGCCTTCCACTTACGGATGATGCTCCCAACAGTGGAGACAGGTAGGCCCAACTCCTTGGAAAGGGTTTTGTACCCCTTGCCAGCCTTGTGACCCTCCACGATCTTGTCTCTGATGGCCTTGGAATGCTCCTTTGTCTTTCCCATGTTGACCATGTCTGAGTGCTGTTCACAAGTTTGGGGAGGGCCTTAAATAGTCAGAAAAGGCTGGCAAAAGAGATCTTTAATCCACACATGTGAAGCTCATTATTCTTGGTGCCTGAACTACTTCTTAATACTTTAGGGGGACCAAACAGAATTCTTGTGGTTTGAGGGGTTGAGTAATAAATGACACTCTGAATTAACTTTTAACATTTTAAAAAAAAAACAAAAAAAAAAACAAAAACAAAATTTGCTGCAGTGCATTTCCCACTTCCAGGCTGATCTACAGTATAAATGTCACAATGCCAAGTTAATTCCGCATGTGTCAACCAGCTAAATCTGCAGGGGGTTGAATACTACTTGTAGGCACTGTATATATATATATATATATATATATATATATATATATATATATATATAGATGCAAAAATATGAAGACAGCACTCCTCTTTGGAAAAAGCGAAAAAAGTGATTTATTAGCCCATAAGGGCTGATGCGACGTTTCAGCTCCAAGTGTGAGCTTTTCTCTACATATATTCTATATATGTGTTTATGCCTGTACTGTCTTCTGAACGATTATATGATACTAGCTATTGAACCCGTTTTATGTCCGGATGGCTAGCATTTTTATTGGTATATGGTCTCCTATCCTGCTCTGTGCTGCCCCATCCTCCTCTGTGCTGCCCCCATCCTCCTCTGTGCTGCCCCCATCCTGCTCTGTGCTGCCAACATCGTGCTGCCCCATCCTCCTATGTGCTGTCCCCATCCTGTACCCCCATCCTACTATGTGCTGCCCCCATCCTGCACCCCCATCCTGCTATGTGCTGCCCCCATCCTGCGCCTCCATCCTGTTATGTGCTGCCCCCATCCTGTTTTGTGCGCCTCCATGATTTTTTGTGCTGCCCCCATCCTGCACTTCCATCCTGTTTTGTGCTGCCCCCATCCTGCGCCTCCATCCTGTTTTGTCCCCCCCATCCTGTTTTGTGCTGCCCCCATCCTGCACCTCCATCCTGTTTTGTGTGCCCTCATCCTGTTTTGTGCTGCCACCATCCTGTGCCTCCATCCTGTTTTGTGCACCCCCATCCTGTTATGTGCTTCCCCCATCCTGTGCCCTCATACTGCACCTCCATCCTGTTTTCTGCACCTCCATCCTGTTATGTGCTGCCCCATCTGCGCCCCCATCCTGTTTTGTGTTGCCCCCATCCTGCTGACCCATCCTGCTATGTGATCCTGTTTTGTGCACCCCTATCCTATGCTCCCATCCTGTTATGTGCTTCCCGCATCCTGTGCCTCCATCCTGTTTTGTGCACCCCCCATCCTATTCCTCCTTCCACTTTTGTGTGCCCTCCCATCCTGTTATGTGCTTTCCCCACCCTGCACCCCATCCTGTTATGTGCTTCCCCCATCCTGTTATGTGCTGCCCCCATCTTGCGCCCCCATCCTGTTATGTGCTGCCCCATCCTGTTTTGTGCGCCCCCATCCTGTTATGTGCTTCCCCCATCCTGTTTTGTATGCCCCCATCCTGCGCTTTCATCCTGTTTTGTGCTGCCCCATCCTGCGCCCCCATACTGTTTTGTGTTGCCCCCATCCTGCGCCCCGATCCTGTTATGTGCACCCCCCATCCTGCTGCCCCATCCTGTTATGTGCTGCCTCCATCCTGTGCCCCCATCCTGTTATGTGCTGCCCTATCCTGTTATGTGCTGCCCCCATCCTGCTGCCCCATACTGTTATGTGCTGCCTCCATCCTGTACCCCCATTCTGTTATGTGCTGCCCCCATCCTGCGCCTCCATCCTGTTATGTGCTGCCCCAATCCTGTTTTGTGCGCCTCCATCCTTTTTTGTGCGCTCCCATCCTGCGCCTCCATCCGGTTATGTGCTGCCCCCATCCTGCGCCCCCATCCTGCACCTCCATCCTGTTATGTGCTGCCCCCATCCTGTTTTGTTCCTCCACCCTTTTTTATGCGCCCCCATCCTGCGCCTCCATCCTGTTATGTGCTGCCCCATCCGCGTCCCCATCCTGTTTTGTGTTGCCCCCATCCTGCTGCCCCATCCTGTTATGTGATCCTGTTTTATGCACCCCCATCCTATGCCCCATCCTGTTATGTGCTTCCCCCATCCTGTGCCTTCATCCTGTTTTGCGCACCCCCATCCTACGCCTCCATCCTCTTTTGTGCGCCCCCCATCCTGTTATGTGCTTTCCCCATCCTGCACCCCCATCCTGTTATGTGCTGCCCCCATCTTGCGCCCCCATCCTGTTATGTGCTGCCCCATCCTATTTTGTGTGCCCTCCTCCTGTTATGTGCTTCCCCCATCCTGTTATGTGCTTTCCACATCCTGCATCCCCATCCTGTATTGTGCTTCCTCCATCCTGTTATGTGCTGCCCCCATCTTGAGCCCCCATCCTATTATGTGCTGCCCCATCCTATTTTGTGTGCCCCCATCCTGTTATGTGCTGCCCCATCCTGTTTTGTGCGCCCCCATCCTGCTATGTGCTTCCCCCATCCTGTTTTGTACGCCCCCATCCTGCGCTTTCATCCCGTTTTGTGCTGCCCCATCCTGCGCCCCCATACTGTTTTGTGTTGCCCCCATCCTGCGCCCCGATCCTGTTATGTGCACCCCCTATCCTGCTGCCCCATCCTGTTATGTGCTGCCTCCATCCTGTGCCCCCATCCTGTTATGTGCTGCCCTATCCTGTTATGTGCTGCCCCCATCCTGCTGCCCCATCCTGTTATGTGCTGCCTCCATCCTGTACCCCCATTCTGTTATGTGCTGCCCCCATCCTGCGCCTCCATCCTGTTATGTGCTGCCCCAATCCTGTTTTGTGCGCCTCCATCCTTTTTTGTGCGCTCCCATCCTGCGCCTCCATCCGGTTATGTGCTGCCCCCATCCAGCGCTTCCATCCTGTTTTGTGCTGCCCCCATCCTGCGCCTCCATCCTGTTTTGTGCGCCCCCATCCTGTTTTGTGCTGCCCCCATCCTGCGCCTCCATCTTGTTTTGTGCTGCCCCCGTCCTGCGCCTCCATCCTGTTTTGTGCGCCCCCATCCTGTTATGTGCTGCCCCCATCCTGCGCCCCCATCCTGCACCTCCATCCTGTTATGTGCTGCCCCCATCCTGTTTTGTTCCTCCACCCTTTTTTATGCGCCCCCATCCTGCGCCTCCATCCTGTTATGTGCTGCCCCATCCGCGCCCCCATCCTGTTTTGTGTTGCCCCCATCCTGCTGCCCCATCCTGTTATGTGATCCTGTTTTATGCACCCCCATCCTATGCCCCCATCCTGTTATGTGCTTCCCCCATCCTGTGCCTTCATCCTGTTTTGCGCACCCCCATCCTACGCCTCCATCCTCTTTTGTGCGCCCCCCATCCTGTTATGTGCTTTCCCCATCCTGCACCCCCATCCTGTTATGTGCTGCCCCCATCTTGCGCCCCCATCCTGTTATGTGCTGCCCCATCCTATTTTGTGTGCCCCCCTCCTGTTATGTGCTTCCCCCATCCTGTTATGTGCTTTCCACATCCTGCATCCCCATCCTGTATTGTGCTTCCTCCATCCTGTTATGTGCTGCCCCCATCTTGAGCCCCCATCCTATTATGTGCTGCCCCATCCTATTTTGTGTGCCCCCATCCTGTTATGTGCTTCCCCCATCCTGTTTTGTGCGCCCCCATCCTGCGCTTCCATCCTGTTATGTGCAGACCCATCCTGCACCCCCATACTGTTTTGTGTTGCCCCCATCCTGCGCCCCCATCCTGTTATGTGCACCCCCATCCTGCTGCCCCATCCTGTTATGTGCTGCCCTATCCTGTTATGTGCTGCCCCCATCCTGCTGCACCATCCTGTTATGTGCTGCTTCCATCCTGTGCCCTCCCATCTTGTTATGTGCTTTCCCCACCCTGCACCCCCAACCTGTTATGTGCTTCCCCCATCCTGTTATGTGCTGCCCCCATCTTGCGCCCCCATCCTGTTATGTGCTGCCCCATCCTGTTTTGTGCGCCCCCATCCTGTTATGTGCTTCCCCATCCTGTTTTGTACGCCCCCATCCTGCACCCCCATCCTGCACCTCCATCCTGTTATGTGCTGCCCCCATCCTGTTTTGTGCACCTCCACCCTTTTTTATGCGCCCCCATCCTGCGCCTCCATCCTGTTATGTGCTGCCCGATCCGTGCCTTCCTCCTGTTTTGTGTTGCCCCCATCCTGCTGCCCCATCCTGTTATGTGATCCTGTTTTATGCACCCCCATCCTATTCCCCCATCCTGTTTTGTGCTGCCCCCATCCTGTGCCTCCATCCTGTTTTGTGCACCCCCATCCTGTTATGTGCTTCCCCCATCCTGTGCCCTCATACTGTACCTCCATCCTGTTTTCTGCACCTCCATCCTGTTATGTGCTGCCCCATCCGCGCCCCCATCCTGTTTTGTGTTGCCCCCATCCTGCTTACCCATCCTGTTATGTGATCCTGTTTTGTGCACCCCTATCCTATGCTCCCATCCTGTTATGTGCTTCCCGCATCCTGTGCCTCCATCCTGTTTTGTGCACCCCCATCCTATTCCTCCATCCTCTTTTGTGTGCCCTCCCATCCTGTTATGTTCTTTCCCCACCCTGCACCCCCATCCTGTTACGTGCTTCCTCCATCCTGTTATGTGCTGCCCCCATCTTGCGCCCCCATCCTGTTATGTGCTGCCCCATCCTGTTTTGTGCGTCCCCATCCTGTTATGTGCTTCCTCCATCCTGTTTTGTACGCCCCCATCCTGCGCTTTCATCATGTTTTGTGCTGCCCCCATCCTGCGCCTCCATCCTGTTTTGTGTGCCCCCATCCTGTTTTGTGCTGCCCCCATCCTGCGCCCCCATACTGTTTTGTGTTGCCCCCATCCTGCGCCCCGATCCTGATATGTGCACCCCCCATCCTGCTGCCCCATCCTGTTATGTGCTGCCTCCATCCTGTGCCCCCATCCTGTTATGTGATGCCCTATCCTGTTATGTGCTGCCCCCATCCTGCTGCCCCATCCTATTATGTGCTGCCTCCATCCTGTACCCCCATTCTGTTATGTGCTGCCCCCATCCTGCGCCTCCATCCTGTTATGTGCTGCCCCAATCCTGTTTTGTGCGCCTCCATCCTTTTTTGTGTGCTCCCATCCGGCGCCTCCATCCGGTTATGTGCTGCCCCCATCCAGCTCTTCCATCCTGTTTTGTGCTGCCCCCATCCTGCGCCTCCATCCTGTTTTGTGTGCCCCCATCCTGTTTTGTGCTGCCCCCATCCTGCGCCTCCATCCTGTTTTGTGCTGCCCCCGTCCTGCGCCTCCATCCTGTTTTGTGCGCCCTCATCCTGTTATGTGCTGCCCCCATCCTGCGCCCCCATCCTGCACCTCCATCCTGTTATGTGCTGCCCCCATCCTGTTTTGTGCGCCTCCACCCTTTTTTATGCGCCCCCATCCTGCGCCTCCATCCTGTTATGTGCTGCCCCATCCGCGCCCCCATCCTGTTTTGTGTTGCCCCCATCCTGCTGCCCCATCCTGTTATGTGATCCTGTTTTATGCACCCCCATCCTATGCCCCCATCCTGTTATGTGCTTCCCCCATCCTGTGCCTCCATCCTGTTTTGCGCACCCCCATCCTACGCCTCCATCCTCTTTTGTGCGCCCCCATCCTGTTATGTGCTTTCCCCATCCTGCACCCCCATCCTGTTATGTGCTGCCCCCATCTTGCGCCCCCATCCTGCTATGTGCTGCCCCATCCTATTTTGTGCGCCCCCCTCCAGTTATGTGCTTCCCCATCCTGTTATGTGTTTTCCACATCCTGCATCCCCATCCTGTTGTGTGCTTCCTCCATCCTGTTATGTGCTGCCCCCATCTTGAGCCCCCATCCTATTATGTGCTGCCCCATCCTATTTTGTGCACCCCCATCCTGTTATGTGCTTCCCCCATCCTGTTTTGTGTGCCCCCATCCTGCGCTTCCATCCTGTTATGTGCTGACCCCATCCTGCACCTCCATCCTGTTATGTGCTGACCCCATCCTGTTTTGTGCGCCTCCGTCCTTTTTTGTGCGTCCCCATCCTGCGCCTCCATCCTGTTTTGTGCTGCCCTCATCCTGTGCCTCCATCCTGTTTTGTGCTGCCCCTATCCTGCGCCTCCATCCTGTTTTTCACACCCCCATTCGGTTTTGTGCTGCCCCCATCCTGCACCTCCATCCTGTTTTGTGCACCCCCATCCTGTTTTGTGCTGCCCCCATCCTGTGCCTCCATCCTGTTTTGTGCACCCCATCCTGTTATGTGCTTCCCCCATCCTGTGCCCTCATACTGCACCTCCATCCTGTTTTGTGCACCTCCATCCTGCACCTCCATCCTGTTATGTGCTGCCCCATCCGCGCCCCCATTCTGTTTTGTGTTGCCCCCATTCTGCTGCCCCATCCTGTTATGTGATCTTGTTTTGTGCACCCCCATCCTGCGCCCCCTTCCTGTTATGTGCTTCCCCCATCCTGTGCCTCCATCCTGTTTTGTGCACCCCTATCCTACGCCTCCATCCTCTTTTGTGCGCCCCCCATCCTGTTATGTGCTTCCTCCATCCTGTTATGTGCTGCCCCCATCTTGCGCCCCCATCCTGTTATGTGCTGCTGACGCGCCGCCTGGGCCGTGGGGTATCAGGAGCCGGGCCGGTAGACGCTGGGGGGGTTGTAGTCACTGTGGCGGTGACCCGGTCCGTGACCCAGGGCTGCCAATCCAAGGGTATTATCTGTGTATAGGTTATATATAATGTCCGACTACGCCACCTGTGGAGTGCGGCTAATAGGGGCCTCCGCTGCGGAACAGTCCTCTGAAGCTCATGGTTTGACAGCAAGGGTGGTATAACTCCCCACAGGAAGAGTGTAGCTTCAGGGCAGTGTGTGTGGATGATGGTGGTTATTGTGCAGGGAGTCAGTAATAAACACAGAGTCAATGGGATGCAGTCTCAGGTCCTTTACTCACAGTTATTTCATTCCAAGTCATCACTGCAGATCACGACTTCCCACGTCGTCCTGTCTTTACTCAGTGAGGGGTTCAGTCCATCCCCAGGTAGCTCCGGAGTACTTAGCAGGACCCCCTTCTGTGTGTCCTTTCTCTGGCCTTCTCCCTGCACCTCACACCTAGTGACTCCAATCCGGTACCCTCGGGCCTTGGCGGGCGACATCTGTTCTGTCCCCTGGGTCCTATGTGGCTACCTTCTTAGTGAGACTGGTGTGGACTTTTGGCGAATGGTACATAAAGTGCTGCAGCCTCCGGTTTCTAGTTAAGCCTTGCAGTTCTCCACTAGTTGAGGGACCGGTTCCCCTTATCTGGCCTGACCCCTCTACCTCCTGGTAGCAGCGGGCGTACGGGTGGCTTTCTGCACGGCCCATACCCCTAGGGTCCCTTCGCTTCTTGTTCCTGGAGCCTTTCCTGCTCCCTCTCCTCCTTGCTTCTCCTTCCTCTCAGGCTCAGGCCTCCTGACTAGGCCTGCCTCTGGAGCAGAGCTCATACAGAGCCTCTGCTCCTGTCACTTTCCTCCTCTGACTAGACTGAACTCTGATCTAAGATGGTGTCTCATTTTATATACTCCTCCTCAAGTGCTCCCAGGATATACTTCCTCCACCCCATCCACTACATGGTTCCCCCTCTCTAGGTCGTTCCCCCCACTCCAGCCAGGGACCAGGGACTGTGCTCTCCCTTAAGAGCAATCTCACCCTGTCCCCCAGAAATGTGGTGTAGTGAATGCATGTGTTAGGGTCCTGAGCTTTACTCCTTCCTTACCTGAGGGTGAGATACCACACCTCTGGGTGAGATGCAGTACCTCTGTGGCGACCGAACCCTCAGGGGCGCCACACTGCCCCATCCTGTTTTGTGCACCCCCATTCTGTTATGTCCTTCCCCCATCCTGTTTTGTGCGTCCCCATCCTGCGCTTCCATCCTGTTTTGTGCTGCCCCTATCCTGTTATGTGCTGCCCCATCCTGCGCCCCCATACTGTTTTGTGTTGCCCCTATCCTGTTATGTGCACCCCCATCCTGCTGCCCCATCCTGTTATGTGCTGCCTCCATCCTGTGCCCCCATCCAGTTTTGTGATGCCCCGATCCTGCTGAACCATCCTGTTATGTGCTGCCTCCATCCTGTGGCCCCATCCTGTTATGTGCTGCCCTATTCTGTTATGTGCTGCCCCCATCCTGCTGCCCCATCCTGTTATGTGCTGCCCCATCCTGTTATGTGCTGCCCTATCCTGTTATGTGCTGCCCCCATCCTGCTGCCCCATCCTGTTATGTGCACCCCCCATCCTGCTGCCCCATCCTGTTATGTGCTGACCCCATCCTGCTGGCCCATCCTGTTATGTGCTGACCCCATCCTGGTATTTGTGCCCGCATCCATACAACAAAAAAAACACTCTTCACCTTTTCCCCTCTCCCTTGCAGCACGTCCTTGATCCCCGGCGAGTCTGGAGGAGGAGTGTGGAGAGATCGAGGTATCTATGTGTCCTAATGGCGCCGGAGATCGCGGTATGCGGTCAGCGCTTCCGCATACCACGATCTCCGGCACCACAGTCATTCATCCTTGTCCCCCTCTCTCTCACCTATAACGGTTACGGCTGATGGCTTTTTCTGTCTCTGGCCAGATGGAGCAGGCGCATCGAGCTTGCGCAGTCTATAGAGGCTTCGGACAGAAGGACACATCTCCCATTATATTATAGATTGCTCTTGGCTATGTATAGTTATTGGTGTTTTGAGGTAACCAGTATAATTAGGGTCCATCTCCGTCATTGTATACTTGCGTTATCTGACTTGGGTATATCTAACATAGAAGAAGACCTGTCAATTTCTTCCGGAAAAAAGAAGGTCCATGCTTGCTGTCGCCAATAGGAGCATACAGATTTGTACTGCTCCCTTTGGGTTCAACATCGCTGTCTAAGTCAGTTAGCTCTCCTTAGTGGTATTGGGTCAAAGGCAGTGAATTTGGAGTTCTATATCTGAAAAACAATGCTTCAAATCTCAGATTGAGATTGTCTAGGACATAGTTTCAAAAACTGCCATTGGCTGCAGGCTGCACTTACATTTCCTCAGAGGTGATGCTTTTGGCAACCTTATGACAACAAAATTCTTGTGATGAACAACAGTGGTCAGCAGAAAAATTATCCAGATAGTAAGAAATGTGGTCTCCAATTTTTCACATATTTAAAGAGGCTTTTTTTCTTAAACTCTCCGGATCATGGACTATCTCACCATGAGCTAGGTGCTTATCACAGGTCTCATTTAACCCCTTTATGACGTGGTATGTAATAGTACGCACCACATTATAATCCCCGGTTCAACGCAGGCTCCGGCGCTGAGCCTGTGCTAAACCGGGCACATGTCAGCTGATTCTTACAGCTGACATGTGCCTGCAACAGCTGCGGGTGGAATCACGATCCACCCGAGGCTGTTAACTAGTTAAATGCCGCTGTCAATCTCTAATGGCGGCATTTAACAGCGCTGCGCCGGAAGTGCGTCACTTACCCCACCCTTCGGTGACCCCGTCACATGATCGCGGGTCACCGATGTGTTGGCATGACAACCCAGCGTCTGCAGCAGACCCCTGTGGTTGTCATGTCCAGATTGCTATGAGCGCCACCTTTAAATTTCAATCCCTACGGCACCAGTGGTACACATTTTACTAACTTATATATTGCTTCATCTCAGGATGTCATGTAGATGGGATTCAGCCCACTCCATAATCATAACACAGCATTTCCGTTTTACTCGGAGAAAGAATAAATCTATTTAGAAATTACGTAGAACCCATGCGTTAAAAGCCAACACATCAGATTTTATGTCATAGATCTGCTTTATTATTCCATGTTCTAAACGTCATTTGTGTTTGTGCAGAGTGTTTCCATACAAGTCTTATTACAGTTTTCCATCTCATTAGCCTAAACTGCAGGTAACTATGAGCCTCAGGAGAGTGAATTTCATAGTCACTTGTACACAATGTGTTGCATATTGCTTAGAGACAAGATTTCTAGACAGAATTTCAATAGCATTTAAATGCATCCAATGAATAAAATATTAATAATACCAGGAAAATATGAATAACACATGACAACGTATCAACCATGTTGTTCTAAGCAATAGTTTTGTCACTACAGGCTTCATTTCCCAGTGGGTAAAGCTCTGGCACCAGTGGCGACTAAAACATAGCGACTATAGTGGCTACAGCGACCTTCTCACCATTGTTCAAGGCTTTTTCATGTTCAATCAATTTGTTCTCTTCATCTACAGCGGCATACAGAGATGTAATTGCAAAACTTAAGTTGATCAAAGTCATGAAGTATAGAAGAGGTAAAAATCCCTAATATTAGTCAGCAACATAAATAATGCAACAAAGCATCAAGGAGATAAGCAACTTGGCTGAAATGGAGGAGCACGGGATGAGTCACAATGAATGGCCTAACACAAAAAAATGAAAAAGGGGGAAATATCTGAAAAAGGACTGATCTGACTCACTGTTCCTGCTAAGCTGTAGTGCAGTCTGTGCAACTTCACAACTAGTTCCTTAGTGATTGATAGGAAGCAAAAGATGGAAAGTGAAGCCTTGAATGCTAAGTAACCCACTGAAAACCAAGTAAAATACAACCCTTTTTCAGTACCCTAAACCACAAATAATATTAATTATTTTAATACCATAGACCACCTGCTAGACTGGTATTAAATGATAACTGCACTTTCAACAAAATTTTGCATAAATCAATAGTATACGTGAATATAAGAAACTTTGTGATATATCTTATCAGAGAAATCTGCTTCCTTTTTCCACTCCCATCTGCCTCCTGAAATTGTCATTCATTCACAAAAAAAACAGTATCTCCTTCAGGCTACACCTCCTGTTATACTCTTTGGGAAGGGTGGGGGGGGGAGAAGTGAGGAGCAGAATGAGGAAACAGGCAGGGAGAAACACAGAAAGATTGTGCTGAGCTTTCTAACAAGTCTTTCACCTCACCCAAGAGCTTACTGCTGTATCATGTCCGCCATGCAGCTGCTGCTTCTCTCTGGGTAATAAAGAAAAGAACACAAATTGTTCCCTCGGTGGGCTGAGCTGTGAATGGGAAAGATCATAGCAGTTAGTCTCCTCCCAACAGCTCAGAGTAAATTGCAATGTAAAAGTAATATCTGACACGGAAATATATATAATAGCGGGGTTTAATTTTGGCGCCAAAATCGCTGATTGGTCGCGGCCGGCAGCCTCGACCAATCAGCAGAGCGTTGTTTAAATTTGGCGCCAAGCTCACTGATTGGTCGCGTCTGGCGTCCGCAACCAATCAGCACAGCAGTGTTTAAATGTGGCGGCAAGATCGGTGATTGGTCGCGGCCGCTATTTAAATGTGGCACCCAAATCGGTGATTGGTCGCGGGCAGCGGCCACGACCAATCAGCAGAGCGGTGTTTAACTTTAGAGCCAAGATCACTGATTGGTCGCGTGCGGAGAGCGCGACCAATCAGCGAATCGTATTGGTGAGGACCGGGGAGCGGAATCGTATTAGTGAGGACCGGGGAGCGCCGCTGCCTGTGCGGCTACTTCTGCTGCGAGAAGCCGGGAGATGAGCGACTGCTCGCAGCAGAAGTATCCCGACCCACAGCGCCGCTCCCCGGTCCTCCCTTGACACCCTAGCCGCTGATGCCCCCACAGTATCCGCATGGTGTTACTAAGGTCCGGACATTTGTGCTAAAAATCGCTGATTGGTCACTGGCGCTGCCCGCGACCAATCACCGATTTTGGCGCCAAATTTAAATATCGGCCGCGACCAATCACCGATCTTGGCTCCACATTTAAACACTGCTGTGCTAATTGGTCGCCGACGCTGGGCGCGACCAATCACCGATTTTGGTGCCACATTTAAATAGCGTCCGCGACCAATCAGTACAGCGGTGTTTAAATGTGGAGCCAAGATCGGTGATTGGTCGCGGACGATATTTAAATTTGGCGCCCAAATCGGTGATTGGTCGCGGGCAGCGTCCGCGACCAATCAGCACAGTAGTGTTTAACTTTTGCGGCAAGATCAGTGATTGGTCGCGGGCCAAGACCGCGACCAATCACCGATTTGTGCGGCACATTTAAATAGCGGCCGCGACCAATTGGATGTCAGCGCCGCTCCCCGGTCCTCCCTTCACACCCTAGCCGCATGGATGTCAGCGCCGCTCCCCGGTCCTCCCTTCACACCCTAGCCGCTGATGTCCCCACAGTATCCGCATGGTGTTACAAAGGTCTGGACATTTGTGTTAAAAATCGCTGATTGTTCGCCGACACTGGGCGCGACCAATCACCAATTTTGGCGCCACATTTAAATAGCGTCGGCGACCAATCAGCAATTTTTAACACAAATGTCCGGACCTTTGTAACACCATGCGGATACTGTGGGGACATCAGCGGCTAGGGTGTGAAGGGAGGACTGGAGAGCGGCGCTGCGGGTCGGGATACTTCTGCTGCGAGCGCCCGCTCATGTCCCGGGTTCTCGCAGCGGAAGTATCCGCACAAGCAGCGCCGCTGACATCCATGCGGCTAGGGGGTGAAGGGAGGACCGGGGAGCGGCGCTGACATCCAATTGGTCGCGGCCGCTATTTAAATGTGCCGCACAAATCGGTGATTGGTCGCGGTCTTGGCCCGCGACCAATCACTGATTTGGGCGCCAAATTTAAATATCGGCCGCGACCAATCACCGATCTTGGCTCCACATTTAAACACCGCTGTGCTGATTGGTCGCAGATGCTATTTAAATGTGCCGCACAAATCGGTGAATGGTCGTGGTCTTGGCCCGCGACCAATCACTGATCTTGCCGCAAAAGTTAAACACTAAAGGTAGTCACACTTTCTGGTGACTACCTCTTGAAGCTCATCAAGAGAATGCCAAGAGTGTGCAAAGCAGTCATCAAAGCAAAATGTGGCTACTTTGAAGAACCTAGAATATAAGTCATATTTTCAGTGGTTTCACACTTTTTTGTTAAGTATATAATTCCACATGTTTTAATTCATAGTTTTGATGCCTTCAGTGTGAATGTACAATTTTTATAGTCATGGAAAAACAGAAAAATCTTTAAATGAGAAGATGTGTCCAAACTTTTGGTCTGTACTGCATATATATTGTAATGCAGCGGCTTGCTGCATTGCCAAAATGTCTGAGGAGGTGTGTTCTGGCTGACCACGTACCTCCCCTTCAGGTGACTGATCACATGACTGTGACATCATCACAGGTCCTGTGTGCACAGAGGATATATATATCCGGGTGGTTTTGAAAAAGAGGAAGGCAAGAGACCTGATCCCTTGTGTTTGGGACACCATTAGCCCTGGAGGGCACGTGGCCTGGAGACCACATCTGGTGAGCCTTAGACAACAGCTGTGGCAGAACAGAGCTGATAGAAGCAGCTAGACCCGGCCAAGGTAAAGAAGGTGATTGATATGGACATTAGTGTTGTTACCTTGCTGAAGACTGTATCTGAAGCCAAGCGGGCATAACTGCCACTGAAAGGCTCTAGGATATTACGTGTGTAACATTCCTGCGAGCCACTGAGATGGACTATGTTATAAGCAGTTTATGATGAGTAATAAACTGCTGGACTTTAGTTTACTGGAAACCATTGCATGTGTGCTTTAATTGACCCGGTGAAGTGAGTGCTCCTCAACATGATCAATAGCGCTACCTCACAATTGGTTAGAGAATGCAGGCAACTGCAGCCTGGTTTCAAGGGGAAATGGCACAGGACGACGAACGTGGATGCAAGCATCTGGCTGTGGCTCGGCGGGGCCATGAAGATTAAAGCATCTGGCTGTAACTCGGCGGGGTTAAGAAAATTGTCATCGCACTCAAACCTGGTTGGCTGTGGCTTGGTGGGGCCACGAAATTTTTTCCGGAAAGAGCGGTGTGAAGTGTCTGGTGTGAATAGCGTACCGTGATGGTTATGATTGGATCAGTATCTCCAGACGGAATGGAGAAGGGGTTAGATGACCGGCTGCAAACGCTCTTCAACAAAATAGAGTATCCTGAAGAAATGCAGGAGCTGATAAAGATGGCTGTGAAGGGAGCAGCAAATGAGACTGAAGTTATTGAGGGATTAAAGTGCCTGCAGCATGTATTTGCGAAACGACAACAGGACATGGTGCAGGAATGGCAGGAGCTGTTGGCACCTTACAGAATGGTGGCAGCGGGCCATTCCTTGAGGTCTCCTGTGGCGCCGGTACTATCCCAAAGGTAGGTAAGATATGTTGTGAACTGGGTCCGAAGACTATTGCTGGATTTTTTTTTAAAGTACCCCCTACAGGTGTGGTTGTCCAAAAGGGGCGGGGTCTCAAAGGGGGTGGAGCCTACAAAAACAGAATTGGTGACTGGTCGTGTGTTGGTACCGCCTAAAAATGACAATTCGACCGTTGATATCTGGGTAGCTCCAGTAGAAGGGGTTGACATCAAAGTGGGAGGTGACTTGTTGGTCCACAACACCATGGGGAGAGACACAGACCCCACAACTGATGGTGACACTACGAAAGTAGAAAGAGAGCTCAGTCAGGAGGAGTTAAACGAGGTGAGAAAGTCCCACTCTCGTCGTCGAAGATGCAAGGGCCACAAAAAAGTTGCTCCTGTAGCCTGTGCTGAAAGGGTAAATAAAGAAAATGCAATGCTGTGTGCCTTTATTCCCAGTGTGGATCCACGTTTAGAAGCAGAGGAGATCAGGATGGAAGAGGAGGTGGCCAATCATGACCAAGAGCTGGAGCCTGTCAGGCAGCAGTATCAGAGTGACGTGCAGCAACTAAGGAAAAACATGGAGAACGTGTCCCAGGACCAGCTGAGCCTGGAGTCTGAAAGGCAGAAAATAAACCAGGTTGTGAGGAACTTGCAGCGAGAACTGGAGGAAAGCAGCGAGGAAATCAACCAATGGAAGGAAATGTTCCAGAAAAATAAAGAGGACCTCCGCAAAACCAAAGAGCAAGTTTTGCAGTTGAAGCTTGAGGAAGAGGAGTCTGAAGATGAGCTGAACGAGATGAAAAATCGTTTCTCCCTGGTGCAGTCAGAGCTGATGCAGGAGAAGCAAAGGCTGGATGAGGGTCTTTACCAGCGAGACTGGGAGCTATCTGCCCTGAAAGGAGCATTAAAAGATGAAGTGTCTGGTCACGACCGTGAGGCAGAAAAGATGCGTGAAAAATTCAATAGGGAACTGCAACAAACAAAGAGAGACTATGAGGATCTCCTCAAGGTTAAGAAAAAACTAGAGGATGATAAGTCTGATGCAGAGCACATGCGCCAAGTGATTGAGACCACTCTGCAGGACATCCGTGATGTTAATGATGATCTTCGCAGAAAGATCCAAGGACTGGAAGCTCAGGTGAAGGAGATGAGGTCGTTCTGTGATGATCTTCAGAGGGCAGAGACATGCCTTAAGGATAGAATCGGCAGGATGTGTTACGGATCCGGGTGGTGGAAGTTCTGTGCTACGGTGCAAGGAGGGGCGAGACTAAGTATCTACTCGGCCCGACCAAGGTCGCACGGCGGCTCAGTCGACTTCGTGAACCAGGGAGGAACAGAGCAGGGGGACCAGGTGCCACTCTGGGACCGACCTTGTATGAGAGCAGGTGACTCCCACTGGTCAGAAGGCAGGAACTGACCGGTACAGCGGATGAGCTTCGGCAGGCAGGCTGATGGGTGGTCCGGGTAAACAAGCAGGCTGACTAGGCAGATAGTTAGGCGAGTGTTTCGGGTAGGCAAGCTGGCACTCACAACAGGTAGCTGTCAGGTGCTTCCAGGTAAGCAGGCAGGCGGGCACAACAGATAGCTGGCAGGTGCCTCCAGGTAAGCAGGCGGGCACAACAGATAGCTGGCAGATGCCTCCAGGTAAGCAGGCAGGAGGACACGGCAGGTAACAGGCAGGTGCTTCCAGGTAATGGAGGCTGGCAGGCACAGCAGGTAACAGGCGGATGCTTCCAGGTAAGCAGGCGGGCAGAGCCCATAGACAGACTGGCGGACTGGACTGTAGACAGACTGTCGGACTGGAGAGTAGTCAGGCTGGTGGACTGGACTGAAGATCAGACTGGCGGACAGGACTAACTTCCAGAGGACCTGAGGGCTGAAGCAAAGTAAGTATCACAAAGCAACAACCTTGCACGGGCACCTCCATATTGGAGGAGGTGCCTTTTATAGGGAAAGCCCTCCGGCCATTGGCCGGGGACTTTTTAGGATGGCGCGTGCGGCCCCTTTAAGAGGGAGGGAGCGCGCGCCCTAAGCACAGAGCCAGGGAAGCTGCGTGCACCAGCAGCAGCTGTAGGGAGGCCGGAAGACGCTGGAGCAGGACCGCGGCGGTAAGGGGGACCGCATCTCTGCCTGGCAGGGGGCAGAGACGCCGATGCTACAGGATGGAAACTGAGCGGAAAAAGATGGTGGAGTCTATTGGAGAAGCCTCAGACCAGGGTCAGGAGTTTGGCACTGGAGAAGGGAGGTATGAAGCAAATATCTCCTCAAATAATGCGAGCTTGGATGATTCGGTGGATGTAAGAGCCGAGATCAAGGAGTTCAAGGAGACGCTACAAGCCCATTTGAAGTGAGAGAAGCTTGAGAGACTGGCTGCCGAGAGCCGAGTGGGCGCATTGGAGACAGAGAGGGCTGAGAGAATTCTCCTGATAAAGGAGCAGTTGAAGCAGGAAGAGCTTAAGAGATGGGCTGCTGAGAGGCGAGTAGCTGAGCTAGAGGAAAAAGTTTTCGAGCTCAAAGGTCGCCTGGCAAAGTACCAGGCCACCCTGGAGAAGGAAAATGGCAAACAAGTTGCACTTAATCCTTTATACCATAAGAAGGTAGACCTGAGGAGAGCTGAGGAAGTGTTAAAAGAAGATCAGTATGGGATGAAAGATGTCAAGAGGAGAATTCTTGAGTTCATAGCTGTGAGTCAGCTCAGGGGAAGCATTCAGGGTGAAGAATCTGAAAGTCAGTTGTCCCTGAAACCTGAGCCAGATGATCATTTGGAGACCACTGGTGAGACAGAAGCTTCTTGGTACAAGTGCCTCATAGATGTACCCGAAGATTTGAGAGAAGAATGCACCAGAGTCTGTACAGGAAGAGTTTAAGAAGGCCATGGGAGCCTGTAAGGTGTACTCAATGTTACATCTCCGGGTGGTGGAACCTCTGTGCTGCGGTGCAAGGAGGGACCAGAGGGGCGTAACTAGGTATCAACTCGGACTGACCAAGGTCGTACGGCGGCTCAATCGACTCCGTGACCAGGGAAGGACCAAGCAGAGCGACCAGGTGCTACTCTGGGCCAGACCTTGTATGAGAGCAGGTGACTCCCACGGGTCAGAAGGCAGGGACTGACCGGTACAGCAGATGAGCATGGCAGGCAGGCTGATGGGTGATCCGGGTAGACGGACTGGCAGACACGGCAGGTAACTGGTTGGAGCCTCCAGGTAGGCTGAAAGATAGGCATGGCAGGTTGCTGGTACGTTCTCCAGGAAGGCAGGCAAGCCAGGCCCATAGACAGACTGGCGGATTTGGATCGTAGGCAGACCGTCGGGCTGGAGAGTACACTTGGCTGGTGGAGACAGGAAAGTCAGGCTGGCGGACTGGACTGGTAGTCAGGCTAGCAGCGGGACCTGAGGGCTAAAGCAGAGTTTAGGACACAAAGCTACAACCTTGCCCGGGCACCTCCATTTTGGAGGAGGTGCCTTTTATATGACAGGTCCTCCGGACATTGGCCGGGGACTCCTTAGGACGAAGCGCGCGGCCCCTTTAAGAGGGAGGGAGCGCGCGCGTGCCCTAAGCACAGTGCCCGGGAAACTGCACGCGCTGGCAGCAGCAGAAGCAGGAGTGCCGGAGGACGCCAGGCAGGGAGCGCGGCGGTAAGAGGGATGGCATCTCTGCCTGTCAGGGGGCAGAGACGCCGATAATACAGAACCCCCCCTTTATTTCCCCTCTTTTTTAGGCCTGAAAGAAATTTTTTAAAGAAGCGGGGCGTGGATATTCTCCCTGGGTTCCCAAGTTCTCTCCTCTGGGCCAAACCCCTTCCAATCCACCAGAAAAAAGTTTTTCCTCTTACCCTATTGGTGGCCAGAATGTTCTAAACCTCACAGACGTCCTCAGCGGAGACTGGAGCTGGGGAGGTACAAGGAAAATGAATTAAGCACAACTAGTTTGAGGAGAGATAAGGAGTTGGGAATCCATAAGGTGGCTGGGAATTTTAACTTGTAGGCTACTGGGTTGATTTGCTTGAGAACTTCAAATGGACCGATGAACCGTGTGACCCAACTTATAGGAGGGTATTTTGAGATAAACCTGTTTGGAGGAGAGCCAAACCTTGTCTCCCGGATGGAATTGAGGTGGATCCAGACGTCTCTTATCAGCATGTTTCTTCATCCGCTTGGAGGATTGAGGAAGTGCGGATCTAGTGTCCTCCCAAATAGTGGAAAATTCACTGACCAGAGACTCCACGGCAGGGTTGTCCACTGAAGCGGAAACGGGAAACGGAATCCGGGGATGTTGACCGTAGACTACAAAGAACGGGGACTTGGAAGAAGATTTGCTCTCATGGTTGTTATAGGAGAACTCGGCCCATGGTAGGAGCTCCACCCAATCGGTATGGTGAGCATTGACAAAGTGCCGGAGGAAGCTGGTAAGGATCTGGTTGATACGTTCCACTTGGCCATTGGACTGCGGATGGTAAGCAGAGGAGAAATCCAGGGTGACATCCAGTAGCTTACACGTAGCTCTCCAGAAGCGCAAAGTGATCTGGACCCCTCGATCAGATGCAATGTGGAGGGATAGGCCGTGGAGACGAAAGATGTGATGGATGAAGTCCTTAGCCAGCACAGATGCAGACGGGAGACCAGGCAGAGGGATGAAGTGGGCCATTTTAGAAAAGCGGTCAGCGACCACCTAAATGACCGTACAACCGACAGAAACAGGGAGATCAGTAATAAAGTCCATAGTAATGTGTTGCTACGGGGCAGCAGGTACGGGAAGAGGCAGGAGACGGCCAGCTTGAAGATGTCTGGGAACCTTGTTGCGGGTACAGGACGAACAGGCCGTGAAGAAGTCTACCATATCCTGGTGCAGGGTAGGCCACCAGTAATGCCGGGTAATGAGCAGGAAGGTCTTCTTCTGGCCAGCATCGGCTAGTTTAGATGAATGACCCCAGTGAAGAACCTTCTTACGATCCGGAACCACTACAAACGTCTTACCGGGTGGGAGACAAGACAGGTCCAAGGGGGCCACATGCATCACTTTGGAGGGATCGATGATATGCATAGGCTCCTCCTCTTGATTGGAAGACAGGAAGGATCAGGACATGGCGTCGGCCTTAACGTTCTTGTCCGCCGGGCGGTAAAGTAGGGTAAGACCACCGGGCCTGACGCGGATTGAGTCTTTGGGTATTCTGTAGATATGCCATGTTTTTGTGGTCAGTATAGATGACCACCGGGTGCAGAGCCCCTTCAAGTAGGTAACGCCACTCCTCCAGCGCCAATTTGATGGCTAGCAGTTCTCGTTCTCCTATGGAGTAGTTGCACTCGGATGAGGAGAAGAGTTTGGAGAAGAAGCAGCAGGTTACCATTCTCCCGGACGGAGATTTCTGGGTGAGCACTGTTCCGGCTCTGGAAGAGGAAGCATCAACCTCCAGAAAGAACTGTTTGTTGCTATCTGGACGATGCAACACTGGGGCAGAAGAGAAGGCTTGTTTTAAGGAGAGGAAGGCCTCTTCCGCTTCGGACCGCCATTCCTTAGGATTTGCTCCCTTTTGGGTGAGCGCAGAGATGGAGCAGTCCGGGAAGAAAAATGTGGCATGAAGAGACGGTATTAGTTGGCGAAGCCCAGAAATCGCTGAATCGCTTCAACCCCTCTGGACGGGGCCACTTTAAGATGGCAGAGACCTTCTCGGGATCCATCTGTAGACCAGTAGGGATGAGTGAGTATGTTCTGTTAACCCTTTCGCCGAGTATGCTCGGGCGAGCACCGAGTAGTTACAGCTGCTCGGTGTTATGTTTAAATCACTCCCATGTGAATGATTTGCGACTGTTTGACAGCTTTATTACATGTGAGGAATGATTGTTTCTTTTGCATTCCTCACATGTAATAAAGCTGTCAAACAGTCGCAAATCATGCACACGGGAGTGATTTAAACATAACACCGAGCAGCTGTAACTACTCGGTGCTCGCCCGAGCATACTCGGCGAAAGGGTTAACAGAACATACTCGCTCATCCCTATAGACCAGTCTTAGAGATAATATAGCCCAGGAACGGAAGAGAGGTCTGCTCAAAGAGGCATTTCTCAAATTTTGCATATAGGTGATTCTGCCTGAGCCTAAACAGGACCTGACGAACATCCTTCCGGTGTGTTGGAAGATCCGGAGAGAAGACCAAGATGTCGTTCAGGTACACCACCATGCAAGAATATAAGAGGTCACAAAACATGTCATTAACTAATTCTTGGAAGACGGATGGAGCATTACAGAGACCGAAGGGCGTCACATGGTATTCATAGTGGCCGTCTCGGGTATTGAATGCCGTCTTCCACTCGTCTCCTTGGCGGATACGGACCAAGTTATATGTGACGCCTACTTCGCTACTCGCTAGCCCACCCTGAGAGATGGGGGTACTCGGAACCGGGCCTCCAGGTGGAAGGTGGATGCAGTCGTGGCCTAGGCCCGGCCCGTGCCCAGTGTTGTCACAATCAAAAATAAGGGCTAGGAGGGACGATGGTAATCGAGTGGATTAAATGACTACGCCACCTGTGGAGTCTGGTGATTCGCCACCAGCGCTGCGGCAGTCCTCTGAGGCAGCATGTAGTGGCAGCAGAAGATGGTACTAGTCCCAACAGGCGGAGCAGGGCCTCAGGGCAGAGAAGATGGATCAGGGGAGTCGTAGTGGGTGGTTCGGTGTGGTGTCGCGCTGAAATAAGGGACCGGAGGCAATGGATGCTGTCTTCCAAGCTTTACTCACGTTGCTAGGTGTCAGCTGCAAGGCTTCTCCTTGCTCCTCACGGCGCGCTGCAGCCACCAGGAAGGGGTTCAGCACACTCCGAGTAGTTCGGGTGCATCAATCAGGACCCCCTGCACCAGAGTGTTCCTAGACTTTCCACTAGGTCCTCTCCTGTCCGTATGTAGTGCGTGTTACAAGGCTGGGTCTCCCTCTGGACTGTGCACAGAACAAGGGTACGGGTGGCGCCTCCGCTCTGTCCGTTACCCGGTGGGATCCACTGAGCCTCCGGGCTTCTCTGACTAGGACTTGAAGTAGCAAAGCTAGATATCGGGGCCGGGTACCTTTTGTGCAGCAGGAATCCCTCTGGCTAGGCCAGAATAGTGAGGACAGGTGGCGTATGCCGCTTCGTCTGCATCCCCCTTGGGATCCTTTTGCCTGTGGAGCTTGTCTCCTCTGCTCCCCCTCCAGGCCTTCTTAGGTAGGGACCTTGACCGGGTAGAGACAGCCGTTAACTCTAGCCCGCTCCTCGCCTCAAGGCCAGAGCACGAGGACCGTGTATCTTTAATCAGCTGCAGGTTCACACAGAAAGCCACGTTCAGTGATGAAGATCACAATCAAAGACCATAAGCCCAAAATGGCCGTTTATTAAATATGAATTTTGTGGTGTAACCTTTAAGTGCGTCCTCCACCCTCACCCACTACGTGGTTCCCCCTATCTTTTGGTTCCCCCCCATCTCCTCTTATCCCGGCTGGGGCAGCACTATGGTGCCTTAAAGCCACCCTCAGGACAGGAGTGGTGTAGTGTTGAATGGATGGCTGAGTCCTGAGAGGTGCTCCTTCCTTACCTCGGAGAGGAGATACCACACCTCGGTCTGAGGTGCAGTACCCCTGTGGCGACTAAAACCTCAGGGGCGCCACATATATGCCCCACGAAGATCGAGCTTGGAGAAGATCTTCGCGCCTTTAAGGCAGTCGAAAAGCTCAGAGATGAGCAGCAGGGGGTATTTGCTTTTGATAGTTATCTGGTTGAGTCCTCTATAATCGATACAGGGGCGTAGTGAACCGTCTTTCTTTTTTACGAAGAAGAATTCGGCTCCAGCCGGGGAGGTAGATTTCCGGATGAATCCCCTAGCCAGATTTTCTTCAATGTACTCCGACATGGCCCGGGTCTCGGCCAACGACAACGGATAAATACCCCCACGGGGTGGAGTGGCACCAGGTACCAGGTCGATAGGGCAATCATATGGCCTATGAGGTGGCAGTGTCTCTGCTTCCTTTTTGTCGAAGACATCTGCATAGGACCAGTATGGTGCCGGTAGACCAGGTAAATTAGCCAGAGTAGACGGAGGTCGAACCGGGCGAACCGGGACCAGGCAGGTCTCATGGCAATCCTGCCCCCAACGGAGCACCTCACTGAATTGCCAATTCAGAACGGGTTCATGTCTCTGTAGCCAGGGTAGACCAAGCAAAAGGGAGTGAGAGAGTCTGGAAAGCACATGGAAGGAGATCCTCTCTGAGTGCAGCATTCCCACCTGCAGGGTTACGGGCTCTGTGACGAGCAATATGGTCACCGGAAGGAGTCTTCCATCCACGGAAGCGACTGTCAATGGTTCAGCCAGAGATTTGGTGGGAATCTGATACTTCTCCACAAGGGACTGAGAAATGAGATTCCCAGTGGCTCCAGAATCCAGATGTGCGGTTTCAAAGAAGCGGTTCTCTCCACAGGAGATAGAGACGGACAAAATCAAGAACGGAGAGGATTTACTCTTGCCTAGGACGACCTCTCCGAGCGGTCCTAGACACTGGAGTTTCCCGGCTTCACCGGTCAGGAACGGATCAGATGCTCCTTACTGTAGCGTCGGTGTCCCTGCCTCCTGCTAGGCAGGGACGCCGTTCCCCTCACCTCTCCGCTCCGTGCCCGGCGGCTTCCTCCCGCTCTGCTGGCAGCGCGCGCTGCTTCCCGGCCTCTGTGCTTAGGGCGCGCGCTTGCGCGCTCCCCCTCTCTTAAAGGGGCCGCGCGCGCCGTCCTAAGTAGTCCCCGGCCAATGGCCGGAGGACCTCACCATATATAAGGCACCTCCTCCAAAATGGAGGTGCCCGAGCAATGTTGTTGCAAAGCCTTTCAACTCAGCTTCAGCCCTCAGGTCCCGTTACCAGTTACCTGCCAGTTACCTGCCAGTCACCTGCCAGTCACTTGCCAGATTCCTGCCTGTTACTTATCTATCTGCGGTCCGACAGTCTGCCTACCAGCCCTGCCAGTCTGTCTATGGATCAGTCTGCCCGCTCACCTGGGAGCGCTCACCTACTACCTGTCTGCTAGCCTACCTGGAGGCTCCGCCGTCTCGTGCTGTGACCACCTGCCTGTCCAGAGACTCTTGCCAGCTCACCTGGGAGCGCTCACCTGCTACCTGCCTGTTAGCCTACCTGGAGGCTCTGCCGTCACCTGCCGTGACCACCTGCCTGTCCAGAGACTCTTGCCAGCTCACCTGGGAGCGCTCACCTGCTACCTGCCTGTTAGCCTACCTGGAGGCTCCGCCGTCTCGTGCTGTGACCATCTGCCCGTCCAGAGACTCTTGCCCGCTCACCTGGGAGCACTCACCTGCTACCTGCCTGTTAGCCTACCTGGAGGCTCTGCCGTCACCTGCCGTGACCACCTGCCTGTTCAGAGACTCTTGCCCGCTCACCTGGGAGCGCTCACCTGCTACCTGCCTGCTAGCCTACCTGGAGGCTCTGCCGTCACGTGCCGTGACCACCTGCCTGTCCAGAGGCTCTTGCCTGCTCACCTGGGAGCGCTCCTCTGCTACCTGCCTGCTAGCCTACCTGGAGCCGTCACTTGCTGTGACCACCGGCCTGTCCAGAGACTCTTGCCCGCTCACCTGGGAGCGTCCACCTGCTACCTGCCTGCTAGCCTACCTGGAGGCTCTGCCGTCACTTGCCGTGACCACCCGCCTGTCAAGAGACTGTCCCCCTCACTTGCCGTAACCTCCTGCCTTTCTACCCAGAGACTGTCCCCGTCACTTGCCGTGACCTCCTGCCCTTCTACCCAGAGACTGTCCCCATCACCTGCCGTATCCTCCTGCCCTTCTACCCAGAGACTGTCCCCGTCACTAGCCGTGTCTACCTGCCCGCCTTCCCTGGGAGCCACCCGCTTCCTTACAAGGACTGCCCCCTAGCATAGTTACTCAGAGGTTCCACCTCCCAGACCCGTTACAGTTTGCTCGGGCCATGGAACCCGGTGGCACCCAAACTCCCTCGCTCTCGGACCTATGCCATGAACTGTTCCGTCAGAGGTCCCAACAGGAGTCCATCCTGAGCCACCTGCGGAACGTCAACTCTCGCCTGGACACTCTGACTGCTCCACCAGCAACCACCGCTAGAGTCTTGACTCGCAACTCGGCAGCGCCGCTGCCCACCAATACCATAGCATCCTGCCCCGGTCCCCGGCTTTCTGCACCTCCTCGCTTCGGAGGCGACCCCGCTCAAGCTCGGGGCTTCATAAACCAGTGCACCCTGCACTTTGAACTCCTGGCCCACCAGTTTATCTCCGACCGAGCCAGAGTGGCATTCATCTTGTCCCATCTCACTGGGGAGGCACTGGCATGGCTTAACCCTCTGTGGGAGAGAGGGGATCCCCTGGTGTCCGACCTGTCGTCTTTCCTCACTGCTTTCCGAAGGGTCTTCGATGAACCGGGACGAAAGACCTCATCTGCCTCCTCTTTGCTACGTCTCTGCCAAGGGAGTCTCACCGTGGGCCAATATGCCATACGATTCCGCACCCTCGCTTCTGAGCTTGCCTGGGATAATGAGGCCCTGGTGTCCGTCTTCTGGGAGGGCCTTTCCGGTCGGATTAAAGATGAGCTCGCCGGTCGGGACATTCCTACCACCCTGGATGACCTGGTGTCTCTGGCTACCTGGATTGACATCCGGTTTCAAGAACGTACCAAAGAGACCACCCGTGAGAGAAGGTTTCCCCGCCTAGCTCCTACTTTCCAGAAACCTGTCTCCTCTTCTGTCACTCCCCGGGCGCACTCACCCGAGTCCATGCAGATCGACCAGACCAAGTTGGTCAAATCTCGCCAAGAGACACGCCAAGCCGAGGGGAGCTGCTTCTATTGTGGCAGTAAGGAGCACCTGATTCGTTCCTGCCCGGAGAGGCCGGGAAACTCCAGTGTCTAGGACCGCTCGGAGAGGTCGCCCTAGACAAAAATAAGTCCTCTCCAGCCCTGACTTTGTCTGTATCTATCTCCTGGGGAGAGAACCGTCACTTTGAACTCGCCCACCTGGACTCTGGATCCGCTGGAAATCTCATCTCTCAGTCCTTGGTTGAGAAATACCGTATTCCCACCAAGTCTCTGGCTGAACCTTTGTCAGTCACCTCCGTGGATGGAAGACTCCTTCCGGTGACCATCCTGCTCGTCACGGAACCCATAACCCTGCAGGTGGGAATGCTGCACTCTGAGGTAATCTCCTTCCATGTGTTGTCCGGACTCTCCCACTCCCTATTGCTAGGTCTACCTTGGCTCCAGACACATGAACCCGTGTTGAACTGGCATTCCGGTGAAGTACTCCTGTGGGGGCCGGCCTGCCATAAGACCTGCCTGGTTCCAGTTCGTCCGGTTCGTCCTCCACCTATCCCAGCTAATTTACCCGGTCTTCCGGCTCCTTACTGGCCCTATGCTGATGTCTTCGGTAAGAAAGAAGCAGAGACATTGCCACCTCATAGGCCATATGATTGCCCGATCGACCTGGTACCCGGCGCCACTCCACCCCGTGGGCATATTTATCCGTTGTCTGCGGCAGAAACCCGGGCCATGTCTGAGTACATAGAGGAGAATCTGGCCAGTGAATTCATCCGGAAGTCTACTTCCCCGGCTGGAGCCGGATTCTTCTTTGTCAAAAGAAAAGATGGCTCGCTTCGCCCCTGTATTGACTATAGAGGACTCAATCAGATCACGGTTAAAAATAAATACCCCCTTCCACTCATCTCTGAGTTATTTGACTGAGCCAGGATCTTTTCCAAGCTGGATCTATGTGGAGCATATAACCTGGTCCGTATCCGTCAGGGAGACGAGTGGAAAACAGCATTTAATACCCGGGACGGACACTATGAGTACCGTGTGATGCCCTTCGGTCTCTGCAATGCTCCCGCTGTCTTCCAAGAACTGGTCAACAACATCTTCCGTGACCTTCTTTACTCCTGCGTGGTGGTATACCTGGACGACATCTTGGTCTTCTCTCCGGATCTTCCCACACACCGGAGGGATGTTCGTCAGGTCCTGCTTAGGCTCAGGCAGAACCACCTCTATGCTAAATACGAGAAGTGCCTTTTTGAGCAGACCTCTCTTTCTTTTCTGGGCTATGTTATCTCCCAGACAGGCTTGCGAATGGATCCCGAGAAGCTCTCTGCTGTCCTAAAGTGGCCCCGTCCGGAGGGCTTGAAGGCGATACAGCGATTCCTGGGCTTCGCTAATTACTATCGTCTCTTCATTCCTCACTTCTCGTCACGGACTGCGCCCATATCTGCGTTCACCCGTACGGGAGCAAATCCCAAGGTATGGTCATCCGAAGCTGAGGAGGCCTTCCTTTCCCTGAAACAAGCCTTCTCCTCTGCCCCTGTGCTGCACCGTCCGGACTGCAACAAACAGTTCTACCTGGAGGTTGATGCCTCCTCCTCTGGAGCCGGAGCAGTGCTCACCCAAAAGTCTTCCTCCGGGAGAATGGTAACCTGCGGCTTTTTCTCTAAAATCTTCTCCTCCTCTGAGCGCAATTACTCCATAGGAGACCGAGAACTGCTAGCCGCTAAATTGGCGCTGGAGGAGTGGCGTTACCTGATTGAAGGGGCTCTATACCCGGTGATCATCTACACGGATCACAAGAACCTGGCATATCTCCAAAATGCCCAGAGACTTAATCCACGTCAGGCCCGGTGGTCTTTGTTTTTTGCCCGCTTCGATTTCATCCTTCATTTCCGCCCGGCGGACAAAAATGTCAAAGCTGATGCCTTGTCCCGATCCTTCCTGTCCTCCGACCAAGAGGAGGAGCCTATGCACATTATCGACCCCTCCAAGGTGATGAATGTGGCCCCCTTGGATTTGACTCGTCTTCCACCCGGCAAGATGTTCGTGGCGCCTCCAGACCGTGAGAGGGTTCTTCGCTGGGGTCATTCTTCTAAACTAGCTGGCCATGCTGGCCAAAAAAAGACCTTCCTACTCATTTCCCGGCATTACTGGTGGTCTACCCTGCGTAAGGATGTGGTAGACTTCGTCTCTGCCTGTTCATCTTGTGGCCGCAACAAAGTTCCCAGACACTTACCAGCTGGTCATCTCCTGCCGCTTCCCATACCTGTTGCCCCGTGGCAACACATCGCTATGGACTTCATTACCGATCTTCCTGTCTCTGCCGGGTGTACTGTCATTTGGGTGGTCGCGGACCGCTTCTCTAAAATGGCCCACTTCATTCCCCTGCCTGGTCTTCCGTCTGCACCTGAGCTGGCTAAGGACTTTATCCGCCATATCTTTCGTCTCCATGGCCTACCCCTCCACATCGTGTCGGATCGAGGGGTTCAGTTTACCTCACGCTTCTGGAGAGCCACATGTAAACTGCTGGACGTCACCCTGGACTTCTCCTCCGCTTACCACCCTGAGTCCAATGGTCAAGTGGAGCGGATCAATCAGATCCTTACCAGCTATCTCCGGCACTTTATTAATGCCCACCATTCTGATTGGGTGGACCTCCTTCCTTGGGCCGAGTTCTCTTATAATAACCACGAGAGCGAATCCTCTTCCAAGTCCCCGTTCTTTATTGTCTATGGCCAGCACCCCCGGATTCCGTTTCCCGTCTCCGCCTCTGTGGACAACCCTGCCGCGCAGTCTCTTGTCAGCGAGTTTTCTACCATTTGGGAGAGTACTAGGTCTGCACTTCTTCTGTCCTCCGAGCGGATGAAGCGATATGCTGATAAGAGACGTCTGGATCCGTCTCAATTCCGTCCGGGAGACAAGGTTTGGCTCTCTTCCAAACATGTACGGCTCAAGATACCCTCCTACAAGTTAGGTCCTCGCTTCATCGGTCCTTTCGAAATCCTCAGGCAAATTAATCCAGTGGCCTACAAATTAAAACTCCCGGCCACCTTACGGATTCCCAACTCCTTCCACGTATCTCTCCTCAAACCCGTTGTCTTTAACTCTTTTTCCAACAATCCAGGTACTCCTCCTGCTCCGGTTTCCGCTGAAGACGTCTTTGGGGTAGAGAGTATGCTGGCCACTAAGAGGGTAAGAGGAAAGACTTTTTTTTTGGTAGATTGGAAGGGGTTTGGTCCTGAGGAGAGAACATGGGAGCCCCGGGAGAACATCCATGCCCCTCTCATCCTTGCTAAATTTCACTCTGGCCTAAAAAAGGGGGGCCTAAGGGGGGGGGTACTGTAGCATAAGCGTCCCTGCCTCCTGCTAGGCAGGGACGCCGTTCCCCTCACCTCTCCGCTCCGTGCCCGGCGGCTTCCTCCCGCTCTGCTGGCAGCGCGCGCTGCTTCCCGGCCTCTGTGCTTAGGGTGCGCGCGCGCTCCCCCTCTCTTAAAGGGGCCGCGCGCGCCATCCTAAGGAGTCCCCGGCCAATGGCCGGAGGACCTCACCATATATAAGGCACCTCCTCCAAAATGGAGGTGCCCGAGCAATGTTGTTGCAAAGCCTTTCAACTCTGCTTCAACCCTCAGGTCCCGTTACCAGTTACCTGCCAGTTACCTGCCAGTCACCTGCCAGTCACCTGCCAGATTCCTGCCTGTTACTTATCTATCTGCGGTCAGACAGTCTGCCTACCAGCCCTGCCAGTCTGTCTATGGATCAGTCTGCCCGCTAACCTGGGAGCGCTCACCTACTACCTGTCTGCTAGCCTACCTGGAGGCTCCGCCGTCACGTGCTGTGACCACCTGCCTGTCCAGAGACTCTTGCCAGCTCACCTGGGAGCGCTCACCTGCTACCTGCCTGTTAGCCTACCTGGAGGCTCCGCCGTCATGTGCTGTGACCATCTGCCCGTCCAGAGACTCTTGCCCGCTCACCTGGGAGAGCTCACCTGCTACCTGCCTGTTAGCCTACCTGGAGGCTCTGCCGTCACCTGCCGTGACCACCTCCCTGTTCAGAGACTCTTGCCCGCTCACCTGGGAGCGCTCACCTGCTACCTGCCTGCTAGCCTACCTGGAGGCTCTGTCATCACGTGCCGTGACCACCTGCCTGTCCAGAGACTCTTGCCCGCTCACCTGGGAGCGCTCCTCTGCTACCTGCCTGCTAGCCTACCTGGAGCCGTCACTTGCTGTGACCACCGGCCTGTCCAGAGACTCTTGCCCGCTCACCTGGGAGCGTCCACCTGCTACCTGCCTGCTAGCCTACCTGGAGGCTCTGCCGTCACTTGCCGTGACCACCCGCCTGTCAAGAGACTGTCCCGGTCACTTGCCGTGACCTCCTGCCTTTCTACCCAGAGACTGTCCCCGTCACTTGCCGTGACCTCCTGCCCTTCTACCCAGAGACTGTCCCCGTCACCTGCCGTGTCCTCCTGCCCTTCTACCCAGAGACTGTCCCCGTCACTAGCCGTGTCTACCTGCCCGCCTTCCCTGGGAGCCACCCGCTTCCTTACAAGGACTGCCCCCTTGTATAGTTGCTCAGAGGTTCCACCTCCCAGACCCGTTACACTTACTACCACAGTAGAAACAGCTCCCCTCGGCTCTGCGTGTTTCTTGGCAAGACTTGATCATCTTGGTCTGGTTGATCTGCATAGGTACGGGTGAGCGTGCCTGGGGAGTTGCCGGTTGGGAAGCCGGTTTCTGGAAAACAGGAGCAAGACGAGGAAATCTTCTCTCCCGGGTAGTCTCCTTAGCACATTCTAGGAAACGGATGTCAATCCGGGTAGCTAGTGACACCAGGTCATCCAGGGTGGTAGGAATGTCCCGGCCGGCTAACTCGTCCTTCATCCGACCGGAAAGACCCTCCCAGAAGGTGGACACCAGGGCCTCATTGTCCAAGGCAAGCTCAGAAGCGAGGGTACGGAACCGTATGGCATACTGGCCCACGGTGAGACTCCCTTGGTGGAGACGGAGCAATGAGGAGGCAGTAGAAATCCTTCGTCTGGGTTCATCGAAGACCCTCCGGAAGGCAGTGAGAAAAGCCGGAAGATCGGACACCAGTGAATCCCCTCTCTCCCATAGAGGGTTTAGCCATGCCAATGCTTCCCCGGTGAGGTGAGACATGATGAACGCCACCTTGGCCCGGTCAGAGGGAAACTGATGTGCCAGAAGTTCAAAGTGCAGCGTGCACTGGTTCAGAAAGCCTCAACATAAGACGGGGTCACCTCCAAAAACGAGGAGGCGCAGAAAGTCGGGGTCCTAGGCTGGATGCCATGGTATTGGTAGGCAGCGATGCTGCCGGAGCGGGTGTCGCTCGACTCGAGGCTTGCACAGGTGGGACAGACAGCGTGTCCAGGCGAGAGTTGACAGACCGCAGGTAGGTCAGGATGGTTTCCTGTTGGGATCTCTGACAAAAAAACTCCTGGTACAGGTCAGCAAGTGAACGGGCCTGGGGGCCACCGAGCTCCATGGCCCGTGAAAACTGTTACGGATCCGGGTGGTGGAACCTCTGTGCTGCAGTGCAAGGAGGGACCAGAGGGGCGTAACTAGGTATCAACTCGGACTGACCAAGGTTGTACGGTGGCTCAATCGACTCCGTGACCAGGGAAGGAACGAGCAGAGGGACCAGGTGCTACTCTGGGCCAGACCTTGTATGAGAACAGGTGACTCCCACGGGTCAGAAGGCAGGGACTGACTGGTACAGCAGATGAGCACGGCAGGCAGGTTGACGGGTGATCCGGGTAGACGGACAGGCAGACACGGCAGGTAACTGGGAGGAGCCTCCAGGTAGGCTGACAGATAGGCACGGCAGGTTACTGGTACGTTCTCCAGGAAGGCAGGCAAGCCAGGCCCATAGACAGACTGGCGGATTTGGATCGTAGGCAGACCGTCGGGCTGGAGAGTACACTTGGCAGGCGGAGACAGGAAAGCCAGGCTGGCAGACTGGACTGGTAGTCAGGCTGGCGGACAGGACAGATAATCAGGCTAGCGGACAGGACTGGATGTCAGGCTGGCGGACTGAACTCATAGTCAGGCTGGCGGACTGGACTCGTAGTCAGGCTGGCGGACTGGACTTGTAGTCCGGCTGGCGGACTGGATTGGTAGTCAGGCTGGCGGACTGGACTGGTAGTCAAGCTGGTGGACTGGACTGGATAATCAGGCTGGCAGACAGGACTGGAAGTCAGGCTGGCGGACTGGACTGGTAGTCAAGCTGGCAGACTGGACTTTTAGTCAGGCTAGCAGCGGGACCTGAGGGCTGAAGCAGAGTTTAGGAAACAAAGCTACAACCTTGCACGGGCACCTCCATTTTGGAGGAGGTGCCTTTTATATGACAGGTCCTCCGGCCATTGGACGGGGACTCCTTAGGATGACGTGCTGCCCCTTTAAGAGGGAGGTAGCGCGCGCGCCCTAAGCACAGTGCCCGGGAAGCTGCGCGTGCTGGCAGCAGCAGAAGCAGGAGCGCCGGAGGACGCCGGGCGGGGAGCACGGCGGTAAGAGGGACGGCGTCTCTGCCTGTCAGGGGGCAGAGAAGCCGATGCTACACTCGACCTCAAAAGCTAAACAGCTGGTGGTCCTGTCCACAACCAAAGTCACAGAGAAGAGGGTGGCTGTCCTAAGTGACATGCACTGGCGATGTGTTCGCACAAAGCGGATAGTCCGGTTGAAGACGGAACAAGCCATTAGACAACTGGAGCTTATGAGAAAAGCTCAAAGTCTGCGGGAAGAAGTCATCTGGGTGCCTCATGCTCTGGTAAGAAAGCTCATTGGGAGAAATGGCCAAGCCATACAAATGATGGTGGAGAAGTCTGGTGTGATGAAAGTAAGCAGTCCACATGATCATCAGGACTGGATAACGGATGAAGACGGCATGGTGTCATTCTCCGCTATAGGAACAGAAGAAAATATTGCATATATACAAATGCTGATGGAGTATCGAGTGACCTACCTGCGAGAGGTAGAACAGTTGAATCTCGCCAGACTGCGAATGGAAAGACAGCATCGCCTGAGCAGCAGAAGATGGCTGCCGTCTATAAATTGTGAGACCAGACAGAGAAACGGCCCTCCAAATAATAGAATGTCTACAGCAGAAGTTAGAGACCTTTCAAGATGTCCTGAGGATAGTGGGCGTGGATTTAGAGGTAGTGAGTCCTCCAGTAACTCAGGTCTGAGAGGCCCATACAAATGACCCAATAGAGTACGAGACAGTATGGAGTCGGACCTGACCTTAGATACAAGGGCAAGTGAGTCACACTGCTGTATTGACCGCTGGGAGCGAGGGAGGTCTGACAAGGTTATGACTCGGAAATGTGACTTGACGAAGTTAGTGACAATGACAGATGGTAGGTCCCTAAGGAATAGGCTAATGTTGATGACTAATGTTCCAGGGGCTGAGCAGCGCAAACGTCAAGTACATGGACTCTGTGTGAATCGTGGGTTATAATGTGATTGTGTATATCAAGTGTTCAATACCATGGGCTTGAACAAGAGGGGGAGGATATGTAATGCAGCGGCTTGCTGCATTGCCAAAATGTCTGAGGGGGTGTGAAGACAAACTACGCACAGGTTGAGTTCTTAAGGTCACATTGTGGTCTGTGACCGGGTGTCCATATTACCAACAACAACGGGGAGCCTTAACCAGGTGGGGGTCTGCCGTAGCCCCAAGTCTTTTACAGTCTTAGTTCATTCCTTGGTTAGGCTCTGAACGCAGTCCATACAAAATCCCGGTTATTAAAAGTTCATAACCTTTGAGTCCGTACGGCAACTGTAAGAAACTGAAATACACAATTACTAATCATGCAGGTAACTTTGCAAACATTTCAACAGGGTTATTCACAGTTTTAGTGCACCCTATATTCTCCAGCGAGCGGGTATCTGCCCCTTTGTGCTCCTAGATGACCTATGTAACCCACTGTCTGATGGTGGTCTAACCTGGTTTTCTTCACTACCATTTAGGGTACAGTCACTGGCTAGACTTACAGGCAGGGCAGGCAGCCGTCTGCGGGTCCTCTGGCTTATCGCAGTCATGGCAGGCTCACTGTCAGCAGAAGGTTGATTCTCCTGGGCTGCTGGTTCAGGCTCTTCTGCCTCTGGAGCTGCTTGTTTTTCTTCACCTTCCTGCTCTGGTGTAGGTTGTTGCTGCATTGGTTGCAGGAAATGCAGGACGGGTACCACTATGGCATCGTTTATTCGAGTCCAGGACTGAGGGAACTCTCCAAGAACGGTGCTGATCATTTCTTCCTTGTCCTCTGAGGGTTCAAGGTCTCTTTGATCCTCTTCTTCATTCCGTAGTTGCTCGGGGCACCTTTTTAGGTGGTCTCTGGAGACGGTACTAGTGGTTTCTCCTCCATCCTTAGTGACCACGCATACCTTCGGGTTGTCGTGATCAGACTGCAGTACGGTGTAGGGTTCCCTTTCCCACTGGTCGTCCAACTTGTGTAGCCTCGTCTTTCGCTTCAGGACCCACTCACCAGGTTCTAGGGGACCTGCAGGGGTGTGTTGGTTGAAGAGTCTCTCTTGCCTTTCTCTCACCTGGGCCAGGCTCTTCTCCACACTCTCCTGTACCTTCTTGTACTGCAGTCGCCTTTCCGTATCCCAGTCTGCATCTGGGGAGGTGTCCTCGGGTATTAGGACTCCCATCTCCATGTCTATGGGCAGCTTACCTTGTCTGGCTCGCATCAGGTAAGCCGGGGTGCAGTTTGTAGCATTCACCGGGATATGGTTGTATAAGTCTATCAGGTCCAGCAGTTTTTCTGGCCACAGGCTGCGTTCCTCCAGGGGCAACGTCTTCAGGAGATCAATGACTATATTGTTCATTTTCTCACACATCCCGTTGGTTTGTGGGTGGTAAGGCGTTGTCCGAATCTTCTTACCGCCATAGAGGTTGCAGAACTCTTGGAAGATTTCGGCCTCGAACGCTGGACCCTGGTCTGTCAGGACTTGTTCCGGATACCCGTGTGGACGGCAGAAGTATTGCTGGAAGGCTCTGGCCGCCGTTTGAGCTGTCAAGTCTTTTACAGGGACCACCACTAGAAATCGTGAATAGTGGTCCACGATTGTCAGGGCATAAACGTATCCTGACTGGCTTGGAGCCAATTTGACGTGGTCCAGAGCTACCAGCTCAAGAGGCTGCGTGGTGACGATGGGCCTCAAGGGTGTCTTCTGGCTGGTGCGGTCCTTCCTCCTTAGGTTACAAGGGCCACAGTCTCTGCACCACTTCTCTACAGCCCCTCTCATGCCGACCCAAAAGAACCGGCCTCTTATCAGGAACTCCAGTTTCTTCCAGCCGTAGTGCCCCGCTCTGTCATGGTAAGCCTTCTGGACCATAGCTGCATCTCGCCTTGGGATCACGACTTGCCAGGTCAGCTCTTGCGTCCGGTGGTTGACGAGCCTTCTGCACAGCTTACCTTCATAGAGGAACAGCTTGCTCTTCTCTTTCCATAGCTGCTTGGCTTCCTCTGGAGCACCCGGATCTAAGCGGGCATCTTCCTGGGTCAGCAGGTCTTTCACCATGCGGATTGCAGGGTCACTATCTTGGGTCTCGGCCCAGCTGTGGTGAGGTAGGGGATTGATCATAACGGTTGTTAAATCTTCCTCCTTCACGTGGTGGGAGTATTGAGCGGCTCCATACCGGTGAAACGCGGGGAGTTCTACCTCCTCCAGCTCTTCTGGGTCTTCGTCACCTTCAGGTAATTGAGGCATTTTCGATAGGGCGTCAGCGTTGGCATTGGTTTTGCCTGCCCGCTACTTGATCACGAAGTCATAATTCGAGAGTCGCGCCATCCACCGCTGTTCTAGGGCACCCAGTCTTGCATTGTCCAGGTGTGTCAACGGGTTGTTGTCCGTGTACACGGTGAACTTTGCGGAGGCCAGGTAATGCTTAAACCATTCTGTGATGGCCCACACCAATGCCAAGAATTCTAGCTTGAAGGAGCTGTAATTCTCCGGGTTCCTTTCAGTGGGCCTCAGCTTCCGGCTGGCATACGCGATCACCCTTTCTTTGCCCTGTTGGTTTTGCGACAGTATAGCTCCCAGCCCCACATTACTGGCGTCTGTGTGGAGGATAAAAGGCTGGCCATAATCGGGGTAGGCCAGGATCTCATCCCCTGTGAGGGCCATCTTCAACTTGCGGAAGGACTCCTCTTCCGGCTTGTCCCACTTGAAGGGTGGCTTTTGGCTTCTGGACTTAGACTGTCCTATCAGGAGTTCCTGCATAGGGGCTGCCATCTTTGTGAACCCGGGGATGAACCTTCGGTAGTAGCCTACCAACCCGAGAAATTGCCTCACTTCTTTGATGTTTGAGGGGCATGGCCAGCTCTTGATTACCGTGACCTTGTCAGGGTTGGGGGCTACTCCTTCTGCACTTACCACGTGCCCTAGGTACTGGACCTTCGGTTTCAACAAGTGACACTTTGATGGTTTCACCTTCAGGCCATAGCCTGCCAGGGCTTCGAACACCTCTGCCAGGTGTTTTAGATGGTCCTCGTAGGTCTTCGAATAGACGATCACGTCGTCCAGTTAAAGTAGGACTGTCTCGAAGTTTCAGTGCCAAAGACAGCATTCCATCAGCCTCTGGAAGGTCCCTGGTGCGTTGCAGAGCCCGAAGGGCATACAGTTGAACTCGCTCAGTCCCATCGGGGTGGTGAAGGCGGTCTTCTCCTTGTCGGCCTCCACCACAGGAACCTGCCAGTACCTGCTAGTAAGGTCCAAAGTAGAAAAGAAGTTAGCTGATTTTAGTGCGGCTAAAGACTCCTCTATTCTAGGCAGCGGATATGCGTCTTTGTGGGTGATATGGTTGATTTGTCTATAGTCCACGCACATTCTCATGGTGCCGTCTTTCTTTTTTACCAGAACCAAAGGGGCTGCCCAGGGGCTACAGCTATCTCTAATGAACCCAGCTTCTTTAATTTCTCTTAGCATGCCCTTTGCATTCTGATAATGTGCAGGGGGTACAGGTCTGTGCCTCTCTTTTATTGGTGGGTGGCTCCCCGTGGGGATGTGGTGTTCTACCCCTTTCAGTCTGCCAAAGTCCAGCGGGTGCTTACTAAAGATTCTCTTGAACTCCTGAACCACCCGGTAGACTCCTTGTTTTTGGTGCAGGGGAGTGGAGTCAGCACCCACATGGAGTTTCTGGCACCAGTCCTCCTTTTGTTTCTGGGGGCCATTACCCTCCGCCTGAGGAGATGGAGGCAAAGGCTCCACGGCCCTGATAGCTTTGTGTTCGACAGCAAACAGTTTGGCAAGTGTAGCGTACCTGGGTAAGTGTACCTCCCTCTCCCCAATGTTGAGAATGCGGACGGGCACCCTCCCATGACGGACATCAACCACCCCCCGGGCTGTCAAAATGGTGGGCCTGCTGTCTGAGTACACGGGTTCTACCATTGCTTGGTAGTCTCTGCCTCTCAACCCGATAGCAGTCCGACACCAGATCATCATTTCACTTTTGGAAGGCATGGAAATGGGGAATGGGTCACTCATTCTTACGCTACCGATCTCACCACCAGACAGTTCTACCTGCTGCCATCTCATCAGGGCTTTTATCTCTTTGTTGAGGACTCTCTGTTGGCTGGAACTAGCATTCACCGCCACCTGTTGTAGGATTACAATTACCTCTGAAAGACAATTTTCAATCACGTTAGTACCCACAGTTATTTTACGGTGACTTTCACGACGGTCAATAATCACTCCCTGTGCCGGCAGTTCAACTTTACCAATCTTAATGGTCATCTCCTTGAACACCATCTGCGGCACAGGCAAGCCATTACTGGCGATGATGCTCAAGTCACTGTCTGGATACCGTGTTATATCAGCATCAGTCCAATACTGCTTAAAAAGTACATAAGGGATAGTAGTTACTTGCGACCCGGTATCCAGCAAGGCGCTCATGGGGATACCGTCCAGCACCACGGGTAAAACCGGGCGCCCCCCAACGTACTTATTACGCCAATTGTAAGGGCCTGGTGATCTTATGCCTGGGGGTTGGCCGTCTGCCCCAGGTTGGACCCGTTTAAATTACAGTACCTGGAAATGTGTCCGGGCTGATTGCATCGACGGCAAATGGGCTGTCCATCCTCTGCGTAGCGGTCTGTGGGCCTCCCTCGGAATGACGGGGTCCTCCTCTGTCGACGCCACGGGACATCCCCCGGACTTGAAGCCAACTCGATGGGTCTTGACGGGTCCACTTGCAACACCTGGACGGTCCTGGTCAACGCCGCGACGCCCCTGGTCAGCTCCTGGACTTGGTGGTGCAGATCTTTCGACGGGGCCTGGTTCAGGGCCTGTGCATCGGCCCCCACAGAGTCCATAGAGGAGGGTGCTGCCTCCTGGTGATAGGTGAGAGCAGGGCGCCGGGGGTTTATAGCGCCACTTGTTGCGGGTTCACGGAGCACCCTTATGGCCCTGTCCTTGAATTCGGCAAAGGTCAAATCAGGGTTCTGAAAGAACATGAGGCGCAGCTGGGTCCTGTGGGCGCTAGAGAGCAGACCTTCTATGAACTGTTCTGTTACTAGCTTATCCGTATCCTGCACGCTGCCAGGGTCAGCTTGTTTGATGGCCCTCAAGGCTTCCTGCAAATTTAGGGCATAGTCTCTGATGCTGTCCTGTGCCCGCTGCTTACATCCGTAGAACCGCATTTTAATTTCAGCAGAGGTACGTGTATCAAAGGTACCCCGCAGCCGGGCCAGAATGTCCTTTACAGTTCTTTTCTCCTCAGCGGGCCATGACTTTACCTCCCGCTGGGCTGCGCCAGTTAACTGCCCTGTCAGTATGCTGATCTTCTGTTCCTCTGTCAGGGGGTAAACTTGGAATAAACTGTACAGCCTTTCCTTAAAGTCAGTTAGTGCATGTGGCTCCCCTGAATACTTGGGCAGCCAGGCCACGCCAGGGATGTAAGGCAGGGAGAATGGCATCACCGCTGCTGCAGCTGCGCTGGTGGTAGTGGGCGCCTCCGCGTCCGACATCTTCCTTCCCCCTAGTTAAGCGTGGCCTACCTTCCGACGCTCCTCTTCTGTAGGCCGCGGCTCCGCTGGTGCTGCTCCGGATGAGGACCTTGCGTCGCATCCTGGTGACGTCAGCGTCGCTCTCTCTCCCTTCCAGGACCTTGCGCAGCGTCGGTGCGTAGGGCGGAGCTTCGGGTCTCACGCGGTTTGGACGTCCACTCCCCTCTTCTTCCCGCGTGGCATCCTGCAGATGGCGTCCGATGGCGGGAAAACGGCTGAAGATAGCGGGAAGCTGCTGAAGATGGCGGGAGACGGCTGAAAATGGCGGGAAACGGCTCCTGATGGCGGGAAACCTCTTCTTAAGGTACGTGTACAGTCTTTTTCAGGCGCGCAATACCCGTTTGTGGCGGGTTGGTCACAATCCTGCCGACTACGCCAAAGCTGACTTGCCCCCTGGGCTGTGGGGCCCTCGGAACCGGGCTTCAGTGTGATGATGGGGGTAGTAGTGGCAACCCGGTCCGTGGCTCAGGGTGGTCAGATCAGTGGTAGTCTTCTATATGTTTTGCAATGTCCGACTACGCCACCCGTGGATTGCAGTCAGGGCTAACCGCCGCTGCAGTGCAGACCACTGGGGCTGATATAAATGAGCAGCACTGAATAGTACAACTCCCCACGGGAGGAGTATGGCCCCAGGGCAGTATATAATGGATGATGGAGGGGATGATTCCGACCGCAATAGCCAGGAAACGAAGGCCTCTTAAACAGTTCAGGGTCTTTATTAGAGCAGGTGAAACGACCCAAAAACAGGCCCGGCTAGGAGGGGACCTGGATGTCTGAGAACAAGTGGGAAGCTGGCCCTGATCAGGGTGAGGGTGTAGGCCTACCGTGCTCTCTGCACTCTCTCTGGCTATTTCCCTCCTCGTGGTGTAATAGCCCACGTTCCTGAGCTCACCGTGTCTTCTCGCCCGTATGGCTGGCGACTTGGGTCCCTTTTTACTCTTGGCCTGGTACGGCTTTGCTGGTCCCTTCTGCTGTGGCGGAACCTCTGGGTTTCTTAGGCCAGGGAACATACAATCCCCTGCGGACTGGTTATTTGCTGTAGGACTTGGAATCCTAACAGTCTCGGACACCAAAGTCCGGTGGATTAGCTTCTCTATCTGCCAGGACAGGCTCGCTTCACCTCTTGTCCCTGGCTTGTGGCTCTCCTACTGCCACACGGCCTCTTAGGCTGCAACACAACTGTCTGTCCCTGCTCTGGGACACCTCTCAATCCAGAGACAGGTTGTCCAGTTCTCACTAACCCTGCCCCCAGTTCCAGCTTTTATAGGGGCAGCCTGCTCCCCCTACTGGCCTGGGACAGGAGGTATTGCATGCTAATGGTCCTTGACCATTAAAAATCTTTAAAAATGAACAAATGAAAGTCAGACATTGCTTTTCAACCCTGCTTCCACAGAATTTTAAAAAAATTAAATTCATGAAATAGGCCAGGACACATAAGACATATTTTCAGTTGTTTCACACTTTTTTGTTAAGTATATAATTCCATATGTGTTAATTCATAGTTTTGATTCCTTCAGTGTGAATGTACAATTTTCAAAGTCATGAAAATACAGAAAAATCTTTAAATGAGAAGGTGTGTCCAAACTTTTGGTCTGTACTGTATATATAAATATATATCACTATATGAATATTCATATGCGATATATATCTAAATATATATATACTGTATACACCTACCGTTCAAAAGTTTGGGCTCACCCAGACAATTTTGTGTTTTCCATGAAAACTCATACTTTTATTTATCAAATGAGTTGCAAAATGATTAGAAAATATAATCCAGACATTGACAAGGTTAGAAATAATGATTTTTATTTGAAAGAATAATTTTCTCATTCAAACTTTCCTTTCGTCAAAGAATGCTCGCTTTGCAGCAATTACAGCATTGCAGACCTTTGACATTCTAGCTGTTAATTTGCTGAGGTAATCTTAAGAAATGTCACCCCATGCTTACTGAAGCCCCCCCCACAAGTTGGATTGGCTTGATGGGCACTTTTTGCGTACCATACCATACCATGGCGTTGAGATCTGGTGACTGCGCTGGCCATTCCATTACAGATAGAATACAAGCTGCCTGCTTCTTCCCTAAATAGTTCATGCATAATTTGGAGGTGTGCTTTAGGTCATTGTCCTGTTGTAGGATAAAATTGGCTCCAATCAAGCGCTGTCCACAGGGTATGGCATGGCATTGCAAAATGGAGTGATAGCCTTCCTTATTCATAATCCCATTTACCTTGTACAAATCTCCCACTTTACCAGCACCAAAGCAACCCCGGACCATCACATTACCTCCACCATGCTTGACAGATGGTGTCAGGCACTCTTCCAGCATCTTTTCAGTTGTTCTGCGTCTCACAAATGTTCTTCTGTGTGATCCAAACACCTCAAACTTTGATTCATCTGTCCATAAAACTTTTTTCCAATCTTCCTCTGTCCAATGTCTGTCTTCTTTTGCCCATATTAATCTTTTCCTTTTATTAGCCAGTCTCAGATATGGCTTTTTCTTTGCCACTTTGCCCTGAAGGCCAGCATCCCGGAGTCGCCTCTTCACTGTAGACGTTGACACTGGCGTTTTGCGTGTACTATTTAATGAAGCTGCCAGTTGAGGAGCTGTGAGGCGTAGATTTCTCAAACTAGAGACTCTAATGTACTAGTCTTGTTGCTCAGTTGTGCAGCGGGGCCTCCCACTTCTCTTTCTACTCTGGTTAGAGCCTGTTTGTGCTCTCCTCTCAAGGGAGTAGTAGACACTGTTGTAGGAAATCTTCAGTTTCTTGGCAATTTCTCGCATGGAATAGCCTTCGTTTCTAAGGATAGACTGTCGAGTTTCACATGAAAGTTCTCTTTTTCTGGCCATTTTGAGAGTTTCATAGAACAAACAAATGTAATGCTCCAGATTCTCAACTAGCTCAAAGGAAGGTCAATTTTATAACTTCTCAAATCAGCCAAACCGTTTTCAGCTGGGCTAACATACTTGTGCAAGGGCTTTCTAGGGTTTTCTAAACATCCATTAGCCTTCTTACACAGATAGCAAACACAATGTACCATTAAAACACTGGAGTGACGGTTGTTGGAAATGGGCCTCTATACACTTATAGATATTGCAATAAAAACAAGACATTTGCAACTAGAATAGTCATTTACCACATTAACAATGTATAGAGTGTATTTCTGATTCATTTAATGTTAGCTTCATTGAAAAAAAAAAGTGCTTTTCTTTCAAAAATAATGAAATTTCTAAATGACCCCAAACTTTTGAATGGTAGTGTATATATACCATTGCATGAATTACTGCTTTGGTATTAGAACTAGGTTGTATTTGCCAGTCTTTTACCTGTGCTGTTAAATTTCATGCTTGCTTGTGTTGATTTTTGTAATTTCACATTGAAAATGGATCCAGGCAAGTGAACTCAGAACATGCCATCGTGTACTATGACAACAGCTCTCTTCACACTCATGCATCCTTCCCGCTGGCCTGCAATCTGTTAGACTGCATGACTTGTATTCTCTATTCACTGCATAGCTGTAGTCCTGAAGGTTAGAAGGACAGCACATGAAATCCTGTTGGTTTTATACTGCTGATAAATGTGCTGCTACATAAGATTGTAACACTAACTAGTTAATGGTGTTCTGCAGTCTCTAAAACTGAGGACCAAATAATAGAGCCTTGGAGATGGTACCTGAGCACAGATCTTAGATATTGTATCTGCAGGGGTAAATGCTTACTCAGTTTCTGTCATGTGTTGGATTGATGAACAGATATTCGTTTACATTTTTTATGCCTACACCAGACATAGTTGTCCACTAGTTTTGAACTGGTAAAAAAATTGAGAGGTGCTATAAATCAGGATAAATGGTGGCTACCAAAATAATCAGAAAGTATATTTTCAGGGACCAAGTTTCTATTTCTTAAGGTATGTGCGCACACAAAGTCTTTTTCAGGTGGATTCCGCCTGGAACCCACCTGAAAAAGTGTCGCGAAACAGAAAATGAGCATAATGCACACAATGTAAAAATGGCTTTGCTGTGCACATGTTTAGTCTTTTGTTCCTTTTTTAACTACTTCAGGGTTTGGAAACCTTAAAACCAACTGTAAACACGATGGAAAAATCGCCAGCAAAACAGCTTCAGAAAAAAGATAGCTGGCTTTTTCCTGAAGCAGCTTCGCCTAGAAAGACCTCAGAGAATCTGCAGGCATCTTAAAGACACTTTGTGCACATACCCTCAAGAAGTTTTTGGAGTGGATCCTCTTGAAATTTCTCCTTGAAAACTAATTCAAAAACTCTTGGAAAAACTATTCCAATTCATTTCTATGGGAAATCCACTTTGCTGTGAATATGTCGAAGTTTTTTTTCAAAATAGTTATATTTTTCATATAGGTGTGCGCATCATTACTTTATTGCTTTTTTCCTCTTTTTTTCTGTTTTAGATTATTTATTTAGTGATGCAGCTCTTGTATTATAATTTTGTCTGTTTATCTCTATTTATTGATGTTTATATGACAAGATTTTTTTTAGATATTTTTTTTCTCAAAGAGGTTTTGAAAAATGATTTGTGGAACAAATAAAGTGCATGTCAATCCTTTGAAGGAAGCCTCTCCAAACTAAGGCATTGTCAAATCAAAAGGCTGCAAAGAACATGTTTGAAGAACAAAGCTCTTTCAAAACTTTTCAAAACCGCTTCAGGAATAGAAAACCTCCTCCAACAACTCACCAAAACAGGAGACTTTCCTGAAGGGGTTTCTGCTTGAGAAATTCATGTTTTTTGATTGCCTCAAAAAATATGCATACATTTAACTTTAGGATATGTGCACATGGAATCTTTTTGCCTTGTTTTGGAGCAGAAACTAGCTTTGTGCACATAGAGTTTTTCAAGGAGGCTTTGGAGCAGAAACCGAGAGGAAACTCTCCAAATACTTCTCAAAAATGCAAAACTCCTCAAAAACTAAGCAAAAAGACTTTGTGTGCACATAGCCACTGAGTGAAAACATGAAGCTTTTAAAAAGTTTTGAGATTTGGAGAAGAATTTGTAGAGGTTCCTCTCAGTTTCAGTTCTGAAAACTCTTTGAGAAGACTGTGTGCACATAGCGTTAGGGTATTGCACACTATGAGGTTGATTCATCAAAGCTTTTTCGCCAAATTTCTAGTGAAAAAAAGTTTGAAAGTAGCATTTTTTGTGTGAAAACGCCCAAAAAATCAGACTCTTGGCGTGATCAACCCATTCTCACCCCAGTTTTGAAAAATTGAGTGGAGCTGGGATGGAATGTGAGCAGAACATGACAGTCCCTGCTCATGATGAGTGGTGGCGTTCGCTACATCACAAATCTTACTCCAGCAGAAGCTGTAGTAATATTTGTGATGATGCGCACATAGCAGTGTACGCCATTACACACCTCACCTGACATGAGGCATCAGCCTCTCAATTAATCTGGAACATCTGTTCCAAAACGTTCCCTTATCAAGACCAGTGAGAGAATTACCGGTCTTGATGAAACGCCCCCAGTGTTTTTAAGACTTCGATGGACCAGCCAACTTTTTCAAGACGAAAATTCCGGCAGTCTTTTCTTGTCTTCTCTAGAATCTTTTCAGTTGTTTTTGCTGCTACACCCACATCTTTTTTTTATGTTTGAAACCATAAGGCCACGTGCACACTTTGAGTATTCGGGGATTTTTTTTACCTGTGTATTTGCAAGCCAAAACCAGGAGTGGAACAATCAGAGGAAAAGTATAATAGAAACACGTCACCACTTCTGTATTTATCACCCACTCCTGGTTTTGGCTTACAAATACTGAGATAAAAAAGTCCTTGAATACTCAACGTGTGCATGGGGCCTAAATATTATAAAAAGTCACCCCGCCTATTTCACATATAAATAGTTTGTGGCAGCAAATAGTAGTGCTTACACCTGTTTGTATGCATAAATAATATGGAAATATAATAAAAATACTATTGCGCCAGAAACAGCATGGAAAAAAATATAACAGCTATCTACTAGTTAATTATGTGCTAAAGATAATGGGCACATAAATACATCTCAAACAGAATGCCAGCAGCACAGGTCAGCTACATTTGCTCAATAAAAATGTGCGATATTAATTATAAAAAATAAAAATGTATATATAGCTGACATACGTGCTGTGAGGTACTCTGCAAATAGACTCTGTTAGACTGCTGGTGATCATTACAAGTGGTACAATATAATATTTTTGTTACAATATTTCTAATGTATTATTGCTACTATCGAACTAGTTCGTTCTTTCATTGTTTCCTCCTTTTCTTTCAATAGCCATAGCTTTTATATTTACAGATGACCTACACCATGCATTTTCCATATAATGTACTGAAAAATGAGGATAAATTTCAAAGTGCAGTGAATTGGTGAAAAAAATTAAAATACATAAATTTATTTTTTGTATTTTTTTATGGCATTCCTTATGCAGTAGAAATAACTAGTGATGAGCGAGCGTGCTCGCCACTGCTCAGTACTCGCCCGAGCATCACCCTGCTCGACATGCTCGGCGCTCAGCAAGTATTGCCAGGTTTCTCGAGCTGGAGCTCAGGTCCCCGCCCTGGATGTTTGGCATTCTTTAAAGAGCCAATGAACATGCAGGGATTGTCTGCTACGCACTGTAATGCCATAGCCATGTTTGTTCTGTCATTACAGTGATTGACTGGCCACATAGCGTCATCCGGTCCTGGTGACCTGGTGACACTAGGCTCGTCGCAGGCTATCCCGGAAACAGGCAGAGTAGGGAGAGGTGCTGTTGTGTGAGGGAGAGAATTGGCGGTGTAATAGTTACATATAGGTAGTGGTACTGTAGTGAGCTGGCCGGCTCTAGCTGTTCTGTGATAATTGATATAGAGCCTGTTACAGAAGTGATTACACAGGATGATGTTGCCACCTTGTGGCCAGAGGTTGCACCTGCGCAGGGTGTGATGACAGAGAAAAAGACTGAGCCTCCTGTGTCCCGCCCTAGAGAGTCACGTGACCAAAGTGGGAAGCAGGAAAAAGCGCGCAAAGAGTCTGCTGTGGTCTGTGAAAAGAGCCAGGACGGTGTGCAGGCCCTCGTGTGTGGCGCAGGAGAGACTCTCAACGTGATTTCTTCTATCTAACACCATATCCTCGGAGCCTTCCCCAGCTTCTGCTCTGCTGAAGGATTCAGCTGTTACACTCCCTGCTACTGGAGTGTGGACTACATAAGGGGACCCACCAGAGCTTCTATCCGGATCAGAGAGACTGTAAGCGGGACCTCTGGCGAGAGGCCGAAGTATCCCTTCCTTTCTTTCCGCAAATTCTGCTGTTCCTGTTTTTTTTTCCGGCTGGGACGCCCATCTGCAAAGACAGACAGGCCTGCGACGGGGGACACATCCTTCTGGAGTAAAGGACTGGTAACGTGTGAGTAGGGACAGTGAGGGTCAGCTTATCAGTACACGTTATTACTGTGCATATTTACGGTTGTCATTTATTGTTTTTGTTTGCTGTGTTAAAAATGTATACGAGTAAAGATACGGTTATCAAGATAGAGTCTGTGTGTGGGGATCTTGCTGGGCCAGATCATAGATACCAATGCGCGGCCTTGCCCGCGGTCACTTCATCTGGTTTAGCCGGCAGGATCTGTGACCAACAAGATTCCCACCCAGGCTACGTGTACAGTCAGAAACCCCCGCCGGTGTCTATTGTGAATCAGGTCAGGAAATTTGGCGGACGAAACTACCCTGTACCAGAGTGGGCGGAACAAGTCCGGATACTGGGGGAAATGTATAATATTGACCCTAAGACCTTGGCAGAAATGGCGGTACTGACGCTAGAGGGGGAGGCATGGACGACAGTCACACTGGAGACGGTCAGGGGCCAGCGTACAGTGGATGATTTGGTGCGGGTGCTGGAGAACACCTATGGGCCGACCACATACCAGGGAACACTGCAACACATGTTCTTTAGACGGATGCAGCTTGAATGGGAGGATATTCCCCAATATGCGAACGCCCTTCAGGTACTCCTTGAACAAACCTGTGGAAAAGGGGTGCAACTAGCTGGTATGGCTTCTTGTGACCTGGTACTGAGAGACCAATTTGTAATAGGACTGAGAGACCAGTATCTTAACCGCACGTTACAGGACTTGATCCGGATGATGCCGGCTCTTACTTTTGCTGAAGTCAAACAGGAAGCCATAGAATGTTCAAGGGGACCCGTCATTGATGTGGGGATTCAAGGTGCTGCGTACAGATCCATATCTGACATTAAAAATCCGAATAGTGACACGGAAGACCTGAAACAGATGGTAGCAGACTTACAGAGACAGATATTACAGTTAACATTAGACCGACAGGGAGACCAGCGAAGACAGCCTAGTCGTCCCGTGAGACAGTGTTGGTCATGCGGTGATCCTCGCCATAGGGCAAATCGTTGTCCTCAACACTTCCCTCCGCAACAACCTCCGTCGCACCAACGAACAAACCCTCAGTCACCCCAGCGAAGGGAATTTCGATCAGACCAGCGAATGGAACCCCAGCCATATCCACAAGCAGAGTTACCACGCCGGGCCTCACCACAATGGCCGCCGTTAAACTAGACACCCCTGCAGCTGAGGCTCGCGCAGCAGGGGAGGCCAAGGAGAGGGGTGTGGAAAAACAGAGCCGATGGCGGAGTGCTCTTGCCGCGAATAGCCCGACACTTGAAGTTGTCCTGGAAGGAATTGCCGTACAGGGACTGATGGACACCGGGTCACAAGTGACCACGATCTCTGAACAGTTTTACGAAAATTACCTCAAACCAAGAACTGCTCGTGACCCAGACACCGCCATTAAGATTATTGCGGCTAATAATCTACCCATTCCAGTGACCGGAATTGCTTGGATGGACACAAAGGCCTGCGGACAGGACTTAGGGAAACGAGGGATCGTCATCGTCAAGGAAGGTTTCGGCTCCGAGACCCTAGTGATAGTGGGAATGAACATCTTGAAAGACCTGGATCTTATGCTGTTGACAAGAAAAGGACCCAAATACTGGCAGAAAGTCACCAAACATAAGCCGACTCGACTGGCGTTCCAGCGCGTAATCCGGACCGTTGGACTTCAACAGATGGCAGAGGAACAACTACTCCTAGCCGCCATTACGGTGCCACGCCGTACCCGGATTACTTTGCCCACTGAAAAAGAGACAGTCATTTCCTTACCCCTTAACACCCACCGACAACTTGAGGGGGTTGAAGTGTTGATCGAGCCGAGGACCCCAAGTGGGGGTAAGCTAAACCCACTAGTTGCTCGCACTCTAGCCGTCGTGAGGAACGGGAGAGTCCCAGTCAGGCTAAACAACACCGCAGACGTAGGCCTAGCCCTTGAAGCCGGCACTCAACTTGCCCGGGTATATGCTCTACCCACGGAAGTGAATCCCATTGGGCCCCTAGAATTCACCCCGTCTACAGAAGGCGACTGGACGGTAACCGTCTCAGCCATAAACGCTCAAGTAGACGATGAAGACATTGGGCGAAAACTACAGGAAAAAGTGCTGCTAGACACGTCTCAGTACACTAAACAAGAAGTGTCTCAAGTGGAGGAACTCCTGCGGGAACACCAAGACTCCTTTGCAAAGCATGACACAGACTTTGGGTGTACCACCAGTATCCAGCACGAGATACCCACGGGCGATACCCCCCCATCCGCGAGAGGTACCGGCAGATACCACCTCAGCAATACCAGGAGGTGAAAAGCCTGTTAGAATCTATGCTACACGCCGGAGTGGTACGTGAAAGCCAGAGCCCGTGGGCTGCACCCGTGGTGATAGTCAAAAAGAAAGATGGTTCCCTAAGGTTTTGCGTGGACTACCGTAGGCTGAACGCTTGCACTATCCGGGACTCATATCCACTTCCTCGGATCGAAGAGTCACTGACCGCCCTGAAGAAGGCCAAATATTTTTCGTCCCTAGACCTGGCCAGTGGATATTGGCAGGTTCCAATGAGTGAGAAGGACAGGGAAAAGACTGCCTTCATCCTTCCCATGGGCCTGTATGAGTTCGACCGGATGCCGTTCGGCTTGAATAACGCACCGGGGACCTTTCAGAGACTAATGGAACGCTGTCTGGGGGACTTCAACTTTGAATTTACGCTGATATACCTTGACGACATCGTGGTATACTCCGCCACCTTTGAAGATCATCTTCACAAGCTTGGCCAAGTGTTCCAGCGCTTGAGGCGACACGGCTTGAAGTTGAAGCCCAGCAAGTGCCGTCTGTTCCAGCAGGAAATCGACTACGTGGGTCACCGGATCTCGGCCGAAGGCGTCCAGCCCTCTCCGGAAAAGATAGCAGCCGTTCAAGAGTGGCCGCAGCCAACTACCGTCAAAGAAGTCCGGGCTTTTCTGGGGCTAGCAGGCTACTACCGTCGGTTTGTCAAGGACTTTGCTCGGCTTGCTGAACCACTGCATGAGGTTCTCCGAGGGACCGCGAACAGCCCCAGAGGACGACGCATCAGTTGGGGGCCTGACCGAGAAAAATCCTTTCAGGCACTTAAGGCTGCTCTAACATCACCCCCTGTTCTGGCATATGCAGACTACACATTACCGTTTCAGTTGCACACCGACGCCAGCCTTCAAGGTCTAGGGGCGGTCCTCTCTCAAGTTCAAGATAATAAAGAACGCGTGATAGCCTATGCCAGTAGATCTCTCCGTGACACCGAAAAGAATCCCGTCAACTACAGCTCCTTCCGCTTGGAACTCTTGGCTCTGACCTGGGCTATGACGGAGAAATTTGCCGGCTATCTGACAGGAGCGGAGGTGCTGGTCATGACGGACAACAATCCTCTTGCCCACCTAGAGAATGCCAAACTAGGGGCAATGGAACAGCGCTGGATGGCCAGGCTCTCTAGATTCCAGTACAAAATTAAATACAGAGCGGGGAACGAGAATCAGAATGCTGACAGCCTGTCTAGAGTGACATCATCCCCGCCAGTGGGGGACCGGGATGAAGAGTTGGAGGAAGATGAGATGCCTGACTTTGCCCGGCTCGCAAAGCAAATAGAAGATAGCCGCCAGTATGCGGTAGGAGGGATTGAAGCCGTAGTGGGATCTCCCCTGTCCCAGCAAGAATGGGCCAAGCTTCAAGATCGAGATCCCGAGCACGTCTTACTGAAACAGCATGTGAATAAACAAGAGAAACCGCCCTCCGAAGTGAAAGCCCGACTATCGACCGGAGCCTTGGCTCTGCTTGCCCAGTGGGATCGGCTGATCGTGAAAGATGGAGTCCTGTGTCGCAGGGCCCTTTTATCCCATATGCTGGAGGAGTGTTGGCAGATTGTCGTCCCGGTGCAGTTGGCCCATGAGATGGTGGGCGAAGCTCACAGGAGGAACGGCCACTTCGGCATAGACAAGACCCTCCGGTGGACCCAGCAGTTCATTTTTTGTCCGGGGCTCCGTAAGTTGGTTGAAAACGTCTGTCAAGCATGCCGTACCTGTGAATTCCACAAGTCCGTGGAGCAGCGTGCCCCCGTCCAGACTATTAAGACGTCGAGGCCCCTTGAGCTGTTGATGGTGGACTATCTGTTGATCGGAACGGCGAATAGTGGCTACCAGTACTGTCTGGTGATGGTGGACCACTTCACGAAATTCGCTGTCGCTGTTGCTACCAAGGATCAGACTGCTGAATCAGCTGCACAGGCTATCTGTCAGCAATTCGTTCGGGTCTACGGGTGTCCAGAGCGGCTACACTCTGATCAGGGGGCTTGTTTCGAAGGGCGAGTCATTGAAGAACTCCAACGGATGTATGGAATCAAGAAGTCCAGGACCACCCCTTACCATCCACAAGGGAATGGCGCGTGTGAACGCTTTAACCGGACCCTCTTACAACTGATCCGGACTTTGGCTGAAGACAAAAAGCCCGACTGGCCTCGATTCCTCCCGGAACTGCTGTGGGCCTATAATAATCAGGTCCATTCCGTCACCGGATACACCCCATACACCCTTCTCTTTGGCTGTCCAGGCAAAGACATCCATGAGTTGCAACTGTCTAGCTCCGAAGAAGATACCTGTGGTACCTATCCTTCCTGGCTACAAACACACCGCCAGAGAATGGAGACTGTCTACCGGCTAGTAGGCCGACAAATTCAGGATCAAGTGCACGCTGACCCACTTCCGGTACAAGAAGACCCACTGAATGTAGGTCAACTGGTCCTAGTCCGAATAAAGAAGCCGCAAGGGAAACTCCGGCCCAAGTGGGAGACTGAAGTCTATCGAGTAATTGGACAGCCGTACCCCGATGGCCCCGTCTATCGAGTGCAGGGCGAAGACAGCGGCAGCATCCGAACTTTGCACTGTAATATGTTGCGCCCCTGCCATTCCCAGCCTGACTCCCCTACTGTGATACCTAGAGAGATGGATATCACTAATACTGTCGGAGACACTGACCCCGGGGATGTAGAGACTGAATGCATGCCTAACCCTGTCCGTCCGACTGACGCACTTGAACCGATTACCTCCTCTACTGACATGTCGACTGGGAAAGAGAGTGGGGTGACTGATAGGAGAGAGGGGATCCAACCCGTTAGGCGGACAATGAGGGCCACTGCAGGGGTACCTCCAGGACAGTCCTACAGAGACCAATATGTGTGGCCCTCTTCCCAGCCGCCCCCTGTCACATCCACAGCCATCGGCGCCCTGGAGCCGGTCGTTGGCAGGGACTGCCAACCTTTGAGTGGGGGGGCGTGTAGTGAGCTGGCCGGCTCTGGCTGTTCTGTGATAATTGATATAGAGCCTGTTACAGAAGTGATTACACAGGATGATGTTGCCACCTTGTGGCCAGAGGTTGCACCTGCGCAGGGTGTGATGACAGAGAAAAAGACTGAGCCTCCTGTGTCCCACCCTAGAGAGTCACGTGACCAAAGTGGGAAGCAGGAAAAAGCGCGCAAAGAGTCTGCTGTGGTCTGTGAAAAGAGCCAGGATGGTGTGCAGGCCCTCGTGTGTGATGCAGGAGAGACTCTCAACGTGATTTCTTCTATCTAACACCATATCCTCGGAGCCTTCCCCAGCTTCTGCACTGCTGAAGGATTCAGCTGTTACACTCCCTGCTACTGGAGTGTGGACTACATAAGGGGACCCACCAGAGCTTCTATCCGGATCAGAGAGACTGTAAGCGGGACCTCTGGCGAGAGGTCGAAGTATCCCTTCCTTTCTTTCCGCAAATTCTGCTGTTCCTGTTTTTTTTTCCGGCTGGGACGCCCTCCTGCAAAGACAGACAGGCCTGCGACGGGGGACACATCCTTCTGGAGTAAAGGACTGGTAACGTGTGAGTAGGGACAGTGAGGGTCAGCTTATCAGTACACGTTATTACTGTGCATATTTACGGTTGTCATTTATTGTTTTTCTTTGCTGTGTTAAAAATGTATACGAGTAAAGATACGGTTATCAAGATAGAGTCTGTGTGTGGGGATCTTGCTGGGCCAGATCATAGATACCAATGCGCGGCCTTGCCCGCGGTCACTTCAGTACTCCAGGAGTATATATATCTATCTGAACTAACAGTCCTTCTGAGGACTAGTCCAGCTGCATATATTAATCCTGAGACCAGGAGTTAGGCAGGCAGGCAAGGCTGTTTTTTGGCAGTGTATACAGCAAAAGAGGGTCCATTGCACACTCTGTCTGCTCCTGCTGTACAGATATCCGTAGACATAGCCCCAGATAACAGGGGCCAGGGCTAATTTTTTTTTTTTTATCTTAATCCTGATTATTTGCTTAAAAAGCAATCCAGAGTACACTATTTTACTTCTCCATTTGCTTGTTAGCACTGCAGAATACAGCCAGATCTTTTCCATGATCAGACGTGGTCCCATATTACAGCGATAAAAATCCAGAAATTTGTAGTGAACGTGGAAAATATTATCCTTCATTTACAGTTTGTACCAGTGTGTCAGTGAAGCCATTCACACATGGTCACTGTGAATAATAAGTAACTACAAGCCCGCTATTTAAAACTGTTGGCGTCCATCAGACGTATCACATATAACTGTGGTAAAAATCCAGCCATTTGTAGCAACCGTGGAAAATATTGTCTTCCATTTACAGTTTGTAGCAGTGTGTCAGTGAAGCTATTCACATGTGGTCACTGTGAATAATAAGAAACTACAAGCCCGCTATTGAAAATCGTGGGCGTCCGTCAGACGTATCACATAACTGCGGTACAAATCCAGCCATTTGTAGCAATGATGGAAAATATTGTCTTCCATTTAAAATGGGCAACGTGTGTGGCAAGGGACAGGGAAGTGGACATGATGCTGATGGTGCATGCAGAGGCTGAGGCCGTGGGCAAGCTGAAATTGTGCCACAGCAAACACCCACATCTTGTCGCCCGACCTTCCTGTCCCATTTGCTAAGGGAACGCAGCACACCACTATTTGACCCAGAGCAGTGTCAAAAGGTTGTTGGTTGGATAGCAGATAATGCTTCCAGTCACTTTGCCACTACCACCACCACCCTATCTTCCACACGGTCAAGTCTCAGTAGCCTTGAGTCTGGACCGCATATTCCTCACCCTGATTCTCCTTCCTCCCACCATGCCGAGTGCCCGGAGACAACTGATCCCACATTTGGACACTCCAAAGAGCTGTTCAATTTTCCATTTACAGATTTGCGCCTCTCGCCCAGCCAGCTTCAAACGGGGCAAGATGAGAACGCGTGTAGCGATGTCCAAATATTTGAGGAGACATGGTCACATGAAGGCGACGATGGAAAAATGCAATTACTGTCGCAAGAGGTGGATGATGATGATGAGACGCAATTGCCAGAAATTCAAGAGGAGGACCAGGGTGCGGAAGTGGAAGATGAGGTGGTGGACGATGAAGTCACTGACCCAACCTGGCAAGGTGACATCGACATGCAGAGCGAGGACAGCAGCACACAGGGGGAGGGAGGCAAAGTACCACAACAGGCAGGAACAAGCAGAGTGGTAGCCACAGACACAAGGCGGGCATCTGTTCCCCGTAACACCAACACAATGGAAGTTGCCAGTACAACTGTTAGGTCTTCCCAAGTCTGGTTCTTTTTTAAAAACTCTGCTGATAATCCCAAAAAGGCCATTTGTACCATCTGCCAGGCCAGCATCAGCAGGGGTAGCAAAACTAGCAGTCTGACCACCACCAGCATGATCAGGCACATGACAGCAAAGCATCCGACTAAGTGGACCGAACGACAGGGTCCAGAAACAGTGTCTGCCGGTGACACCACTGCTTGTTCAACTGTTGTGTGTCCACGCCAAACCCCTGTCCATGGCGCATGCGAAGATGCCTCCCGCCCTGCACCTGTTGTTGCATACTCTCAACTAGCACCATCAGCAACCACATCCACGTCCTTGTCCCAGCGCTGTGTTCAGTTGTCCCTACCCCAGTCCTTACAACCAAGTGAAAATACGAAGCCAACGCTCCACGAGCCACACTGTAACGGGTCTGGGAGGTGGAACCTCTGAGCTACGATACAAAGGGGCAGTCCTTGTAAGGAAGCGGGTGGCTCCCAGGGTAGGTGGGCAGGTAGTCACGGCAAGTGACTGGGACGGTCTCTGGGTAGAAGGGCAGGAGGTCACGGCAAGTGACGGGGACAGTCTCTGGGTAGAAGGGCAGGAGGTCACGGCAAGTGACGGGGACAGTCTCTGGGTAGGGGGGCAGGAGGTCACGGCAAGTGACGGGAACAGTCTCTTGACAGGCGGGTGGTCACGGCAAGTGACGGCGAAGCCTCCAGATAGGCTAGCAGGCGGGTAGCAGGTGGACGCTCCCAGGTGAGCGGGCAAGAGTCTCTGGACAGGCAGGTGGTCACAGCAAGTGACGGCAGGGCCTCCAGGTAGGCTAGCAGGCAGGTAGCAGGCGGACGCTCCCAGGTGAGCAGGTAAGAGTCTCTGAACAGGTAGGTGGTCACGGCAGGTGACGGCAGAGCCTCCAGGTAGGCTAGCAGGCAGGTAGCAGGCGGACGCTCCCAGGTGAGCAGGCAAGAGTCTCTGAACAGACAGGTGGTCACGGCAGTTGACGGCAGAGCCTCCAGGTAGGCTTGCAGGCAGGTAGCAGGCGGACGCTCCCAGGTGAGCGGGTAAGAGTCTCTGGACAGGCAGGTGGTCACAGCACGTGACGGCAGAGCCTCCAGGTAGGCTAGCAGGCAGGTAGCAGGCGGACGCTCCCAGGTGAGCGGGTAAGAGTCTCTGGACAGGCAGGTGGTCACAGCACGTGACGGCAGAGCCTCCAGGTAGGCTAGCAGGCAGGTAGCAGGCGGACGCTCCCAGGTGAGCGGGTAAGAGTCTCTGGGCAGGCAGGTGGTCACAGCACGTGACGGCAGAGCCTCCAGGTAGGCTAGCAGGCAGGTAGCAGATGAGCGCTCCCAGGTGAGCGGGCAATCAGATCCATAGACAGACTGGCAGGGCTGGTAGGCAGACTGTCGAACCGCAGGAATGCAAGTAGATAGACAAGTATCAGGCAGGTATCAAGCAGGAATCTGGCAGGTAACTGGTAACGGGACCTGAGGGCTGAAGCAGAGTGATAGACTATGCAACAACATTGCTCGGGCACCTCCATTTTGGAGGAGGTGCCTTATATATGGAGAGGTCCTCCGGCCATTGGCCGGGGACTCCTTAGGACGGCGCGCGCGGCCCCTTTAACCCCTTAATTACCGGGGACGCATTAGTACGCATATTTGCGTACTGCCCGTTCACTGAACGGAGCACATGTCAGCTGATTCTTACAGCTGATATGTGCCCGCAACAGCCGCGGGTGGAATCGCGATCCACCCACGGCTGTTAACATGTTAAATGCCACTGTCAATCTCTGACAGTAGCATTTAACGCGCGCTTCCGGGTAGCGCGTCATAAGCCCCGCCCACCGGCGACCCCGTCACGTGATCGCGGGTCGCCGATGGGTGGGCATGACAACCCAGGGTCTGCAGCAGACGCCTGTGGTTGTCATGATCTTGTCGCTATGAGCGCCACCTAGTGGTCGGTGCTCATAGCACAGGACCATTTCTGCTGCATGCAGGGGACCTGCTCGTCCCCTGTATGTAGCAGAGGCGATTGGATAGTTGCTGCTTCTAGTCTCCTAGACTATAGAAGGATGCAAAAAGTAAAAAAAAAAAGTTTTTAAAAATATAAAAAAAAAAAAAAATATATAAAAGTTTAAATCACCCCCCTTTTGCCCCATTCAAAATAAAATAATAAAAAATAAACCCCACATACACATATTTGGTATCTCCGCGTTCAGAATCGCCCGATATATCAATATAAAAAAAGAATTAATCCGATCGGTAAACGGCGTAACGAGAAAAAAATTCTAAACGCCAGAATTACGTTTTTTGGTCGCCGCAAAATTGCAATAAAATGCAATAACGGGCGATCAAAACATCGGATCTACCCCAAATGTTATCAATAAAAATGTCAGCCCGGTGCGCAAAAAATAAGCCATCAACCAGCCCCAGATCACGAAAAATGGAGACGCTACGGGTCTTAGAAAATGGCGCTATTTTTTTATTTTTTTTTTTACCAAATTTTGGAATTTTTTTTCACCACTTAAATATAAAAAAACCTATACATGTTTGGTGTCTATGAACTCGTAATGACCTGTAGAATAAGAAGGGCAGATCAGTTTTAGCAATCAGTGAACGTGGTAAAAAAAATAAATAAAAAACAACTGTGGTATTGCACCTTTTTTGCAATCTTACCGCACTTGGAATTTTTTTCCCGTTTCCCCGTACAGGATATGGTAAAACTAGTAATGGCGTTGAAAAGTACAACTTGTCTCGCAAAAAATAAGCCCTCACATGGCCATATTGACCAAAAAATAAAAACGCTATGGCTCTGGGAACAAGGGGAGCAAAAACGAAAATGCAAAAACGGAAAATGCTCCGGGGCTTAAGGGGTTAAGAGAGGGGGAGCGCCCGCGCGCCCTAAGCACAGTGGCCGGGAAGCAGCGCGTGCTGCCAGCAGAGCGGGAGGAGGACGCCGGGCACGGAGCGGAGAGGTGAGGGGAACAGCGTCCCTGCCTAGCAGGAGGCAGGGACGCCGACGCTACACACACTACTAAATTCACACATTTCGTGAATGCTTGCGGTCAAAATCTTGCCTAGTAGGCTCGTGGAGATGGAAGCTTTCCGCAACCTGATGGCGGCGGCCGTCCTTCGGTACTCAGTCCCCAGCCTCCACTATTTCTCCCTGTGTGCCGTCCCCGCATTACACAAGCACGTGTCCCAAAACAACACAGTTACTGGAAAGGTCCACCTAACCACTGACAAATGGACAAGTGTTTGTCAGCATGGACAGTACATCTTGCTGACGGCACACTGGGTTAATATAGTGGAAGCCGGAACTCAGTCAGACCTTGTGACGGAACACGTCCTCCCAACACCGAGGATTGCGGGCCCTGCGTCAATCAAGGTTGACCCCACATTCTACAGCTCCTGCACCTCCTCCTCTTCAGCCCTCATCTCCGAAATGACCACATCAGTCACAAGCTGGAAGCACTACAGCACTGCCTCGGCTAAGCAGCAACAGGCTGTGCTGAAGCTAATATGCTTAGGTGACAGACCGTACAATGCTGAAGAGTTGTAGACCGCTCTGAAAGAGGAGACAGATCTGTGGCTCACACCGCTGAACCTACAGCCAGCCATGGTCATGTGTGACAATGGCCTGAACCTGGTGGCGGCTCTGAAGCAAGACAGACTCGCACATACACGTACCATGCCTGGCCCATGTGCTTAACCTCATGGTTCAGCGGTTTCTCAAAACTTACCTAGATCAGCCAGATCTGCTTGTCAAAATATGCCGCTTGTGTGCCCATTTTAGAAAGTCACCTACAGCTTCCGCCGCCCTTGCCGTGATTCAACAGCGTTTGCAGCTTCCAGCTCACGACTGGTGTGCGATGTCCCCACAACCCTGCAGATGTTGGGAAGGATTTGTGAGCAGCACCGGGCAGTTGTTCAGTACCAGCATTAAAATGTCCGTCAGTATTCTGGTCAGCCTCCACACATAAGAGCTGAGGAGTGGGCATGGATGTCAGACATCTGTGCCATCCTCCAAAACTTTGACGACTCCACCAAGATAGTGAGCAGTAATGACGCCATAATTAGCATCACCATCCCTCTTCTCTGTCTTCTGAAACGATCGCTGCTCACAATTAAAGAGGAGGCATTGCAGGTGGAACACAATGAGATGGAGCAAGGAACTATACAGGGTGATTCCACACAGCCCAGCCTCACCTCATCCCAACGTGGATTGGGTGACAATCAGGAAGAGGAGGAGTTAGAACAGGAGCTAGTTTCCTGCGCTATAGGCGGTACTTCCCACACAACTGTCATACTGTCTGTTCAGCATGGATGGCCTGAGGAGAGGGAGGAGGAGGATGAGGAGGAGAGCATGGTCAGTTGTCCTCTTGGCTAGGACACAGAAGTCTTGCCTGTTAGCAGTCTAGCACACATGGCTGAGTTTATGTTATGCTGCCTTTCCCGCGACCCTCGCGTTGTCCAAATTTTGGGTGACAGTCATTACTGGTTGGTGACACTTCTAGACCCATGTACAAGGAGAACTTTCTATCTCTTATTCCCACAGCGTACAGGTCTACTAAAATGGGGCAGTGCCATAAGGCCCTTGTTGCGGAATTTAAAAAAAAATTCCCATCTGAAAATGTTGGCGGCAGTGGTCGCACTTCCTTGTACAACCAAGGAGTACAGGTGAGAGAGACACAAATACGATCCAACAGAGGCAGGGTAACACTGTCAAGGGATAATTTTACGAAGCTGCTGAAGGAGTACCTTGTCGACCGTACCAACGTCCTCCATGATTCCTCTATGCTTTATAATTATTGGGTATCCAACCTGGACATGTGGCATGAACGGACGCTCTACGCCTTGGAGGTACTGGCCTGCCCTGCCGCTAGCGTTTTGTCAGAGTGGGTTTTTAGTTCTGCCGGGGGAATTATAAGTGATAGGCGCATCCGCCTATCAACTAATAATGCTGACAGGCTGACTCTTATCAAAAGGAAGAAGGGCTGGATTGGGCCAGACTTCTCAACACCACCGAATGATAGCAGCGTAACATAAACTCAAATCCAGTGTCTTTATTTGGGAGGTCTATTCCCATTCACCTCTTCACACCCAGACATGGGTTTACGCTTTTTGAATTTGTCTATTTGCTGTTGTCTTCCTCCTTCTTCTCTTCCTCATCCTCCACCACCATATCAACACCATATCTACCATATCACCATATCTACATCTCTTGCAGGGGGCATTGGAGTGCCTCCAAATTTTTGGCAGCTCTTGCATTCACTGCACAGGCAATAACAGTATGGGAGACCCACTTCCTAATAATGGAAAAAAAATGTCTTGAGGCCCTCCTCTACATTTCTTGCAAGGGGCATTGGAGTGCCTCCAAATTTTTTGCAGCCATTGCATTCACTGCATAGTCAATAACAGTACAATACACCCACTTCCTAGTAATGGGAAAAAAAAATTCATGAGGCCCTCCTCTACGTCTACTGCAAGGGGCATTGGAGTGCCTCCAAATTTTTGGCAACCCTTGCATTCACTGCATAGACAATAACAATATGGGAGACCCACTTGCAAATAATGGGAACATTTTTTTCATGATGCCCTCCTCTATGTCTCTTCCAAGGGGCATTGGAGTGCGTCCAAATTTTTGGCAACCGTTGCAGTCAATGCATACGCAAGAACAGTATGGGAGACTCGCTCCTTTATAATGGGAATATTTTGTTACTGAGGCCCACCTCTATGTGTCTTCAAATTGATATTGGGGTATTTCCCAAATTTAGGCAGCCGTTGTACTCACTGCATACGCAATAACTGTATAGCAGAACCGCTCCTTTCTAATGGGAACATGTTGTTACGGAGGCCCTCCTCTATGTGTCTTTAAATTGGTATTGGGGTTTTTCCCAAATTTAGGCAGTCGCTGTACTCACTGCATACGCAATAGCTGTATAGCAGAACCGCTCCTTTCTAATGGGAACATGTTGTTACAGAGGCCCACCTCTATGTGCCATCAAATTGGTATTGCGGTTTTTCCCAAATTTAGGCAGCTGTTGCAGTCACTGTATGGTCATTACCATTATAAGAGACCCACTCCTTTATAATGGGAACATTTTTTTACTGAGACCCTCCTCTATGTCTCTTCAAAGGGGTAATGGGTTGCGTCCAAATTTTTTGGCAGCCCTTGCAGTCACTGCATACGCAATAACAGTATAGGAGACCCACTCTTTAATAATGGGAACAACAAAGCATAGCCGGCTGATGGCTCTCTAACAATAGTGAGGGCCGACTGCTGGCCCTTTAAGAATAGTAAGGGCTGCCTGATGGCACTATAAAAACCCTCCTTCATAAATTAAACAGGATGTGTCTGATCATGTCTCGCACACCACATGGGAAGATAAGGTAGTAAAATTTTAAAATGACATTTACTGGTAAATTTATTTTTCACCATTGAAAGCAATGCAAAGGTGCAAAAACTAATCAAAAACGCTATGTGTGAATATAGCCCAAGGTGTGGAGGAGCATTTTTGTTTTTGGTTATTTATTTTACCTTATATACAAGTCATTACCCTGGAAAGGATGTTCCTTAACATTTTTCCCAGGAAAATCCATTTTGTTTTTGTTTTTGTATGTTTTATTGTGAGTCCGTAAAAGTGGTGTAATACTCTGACAACATTGTTCACAGCAGTGTCGTGGGAGTCAGAGATGCTTCCAGGGGTCTTCCCCATGCTGTTCCCATGTCATTTGAGCACTATTCCCATCGATTTGGGCAGTTTTTAGGCCCCCTAAAGACCTCCGGGGGGGGCGCCGTAAAAATGCTCGAGTTTCCCATAGACTTATATTGGGCTCGCTGCTCGGGTCGAGCACTCGAGCATTCCAATTTGCTCGACTCGAGCAATGAGTACCCGAGCATTTTTAGTGCTCACTCATCACTGGAAATAACCTGTGAATATGATTCTCCAGGTCAATACAATTATGGTAATACAAAGGTAATACAAACCTTGTAAGTTTTTTTGTATAAATAGTAGTAGTTAAAAACAATTCAGAACGTTGTAAAAAAAATTTTGCTTTTATCGGCAGTTTTCCATCGAAGGAGCTATATGAGGGCTTGTTTTTTGCGCGCTGACCTGTACTTTGATACCATTTTGGGAGTACATACAACATTTTGATGTTTTTTTATGCTATTTTACTTGTCAAGTTATTAACAGAAAAATTTTGCTGTTTCATTTTTTTTTCTTTCAGCATTTAACATACGGTTTAAATTTTCTATAAGTAATTTTGCTGCATTTTCATGCATAAAGTATCTTTCTAGATTGCAGTTTCCCCAGTAAACCAGCTTTCGCCAAGTAATCTGAAGTACATTTAGCCGAATTTTCAGGTTTCTTGCAATCGTGCCATTTGCCAACACATCATACTGTTTTCCTATGACTCACAAATAAGGGAAACTAGAATTCGAAGTAGAGTTATTTTTAAATGGACATTTCAGATAAAGTCATTGTATAATCTAAATATATAATGACAGATGCCATAAATACAATGATATGAATCACTCACCTCACATTAAAGAATGACTTTAAGAGCAATCTCGCTCTATACACTTCTGAATAATTACAAAGTGACTGTCACTGAGGCTTATGCTTTATAATCTTTGGATCAGTTGTTTCTATGTGAATGCGATGCACTAAACAACAGGCTTCCTTTCTGTTGGATTCTTCATCTATATAGAAGATTGGTAATGGGAATTTTTCTCTTTGAAGACCCGTACACATTCACTGATGTTAAAAGACCATGTTGTACATATTATCAAGTCATAATATGGGTGGTTACATTGTAATTTGAGCATTATATATATATATATATATATATATATATATATATATATATATATATATACACAGTACAGACCAAAAGTTTGGACACACTTTCTCATTTAAAGATCTTTCTGTATTTTCATGACTATGAAAATTGTACATTCACACTGAAGGCATCAAAACTATGAATTAACACATGTGGAATTATATACTTAACAAAAAAGTGTGAAACAACTGAAAATATGTCTTACATTCTAGGTTCTTCAAAGTAGCCACCTTTTGCTTTGATGACTGCTTTGCACACTCTTGGCATTCTCTTGATGAGCTTCAAGAGGTAGTCACCGGAAATGGTCTTCCAACAATCTTGAAGGAGTTCCCAGAGATGCTTAGCACTTGTTGGCCCTTTTGCCTTCACGCTGCGGTCCAGCTCACCCCAAACCATCTCGATTGGGTTCAGGTCTGGTGACTGTGGAGGCCAGTGTCACCAGCAAAGCACCCCCACACCATCACACCTCCTCCTCCATGCTTCACGGTGGGAACCAGGCATGTAGAGTCCATCCGTTCACCTTTTCTGCGTCGCACAAAGACACGGTGGTTGGAACCAAAGATCTCAAATGTGGACTCATCAGACCAAAGCACAGATTTCCACTGGTCTACTGTCCATTCCTTGTGTTCTTTAGCCCAAACAAGTCTATTCTGCTTGTTGCCTGTCCTTAGCAGTGGTTTCCTAGCAGCTATTTTACCATGAAGGCTTGCTGCACAAAGTCTCCTCTTAACAGTTGTTGAAGAGATGTGTCTGCTGCGAGAACTCTGTGTGGCATTGACCTGGTCTCTAATCTGAGCGGCTGTTAACCTGCGATTTCGTAGGCTGGTGACTCAGATAAACTTATCCTCAGAAGCAGAGGTGACTCTTGGTCTTCCTTTCCCATGAGCCAGTTTCTTTGTAGCGCTTGATGGTTTTTGCAACTGCACTTGGGGACACTTTCAAAGTTTTCCCAATTTTTCGGACTGACTGACCTTGATTTCTTAACGTAATGATGGCCACTCGTTTTTCTTTACTTAGCTGCTCTTTTCTTGCCATAATACAAGTTCTAACAGCCTATTCAGTAGGACTATCAGCTGTGTATCCACCAGACTTCTGCACAACACAACTGATGGTCCCAACCCCATTGTGTGTGTGTATATTATATATATATATATATATATATATATATATATACATTGGCGTAACCTGAAGCTTGTATGCCTAATACAAAATCTCCAAGGGGGTCTCCAACTATCCCTTCTCTTTAATAATACTATTGTAACACTATTGCCAGCTCCCCTTCATGGTTTCCCTTCCCCCTCCATGCAGGGATGCTGGCATACTCACTGCTCCAGTCTCGCCGTGTAGTCCCCATCTGCTGGCATGTCTCCTGTTTGGGCACACCGCACTTCCTGGCAGCATGCCTAGGGTGCACGCGCGAGCGCTCCCCCGTTCTTAAAAGGGCAGCGTGCACATCATTAAATTGCTCCCAGCGAATAGCTTGGAGGCATTTAGTCTAATGACCTCACCTGCTAGATGGCTCTCAGTCTATTTCTGAGAGTCATCCTGTATAAAAGGCTCCCTCTCCCTTTCCCCTGGGGGAGTCGCCAAAGCAACAACTATCATTGGTATGTAGTCTCCCCTACTAATGAGACTAGTGAGGTCCTCTGGTCCTGGAGTTGCCATTGTCATGAACCCGAATACCTGGTCTGTATGCGGACAGTGCCCGAGCATTGTCCCCTGGTCCTGGTGAGGCCAGACCTGTCCCCGAAGTCCCCTGGACCCAGTGCAGCCACTGCCTGGACATTGTCAACTGGTCCGGGTGCAGCCAGTCCTGCTTCCGAAGTCCCCTGGTACTGGTGCAGCCAGTGTCTGAATGCTTACCTATCTGAATCTCCCTGTCAGGAACCATTCTGCAGTGATCCTGAACTGAACCTATTAGTCTGAATGGAGCCCTAGTTTGTGTCAACTAACATGACTCCAGGGGTCAGCTGCTGCAGTACCGGCATCTGCCTAGGAGTGGTACCTGGCGGCTACCTGCAGCTCAGTCTGTCTCCACCACCAGGAGCTCTAGTAAACACCAGGTAGCCACTTAGCTATGTCACTACCTAGGAAGACCCGGCCCTGTGGCACAATGGTTTCACTAATCCACATGCGCCACCGGTGGGCGTAACAGATATCCTTCTCATATGGATCATTGGGACCTTTTTTGGCCCCTCCTAGGCATCAGGGCCTGGGTGTGACTTCGGGACCTAGACCAATCAGTTGTTAGCCGGTCCAGTAATGGCCAAAAGGAAATAGTGTACAGAGCCAGAATTCCAGAGTAGTGGTCATTCTTGGGTACTGCAGATCAGCGCCTATCCACTTTAACAGGAAATTAGATGCAGTATCCAAAAAAAGGTGTCTCACCAGTCTGATATTGATGAGCTATTCTCGAGATGGGCCATCAATATCAAAGTTCTGGAAAATACCTTTAACTCTTGGTACCAGAAAAAAAGGGCAAAAGATGACTAGAAAAATGACCTTACATTTTACGTTACTGGGGGTATGATATTGTAACTCCCAATGGATTCTAAACCTTTTCAAAAACGGTTGTCAATTAACTAGTGTAGGGCTTAAGGGGTGGGTGCATGACAGAAACTCAAAGAACACTAAACCCTTGGATCATGCACCTCCTCATGAGACCCTGCATTTCGCATTACACATTAGGCTTGAACCCATCAGAATATTATATAGGAATCATTTTGTATAGGTTAAGGTTGTCAGGCTTGTGTAAGGTTGCCATATGGACGGTCAACTGGTAAGAACGTTAATCTAAGTGGCTAAGTTCTGCAAGAAAAACATGTAGCATGTAGCCCTAAGTGCCCATACTTTTCTGGTAGGTTGAATCCAGAATGTTAAGATTCACCTCATGAAGAGAAATCCTTTTTATGTTTCTTAATAAGATATGGAAGTTGTAAAGTTGGACCCCTCCTTAGGATCCCCCTCTATAATCCAGTGTGGGAAGTCTCTAACAAAGAGTAGCTCTCGCTTCGACAGTCCTGGCCCCTCGGTCACTTACATGTTTGAGCATTTCTTTCAATGGATAGCATGTACTGCTATAAGTTTATATGGCCAGATGTAGACCGCCAGATGACTGTGGTGAGACGGGTGTTAAAAATGCAGGATCAGCTGAAATCAGCAGGCCACAGTGTTAGAGGAACACATAATGTGGGTTTCTGGTTACAGAAAACCCACGCTCCCACCTGCAGTTAGTTAAAAAAAAACTGTGCTTTACTCACTCTCCACAGGTCCAGTGCTAAGTGTCTGCTGAGGTTTACGATTTTTGTTAATGTCTGCTGCGCTGATATCATGTCGATAGCGCCGAAGCCAATCAGTGAGCTCAGAGCGGCTTGTGACGTCAACCTGGGCAGAGCCACCGAGCTCAGTAACTGGCTGCTGCGCGATCAACATGACATCAGCGCAGCAGTCAATAACAGACATCGGGAGCAGCAGTAGAGACTCAGGACTGGACCTGGGGAGGGTGAGTAGAGAATGAGATTTTTTTTCAAGTAAACTGCAGCCCCGAGACAGGGGTTTTCAGAAAACAGGAATCCCCTTAAATATTGACCCGGAAAGGTTTTATGGATCCACAAAAGAAGGACAATGATAAGTAGGTAGGTTAAAAAAAATCATATTGCTAAGCAAAACTATAAAACTTTATTGCCATTTTAATCATTTACTCCTGGGATATGGCCTAAGAAAATAGGAATGAAGCAAGTTAATGCGAGACACAAATCAAATTTGGAAACTAATATGCTGAGGGCACATCCTCTTGATGATGTGTTTTATAGACCATTTTCCTTAATCAGCACATTGTATATATCCTGCTAAACATCTTGTTTCAACAATGCCTTTGGGGACAGCTGTGGATAGCTACTGAATACTGAAACTCGCTGATAATTTGCACATTTTAAGAGCTCCAATAATATTTTATTACGAGTTCTAGAAAGCAGAAGAAAATGGAAGCAATCATGTACAGAATAACATGCAAATAATATACTTTTTCCATTACGAGCAATAAACACTGATAGATAATTATAGACAGTGGTAAGTAGAAGAACAAGAACCCTCTTGGGAAACTAGGAGTCCCCAATTTAATTAATGTAAGATTTTTGCATTGCTATGAATGTCAAATTTTGTGAATTTCAGCATTTCTAAAGAAAACAAATCACAAGATTTCCTGCAGGGCGCTCCATTGGGTGAATTTTACATGATTCTTTTGTTTGATGAGTTTGATATGGTTATGACGGATAACGTCCCAAAGTCTTATTCATTAAGCCTATTGTCTAAGGGGATATAATGTAATTTTATCTTACATTGACTACTTGACAGTGACATATGACATTACTGGGCCATAAAAACTACATGGCCTTCACATCCCTTCTGCCCTTTAGTGATATATGAATAAAAGGTCATGTCACTCTCTAGCAGTCCTGTACCTGCCCCCCGGAGTAACCCTCATCTGTATCTTACAGTTAAATGATGATTGGAAATTGCTTAATATAGCAAAAATAGATATTATGTAAGGCTGCCCTGCTGGGTAAAATAAGGCAACTTTTCCATAGAAAAGTTGTTGGATCAGCATAACTTCAAATGCCACAATATATAATATTGACTTTCTAGATTTGTATTCATTTTTATAGCTCATAAAAAGGGTTGGTTGGCCATTGGTATGCTTCTACAAATAGGATACAGTGTTGTTTTATGGTACAGTGTTTTTCTACTCAGATGGTGGAAAAAATACACAGGAAACAGTTAAAATAATGCTTTACTCCCGAAGAGGTAACCAGCATGATGGTTACAGAGTCTTACAAGAGTCATCGCACTTGATGGTTTCAGTAACCATACAGGAAGCAACAGCTTGGCTGGATCTGAGGTAAGCTGTTGGTATTTACAGCAAAAGTGGGCTGTCACTTGAAACACATTACCCCATCTGCTGACAATCGCTTAAAGGGAACCTGGCATGTCCTAGTTGCTATGTACACTGCCCCTATAGCGCTGTTAGTGGTGCAATGTGCATCACTAACAAGCTGTTTTCATGAAAATCGGTGGTAGTATAATGATGTTATAACATTTTATATACTTTGTCTTACCTGCTTGCATTCAGTCATAGGGGTGTGATTCTTAGATTCAGTCATGGGCGGTCGCCGCTTTCAGTTAGTGCTGGCGCCGCCCATGACATTTGACTACTGCTCCTGGCAAGTGCTAGGTTTGAGGGGCGTACGCGAATTTGCACACGTCGGGCCGCTGGTGCGGGGCATGCGCACTGAGGCTGTGTGATTACCAGCTTCAGTGCGCACGCACTGTCACCTGTGGCTCCCGGCGCGTGCGCAGTCAATGTATCTTGCGGTCACCGAAAGCGCAGTGACACTGCAGCAGTGGCCACACGACACATTGACCATGCACGCGCCGGGAGCCACAGGTGACAGCGCGTGCGCACTGAAGCTGGTAATCACAAACCTAGCCTTGCCAAGATCAGTATTGAAATGTCATGGGTAGCGCTAGCACTAATTGAACGCGGCGCCCGCCCATGACTTAATCTAAGAATCACACCCCTATGACTGAATACGAGCAGGTAAGACAAAGTATATAAATTGTTATAACATCATTATACTACCACCGATTTTCATGAAAATAGCTTGTTAGTGATGCAAATTGCATCACTAACAACGCTATGGGAGCAGTGTACATAGCAACTAGGACGTGCCAGGTTCCCTTTAAGCAGCTTCCCCTCTAGTTTTGTATAGTCTCTGTTTTACCCTCAGTACAGCACAGCACACTGTCTAAATACTTGTTACAGCCCATCGCTACATCACTAGATCGCTTCTCTCTAGCTGTAGCCTGTCTGGTAATCTTGCGCACTCTGGCCCACTCGTACATTTACCGCATACCACTCGTCCTCTAGCTATCTTCTCTCCCTTTGTGTGCCGCAAAACTTTGTCTTTCTGGCAAATGTACTGTTTATTTACAGTAATAAGCATATTTGCTCCATTCAGTGGATGATAATCTCTCAAGTTTTCCCCCTCTAAAACCCTGGTGCAGGGCACGGTATAAAGCAAATGCTACTTACCCTACACATGCTAACTAGCTATGACACAGACACTTTTGCTGGGCAGTTCTTCATCCTCTACTGGGTTGCTTCATCTGCACGTGTCTCACCTCTACTGGTGTCTAAGGGGTAACATTTCTCCTCATGGAGAGTGACATGCCTGACATGCCAGGGTAAGGTAACTCTCCATAAGGAAAATGTTACCCCTTAGACTTCAGTAGAGGTGAGACACAAGCAGATGGCTCTGTCATAGCCAGTTAGCATGTGTAGGATGAGTAGCACTTGCTTTATACAGTGATCTGATACAGGGTTATAGAGGAGGCAAACCTGGGAGATCATCTACCACTGACAGGAGCAAGGTTCGTTAAATGGTCAGTATTGACTTTTAGGATTGCTACTTCCATGTGACGGCAGTGGGTGTGGACCCACTGCATCACGGGCCGGGTTTACCCTGGAGGGAGTAGCTAAGTGACTACCTGGTCTTCACTATAGCCTCAAATGGTGAGGATAGGTTTGGGCTGTTAGGATAGTCACCAGGTGCCACTCCAGGATAGTGCACGGGCCTGCAGCAGCTGACCTATGGGTCAGAGGCACAAAATGAAGCACAGAGCGAATACAGAGACGTGGTCAGAAGATCCAAGGTTGGGACTAGCATCCAGTCTTCTCAGCCTCCCCAGCAGACTGATTTAGATGAACACCTAGCCTGTTTATATGCAGAGCTAGCCAGGTGTACTAATCAAAGCCTGCAGAGCTAGGATTTAACCATAGCCTACCTGGATTTGCTACAGTTCCTTAATATGACCTAAGTGGTTGATGACACAGCCGGGTCAGAGGACAATGTAGGGTCAATTTCATAAGTGCATACACACCACCAACAGCGTGACAAAAATCATAAAAGGTTCCATCAGTAGAGGTATGCAAATTGTCTCTTCAGAGAGGAAGAGGACTTGAACTCTATTACCACCTACTGGAATGTCATGCCGGTAAGTTGCAATCTTTCTCAGCACCGTCTTACTGTGTTCACCACTCTGCTCCTCCCAGTATCAGGCCATAGCTCTAAACTGCCTCTTGCAGCCCTTCCAGCACTGCTGCATGTCCTTGTCCTCTTGTCTTAACCAATAAAGTTTCATGTGTCTTAGGATAGGAAATGACCTATGTAATATTCAGCCAACCGGATTAAGTGATACCACTCACCAAGTTTAGGGCTTGTTTGTGAGTTTTTTTGGGGGGGTATCACCAATTTGTCTTAACCTATTATAGTGTGATGTATATGGCAGGAGTAAAGCTAATTTTTTTAAACGTAAGATATTATGTCAGGGACAAACTGAAAATTTGGGAACTAGGATAGCACTTGTCAGCTCATTACCAGATGGGACTTACACTCACCTAGTCAACTACGGCTGTAAAGTTTAAATAAATGCATTGCAAGAAAAAAAACTAAATGTGAGTGATAAGTGTTCTTCAAATGTATTTTTTAAGCAAAATCATGATTATTATGATTAGTGATGGGCGAGCACTAAAATGCTCGGGTGCTCAATGCTCGGGTCGAGCAAATTGGAATACTCGGGTGCTCGACCCGAGCAACGAGCCCAATGTAAGTCTATGGGAAACTCGAGCATTTTTCAGGCAGCTCCCCCGGGTGCTCTGCAGAGGGCCTAAAAATTGCCCAAATCGATGGGAACAGTGCTCAAATGACATGGGAACTGCATGGACAAGACCCCTGGAAGCATTTCTGACTCCCAGGTCACTTCTGTCAACAACGTTGTCAGAGGTATTACGCCACTTTTACGGACTCACAATAAAACATACAAAAACGAAACGAAAATGGATTTTCCTGGGATATATGTTAAGGAACATCCTTTCCATGGTAATGACTTGTATATAAGGCAAAATAAATAACCACAACCAAAAATACTCCTCTACACCTTGGGCTATGTTCACACGTAGCTTTTTTGATTCGTTTTTGCACTTGTGCATTGCTTTCAACTAAGACAAATTCACTGGGAAATGTCATTTTAACATTTTACAACCTTATCTGCTCATGTGGTGTGTGACACATCATCATATACATGCATACAGTGCTGAAAAGACATGGGAACAGCATGGGGAAGACCCCTGGAAGCATCTCTGACTCCCAGGTCACTGCCTAAAAGTGTGCCCATCATAAGTGATCCTTGGCGCATGCGAAGATGCCTCCTGTCATGCACCTGTTGTTGCAGACTTGCAACAATCACCGTCCACGTCCTCGTCCCAGTGCAGCATTCAGTTGTCCCTACCCCATTCCTTGGAATGCAAGCGCAAGTATGCAGCCAGCCACCCACCCACAGGCTGCAATACTATACTGCCAAATTTTTGACAGCTGCTTGCACTTGAAATGTGGCCTTTTAAGCTCATGGAGGCGGAAGCTGTCCACAATCTTATTGCGGCGGCGACCGGGTATCCATACTCGGTCTCCAGCCGCCACTATTTATCCCAGTGTCATCTCCGCCTTCCACAAGCACTGGTCCCACAACATTACCCGTGCCCTCCCCAGTGCACTTACTGGGAAGGACCGCCTAACCACAAACACGTGGACAGGTGAATGTGGCCAGGGACGGTACGGAGCCAGTCCACAGCTTTTTTTGCTGAGTTGTATTTCACCACAGCCATATTCTTTAGCTTGATGAAAGGACTTGGGAAACCATATCTACCCAGCTGTCATTTCTCCCAGGAAGTCCTCTAAAACTGCTTTCACTTGAAATGTGGCCTTTTAGGCTCGTGGAGGTGGAAGCTTTTCATAACCTCATGCCGGCGGCGGCCGGGTGTCCATACTCGATCCCCAGCCGCCACTATTTCTCCCGGTATTGTCTCCGCCTTCCACAAGCACGGGTCCCACAACATTACCCGTGCCCTCCCCAGTGCACTTACTGGGAAGGACCACCTTACCACAAACACGTGGACAGGTGAATGTGGCCAGGGACTGTACGGAGCCAATCCACAGCTTTTTTTGTTGAGTTGTATTTCACCAGAGCCATTTTCTTTAGCTTGGTGAAAGGACTTGGGAAACCATATCTACCCAGCTGTCATTTCTCCCAGGAAGTCCTCTAAAGCTGCTTTCACTTGAAATGTGGCCTTTTAGGCTTGTGGAGGCGGAAGCTTTTCATAACCTCATGCTTCGTGTCCATACACGGTCCCCAGCCGCCACTATTTTTCTCGGTGTTGTCTCCGCCTTCTACAAGCGCGGGTCCCTGAACATTACTGCTGGTACTTTTCTGTGCGAATTTGCTTGCCTCCTACCAGCCTGAAATATTTCCAGTAAACTATGGTACGACGCCATGGTATTAGCACTGCCCCCAGTACCAGTAGCGAAGCCATCCCCAATTTCCTTCTCAGGAATTTTATTTGGTAGACTGAGTGACTGCCCAAATACATTAGTTTCTCACAAAGGAGCTGAAGATAGAGTAGCAGTAGGTGCAAGTTTCTCCAGCCTGTAAGATATGGTTAGCACTGAAGCCTTTCAGCGCTGGGATCCTGGGTTCAAATCCCAGCAAGGACAACATCTGCAAGGATTTTGTATGTTCTCCCTGTGTTTGCGTGGGTTTCCACCTCAGTAAAAAAAACAGCCATAGAGTGTCCGGAAACCTTCCCACACACTTTTCTTAGCCAGGACTGCTTCTCGGCAGTGTTGGACGGTCCCACCAGAGAATCCTCTGGTGTGCCCTGGCTTCCACATCAGGAGAGTTCATGATAGCACTAACTTTGCAGCTGCTATGGGGTAGGCACAATATTTTTCAATCTGAAACAGCTTCTCAGTGGGAGCTGTATTTCACCACAGCCATATTCTTTAGCTCGGTAAAAGGACTGGCATAGAGGGAAACCATATCTACTCCGGCTGTCATTTCTCCGTCATCAGGTTCTGCCCATTGTCACACATGACCATGCCTGGCTGTATGTTCAGCGGTGAGAGCCACAGATCAGGCTGCTATGTTACAGCTTTCAACAACTCTGCAGCGCTGGGTGGTGTGTCACCTAAGCATTAAGCATGTTATCTTCAGCATAGCCTGTTGCCGCTTGACCAAGGCAGTGCTGCAGTGCTTTCAGCTTGTGACTGATGTGGTTATTTTGGAGATGGAGGAGGTGGTGCAGGAGCTGAGCAATGTGATTACATTGAGGTTACATTGGTGACTCAGTTTTTTATACTGAAGAAAGATCCTACTGTTTGTTTGTTTTTTACATTATTTTTTAAGACAAATACATTCACCGGGAAATGTCATTTTAACATTTTACCACTTTATCTGGCAATGTGGTGTGTGACACATCATCAGACACATCCTGTTTCATTTATGATGGAGGGACTCTGAAAGCCATCTTGCGGCCCTTACTATTCTTAAAAGGCCAGCAGTTGGCCCTCGCTATTGTTAGGGAGCCATCAGCCGGCTATGCTTTGTTGTTCCCATTATTAACGAGTGGGTCTCCTATACTGTTATTGCGTATGCAGTGACTGCAAGGGCTGTCAAAAATTCAGACGCAACCCAATACCCCTTTGAAGAGACATAGGGGAGTGTCTCAGTAAAAAAAATGTTCCCATTATAAAGGAGCGGGTCTCTTATAGTGGTAATGCCCATGCTGTGACTGAAAGGGCTGCCAAAATTTGGGAAAAACCCCACTAACAATTTAAAGACACATAGAGCAGGGCTACAGTAACGAGTACGACATGTTCCCATTAGAAAGGAGAGGGTCTGCTATACAGTTATAGGGTATGCAGTGAGTCCAACGGCTGCCAAATTTAGGAAAAACCCCACTAACCATTTAAAGACACATAGAGCAGGGCCACAGTAATGACATGTTCCCATTAGGAAAGAGCGGGAGTGCTATCCAGTTATAGAGTATGCAGTGAGTCCAATGGCTGACCAAATTTACGAAAAACCCCACTAAGAATTTAAAGACACATAGAGCAGGGCCACAGTAATGACAAATTCCCATTAGAAAGGAGAGAGTCTGCTATACAGTTATAGAGTATGTAGTGAGTCCAACGGCTGACCAAATTTAGGAAAAACCCCACTAAGAATTTAAAGACACATAGAGCAGGGCCACAGTAACAACAAATTCCCATTAGAAAGGAGAGGGTCTTCCATAGTGTTGGCCTATGTAGTGAATGCAAGGGCTGCCAAAATTTGGGAGACACTCCAGTGCCCCTTGGAAGAGACGTGGAGGAGGGTCTCATAAAAGAATGTTCCCATTATAAAGGAGCAGGTCTCCTATACTTGTAATGCTCATGCACTAAGTGTATGGGCTGACAAACATTTACCCCTTGGGGGTACACATGAACATACTGTAACATACCTGGCGGCGTCCTTGCATAGTGGTCATCTCCCACTGTGCAAGAGCGCGCACTTGATCTCCAGTCCAGTCTGCTAGCCTGGCTTCCCTCCATGCTGTCTGTTTGCCTCTGTTTCTGCTGCTTAAGGGCGGCGCCCGATCACTTCCTGTTTCTTGTACCTGCTGCGGGCACACCCCTTGTGCGTCCTCAGCCTATTGTTGTCTGTCATCTGGTATTTAATCCAGCTCCTCCGAAGAAACCCTGCCTGAGCATTGTGTTCTGTCTGTTGGCTTCTGGTCACTGATATGCCAGGTCCCGTTTGTTTCCTGCCTTCGGTATCAGTTCCCGTGTCTGAACTGTGTCCTGTCTGTATTATCTTCTAGCCTGTTGTCTTCTGCCTATCCTGGAGGCTGTATTTCCAGGCCTGTGTGTACACGCTCCTAGCCTGTTCATTCCGCCTTCTAGGGACCGCATACCTAGACCCGCAGCTGTATCTTGCTGCTATGTCTGTTCTTGTCTGAATACTCTCCTAGCCTGTTTCCTGTTTTTCTCTATGTCCGTACCTTCCCTTTTTCTGCAGAGTCTGAACTCGTACCTAACTCCTGCTCGTTGTCACTGTACTTCCGTTTGTGAGTTTGTGGTCCACTCGCTACTTCACTGAAAGTACCCTGTGGGTATCTGGTTCTGCCTTTCCCTTCCTGTCTGTTCCGTGTGTACAGAGCCCTGTCCCTCCTGCTCTGCCTTGCCCACCTCGCCGGCGGCTCTTGCCCGCTCAGCCCTGTCCACCGCGTCTGCGGTTTCACTTTGCTCAGCCCTGTCCACCGCGTCTGCGGTTTCGCTTTGTCCAGCCCTGTCCACCGCGTCTGCGGTTTCACTTTGCTCAGCCCTGGCCACCGCGTCTGCGGTTTCGCTTTGCTCAGCCCTGTCCACCGCGTCTGCGTTTTCACTTTGCTCAGCCCTGTCCACTGCGTCTGCGGTTTCGCTTTGCTCAGCCCTGTCCACTGCGTCTGCAGTTTCGCTTTGCTCAGCCCTGTCCACCGTGTCTGCGGTTTCACTTTTCTCAGCCCTGTCCACCGCGTCTGCGGTTTCGCTTTGCTCAGCCCTGTCCACCGCGTCTGCGGCTTCGCTTCGCTCAGCCCTGTCCACCGCGTCTGCGGTTTCCCTTCGCTCAGCCCTGTCCACCGCGTCTGCGGTTTCGCTTTTCTCAGCCCTGTCCACCGCGTCTGCGGTTTCGCTTCGCTCAGCCCTGTCCACCGCGTCTGCGGTTTCGCTTTGCTCAGCCCTGTCCACCGCATCTGCGGTTTCGCTTTGCTCAGCCCTGTCCACTGCGTCTGCGGTTTCGCTTTGCTCAGCCCTGTCCACTGCGTCTGCGGTTTCGCTTTGCTCAGCCCTGTCCACCGTGTCTGCGGTTTCACTTTTCTCAGCCCTGTCCACTGCGTCTGCGGTTTCGCTTTGCTCAGCCCTGTCCACCGCATCTGCGGCTTCGCTTCGCTCGGCCCTGTCCACCGCGTCTGCGGTTTCCCTTCGCTCAGCCCTGTCCACCGCGTCTGCGGTTTCGCTTTTCTCAGCCCTGTCCACCGCGTCTGCGGTTTCGCTTCGCTCAGCCCTGTCCACCGCGTCTGCGGTTTCGCTTTTCTCAGCCCTGTCCACCGCGTCTGCGGTTTCGCTTCGCTCAGCCCTGTCCACCGCGTCTGCGGTTTCGCTTTGCTCAGCCCTGTCCACCGCGTCTGCGGTTTTGCTTTGCTCAGCCCTGTCCACCATGTCTGCGGTTTCGCTTTGCTCAGCCCTGTCCACCGCGTCTGCGGTTTCGCTTTGCACAGCCCTGTCCACCGCGTCTGCGGTTTCGCTTTGCACAGCCCTGTCCACCGCGTCTGCGGTTTCGCTTTGCTCAGCCCTGTCCACCGTGTCTGCGGTTTCGCTTTGCTCAGCCCTGTCTACCGCGTTTGCGGTTTTGCTCTGCTCAGCCTTGTCTACCGCGTCTGCGGTTCTGCTCTGCTCAGCCTTGTCTACCGCGTCTGCAGTTCTGCTCTGCTCAGCCTTGTCTACCGCACCTGCGGTTTCGCTTTACTCTGTTTGTTTACCGCATCTGCGACTCTGAATTTGTCTCTCAGTCTGTACTGGACCCTACCTAACCTGCGCTCTAGTCTGCCTGTTCCTGTATTCCCCGGTGTGGGTCAACAGCCGTGTCCGGAGTCTGACCTGGAGTAGACCCTGGTTCCTCTGCTCGGTTCCTCCCTGGTGCACTGGCGTCGTATGCCGTCGTGCGACCTTGGTCGGATCGGGCAGATACTTAGTTACGCCCCTCCAGGCACTCTCCGGTTCATGGCACAGTGGAACCACTAAACACGCCAGTCAGTCCGGGCGTGTGCATTACAGCATGCTCAGGCCATGGTTCCCGTTGAGCCCTACGGCCTTCGCTCTCTGAGACTTTTTCCAGCAAATACATGCTTCTAGAAGAAATTTATTTATTTATTTATTTTTTTTGCTACCAGCTGAGTTTCAGGCGTATTACGCACCCGTCCAGATGGATCTATCAGCACTCGTTCCTGCGGATCCGCCACAGTACTTTGGGGATCCAAAACAAAGTCGTGCATTTGTGGAGCAATGCATGCTACACTTCAAGGCCTACCCTCTCTATTTTCCTTCCGATTGGGCTAAAGTGGCCTTTATGATTGACTACCTAGCGGGTGATGCCTTGAAATGGGTCACCCCCCTATGGGAAGCATGGGATCCTGTCGTCCTTGACCTGCAGGCCTTCCTGGTGGCCTTTCGTATCGTCTTCGAGGACCCTAACCCTGAAGTCCCTGCTGAAGCTTCATTTCCCAATATCCCGGGGCAGCCCCGACGGGTAATGTGTGTGGGTAGCGCACTAGTCCTCCTGCCCGAAGAGACTACTGCCCACCCAGAATCCACACAGGATGACTACGCTCTCCGGAATACTTCTCACGACCTCAAGAGGCAGTCCATACATGCTAGGCGTAGAGGCAAGCCGTCACGCCAGGGTCTGTTCTCCCAAAGACCTCCTGATTCCAACCTTGAGGTTCCTGCTGAAGCTTCATTTCCCGGTATCCCGGAGCAGCCCCGACGGGTAATGTGCGTGGGTAGCGCACCAGTTCTCCTGCCCGAAGAGACTACTGCCTACCCAGAATCCACACAGGAGGACTTCCTGCACCCGGTATCTGATGCTTCACCCACTTTAACCGGTGAGCCTGTCCAAGGGTACTCTGAAGTAGTGATTACTTCCGAGTCTGTGCATCTCTGCTACCTGGCGGAGGACCCTCTGTTGCCTCCTGAATCCTCCGGGATACCACCTGATGACAAATGGAGAGAGACTTCCCTACACCCGGTACCCGATACTTCGTCCGCTCCATCCTGTGAGCCTGACAATGGGTACCTCAAAGCGGTAGTTAACCCCGAGTCTCTACACCCCTCTGACCAGGCAGAGGACCTAGAGTTGTCTCCAGAACCCTTTCGGGGTGCTACCTGGTAGCGAATGGACGGAGCCTTCCCTATACTCTGTACCTGATACCTCGCCCGCTTCGTCCAGTGAGTCTGACCTAGTGTATTCCGAAGCAGAGGTTATCCCCGAGTCTCTACACCCCTCCAACCAGGCGGAGGACCTCCAGTTGTTTCCTGAACCCTTCGGGGTGCTACCTGATAGCGAATGGACTGAGACTCTCCTATACTCGGTACCTGTTACCTCGGCCGCTTCTTCCAGTGAGTCCGACCTAGTGTACTCCGAAACAGAGGTTATCCCCGAGTCTCTAAACCCCTCCGACCAGGCGGAGGACCTCCAGTTGTCTCCTGAACCCTTCGGGGTGCTACCTGATAACGAATGGACAGGTACTCTCCTATACTCGGTACCTGATACCTCGCCCGCTTCATCCAGCGAGTCCGACCTAGTGTACTCCGAAGCAGAGGTTACCCCCGAGTCTCTGCACTATTCAGACCCGGCGGAGGACCCCCAGTTGTTTCCTGAATCCTCTGGGGTACCACCAGATAACAAAGTAACAGGGACTTTTCTACACCTTGTACCTGATACTTCGCCCATTTCATCCTGTGAGCTTGACAAAATGTACCCCGAAGCACAGGTTACCCCCGAGTCTCTGCACTCCTCCAACCCAGCGGAGGACTTCCAGTTGTCTCCTGAACCCTCTGGGGTGCTACCTGATAATAAGTGGAGAGAGACTTCCTTGTGTGCTGTTCCTGGTACTCCACCCGTTTCGTCTGTTGCTGAGGATGGCTGGATAGGAGGTAGCATCCTAGCTACCCAGATGAGACCAGTTTCTCCTGTGGACAGTGGAAGTGATCTCATTGAAGTGAAGGATTGGCCCTCGAATTCCCTGCGGAACATTTTGGCAGGCCTGAAGAAGAGGGGGCATAAGGGGGGGGGTACTGTATCATACCTGGCGGCGTCCTTGCATAGTGGTCCATCTCCCACTGTGCAAGAGCGCGCACTTGATCTTCAGTCCAGTCTGCTAGCCTGGCTTCCCTCCATGCTGTCTGTTTGCCTCTGTTTCTGCTGCTTAAGGGCGGCGCCCGATCACTTCCTGTTTCTTGTACCTGCTGCGGGCACACTCCTTGTGCACCCTCAGCCTATTGTTGTCTGTCATCTGGTATTTAATCCAGCTCCTCCTAAGAAACCCTGCCTGAGCATTGTGTTCTGTCTGTTGGCTTCTGGTCACTGATATGCCAGGTCCCGTTTATGTTTCCTGCCTTCGGTATCAGTTCCCACGTCTGAACTGTGTCCTGTCTGTATTATCTTCTAGCCTGTTGTCTTCTGCCTATCCTGGAGGCTGTATTTCCAGGCCTGTGTGTACACGCTCCTAGCCTGTTCATTCCATCTTCTAGGGGCCGCATACCTAGACCCGCTACTGTATCTTGCTGCTGTGTCTGTTCTTGTCTGAATACTCTCCTAGCCTGTTTCATGTTTTTCTCTATGTCCGTACCTTCCCTTTTTCTGCAGAGTCTGAACTCGTACCTAACTCCTGCTCGTTGTCACTGTACTTCCGTTTGTGAGTTTGTGGTCCACTCGCTACTTCACTGCAAGTACCCTGTGGGTATCTGGTTCTGCCTTTCCCTTCCTGTCTGTTCCGTGTGTACAGAGCCCTGTCCCTCCTGCTCTGCCTTGCTCACCGCTCCAGCGGCTCTTGCCCGCTCAGCCCTGTCCACCGCGTCTGCGGTTTCGCTTTGCTCAGCCCTGTCCACCGCGTCTGCGGTTTCGCTTTGCTCAGCCCTGTCCACCGCGTCTGCGGTTTCGCTTCGCTCAGCCCTGTCCACCGCGTCTGCGGTTTCGCTTCGCTCAGCCCTGTCCACCGCGTCTGCGGTTTTGCTTCGCTCAGCCCTGTCTACCGCGTCTGTGGTTTCGCTTCTCTCATCCCTGTCCACCGCGTCTGTGGTTTCGCTTCGCTCAGCCCTGTCCACCGCGTCTGCGGTTTCGCTTCGCTCAGCCCTGTCCACCGCATCTGCGGTTTCGCTTCGCTCAGCCCTGTCCACCGCGTCTGCGGTTTCGCTTTGCTCAGCCCTGTCCACCACGTCTGCGGTTTCGCTTTGCTCAGCCCTGTCCACCGCGTCTGCGGTTTCGCTTTGCTCAGCCCTGTCCACCGCGTCTGCGGTTTCGTTTTGCTCAGCCCTGTCCACCGCGTCTGCGATTTCGCTTTGCTCAGCCCTGTCCACCGCGTCTGCGGTTTCGCTTTGCTCAGCCCTGTCTATCGCGTTTGCAGTTTTGCTCTGCTCAGCCTTGTCTACCGCGTCTGCGGTTCTGCTCTGCTCAGCCTTGTCTACCGCACCTGCGGTTTCGCTTTACTCTGTTTGTTTACCGCATCTGCGGCTCTGAATTTGTCTCTCAGTCTGTACTGGACCCTACCTAGCCTGCGCTCTAGTCTGCCTGTTCCTGTATTCCCCGGTGTGGGTCAACAGCCGTGTCCGGAGTCTGACCTGGAGTAGACCCTGGTTCCTCTGCTCGGTTCCTCCCTGGTGCACTGGCGTCGTATGCCGTCTTGCGACCTTGGTCGGATCGGGCAGATACTTAGTTACGCCCCTCCAGGCACTCTCCGGTTCATGGCACAGTGGAACCACTAAACACGCCAGTCAGTCCGGGCGTGTGCATTACACATATTGTATAAAAAAAAATTTTACGGGCACCATAAACACCCTTTAAAAAAATGATGTGGGTGTTGCATCACAGACCACGGTCACCCTGGTGATATGGTGGTGGAGGATGAGGATGAGGAGAAGGAGGAGGACAAGAGCAAACAGCCAAAATCAGGAAGCATATACCCATGTGTGGGTGTGAAAAGGTGCATGGGAATACACCTCCCAAAAAAAGACGCTGGATTTGAGTTTATGTTACGCTGCTATCATTCGGTGGTGTTGCGAAGTCTGGCCCAATCCAGCCCTTGTTCATTTTTATAAGAGTCAGTCTGTCAGCATTTTCAGTTGACAGGCGGATGCGCTTATCAGTTATAATTCCACCAGAGGCACTAAAAACCCGCTCTGATAAAACGCTAGCGGCTGGGCAGGCCAGGACCTCCAAGGCGTAGAGAGCCAGTTCATTCCACTTATCCAGCTTGGATACCAATAATTATGAGTCACAGAGGAATCACGGAGGATGTTGGTACGGTCGGCAAGGTACTCCCTCAGCATCTTCCCAAACTTTGCACTCCTCGTGAGAGTACTCAGGGACTGTGAGATGGGAGGGTCTGAGAAAATTCTCCCAGAACTTTTACAGTGTTCCCCTGCTTCTGCTGGATTTAAGTTGTGTCCCTCTGCCGCCAGCGTTTTCAGATGGGAATTTTTTTAATAGTTCCGTAACAAGGGCCTTCTCAGGAATAAGAGATATAAAGTTCTCCTTGTAGCGTGGGTCTAGAAGTTTCACCAACCAGCAATGATTGTCACCCCAAATTTTTAGAATTCGAGGGTCATGAGAAAGGCAGCATAACATAAACTCAGCCATGCGTGCCAGACAGCTAACAGGCAAAACTTCCGTGTCCTCACCAAGAGGATGACTGACCATGCTCTCCTCCTCCTCCTCCTCTCTGTCCACTGGCCATCCAAGCTGAATAGACGGTGTGACAGTTGTGCAGGTAGTAAGGTCTATAGGCCATGAAACTAGCTCCTGTTCTTCCTCCTCCTCCTCCTCTTCCTCATTGTCACCCAATCCACGTTGGGATGAGATGAGGCTGGGCTGTGTAGAATCACCCTGTATGGTTCCTTGCTCCATCTCATCATGCTCCGCCTGCAATGCATCCTCTTTGATTGTGAGCAGAGAGTGTTTCAGAAGACAGAGATGCAGGGTGGTGATGCTAATTATGGTGTCATCGTCGCTCACCATCTTGGTGGAGTCCTCAAAGTTTTGGAGGATGGTACATATGTCTGACATCCATGTCCACTCCTGAGGTCTTATGTGTGGAGTCTGAACTGAATACCGACGGCCTTGTTGATGCTGGTACTCAACAACTGCCCTCTTCTGCTCACAAATCCTTCCCAACATCTGCAGTGCAGAGTGCCAATGCGTGGGGACATCACATACCAGTCTGTGAGCCGGAAGCTGCAAATGCTGCTGAAACACTGCAAGGGCGGCGGAAGCTGTAGGTGACTTTCTAAAATGGGCACACAGGCGGCGTACTTTAACAAGCAGATCCGGCAACTCTGGGTAGGATTTGAGAAACTACTGAACCACGAGGTTAAGCACATGGGCCAGGCATGGTACGTGTGTGAGCTCGCCTTGTCTCAGAACCGCCACCAGGTTCTGGCCACTGTCACACACGACCATCCCTGGCTGTAGGTTCAGCGGTGTGAGCCACAGATCTGCCTGCTCTTTCAGAGCTGTCCACATCTCTTCAGCATTGTGCGGTTTGTCACCTAAGCATATTAGCTCCAGCACAGCCTTTTGCCGCTTGGCGGAGGCAGTGCTGCAGTGCTTCCAGCTTGTGACTGATGTGGTCATTTCGGAGATGGAGGCTGAAGAGGAGGAGGCTGAGGAGGATGAGGTGCAGGAGCTGTAGACTGTGGGGACAACCCTGATTGACCTACGGCCCGATATCCTTGGCATCGGGAGGATGTGTTCTGTCCCAAGGTCTGACTGGGTCCGGCTTCCACTATGTTAACCCAGTGTGCTGTCGGCGAGATGTACCATCCCTGCCCACAAGCACTTGTCCACGTCTCCGTAGTTAGGTGGACTTTACCGGGAACTGCGTTGTTGAGGGCACGGCTAATGTTTTGGGACACGTGCTTGTGTAATGCGGGGACATCACACCGGGAGAAATAATGGCGGCTAGGGACCGAGTACCGAGGAATGGCCGCTGCCATCAGGTTGCGGAATACTTCTGTCTCCACGAGCCTTAAAAGTAACATTTCTAGTGCAAACAGTCGCGAAATGTGGGAATTTAGTAGTGTGGCCTGTGGGGCGTTTGCTGTGTATTTGCCTTTGCGTTCCAAGGACTGGGGCATGGACAACTGAACGCTGCACTGGGACAAGGACGTGGACATGCTTCCTGATGCTGCTACTTGAGAGTGTGCAATGACAGGTGCATGGCAGCAGGCATCTTCGCATGCACCCTGGACAGGGGTTTGGCTTGCATGCACAACAGCGGAAGAAGCAGTGGTGCCACCCGCAGACACTGTTCCTGGACCCTGGGGTTCGGCCCACAAAGTCGGGTGCTTTGCTGACATGTGCCTGATCATGCTGGTGGTGGTCAGGCTGCTAGTTTTGCCACCCCTGCTGATGCTGGCCTGGCAGGTGGTGCAAATTGCCTTTTTGGGGTTATCGGCAGAATCTTTAAGAAACAACCAGACTCAGGAAGACCTAACAGTTGTACTGGCAACTTCCTTCATGTTGGTGTTACGGGGAACAGTTGCCTGCCTTCTTTCTGCGGCCACCACACTGCTTCTTCCTGCCTGTTGGGGTGCTCTGCCTCCCTCCCCCTGTGTGCTGCTGTCCTCGCTCTGCATGTCCTCCTGCCAGGTTGGGTCAGTTACTATGTCATCCACCGAAGTCTTCCACTTCCGCACTTTGGTCCTCCTCCTGACTTTCTGGCAATTGTGTCTCATTATCGTTCACCTCTTGTGACACTTTCCCATCGTCGCATTCGTGTGACCGTGGCTGCTCAAATATTTGGGCATTGCTACATGCGATCTCCTCTTGCCCCGCTTCAAGTGGACCAGGCGAGAGGCCTGAATCTATAAATGGAAAAGTGAACAGCTCTTCGGAGTGTCCAAGTGTGGGATCAGTTATCTCTGGGCACTCGGCATGGTGGTAGGAAGGAGGTTCAGGTTGAGGAATATGTGGTCCAGACTCACAGCTACTGAGACTTGACCGTATGGAAGACAAGGTGGTGGTGGTGGCTAAATGACTGGAAGCATTATCTGCTATCCAACCAATAACCTTTTCACACTGCTCTGTGTTCAATAGTGGTGTTCTGCGGTCCCCTATTAATTGGGACAGGAAGGTCGAGCGAGAAGATGTGAGTGTTTGTTGTGGCACAATTTCAGCTTGCCCACGGCATCGGCCTCTGCATGCACGATCACCATCACGTCCAGCTCCCCGTCCCTTGACATGTGCCTTGCCCATTTTAAATGGAGGACAATATCTTCCAGGCTCACTACAAATGACTGAATTTGGAGCAAACTTATATGTGATCCGTGTGATGGACAAACCACAGTTTTAAATACCTGGCCTGTAGGTAACTATTTTGAACAGCAAACTGGTGTCAGTTGCTTCACTGACACAAATAAATTGTTAATGGAGGCCAGAAATGGCTGTATTTTTAGCACAATTATATGTGATCCAAGTGACGGAGAAAACACAGTTTTAAATAGCTGGATTTTTAGCGCTGTAATATGGAAAGGACTAGGCTGTATTCTGCAGTGCCAACGAGCAAATGGCGCAGAAAAACTGTGTTCTCTGGATTGCTTTTTAAGCAAATAATGAGGATTAAGATCCAAAAAAAAATTATTCCTGGCCCCTGAGGCCTGGGCATATTTCTAGAAATATCTAACCGCAGCAGCAGACAGAACTGGAATGGTGCCTCTTGTGCTATATGCACTACAGTCTGCTATATACACTGCCTGCCTGCCTACATACACTTCCTGCCTGATATCTTTGCAGATGGTTTAGTCCTCAGGACTGTTTGTTGAGATGGATATGTGTCTCTAATATAGTTTGGTATACCTACACTAACTAGAAACAAGCAAATCTCTCCCTAGCTCAGCATCACCACTACCTACACTGTCTGATTCCGGAGTGACTGTGAGGAGCATGGCGGCGCCAGGTCTAATATAGACCTCATGACGCTGTGCAGCCAGCCAATCACTGTAATGCCACAACCAACATGGCTGCGGCATTACAGTGAGTGGCAGGCAATCCCTGCATGCTCATTGGCACTCTAATGAGCACCAAACATGCAGGGAGGAGACCCGATCTCCCTCCGAGCAACCCCAGAAATACTCTGCGAGCGTCGAGCATCTCGAGCAGTGAGATGCTCCGGCGAGCACCAAGCAGTAGCGAGCATGCTCACTCATCACTAATTATGATTGATAAAAAGCCAATGACATTTAACTTATTAGTAGTGTTGAGCATTCCGATACTGAAATATCGGGTATCGGCCGATATTCGCGGTATCGGAATTCCGATACTTAATTCCGATACTTTTACAATATCGAATACCGGAATCGGAAGTTCCCATAATGCCTGCGCTCTGCAGTGTCTCTGAAGGATGACAAGCTGGATGGCAGCGCTCAGCTGCGATCCAGCCTGTCATCAGAATGCCATCCCAGCTTGAAAAAATTCTCCTGATTGTTTAAAAGCCGGCGGGCGGTAAAAAGCCGCCGGCTTTTAAAGAATCACACATCCCCATACTGCTTCCCCGCAGCCTCCCACCCCGATCCTGCGCTCCCCCTGCCACCTCACATCCCGATCGTAAGTTAGGACCGGGCGGGGAGCACAGCACCAAGGAGCGGGGAGCGAAGGACCCGGGTGGGGAAGCCGGCAGTGAAAAGACTTCACCGCCGGCTTTCCCGTTCTGTGCTGCGCTTTCCCGCCGGTTATTTCAAATGAACAGCTGAGGTATCAGGTGATGCCGATCAGCTGTTCATTTGAAGTAGCAGCGGTGCCCTCAGAGGGTTCATGTGAGTTCATGCTTGACTGCACTGCATGAACTCACATGAACTTTCCCACGGCCGCACAGGTCAGCCTCACCTCCCAGACCATCAGCCCGTCATGATTAGTGTGTGTGCGGGGTGTCTGTGCGATGTCTGCGGGTGTGTGCGGGGTGTCTGTGTAATGTCTGCGAGTGTGTGCGGGTGCGCGCGGTGTCTGTGCGATGTCTGCGGGTGTCTGCGTGCAGGCAGACATAGGCCGATGTGACACTACTACTCCCATCGGCCTATGTCTGTCCCCCGTCCACTCGTGCCAGCAGGATCAGCTTGATGGGAGCAGTAGTGCCCATCAGCCTGATCCTGCTATTTAAACTGCCCCATGTGCTATTTTTGCCCCTATACACGTTTTTTTTGGTCCCCAATAAATTTTAAATACATGTCATTGGTGTCCAGTGGTTACCTACAATAAATTAGTTTATACATTACCTGTCCCCGCCGATCACCACCTAAAATAAAGTAAAAAATAAAAAACTACACCTATACTCACCTAGACACCTAATTCCCCGAAGCCATCGATCTCCTGTAATAAAATGTAAAATAATAAACCACAACCTTTTCCTTACCCCTCCGTAGTAGTCCACGAGTGTCCCACGAAGATCTCCAGTTTAGAGCAGCCACATAGAATGTGACCGCTCTGAACCGCTGCCGCCGCTAGAATGATGGGGCCGTAAAGCAGCCCCGTCATTGCATAAGCGGGTTCGCCGGAGTTCAGGCAGCGCTGCTCCGGTGAGCTCCTTTACGGCCCTGCTGTACCGTGAGAAATTCCCACGATACAGCAGTGCCGTAAAGGAGGTCTCCGGAGCTGCGCTGACTGAATGCACTCCGGTGACCTCAGTCAGTGGCTCCCGCTGCCGGGAGCGGACGTGTTCCCGGCAGCGTGAGCTTACAGCAGCCATGCACAGCTGTCACCATCTCCAGATGTGACAGCTGTGCATGGGAGATCAGCGCAGGAACGTGGACAGGTAACTATTTTTTTTTAGTAAACTAAGAATTAAATAAAATAGTGTGTTTTATTTCAAATAAATTATTTTTTTCTGGGTGTAGTGTGTGCGTTTTTTTAACACTTTGTAGGTTAGTAATGGGGGTGTCTTATAGACGCCCATCATTACTAACCTGGGCTTCATGGCAGCTGGCGCTGACATGAACCCCACCACTATTACCCCCTGCCACCGCACCAGGGCAGCGTGGAAGAGCGAGGCTAAGCGCCAGAATTGGCGCATCCTATGGATGCGCCATTTCTGGGGCAGCTGACGGCTGGTGTTTCTAGCCTGGGAGGGGGCCAATATTCATGGCACCCTTCCTGGGCTATTAATATCAGCCCCCAGCTGTCTGCCTAGCCTTTGCTAGCTATTAAAATAAGGGGGACCCCACGTCATTTTTTTGGGGGGTCCCCCATTTTAATAGCTGGTAAAGGCTAGGTATTCAGCTCGGGGCTGATATTAGTAGCCTAGGAAGCTCCGTGGGTATTACCCCCTTCCCAGGCTTCAAACATCTGCCCCAGCCATCTGCCTAACCTCCGCTAGAGACTAAAATTATGGGGGATCCCACGCCAATTTTTTTTTTAATAAATCCTTTATTTTAACACTAAATGACACTTGAATAGTTAATAAAGATGCAGTCACTAAATTATTATTTATTTTTTAATTAATTTTTCCCAAAAATTTTGACGTGGGCTTTGCCATATTTTTGTATGCCAGACAGGTACAGCATCCAGGAATGGGCTGCCCCCAACTCCCAGCTGCCTAATTGTACCTGGACGTACACAACAATATAGGGAAGCCCTTTTTTTATTATTATTTCATGAATTTCATGAAATAAGTAAAAAAAAAAAAATTAGGTGGGGCTTCGCCCTATTTTTGTGTCCAGCCAGGTACAACTAAGCAGCTGGGGGCTGGAATCCACAGCACAGGGAGGCCCAAGCTTTGTGGGCCCCCCCTGCTGCGAACTGCAGTCCGCAGCCACCCCAGAAAATGGTGCGTTCATAGAAGTGCCATCTTCAGGCGCTGTATCCAACTCATCCAGGTCCCTGGTGCGGTGGCTCACTGGGTAATAAAGGGGTTAGGCCCAGCTTTGTATTATCCGCTGGCCGTAAACCCGAAATTCATGGGTCACGCCAATATTAGACATGACCGCCATGAATTTCTAGTAAAGTATTTAAAAAAAACACAACACCCAGAATAAAGTCCTTTAATTGAAATAAACACACAATTCTTTAATGTTCTAAATTAAACCATACTTACCATCACGCCCATTCCAGCTGAAGCCAATGTCTTCTGCAATAAAAGTAAAATAATAAACCAACATCATCCTTACCTTTCCATGGTTCCCAGGATGGCTCCAGCTCTGCTACACTCACATGACAGGCTGGATCGCAGCAGAAAGCTGCCATCCAGCCTGTCATCCCGCAGACACAGAGAAGCGCAGGCATGCTTGCGCTCCTCAGTGTCTGGCTGTGACAGCATCCAGATGAGCCGACAATAAACTCAGCTCACCTCATGCACGTCACTGACAGCGTGGGAGAATTCTCCTGCGCATGCGGTGAGCGTGAGAGACTCGGCTCATCTGGATGCCGTCACAGCCTGACACTGAGGAGGGCAAGCATGCCTGCACTTCTCAGTGTCCGCAGGATGACAGGCTGGATGGCAGCTTTCTGCTGCGATCCAGCCTGTCATCTCGATGTAGCAGAGCTGGAGTTGTCCTGGGAACCATGGAAAGGTAAGGATGATGTTGGTTTTTATTATTTTTCTTTTATTGCAGGAGATCATTGGCTTCAGCTGGAATGGGCGTGATGGTAAGTATGGTTTAATTTACAACAATAAAGAATTGTGTGTTTATTTCAATTAAATGACTCTATTCTGGGTGTTGTGTTTTTTTTAAATACTTTACTAGAAATTCATGGCGGTCATGTCTAATATTGGCGTGACCCCATGAATTTCGGGCTTGGGGCCAGCTGATAATGCCAAGCTGGCCCTAACCCCTTTATTACCCAGTGAGCCACCGCACCAGGGCCCTGGATGAGTTGGGTACAGCGCCAGAAGATGGCGCTTCTATGAACGCACCATTTTCCAGGGTGGCTGCAGACTGCAATTTGCAGCGGGGGGGCCCCAGAAAGCTTGGGCCTCCCTGCGCTACAGATTCCATCCCCCAGCTGCCTAGTTGTACCTGGCTGGACACAAAAATAGGGAGAAGCCCCACGTTTTTGTTTTTTTTTAATTATTTCATGAAATTCATGAAATAATAAAGAAAAAAAGGGCTTCCCTATATTGTTGTGTCCAACCAGGTACAAATAGGCAGCTGGTGGTTGGGGGCAGCCCGTTCCTGCCTGCTGTACCTGGCTGGACACAAATATAGTGCGAAGCCCCACGTCAATTTTTTTAAATTATTTCAGGAAATTCATGAAATAATTAAAAAAAAATTTATGTGGGGCTTCGCCCTATATTTGTGTCCAGCCAGGTACAGCAGGCAGGAACGGGCTGCCCCCAACCACCAGCTGCCTATTTGTACCTGGCCGGACACAACAATATAGGGAAGCCCTTTTTTTTTTTAATTATTTCATGAAATAATTAAAAAAAAATTGATGTGGGGCTTCGCACTATATTTGTGTCCAGCCAGGTACAGCGGGCAGGAACGGGCTGCCCCCAACCACCAGCTGCCTATTTGTACCTGGCCGGACACAACAATATAGGGAAGCCCTTTTTTTTTCAATTATTTCATGAAATAATTAAAAAAAAATTGACGTGGGGCTTCGCACTATATTTGTGTCCAGCCAGGTACAGCAGGCAGGAACTGGCTGCCCCCAACCACCAGCTGCCTATTTGTACCTGGTTGGACACAACAATATAGGGAAGCCCTTTTTTTCTTAATTATTTCATGAATTTCATGAAATAATTAAAAAAAAAATACGTGGAGCTTCGCCCTATTTTTGTGTCCAGCCAGGTACAACTAGGCAGCTGGGGGCTGGAATCCGCAGCGCAGGGAGGCCCAAGCATTCTGGGCCCCACCCGCTGCAAATTGCAGTCCGCAGCCACCCCGGAAAATGGCGCGTTCATAGAAGCGCCATCTTCTGGCGCTGTACCCAACTCATCCAGGGCCCTGGTGCGGTGGCTCACTGGGTAATAAAGGGGTTAGGGCCAGCTTGGCATTATCAGCTGGCCCTAAGCCCGAAATTCATGGGGTCACGCCAATATTAGACATGACCGCCATGAATTTCTAGTAAAGTATTTAAAAAAAAACACAACACCCAGAATAAAGTCCTTTAATTGAAATAAACACACAATTCTTTATTGTTCTAAATTAAACCATACTTACTATCACGCCCATTCCAGCTGAAGCCAACGATCTCCTGCAATAAAAGAAAAATAATAAAGCAACATCATCCTTACCTTCCCATGGTTCGCAGGACAGCTTCAACTCTGCTACATCGAGATGACAGGCTGGACCGCAGCTGAACGCTGCCATCCAACCTGTCATCCCGCGGACACTGAGAAGCGCAGGCATGCTTGCGCTCCTCAGTGTCAGGCTGTGACGGCATCCAGATGAGCCGAGTCTCTCACGCTCACCGCATGCGCAGGAGAATTCTCCCACGCTGTCAGTGACGTGCATGAGGTGAGCTGAGTTCATTGTCGGCTCATCTGGATGCCGTCACAGCCAGACACTGAGGAGCGCAAGCATGCCTGCACTTCTCAGTGTCTGCGGGATGACAGGCTGTCATCTCGATGTAGCAGAGCTGAAGCTGTCCTGGGAACCATGGGAAGGTAATGATGATGTTGCTTTATTATTTTTCTTTTATTGCAGGAGATCGTTGGCTTCAGCTGGAATGGGCGTGATGGTAAGTATGGTTTAATTTAGAACATTAAAGAATTGTGTCTTTATTTCAATTAAAGGACTTTTTTCTGGGTGTTTGTGTTTTTTTTTTTTAACTTTGACTATGGGGTTAGTAATGGGGTTGTCTTATAGACGACTCTCCATTACTAACCTGGGCTTGATGTCAGCAGGCATTATAAGCTGACATCAACCCCAACCCTATTACCCCACTGCCACCGCTACAGGGCAGTGGGAAGAGCGAGGCTAAGTGCCAGAATTGGCGCATCCTATGGATGCGCCATTTCTGGGGCGGCTGATGGCTGGTGTTTCTAGCCTGGGATGGGGCCAATATTCATGGCACCCTTCCTGGGCTATTAATATCAGCCCCCAGCTGTCTGCCTAGCCTTTGCTAGCTATTAAAATAGGGGGGACCCCACGTCATTTTTGGGGGGGGGTCCCCCATTTTAATAGCTAGTAAAGGCTAGGTATTCAGCTGGGGGCTGATATTAGTAGCCTGGGGAGCTCCGTGGGTATTACCCCCTTCCCAGGCTTCAAACATCTGCCCCAGCCGTCTGCTTAACCTCCGCTAGAGACTAAAATTACGGGGAACCTCACGCCAATTTTTTTTTTAATAAATCCTTTATTTTAACACTAATTGAAAAGTACAGTAATCAACACTGTCACTGTACTTCATATATATGTGACTGACATGTTTCTATCTATCTAATCTATGTGTGATTCTCTATTCTTTCTATTCTAAATTGTCGGGTACCGCTGCTGAATTGCCGGCCGGCTTTTTTAAAGAGACGGTGCATGAAAACACTAATATGTTTTTTAATAAATCCTTTACACTAAATGACAAGTACAGTAAGCAACACTGTCACTGTACTTCATATATATGTGACTGACATGTTTCTATCTATCTAATCTATGTGTGAAGCTCTATTCTTTCTGTTATAAATTGTCGGGTACCGGTGTATGCCGCTGCTGAATTGCCGGCTTTTCATGTTTCACTGTGAGCACTGTTCCCATCGATTTGGGCAACCACCTCCCCCAATACATTCTACATTATTGTTAGTTGTTTTCCTTCATGTAGAATTAACCTACAAGGAAAGAAAGGGTTTATTTTCATTCCGATATTTGTGTCCCATTGACTTGCATTGGTTTCGGGTATCGGAATCGGCGATATCCGATACTTTTTGGGTATCGGCCCGATCCAATCCGATCCGATATTTCCTGATACCGGAAGGTATCGCTCAACACTACTTATTAGTTATTACATTAAAGTGTTGAAATTGCAAGTAAAAAATTCTAGTATTACAATGAGTGGCAGCTTTTAAATGTGACTTTTTAAGGATTCATTCTTCATCTCATTTTCTGGGGAAATTTCTACCAACCAAGAATCTCTAATGTAGAAGTACGAAATGAAGAACATATTGTATTCATATATGTTCCACATAGTATTAAAAAGCAATAGATGTAACATGATAGTCAGCACAAATTCTTCACAATGACGAGGGTTTATTCAATATTCTTGTAGCAAAGGACAGCATGGAAACAGAGAGCTGAACTAATGGAGAGATCCTAGAATCCTAAATTAATGCTTATTAGGCCTGAATAAGTGCGTCTGGCATAAAACTGAATGTTACATCAATACCTTGTACTTTTCTATCGGAAGAATTACATCTAGGAGACAAGTTAATGGGATTTACATTAGTGGTAAATGTGTTAAACTGCTACAGATTTTTTAATGACATAATCACTCCCTTGGAAAAAATACAACAACTATCAATGCCGGACTAGAAAGGGCCTGAATTTCAAGACAAATTCATGTTGTACAATCCCTTCATAGTTAGGAAGTTTTTCTTAAACAGAAGATGATTGATTGCCTGATTGCAGGGTTTCTCGGTGCTGGGACCTCTAATGATCAAGTATAATCTGTGTGGGATTTTGGGAGCATGTGTTCAAAATCCCTACAGCGCCACCAATGGAGAGTTTACACATTACATTGCATCGATTGACAAAAGTTCTTTGTATCACTCTCAACTCTGGCAGGGGCCTCCTTGTAGTTATTCAGCAGTGTATTTTTTAGGTGTGTTTTCTTAACCAGATGATCTCTTCAAAGGGAACCTGATGGCTAGTTCATGCTGCACAAATTACGGGTAGTATGAATCAGAAACTGGCTCTGTGATTGCAGCCGAGTATGCGTAACTCTGAAATACCGCAGTGTTTCAGAAAAAAACATATTTTTAAAAGTAAGCCGGGACGGTGCAAATAGGATGATTAGTTCCCAGAGGCCGGTACCTGTGGACGAAACCTGATCCGTTACGTTGTCTTTGAATTCAATAAATATATTTTTTTATTCTATCTAATCCATGGTGGCACCCATACAAACCTTGCTTTCCTATCTGCACAGTCCATTCTTGATAGTCCAAGAGGTCGGTCCTTGGTGGCTTCTCATTGCTTTCTCCTGCTGACTGGCCTGTCTCTCTATAAGGGCTCGCTCACACGCGCATATAACGCGGACAAGTGCTATCTGATGTTTTATCAGATAGCTCTCGGACCAGTGTTATACTAAAGGTAGTGCAGATCTGCGTTTTTTTTCTCATACCAATTCGGCATGAGAAAAATTTGCAGCATTCTGCAAGTGGCTCCGCTTATGAGATGGCATGCACCCATTCAAGTGTATAGGTGCATTGAAATCATCGGACAGCACTCGGATGACATCTAAGTTCCAATTTCCGCGGACTCCCACAATGGAGAAGAGGGAGACATTTTGTTCTCCATCTTCTCCTTACCTGTCCTTTGATTCTCTCATCCGAGAGAATCAGATCACACTAAGCTGACACTCGGATCAAACTCTGATCAGAGTTTGATTGGAGCGTTATTAACATAATCGATCCAATTCTCTCAGAGGAGAGAATATAGGCTTGTGTGACCCCGGCCTAACTGAGTGTATAGGGAGAGACTGGTCAGAGAAGATTTGTGAACTATGGGAAGCCACCAGGGGCCTCTTTCTTGAACTAGTCTTCCTAGTCATATCGTCCCTGGCCACTGTTTCAAAGTATGTTTTCTCTAAAATGCGGCAACATTACACACATGCATTCTCTGATTCATGCTACCAGTGGTTCAGACAGCGTGAATCAGCCGTCAGGTTGCCTTTAAATACATTTTAAGAATTACTTTGCGCAGTATTACCACTAAGTATTGTGTACAGTCTATGACTCGAGGGTAAAAAAGCATTTATTCCTAAAATCCCTAAATATACAAGTCCATCAAAGATTTCTTGATTCAAGATGTTAAATACCCAAAGATATATTTCTAAGTTACAACCAATCCAATAGACAGTAGTTACTTTTGTTGATTGTTTTGTATTTTTACAATTACAATTTTGACAGACATTATTTGTGGTTTTAATAAATGACCCAGACATGTAAGTGCAGATAGACTAGATGGATTTGCCAATCTGTGCACATTTAGGAAGCAGGGGCGACAATGATTTTCCAGAAGCAAAAATAACTTAAAAAAAGGTAAACCAATGAAAACTCAAGGACTTATATTTACTCCAGATTTTTTAAAGTTTTATCTTAAGAGAAAATTTTTCATAATGATGAGTCTTATAGATTTGTGTCTTATAGATTTGTTTGCTAAATACATGATCTCTTGTTAAAGGGAACCTGTCATGAAAAATAACGCTATTAACCTGCATATATAGGGTTAATCTATAGGTTAATAGCGTTCTGACACCGTGCGGCACTGAGAGACCCGCTGCTGTTACGAAAAGAACTTTATTCCCCCAAGGCAGGCTCATTCTTTCATTCACAGGGGTGGTGCCGCCACAGTTTGTCATCGCTCAGTGCAGAGAGAATGGCAACTGTAACCTCGTCCCCGACACTGACTGACAGATGGCCCTAATGATAAGACTGCTGTCATTCATTACTGGTGGCGAAGTTACAGCCGCCATTCTCTATACACTGAGTGGTGGCTGAAACCGTGGTGGGGCCACCCCTGTGACTGAGAAACAGAGCTGGCCGAAGGGGAATAAAGTTATTTTCTTCCCGGCATTGGGGCTCACAGTGCTGGCGCCGCATGATGTCAGAATGCTATTAACTGTCATATGGGTACCACAACAGAAAATGGTCTGTTCTACTGCAGGGCTCAGAAGATCACAGCATTTGGCTACATGCATGCCGGTACTGGTTGGATCTGCTTTGCTTTCCAGTTAGCAGTGCAGATTTCCCTTGTTCTGTTGTTGCAAGGGTTAAGCACTCCTGCTTGTCTCCTAAAGCTTTCTGGCCTGAGTTATCTCAGCTGTTCTGATTTCTCCACTCCCTCTGGTATAAATGCTCACCTCTTAGCTTGGGTAGTTGCCAGTAATAGCTTGCTATATCTTGGAATTAGTTTTTAGCTGTGACCCATGGAAAGAGAAGTTGTTTAGGAGTCATCTCTGGTGATTGCTGTTTGGAAGTTTGTCTATAGTCTTCCTTTTCCTTATCTCCCTTTTGGTTTGCCTCTCACTTCCTTTCCCTTTATATACCATTCCATAGTCTGGGTGCACTTAGAGTGATTGCTGTTTTCTTTTAACCTTGTCTGTTTCCCTTTGTGTCTGTAATATACAGCAGAACTAGAGTTCCTGTTTCCCTACACACCAGCCAGGGCCGTGCTTAGGGAAAGACAAGGATAGGAACATGATCACCACACTGGGTGAAAGAACCCATCAAGGGACATCAAAGAGCTCAGAGTTGCACAGAACAAATTTCAGGGATTGCCCCTCTAATCTCTCCTTAGTGGCAGTGCTCCTCTTCCCATCCATCTCGCCGTGCGCCATCTGGTGAAGAGTGACATTAACCTGTGGATTAACCCCATATCTATAGGGTGGTAGTGTTATTTTACATGACAGCTCCCCTTTAAGATCACATTTTAGCATCCATACTATGGTCACAAAACCTGGGCCTCAAACAGTTTTACCAGACCGAACCTAAATTCTATAATAGTGCTGCAGCCCATGCCATGCCATAGACATTTAGTCTTGTTTTTCAAAACCCCATGCATCAACGTATCTAAATCACAGCTAGTAGTCAATTGTCTTGACCTTGCGGAGATACTCCTCTATGGCTGATGATATACATTTTCAGAACAGTGGCCAACAGTTGTATATCTGAAAGCTGAAATCTCATGTTAACTCTAAAAATAGACTTGTTCATTGCCAAGCTTTCATAGTTCTATCCATTTAAGCAACCTGTACGTTCTATAGAAAAGTGTAACACAGAGGAGTCTTCAGAAACAATTGAAATTTAACATACAATCTCTAGAAACGTATTAATTTATGAAATTTAAGACTGAAGCTTTCCTCTAGGGCACACTGAGTGAATTAATGTAAGAATTATATAACAAGGAATGAGCATTTAAAATCCCTATTCAGCTGAGAATACCATCAGAACGGTGCTAAGAGTAATCAAACTTAGGTGACGATTAAATTAACTCTACAAACCCTTGTGCATTTCTGCAGACAGTTATAGTATTATGTTCTTTGTAATATCAAGTGCAACATTGTTGCTCATTTAGTAATAAAATTCTATCTCTGACCCATCACATCTCCAGAGGACATCAATGTCGTGTACAGTACAGACCAAAAGTTTGGACACACCTGTCCAAACTCTTGGTCTGTACTGTATATTCGGGTTAATAATTTTAATGCCACATTGTGTTCTTCTTCAGACGTATGAGGAAAAAAGAAAGGTCATCAGTGGATAATCAAAATCCTATGTGCATTGGCGTTCAATGGGATTTGACAGTAGAGGGAAAAATTAGACACATATAAAATGCTCTCCCTTCTGGTGCATACCCCTACATTTCTTTAATTTAGAATAGGAGTGTCCAATTCTTCGCCCTAGGATTTATGGAGATGAGGTTTTGTCAAGGATTATGCTAAGGATTGCTTCCACTATTATTTTAAAGGGTTCGACCGGCTTTGTCATACAGTTCTGCAGTCACTCTATGTGACTGCAGACTTGTGGATCCTAACAGCGCAAGCACTGCAGGCTGTGAGGATTCTCCGGTACCAGAGCTGGGAGCAGGCAGTTATGTGAACGGCAAGTATGCTATTTGCATACTTCTGGCCACATTCAGACTTGACGTGTCTGGCCTCGCTCAATACACTTGAGCAAGGTGTGCTAATTAGTCGGCATGTTGGCTCAGTGATTAGCACTGTTGCTTTGCAGCGCTGAGGTCCTGGGTTCAAATCCCACCAATGACAACATCTGCAAGGAGTTTGTATGTTCTCCCCATAATGATAGGGAATATAGATTGTGAGCACCATTGTGGACTGTGATGATGATGATGTCTGTAAAACGCTGTGGAATAAATGGTGGTTGCCTAGTATTAAAAATACACACAGATGAGACTTGCATAGGGCGCCAGTCACACAAGTACATGTGATGCACAGTGTCTGGCTTACAGCCTATTGATGACACCCATACTATTAGATCAGGTGGGCTTGTCCAGCACTATATAAGCGCACCCCACATGACAGACACCCCAAATCACCCAACCAACAGTAAAGGGCCTGGCTGCACCCTGCAAAAATATAGAAAAAATTAGATGAAAATACGATGTATAAAATACATGAGGTATTGGTCGATATTTTGGCCAAAATACGCAAGCTCGCAACCCACGTCAAGGTCCTCATACTTGTGAGTCCTAACACTAAATTCAAAAACAGCTCATAAAGGACATGAATTCAGGAAAAAACACAAAAAATAGCCTTAACAATGCTATATATGTGAATAAAATAAATAAATACTTGTCACGCGCCCGCTGCTCCCAGCGCTGGCACTGGAGAATCCTCACAGAACGCAGTGCACGCACTTTGAGGATTCACAAATCTGAAGTCACATAGAGTAACTGAAGACTTGTAGACTCAGGTTTTACAACCGCTTTAATGCAAGAGAATGGGATTAATAGCGAACAGTGACTTCTATGGCATGGACATGTCTGAAAGTCCTGGCCTATAGTGAAGAGGCCAGGGATGCAGTGTGTGACTCCAGAAAGAAGAGGAGCAGATAGTGGGCATCCGGAAAGATATTATTTTTTTTTTTACCAATACTCACCTCATCTCTTACGTCTCCTGCTGTATAGATGCGCACTGGCCAGTCCTCTTCTTTCTGCCATCGCCTGCCGCTTCTTTAGCCTCTTCACTTTAGGCAATGACTTACAGACGCATCCACATGTCTTGACGTCATGAAATCGCAACAACCTCTAAAGGTAAAGTGCATGGAGATGTGGCGAGCAATGGCAGAAAGAAAAGGACTAGCAGGTGGGTGGTGAGAGATGAGCGCTGAGCAGTAAAGCAAGTATTAGGAATTTTTTGGGCACATTAGATGTTCATATCTATGAGTTGTAAGTAATTTGGATCTTCCTAAATCCAGGAATGCCTGTATATAGCATTATATTGGTCCAATAACAATTTCATAAAAAAAAGTGTAAAGTGGTAAAAGGTCCCACTGGTCCAATGGATTAACATTTCCTGTTACTGAGTTAAAATACAAATTCTGCTATAAATGTCTTTTGCTGAAAACAAATTATCTTGTCATACTGAAAATTACCCATACTTAACTAATGCAGCACTTTTATACCAATTTACCGGGAAAAGTATTTAATAACATATTTATAACACTTTATATATTTTTACTGTTGATGTAATAATCAACATACAATAGGCAACAACATAGCAATTTTACCTATGTAAAGAATACATTAAGTTTCCAACAAGTGGCTCCAATGAATCATATGGAAATTGATGTCAAAGTGAACTCACAAATCTACACACAAACTATGTACCTCCAATCAGTAATCTATATATATCATTGGATTCAATAACCAATAGCTAATCCCAACATTATTTTGTAATCTTTCCCAGTAGCAGATCTTACAGCTAATTAATTTGGGTCCATTTTCCTATGGTGGAGAGTATTTAATACTGCTTAAATAGCAATAATCCAAATTATTAACTAAGTTGTCTGGTTCAGAAAAATCCAATTTCAAAACCTAAAAGGGCATCCTGAGATTATAGGGGGAATCCCACATTCATAACCTCATAACTAATCACTACAAATTAAAGCAGAGAGTATATCTTATTGGAAGACCCAATACTTCTACTCTAGACCAATTATTTCAATGTTCATCTTTCCATGCCTTATTTCCCCTGTGGTGGTGCTGTAGAGATTATAAGCATTATCTAGGACTTAGATATGGCTGACTTATCCTTATAGTTGTCACGGGTGTGTCAGAAGTGATAGACAGTCGCCCTGCAGTTGGCTGCAGGAGATCTCTACGTTTGGGATTACAGACATCTTCTTGGAGGCTGTCTCTAGGACCTAGGGGCTACCTTCCTCTGTCTAATTAACACCCTACCTGGGTGTATAAATACCTGGTGTGTTTCAGAGGGAGGTGCCGGTGATATTCATTACTACTTGTGAGGCTTTAGCAAGAGCAGTACTTCGTCCTCTCTGGAGCTTGAGGACGTATGCGCATTTGTCTGGAGTCGTCTAAAGCTAAGCAATTTCCCCCTGTTTGTGTACCTTTGTTGTCTGTAATGTTTAGTGGAGATCGACTAGTGCTCATCTCCTCTCTTCCCTAGCCTTAGCCATATGCCAGGGAAAGACAGGGCGTGGTACGCGTGTGGCGATTGGTGAAGAGCCAATACATGGACGTTAGGGGAGACAGGGTGACCCTAGATCAACCTAGGAGGTCTCCACTACCCCCTTTCCCTAGAGTCTGGGCTCCCTTTCCCTCTTCCCTTTGTCTTTCCCACACCTTGCATGACATTATTGCCGGCTGAGCACATTTTGAAAAGGAAAAAAAAACTGACACTTTGAAGTTTTTTTCACCCCTTTGTGTGTTTTTGGCCATGGACTCTTTTTTCCTTTCTCCCTTGGTATGGGTACTGTTGTAGAGCTCACAGAGCAGTTTTGCTGTCTGCCCCTGGAGGTGTATGACCTCCACTATGAGGTTCAGCAACAACATCAGCGGCTACAGGTTGCTAATGTGGGGGTCTCTGCAGGTAGGCCTGCCCAGCCTGAACCCAAGGTTGCCCTCCCGGACAGGTTTTCAGGAGGTAGGGACAAGTTTTTTGTATTCAAGGAGACCTGCAAACTGTATTTTAAACTTCGTCCTTACTCCTCCGGAAATTAGGATCAACGGGTTGGTATTGTGATCTCTCTACTGCAGGGAGATACTCAGTTGTGGGTGTTTTCTTTACCGCAGGACTTGGTTTGTCTCCAGTCTGTGGAGGGGTTTTTCGGGGCTCTGGCCCTCATCTATGATGACCCTGACCGAGTCGCCTTGGCTGAGTCTAGGCTACGTTGCCTTCAGCAGGGGAATCAGTTAGTGAAGACGTACAGTTCGGAATTCCATAGATGGGCAACGGATTCCAAATGGAATGACTCAGCCCTTAGAAGTCAATTTTGTGAGGGGCTTACTGAAAGGTTGAAAGATCCCTTGGCAGTATATGAAACCCCTCAGTCCTTGGAGGCTGTCATGTCATTGGCAATACGTCTTGATAGACGCCTTGTCGGGGTTGTGTACCTCTGCCGGGGGAGCAGTCTGGGGGTGAGCCAGTACTGGGGCAGGTGGAGGAATCCATGTAGCTAGGGGGTGTATCTACATCATACATCTCCCGGGAGATTCGCAGGAAAAAAGGGGCATTTTTTTTTGTGGGAAAAATGGACATTTTCTTGGGACCTGTCCTGCAATTCCTAAACAAAAGGAGTCTCGATTAACTCTTGGTAGTCTGGATTGGGATAAACAAGAGATCCATTTGTTACCAACCTGCAGTTCCCGCTTTGTCCTGACAGCAGAGGTGGTGCTAGAAAACCTAGAAAATTTCTGTGTTTGTTGACAGTGGAGCCAGAGTCAGCATGGTTGATGTTGAGTTTGTGAAAACTCATGGTCTTGCTTACTGTGCTTTTACTGAACCTATTTTCATCTTTGCTATTGACTCTGCACCACTTGCACAGAAAGCATTTACTCAGATTGTACATAATGTAAAACTGAGGGTGTTGTCAGTTCATTGTGAAATAGCCCCTCGCTATATCCTGGACAATCTTCCCACACTGATTGTTTTGGGTATTTCTTGGCTTGTTAAACATAATCCGTTGGTAGATTGGCAAAATGGGGAGATTATTGAACGAGGAGAGTACTGCCATGAGAACTGTTTAGATATTTCACTAGCTACTGTCTCTTCGGAAATATTACTTGCTTTTCTGCCTGGATTTAAGGACGCTTTTTCTGAGAGGGAGTATTCGTATTTGCCTCCTCATCATGTTTATGACTGTCCTATTAACCTGACCCCCGAAGCTAAACTACCGAAATCCAGACTGTATAATCTTTCTGCCCCTGAGAGACAAGCCATGAAGGATTTCATATGTTAAGTTCTGCTACCAGAGCTAAGGAAAGAGAGGAGATCTGTCCCTACAATAGAACTCAGCTGAATCCCTACGATGTAACAGGGGACCTGATCCTGCGATCAGACCTGCTAAAGTCCTAAGCTAGTCTGTACGAAGACCTATAGATGTGGGGAGGGAATCCCTACAAGTACTAAGGACTGGGAGGAATATGGGACACCTCCTAACAGAAATAGTAGCAGACAGACGAACAAACAAAATATATAGAACATAGAGGTCAGTAGACCAAGCAAACTAACAGAGCAAGACACAGAGCACAGGCTAGCTAGAAAGTAGATATACAATGAAGTCCAGCAAAGCCAGAAGGGCGGAGCAGGACTAAATAGGCCAACAAGGTCATGTGACCAGCAAAGGAAAAAAAACCTAACAGCAAGGTTCTAACAGTACCCCCCCTTCTAAGAGGATCCTCCGGATCCCCTAGGACCAGGCTTATCAGGAAATCTCCTGTGAAACGCTCTGATAAGTCTGGACGCGGAAACATCATCTGACCTCACCCAAGAGTTATCCTCGGGTCCGAAACCTTTCCAGGCCACAAGATACTGCAAACTACCTCTATACCGTCTAGAGTCAAGGATGCGAGAAATTTCATATTCCCCGTCCTCCACCACCGGAGGAACAGAGGCAGAGGCGTCACCATCCGACACAACAGCTTTTTTTAACAGAGAGACATGAAAGACCGGATTAATTCTCCAGGAGGTAGGAACCTCCAACCTAACAGCAGATTGGTTGACAACCTGAAGCACCTTAAAGGGCCCTACAAACTTGGGACCCAATTTCTTAGAAGGAATCCTCAACCGCAGATTCCTAGAGGACAACCAAACCATGTCACCAACAGCGAACAAAACCTCCTGTCGTTTCCTATCAAAGTAGTCTTTAGATTTTCTGTTGGCCTCCTGAAGATTACCACGCACATCCGTCCAAACTCTTTCCAAATCACCGGAAAAATTCTCCTCCTCAGGCACGGCAGATCCCAACTTGGAGAACGACCCAAACGACGGATGTCTCCCAGAACAACAAAAAAAAGGCGAACAGCCAGCAGAAGAAGATGTATGATTGTTCAGAGCAAATTCGGCAAGTGGCAGAAACTCAGACCACCCCTCTTGATTGTCTGCCACAAAACAACGCAAGAACTGCTCAACATCCTGGTTTTTCCTTTCTGTCTGGCCATTAGATTCAGGATGATATCCGGACGAAAACGACAAATGAATTCCCAACCTGTCACAAAAGGCACGCCAAAAACGAGCCACGAACTGAGGACCCCTATCAGAAACAATGTCAGTAGGAACGCCATGAAGTCTGACAATTTCCTTGACAAAGGCCTTAGCGAGAGTTTTAGCGCAGGGCAGTTTGACGAAGGGAACCAAGTGACACATCTTGCTAAAACGGTCCACGACCACCCAGATGACAGTAAAACCCTCAGAGGGGGGAAGGTCAGTTATAAAGTCCATAGCCAAATGTGTCCAAGGAGCACTGGGGACCTCCAAAGGACAAAGCAACCCCGCAGCAGGAGTATGTGAGGACTTAGATCTAGCACATACAGTACATTGGCGCACCCACTTAATGACTTCCTTCTGCCATCCAGGCCACCAAAAACTGCGACCCACCAGTCTCTTGGTCTCAGAGATTCCGGGATGACCTGCTAACCGAGATTCGTGACACTCAACAAACAAATCTCTCCTAAAGGTCCCAGGCACAAACAACCTCCCATGAGGAGTGTTAGAAGGGGCATTCTCCTGAGCTTTAAGAATCTCATCTTGCAAAACGGAGTCTAAAGCAGCTATCACAACACCTTCTTGTAAAATGTTTTCCTCTTTCTCAGCACCGACTATGGGAGAAAAACTGCGAGACAAGGCATCCGCCTTAACATTCTTAGTACCAGGGATGTAAGTAACGGAGAAATTAAACCGCGAGAAAAACAGTGCCCACCTAGCCTGACGGGCATTCAGGCGCTTGGCAGCATCAAGATATATCAGATTTTTATGATCCGTAAGAACCTGAACGGGAAATTCCGCACCTTCCAAGAAGTGGCGCCAGTGTTCAAATGCGAGTTTAATAGCCAATAATTCCCGATTACCAATATCGTAATTCAATTCAGTCTCCGAAAATTTTTTTGAAAAAAAGGCACAGGGATGTAACCCATCCCCGTTATCCTGAGACAATACTGCGCCAACCCCCACAGAGGAAGCATCAACCTCAACCAAAAACGGCCTAGTAACATCAGGCTGCATAAGGATGGGAGCAGAGGTGAACCTCTCCTTGAGATACACAAAAGCTTCAATGGCCTCAGAAGACCACTGAACCGCATCAGCACCTTTCCTGGTGAGATCAGTCAGAGGTTTGACAATACTAGAAAAATTTTTTAGGAATTTTCTATAGTAATTGGCGAAACCCAAAAACCTCTGTATCGATTTCAAACCAATAGGCCTAGGCCATTCCTGCACAGCCTGAACCTTAACCGGATCCATCTCAAAACCTTTGCTGGAGATAATGTAGCCCAAAAAACTAATTCTCTGTACAGCGAACTCACATTTCTCCAGCTTAGCAAAAAGCGAATTGTCCATTAATAACTGTAATACCTCACGCACGCTCCGCCAATGAGACTCCAGATCCGGCGAATAAATCAAAATGTCATCCAAATACACAACCACATTTTTACCAATCAAAGGTCTAAGGATGTCATTAATCAGATTCTGAAAAAATGCAGGAGCATTAGTAAGACCAAAAGGCATAACCAGATTCTCAAAATGACCCACAGGAGTGTTAAAAGCAGTCTTCCATTCATCACCCTCCTTCATGCGCAACAGATTGTATGCCCCCTTAAGGTCAATTTTAGAGAACCACTTGGCCCCCAATAACTGGTTAAACAGATCAGGAATCAATAGCAGTGGGTAAGGATTGCGTACCGTAATTTTGTTAATCTCACGAAAATCCAGACAAGGACGTAAACCGCCGTCCTTTTTTTTTTACAAAAAAAAATCCAACCGCCACAGGAGACTTAGAGGGCCTAATGTGACCGGCGGCCAAACTTGTCTGTATGTATTCCTCCAAAGCCTTCCTCTCAGGAATAGTAAGATTAAATAAACGACTTTTAGGAAGAGTCGCTCCAGGGACAAATTCAATAGAACAATCATAGTCTCTATGGGGAGGCAAAACCTGCGATTCCTTCTCAGAAAAAACTCTCCAAAAATCCTGAATAGGAACAGGCAATTCTCCCCTATCCAAAGCTGCAATACGCCCGTTACAACACTTGTCATAACATTTATGGCTCCAGGATTTAATTTCACTGGTAGACCAATCCAGTACAGGATTGTGAAATTTTAACCAGGGCAAACCCAATATTACTGGAGAAGGCAAGTTATTCAACACTACCAAATCCAATTTCTCATGGTGAACACCATTAATAGTGAGAGGAAATTCACTGACCTTGAGAGTAATATTCTTCAAAGGGGAACCATCCACCGAAACCACAGCAATGGGGGATGATAAAGGTTCAGGTTTTAAATTGAGTTTTTCCACGAATCCCCCATCAATTACATTCAGTGTAGACCCGCAATCAACAAACACCCGAAATTCCATTAATTTTTCCTGAGCAATCGTGGAAGCAGCTAAAAATATACCCTTGGAATTTAAACAGGCAATACGGGCGTTACTGACCATTTTTTTTTCTTTCTTCATACGAAGCTCACAGCCTTTAATCAAATGACCAGATTTTCCACAATAGAAGCACAAGCCTTCCGAAAAACGACGTTTTTTTTCTTGAGAGCGAGGTGCCACCGATCCAATCTCCATCGGTTCACCACTGTTAGTACACACATTCTCATAACCAGAAACTGACATAGCAGAGGATTTGCTCTCATTAACCCTTGCACGCAGTCTCCTATCCACCCGTATAGCTAATTGCATAGCCTGTTGCAAATCTTCAGGTGTAGGATAAGCAATTAGCAGGTCTTTAACCCTTTCACTGAGCCCAGCAAGAAATAGACTTTTCAGAGCAGAATCGTTCCACCCTGTTTGAGTGGACCAACGACGAAAATGTGTACAATATTTTTCGACATTACCTGATCCTTGTTTTAAACGTCTCAACTCAGTCTCAGCTGATGCCACACGGTCAGGATCATCATATAATAGTCCCAAAGCAGAAAAAAAACTATCCACTGATCTGAAGCATGTATCACTAGGTTGCAAAGAAAAGGCCCACTCCTGAGGCTCTTTGCGCAAAAGTGACATTATGAACCCTACGCGCTGGGATTCATCCCCAGAGGACTTGGGTCTCAAACGAAAATACAATAAGCAAGCATTTTTGAATGAAAAAAATTCTCGATGTTCACCAAAAAATAAATCCGGCAAACATACCTTAGGCTCCAAGAAATGTGCTCCAGGACAGTTACTCACGTGCTGACGGAGCTCGGCCACCTCCAGAGAGAGTCCCTGCAGGCGATGAACCAAATCCTGAACCGACACCATGATGGAACAGAAAAATCTTTCCTTAGAGAATTTGCGGGCTGGACTTACTGTTAAGTTCTGCTACCAGAGCTAAGGAAAGAGAGGAGATCTGTCCCTACAATAGAACTCAGCTGAATCCCTACGATGTAACAGGGGACCTGATCCTGCGATCAGACCTGCTAAAGTCCTAAGCTAGTCTGTACGAAGACCTATAGATGTGGGGAGGGAATCCCTACAAGTACTAAGGACTGGGAGGAATATGGGACACCTCCTAACAGAAATAGTAGCAGACAGACGAACAAACAAAATATATAGAACATAGAGGTCAGTAGACCAAGCAAACTAACAGAGCAAGACACAGAGCACAGGCTAGCTAGAAAGTAGATATACAATGAAGTCCAGCAAAGCCAGAAGGGCGGAGCAGGATTAAATAGGCCAACAAGGTCATGTGACCAGCAAAGGAAAAAAAACCTAACAGCAAGGTTCTAACATCATAGTGGAAAGTCTGGAAAAGGGACATATCAGAGCCTCATCTTCGCCCGTGGTGACAGGGTTCTTCTTTGTGAAGAAAAAAGATGGTGGTCTACGTCCCTGTTTAGATTTCCGGGAATTAAATCAAATTACCATCCGTGATCCATACCCTCTTCCTCTGATTCCTGATTTGTTCAGCTAGGTTTTAGGAGCTAAGGTATTCTCCAAGTTGGATTTAAGGGGAGCCTACAGCTTGGTTAGAATCAGAGAAGGGGACGAATAGAAAACAGCGTTCAATACCCAGGAAGGACATTTCGAGAGGTTATGCCTTTTGGTTTGACCAATGCACCTGCGGTATTCCAACATTTCATAAATGATATTTTCCATCATTTGGTGGGAAGGTTTGTGGTGGTCTATCGGGATGATATTTTGATTTAGTCACCTGATTTTGAGACTCATCGGGGGCATGTTAAGCAGGTGCTCCAGATATTAAAAGATAACAAACGTTATGCCAAACTGGAATAATGTGTTTTCGCTGGTCAGCAGGTGCAGTTTTTGGGGTACTTGTTGTCATCTTCGGGTTTTCGGATGGATCCGGAGAAGATCCGTTTAGTCCTCGACTGGGAACATCCTGAGAACCTGAAGGCTCTACAACGTTTTCTGGGCTTTACTAATTTTTATCGGAAATTCATCCAAAATTATTCTGTTATTGTGAAACCCCTTACTGACATGAGCAAGAAGGGGTCTGATTTTTCCAAATGTTCGGATGCTTCACTCCAGGCTTTTCTTCTTCAACCCCTTTACAACCCAAGGTGGTTTGCACGTTAATGACCAGGCCAATTTTTACAATTCTGACCAGTGTCATTTTATGAGGTAATTACTCTGGAACACTTCAACGAATCCCCCTGATTCTGAGAATGTTTTTTCGCGACATATTGTACTTCATGATTGTGGTAAAATTTCTTCGATATCAGTTGTGTTTATTTGTGAAAAAAATGGAAATTTGGCGAAAATCTTGAAAATTTTGCAATTTTCAAAATTTTTATTTTTATGCCCTTATATCAGAGAGATACGTCACACAAAAAAGTTAATAAATAAAATTTCCCACATGTCTACTTTACATTAGCACAATTTTGGAACCAAATTTTTTTATTATTAGGGAGCTATAAGGGTTAAAAGTTGACCAGCGATTTCTCATTTTTCCGACAAAATTTACAAAACCATTTTTTTTAGGGACCACATCACATTTGAAGTCACTTTGAGGGGTCTTTATGACAGAAAATAACCAAAAGTGACACCATTATAAAAACTGCACCCCTCAAGGTGCTCAAAACCACATTCAAGAACTTTGTTAACCCTTCAGGTGCTTCACAGGAATTTTTGAAATGTAGAAGAAAAAAAATTAACATTTAACTTTTTTCAGAAAAATGTTACTTTAGACGCAATTTTTTTTATTTTTTCAGGGGTAACATGAAAAAATGGACCCAAAAATTTGTTGTGCAATTTCCCCTGAGCACGCAGATACCCAATGTGTGGGGAAAAAAAACTGCTTGGGCACACGGCGGGGTTCGGAAGGGAAGGAGCGCCATTTGACTTTTTGAATGTAAAATTTGATTGCATAATTAGCGGACGCCATGTTGCGTTTGGAGAGCCCCTGATGTGCCTAAACAGTGGAAACCCCCCACAAGTGACACCATCTTGGAGACTAGACCCCTCAGGGAACTTATCTATATGTGTGGTGAGCACCTTGAACCCCCAGGTGCTTCACAGACGTTTATGACATTGAACATTTAACTTTTTTCACAAAAATGTTACTTTAGACCCATTTTTTTTTATTTTTGCAGGGGTAACAAGAAAAAATGGACCCAAAAATTTGTTGTGCAATTTCTCCTGAGTAAGCAGAAACTCCATATGTGGGGGAAAACCACTGTTTGGGCGCACGGCAGGGTTCGGAAGGGAATGAGCGCCATTTGACTTTTTGAATGTAAAATTTGCTTGAATAATTAGCGGATGCGCCCCTGATGTGCCTAAACAGTGGAAACCCCCCACAAGTGACACCATTTTGCAAACTAGACCCCTCAGGGAACTTATCTAGATGTGTGGTGAGCACCCTAAACCCCCAAGTGTTTTACAGAAGTTTATAACATGGAGCCGTGAAACTAAAAAAAATCAAACTTTTTCCACAAAAATTATGTTTTAGCCCCAATTTTTTTATTTTCACAAGGGTAAGAGAAGAAAATGGACCCCAAAAACATTTGTGCAATTTCTCCTGAGTACGCCAATATCCCATATGTGGGGAAAATACAGTGTTTGGGCGCACGGCAGAGTTCAGAAGGGAAGGAGCACTGTGCGACTTTTTGAACGCAAAATTGGCTGGAATCAAGAGCGGACGCCATGTCACGTTTGGAGAGCCCCTGATGTGCCTAAATAGTGGAAACTCCCCACAAATGACCCCATTTTGGAAACTACACTCCTCAAGGATTTTATCAAGGGATATAGTGAACATTTTGAACCCAGAATTTGATAACATTAGGTCATCATATTGAATAAGTTGTCATTAGTCTTGAGCACAAGTGCTCGCTACTTGAGTTTGCATCAGGTACTCAGGTATGCACCATGTATCTTGGGTGCTCGAGTAACATACTCGAGTCCCCGCCCGCACCCAAAAAAAAACATGCCAAAAAAAAAGACACCCAAAAAAAAACATGCGGGGATCGCTCGTGAATGGCAGGCAATCAACGCAAGGTTTTTCTGGCCGCAAAGCATATGGGGCGGAGACTCGAGCATGTCACTCGAGCACCCGCGATACTCAGTGCATACCCGAACACCCGATGCAAACTCAAGTAGTGAGCACTTGTGCTTAACACTAGTAGCCATATCGTCGTCTTTTTTTTTTTACTTTTGAAAAAAATCCCAACCCTAACACTAGCCCAACCTTAGCATAACCCTAGCCCAAAGCTAACCCCAACCCTAACCCCAACTCTAACCCCAACCCTAGCCCAACTCTAACCCCACGCTAACCCTAACCCTAGCCCTAAACCAACCCCAACCCTAACCCTAGCCCAACCCCAACCCTAACCCCAACCCCAACCCTAACCCTAGCACAACCCTAACCCGGGAGTTTATTTTTTACGTCATTCCTCGTGCGGTATAAGTGATTAGACGACTTTATTCTTCGGGTCGGTGCGATTACAGCGATCACAGAATCATATAGGGTTTCTATGATCGACAGCTGTCACACACTAAAAGACGCATTTTTTGGTAAAATCTATTTTTTGCATCGCCATATTTAGAGAGCTATAATTTTTCCATATTTTGGCCGACAGAGTCATGTGATGGCTTGTTTTTTGCGGGATGAGTTGACGTTTTTATTGGTACCTTTTTCAGGCACGTGACATTTTTTGATCGCTTTCTATTCCGATTTTTGGGAAGCAGAATAAACAAAAAACAACAATTCAGGAATTGTTTTTTTTTTTTTTTTTTATGCTGTTCCGTGTGTGGTAAAATTTATAAGGTAGCTTTATTCTTCGGGTCAGTACGTTTATAGCGGTACCACATTTATATCGTTTATCTATGTTTTGGCGCTTTTACACAGTAAAAGCTATTTTATAGAAAAAAATATTTTTTGCATCGCTTTATTCTGTGAGCTATAACTTTTTTATTTTTTGGCTGATAGAGCTGTATGTTGGCTTGTTTTTTGCGTGACAAGATGAAATTTTCAGCTGTACTATTTTTATTTATATTTGTCGCTTTGATCACGTGTTATTCCATTTTTTGTTTGGCGGTATGATGACAAAGCATTGTTTTTTGCTTCGTTTCTTATTTATTTTTTTTACCGTGTTCAGTAAAGGGATTAACTAGTGGGACACTTTTATAGGTCAGGTCGTTCCGGAAGCGGCGATACCAAATATGTGTACTTTTATTGTTTTGTTTTGTTTTTTTTTCATAATATTTATTGATGGGTACATTATATTTTTATTTTTGGTGGATTATTTATTTATTTATTTATTTTTAAATATTTTTTCAAATTTTTTTTTTTTCACTTGCTGACACTTTTTTTACTTTTAGGCTATGTGCCCACGATGCAGAAATGCTCCGGATTTTTTCCTGAGTATTTCTGCATCTCCCTGGCAGAAAAAACGCAAGCGGATTGTACATGAGTTTTTCCTGCCAGGGACATGCGGATGTGAAGCGTTCTTCACATGCATTTCTGCGTGCGGGTTGTCAAGCGCTTTCCAAGCGATTTTAGCATCACTTGGAAAGTGCTTGACAACGTGGTCACAATATATAAATCCATGCAAACAGCATGGATTTATATAGTGTGTCCGAAAGAATGGTAAAAAATAAAAAATAAATATCATACTTACCTTCTGATGGTCCCCGGAGTTTTTATTCGATGCGTCTCGGCTTGCCGGCAGCTCGCGGTACACTCCAGGACCTGCCGACGTCAGCGGTCGCGTGACCCGTCACATGACTAAATGACGTCAGTGCAGGTCCTTGAGTCCACCGCGATCTGCCGGCAAGCCAAGACAAGCACACCGGGGGCCATCAGAAGGTAAGTATAATGTATATTTTTTATTTTATTCTTTTTTCACAGGTTCTATGGTACCCGGGTCCGGAGGAGAGTCTCCTCTCCTCCACACCTGGGTACCATCCGCACATTGAAACGCATGGAATCCACATGTACAGATGCAGTGATGCGGATTCCATGCGTTCCAATGCAAGTCAATAGTGGCGAAAATGCAGCGCTTCTGCAAAATAATTGGTAGTGCTGCGTTTTTTTCCACAGTGATAACCCGCAGCGGAAATTTCCGCAGCATGTGCACAGCACATGCGGATTATCATTGGGGAACATGGCAGGCCTTCTACCAAGCGTTTTTTAAGCGTTTCTGCAGCGGAATTGCCGCTGCGGAAACGCTTAAAAAACGCATTGTGGGCACACAGCCTTATTCTTTGTCCCACTATGGGACTTTCACTTTTTTTATTCTGATCGCCTGTATAGCACAGGAATGCAGCACCATCCCTGTGCTATACAGGCTGTCAGTGCTGCAGATGCAGAAGATATTTTGGTCATGCACTGCGCATGACCAAAATATCTTCCTGCTGTCTGGTGACCAGGATGTTGTCATGACTACATCGGGTCATCATGGCAACATCCGGGAAGCCCTGGCAGACAGCGCTGGAGGCCAGCAGGAGAGGTGAGTATCCCGATCACCTCCCCTTCACACCGCAATACTGTGATCGACTTTGATCGCAGCACTGTGAGGGTTAATGTGCCAGGAGCAGTGCGGGACCGCTCCCAGCACATAGTACTGGGTGTCAGCTGTGACAATCAGCTGACACCCGGCGGCGATCGCGCCCGCACAGCCCGTGTGCGGGCACGATCGCAAAGACATATTAATACGTATCAGGCTCTTAAAGCCCAGGGCACAGATACGTATTAATACGTCTTGGGCTTTAAAGGGGTTAAAGAATCATTTTGCCACTGCACCGGGGTTGGGGCTGTGTTATCTCTTCGGCTGAGCGAAATTATGACATGGGCAATAGGGAACTTTGGCGATCAAATTGGCGTTCGAGAAATGGCAACATTGGTTGGAGGGGACTGTCCATCCTATTACTGTTATTACTGACCATAAGAACCTGTCATATCTCCAGTCAGCTAAATGTCTCAAACCTAGGCAAGTCAGATGGTCCCTGTTTTTTTACTAGGTTCAATTTTGTTGTCATTTTTCATCCAGGGGTCAAAAATGTCAAGGCTGATGCTTTAGTAGAAAAAACTGACGGCACTTCCAATACCAGAAATAGGTGTGAACAGATGCTTACTAGGGGGAGCTCCCTCCATATACAAAGTAACACTCTGTAACGCTTAGTATATAATTATGAAGCATGAAATATGAATAGCATTACTGCTGTGGAATATAGAAATAAATGAGAAGTCTTAGCTCATAAATTGGCCAATTCATGTGTACCTGACAGCCGCGATGAGTCATTTCTCGATGTCAGGACCCTACTGTTACGGGTCCGGGTGGTGGAACCTCTGTGCCGAGGTGCAAGGAGGGACCCAGAGGGGCGTGACTAAGTATCAACCCGAACCGACCCTGGTCGGACGGCGGCTAACGACTCCGTGACCAGGGAGGATCCGGGCAGAGGGACCAGGTGCTACTCTGGGGACGACTTTGTAAGAGAGCAGGTGGCTCCCACGGGTCAGATAGCTGGGACTGACCGGTATAACGGATGGACACGGCAAGCAGGCAGAAGTCTCTGGTTAGCTGACAGGTGGTCACAGTACGTGACAGCAGAGCGAGTAGTAGTCTCTAGGTTTACCAGGCAGGTGGTCACAGCAAGTGACGGCAGAGTCTCCAGGCAGGCTGGCAGGAAACAGGCGGGTGCTCCCAGGTGAGTGGGCAGACAGACAGGACTGGTAACAAGCAGGTAACAGGTGGGCGCTCCCAGGTGAGCGGGCTGACGGACACAGCAGGTAACAGGCGGGCGCTCCCAGGTGAGCGGACTGACAGCCAAGGCTGGTAACAGGCAGGTAACAGGTGGGCGCTCCCAGGTGAGCGGGCTGACGGACACAGCAAGTAATAGGCGGGTGCTCCCAGGTGAGCGGACTGACAGCCAAGGCAGGTAACAGGCAGGTAACAGGTGGGCGCTCCCAGGTGAGCGGGCTGACGGACACAGCAAGTAACAGGCGGGTGCTCCCAGGTGAGCGGACTGACAGCCAAGGCAGGTAATAGGCAGGTAACAGGTGAGCGCTCCAGGTGAGCAGGCTGGCAGGCTCGGCAGGTAACGGGCAGATAACAGGCTGGCAGGCAGGACGAGGAGTCAGGCTTGCAGCGGGACTTGAGGGCTGAAGCAGAGATAAGAAACTGTGCAACAACTTTGCTCGGGCACCTCCATTTTGGAGGAGGTGCCTTATATATGGGAGGTCCTCCGGCAATTGGCCGGGGACTCCTTAGGACGGCGCGCGCGGTCCCTTTAAAAGAGGGGGAGCACGCGCGCGCCCTAAGCACAGTGCCGGGGAAGGAGCGCGCACTGGCAGCAGCGGGGAGAGAAGCGCTGGAGGACGCCGCGCCAGGAGCGGGAAGGTGAGAGGGACGGCGTCTCTGCCTAGCAAGGGGCAGAGACGCCGATGCTACACCTACCAATGTGAATACCTCTCTAAGGGACATCCGTCTGCTTATGTGTGGGAAAGTAAGATCCTACTGCAATTAAAACCACCTGTGGCATCAGGGTGGAGTGATCAGTCAAAGCTGAAATATAGAAGTAGAAAAAACTGACGGCACTTCCAATACAAGAAATAGGTGTGAACAGGTGCTTACTAGGGAGAGCTTCCTCCATATACAATTAACAAACAAAGTAGCACTCAATAACGCTTAGTATATAATTATGAAGTATGAAATATGAATAGCATTACTGCTGTGGAAAATAGAAATAAATTAGAAATTTTAGTGCATGTAAATATGAAGTATGAAATATGAATAGCATTACTGCTGTGGAATATAGAAATAAATGAGAAATCTTAGCGCCATCAGTTTTTTCTACTTCTATATTTCAGCTTTGACTGAGCACTCCACCCTGATGCCGCAGGTGGTTTTAATTGCAGTAGGATCTTACTTTCCCACACATAAGCAGACGGATGTCCCTTAGAGAGGTATTCACATTGGTAGGGTCCTGACATTGAGAAACGTCTTATCGCGGCTGTCAGGTACACATGAATTGGCCAATTTATGCGCTGAAATGTCTCATTTATTTCTATTTTCCACAGCATTAATGCTATTCATATTTCATACTTCTTAATTATATATTAAGCGTTACAGAGTGCTACTTTGTTTGTTAAGGCTGATGCTTTGTCCCGGAGCTTCCCTGGTGGTGGTGACAATGAGAACCCTGCCCCGGTATTACAGAAAGGAGTAGTCATTTTAGCACTGTATCCTGAACTGGAGGATGAGGTGTTGGAGGCTCAGGGGGATGCCCCTGCCTCCTGCCCTTCAGGAAGGTAATTTGTACCATCTAATCTGCGCCGTGAAGTAATTAAGGAACATCATAACTCTGTGCTTGCTGGGCTTCCAGGTGGTAAGGCAACCATGGACCTCCTATCTCGTCATTTTTGGTGGCCGGGGTTGTATCGGGATGTGATTGAACAGGTAGCTGCTTCTAGTACTTGCGCATGTTCTAAGGTTTCGCATACCTATCCGTCTGGTACTCTTCTTCCACTATCTATCCCTAGTAGGCCATGGACACACTTGTCCATGGATTTTATTACTGACGTACCAGTTTCTGCAGGCAAAACAGTGTTTTTTGTGGTAGTAGATAGGTTTAGTAAAATGGTTCACTTCATCGCATTGCCTGCACTTCCAAATGCCAAGACACTTGCTTAGGTGTTCATAAATGAGATCGAGAAGCTTCATGGGGTTCCCTCCAATGTGGTGTCAAATCGGGGGAGCCAATTTGTTTTCAAGTTCTGGAAGGTATTCTGTTCTCGACTGGGGGTGCAGCTGTCCTTTTCCTCTGCCTTTTACCCTCAGTTGAATGAGCAGACCGAGCGTGTCAATCAAAATTTGGAGACCTAAATCAGGTGTTTCGTCTCAGAAAATCAGGAAGACTGGGCATCCTACTTACCGCTGGCAGAATTTGCCATGAATAATCATCATCAAGAATCCACTGGCAGGTCACCGTTCTTCGGTCCATACGGTTATCACCCACGGTTTGGTACCTTTAGTGAGGGAGGAGCTTTAGGAGTTCCTGAGGAGGAACGGTTTGCTTCGTCGCTCTCCTCAGTATGGCAGGGTGTTTTGAGTAATGTAAAGATCATGGGAGACAGGTATAAACGTATGGCTGACAGAAAACGCTTGCCAGGTCCAGACCTGAATGTGAATGACTTTGTGTGGTTGTCTACCCGGAATATTAGATTGAAAGTTCCTTCTTGGAAGCTGGGACCTAGGTTTATTGGTCCCTATAAAATAACTGCCGTCATTAACCCAGCTAGCGTTTCGTCTTGAACTTCCTCAGGCCCTTAAGGTCCACAATGTTTTCCATAGGTCCTTACTCAAGACGTATGTGGAACCTCTTGAGCCCTCACCTCTACCACCGCCCCAGTAATGGTTGATGGTAATCTGGAATTCCAGATTTCGAGGATTGTAGATTCTTGTCTCCAACATAATTTTCTCTACAATACTTGGTGCACTGGAAAGGCTATGGTCCAGAGGAGCGGATGTGCATTTCAGCGTCAGAGGTGTACGCTCCCAGGTTGGTTTACTCATTCCATACCTCTTATCCTGAGAAACCCGGTCCTGAGTGTCCGGAGGCCACTCATAGAGGGGGGGGTGCTGTCACGGGTGTGGCAGAAGTGACAGACAGTCGCCCTGCAGTTGGTTGCAGGAGATCTCTATGTTTGTTATTACTGACATGTTCTTAGAGGCGGTCTCTAGGACCCAGCGGCTACCTTCCTCTGACTAATTAACACCCTGCCTGGGTGTATAAATACATGCTGTGTTTCAGAGGGAGGTGCTGGCAATATTCATTACTACTTGTAAGGCATTAGCAAGAGCAGTACTTCGTCCTCTCTGGAGCTTGAGGATGTAGGTGCATTTGTCTGGAGTCGTCTAAAGCTAAGCGATTTCCCCCTGTTTGTGTACCCTCGTTGTCTATAGTGTTTAGTGGAGATCGACTAGTTCTCATCTCTTCCCTTCTCTAGCCTTAGCCATACGCCAGGGAAAGACAGGGCGAGGCATGCATGCGGTGATTGGTGAAGAGCCAATACAGGGACATTAGGGGAGACAGGGTGACGCTAGATCAACCTAGGAGGTCTCCACTTCCCCCTTTCCCTTGAGTCTGGGCTCCCTTTCCCTCTTCCCTTTGTGTTGCACTAAGTCTTTCCCACACCTTGCATGACAATAGTAGACAATTAATATTAGATTGGTGAAGGCCAAAGTTCCTGTTTCCCCAGGCATGTTTCCTGTGAGGGCTACTTCCCCTTTATTGTTCACCAGACACCATATGTTTTATAGTGTCAGTGGTGTCTGGTAACACAGCTCATTGTTGATAATTCCCATTGAAGTGAATGGGACTAAGTTGCTATGTTAGGCACAACCATTACAATGCCTGGTAAACAATTAAACTGATTGTTTGGAGTAACAGGAGTTGGACTGAAGTAATTCTAATATATACTGTTCGGTTGTCCACCTTTGGGGACATTTTTTTTTTACTTAAAGGTGTTGTCCAGGATTCGGGTTTAAAACTGCAGTTACTTTATGTGAATACAGACTTGTGAATCCTCACAGCGTGCACACTGCGCATTGTCAAAATTCTCTAGTGTCAGGAGCGGACGGTCATGTGAACGCAAGTATGCAATTTTCATACTTCTAGTCATATTCCAACTAGACATGTCCGGTCTCACTCAATAGACTCACATTGAGCGAGGTCACACACATCTAGTCAGCATGTGACTGCATGTAAGCAAATCTCATACTTGTGGTCACACGCCAGCACCGTAGAATCCTGACATCGCATGACAAAGAGAGACTGCAAAATTGAACCCTAAGCCTGGACAATCCCTTTAAATGCACGCATTTGATGTTAAAAATCATTTTTACAATTGTATTTACAAAAAAATATGCATTGTTTAATTTTTTATAGGCTCTTTGTTTCCCTGCATTTTCAACTTTGGTCTGATCTGTGGTCATAAATCAGAGAGGAGCTCAGAAAAAGAGAGATAAAAGAGTTAAAAACTTTCCACCTGTCATAGCGAGGTGCTAACTCTTTCTGCATCCAGCAATAGCAACACGGAGTCCATAGAACCCACACGTTGCAAAATGTTTAATGAAACCCAATTGCAAAACAGATTCTTAGCCCCAATTACATGCATTTAAGTAAAAAAATGTCCCTTGATGAATGAAAGATTCAAATTGAAAATCTTCACTGATATAAATTGTGCAATTCATTGAGAATAAAATGACGTATCAATGGTCAATGGGAACCAAAGTCGTCAGCCAGTTGAGGGCTGGATTCCAAATTGTCCAAAAAATTTAAGTAAAAACATGAAATCATGTGTGGATCCAACTGACGTGAATGGACTGCATGGTTACATGCACTGAAATATAATGCTCCAGAGGGTCTCAATTGGATTCAGTTTGGAGGATCTTGTGGGTCATTCAATGAACTCAATGCCTTCATCATCCAGGAATTACGTACACACTCTGGACCCATGAGGACAGACATTGTCCTGCACAAGGAGGAATCCATTTGGTCAGATAATGGCTCAGAGGATTTAAGCCTGGTACCAAACAGCAGTCAGGGTAGTATTGGATCAAGGTGAGGTTTCTGCGACTCTCCAAGGATATGGCTCCTGTCAAAGATCGCAGTCAGGGGGATTGTATCTCAACCCACGCGCTGTTATCTTTGGAGCGACCAGCTTCCTGCTGCCCCCTATCGTCCAGACAATTACTTTGTTGACCGATGATTAACGAAGGAGGCCGCAGGCTGTTTCCATTAATAGGCCGGGAAAACTAAAAGTGAGCGTATGCTGTATACACCTCCGATTCCAATGCATGGAATATATTTACATACCCCCAATAAGGTCACTGCGAACTCCATGGTAACCCAAGCACTACTCGCTGCCACCACCAGTCGTGTTTTATACAGGCTGACTGGAGGCCTGGTTCTGGTAGTGTACGGCTTTGGGGGGCGGGTTACAGAACAAAAAGAACAGAACTATTAAATTTTATATTTAATCCAAAGTGAGAGGCAGTGTTTATAAAAAAAATATAAAAACGATTTTACAAAGGGGACAAAACAATACAAGCATATACAACTACATAAAATAAAACAGGATTAACAAAAGAACTTACTACGCCTATCACAGAGATGATTCAGCTTAGTGGATGGAACCAATCCAATTGAAAACATCTGGTTAATGGGAGCAAGCCTACACTGGTACAGTATGTATATTCCTCAGCATTTAACACAGATCATAATTTTCCTTGATCTTTGATCATCACCTAAGTTACACCCACACAACTCCCCCCATGATGACCTCACGTTGGCTGGATTGTGGGCTGTCCTCAGCCCTTCAGAATTTTATGAAATTCAAACTTATGCGATAATTTCGCATCTGATGATCCTAGAAGTTTGAGATTGCCACCATATTTTTCATCTGGATTATGCCTTTCCCCAGAGACCAAATATGACATGACTGTTGTCAGTTATCTGATAACTATCTTTTTTAAATTTATCACAACCGGTGTTAAAAATAAAGTAGAAATCTTGCAATTTTCACACTGGCCTTTTTTTAAACTTTATCTTCCTGCTGTTTCTTCAAACAACACATGTACAGTACAGACCAAAAGTTTGGACACACCTTCTCATTTAAAGATTTTTCTGTATTTTCATGACTATGAAAATTGTACATTCATACTGAAGGCATCAAAACTATGAATTAACACATGTAGAATTATATATTTAACAAATAAGTGTGAAACAACTGAAAATATATCTTATATTCTAGGTTCTTCAAAGTAGCCACCTTTTGCTTTGATGACTGCTTTGCACACTCTTGGCATTCTCTTGATGAGCTTCAAGAGGTAGTCACCGGAAATGGTCTTCCAACAATCTTGAAGGAGTTCCCAGAGATGCTTAGTGACGCGCCCCTGGGCCTGTGTCGCGCTGCGGTGCGCACGCGGGAGCTTACCCGAAGCCGGATCCGTGGAGGGTTGTAATCTCGTGGCGGTGACCCGGTCCGTGCCCAGGGAGTCAAACTAGACGGCAGTCTATTAGTAGTAAATAGTTGATGACTACGCCACCCGTTGAGTGCAGCCAGGAAGCTGCTGCTGCAGGGCAGACCGCTGAGGCCGGTGGTAGGATTGTGCAGCGTGATAGTATAACCCCCAACGGGAGGGGTATGGCCTCAGGGCAGCCGACGTGGATGATGGGGGTAGCAGGAACCACTCAGAGACGGTACGGTGTAGTTCAGGGTCTTTACTGGTAACAACGACAGACCCTCCCGGAGTACTTGCTAGCAAACGGGGCCTGGTCAGTCTTTGAGCAGATGGGATCTCCCCTGGCCAGGCGTAGTTGTAGGCCTCCCAAACTGACTGTACTCTTCTGGCTACCTTGCTAGAAGCTGATGTAAGTAGCCCACGTCCCTGAGTGTACCGTGTGGTGCTCACCCGTATGGCCGGTGACTCGGGGCCTTCTAATGGCTTCCGCTCCACGATGGCGGTGCTGGTCCCACGCGTGTGACCGTGCCTTCGGGCTTCTGGGCCAGAGGACCTGAAATCCCCTGCCCGACGGATTCTGCTGCTGGGTAGGAGTTAGTCCCCACAGCCTCGGACTCCGGGTCCGGTAAAGAATCTTCTTAGTCAGGGCGAGCTCTGTAGCTGCCAGCCCCTGACTCCTTGTAACTCTGCTGTTTCCTATGCTGCTTCTCTTCTCCACTCTCCTTGTCTGACTCACCCTGCCTCAGCCCCGGGTTTTTACAGGGGAAGTTCTTCCCCTCCCAAGACTGGGCAGGAGGTGTGGCATGCACAGGATCCCTGACCAAAGGACCTCCCACCTGCTCTCAGACATAATATCTCTATCACTGTGGCAACCAGACCCCTGGGGTGTCACATTCCCCCCTAGTGAAATTTAGTATTCCGGGACTAAACACATTTAGAAAAACATACCAAAGTATAACAATAACAATACTATAAGAAAAACACATAAGATGGTTACGGCGTGTCCGCAACCGGATGCAGTCTTTGAAGAAAAGCAAAGGTGTCCATTTCACCAACACAGGGAGACGTAACCAGGTAGGGGTCTGTCCTACCCCGAGTCCTTAACAGTCTCTAGTCCATCCTGGGTTACGCTCCAACTATATACAAGGATTCCCGGTAAATCCACCAAGGTTTCCTAAAAATAACTAGAAACACAAAATTATACACAAGCAACAAGACACAGAAAAACATAAATAAAACAATTTATACACTTTAAATTCTCCAGCGTGCGGGTAACTGGCCTCTAGTGGCCCGAGTGGACCTACGGAGCTGACTGTCTGGCCCTGAACTACAGGGTGTAGGAGCTGTCAAGGGTAAACTGGGCAGCTGTCTACCGGCTCTTTGTCTCACTAGGGGTACGGCAGGCTCACTATAAGCAGAGGGTTGATTCTCCTGTTCTGCTTGTGTGGAGTCTTCTGCCTCCTGGACCAGCTGTTCTTCCAGCTCTACCCGTTGCTCCGTAGGTTCTTGGGATGATGGTTGGAGGAAGGTGAGTACGGGTACCACAACTGCACCATTGACTTGAGTCCAAGACTGAGGAAAGTCCCCGAGCACGGTACTAACCATATCTTCCCTTTCTTCCACGGGTCGATGGTCTTCTTGTTCCTCTTCAGGGTTCCTCAGTTGTTCGGGACACTTCTTCAGGTGGTCCCGGGATACAATGGCTGTGGTTTCCCCTCCGTCTTTACTGATGGTACAGACCTTCGGGTTCTCGTGGCTTGAGGGCAGTACGGTGTACGGGTCCTTCTCCCACTGGTCGTCCAACTTGTGGAGCCGTCTCTTCCTCTTCAAGACCTGCTCTCCGGGTACCAGGGGAACAGCGGGAGCATACTGGTTGTAAGTTTTCTCTTGTCTTTCCCTAGCCTGACAGAGACTTCGCTCCACGCTCTCCTGTACTCTCCGGTACTGCTGCTGCCTCTCTGTGTCCCAGTCTGTTTCTGGTGAAGTGTCCTCGGGGGTCAGGACTCCCATTTCCAGGTCAACAGGTAACTTACCAGGTCTTGCCCTCATTAGGTAAGCCGGGGTACAGTTGGTGGAACCTACCGGGATGTGGTTGTATAGGTCCACCAGATCGGGCAACTTTTCAGGCCACAGACTGCGTTCTTCCAGGGGCAACGTTTTTAGAAGATCCATTACCACCTGGTTCATTTTTTCACAAAGTCCATTAGTCTGCGGATGGTAGGGTGTCGTCCTTATCTTCCGGCAGCCATACAGATTGCAGAATTCCTGAAAGACCTCCGCTTCAAAGGCAGGTCCCTGGTCCGTCAGCACTTGGTCCGGGTACCCGTGTGGACGGCAGAAGTGCTGCTGGAAGGCTCTAGCTGCTGTTTGAGCCGTTAAGTCCTTGACGGGGACGACAACCAAGAACCGGGAGTAATGATCCACGATGGTTAACGCGTAGACGTAGCCACTTCTGCTTGGGGTCAGTTTTACATGATCCAAGGCTACCAGTTCCAACGGTTGCCGGGTGACGATGGACTGCAGGGGAGTCTTCTGGCTGGCTCGGTCCTTCCTTCTCAGGTTGCACGGGCCACAATCTCTGCACCACTTCTCGATGGTTCCCCTCATGCCTACCCAGTGGAACCGCTCGCGCAGCAGGAACTCCAGCTTTTTCCACCCAAAGTGTCCAGCTCCGTCGTGGTATGCCTCCATCACCATGGCTGCGTCTCTTCGTGGCACCACTACTTGCCAGAGTAATTCATGCGTCCGGGAGTTAACCATTCTGCGGCACAACTTCCCTTTGTAAAGGAACAGTCGACTCTTCTCTGCCCATAGTTGTTTGGCTTCCTCCGGAGCGTCTGGTTCAAGGCGAGCCTCCGGCCGAGTCAGCATCTCCTTCACCAGTCGGACGGCAGGGTCGCTGTCTTGCGTTTCCGCCCAGTTGTAGTGGGGTAAGGGGTTCAACGTAGCAGCCTGCTTACTCCTTACCCGGTGGGAATACTGAATAGTCCCATGACGGTGGAACGCAGGGAGTTCAACTTCTTCCAGTCCCTCCGGATCTTCTCCTCCGTCCGGCAGGTTGGGCATCCTGGACAGGGCGTCCGCGTTGGTATTGGAGCGTCCTGCCCGGTATTTAATTGTGAACTCGTAGTTGGACAGACGGGCCATCCACCTCTGCTCCAGGGCACCGAGTCTTGCCGTGTCCAGGTGTGTCAGCGGGTTGTTATCCGTGTACACGGTGAACCGGGAAGAAGCGAGGTAATGCTTAAAGCGCTCAGTGATTGCCCATACTACGGCCAGGAACTCTAACTTAAATGAGCTGTAATTCTCGGGGTTCCTTTCGGTGGGTCGCAGTTTTCGGCTGGCGTAGGCGATTACTCGTTCCTTCCCCTGCTGGATCTGGGACAGTACGGCTCCTAGCCCGATGTTACTGGCGTCGGTGTAGAGGATAAAGGGCTGGCTATAATCCGGGTACGCCAGGATTTCGTCCCCCGTGAGGGCCATCTTCAGCTGGCGGAAGGACTCTTCTTCCAGCTCTTCCCATTTGAAGGGCGGCTTCTGGTTCTTGGCCTTCCGGGACTGGCCTATCAGGAGGTCCTGCATAGGTGCTGCCTTTTTGGTGAAACCGGGAATAAACCTTCGGTAGTAGCCTACCAACCCGAGGAACTGCCGCACTTCTTTTACGCTGGAGGGGCTTGGCCATCCCTTAATTGCGGTGATCTTATCGGGGTCGGGAGCCACTCCGTCAGCGCTCACCACGTGTCCCAGGTACTGCACCTTTGGTTTCAGGAGGTGACACTTGGAGGGTTTCACCTTTAGGCCGTAACTCGCCAGAGCCTCGAACACTTCCGCCAGGTGTTGCAGGTGGTCCTCATACGTCTTGGAATATACGATGACATCGTCCAGGTACAACAGGACCGTCTCGAAGTTTCTGTGGCCCAGACAACACTCCATTAGGCGTTGGAAGGTTCCTGGTGCGTTGCAGAGTCCGAACGGCATGCAGGTGAACTCGCTAAGTTCCATCGGGGTGGTGAATGCGGTCTTCTCCCGGTCCGCCTCTGCTACAGGAACCTGCCAGTACCCGCTAGTGAGATCCAAGGTAGAGAAGAAGTTAGCAGATCTTAAAGCAGCCAATGACTCCTCTATCCTTGGTAAGGGGTACGCATCCTTGTGTGTGATACGGTTGATTTTCCGGTAATCTACACACATCCTCATGGTGTTGTCTTTCTTTTTGACTAAAACTAATGGGGCTGCCCAGGGGCTACAACTATCCCGGATTACCCCAGCCTCCTTCATATCTCTAAGCATCCCCTTGGCGTGTTGGTAATGTGCAGGGGGTACGGGTCGATACCTCTCTTTTATGGGAGGATGATCTCCCGTGGGGATGCGATGTTCTACCCCCTTGACTCGCCCGAAGTCTAACGGGTGTTTACTAAACACTCTCTCATACTCTTGAACCACCCGATAGACTCCTTGTTTCTGATGTGAGGGAGTGGAGTCAGTACCCAAATGTAGTTGCTGACACCAGTCCTCCATGTCTTTCTTAGAGCCGTTACCTTCCTCCGGGTGAGATGGAGGCAAGGGTTCCACAGATTGTATAGAACTTTGATTAGTGGTATATAATTTGGCTAGCGTGGCATACCGGGGCAGGTACACTTCCCTCTCCCCGATATTTATTATGCGAATGGGCACCCTCCCATGGCGTACATTGACCACCCCCCGTGCTGTCAAAATGGTGGGCCTACTGTCTGAGTAAACTGGTTCTACCATTGCCTGGTAATCTCTACCTCTCAGACCAATAGCTGCCCGGCACCAAATCATCATTTCACTTTTTGGGGGCATGGCAATAGGAAAAGGGTCACACATTCTTACGCTACCAATCTCACCGCCGGAGAGTTCCACTTGTTGCCGTTGCATCAGTGCCCGGATCTCTTTCTGGAGCACCCGCTGCTCGCCGGAGCTGGCATTCTTGGCAACCTGCTGTAAAAGGAAAATCACCTCTGCAAGACAATTTTCAATTACATTAGTTCCTAGAGTTATTTTTGGGTGACTCTCATGTTTATCGATATCTACAATGATCAGTCCCTGTGCGGCCAGTTCGACTCTACCAATTTTGATGGTCACCTCTTTAAATCCGATCTGTGGCACGGGCTGACCATTGCTGGCGATGATACTCAAGTCGTCGTCGGGGTAGCGGGTAATATCCGAGTCATTCCAGTACTGCTTGAAGAGCACGTACGGGATGGTGGTGACCTGTGACCCGGTGTCCAGTAGGGCACTCATGGGAATGCCATCCAGTACCACAGGCAAGACTGGACGTCCTCCCACATATCTGTCGCGCCAGTTCGATGGGCCTGGTGATCTTTTTCCTGGGGGTTGGCCCTCTACCCCAGGTTGTGCCCGTTTAAAGAACAGTACCTTGCCATATGTCCGGGTTGATTGCAGCGGCGGCAGATGGGTCGTCCGTCCTCACTGTATCGGTCACTGGGTCTTCCTCTGGCCGGTGGGGTCCTCCTTGGTCGACGCCACGGGATGTCCTCCGGTCCGGATGCCAGCTGGATCTTCCCTGGGGTGGAAACCTGTAAAGACTGCACAGTTCGGGTTAGCGCAGCAACGCTCTTAGCTAGCTCTTGGACCTGATGGTGTAGGTCTGGAGCCGGGTCATTGTCCAAAGCCTGCGCATCAGCTCCCACAGGCCCTGCTGACAAGGGCGCCGCCTCCTGGTAGTAAGTGGTAGTGGGGCGTCTGTGGGTCACAACGCCACCTGGTGCCGGTTCTCGGAGCACCCGGATGGCTCTGTCCTTGAACTGTGCAAAGTCCAGATGGGGATCCTGTAAGGCCATTGCCCGCAACTGGGTTCGGTGGGCATTGCAATATAAACCCTCTATAAATTGTTCAGTCAACAGCCTGTCCTCGTTTCCCACCCCATCAGGGTCGGTCTGCTTTATGGCCCTCAGGGCCTCTTGTAGGTTTAGTGCATAGTCCCTTATACTCTCATGCGCTCGCTGCTTGCACCCGTAGAATCTAAGCTTAATCTCGGCTGAGGTGCGGGTATCAAAGGTGTCCTTCAGCCGGGTTAGTATCCCTGCGACAGTCTTCCTCCCAGGTGGCCAGGATTTTACTTCCCTTTTGGCTGCCCCGGTTAGTTGGGCCACCAGGATGCTCACTTTTTGCTCTTCTGTGAGGGGGTACACCTGGAAGAGGTTATCCAGCTTTTCTCTAAAGTCATGCAGGGTATGTGACTCCCCTGAGTACTGGGGTAGCCAAGCTGCTCCCGGGATATAGGGCATGGTGAAGGGCATAACTGCAGCAGCGGTAGCGCTGGCGGGGGTTGAGGCAGTGAAGCTCTCCTCCGTATCCGACATCTTCCTCCCCCCTAGTGGACCGTGGCCTACCTTGCGATGATCCTCTTCCGTAGGCCGCGGCTCCGCAGTGGATCGTCAGGGTTGAGGACCTTCCGTCGCGCTCCTGTGACGTCGGCGTCTGCTGGGCTCCTTCCAGGACCTTACGCAACGTCCGGACGTGAGGCGGGGCTTCAGTTCTCGCGCGCTTTCGGAGTCCACGCCCCTCTTCTTCCCGCGCGGCGTCCTCAAGATGGCGTCCGATGGCGGGAAAACTCCACGGATGGCGGGAAGAAGGTCGAAGATGGCGCCGGATGGCGGGAAAACTTCGCGGATGGCGGGAAGAAGGTAGAAGATGGCGCCGGATGGCGGGAAACCTTCACCACTGGTAAGTTTGAACAGTCTTTGCTTTTCAGGCACGCAGTACCCGGTGGTTGCGGGCACGAAATCCTGCCGACTACGCCAAAGTTGACGCGCCCCTGGGCCTGTGTCGCGCTGCGGTGCGCACGCGGGAGCTTACCCGGAGCCGGATCCGTGGAGGGTTGTAATCTCGTGGCGGTGACCCGGTCCGTGCCCAGGGAGTCAAACTAGACGGCAGTCTATTAGTAGTAAATAGTTGATGACTACGCCACCCGTTGAGTGCAGCCAGGAAGCTGCTGCTGCAGGGCAGACCGCTGAGGCCGGTGGTAGGATTGTGCAGCGTGATAGTATAACCCCCAACGGGAGGGGTATGGCCTCAGGGCAGCCGACGTGGATGATGGGGGTAGCAGGAACCACTCAGAGACGGTACGGTGTAGTTCAGGGTCTTTACTGGTAACAACGACAGACCCTCCCGGAGTACTTGCTAGCAAACGGGGCCTGGTCAGTCTTTGAGCAGATGGGATCTCCCCTGGCCAGGCGTAGTTGTAGGCCTCCCAAACTGACTGTACTCTTCTGGCTACCTTGCTAGAAGCTGATGTAAGTAGCCCACGTCCCTGAGTGTACCGTGTGGTGCTCACCCGTATGGCCGGTGACTCGGGGCCTTCTAATGGCTTCCGCTCCACGATGGCGGTGCTGGTCCCACGCGTGTGACCGTGCCTTCGGGCTTCTGGGCCAGAGGACCTGAAATCCCCTGCCCGACGGATTCTGCTGCTGGGTAGGAGTTAGTCCCCACAGCCTCGGACTCCGGGTCCGGTAAAGAATCTTCTTAGTCAGGGCGAGCTCTGTAGCTGCCAGCCCCTGACTCCTTGTAACTCTGCTGTTTCCTATGCTGCTTCTCTTCTCCACTCTCCTTGTCTGACTCACCCTGCCTCAGCCCCGGGTTTTTACAGGGGAAGTTCTTCCCCTCCCAAGACTGGGCAGGAGGTGTGGCATGCACAGGATCCCTGACCAAAGGACCTCCCACCTGCTCTCAGACATAATATCTCTATCACTGTGGCAACCAGACCCCTGGGGTGTCACACTTAGCACTTGTTGGTCCTTTTGCCTTCACTCTGCGGTCCAGCTCACCCCAAACCATCTCGATTGGATTCAGGTCTGGTGATTGTGGAGGCCAGGTCATCTGGCGTAGCACCCCATCACTCTCCTTCTTGGTCAAATAGCTCTTACACAGCCTGGAGGTGTGTTTGGGGTCATTGTCCTGTTGAAAAATAAATGATGGTCCAACTAAACGCAAACCGGATGGAATAGCATGCCGCTGCAAGATGCTGTGGTAGCCATGCTGGTTCAGTATGGCTTCAATTTTGAATAAATCCCCAACAGTGTCATCAGCAAAGCATCCCCACACCATCACACCTCCTCCTCCATGCTTCACGGTGGGAACCAGGCATGTAGAGTCCATCCGTTCACCTTTTCTGCGTCGCACAAAAACACGGTGGTTGGAACCAAAGATCTCAAATTTGGACTCATCAGACCAAAGCACAGATTTGCACTGGCCTAATGTCCATTCCTTGTGTTCTTTAGCCCAAACAAGTCTCTTCTGCTTGTTGCCTGTCCTTAGCAGTGGTTTCCTAGCAGCTATTTTACCATGAAGGCCTGCTGCACAAAGTCTCCTCTTAACAGTTGTTGAAGAGATGTGTCTGCTGCTAGAACTCTGTGTGGCATTGACCTGGTCTCTAATCTGAGCTGCTGTTAACCTGCGATTTCTGAGGCTGGTGACTCGGATAAACTTATCCTCAGAAACAGAGGTGACTCTTGGTCTTCCTTTCCTGGGGCGGTTCTCATGTCAGCCAGTTTCTTTGTAGCGCTTGATGGTTTTTGCAACTGCACTTGGGGACACTTTCAACGTTTTCCCAATTTTTCACACTGACTGACCTTCATTTCTTAAAGTAATGATGGCCACTTGTTTTTCTTTACTTAGCTGCTTTTTTCTTGCCATAATACAAATTCTAACAGTCTATTCAGTAGGACTATCAGCTGTGTATCCACCAGACTTCTGCACAACAAAACTGATGGTCCCAACCCCATTTATAAGGCAAGAAATCCCACTTATTAAACCTGACAGGGCACACCTGTGAAGTGAAAACCATTTCCGGTGACTACCTCTGGAAGCTCATCAAGAGAATGCCAAGAGTGTGCAAAGCAGTCATCAAAACAAAAGGTGGCTACTTTGAAGAACCTAGAATATAAGACATATTTTCAGTTGTTTCACACTTTTTTGTTAAGTATATAATTCCACATGTGTTAATTCATAGTTTTGATGCCTTCAGTGTGAATGTACAATTTTCATAGCCATGAAAATACAGAAAAATCTTTAAATGAGAAGGTGTGTCCAAACTTTTGGTCTGTACTGTATATTGACTACAATAGTCAGACCCTATATTTTGTATCGAAGCATCTAATCAGCTTGTGCCAAGGTCATTGTGAAGGGAGTGGGAGCAAGTCAGCATTGACATCATCTATTGTGATTGGTGGACCTTGTTTTATCAGCTGTCTATAGAGGTATTACCTCTCATAGTAATTCTGCCTCTGATGATAATGAGCCTGCTGAAAACTTATCCTGAGAGGACAGAAAATATGAGCTTAAAAAAAGCCCCAGTGAACAGAAACCAAAAATTGATTTAAACTGTGATACCTTCCCTTAGATACTGTAGATACTGTAGATTCGTTTTCCATATCAGGCAATGGATGGTATGAAATGCTCTCCAAAATGAGATTCTCCAGCAGATGAGAAACAGTATGCATTACAAGGAATAATGTACCCACCACTGGCGGAACGGACAGAAACAGAAAAGGGCCTCCGTTCAAGAACAATATATGGGTCCTTTGCAGTCCAATAGCTCACATAATGCACTTTTCCACCTGCTTTGAAGATGGAAATGAGCCCCCTTACCTTTTAGACCACTGTGCGGCTCCACAGGTTGCACTAATGATATGTCCCACCCTGGTACCCACTACTATAAATTATAAAGAATATTAGACTTCACCTGTGACCTTTTATAAAGGTTCTCACCAGCAGTCTTGTGCTATTATATTGTCATAGAGTCCGTAACTTCTTGGTGTCTTTTTACATGATCATCAACCATTACCAATAGGAGGATGCTATTCGATATTGATTTTTTTTTCTAGGAGGGGAGGATGTTACCTATTATATAATATAGTTTTACAGAGTTTTCATAATAGGTGGTACAGCCCTTCTCAGTGACCAAGAGAGCTATCAGTAGTAGGGCTTTTTATTTTAAGTGGTAAGTTCAAATTACTTTCGTCATTCGTGATACTATTTCCATCAGTTTGGCCGAGGCAATTATTTCCCATACACCCAGCAATAGCGTCAGCAGCTATGAGATCTAATTCAGGCTTTAAGTGGAATGATTTTAGCATGAAGTATCTCCTAGATATTGCTCAGATCTCATTTTAATCAGAGAGAAGAGCCATACAATCTACTTATTTTCAGAAAATATGTATTGTTAACCCTTTAGTTAGTGCATCATCATCATCATCATATGTCAAGTCTGCCGCCCTGCTGTTCATATTCATGGTATCTAAGGGTACAGTATTTTCTAGTACAAAGTGGTGGTATCAAGAAGACATGTGTCCTATCATAGTGTAGTTACCAGCTTAGGACCCCTCTATGAGCCAGAAGATCTTGTTCCTGTCAGTTTCAAAGACTTTGGATGGAGTGTCAGGATGCATCCTCCTAGCTACATTCTTATGTCAAGCGCTGGTAATCAATGGGGTTACCAGCTTTTGGCTTACACCAGTCTAGCATTTATCACAGATCTAGAAGGTAAGCAATAAATTCAGTGCTATGAACTCACCCAGATTTCCTGAGAGTCAGAACTTTTATATATTGCCCCTAACCTGGTCACTACCTCTGTTAATTCGGTCTCAGGCCTGACATCCTTAGTGATGACATGGGGATAGGGGCACATCTACCACTTAGCAGTTCAATTTCACAGACGTGAGAGGAACCATCTATGGCAGGCTCTTGATCCGTCTTCCTGACAGTATCATACCCAGCCACCAAAAAATCCACTTCCCTTTTGCCGAGACTTGCCATTTGAGGATCATCCTGTCCTGTGATGAGCTCTGCCAGCTTCACATCGCTGTAAATACTTTCAACTGGAAAGTCAATTTAAAGGGTCCTATATAAACGTGTGGGGTCAAAGAAAATTGTTTGGCCTGCAATGATGCGCTTCACCTTTTCTTTACTTCCTCTAAGGAAAAGCCCTGACACACAGCAGGCACCAATGGCATTGAGAAGCCATCATGTTGCCATATATTGGATGGAAAGTATTACATTGCATACTACACTATAATTCCCATTGAATCTGAAAGAACTACAGATGGAGGCTCCAAACAGAACCTCTGATGGCAATGTGAGCATAACCTGTTGTTATTAACATCTCTACATGATTGCCTGGGGGTTACTCCATGAAAACTTCTTGTGAGAGGTAGTTATTTCACATACAGTGGCTTGCGAAAGTATTCACCCCCTTGGCTTTTTACCGATTTTGTTAAGTTACAAACGTTGTTTAAATATTTTTGTAATCCGATTTGTGTGTGATACATCTGCACTAAATAGTCTAAGTTGGTGAAGTGAGAAAAATATAGGCATAAATTAATTATACTATTTAATTAAAATTGGCATCTGCATACGTATTCATCCCTTTTGCGATGAAGCCCTTAAAAATTTGTGGTGCAAGCAATTAACCTTCATAAGTCACGTGCTTAATGAAAGGAAGTGTTATGAACTGCTACAAGCACTAAGGAAAGATAGGAAAACTGTCCCTACAATAGGACTAAGCTGATTCCCTACGATGCAGCGGGGGACCTGTTCCTTGTGAACAGACCCGCCTAAGTCATCGGCTAGTCTGGACGCAGACCTATAGATATAAGGGAGGGGTCCCTACAAGAACTAAGGACTGGGATATAGATGGACACCTCCTAGCAGAAATTGTAGCAGAGCAAAGACAAACAAACAAAAGTACTAGTGGTCCAAAGACCAAGCAAACTACAGACTTAGGTACAAGGCACCTGGCTAGCTTAAGAGTAAAAGAAACACTGAAGTCCAGCAAGGCCAGAAGGGCGGAGCTGGATTATATAGGCAGAAAGTCATGTGACCAACAAAATAGAAAAAGAACTAACAGGAGGGTTCTAACAGTACCCCCTCTTCTATGAGGATCCTCCGGATCCTCCAGGCCCAGGTCTATTAGGAAACCTCCTGTGAAATGCTCCGACAAGTCTAGGAGCAGAGACATCATCCGCCTTTACCCAGGAGTTATCCTCGGGACCGAAACCTTTCCAAGCGACGAGATACTGCAATCTCCCTCTATGCCATCTAGAATTAAGAATGCGAGAAATTTCATATTCACCGTCTTCCACCACCGGAGGAACTGTGACAGTGGCATCCCTATCTGATACATCAGCTTTTTTCAACAAGGAAACATGAAACATCGGATTAATCTTCCAGGAGGTGGGAACCAACCTAACAGCAGATTGGTTAATTACCTGAAGTACCTTAAACGGCCCTACAAATTTCGGGCCCAATTTCTTAGAAGGAATCCTCAACCGCAGATTCTTAGAGGACAACCAAACCATGTCATCAACCGTAAACAAAACCTCTTGACGTTTCCTGTCAAAGTACCTCTTAGATTTTTTGCTAGCCTCTTGAAGGTTACCATGTACATCAGTCCAAAATCTCTCCAAATCACCGGAAAAATTCTCCTCCTCCGGCACAGCCGATACCAATTTGGAGAATGACCCAAACGACGGATGTCTCCCAGTACAACAAAAAAAAGGAGAACACCCAGCAGAAGAGAATGTATGGTTGTTAAGAGCAAATTCAGCAAGTGGCAGAGACTCAGACCACCCCTCTTGATTGTCAGCCACAAAAACTGTTCAACATCCTGGTTCTTTCTTTCTGTCTGTCCATTAGACTCAGGATGATATCCAGATGAAAATGACAAATGAACTCCCAATCTGTCACAAAAGGCACACCAAAAATGAGCCATGAACTGAGGTCCCCTATCGGAAACAATGTCGGTAGGAATGCCATGGAGTCTGACAATTTCCTTAACAAAGGCCTTAGCGAGTGTCTTAGCGCAGGGCAGTTTGATGAAAGGAACCAAGTGACACATCTTGCTAAAACGGTCCACGACCACCCAGATGACAGTGAAACCCTCAGAGGCAGGAAGGTCAGTAATAAAATCCATAGCAAGATGCGTCCAAGGTGCACTAGGAACCTCCAGAGGGCAAAGCAACCCCGCAGCAGGAGCATGTGAAGACTTAGATCTAGCACAAACAGTACATTGACGCACCCACTTAATGACTTCTTTCTGCCACCCAGGCCACCAAAAACTGCGACCTACAAGTCTATTAGTCTCAGAAATTCCTGGATGACCTGCCAACCGAGACTCATGACACTCCACAAACAAATCTCTCCTAAAGTTCCTAGGCACAAACAACCTCCCATGGGGAGTGTTAGACGGGGCATTCTCCTGGGCTTTCAGAATCCCATCTTCCAAAACGGAGTCCAATGCTGCTATCACAACACCTTCCTGTAAAATGCTCTCCTCCTCCTCGGTACCAACCATGGGAGAAAAGCTGCGAGATACATCAGCTTTTATATTCTTGGTACCCGGGATGTAAGTAACAGAAAAATTAAACCGCGAAAAAAAAAGTGCCCACCTAGCCTGACGAGCATTCAAGCGCTTGGCAGCATCAAGATAGATCAGGTTCTTATGATCAGTGAAAACCTGAATGGGAAATTTAGCACCTTCCAAGAGATGACGCCAATGTTCAAATGCGAGTTTAATAGCCAGCAATTCCCGATTACCAACATCGTAATTAAGTTCAGTCTCAGAAAATTTTTTTGAAAAAGAAGCACAGCGATGTACTCCATACTTGTTTTCCTGAGACAAAACAGCCCTGACACCAACCGAAGAAGCATCAACCTCGACCAAAAAAGACTTGGTCTCATCAGGCTGCATAAGGATGGGGGCAGAACTGAACCTCTCCTTGAGATACACAAAAGCTTCAATGGCCTCCGTAGTCCACTGAACCATATTCGCACCTTTCCTGGTGAGATCGGTCAGCGGCTTAACAATTATAGAAAAATTCTTAATGAATTTTCTGTAATAATTGGCGAAACGCAAAAATCTCTGTATCGATTTCAAACCAATAGGCCTAGGCCATTCCTGCACCGCCTGAACCTTCACCGGGTCCATCTCAAAGCCCTCGCTGGAGATAATGTAGCCCAAAAAACTAATTCTCTGCACAGCAAACTCACATTTCTCCAGCTTAGCAAAAAGTGAATTGTCACTTAACAACTGCAATACCTCACGTATGCTTTGCCAATGAGACTTCAGGTCCGGCAAATAAATCAAAATGTCATCCAAATACACCACCACATTCTTACCGATCAACGGTCTTAGGATGTCATTAATAAGGTTCTGAAAAAACGCTGGTGCATTGGTAAGACCAAAAGGCATAACCAGATTCTCAAAATGACCCACCGGAGTGTTAAAAGCAGTTTTCCATTCATCACCCTCCTTCATTCGTAACAAATTGTATGCCCCCCGGAGATCAATTTTAGAGAACTACTTGGCCCCCACTAACTGGTTGAACAAGTCAGGAATTAATGGCAGTGGGTAGGAATTGCGTACGGTAATTTTATTAATTTCGCGAAAGTCAGACATGGACGTAAACCGCCGTCCTTTTTTTTTACAAAAAAAAATCCAACAGCCACAGGAGATTTAGAAGGTCTAATGTGACCGGCGGCCAAGCTTGTCTGTATGTATTCCTCCAAGGCCTTTCTCTCAGGGATAGTCAGATTAAATAAGCGAATCTTGAGAAGAGTAGCTCCAGGGACAAACTCAATGGTGCAATCATAGTCCCTATGAGGAGGCAAAACTAGCAACTCCTCCTCAGAAAAAAACTTCCAAAAATCCTGAATAGGTACAGGTAATTCCCCTCTTTCCACAGCAGCAATGCGACCGTTACAACATTTATCATGACACTTAGGACTCCAAGACTTAATTTCATGGGTAGACCAGTCCAGTACAGGATTGTGCAATTTTAACCAAGGTAACCCCAAAACCACTGGAGAAGGCAAATTATTTAATACCGCCAAATTCAAATTCTCTTGGTGAATACCATTAATGGTGAGGGGAAATTCAAAAACCTTGTGAGTAATACATTTCAAAGGAGAGCCATCAACAGCAACCACAGAAATAGGAGATGACAAAAGTTTGGATTCTAATTTAAATTTTTCCAAAAATCCCTTATCAATCGCATTGAGTGTAGAACCACAATCCACAAATACCCGAAATTCAATCAACTCTTCCTGAAATGAGGTGCTCCCAGAAAGAAATACTCCCTTTGAGTTTAAACACGCTATACGGGCGTAACTGACCTTTTTTTTTTCTTTGTTCAAACGAAGCACACAGTTCTTAATAAAGTGGTCAGATTTACCGCAATAAAAACATAATCCCTTAGCAAACCTGCGGTCTTTTTCCTGAGAATGGGGTGACATCGCCCCAATCTCCATCGGTTCTCCACCTTCCAAGCAGACCCTCTGAAAACTAGGAGCTGCCATAGCAGTAGATTTCTCTTCATTAATCCTAGCACACAGTCTCCTGTCCACACGTATAGCTAATTGCATTGCCTCCTGCAAGGTTCCAGGTGTTGGGAAGGCAATCAGCAGATCCTTAACCCTTTCACCTAGACCAGCAAGAAACAGACATTTTAATGCCAAGTCATTCCATTCCACTTCGGCCGACCATCTTCTGAAATATGTACAATAATTTTCCACATCACCTGATCCCTGCTTCAAACGTCTTAATTCAGTTTCAGCAGATGAGACTCAATCAGGATCGTCATACAACAACCCCATAGCAGAAAAAAATCTTCCACTGATCTAAAACACGGATCATTAGGTTGGAGAGAAAAGGCCCATCCCTGTGGTTCTTTGCGCAAAAGTGACATTATAAACCCAATGCGCTGTGATTCATTCCCAGAGGATCTGGGTCTTAAACAAAAATATAATAAACAAGCGTTTTTAAAGGAAAAAAAATCTTGCTGCTTACCATAAAAAAAATCTGGCAGTCCTACCTTCGGTTCCACAAAATGTGCTCCAGGACAGCTACTCACGTGTTGCTGGAGCTCGGCCACCTCCAAAGACAGTCCCTGTAGGCGATGAGCCAACTCCTGAACCGACACCATGCTGATATCTGGATTTCTTTCCTTAGAGTGTTTTATTTTTGTTTTGGGCTGGACTTACTGTTATGAACTGCTACAAGCACTAAGGAAAGATAAGAAAACTGTAACTACAATAGGACTAAGCTGATTCCCTACGATGCAGTGGGGGACCTGTTCCTTGTGAACAGACTCGCCTAAGTCCTCGGCTAGTCTGAACGCAGACCTATAGATATAAGGGAGGGTTCCCTACAAGAACTAAGGACTGGGATATAGATGGACACCTCCTAGCAGAAATTGTAGCAGAGCAAAGACAAACAAACAAAAGTACTAGTGGTCCAAAGAACAAGCAAACTACAGAGTTAGGTACAATGCACCTGGCTAGCTTAAGAGTAAAAGAAACACTGAAGTCCAGCAAGGCCAGAAGGGCGGAGCTGGATTATATAGGCAGAAAGTCATGTGACCAACAAAATAGAAAAAGAACTAATAGGAGGGTTCTAACAGGAAGTCCACCTGTATGCAATATAAGTGTCACATGGTCTGTAAGTATATACAGTATACACCTTTTTTGAAAGGCCACAAAGGCTGCAACAACATTAAGCAAGGGGAATCACTAACCAAACAACACCATAGAGACCAAGGAGATCTCCAAACAAGTCAGGGACAAAGTTGTTGAGAAGTACAAAGACAGCAGCACAGAAGGGGAGGGAGGCTGTTACGCTCGCACCCGGACTGACTGGCGTGAGCATGGTTAGTGATCCCACTGGACCATGAACCGAGGAGTGCCTGGAGTGGCGTGACTAAGTATCAACCCAGTCCGACCAAGGTCATACGGCGGCTCAGTCGACTCCGTGAACCAGGGAGAAACCGAGCAGAGGGACCAGGTGCTACTCCAGGTCAGACCCCGGTCACAGCTGTTGACCCACACCAGGGAATGCAGGAACAGGCAGGTTAGACTGGCATATAGACAGGTGGGTACTGGCAGGCACGGCTGGTATGCAAACAGGTGGGTATTGGCAGGCACGGCAGGTATGCAGACAGGTGAGTATTGGCAGGCACGGCTGGTATGCAGACAGGTGGGCACTGGCAGGCATGGCTGGCATGCAGACAGGCGGGTACTGGCAGGTAGGAATACAGTCAGGATAGGGACCAGTACAGACTGAGATACAGGAACGGAGCCGCAGGTGCGGTAGACAAGCAGAGCAGAGCAAAACCCGCAGATGCGGTAGACAAGCAGAGCAGAGCAAAACCCGCAGGTGCGGTAGACAAGCAGAGCAGAGCAAAACCCGCAGGTGCGGTAGACTAGCAGAGCAGAGCAAAACCCGCAGGTGCGGTAGACAAGCAGAGCAGAGCAAAACCTGTAGGTGCGGTGAACAAGCAGAGCAGAGCGTAACCGCAAGTGTGGTGAACAAGCAGAGCAAAACAAGCAGGTGCGGTGAACAAGCAGAACCATATACACAAGGTACTTACAATTATGTAGTGAGTGTACACAAAACTCACAAACAGAAGTTCAGAGACAACGAGTTGGAGTTAGGTGCAGGTTCAGACACTGCAGGAAAAGGGAAGGTTCGGACATAGAGACAAACAGGTAACGGGCTATGACACAGTTCAGACAGGAACTGAACCCGGAACAAGATACAGAACTCTGCCCCCAGGGTGGCGGAGACAGACTAGAAGTCACAGATACAGGTAACAGGCCTGGGTATACAGCCCCCAGGGGCGGAACAGACAAGATACAGGACAGGACCTGGCAACTCAGTTGCAAGGAACACACTGAAGAAAAGTGTTGCTCAGGCACCCCCTACTGGGTGGAGGGGGTTTAAGTATCCAGTGACTCACAGCAATAGGCTGGGGAGGCATTAGGAGTGCGCACACAGTAACTATAAGAATCAGGCAGTAACTGCGCCACCGCCCTAAGCAATCAGACAAGAGACACAGAAGGTACTGGAGCAAAGTGTGCAGCCTGGATTGATAGGTAACATGGCGGTCTTGCATGGTGGGAGGAGGTAAGCAATGCCAGCACGCCGCCAGAGATATTACAGAGGCATAGCACCACAACTGGCAGGAACAAGCAGTGTGGTGGCCACAGAGACAAGGCGGGCAACAGTTCCCTGGAACACCAACATGACGGAAGTTGCCAATACAATTGTTAGGTCTTCCTGAGTCTGGTTGTTTTTTAAAGACTCTGCAGATAACCCCAAAAAGGCCATTTGCACCATCTGCCAGGCCAGCATCAGCAGGGGTAGCAAAACTAGCAGCCTGACCACCACCAGCATGCTCAGGCACATGATAGCAAAGCACCCGACTAGGTGGGCCGAACGCCAGGGTCCAGAAACAGTGTCTGCGGGTGACACCACTGCTTGTTCTGCTGTTGTGTGTGCACGCCAATCCCCTGTCCATAGCAAATGCGAAGATGCCTCCCGCCCTGCACCTGTCGTTGCACACTCACAACTACCACCATCAGCAACCACATCCACGTCCTTCTTGTCCTAAATTTGGTCAACCATTGCAGTCACTGTATACGCAATAACTGTATAGCAGAACCGCTGCTTTATAACGGGAACATGTTGTTACTGAGGCCCACCTCTATGTGTCTTTAAATTGGTATTGGGGTATTTCCCAAATTTACGCAGCCTTTGTAGTCACTGCATATGCAATAACTGTATAGCAGAACCGCTCCTTTCTAATGGAAACATTTTGTTTCTGAGGCCCACCTCTATGTGTCTTTAAATAGGTATTGGGATGCATCCAAAATTTAGGCAGCTGTTGTCGTCACCACATACACAATAACAGTATAGGAGACCCACTCTTTAAAAATGGGAACAACAAAGCATAGCCGGCTGATGGCCCTCTAACAATAGTGAGGGCCAGCTTCTGGAATGTTAAGAATAGTAAGGGACTCCTGATAGCCCTATAAAAATAGGCTTTGTGACTTTCAGAGTCCCTCCATTATAAATTTAGTGCTCGCTCATCACTAATAAGCCATCATCAATGGTGTCTGATCAAATCTTCTTCTCTTGTGCTAAGTTGAGTGTAAATGTATATGGAGAGATTCAAACTGTATCACCAGCACAATACTCATTGATGACTACTATATACTCCCAAAAAAAAATCTGAAGCCGTTGCACTTCTTGCGACTTGCTTGTCGCAATTTTCTTGGGGTCGCAATGTGACCCCATTTACTTGTAGTGCGCTGCAATGTAGAAGCAACATCTGGTGAACTCTGATCACGCGGCAGATGTCTTGGAAAAAGTATCCGCTTAGCCCCTGCCTAAGTGTTTAACTGGCTATTTTTACCCTAATGGGACACCAAGACTTTTGGAACAGAGACACATGCAGAAAAATTGCACCACTGTCCTCCATGTACAACATATTCTCTAGTAAATTACTTAACTAAATCACCCAATTTGGGCTAGTTAATATCTCGGTTTGGTTGCATATTGCCATTCACAGAACCAGTGACAGATAATCCTTTTTGATCTGGATGATGGCAAAACAAAGTGCTCCTCACTGTGTGACTTTAGTTAAAGGGGTTGTCCACTACTCAGACAACCCCTTCTGAATCACTATGTTTCACCCCAGTAAAATAATAATAGCTATACTCCTCTCCGGTGCTAGCACCGTTCCAGCGGTGTTAGTACTGGCTCTCCTGGTGATCCCTGCGGTCAATCAGCGCTAGCTTCACTCTCCCTGCTTTCACTTCCTCCAGATGTACAGTACAGACCAAAAGTTTGGACACACCTTCTCATTTAAAAATTTTTCTGTATTTTTATGACTATGAAAATTGTACATTCACACTGAAGGCATCAAAACTATGAATTAACACATGTGGAATTATATACTTAGCAAAAAAGTGTGAAACAACTGAAAATATGTCTTATATTCTAGGTTCTTCAAAGTAGCCACCTTTTGCTTTGATGACTGCTTTGCACACTCTTGGCATTCTCTTGATGAGCTTCAAGTGGTAGTCACCAGAAATAGTCTTCCAACAATCTTGAAGGAGTTCCCAGAGATGCTTAGCACTTGTTGGCCCTTTTATTTTTCAACAGGACAATGACCCCAAACACACCTCCAGGCTGTGTAAGGGCTATTTGACCAACAAGGAGAGTGATGGGGTGCTACTCCAGATGATCTGGCCTCCACAGTCACCAGACCTGAACCCAATCAAGATGGTTTGGAGTGAGCTGGACTGCAGAGTGAAAGCAAAAGGGCCAACAAGTGCTAAGCATCTCTGGGAACTCCTTCAAGATTGTTGGAAGACCATTTCCGGTGACTACCACTTGAAGCTCATCAAGAGAATGCCAAGAGTGTGCAAAGCAGTCATCAAAGCAAAAGGTGGCTACTTTGAAGAACCTAGAATATAAGACATATTTTCAGTGGTTTCACACATTTTTTGTTAAGTATATAATTCCATATGTGTTAATTCATAGTTTTGATGCCTTCAGTGTGAATGTACAATTTTCATAGTCATGAAAATACAGAAAAAATTTTAAATGAGAAGGTGTGTCCAAACTTTTGGTCTGTACTGTATATGATTTGTCTAAAGGCGGGGATAGTGAAGCCAGTGCTAATTAGCCACAACGTCATGCTGTAAGGGTGGTAGACAATGGCTGTCACGTTGATACCCCTTAAGACACCAATTGTGTCATGTGTATTGTGTAATGTGTATTACTGTATGTCATGCATTTTTGTATATATTGTGAATTGTTTTGTAATGTATAGTAATGTTAGTAGTGTACAGTATAGGGTGTGATAATGTAAGATACAGTGATGAGCAAAAGGGTAACAATGTTTTGAACTTTTGACTTTCACCAACCACTACTGCTTCTAACCTGAGACTACCATCATTTTATAGACAATCATCTTGGTTATCTCATACATAAATTTGACTTGCAACTATTTAGCATGTGATTAGTTATGCAGATTATTGTCATGTCACTGCATTGTTACTGTTTTGCTCCTCAAAATCTAAATTTTAATTTTTATTATTTTGTTAGTATTTTGTAAATCCACCTTTGGCTTTCAACACTGCCTAAATCCTTCTGGGCATGCTGTCGATCAGATTCAAGCATGTCTTGACTGAAAATGATCCCAGGTCTCTTCTACACATTCCCAAAGTTGGTGCATACTGGTCGACTCACTTGGACATGTATACAGTTTTTTCTTCAACTCTACCCACAAGAGTTAAATTGGGTTGAGGTCTGGGGACTGTGGGGGCCAATCCACCACCTCTACTTCATTGTCATTAAAACATTTTTTCACCAATCTCGACATATGCTTCGGGTCGTTATGCTGCTGAACACTATGTCGTCCTTTTCATACCCATAGTACTCGAGTATACAAAGTAACTCATCTTGTAGGATACTCATTTATAGCTCAGCATTGAGACCACCATTGATCCTGGTCAAGTATCCAATGCCTTCGGCTGTGAAACAACCCCATATCATCAAGCTTCCTCCACCGAACTTGACAGTTCCTTCAATTTCTCGATTCATTAGCCCCTTTTCCCTTGTTTATTCCAGACCCATTTACACCCATCAGAGCCTAGTCTATTGATTTTTGTCTCATCGCTCCAAATCATCAGTTTCCAATCTTCTACTGTCCACTTTTCGGACTTTTTTGCAAACTCGAGCCGACACTTCTTATAAAGATATTCAATTCAAGGCTTCTTCATATTTTTTGAGCCACCACACCAGACTTGTGTAAGGTGCATCGCACAGTGCTAGCTTAGATGTCTGTGATCTCACTATTACGAAACATACGAGCCACCTCCACTGCCGTGTTTGTCTTTCCAAAACTGATAGACCTTGTGATGAGCAGACTTGTTGACTTCGATATTTTGCCTAGACATCCGCCTTTTGGCTTTTGAATGGATGAATGGACTTCATTTCGTATTCTTCCAGCTGTCATGGCACCGCATGATGCAGTTTGGCAATTTTTTTGGCCGAGAGACCGCTATCAGTGAGCTGGATGATGCTGTTTCACTTTTCTTGGGAAATTTTTTACATAGCTGTTCTTCGATTCGAACCAGTGACCTTTAACTTGGGAATCAACCTGATAACACATTGAGCTATTAGGGAATGTGAGAACAGGTTATATTTTGTATAAAACGGGAAGAAAAAGATTTTTCCACCACCAAGAGCAAAACAGTAACAATGCAGTGACATGACCAGAGTCTGCATAACTAATAATATGCTAAATAGTTGCAAGTCAAATTTATATATGAGATAGCCAAGGTGATTGTCTGTAAAATGATGGTAGTCTCATGTTCAAAGCAGTAGTGGATGGTGAGATATGGAGCCTGAAATCCAAAAATTCAAAACATTGTTACCCTTTTGCTCATCACTGTAAGTAATATATAGTATAAGATAGGTAGTATAGATGTAGATAGTTGACGATAGGGTAAGATAGAGTTAACGTTTGGGACTATCCCACTGTGGGAAGGGTTTAATATTAGGGAAATTGACAGAGTTCCTGTTAGATAGTCAGATAGGGTTTGCAGAGTAAAGACAGCAGAGCTGTGTGGAAGGGTTACCCCCATTTCAGAGGAGACTAAGGATGAAGGATAGTGTGATCCTAAAGAGAAGTGACTGATCGGACAGAGTGGCCTTCCGTGAGGTGTCCTCAGATGGGACACCAAGTCATAAACCCCGGAGTTTCCATCGCAGAGGGTAACGGACCTAAGCAGGACTGAGTACGACAGATTAGTGGGGAGTGTGAGGGCTCCGAGATGCCAGTAGTGGAAGAAATAGAACTAAGAACCAAAGAGCAAGTAAGGAGACTTGTTGATCAGGACTATAGCGTTAAAGTTGGGTTGTGGCAGAGTGAGATGAAACAGTGTGCCTCACTAGCCCTGGAGTAGAACTGCAGAGGAAGGACATTGAAAGTTAAAATGCTTTAGGCTATGTGCCCACGTTGCATTTATGAAGCAGAAAATTTCTGCTTCATAAATGCAAGTCCTCTCCCGGAAAAACACATGCGGAATTCCGCACGCGTTTATCGCGCATTTTTCGCGCGTTTATCACGCGTTTTCCACATGCGGAATTTTTATGCATTGGACAATGGCAATTCCGCTTGCGGAAACGCAAAATTAAATGACATGCTGCGGATTTTTGAACGCAGCATAAACGCTGCGGAAAAATCCGCAGCATGTGCATAGAACTTGCGGAATCCCATTGGGGACCATGGGGTGCGGATATACATGCGTTTTTCAAGCGTTTACACTGCGGAAATTCCGCAGCATATACGCTTGAAAAATGCTACGTGGGCACACAGCCTTATACTGTGAAGGAAACGTCCATAATACTTTGTACCCGCTATTCCTTGTATATAACAAGTTACCACCTAGTAAAGAGTTTGTATTGGAATGGAAGTCTTCCTCATTGAACTGTGAAACGCATGGTCCTGGCCAGTCCACAACACTGCCTACATGCCGCCTGCTCGGGCGTGATGCCACCACAGTACAAGTCGACACATCCAGCCAGGATCCACACTTTCATGTAGCGCACCTGGGCGTAAAAGGAGAAAAGTGTCTCGCCCACGGCTAATGCCCTGCGCCACGCTACAACGTGATCCCCGGGAGAGACAGTGCCGACACCACTGGAATGGTGAAGTATAAGTACTTTTTATTTTACAAGGGGGAAACATAGGAATTGAGAAGTGGTTGTCTGAGTAGTGGACAACCCCTTTAAGTTTAGCTTTAAAATTTTACCTCAAAAAGACAGAGCCCCATTCACATTCATCACTTTTCTTTTTTGTCTTTTCTTAAAAAAAAAGCACTTGTGGTTCATGAATTTGTGTGCAAAATAAAAAATACTCTTAAATTTATCCTTTAACCAGCTTAGCCACTTGTTTAACACAAAAAGTCGAATGTTCCACTAAAATGTCTCAACAATTTCGGAAAAATTTCAGATGTACGTAAAATCAATCCTGGTTGGGGAGAACTGGATTACATTTACACAAATATTTTGAAACTTTTAAAAAAAGAGTAAGCCAAAAACATCTAGAACTCCAAACTTTGCCCACTATGGTAAAAATAGAAAAAAAAAAAAAAAAAACAGGTGAACACATATGAAAAATAGACTTTAAAAAGAAGAGTAAAAGAAGAATAAGGCAAAACAAGGTGCAAACACAACAATGGTAAGCAATGCATGTTTATTTTGAGAAAACCCTATAGGGCCACCACGGACTGACAGATATTTATATTTAATTCATTTTATATATGCTGAATTTAAACTCAAATACCATTTCGGAGAGCTATATGAATGAGTGACCTTTGATTCACTTTTCATAAGAATCTCTAAAAGTTCATTTTTTTAGTACTGAATGCCTCCATACTAACTAATGAATCCAATGGCATTACCACATTCACCCCTAGCCTTTATTCTCACGCTGCACTTTAGAGGAGTTTTCTGTCCTGTCCTGTTAAAATGCAGCTAAAGACTCATTGTATTACAGAAAAATGAAGATAGATTTTTTTTTACAAAGCTTGTAGTCATCCAGACCTGCAAATGTTGTACAATAACAAAAGGCTTTTTGTATGCACACCCAAAACCAAGAGAAAGCAACACTACTGCCCTGATTCGCCATTTGTGATTTCTTTTAAGTAATTTTTTAATTGTTTCTCTTTTTGATCAGATAGATTTTGCAACAAATTAATCAAATTTTTTCTTTTTTTTTTCTTTTTTCTTTTTTTTTACCTTTATGTACCTTTTTAGATGAAAAAATAATCTCACAATCATTTCAATAGGATTTAACCCCTTACCACTGAAGCCTGACATTTCTGCTATTTCCAATCCAATGTTTTTTTTTTCTGGTTCTGGCTTTTATCCTAAGTCATGTGACAAGGCTTATTAGAGAGTCGATATTGACTTTTGGGATTGCTACTTCCTATACGTGGCACTAGAGTTCTAGTCCTCTTCCTCTCTGAAGAGACAATTTGCATATTTCCCAGAGGAGCATTGCGGCTTAAAAGTCTTCTCACCTTGACATGCTTAGCATGTTCTCTCCGCAAGGAGAAACGTTACCCCTTGGATCCCGTTCAGACGCCTCTCACCCAGCCAAACCAAATCTCACACTTTGCGCTGACGAGGGGCAGTCCCCTGAAACACAGTGCCTGCAAATTGAGATTCTGAGTTTTATGCTAATTCACGTGACAAGCCTCGTTAGAGAGTCGATATTGACTTTTAGGATTGCTACTTCCTATAGGTGGCACTAGAGTTTTAGTCCTCTTCCTCTCTGAAGAGACAATTTGCATATTTCCCAGAGAAGCATTGTGGCTTAAAAGTCTCCTCACCTTGACATGCTTAGCATGTCACTCTCCACAAGGAGAAACGTTACCCCTTGGATACCGGAAAGACGCCTCTCACCTAGCCAAACCAGATCTCACACTTTACACTGATGAGGGGCAGTATCCCGAAACACAGTGTCTGCAAATTGAGATTCTGGTTCTGGCTTTTATCCTAAGTCATGTGACAAGGCTCGTTAGAGAGTCGATATTGACTTTTAGAATTGCTACTTTCTATAGGCGGCACTAGAGTTCTAGTCCTCTTCCTCTCTGAAGAGACAATTTGTTTTTTTCATGACACTTTGTACTTCATGGTAGTGTTAAAATTAGGTTGCTAAGATTGGCTTTTACTTAAATGTAAAAAATGTAGCTACTTGTAGGATTGCTGCTTCCAATAAGTGGCGCTATAAAGTCCTCTTTTTCTCTGAAGAGGCAATTTGCATATTTCCCAGAGGAGCATTGCATGGTGAATAAGCCTCCTTACTTTGGCATGCCAGAGCCGGTGTGTCACTCTCTACAAGGAGAAACGTTACCCCTTAGACCTCATAAATTTAGCTAAAATTTAGAAAAATGTTCAATTATCAAACTTATGAGGCATCACATTTTTGCCACACATCAGTGGCTCCATTGGGTCTTCAATTTGCTGTCTTTAATGGTGCAGACAGAATCACTTTGTGCTCTTTCTGACCTAATTTTCGGCAGTATCCACCTTTTCTAGGCAAGTACAAAAACGTGGTCAACTGTGTATTTGTATTTGAAAAAGGCAGATTATGCAGAGTGTGACCTCATTTTAGGCAATATCTACCTTTTTTCAAGCGGGCACAAACGAGAGAAAATGCACCCAAAAATGTAATATGGATTGAATGTGGGAATGCTCTGTGAAATCTGTTTGGGCACATGGCAGGGCTTGGAACAGAAGTGCACTCACTCGCCAGCTCTGATCAGAAGTAACAAGCCAGCAAGAGTGTTACTAAACATATTTTTAGTTGTCATTAAGATTTAAAAAGAGAAAACACAGTAGTTTGACAATAAATGGCTTCACGCAACCAATAACCATGAGTGGAGAAAAAGGTTTTTTGCTATGATTCATATTCTCTGAAACACAGCCAAGAAAGCAAAAATTCTGCCGGGGTATGTAAACTTTTGAGCACAACTGTATTACAAAACTAATATTGCAATTAATGTACTGTGACAGTGTCACTGGTTTTATATGTGAGGGGAAGTATGTGTCACTCAGGATGCTCTCCTGTGTGAACTAAGACCTACTTTATTTCTGCCAGCATGTTATATGCTGGTGGGTTTACTCTGTTAAAGGGTGTGCGGTTTTATGGGAATGGCAAAGAGGGCGAGACACCATTCCCCTTACCTCTCCTCAGGGTGTGGCTGGGCAATGTGTAAAAGCTCAGTCCTTTTTTTTTTCTCTGGAGTGTGGTCTGGAGAGGGAAGTCTCCAGACAGTGTTGTGGAAGCTGCAGAGCTTTTCACAAGGACTTTGCCAGTGCAGTTTGTGCTACCGAGAGCGGGCGGAACCCGCTCACCTATGGACTGAGCTACATTTTGTTTTGTTTTCCCGTTTAACCCAAAGTGGTATTGTTTATTTTTCCTGTGGAACCCTGCATGAGTTTATGCAAAATAATAAACCAGCAGAAAGGTAACCTGAGAACGTGTGTCCTGAGTCTGCCTCCGAGAGAGCCAAGCGAGTCGTCCTGCCACAGTTGGTGGAGAAAGCGGGCAGGATTCCAGGAACACGTGTACCTGCCACAAAGACCGGTGGATGTCCTGGGTGAAGGCTGGCAGCAAGCAAGAGAAGTCCGGCTGCATGGAGGAGCTCTTTAAGCACCTGGTCCAGAGACAGCAGAGCATGCAGCAACAACACCTGCAGGCCCATCAGAGTATGCAGCAGGCCCAGCAGAGCATGCAGCAGCAGCACCAGGAGACGACCAAACTGTTGCTTTAGCAAATCCAGTTGCAGCAAAAGTCGCAGCAGCAGCACCAGCAGGAGGCGCAACAGCAGATACAGCTTCTGGCAGACACCATCCAGAGCAGGGCGGCCACCCCACCCCCAGGGCCGACTGATGATTCTCACGTCAGGAAGGTGGTAAGGCGGGCCATGGAGAAGATGAGCCATGGGAATGATGTAGAAGCATTTCTGACTGTTTTTGAGAGGGTGGCTGATCGGGAGAGACTTCCACCAGGACAGTGGGCAGAGGTTCTGGCGCCATATTTATCGGCTGAACTCCAAATGCATATTTCGACTTGGCGCTGCAAGATGCTAAGGACTATCCCAAGCTAAAGACAGAGATCTTAGCATGCCTGGGAGTAAATTTGCCAGTGAGAGTCCAACAAGTTCATCACTGGGCGTATGCTAGCGACAAACCCCCTCGCTCGCAGATGTTTGAATGTTTGACCTACTGCATCTTGTTCAGAAGTGGCTACAACCGGAGTCCTCCACTCCGACCCAGATGGTTGAGCGGGTGGTGATTGACCGATTCATGCATTCCCTTCCCAAGCCAGTACAGACCTGGGTTGCCCAGGGTGATCCCCAAAATGCAGATGACATCATCGGCCTGGTAGAGAGGTACCAGGTAGTTGAGAGATCCCTCGGGAAACTGAAAGCAGTAATTTCTCCATACTGGGATACCCAAAAGGGTGCGGGTTCAGCACGGAAGGGGTCTAGAGCCACCACTGGGGGATGTCCCACTCCCACTGAAGGTGCCGTTAGGACTGTTGGTAAAGATATAATCTGTTGGCGGTGTCACAACCCTGGACATGTAGCCACCAGGTGACAAATATCCCCTGAGCCCGTGGACTGCAGCCTAGGCAGACGGGTCTCCTATTATGAATATCCAGCCTGTAGCGTTGACTGTCGACCCGGCGAGGGGCCGCAGGCGTGTGCAGTGTCCATTAATGGAGTAAAAGTGCTTAGGCTGTTGGACTCCGGGAGTCTGGTGACCTTGATCAGAGCTACCCTTCCCCACAAGTTGATCCCTTCCAAAACTTTGGGCATTCGGTGCATCCATGGTGATGCCAAGGACTATCCCGTGGCCACAGTGACAGTGGGGACAGATTGTGGTGCCCAGTCCCATGAAGTCGGGGTAGTGAAGGACCTGATACACCCTGTCATATTGGGCAATGATTTTTCCTTATTTTGGGACTTGTGGGGGAAGGGAACTGGACTAAGTAGCGTGGGGAAAAGCCAGGTCCTTGGAGAAGAACCCCCTGACGAAGTATCAGGTGGACGAGTTCCCACTGTGCGTCCTTGTCGGTGACGAGGGTGAAACGGTGACCGAGGAGGCCGACTTCCCTGAGTTAGATATGTCCAGAGAGAACTTTGGGACTGCTCAAGTTCGAGACCTGACCTTAAAGTGGGCGTTCAACCAGGTTAATGTATGTAATGGGGTTGCCCAAGAGCCGGGGGCCAACACCAGATTCCCCCACTTTGCAGTGCAGGGGGAGTTGCTATATCGGGTGGCCAAACAAAGGGGTGGTGAGATAGTGGAACAGCTGTTAGTGCCGGGGCCATACAGACGGAGGGTAGTAGATATGGCCCATTCACATGTTCTGGGGGGACACCTTGGGGTCGAGAAAACTCAGGAGAGGATACTGAGAAGGTTTTATTAGCCAGGGTGTTACCGAGAAGTTCAAAACTATTGTAGGTCCTGCCCCTCCTGCCAAATAACTGCTCCCTCCTCCCACTTCCATAGACCCTTAGTCCCACTACCTGTGATAGAGGTTCCCTTTGAGAAGATTGCCATGGACCTCGTGGGCCCCTTAGTTAAATCAGCTCAGGGCCACCAATATATCCTGGTCGTCATGGACTATGCGACCCGGTACACTGAAGCGGTTCCCCTAAGGAACTCGTCCAGTAAAAGTATAGCCCGAGAGCTGGCCTTTATTTTTGCTCGGACAGGTCTGCCAAAAGAGATTCTGACAGACCAAGGAACCCCCTTCATGTGCAAGGTGATGAAGGAGCTTTGCAGAGTCTTTCAGATGACTCAGATTCGCACCTCGGTTTATCATCCACAGACGGACGACCTAGTGGAACGCTACAACAAGACCTTAAAGGCGATGCTCAGGAAAGTTGTTGAAAAGGATGGGCGAGACTGGGACTACCTGCTCCCATTTCTGCTTTTCTCGGTCAGAGAAGTTCGTCAAGCCTCCACTGTCTTCTCTCCGTTTGAGCTCCTATATGGGAGGCATCCAAGAGGTCTCCTAGACATCGCCAAGGAAACTTGGGAGGCTGAAGTCACACCACACCGGAGTATCATCGAACATGTCGCCCAGTTACAGGAGAGAATGTCAAAGGTGATGCCCATCATGAAGGAACATCTCCTCCAGGAGCAGGAAGCCCAGGCAAGGGTATATAACCTGTCGGCGAGACTAAGACAGTTCCAGCCCAGGGACCGTGTTTTGGTGCTAATCCCTACCATCGAGAGCAAGTTCCTCGCCAAATGGCAAGGTCCGTACGAGGTGGTGGAGAAAGTCAGCGAGGTTAATTATAAAGTCCACTAGCCTGGCCGAAGAAAGCCGCATCAAATATATCATGTGAATTTGCTCAAGCCGTGGCGGGACCGTGAACCTGTGGAAACTCCTTGCCTGGGAGCCGCACCAGAAGGCAAGGTGGAGGAGGTCACTATTGCAGAGACTCTATCACTGGCCCAGAATAAACAGTGTCGAGAATTGCTACAGTGAAATCGGGAGCTGTTCTCAGAGTTGCCGGGGCATACTCAGGTGGTAGAGCATGACATGCTAACAGAGTCGCATGTACGAGTGAATATGAAGCCCTATCGGATTCCGAAAGCACGCCGGGAGGTGATCTCGGCTGAGGTGAAGAGGATGTTAGACCTCGGGGTAATAGAGGAGTCAAAGAGTGGGTGGTCGAGCCCAATCGTCCTCATGCCGAAATCCAATGGAGAGTGGAGGTTTTGTAATGACTACCGCCGGCTGAATGAGGTATCCAAGTGTGACGCATACCTGATGCCCAGCGTCAACGAACTCATCGAGAGGCTTGGACCGGTGAGGTACATCACCACTCTTGACCTGACGAAGGGCTACTGGCAGATCCACATGTCCCAGACGGCTAAGGAGAAGACGGTTTTCTCAACACCTGATGGGTGTTTTCAATACACGCGGATGCCATTCGGACTACAGGGGGCCCCAGCCACGTTCCAGAGGGCTATGGATCGGATCCTAGCTCCACATAAGAAGTATGCCGCAGCCTACCTTGATGACATTGTGGTCTTTAGACCAGACTGGGCTAGTCGCCTTCCTACACTACAGGCCGTTCTGGAGGCGCTAAGGGAGGCGGGATTTACCATAAATCCGAGAAAGTGTGCCATCGGAAAAGAGGAGGCCAAGTACCTAGGCTATGTCATTGGGAGAGGCGAAATAAAGCCGCAAAATAAAGAAAGTGGAGGCAATTCAAACCTGGCCGCAACAGCTCTCGAAGAAGCAGGTGAGAGCGTTCCTGGGAATGGTGGGATATTACCGGTTGTTTATCCCGAATTTCGCCATGATGGCGCGCCACTAACGGATCTTCTAAAAGGCACCAAATCAACCATGGTGTAATGGACAGAAGAAACGGAGACGGCCTTTCAACAGTTGAAGCTAACACTATGTAAGCAGTCGGTCCTGGTCGCGCCAGACTTTAAGAAAGAATTTGTGGTCCAGACGGATGCTTCAGAGGTTGGTCTAGGGGCTGTACTCTCTCAAGAGATAAATGGGGAAGAATATCCCATTCTCTATTTGAGCCGAAAGCTGTCCGCCTGCAAGAAGAACTACGCCATAGCAGAAAAAGAGTGTTTAGCCATAAAATGGGCTGTGGATACACTTAAATATTACCTACTAGGCCAGAAGTTTATGTTGGTGTCAGACCATGCCCCGTTGAGATGGTTAAAGGAGAAGAGGGGTAAAAATACCAGGGTAACTAGATGGTTCCTAGGGCTCCAATATTTTAACTTTCATGTGGAGCATAAGCCCGGGAAGTTACATGGGAATGCAGATGCTCTCTCTAGGATTCCCTGCCTGGTGTCAGAAGGTGCCCAAACCCCCGGCTTTGGGCAGAAGGGGGAATATGTGACAGTGTCCCTGGTTTTATATGTGAGGGGAGGTATATGTAACTCAGGATGCTCTCCTGTGTGAATTAAGACCTACTTTATTTCTGCCAGCATGTTATATGCTGGTGGGTTTACTCTGTTAAAGGGTGTGCGGTTTTATGGGAATGGCAAAGATGGCGGGACACCATTCCCCCTACCTCCCCTCAGGGTGTGGCTGAGCAATGTGGAAAAGATCAGTCCTTTTTTTTCCCTGGAATGTGGTCTGGAGAGGGAAGTCTCCAGATAGTGTTGTGGAAGCTGCAGAGCTTTTCACAAGGACTTTGCCAGTTTGTGCTATGGAGAGCAGGCAGAACCCGCTCACCTATGGACTGAGCTACATTTTGTTTTGTTTCCCCGTTTAACCTAAAGGGGTCTTGTTTATTTTTCCTGTGGAACCCTGCATGAGTTTATGCAAAATAATAAACCAGCAGAAAGGTAACCTGAGAACGTGTGTCCAGAGTCTACCTATGAGAGAGCCGAGCGAGTCGTTCTGCTACAGTACGTTTTATATGGTATGTAAAATCTGTCCTCAAACTCCCTGGAGACTGTCAAATATCCACATAGTTTACAAATACTATGACTACATTTACGTCAACCTTTAATATCCAACTAAGAGGTTCTCTTATGTTCCGGGCTGCAAAGAAAGACTAGGGAACTATTTCTCTGATTAGCTGGGAGCTTTTTAGGAATCTTCGGAACTCATTTCATAATAATATCAGATAAAATCACATCCTGGTTGGTATCCTCCTGTCAGATAACTGCTCCTTCTCCCCAATTCCACTGCCACTCTCTGTTACCTTCCCCTCTTTGGAGGCACACTGTGTGCGCATCTACTCCCCCTCCAACCTCCAGCTGGCTGTCATTTGCCACCCCCCAGGGCCAGCCACCACTTTCTTCGACCACTTCACCGCCTGGCTGCTTCATTTCCTTTCCACTGACATCCCCACTATCATCATGGGTGACTGCAACATCCCCATTGAGACTACCCATTCACCTGTCCCTAAGCTCCTATCCCTCACATCCTCCTTCAGCTTTGCTCAATGGTCTTCCGCAGCCACTTACAAAGATGGCCACACACTGGACCTCATCTTTACCCGCCTCTGTTCATTATCTTACCTCTCTAATTCACCTCTCCCTCTGACCACAACCTACTTACATTCTCTTCCCTCTCTTCTCCAGGTTCACAATCCCCACTCCACAAACTTGCATACCCTTGCAGAAATCTCAAACACCTTGACCTACACTCACTCTCTGAATCCTTTCTCCCTCTTACAGATATAAGGTCCTTACATGATGCAAATGTAGCACCCTGAGGA